>NC_090961.1:1882500-3187500 GCF_040807025.1 Struthio camelus
TTGATTTTGGCCTGTGAGTACCTGAGATGCTGTTGGAGTTTATAGTCTATTTCTGAAAGCTGTGTCAAAAGCATATGTCCAGAAGTTAGACAATTTCTGAATAGAAGTGAGGAGCAGCTGGATTGAAGTGCAGGTAAAAACAGTTCAAGCCACTTTTCTAAATAATTTGAATTTTCTTTTATAAAAAATGTGAATCAATATTGGATATTCAAGAAATACAATTTGATTTCACCACAAGTTATTCAGCTGTGTGCAAATATTACTGGGTACAATCGTATGGCCTTTGTTATACAAGAGGTCAGACTAGATGATCATAATGGTCCCTTCTGGCCTTAAAACTCTGTGAATATATGAATAATTTAAAACTTGTCCTGCCAACCCTTATTCGTTGAGGTAGTCGTATTAAAATCCTGTGGGACTACTCGTGTGAGTAAAGGTTGTGGGATCAGGCCTAAAGTGAGTAATCATTATCACTTTATGTTTAAATTTATTGATAAAACTATAAAATATTCACATCAAGTAAAGATGGGAGTCTTTAAAATGGGACATGCTTATGCAGTAATATTCCACTTCAGTTCCTTTAATTTAGTCATTATCAAAATAGTTTAGAAAGTTCTCTTGTTTCAGTCTCCTGGAAATATTCAGTTCTATTACACTGCTATAGTTCAATATAGAAACAATTTAAAAATTTTGTTTAAAAAACAGTTATATATAAAAAGTTTCTTTGCATTGTTGAAATGATAAGAAAGTCAAGCTCCTAACGATATGGTAGATATAGGCCTATTAAAATTGTTGTCAACTCATTTCAGTGCACGTAATTATCTTCCTTTTTTATGATTGATTCCTAATAATCACTTAGTTCTTGAAAGCCGTAATTGAAGGACTTGTTGAAGTGTGCATGGACAAGAACACTGGGAAATACCATCCTCTACAAACGTTATACCTTATTTTAAAACACGGTTAAAATAAGTATCAGCAAGTAAATGACATGGTCAAAGTTAGAGTTATGAATTCATGTCATATATGCCAGAACTGTCAGAACATAGTTGGACAATAGCTTAGTTGACTAGAGATGACTTTCAAATTCAGAGTTTTGTGAAATGACTTAAAAAAAAAAAAAAAAAAACCTAGATTGCTTAGATTGCTGAGACCATTCTGCTAAGCAACCATTGACAATACTTTCTGTCTTGCAGCTTTTTTTTTTTTTCAACTTAATATGTTTTATATTGCTTTTATGGTTTAGGTGTACTATTCGGCCTGTTATACAAAGTGAGGAGAACCTTTTGTATTGTTAGCTCTGAAAGCAGTCATTAAGGCTCCAAAGTTTCCTGGGCATGTGGAAGAGGAGATTTATTCTTTGGATTCTTGCTCTTGCAACTTGTCTGCCTGTATCCCAGTGTATAGATGCACAAAAAACGTAATAAAGAAGCTAAAGCTTCACTGAAAGTGCTGTAACAACAACTAGCAAACAGGAAACAAAAGCATAGTTTTTATTTGCAGAGCATACTATGGCATGTAAATGAGCATCAAAACACACAAAGCAGCTTGTACTTTGTTATTTAAATGACAGTCATCTTAAATTCTTGCAGCCAGGTGCTGGTGCCTGCTGCGTGTGTGAGATGGAGCTCTAGAAGATTGCTGTCTCTCTGTTCATGATGATTTCCAAGGTGGCAGGAGATTTCGGTGGTTTATGAAATCCCTTTGTTTATTCTGTGTTAACACAGGGAAGTCTAAGCTAAGTTCTTAGCGTTATGCTTGAAGAACTTAATATCTAAGCTCAAGTTTTATCATCACTGTACATATCAGTTGTCTTTTCTTCAAGTAAAAACTACTTTTCACAGCCAATGAATATATTTATAGCTTTCAGATTTTTAATCACTATTCTATCTAGCATATTCTCATATTTGGAAATCTGAAAGCTGTGAAAATATTGACGGTCTAGAAAAAAAACCTATCCTCTCATACCTGAAATTATCTCAGGTGATTACTAATGCCATATCATCTTTGGAAAGTTTAATGCTAGAAAATTTCTTCTTTCCCAGGGGGCATAAGTGTCCTCATGATATATCGTCATTTTCTCCTTCCTCCTCATGTAGATAATTCTCAAAAAGGTATGATGTGAATGAGAAATGGGAACTCCTGAATTTTAAAAGTTGGTCAGCTGTTACCCCCTTTGGGATAGTCATTTAGGTTTTTTACATATTTCCTCATCTGCAAAAGGAAGTCAATATATGCTTAAAAAAGCTGGTAAGTATCTTCATTAGTGAGTGATTTTAAAGATCTTATAGCGCTACATATTCTTCTAACCAGCAGTGAGGAGGATCTTGGTCATAGCAATAGGAAGATTTTGCAAGAAGACAAATCAATGAATTATGTTTCTGGTATTTGATAACAATGTGCTAGGTATATACATGGCATATTTTTTAGCAGTCATATTTAATTATTTGGGTAACAATTTTAAAACTATTCATCCATTTTCCTTAAAATAAAATAGCGTGATCAAATTGTTTTTCTCTTTACTTCTCAGGAATATGTATTTTGCTCAACTGTTTCTTAGGTTTCCCAGTCTGAAGCATATTTCCTCTGAGATTGTCAGTAGTGGAGAATTTATGGTACGGAATGATTGACTGAATTAGGTGTAGACTCTAATATTTTCTTTGGTAACGAGTGCAGGAAGATATTGGAGACTAATATTATCCTCCTATATTTTATAGTACTTTCAATTTCTATGAAAAATCTTGTCAGTGAAGTGACTTAATTTTACAGTGAGAGATGGTACTATTTCTATAATATGTAGATAGGAGAAAAGTAATAGCTGAAGTTGTTTGCACAAGGGAAAAGAAAGAGTTGGTGGCAAATGTTGAAATAAAAAATAGGTCTGCTTGTTTTAATTAAAATGTTTGGTGTCAATGTCTTCAAGTGAGTTTCTTCACAGCCTTCTTTCTCCTTAACAAAGGAAGAGAGTTGACTTTTTTATCGTTGAAATAATTTTTCCCCATTGTTTATAACACGCTTGTCATTAATTTTTCCTTTATTTTAGTTTCTGGTCTGTTGTGCTAGATGCTGCACAAATGTATGTGAAGGCTTGCACCCAGCTAGAAGAGATGACAATGTTAAAATATCAAAGCAGTCTTTCCTACCTCCTGAAAAATGTATCTCCTATTGGAGCTAAACTACAATGCAGATTTGTAAAGGTGTAGCATAGTTGCAAGTGGGCAGAGTTTGGGTTTGATTTTTAGGTTTTAAATTTAGACTTGAAGGTCTCTTTGCCTTTCTCTTTTGACATATTATAATTGTCTGAATGAATTCTTATGGTTTGCAACATCTGATTGTTATAAAGATCAAATCTGTCCCAATCTTGTCATGGAAATGAAGGGAAATCTAATTTAAATATTAATTTCATAATAATAATCTCATTTCACAATAATCTCATATCAGCCTAAAGTTTGCGTTTGATAAACAGAACTCATTTTTCAAACATTCTAGCGGATACTGTTTTAGAGTATATATTTAATTAATTTATTTATATATTTTTAAAGGTTGGACAGTGGGTGGTGCAGAAGAGATTATAAAGCGTGATCTTGCCCATTTGTGTAAACGTGATCTTTCTTTTGTGAGCATGTCTTGTTAACTATCCTTTGCAGAGCCTTACTGGTGCTTCCTGAATAATTTGTTTAAACTATGCAGTACAGATTCCTTATTTTAGCACTAAGACTTACAAAGGCTTCTTTTAGCAGCCTTTAATTTTGTACTTATGTATGTGACATAGCCTGTGGCTGTGATATCTACTGTGAATCTGCAGTTGTTTTGGGATGAAAGAAGAAGGCAGCTGGAAACTCAGTAGCTACATCTAGCTGTCTACCTAGAGAAGGCCTTGATTTCAAGTTTATCTAAACAAGCTCGACTAATCCCAACTATCTAGGGGGATCCACTGTCAAAACAAGCAGCATGGCCCTAAGGCAAACACAACCATACAGAAATGAAGGCTGGGACTTCCAATACTCCAATGACTGCATAGCGGAGGCTTTTTTTCCTGAAAGAGAGTAAGAGAGGTAGAATTTGCATAATGCCTTTTCAATGGAAACTTTTGGAAAGCTGACAGAAGTCCAGCTTATAGCTCTGTAGCAACAATACAGAGTCTATAGGAGAATCCTTGAATGACCTAACCATATTGAAAGAAAAAATGAAAGCATCGAAGTATAGCCAAGTGAGTGTGGAAAAGAGGGCTGCTGCATTGTCTAACATCTGCTCTACTTCTCGTTAGTTTTGTTCTTTGGTATTCTATGTGGACTTTGGAGAAACCTAAGACAGCCTAACATGAATCCTATAATCTTCCCTCTGAATATTTATGTAGTGTGCCAGCCTCTAAGCTGTCCTTTGCATCTTCCTACTTCCCCCTCATTTTCATGCTCTCAAATGAGGCCAACGTTTCAAAAGCTAAATAAATGTTTGTGAATGTTTATAAAAGATTTGCATAAATTTGTCCTTGTTTGACGAAGATCACTTTTTTCTACTGCCAGTTCTGAAATTTTTTAAAGGTTTCAGTGCTTGTCTTGACAACAAAGTCCTGCCTCAGAGAACAATGATTGCTGATTAAGGGGGTATGCAGTTGTAGCTGAATAGAGCATTTGAGAAGATGTCTAAAAGGCCCAGTCACCTAAAGCCAGAATTATATCATTTAGCAAATGTTAACCAAAGTAGATATTTAAAGCTACGTTTTTGGTGCAATACACCTGTGCAACTGACTTTTAAGGTAGGAGATCTTACGGTGAGAGAAGTACGTGGTTATCTGTTCACAGTTAATAGTTCTTGCATAATTTTTCCTAGAAGCGGAAGTGAAAATATTCCTCATCGTTTAATTTCTACATATTTTAAATATGTTTCATTCAATTACTATTTCAGCTTTCTGATGCTGACATTTCTCATCTGTAGCAATAGGTTAATATTTATGCATGTAGTTGCAGTTGATCTTTCTGCTTGTTTAGATAATTTTTCAGTTCTTTGTGATTTAAGACTGGAAGCATTACTCTCTCCACAACAAATGTAATTTTGTTTGTAACATGTTAACTAAAATCCATTTCTCTTAATTTGGGCGGAGAGCTAAAGATGTTTATCGCGGGAGATATCTTTGAAAACCTGCTTAAATGTTTAATTCAGCTTCCCTTTAAGATTTGTTCTAGTGAAAAAAGTATTAGTCATTTCTGTTCTTTTGTTCTATTAGTTGAGAGGTTGAAGTTGTCATTAAGGCAAAAACTAGAGCTACTTCTCTGACACAGTTTTTATCACATCTGCTAGGCCTTGGTCCCAGGAGGAGCTGTGTAGAGCAGTGAATTCAGCATAGGCCCATTATCTACTGTTTTTGCGTATGTTGTAAGAAGAGTGAGACCTCAGGGAGGCTTGGAGCCTCCTCCCGTGTAATGTCCAAGTCGGATTTGAAGGACTGGTGGCAGGAAAGCTTTGGCCTTGGGGTGTGAATTCTAAGAAACAGAGTCACAATTAGATTTAAAAAATTCAGGGATTTTGAGCTTTATAATGAAATATGTTTTTAGTAATGCAAGAAGAAAAGTTGCCCATCTGTGCATGCGTTTTGTAAGTTTAAAATATTTAAAGAATAGCTGGTCTCAGTATGCTTAGGAAATGTTATTAATTTCATGCTTGTCCTATTTCCGAGATTGTGTGTGTATGTGTATTTTCAGTTTTGTTTTATTTTTAAATAGCATTTTCCTGGGGACAATTGGTTGCCTTCAATGACATGATGTTCTAATTTCATACTGAGTACCCCTCACCTACTCGCCCCTATACTACACCGGAAGAAGTGAATTTTGTAGAAAAACCGTCCCCATATTCTAGGTTTATAATTGCTCAAAAAGATAAAAGTTGATAGATTTTGAGAACACTAGGCAAATGGATTAACTACTGCGATAAAGTTGTATTCAAATACAATTAGCATTAAAAAAAAAGTGACCATAAAACTAAATTAAGGTAATTTAAATTAACGCTGCTAAGCAAATTATATTCTTTTTGGGAGGTGGAAGAGCTTTTTATAAGACTTATTAATTCTTAAAATATTTTGACCATTATAAAAATCAGTAATGTTTAGTACTGTTATAAGAAGTAAAACTAAATAAATATCAGCTTTTAAGCTTCTAGAAAGGTTTTATAATAGCATCAATGAAAGATGAAGTTGGACATAAATATTATAACTGAGCAATGATGTTTTGAGGGAATTCATGTGTTGCAACAGGTTTTTTTTGTTTGTTTTGTTTTGTTTTGTTTTAAAGGTGAAATAGACCTGGAGAAGTCTTTGTTTTCAAGTTTACTGTCCTTTACTTTCTCTGCTGTTCCTTCTTGCAAAATCTCAAATTTTTATTGTGGCTTTGTGATACCAATCTTTGCATACAGGATACTTTCTTCTTAATTTTAAAATTCATTTTATAAGCTGTTTGCATTACAACATCTACACCAAATTTTAACTGCATAATTACATGCCATTTGTTAAGTCACGTGAATAATCTGTCATACTAATAACTAGCGATATAGGATAGAATAGAATATAAATTAAAACTAATAATAACTGCAAACTAAGGTTCAAATCTTCAGAACAAGATTTACTGAACCCTATTTTGTTATTGGTAGCTGTGTTGGAGTTAGTGATTGAATTTGTTTTGCTAGCGTTGCTGTATTGCATCTGATATTCTTTAAACAAATTTTTAATGTGACTACCTTTTCCTTTCCCTTTTAAGTAGTTGCTTTGTTAAATGTTGTCTATAATAGTATTCTTAGCAAAACATTTTATTGAATTCCATAAAGATGTTCCCTTTCCTTGGAAAATGTATATAAATTTCTGACCAACTCATGAATTTATAATGTTCTAGATTATTCTGTACCTTTCATTTCATTTTATTTTTTATTTTTTAACATCCTTTGAGTTTTAAATGGAGTTGTCATCAAATTTAAGTTGGTTATGTGGGTGAGCTGACAACTACTTTGAATTCTTAAACCTGTTTTTCCATTGCAGTAGATCCTTTAATTAACCATTAGCTTAAAATTATTCAGATAACTTAATTAAATATAAAAGCAGTTTACAATTTTGTGGTTATAAGGTAGATTAAAGTATAACCCAAATTTTGAAATAGTTGGATAATATTTTGCTTCAGTTAATGCTTCAGTTTGTCTTAATCAGCACTTTTTTATGCTGTATTAACATTTTTGCTGTGTTAAATTTCATGTTATTTCCTAGCAGAAATAAAAAATACGCTAAACCTTTCAAAGGTGAATTTGTCTGTTAGTTTCTAATTTTCACTTTGCAGTAGTTCTGAGATTTTAAAACTAAATTATTTTGCTCTGTACTTGTCATTTGAAATAGCTCTCACTAAGTCATCCATTGTTGCTTGATGGTCAAGTCAAGAATCCTATTACCTGTTCTTATATCCCTTGATCATAAGATTTTTTCTTTCATAAAGCTGGCTTTCGTTGTTCTCTTTTAAACCCTTGTTGCTCTCCAGTATCTCCTTCCTTTGCTCTTCAAACGCTCTTCGTTTCCCTCCGTACTAAGGGGATGGATTTCACGTAGGTATCATGGAGTCTTAGACTGGATAAGTTGAAAATTATTTGTATTTCCATCCTCTCTGTTTAGCATTTCACCTACGGCAGCCTCACCAATACTTCAGCTCTGCTTTAAGGTCAAGGAAATAAAACTCACTTCATGTTCTTTTTCATCACCGAGTCAGCTCTCCATGGAAAACCCATTTTGTTTGCAGTGCTCCGTTCTCTTGTAATATGTGAATTGTTCTCTTCTAAACATGTTGTATGGACTATCTGAAATACATTTTTTTTTTCCATGGCATTCCATGGCTAAAGTTCTGGTCTGTATTCTGGATAATCTTTTCAACTTCATCTTATTTTTCCTCAGGTTTCCCAATGGGTCTCCAAATACACGTCCCCAACCTGTTTTCTTTTATGTGGTATATTGTTTCTCTTCTCTGACTCAGATTAATATTTGCTTGTCTTGCCTTAGTTGTTCATAATCTTTCGCAGATCTTCTCTGCCTGTGTTTTAATTTCGTTTTACTCCAGCTTCTACTCAAACTTTTGTTGTTTCATTTTGAATCTAAGAGTAGATCAGTTTGGAACAGTTTGCTGTTATTGTGTTAGACTCAACAATTTGCCTGTCCTTCTCTCAGTGCATTTTTTATATTATTATTTGATTGTAGCTGTAGCATGTAATGTTTGTTACTGATGTTCACTTGAACAAGAGAAATAAAGCAGTACTTAGGAGGGTTAAAAGTTGTTCCACTGACTTTGAAATGGGAGCAAGTATGTTTTTCAGCAACAATCAACTTTCTCTACTATTTGTTTCATCTCAAAATATAGATAATTCAGGATATAAGTTAGGTGTGCGTTTAACAACCTTGCTTTGCATACCTTTTAAAAGTATATGGGGGAGGATATCCTTTCAGAGGCTGCCTCTCCTGCATAAATTGCCGTGTGACACAAAAGGGCTGAACACTGTATTCCTGGCTCATTTATTTTGTAAACTTTGCTACTGAAACCAAACTTAATCAATGAGCTCTGTGTTGTCTCCGATAAGTTATGTGCTGGCTTTATTGATTGGGAAGGATTTTAGAAAACCCATGTGGGGTTTATAATGTCAGCAGTGTTTTGATTATGAAAAGAGTTGGAACCTTGGGACATAGAACCAGGTGGTGTATGTCCTAAAGCCAGCGGTGACATGGCTAGGCTGAATCCCCCAAGGGACACAGTTCATGCCCTGCACTTTAACTGTGGTGACTGGCTGCTATAGATGCACTTTTTGCTCATTAAAATGTTAAAAATCAAACCGCATGTAAAAAGATTTGTGAAAATATAAACTTGGGGATTGATCCAGAAAACTGGCATGTGATACCCTAGAGACACTGATTTCAGCTACTGGGTAATTTATGCTTTATTGGCTGCATGTCCTCGATTTATTTTTTTCCTTCCTCCTCTTCTACTTTTTTTTCTTTTTTAGGGGGTTCATTTTAGAGGGATTTATGTAGTTTTTCTTTAAGAAAATACACATAAGGGAATAAAGAAAGAAAACAGTCTATTGATACTACCTCTATCTTTTGTGTCATGTAAAAACATGGAAAGGATCATAAGACGTCATGGAGGGGTTCTGGGTTTTGTTTTGTTATATTTATTGTTTGTTATATTTATTGTTTTATAGGCCTTAAGTAACCGCCCACCTGAACGCATCTTTTAGGAAGTTGTATTTTATGTAGACATTGTTAATCTTTCGAATTGAGTAATATTTAAAATAAATTAAAGAGTATGATTACGTGCACAGTAACTAGCTTGTAACTTGAGCAAAAATTGAATAGTTTTCCAATAATTGTATTTCTTACATGTAAAGCATCTGTATCCTTGCTAATTAAAACATGATTCTCTATGTGACTTTTTTAATAGTTAAAATTTTAAAGATGCCTCTGTGATTAACCTGTCCTAGTTGGATGTCTCAATTTTTTTGAGCTGTAAATCAAGTATTTGCATATAATGAGTGGCAAATTTTGTACATAACATTATAAAATCTGCATAATTCTATTACTGAAAAGTTTTATTTTAAGAGACAAAGATGGTATATGGCAGTACAGATTAAGTATATTGCCTATTTTAGTGAGAATTTCATTTTCTGTTTAGGAAGCTATAAGTATCAAGAAACAAGTGCAAAGTAAGTTCTGCATGGTATACGGTTATCCTGCAATAACACAAGGCTGATGAGATGCTAAAGCGTTTCATCATGTGAATGTTTTTGCTTGCAGTTACAATAATTATTTAAATCTTACTTTATCAGGACAATGGGAAGAATATACTCTACCATATTGAGATGACTCTGAGCAATTTGAGAGCACTGCATTGTTCTCTTTTAACAGTGTTTTATTTCAAAACTTTCTGTAGCAGCTGTGTACCTCTGTTTCTAAAAATAGCTTTAGTTATGCAGTCATTATTTTGAGGAGAATTTTTATTGATAAGGCCAATAAATATATAGCTCCAATTATAACTTTGATTCCATTAAAAAGTTGGGTTTTTTTTTTTTAAAGACTTATGGATTTAGTTTTCAATTATGAGTAAAGGACAACTGTGTAATAATAATTTAATAATAAAATAATAATAAAATTTATCAAGATGAAGGTTTTGTGCATAAGCAAGATAGCAAGATTAATTTAGGGTTTGATTCAGCAATCTGAATTGTGCAGCAGACTGTTTAGATCCCTGTGGAAGTCAGTGAGGCTCTGCACAAGGGTGAACCCAATCACATGAATAATGCCTTTACAATCAAATTATTTTGTTTCAAAATATGTTTCACATATTTCTGCAGAGTTTACTCTGAAATCTGTACAATTTCTTTGCAAGTTTCCTGCTGAAATTGAAAGGAGGAGACTTTCTTGATTTACCTGTCAGTCTTCAATAGATCCTTTCTTGTTTTTTAAAAAACAAAAGATTGTTAAATAATCCATCAGTAAACTGGTAAGCAGTCAAAGTTTCCTTATCTGTTTCTATCTGAAATCTTGTTTAAAAACTAGCCATATCTTTGTTGACAAGGAATTTCCAAAGTAGAGTCTGTGAACAGTTGAGCCTGAAACCACAGCTAAGAATGGGATGTGCTTATTTGAATTAGGTAGGCGGAACATGTCCTTGCAAGGGAGTCAATATGTTTTCTGCTTCATTGAGTAGGTTATTAGATTGATGTAGTTTATTTGTTGAATGATGGAATCGGTTTTAAAAACAAATGAAGCGAGAAGCCTCAGTTTAGTTATTGCTGATAATTTATTACTATTGCTCAGAAAAGTGTTGAATTTATCAGATGGTTTATCATTTAGTCATGGTGATCTTGCTTCAGTTTAAGGCAGAAGTATAATTTACATTTTAGGTGCTGAGATGTTTAAGTGTGAGGGGGAGAACAGACAATAAATTGGTGGTAAATGTCTGCAAACCTTGTAGCCCTTAGGGTGGATTTCATAATACAGAATTCAAACTTTGGATGTAATAGAACAATGCAATGTAAATAGATTACTCTGTATATGAACACAACTATTTTGGGACTTACATATCTTTGTTTTTGCCCCATTAATGACAGTATCTGTTTAAAGTTTTAAAGTTGAAAATGATTTTTTTAATTATAAGCATTTATCTCTTGATCATATTTTTCAGACTTTGCACTTGTACTTTCTCTTTGAGATCATACAAAGGTTATATTTAAAAGTTTCTCTGAGATACTGTTTGGCAACACCTAGGACATGATTTGTTGAGGAAATAATGTGTATTTATTTTAATATACATTATTTTAATCATTTTATTAACACTGCTATTTCTAATAGCAGCAGGCAATGTTAAACATTCCTGCTATGAGCCCTATTGGCTTTATCTTTTGTTATTTATCTTGCTGATGTTAGGAAGCGTTCTCTAATCCCCCAGACCTCTGTTCCTAGGTAACAGGCAAAAGCTGTGCTAGCAGAAGTGGTCCTGCCAGGCCAAACCCATGTGGTTTGGTGTTATTCACTATGATCCATATGGTCAGAGTAGAGATTGTCCCTAGAGAGGTGTTAACACTCAACAGCCCAACCTCCTCCTACCCTTTGGAGAATTGCTGGATGGCTCCTGCTGCCTGCCCATGTGTGAATCTTGATTAATTTTTCATTTTTAATGAAGTTTGATCATGTTTATTATTTCACGTGATTGACTGCCTGGTACTCCTTCCGTGTAATTGATAAAGCCCATATTTCTTCATCTGTCTCTTATTTCTTCAGGGCTAAGTTGTGAAATTGTGCGATGTGGTTAATATTAGATTTATTGGTCCCATTAGATGTATAAATTATCTCTTTTTCTCTCCACAGGAAGTTCTGCAGACTTTGACCAAGTTTTGTTTCCCCTTCTATGTGGACAGGTAGTGTTAGATTTTCAAACTTTACAAGAAAATAAGCTTGTCAATAAAACCACTATAGAAAATAAAAACCATACCATTCTTAATGTTCTGTCTGTTTGACTGTGATTTAAAGCACTCAAGTGCAAAATATAGACTCAGTATCCCTTTTTCCTGGGGTTTTTATGGGCACCATCAAAAAAAAAAAGTTTTAAAAGTTTAAACTGTTCACTGGCAGTAATAAAAGTGCATTTTGTTTCAGTTTTACATAGTATTTGAATGTTAAAATGCTTGGGTAATAATCATTAAATGTGCAATATCAAAACTTTGTATACATACATGTTTGACTTCTTAATTGCCAAAATTTAGACAGAATAGATGGAATAATGAATTATTAAATGCTTTACATTTAAAGGCCTCTTGATCCTGTTGGAACACTGGTGGTTTTCTTGTGGCTACTTAATGTGGCTTCTGATTTCTTTCCGAAAATAAAGTAGCTTCTAGTGGATTTGATAGGAACTGTGTTCCACCGAGAATGTTAAATTCTTGTAGTTTAGAGAACACCAGAATTAAGGTGTCTTTTTTTTTTTAGTTTTGTTTTTTCTTTGCTTTATTCTTGATAATTTCATGGAGAGCCCAAAATTCAAATTATAAAAGGATGCACCGCTCTTTCTGTCACATAGCAGCATCATTTAATTGTTTAGCATGACTTGTCTTGCAGCTAACACTCTGCATATTTTTTGTTGCTAAAATTGATGATAATTGTGATTGGACTGTTACAGATGTGTTTTTCTTGTTTCAGTGGAATTTGTGATACTTTCAGTAGAGTTATTTTTCTTTATAAATCCCATCCATATGTAATTTGAATTATCACTTTTCATATGAGCCATTATTTACCAGTTTTTTTAATCCCACAGGCCACCTTGAGTAGGTATTTTTAAGTTATCTTGAAAGACTCTTCACTAGTTTCTGTGAATGGAGATGAAATCTCATTGTGCTTCCTTGGAGATAGGAGTTGACATAGTAAAACCACTGCTACACTTTGTCGTCCTGCGTAGTAATCTCAGTTTGGGGGGAGCTGAAAGCTTGCACTGATCATGCAGATGATGTGTTCTTTCAACCCTCCAGGTGGTTCCTGCAGATCAGGGTTGAGAGACGTTGCTGAGGCACTGTTGGAGACAGTTTTTATTACCAGTGCCTGTGCTGTACCTGATTTGTACATAAAGAGAGACTTTGAATATCTTGGGCTGTCAACATGAGCTACTTAACCAGTGCTTGTTGACTCAGGTGACCTTTAAAAGCACCAAATACTTCTGAAATTTTAAAATAAGTTTTGTTGATCTTTTTTTCCCCTTCTTTAAGGGGAGGGAAGGGGGTAATAGAAGCATATTTTTTTCTCGCATATGTGTTTAAAGGCAGTTTCCTTTGTAATAGAAACATTTGTGCTTACTTTGTGTAGGTTTATTTTATCTAGGATTGTTTTTGTTTTTGTTTTATTTTTCCCCCAGCAAAGCATTTAACATTATAACATTTTGAAAGATGGGAATGTTGAAACCTGTATGGAGTGCAAATGAGAACATACTGAAAAGTGAATCCCATTCCTGGAATTCTCTGACTGAATATCAGAAGCTGGAACCCAAAAGACTATAAGCCAACCATTTTTCAATGCTGATGGGAGATTGTACCCTGTAGCATACTTAATAATTTAAAATTGAGACTTTCAATATTCCACAATGTAAAGGATGTCCAAAGTTAAGGATGTGGCAGCTGAGAGAGACGTGTGCTACTTCTCTTCTGCTAGATGGAAAAATAACTAAGTAAATGACAAATTTGGACTACCTGACCTTTTCTTTATTTACTGTCATCCTACTACTCATTATTTGTTTATGCATTTCTTATAATATTTAAAATAGTTATTGGAAATGTTGAACAGCTAGCCCCATAATGAAGTGACCTCAGACGGTGCTTTAATTTCCCCAGTATTCTCAGTAAATATTTTGTTTTCTGCTGTGAGATTGAAAGAATTTACTTCTAGAAGAAATATTTTCGTTAGTTATATGTCAGAAAAGTTGTACAGTTGTGACTTACAGAGCAGATTAGCACTCTCCATTGGGATTTTAACCCACTGTATGTGCCTGAAGAGCAGTATGTTGGATCACGTTTCCAGCTACTGTCATGCTTAGTCCTCGAGGCGAGTTGTTTTTTATATTGTGTTTTGTTCACTCTGTAAAAGAAGAGACAGACATTGAACTGGTTTCAGTAAAGGCACTGTGAATATTTAGGTACTATTTTCAGTTAACTGGATTTTTATTTTACCTTGTTAGCTTTAACAATTTTAATACTAGAATCTCTCTGTAATATTGAGAGGTTTTAAAATTATTATTCTTAATGCAATAGTGGAGATACTTTACTTTCTCGTTGTTCACATAACGTAAGATCATAGGATAATAACTGCTGTGGGAATAATACTCTGTATAGGATGTCTCTCCAGAATCTCTGGAAAAATGATCATCAGTCTGAATTACGAAGAAGAGATACTGGTATAAGTGATGAGAAGTGCTTAGCTACTGAGGAATTGAAACTACTTTTTTTTTTTTTCACTAACTGACAGAACAAAGTACTATTAACTGTTATAGAACATAAGTTTTTAAGTCCGGCTTAAGTGATGTCCCCAATTTATACCGTTCCTTGGCAGTGCAGTACTTAGGAAAGTTTAATTTACATAGCCAAATTCTGTGTTACGTGCAGTGGCTCGCCAGGTTTTCAGTGGAAACTTCTTGGTGATGCTTCAGTTCAGTCTTCTGACTTTGAAGAAGAACCATTGTTTAACGTCAACAAATGCTGAGAAAGCGTGTAAGGCTTCATATGTGTCTCTCCCATGTCTGCAGGTTTCATAAAATAGGGTAGCGAAAGCTGAAGCAGTACTCTGGCTTTCACCAGATCACAGCCTCAAATGACGATAACGTGAAGATTTTGAGACAAATCAAGACGTTTGAAGGATCATCTCCTGTATATCTAATCGTTCTCCATGCTGAGGGTTTTGGCACTAACTGAGACACTCTGATTCTTTTTATGTTGAAAAAATGCATGAATGCTGTAGATGCACTAGAGAAAAGCCTCGAATTTATGTTCAAAAACTTAAACTATTTTCAAGATTTATGTAAAATCTTTCTTCAAAGGAGGGGGAACAATATAAGGCAGGTACAGTAGTAAGATTGGTAGAGTTCACTGAGCTTGATGGAAGTAGCTCATCCTTCCCCCCGCGTGGTAGGATTTAACTAAGAGGTACTGGTAATAGGCCATTAACCTATCAAATGTGCCCCACTGGCAATGTTCATTGTGAATTATAGCAGCTGTGAGTACTCAATTTAAGTTGATTTTATGTACTTACATTGCTGATGTTTAGTATAAGCTGAAGTCTACAACAACTTTAAATTTGATGTTTGTTGAGTTACCAGTTTTGTCAATTAGCAAATGGTGAGAGGACTTGTATCAGATTCTCCCAGATGAAGAAGTATTCTTGCAGACAGGATGAACTGCTTCAGAAATGGTCTTTGAAGTGCGCCTCAGACTTGAGGGACAGACATCAGAATCCATTTAAAATGAGGAAAAATATTTGTGGTTTTTTTTTTATTTTGTTCTTGTTTATCTTCATAAAGATATTTTAATCAGATAAATTTTCCATGTCAGAGAAGTGATCAAAACCCACCATCATCTAATTACATTTTCCTTGAAGTAAAGTACATCCGAAGCTCCTGTACATACCTTACTGAGAGCAGAGTGAACCAAGAGTTACCCTAGTTTTATGGCCATAGGACCAAGGCAGAGCTATTCTCCAGCTGCAGGAGGGAACAACTTAATCAAATTTCAGGCCTGGATTAATTTGTATTACTGTCAGATATAGCTATTGATGGGAGATTTTGAAGATCTTACTTCTCTCCCCCTCCCCCAAGCCCCACCTTGTATCTGCACATTTAGAGAAGAGACTTACGGTGCTTCCATCCTGCTAGGCTCTAAATAGAATTTCTTCTCATTTGAAGAGAGAGCTATGGATCTTCTTTGGATTTTAGGAAAAAGCACATTTAATGGTGGAAAGTTTGCCTTGTTCTCTCTGAATGTTTATTGGAGCTAACTGGGACCCTCCCAGTGGTCTGGATGTTCTGCAGCACTTGAGGACAAGCATAACAAGGAAGGTGCCTTCCCCCACCTTTTTTTTCCCAGATGTTTCTTGGACACGTATGATTTAGGTGTCATTCATAATCTAATACAAAGGGATAGATGCTGAAAGTTTCTTCTCTTAGGGATTAAGACACAAATAGGGCAGCTTATTTATTTTACATAAAGCGTTATTTTCCTTGCTTTTTTATTTTTTATGATGATATTCAAATTCTGAGATGTGTCACTACAGTTGGAATGCCAAACTATATCAAACATGGGATTCTTCTCTACAGACCTGTAAATAGTTTTTCACGTCTAGTGTTAAACCTACACAGACTTCTTAATTCCTTAAGAATTCTTTTCAACTTCTGTGGTTTCAGGGTTTCGGGTGTGGGGGGGGATTTTTTGCCACCTTACAGTGGCAGTGCCTAGTTATAAATTTTCTTCAGTAATGGATAAAATAGCTCCTATTTTTTTTCCTTTAAAATATTTTAGTCAGTAAATATTGCAAGGAATGACTGTTTCAAAATATATTGTTCCCCTCTTTTCCCCAGTAGGTCTTACAAAACTGCTTTGGTTAGTGTGCGCATAAGAAATCTGTCTTTTTTCAACCAAAATAGTAAATGAATAGGTTAGTTTACCATATGAAGAGATGGCAACTCAAACTTAGGCAAGACCTATCAGGAATGTTTAGTTTGTGCATACGTAAATGCAAGAATCTTAAGTTTGCTTTGGAGGAACTTATCAACTTGTCACAATCATTTAATAAACAAGCTTCTCTCTGCTGTAAATGAAGTGTTTTTTTCCCCCGTGTTCCATAATGTCAATTGTCAACTAGAATGCTATTTATCACACACGCACTGCTCTCAACCTTGTTAAAATTAAGCATATAATCCCCTTTTAAAACACCGTACTAAATCGCCATAGTAGCATTGCATCTAAGCTTTACAGATAAAATGTAACACCAGTAAGGGATTTTTTGGCATCCCCCAGCAGCTCTGAATGGTTTATAGAAATGTTTGCTCTATTGACATTTAGCATTGGGTAGGATGATAGTACTTAAACTGTCTAATTCTCAGGCTATTGAAAAGCTTCTAAATTTCTGTCTTTTTGTTCATCTGCGAGTCTGGAGAAATTCTTGGTCTCCATTCCCGCAGTGTTTTTTTCTTCCTTGTTTGGAATCCATCGAAGGGTTCTTGCTTCTAAGCTGGGTAGTAGAATCTTTTTGATCTCAATCCCAATTTTGTTTCTGAATGTACCTATTTTTCAGTGTTTTCTTTAGGGTGAGTTTATAAACTTGCACATAAATTACTTATTGCATTTGTGGATAGCGTCATAGAAGAGAATATTTGTTCACTTTTAAGGCTTGTGACTGTGTTGGTTGAGTGGCCATGAACGTAATGTACTTTTTCTTTTATTTGATGTGAGTAAGATTGACTTGTAAAGATGTACATGTAAATGCTGCCCAGTTTTATCCATTTTCAGTATACTGAAAATAGACTAGAACATAACCTGAAATATTTCATGATAGTGTTAATGTCATACCATTTTAAAGTTTCAGATAGATTTAAAGCCTGAATGTGAAAGTTCTCTCATAAGTAATTGTTCCTGGCTTCACCACTGAATGACAACATTTCTTTTAAACAGTAAAATTACATCTCTGCAAACTTGGAGTGGAACTGGGCTTGGATTTTTATGGAATCTACCATCAATGCACCTAAACTTTTGATTAAGTTTAAAGAAATGTGGCAATACCTCAAAGAAATCAAAGGCCTCTGTCCAAAATATACAGTGTCTTTCATTCTGATAATAAATTGTGTTTTAAAAGTGCTGTGCTTTAAATGTAAAGCATCTTATTTTGAAAAAGCTGTTTCAAACATTTTATGCTTGACTGTGATTCATATTAGTATTTTACTGCTAGAAGTATTTACCTTTCTGCTTTTACTGCTAGAAGTATTTGCATTTTGTTTTGTTTTTTTAAAAACATGACCTTTTGAATTATGTTTTTTTTTTTTTTGTGGTGGTTGTTATTGCATAGCTGCAAAGGAGAGTCTTCTGGAATGGTTCCAGTTACTGAACATTTTAAAGTGATATTGTATTCAGCATACGTGCAAAACTGATAAATGAATATATTGCTTGTACAAATCAATATACAAATATTATAAAACCTGAACATATTACTAAACGTTATCTTGCTCTTGAAGTAAATTCCTGAACAAAGAATAATAAAGAAATATTATGAGAGAACTCAGGTTTGGTTGGTATAGTGTGTACTGAGTTGAAGTTGAAGATACTTGATAGTCATATCAGTTTTTATTTAAAGATAAGTGTATTTTTTTAATGTCCTCCCACACTTAAAAAATAAGAAACTTCCTCCAACCCCTTCGCGTATTTAAGTTTCTAAGGGTGTATAATCTCAAAGTTAATTTCTCAAAAAAAAAACTCTGCTGAAAGAGGAAATGTTATAGGTTCAATGACTTAGTTAGATTAGATACTTGTGACACTGAGTTAGCTCAGCATTAATTTTTCCTTTTTATTCTCTTTATTTTCAGCCATGCAGTTAGCCAAGTTGGCCAGAACTTTACGTTTGTGCTTACAGACATTGACAGCAAACAGAGGTTTGGATTCTGTCGCTTATCTTCTGGGACCAAGAGCTGCTTCTGTATCTTAAGGTAAGTCTGTGGTTTGGCTTTTGGCTGACTCTAGGAAACAGTGTTTGACTTTACTTGGTTACACTGCAATTATAATTTCCAGCTGTTCAAAATTATTTTCCTATCTGGTCCTCAAAGTCACTGCTCTTCTGTAGAAGTGGTGCAAAATATCTTGCATTTGAGTTCCTCTGTAGATAAGTATATTTGTTTGTAGTCAATGTTCTTGAGTTAACAACGTGAAAAAAAAACAATATCTCTCTGCAGTAATTTGACATGACGTAGCATGATGGCAACCGTTATCTTTAGCTGTCGCAACTAATCTTGTTAAGACATTTTGCGGACATTTGTATATGCAAGTTTTATTAACAAAGCATCTGTTGGTAACTGAGAGAATGTCTTGCTGATGTGGTCCACATCCTGGAAGTTAGCATGAGTGAGCCTCATTCTGTCCTGTTGATGGTTTTGTGGAGTTTGTCCTGTAAAAACTGAGATTATAAGTTGGAAACAGTGTGTTTTACGTAAAAGAGGCAATGAGGTTTTCTCAGTTTTGTTTCTGATGACCTTCTACCGACATGCTGGAATATAGTCCTTAATTTCTTTTTAAATTTGCTGCAAAAACCGCATTTATACCAATTTATTAGTTCTGCTAAGAACTCTTATGGAAGTCAAGATAACTCTTACAGAGGTGAAAATTTCCGTATGCTGTCCTGCCTGTCCCTTTTAAAACAAGTTTAATAATGGTATGCTTTCTGTTTTTTTCTGTTATATAGTTCAGACTTAACTATATGTACAATCAGCTAGGTGATCAGACAATTTCTCAAGCAAGAAAACAAGGACAGTTTTCTTTGTTACCCATTGTAGACTTCTGTCGCACTGTCTGAACACACTCTCTGCTTAGAAGAATTGGTCTTTAGTTTAGGAGTACTATATGTGTTGGCAATGGCAGAATGGGACTTTCTGCATGTGTGTTATTGAATATGACGCCTTTGGAGAATTTCAGGGATAATATTTCCAAATGTGAGAGCAACTATTTCTGACTTGATTGGGTCATGTATAGCAATGGCATGGAGTAGATTTTTGAATTGATAATATGTAATATATAATGAATGTTTTAGTGCCATTTGTACTGAAGACAGGTGAAGATATCAAATATATGTTGCCTTGTACTTCAGCGTTAGAGTGACACGAGTGATCTATTCACTGAAGAAACTTAATATTTGGAGAAATTGTTATGAAATCTACCAAAATTACTAATTAATTGTGTGAGAGGCAGGATGACAGATGTTTTCTCACTATCTTCATTCCCTCTTATCTCTAGTAGAGATTTCAACTATTACTAGTTATGGTAATCCAGCAATTGGTACCGTATACTGAAGGCAGGAAGGTATTTTTCCCCAGTTGTTTTCCTGTAGCTATTATCCTACATAACCGGGGAGATGATTCGCTCTCATGTGGGAAGTGTTTAGTTACAGAAGGTAACTTTTCCTGCTTAATGACAAATTAAAGGGGAAATGCAGTTTGAAAAGAAAATCTGAATGAGTAGTATGAATCCCTTCTTGATCTCTCCTGGATTAGAGCTCTTTGCTGTCAGCTCCCTTATGTTGAGTGGATGCCAGGAAGAAATGGAGGAGTTATGTTGTTGTTAAATGCCTTCTGCTGCAACTCATAACCAAAAAAAAAAAAAAAAAAATCCAGTGCAGTTACAGCAGTGGATGAACTGGGGCTCTTAGCATCATTCCTATTGCCTCTTTCTCCTGTGAACTAGTGAGAAAATGAAAGATCATCATTAATGCAAATTAACGGATGGTTTAGAAGATAATGAAGAATGTAAATCAGCGTTACACAGATTCACTTTCTTTATTCCCAGGACCGCAGCACATATTATTAATGTGAATCTTTTCAGTGTCCTTTACAAATTCAAGGACACCGCTTGGTAAAGGGAGACTATTGCTCCAAGTGGAGATGGGTCAAAACACGCTGAAGAATGTGAGAGTGATATGAAAAAGAAACTGGGAATGAAAACGATTTTTTTTCATAGGTTATTTAACGCTTTTAAAAAGCCAAATATTTTATATAATTTATTGGTATAAGCTCCATTCCAAATATGTAAAAGATGAATATTATAATCCTTTTCAGTTTCGAGGATAACAGTAAGTTGGTTAGAAGTGCTAGCGTATTTATGCAGGAGTACATGTAAATCCACCTTGTTTTTCTGGTAATAAGTTTACTGAACTTGCATCTACACCATATAAATCTAGACAGACCTTTGTTAGTATGAACAGCAATTATGTAATCAGCTGACACTTAGACTAAGCTTAAGCATCAACGAGCTCTTCACTGAGAGTCTTAAACTTTTTTCTGCCGGTTCTACTTTTGACTCTCCTACCTGCTTCAAACAATTTATTTTTAAGGACCTTTTGGCTAGATTACGTAAAATTTGTCCTTCTCACCTGTTTCTGAGCTAAAAATATTACATTGACCTGACTTACGTTATCAGATAATGCTGCCAGCATTCTCTGATACCTGTATATCGTACGCCTCCGGTAGATGCTCAGTGGAAAATTGGATGGCAACAAGCTTGTAGTTTTCCTTGCTGTACTCAGCAATAATATGAGAATTAAATGATATTATGTATTATCGGAGATGACATTCAGATGTGTATCAAACAGATTTTAAGTGTCTGTCCTTGGCAAATTGGTTTGGAGCTGGAAAATCATCACATGTTTAGGTTCCTCATTGCATAGGCAGAGGAGAGGGAAATTCTTCTCATTCGGCCTGTGTTTTGAAAAATTTCATTGGAGCCCTGGAAGCAAAGTTGAGTGAGAGTGGCGACAGTACTCAGAAGTCAAGATCTAGACTTTGAGTTTTAAAGTAACCCAGAGACTTTTCCATGTGGATGCAAAGTGCAGTAAGGCACTTTCTTGGAGTTCAAAAGCAGTAAAGCTATCTGCGTGGATGTAGCTCCTGCTGTCAGCAGAAAGGCATTTCCACGTTACAGAATAACTCTTGGCTATTTTAACCAGTACTATTTAAGAAACTGCTTTCAAGATAGTTTTCATAATTATTGCAAGAAACAACAAGTTTATTTTTGGTAATATTTGTATATTGCCATAATTTGTTATGTTCCTGCTGTGGATAATATTATACAGATTTCTGAAAATGTGTGGCTTTGAAAGCTGCATCTTCTAGGTATTGTAGGATTTTGTGCTAATGCAGAACCACTGAGCGAGTTTGTCTTCTAATTCTGTTTCCTTTTTCTTCACTTGATTTCTAGCTAATAATGAAACTGCAGTGATTAAATGTTGTATGTAACAGTGGTTATTTTCTTATAGCACTCTAGGAATAGTATTAATTTCTGCATTTCAGACAGCAGAGGGCGGACAGAAGCACAAAACCAATGTCACAGAAGTTCTCATGGGGTTTTTTGAGGTTCTAAAATGTAAAGAGATGAATTAAAACACAGTGAAGATATAAAAAAAAAACAACACTAGCTCATTTCCAGAGGTTTACTTTAATCTGACTTTGCATCATATTTGGGATGGGATTTTGAGGGTGAACAATATACATAATTCTGAATTCAGTGAAGGGCTGTAGTTCAAAAGAGCAAGGGGGATGGGGATATCCCTGAACTGCTGTTACTTTCTCTTCTGAGACAACTTCCCTAGCCCTCTTAAATCAGGCATACTCTCTAGTTTTGTTCTTGAATTTGCATACTTTGGGGTTTTTCTTCTCTGTTTTCTATGTGTTAGTTCTGTCATCAAGGAGAAAGAATCTGGAAGGCGTCAAAGATGTTCAGAATTTGTTCTTGATTGCTATTTCCTGCTAATTGCAGTGTACTGAAAGATGATGTAAACATACTGATCTACTGATTTAATCTCAATGATTAAAAATATCCTGTTATTTCATGTCTTTCAGCTTTGTTGTTTTTTGAAGCATACAGATGATATTTTTTGATTCTTAAGAAGTTTGCGTGCTGAGGCTGATGATTTTAGTTTCCTAATTTTTTAACTTTAGATCTTACTAGCTTGCCCATTTTAAACTCCTAGCAACCTAAGCTGTACTAAACTCTCTTAGCCAGTGTGTTAATTGCATTATGGACACAGTTTTCAGTGGCTCAGCTCTATATACTACTTTAGCTAACTCTTGTGTTCTTACTAGAACTGTAAGTAGCACAGACATTGTTTTCTTTAATCATTCTTATGAGGAGAAAATAATATGAAAAGTTTTATTTCATTGCTTGGTTTCTCAAAGCTTAGGTCATGAAACTCTTTTGCTTATGATCTGCTTTTAGGGGGACAGAATTGAAAATCTCATAGCTGAAATTACTGCAGGCATGATAGTTCCTCTTGTACTTTCTCCTGCTCTGAGGTTGTGTAAAGAAAATGAAGAATATAGGTTATATAAAGCTATGAAGAGACTGCTGAACATAAGAATTTTAAATTGTATAGAGACATTAAAACTTTTTTTTTTTTTTTTTTGTAACAGAAACTTATCCAGTTCTTGTAGGAAAGCATTGTTTAAAACTACATAGGAGTTTTCATTGTAGCTGGGTTTCTTGCCTTTCTAACTTATGTATATTCTATAATCTGAAACTGCCAACAACTCTGTGTGTGCAATTGAAAAGGGAAAAAAAGCTGTCCTTGAGGAATGTAAAAAATGTTGATAACTCAGTCTGAATACTTTTTTTGATACTGTTACTGCAGAGTGTTTATATAATACAGCTAACAACTCTAATTTTTTTAAGCTTTTTTTTTTTTAAATCTTTTGTCTCCTCAAATATTTCTGGCATTCAATAAAAGGACCCAGTTATTGATCAGCATGTAAACTGATAAGATCTAGCAATTTTTTCAAAACCTGTTTCTTTTGTATTCTGATTATTTGATCTTTAAAATAAATGATATGTTTATGAAATAAACTTCTTTTAAAGTAATTATACTAAATGGTAATGTTGAATGTATACTAATACAGCTAAACATGAACTGATTTAAACATGTAAGCCAGTGTAATGATTTCAGGTTGCCTAACAAATGAAATGACAGTTTGCATAGCTCTATTTTGGTATAGCCAAAGTTCACAGTTATTTTCACCAAGTTGACCCCAAAGTTAAACATATAATTCTCTTACTGGGAAGATTTATTTCAGTTTAAAAGCTAAATATAGCCGTTTATTAATCTGAAAAATAATTTTTTGCATTGCTTTAACTGAACTTTTGTAGTAAGTAAGTTAAGACCAAGTATAATCATTTTGTTCTGTGGCAGAGTGGTTTTGAAGTAAAGTTCTTGCTGTTACTTGGTCTTTTTCATAGTCCCTTATTTTTCGATTAAATTTCTAAGGTTGAACGAAAAACACTCTGAACTAAAAAAATGTTTTAAAAAAGAACAAAAAAAGAGCCAACCATCTTGTAGTATAATACAGTAAACATAAAACTTCTTAAAATTTTTTTGAAAAAATGTACTGGGTTGTGTAAAACACTAAATTCTTAATCCATTCTGGATTATTGGATTACTGGTATGATACTTTATTAAGATCTGTATGATTCTTCACTAATGATTCTTCACTAATTCTGTTTAAATATATTTTCCAAGATATCACAAAACTTAAAAAAGATTATGGTTTATTAGTTCTTGAATTACAAAGCTAGACAGCATGTCTGTTACCCTTCTCCGTTTTAGTAGAAATCAAATTCATAAAAGCTGTGGTGATCAGAAGTCAGTGTACTTGACCATCTATGCAGATAAATATTTTGTCTTATCAACTGCAGTTTCTCCACAAATGTGATTTTCATGCATTTGTGCTGTATTTAATTTGCAAAATGTCTTTGTTCCAGATATTATAAAAGCAGCTTTGGAAGGTGTTAGGTAAATGCTGTCAGACCATACAAAATCTTTTATTCCCGAGACGCTGCCTATATGCTGTTTTTTCTCTTCCTATCAAAAAGAGTTGCAGCAATAATAGAAGAACCTTTCTAAGTAGAGAACATGATCATTGATACACGAATGAGATGATAATCATTACTGCATTTTTACAGCACTAGTGAAGGGTATGCTGCTGAAGGGGCTGTGTTGCCTGAAGGCCCTGAGATTTATGAGTGCTACTTAAAGCCAATAGAAGTAATTAGATTTGGTGGACAAGAACTACAATAACTGTCTTGTTCTTATAACTGTGTAATAGCCACCTTGCGTATTTGCATATTAATTTCTGGACTTTCTGTTTATCAAACTGTGAGCTATAGCACCTATTGCTAACTGCTTGAAGTAGCAAAGTAATTAAAACAATGGTTTTGTCTTGCTCCAGGTTTAGTTAAAATGAAAAATATTGTAAAACTTTGGATAGATTTGCTTTGGTTCATAAGCTTGCACAAAGTTAGTATTTTAAGAAGGCACTATAACTATGCGGTACTCTGATTTCAACTTTGCTTAATTTGAAGTTTTCTCTGGGTATTCAGCTTTGGTACCGAAAATGAAAGTCATTCTTCTGAAAAGAAGTGCAGAAATATTTGTGTGGAAATCCCTCTCAGCCAAAATAGCTGAGCTTTGCATCACTCTTTTTCTAAGATAAAAAGAAATGGATCTGTAATAGTTTGTGACAGATGGCAGAAAATGTAACTAACTGAATGTGATTCTGTATGGAGTTATTTGAGGTTTTTGGTGTGATTTGTTGTGAGTTCCTCTCCTCCCCCCTTTCCTTTCCTTTGATTGCAGTCTTTGTCCATTTATTCTTAGGATAGAATAAGATTTCTGAGCAGGGGCCTCTCTTGTGGTGCAAAGTGAGAATTGTTTTTAATTGAGCAGAAACATGTGGAAGGATCAGGAATATCTCAAGGGATTACAGAAAAATTCCAAATTTGTACTACTTACAGCTTGTGTTTAGAGCAGGGTCTGCTGGGAATAAATGTTAGTTAGTGTGACCTGTGACCTTAAAAACTGTTGACATGGATTTCAGCCAGAAACTAGCCACAGAACTCCTTTGTTAAACTCATTCATAGCTCCTTGAAAACTCTAGTCAGTGAAAGTTGCCAGCTCAAATCTAAGGAAAGCAGAGCCTTCCCCCCCCACCCGCTTTTTTTTTTCCCATGCTTTGGAAACAGTGGACGCCCCTTAACCAGCAAGACTTCTTTAATAGGACTGCATCGCCGAAACTTGATTGGAATTGACAGCTTCCTGGCTCAGGCTTGCCAACTGGCAGGGCATTGATGCATAGGGGACAAACAGCTTGAAGGGCCTGTATACCACTGTTTGTGTATGTGCCTCAGAAATGTAACACACTTCTGTTGTGATATGTTCTAATATAAAGGCAAAGAAAACCCCTCAACACTGCTTTTAGTTTTCCAAATCTTTCAATTATTTTTTGAGGACAAAAATCCTGAATTGTGCAACTGAGTAATTGTGTGTTTTTGTTTTAAAAAATTTGACCTGCTATCTTCTAGATTTTTCCCTCTTAATTGATTTGACTGAAAGCCACAGAAAAATATTTACCCTTGAGAGAAGAAAAAATAGAGATTTTAGAATTTTCACTGCATTTTTTTTAAAGATGGCTGTAACTTATTGAATAATCTGATTACCCCACTATAAAAGAATCCAATTTACAAAGCCTGCTTCTTGTACACTTACTTCTTTACAAATTTTTCTGCTTAGTGGGTTTTGTGTATCCTCAGCTGATTCTGTGGTTTGATTCATTGTTTGGTCTGCCTGGAGGGTTAGCCTGACTTAAATAATATTTTTGAATTAGTGGATATCTTCACATCAGGGAGATATATTTCTGCTGTGTATACCTAGTGATAAGAGTAGGTACAAAATGGGATGCAGTAACAGTTTGTTCTGAGGAAGGAGAATGCAAATTTTGGTAACGTGTAAGCTAAATAAGCATGCAACACAAAAGTTATGTTCATGGAAAGTCATGGAGCAGATGGGTAGTAAACTTAAACTGTAAGTTTTTAACTGATTTGTAATAAAAATATAATGATTATGAAATCATTTTATAATAAAAAGAATTTCCCTTGAACAACCTGGAGTGTCAAAGCACTCAAATATAATTTTGATTCAGGTGTTTCATAAAGGCTTGATTTTGTAAAAGTGCAAACTAAGGCTGATTTGTGTTTTGGAATAGCTTCCATAGACTTGCGTTTGTTCCCTCTGGGAGGGTTTTTTTTTTTTCTTTTTTTTAAAGGAGGAAACAGTAGTTGGAAGCGTGAATTGACTTCATTTCTTCCAAGGATAGTGCAGCATTACCCAGTAATGACTGTTATTTTCTAGGGATGCAGAGGAGGGCTGATGGGAGAACATGGAAGCTGCTTCCCCTGCTTTGAGCCCCTTTCCACTGAAAGCATAAGATTCTCCCCCTTTTCTTATTCTTTACCATCCTCTTTTTAATTCTTGTTCTTCAGCCACTATTTTTTTTTAGCCACAGAGAGCTGGACTTCCTACTGAACCACTTTTTGATCAGCTGAAACAATCCAAACGACTTGATTCCACCCCCTTTCCCAGAGCTGACTTTGCTGCCTCCCTGCACATGCCAGAGATCATTTTGTTAATGTTATTGAGTCAGGATGGACTAACTCAGCTCAACAAAAGCTTGAGCCTATGGAAATTCTTTAATAATCTCTGGAAATTGTTGGATACTTTAATTAGAAAGATTGATTCTTTTGTTCTAAAATGTTCTATAGCTGTTGTCTGTTTGTGAGGGGATATTCACAGATGAATAAGAAAGATTCAGTTCTCACTTTTTCTGGATGAAAAGTTCAGAACATTAAAAAGCACAGATTTGTAATACATGCTTTGAACTAGTGCTAATAGGAATTTTCTTTTATGGAATATACAGATTATCATTAGCATCTAATGATTTAATGTATTTAGTAGTAAGGAGTCTGATATATGTGAAATCTGAGCCTCTAATTCTTTTATTAGCTAAAAAATATTACCGAATCTACGGATTCTTCATGCTTTGCATTTTTTCCTTTGCATACATAAAAATAGATTAATAGGAATCTATGTTGTACCTAGTAAGAAAATAGTTGGACTCATTTTTAGTTTACTGCACAGCAGAAGATAAGCTGTGAGCACTGCGCTGGAGGAGATGCAACTCTGAAATACTGTTTAATCTTTTGCTCTTTCTCTACATGAATTGCACATGCTTCTGCCTAGTTCTGCTTGATGTACGCCACTGATTTTAAGAAGAGCAGATTACCTATTTTCTCCCATATAGTCTTACCGTTGATGTATGTAGATAA
Organism: Struthio camelus; assembly: GCF_040807025.1. Lineage (NCBI taxonomy): Eukaryota > Metazoa > Chordata > Aves > Struthioniformes > Struthionidae > Struthio > Struthio camelus. The sequence goes on from NC_090961.1 coordinate 1,910,434, forward strand.
TTCAAGCTGTATTTTGAATCTTGGAATGAATTGGAAGATGGAGAAGGGAATAGGCATGGAGAGGAACTGGTTGGTATCAGGACTGTTGAGTTCTATATCCAGTTTTCATTTGTGACAGGATGTTGAGTAATTATAGTTTGACCTTATTTACAGAGAAGTGGTGCAGTATTATCCTATCTGTTGAAAAAAGTGCTGTGCAATTGCAGAAGACTGTTAATATTGTTAGTCCAGACAGATTCTTTTGTTCAAAAGTGGCTTAGAATAGGGTATGAAAATTTGAGTTGATGCCTTTCCTGCTTTGTCAGGCAAAAGCTTTTTGTTATTTGCTTTGTCACTAGAAAATTTGGTATTGTATTGGCCTAAATTTTTTTTTAACATATTATGTTTCCAGTACATTTATGTTTTCCTGTATTCAGCAATTTTCATACTTTATTGTGTTAAAGAAGAATAGTTTTCTCAAGGTTGAAATGCAAAGTTTTTCAGATACCGTATCAACATACTTTTAAAGCAGGCTACTCTGTGAGCTTTTCTTTACAGTCTTGAAATTCCAAGGTAACCATTTAAATATCAGTTTGTATTAGCTGATTATTTGAAGAAGCAAATTGTGCCTCCCCATGCTTTTTTGTCCTTTTCAAGTGTACTGTAATTTCTAATTGTTATGAGTCCTGAAGCAGAGGATTATCATCATTTGTTAGCTTATGAAAAGGCATGAAGCATTTAAGACTATTTTCCATTTGGCCATATGAGATGCTGAGTTATTCTAAAACAAACAAGAAAATTTCTCTGAGTTCCTAATATAGAAGAAATTAACAGTTACAAGAACTGAAGCTATTGGTGGACGAACAGGATATAGTTTGTCAGTTTTTAATACTTTGGGGAAAAAAGAAAGTGATAGTCTGCTGTTTTGGTTTCGTTCCCCTACTCTTTGTATAACCTTAAAAAATGGCATAAGCCCAAATCTTCAAAAATACTCAAGCTTCAAAGTCAGTTACTTCAGTAGGAGTTATGTGTTGAAACGCTGTTTATCCCTTTTTGAAAATATTTATACTGAGTTTTAATCTCAAATTTATACGACTCTTTAATCTTCTTAATCTTTTCTATTTTAGCGTGTTATGTTGCAGGAGGTGAGAAGGGTTAGGACATACTCAATATTAAGATGCTCAGCCAGTGTGATTGGGGGCAACTTGGTGATTTAATCTTCTTGATTGTCAGGAGGTCTAGCACAGGTTGCACTGTGAATGACAACTATGAAAAACTGTGATCTGAGCCAAAGGGGCTGTTTACTCTGAAAGGTTGCTGTACCAGGTGATACTTTGGTTGACAATATACGAAGTGAAAGACACATTCCATTAAAAAAGGTAACTGCTTAATATAATGTTGCCTAACTATGGATGAACTGTAAAAGAGGAAGAAATAAATTATATAGAGATATCTGAAATGCAAATAAAAGTTGTTGATACAGTTGACAGTTGTTTACTTATTCCTTTTTAAAATCTTTTCTGGAGTGTGGGCTTTCTACCTGTGTCCTGTTACTGGATAGGAAGAATATAGTTGATACCACTTAGCCCAGATGCTGTGACTGTGCAGCGTCATGACTGTTATCTTCAGCATTTTCAACCTGGTAAGCCGAGTTAGCTAGATTTTGGGTGCTTTTTTTTGGCGAGGTAAGGTTACTCGGTCCACTGCAGCCTGTGTGAGATAAGTGCCTTTATCCATCTATGTCAGCTTGGTTATTTGCAAACCAAGGGCTTTCTTTTAGGAACTACTGTGTGTATTGGGCTGAAACTAATTTTTTAGTTTTTAAGAGCAAATATATTTTTCACTCTTGGGACTTAGTTTGCTGGTATGGTTTAACATTCTTGTCCTGCAAAGAATATGAAATCAGAACATAGAAAGATTTGCTAATATTCCCTGGTAGAATTGGTATTTGAATATCTTATTGTACCTTATATTCATCTCTCTTCTCTTTGTTAATGGAATTATTTTAGAAAACTAGATTACATGTTTGTTTGGTTTTTTTGTTTGGTTGGTTTTTTTGAAAGGAGAAGAGAATTGATAATGAAAGTAGCCTTGCTACAGCACAGGAGAAATTTCTGTTTCTAGTTTGAAAACTGTAATTACAAGACCAAGCTGCTAGCAATGGCTGTAGATAACCCCAGTGCATGGATCACCTTAAACAAACAAACAAACAAACAAAAGCTTTAACCTGCTTTCAGTTCTTGTGGGGCACAGAAAAATATCAGTATAGTAAAATAAAATAAAAAGGTCTAGTCTTGATGAGGGTTTAATATAGCTGTATGTTAATCAAATAAATTGCTAGTAAGGAGAATCAGTGTCTTTCCTCTGTCTGTATCTGATATTTTTAAGCCTTCCAAAAAGATGTTTAGTAATGGCTGGAAATGATATGATGAGCTTTTCAGACAGTCTGTTTCATCCTTGTGCGGTATTGACCCTGGAATCCCTGTACTTCTTAAAACTTTTGGGAGATGAAAGAAAATAGCAACCTGGTTGAATTTGGCCACAAAGAAATACAGGAATAAATCATAAGAAATTGGATCCCCCTCATTCAACAGTATAACAGAACTGTACCTAATAAAAATGTTGTTGTTGAGCCTCTGTCTGCTGCCCTTACGGACTTTTTTTTGAGCAGTGGATTCAACATATGCGTTGAATGCAGATAAGAGCTGAAGATGCAGACAGTTCTCTGTCCCTTTGGAACCGATCGTGTAGAGCAAAGAGGAGAGGGTAGACAAGACTCGTAACTAAAGTTTGACCTCTTTCACAGATATTCTAGTTTCTTATAAGCTTTAACTCTAGCAGAACTGTTAGACTTCCTCTTTTGTATATGACAGGAAATTGATCTAAAGTGGTTATAAAATATGAGAACTCCATGAATGTAGTACACAGGGTTGGAATAGGTCTCCAGTTGTTGCAGACATTTTGTTTAACTTGAGATGTTTACATCCTAAAAGTTTAGGGTTTTTACCTCTGCTGATTTGCTTAAACAGACACTGGCTTTCATTTTCAGTTACTTTTCAGAATATGGAAAAATGATGAAAAGAGAGCTTAACATCAATTAAATTTAGCTCTCTGCTTTTTTTTCTTTTTTCTGATACACTGTTTCCAGTATAGTTTTTCCAAACTTCCAGTGGTTTTTCTTTCCTTTTTCTTTTTTTTAATAGTCCAGCTCTGTGTTGTAAAACTCATAAGGACTATTTAAAAATACTGTTGCAGGAAAAGAGGAATCAAATTTTGTATCACATATGCTGATTTGTTGTCTTTCAGTTTTCTCTGCTTCTTTCTTTATACCATTTAACATTTGTTTTTAGGCTCTAGAAACTTTTTTCAGAGCACCTGTAAGGTAGATATTTTTTATTGTTCTAGTATCCTTAAATGAATTTTGAAGTGTCTCTAGAGTTATATTAGCCTTCTGCAACAATCCTCTGCAATATTGCATAAAATATGCTTATTAGCATGTTCTCAAACAATTAAAAGCATGAACTAATGCATTTTTTATGTCCCATCATTGTAAAACTTCAGCAGAAGTTTTTTTCTGGTTTTTCTTGGTCCTTTTATTGAAGTGATTAATAATGTGTGTTTGTGCTTATTCTTGATTAATGTGTTGTCTGTTTATGTTTTATAAGAATGTGCATGTGTGTGTGTGTACATGTGCAAAAATGTGTAGGTAATACATATATAAATATTTTTGCATATAAACATCTATCTAAAGAGTACTGTCTCAAACCAAGAGAAGTCCTCAATCCAGTTGATTCTAGGTATGGCTTGTATTTTCTGTTTTATAAATGTGTGAAAAGTGTGTGAACTAGTTCCTCTTAATTGTTTTTTCTTTGAAATTTCAAGTGACATCATAGCTCGAGCTATAGCAATCTATTTTGATGCTTTAAGTTTAAGCCTGACATTGAAAGAAGCCATTTCCACTGAACTCCTAAATAATGAGTTCTCATTTTCAACCAGATGCAATAGATAAATAACAAGTCAACAAGTAGTATATAAAATGACACTGAGTGAAAAGCTTTGGAGTTTCCATTCTAGTGTCAGTAGGTCTATTAAAGGCTTTGCTAGCTGAGCTTGAAATTTTAAAGCATAGTAGAATCAGTTTAAAAATTTTTGTTGGAACTTAAATACAGTAGAACCTTGCTAATCCACACACCTCATAATCACACAAAAAATGGCAAGCTCCGTATATGTCTCAGCTTAAAAGCACAATAAGGCTGTAGTAGGGTTTCGTATTACTAGGCGTCGTTACGCTTACTATGTTAAATTGAATTTATGTAATTCTTCATACTTAGCAATATAAATATGTCAGAAAAAGGTACTTTCCAGGCTTTTGCCCCTTTTCATTTCACTTGTATATTATTTCAATAATATTTGATTTATGCTGGATCTTCTGGTGTTGTTGCAAATTGTCTGATATTATAAATAGAAATGAATTAGAATTTGAATACTAATGGCAATAGGAAAAGATTACAATAGACAGAAAATGTTACAAGTTATGAACTCTGGATTTTGCTGTAATGACAAATGCTCTGAAAGAGAGAAAGCTCATTCTAGGTAACGGAAGGGTAATGTTTATCTTGCTTCTCGGTGAATTGAGAAATGCAGTATTTTCATTCTTGGCTGTTACTCTTCCTTCTCATGCACACCTTTTGTTCCTGTTTTTTTTTTTTTTTTTTTTATACTGTGACACATGCATTATAACTGGAATAGAGGATGTGAAGTCTTTGCTGCAGATGTTTTATTGACTGTGATCAGCTGATGGTGATGTTCAAAACAGAAGTTTCCCTCTGTTTCTATCAGTTTTTCTGTTACCTTCCACTGGAAGCAGAAGGAATTTTTGTCCAGCTATCAGGTTTGAGGACTGATCTTGAAGGCAAAAATCTTACTGTTATAAACTACTAGGAAACTAGTTCCAACCCATCTGGTTACCCTTTCTCCCCACCCTGCCCCCAAAATTATTGATAATATGCTTAAGGAAAATCAGCTAAAGCCCTGCCTGATCTGGTCCAGTTCTGGCAGATCTTAAAGGCATGAGCAACTGGAATGAAATGTTGAATGCATAAGATGTTAATTGGTTAATGTTAGGGAAACATCATTTCTTTCACTGAACTTCCGGGATAAAATGTTGCTGCTTATTTGATAACTGAATAAATGACATGTGGAAAAGAGGAGGTATCTCCTGGGAAATATGTATTTTAGAAATAAACATTGAAAGTCAGTATTCCTTTCCAGTCATAACATTTAAATCCCTTCTTATATGCATCTAAAAGCTTGGAAAGATTGTTAATATGAATGCTTTATTTGGCTACTGCTAGCTGTTTTTTAATTGTTACTGGACAGTGCTTGAGGTTAAGGGAAAGATTTTTTTTATTTTGCTTCTTACTCTCTTTAGTGTATATATACAGCATTATTTGATATAATTCTTAGTTGAAACGTTAAGTGATATCTTTTAACACTGGAATTTATTTATCTGCGTGTTCATTTTGATAACAAGTCTAAGCTGTGTTCTTGCATTAATTTTGTAGTGGGATAAAGTTATACCACTTTTGAAGTTAGTAGCAGCCAGAAAATACAGGGAGTTGTTTACAAAGGAGTCCCATCGATTCTCCTTTTCTGTGGAAGCATTCAAGCAGTAAGACCTGCACAGTCTGTTTGGCACAGTAGCTGCTCTCAGCTGGCCCTGTGCCCTCCTGCTGTTAGCCGGGGCAAAGGATGTGCCAGATCTCAGATTGTAACGGAGCAGAGCCTGCTTGCAAATCTGCTTGTAGTTAGCCTGGGGCCTTTTGGCAGCAGACTACAGCCGATTGATTTAGTTGCAATCCTTTTTCCTTAATATTTTCCATCTGGCCAACAATGACCTATAAAGAGAGACACAAAACAGAGTTTGAATTATGAGGAGCGTGATAGTAAAATGCTTCCAAATCTCACTCTAGAACCTGCAGCAATGGATAGCTGCCATTATGTAGCAGAAGAAATTTTTTTTCTAAGGTACTATTGCAACAATGCTGTTAACAAAAAGCATTATAGTTCTCAAGTTTGGAATTAAGTTACTTAATACAGAAGTAGGCATTTTAGTTAAACTGTTAACATGTTTCCCTTCTTGCTGTTTCTTGCCTTCTCCTGATCTCGCACTGGAAGCGAAGCTGTCTCAGCATAGACTTCCTCCAATACCTTCTCTCTGGCGCACACAGAAGGTTAGATCCTGCTGCTCTGTGTCAGGAACCATGACAAGAATAAGGGATAATAGAGTGGGAGCAGGGAAGACATGCGAAGGAGTTTGACTATGGAAATGCTTTAAGGTATGCAGTCACAAGTTTGGGGAACTTTTATTCTAATGATATTAATAAAGAAGTCAGGTGTCCCAAACTCTGAAGTCTACAGGAGTCAATTAATGCTTTCTAGAGTGAGGCATTTCCCACACCTGGCTCTTTGTCAACTCCTACAATTCTGGTCAAAGCAGAGTTCTTGCTGTGATTGCAGTTATTCTGAGCACTTGTAGTCTTCTGTGTCTTTAAAGTGTGTATCCTCTAAGAAAATTTGTGAACCTCTTTCTCTAGTTGTATAACCCCACAAGTTATAGCAGTCCTGGAATGTCAAGTTAACATGCAGAGTTTACTACCTTCATCTAGACATATTTGCTGATTTAAAGCATTCATAGATTTTTTTTTCCAAAGGTGGCAGCAAGTCATGCACATTCTTTCACAGACCTTGTTGATCACGATATTTATTTGGAAAATTAGAAATTAATTGAATTGGGAGGATACTCCAAAGGTGCGGTTCACATTGTGCTACCTAGGAGCCTAAGAGCCAGATGTATTCTTCTCTGAGGGTGCAGAAGTTTCATTTCATTGGTTATAAAGAGACCTACTTTAGATCTAGGTGAGTTGTTCTAAGTTCATTTAAGATGTTATTAGTTGGTCTCGCACAGAGAGTTCAAAACAAGCAGCTGTGCTGTATATTGAAACACTTATCAGGTTATTTCATCTAGGAAGGTGATGTTGCACCTCAGACATTCAAAACTTAGAACTCTAAATGGTGTGTGTGCACGTGGGGTGTGGGTGAATGTTCCACTATAGTGAGATGTGCAGGGCAAGATAAACTTCTGTTGTGCTAGATTGAAGCTTACCACATAACTCTTCTGAAGCTGTGGACTGTATTAGACTATTGCAATATCTTATTTTCCAGTCTCCTTTCTGCTGACACAGTCCTTCATTTTTGTTTCAGCTTAGTCTGCTGCCTGCTGCTTGTAATCATAGCAGCAGTAAAATTGGGGATCTGAATTCATGGGCTTTGCATTCATGGAGGTGCAGTCAAAGGCCCAGTATGTTGACTTCTGAACGCTGCTATGCTGTAGTTGAACATTCCTGTTAGAAACTTTTTTTATTTTGAATAATGAAAGTAAAGGGCAAAATGAGTAGCATGAGGAATGTGTGTAGAAGACAGAGATGAATTCTCACAATGATCTTAGGAAAAAACTAGAAGTAAAGATGAACAAGGACTAAAGAAGTAAGGTAGGCAAGTTAGTATTTTAGTTGTCATTTGTAGTACTTTTTTTCCTTTTTTTTGTTAGACATTCTAGTAATTCTTGCCAAAATGAATAACTTAAAAAAAAAAAAAAAAACTTGTTGTGCAAGACTAGAAAACAGATTTCAGATAGAACAATTGCTGTAACAGACTGGAACTATGGATTTACTTAAACTCCACGTAATTTTTATAGCAACAGTAAGTCCCATTAATTCTGAATATTCCCTCTTTATTGAAAATTACAATATTGATGTATTGAAAGTGTCAGTGCTTTTTTTTTTTTTTTTTTTTTTAATAGAACTTTCAGGGTCTGTACCTGGAGGAATAATTTTAAAAGTGACTGTAGCAGGTACTGTATGCAGAATCTGTGATATGATTTGATGGGCTTTTGGTATGCCGCTAGGTAACTTAGAATTCTGACCTAGCATCAAAGAAGTAGGGAGGGAGTAGTTAAGGTACTAGGTGGATAGATCTTCTCTTCTACAAATGGATCACTTTTGGTTTACTGTCTGAAGACTTACAAAATGTATCAGTCAGTAATGAGACCATCCTATACTTGCTGACAGACGTATACAACATTTCCCCCAATGAGATTACACGGCAGCTTCTTCCTCCTTCAAAAATCAAGATCTGGCAGGAGCCCTCAGGTTATGCAGTAGTAATTGGAGAAGCAGGGACTGTTCTGAGAGGTAGGACTACTGAGAAGAGCTGACTTCTCCATAATGTTTCAACAGAAAACATGAAATAAACACTGAAGTAACAGGGAAAAGGCCTTTATATGGCCTTGTAGAGGAATTACTGTCTGGATTGCAAATGGATCTGCAATAAAGGCTTAATTTGTAACCCAAGTTGTTCATTGACATGCTTCATTGATAAGGGATAGATCTTCTAGAACTATACAATACAAGTATTATTCATCTAATTCAGTATGTTTTAGAATTAGTTAATGATGGTTCACCAGCTTGAGTATATAGTGTGTGATATTCACATAATAGAATGATCATGAGCAAACTCCTATCTCAATCATTTGGTTAAACTGCCTGTTAGACAGTAAGTCTCATCAATAAAAATTGTGGCCTTCAGCAAGCTAAAGAGCAGAGAGTCTTTTCTGTTAATATGGGTGTCATGTTTTGGGAAGGTCTGATCAGGTTCATCAGTGGTGTTTCTGCAGGTGAAAGGTCAAATAATATCTCATTTCATATGCTTATTTTTATAATAGATGTATGGATCTATGTGCTTTTTGTGAATCCTGAAATAGGCGCTGGATTGTAGTTGGAGACAACCTACAATCAAATGTCAGGCTCTCTGACTTGATCATTATGGTCTGCAATTCAAGGACTGTATTCACACTTCTTATTACAAATGTATCTAGCTAGAAACAGATTTCTCCTTATTTGCTGCAAGTAAAGTGATTCTTATCTGACTAAACCTGTTTCTCGCGTTCCCAAACTATGAATGCCAAGCACAGTTATGGCACCACCCGAGCACTGGAATGATCATGAACTGCTCATTTTGACTCTCTAAGCTGTGACTGGATTTTAGTTTAATCATCATGACATGCTACTTGAGGGCCAAACCTAGTTCATTGTTAGGAGGCATGTATTCTGCCACTGAAAACTGGAATATTTCTTCACAGTAATGAAATTCTCTACACTGGTAAGGGAACTATAGAAGACCTTGTTGCACTTAAGCTTCTGTTGTTGCCAAGTAGGAAACAAAAGTGGTTTGGAGAATATTCCAAAAAAAGAGTAACTATAATTGAAAATTTCTCTCTATTTGTAACTGCAAATATTCTTACCCTCTACCCCAATTTTCTGTGTATGTAGTTTATTAGAAATCTAAAGAAACAGTGTAGTAGCCTAGACCAATGTCTTAAAAACCTGTGCACGTTTGTCTGAAGCTGCATTATCCAGCTTTGCTTCTTGGGTGTTGGAACAGTGTCGAGCTATCCATTAAATAGAAAAGAAAGAACAGTCTGAACTCATCAGTTATTCTGAGAATATTTCTTGCCTGTGTTTTCAGGAATGGGATATTTGCTATCTTGATCCTAAAGATTTTTGCCTTTCAGTAAAACTTTGTCAATATGAATCTCTGAGATTTTCTGAATCAGCTTGTGGTGTTGATTTATGAAACTGAGATATTTGCCACACGTGGCATGTTTTTTATTAAGTAGAGATTCCTTTTTGTGGCTCAGAGGCAATTTTCTCCTTTTAGGTGGCAGAAAGCTTTTATGAGTATTCAGTTAGAATCTTGGCCTTCCTCCGATGCTTTTACTCTTGATTCTTAAATGCTGCTTTGACGGCTCTGATTATTCTACTCTAAATATAACTTCAGGTCCTAGTGAGATCTTTCCTAGAGATGGGCATTGGCCTGATAAGAGACTGGTTGCTGTAGAGGGCAGTGCTTGAAATATGTTGGCCTGTTGGGAGTCACTTAGCCTCCGAATCTGTTACAGTCATCATGTAGGTGTCTTTTGAGCTGTATTTATTATACTCTTGAGTTTCTTAGCCTTTGGCACAGGCTGATGGCTGATGACTAATTTAAGATAAATGGGATAGAAGAACACTGATTTAAGAATAAATGGCCTTGGGAGAGATAGAGAGATTGTAGAAAGCACAGCTGATGCACAACTTCAACTTTTAAATAGATGGGGAATTTCTTTAGGAGCTGAGCAGAAATCCTCACATGCCTTCCAGTGTGGTTCTTGAACACAGAGCTTTGTCAAATTTTTCTTCTCTTTGAGACTTTACTTTGTGTCGCAGACTGTATGTCAAAATCCCATCACTTTCAGAGCTCATTTAAAGGGGAGTGCAGTAGTATATTGTGCATTTTGCTTGTATGGAATGCTTTCCATTTATAATGAAAAGTTCATAATTTTACTGAAATTTCAGATTTCAGATCAAACTTACTACTAGAATACACAGCTCAATAAGCACATATCATTGGTGCCGTGAATGAAAGGGAGCTGTTTCTCTGGTCAAGGAGAAAGGGGTTAATCTGTGCTGGGATGAAAAGACTGTTCAGGATGTGCAATTTCAGCCTGCGATACACTTAGCAGTAGTCTTTGATCCCCAAATGAAATGTAATGGATTTCAACTGATGCCAGATGTCTCAATCCTAGTGGGATCTCTGATTGTTGTCTGCCACATCTAGTATTCTCTCTTCCAGCACTTTCAACTAAACTTTTTAACACCATTTGAGAAGCGATTCCTTGACAAGCTAAGCCTTTGGAATCCTTTCTCTGTATTGTCAGTTTGGTGGTTATCTCTAGGCTCTCATGCTAACACATCCTGGGGTGTTTTTGCTTGCTTGTTTGTTTATTTTTTATTTTTTTAAATCAAACCTCATGTGCCAACCTGTTCTATTTCTTTTTTTTTTCCCAAATCCAGGAAGCTTAATGCCAGTAGTATCTGTAACTTTTCTCAGTTTAAGGCTGTTCTCTACCCTATGCTCACCGTCAAATAAAGCATTTTTCTTAACACTAGCCAAGTAAAAACATTGTTCAATGTGTTCCTGTTGGTGTTAAATGGAACTTAATTATTGTCTGTTTAACTCCAAAGGCTATCTTGTTGCACTTGATAAATCTTGTATATGACCTGTCAAACACTTCAGATTATCTAGCTTCTCACTAAGTGTGCTTCGTGAGATCTCCTTTGCCTGTGTTTCTTAAAAGTATAAAGATACAGCTGTCAGTGTTTGTAACTTTTTCTTGTTTGTAACTTTTTAAACTTACAAACAAACTTTTTTTTCATATATATACCTTTATTAGGTGTTGTTACTTCCTTTGCTCTCAAACATGCAAGCTTGAGAATTTTATATCTTGGCCTTAAACTAAGAAAACCGAAAAAGATTGTTGTTTTTAATGGGGGAACATTTAATTTCACATTTACTAAGAAACATGTAACATAAAAACATGAATTGTTCTTTAAGCTAATGTGCTTACTGTTCCAGGGCCATCATTCTAGCATGCCAAATCTAGCTGTGGAGCTGTGCGTGATCAGACATAGTTATAATTGTTGAATACAGTAGGAACTGCAGCTTTCTACTTGGTAAAAGCTGTAAGAGACTTGCGTAGTAGAGCGTGCTGTGTATAAAGCTGATCAAGCTGCAGAATTCTCTTATTCTGTCTGGAGCCTGCACACCAGGCTTTAGAGAAGTATGTAATCTCCGAAATACGTATAGTTTTTTGTTTTGTTTCAGCAGACCATTAGTTCCATCTTTCAAATTAATTCTTGTCTCTTCTCTCCACGTGGACTGCCTGGAGAAGTACCACTTGGCCAGGTTTCCAATGATATGGACAACTTGTGTGTTAAAAGTTAAGAATCCGTGATTTTTAAAAGGAAGTCATCCACCAGAAGGAAAACAAAAGGTCTCCAACAGCAGATCAGACTGATGTTTCTGAAATAAATTTAACCTCAAATATCCTTTGTGTATCTGTAAATGTATAGTTTCTTTGTACAGAAGGTAGGTTGTTATACATGTACCTGTGAGATAGAAAGCTGTTCCAGTTCGAAGTATAATGCTCCATATTCTTCTTAAAACACATATTCTTTTTGTATAAAATGTTTTTCAATGAAAGTCTAAAGTATGGCTTACATGGAAAAATTGTTTCTTTTTCTGACTGTGGAATTATGTTGTTTTCTTCCTTCACAGCCCGCTTCTTCCAGAAGCAGGGGAGGTTACTGAGCACTGGTGTGATAGATGCTACGTGATGTTGCACACTGTAATGCTAAAGTTGTTCTGAATTAGTTTTATTTACATGAAGTCTGCAGTGCAGCTGCGGTGGACTTTTTTTTTTTTTTTTCCCAAGGTTTTAGCATGACCACAAAGAACCCAAAAGAGGGTGACAGGTTTGTCAAATTCAGACTATAGTTTCCATTTGTGACGTCCCAATTAGATGTTAGCACACTAACAAAAGACCCTTGAAATGGTTATCTCAAGCTACCCTTACACTTTCTAGCTTGACTAAAAAAGTAAAATTGTTACATCATAACTCTCCTTTGTTACAGTTTTCTGGCTTCATGTTGTTAAAGAGAAGTATTCAATTCCTTTGAGCTGTCTTTTGTGAGAGGTTCTGCTGCCCTGTTTCAAGAGCCACTGTAGCCGTTTGGGGAACAGCTGGGTTCAATAGTGGTATTTAGTGAACTCAGGATTCTTTGTGTGAATGAGACTTGCTGTAACGGCTTATACTTGGTCACACTGGGTAGAAAAACAGGAAAGGAAAAGGTTTAATTGACTTTTATTAATAATAACAGTGGCAAGTCACCAAAGTAAGCTCTTTTGATTGACACTCAATTATATAGTCAGAAGATGCTGCATAAGATGAGCTGCATAATAAGTTTTGTGTGAGCCAGGTTCTTTAAAAACTGGTGTTAAGTGCTTCTAAAATATGTGCATGAATCACATGCTTGCACTACAGAACTCTTAACTTGAATCTCATGGCCCCATGAAAAGATCACTTATGGGTATTAATCAAAGGGAAGTTTAGAACAAGATTGGAGATAGTACAGAAAGGAAAGAAGTCCTGTGAAAGCAAGAAAAGAAAAGAATTCAGGTGGCCTTCTTTTAAATGGAAGAAGCATTCATAATGAATTAAAGGCTAATGCAGAGACAAAGCATTGAATCCTAGATTTAAAAAAAAAAAAAAAAAAAAAAAGCTTATGCTCAAAAAAAGGCTGTTGACTGATCCTGTGGAAGGTAAGCCTCCATCTCATCAACGTGCACAGATGTTGCTATGGAGATTTGTAGGTATGTGTATATGCGTGTATGTATTTAAGCTCACAAGTGTGAGAATGTGTCAGTAGACTGAGAGTCCGTGGTGCTAGTAGAGAGAATAATGATGTATTGAGGTCCACAAGGTGTAGGAGAGGACACTGGAACTCTCAAACAGCTGAATTGGGAGGTCAGCCTGCTGAAATCCCAAGTAAGGCGGGATATGTGTGGGTTTTGCTGTTGTTTTTGTTTGTTTTTTAAACTCATTTTGCTAGAATGCTAGAGACAAAGTTAGGGTGGGGTGAGGGAAAAGAGGATGACATACTGTTACTTATAGTTGCAGCTTTACTGTTACAAGGAAAAAAGGCATATGAAGACTTAAGTCACTCTTGAGGGGAAAAATCAATATTTATCAGAATGTATAGTTAGGTCATTCAACTTCTGTTAATCTAAGCTGTTAGAAATTAAACTGGAATTTGTTTATAACCAATTACAAAGTTAAACTCGCATTTTTTAATAAATTTTTTTTAATACAAAGTGTTTTGTTGGCTGTGCTCTTGCTATTTAAAATTACTTGCCTGTATAAAATGACTGAAGAGCATAGTGACTAGCAGAGATTGAATAACAAGTTTGTTCAACATCAGAATGTGCAATCACCGTTATTAACTTAAAACAGAATAAGGTTCATGACATGAGGAATAGGGCTGTCTGTGAGGAGTATGATTAGGTGTCAGGAGCAGGAAGATGGAAAGAAGTGGTATTGTTTTCAAAGCCTTGTGGTAGTATTGTTTAATTCAAGACTCTGAACTGAAACACTTATTTCTGTGTTCATTAATACATTCATATGTGGTGCTGGCTATAGAAATACTTGGTCTGAGTCTCCTCTTGCTTACACTTTCATCGGTCAGGAGTATTTCCAGTGAAGTCACTGGAGATGCGTACTATGGTTTATGTAAGAACCAAGCTCATTATTGACCGACTTTGGTATTGTAAGCCCCTGTAGATCATTGATTCCAGCAAAAGACTGAGATTCAGGAACTTCTTCACCCTAGTCCTGGCTAATATAGGCAAGTTTTGTATGCTTACCAGTACAGAGAAGTATGCTCATTTGTAAAATGGAAATAACTCGTTCTCTTTTGTGAGGGAGATGGTGGTTGGTTGCACTGTTACCAAAATATATCGTATGTATTAGAAATAAGTGTGTGTTAAAAACTCCACTTAAGTTCTGTCTGTGTGGAAGGAAGGAATAAAAGTTACTTGTGCTTAAAACTCAGTATACTAAGAGATGCTGTATTGAATATGTTAATGTTAGATTAGTTTGCTCCAAGTCTCATTACTTTCAAATGACTATTACTAATAAAAACACAAAAATGCAGTTCTGGCTAGTTATGGGTTAGATGGTTCTTATCTTCTTAGGGTTCAGAGGAAACTAAAGGTGTTACAGGTACCTTTCCAAAATGTTTGTTTTGCTTTTTCATGATGTGAACACACTGGTAAAATTGCATGCTAGGACTGTCAATGTCAACCATGCAAAAATAGATTTATAAGATGATGCTAAGATAATTAGCCCAGACTTGCAGATCATTTTCAAAGGAAGTTCTTGTCATTGGGGTTTGCTGCTATGGTGCAACTTTTTCCATTTTTACTGCCAAAGTTCCCAGTGATGCATTTTCAAACTCGTAAATACTCCATGGGAGTTTTTTTTGATGTGTTCAGCTTTCATAATGCTCTTGTGCACTTTGTTTATCTTGGAATTGCTTCCTCCTTCACAGGCATCTGTTACAACTGGCAGAAAAATCTCTCCCTTTTAATCTGACTTAATGGGAGATTTACCTTTCTAACAGTAAGTAAAATTCCTAGTTCCATATCCTGTACGCCTGTTGCCCAGCCTTTCATTGCACTTGACCTTGGATGCACATGGTATTGGTGAGATAGTCACAGTTATTTAGAGCAGACCGTGCGCTGATTTCTGACTCTCCTCCGTTCTAGTGAACACTTGAAGAGTATCAAAAGAAATTATAATGTTGAAATTTTCACATTTCAAAGAAAGTATATTTATTATAAAAAAAATCTGTTCATTAAGAACTCTTCAGAACTGGATAAGGAACAGGTGTTTTTTTAAACAATAATATCTTTTACTTGATAAAGAAATCAACTGGATGCCTGTACCGCTATGTTGCTTAAAGAGTTTCCTTTTGCTGTTCTTGCAGAGATGTTACAATTCCTTTTGCCCAAAGTAGGTACATGTATTTAAATATAAGCAGTCACTGTAATTCAGCTCTCTTTTTGTGCTTATATATAGTTTCTTGGCTTATGTGTTCACTGCAAGGCAATCATTACATTTTGATGGAGATAAAACTGTAGCTCTGACATACTTGCGCAGCTTGAAGCCCAGTACTTCTTTTATAAATGAGCGCTTAATTTTACATAGGACAGTAGTCAAAGTACTGTACTAAAGTTATGTAGTGTGATCCTTTAATCTTTCAATAAGCTATGATATTTTTAAAGGGAGAAGTTTACCTTTCATTTAAAATTTGAAACTGGATAGTCTCTTGGTGTAGTCAGGATACCAGAGCAGTGCGGTGAAGTCTAGAGTGCCCTCTCTTGGAGTGTTTGCAGTAGGCTAATTAATGTTTGTGGTTATTGATACTGAAATTTTGTTTCCAGAATTTCCTGTGTCAGACAGGCTAGAATAATTTTTTGATAAATAATTGATTAAAACGAGGTGGCATTTTTTGTGGCCTTTTCTGCTTTGTATCATTAGGTACTATTTGACCTGATCAAAATCAAAAAGTAACGAAAGCCGAGTCCATAAGGCTCCCTTTACACAATAATTCTGGAACCTCTTAGATTGTCCCTCCAAATTTTTTGAATATGAGGAATAGATATTTAATGTGTAAAGATGACTGCTGCCTTTTCCTCAATTCAGTGCTGTTTTAGCTCTTGGGGTTTTTCAGGAGAGTGAAGGACTTACAGGGCTTCCTGAACAGGGACTCTGATAGCCCTTTCAGAGATGTTTGTGCAGAGACCTGAAGTCTTGGAGCTTTTGGTTCAGATTCACCTCAAGACTATATATGTGTGTGTATATATATGTATGTATGTATATATGTGTGTATATATATTCACCTCAAGTATAGCAGCTGGTCCGACAGGTTTGCTGATCTAGGTATATTGAGGGCTCTTTGTTACTAGGAACAGTTACACATTATCCTAAAAACAGATCACCTGAGGGCTTTGTAAAGTATACTTTAGCTTCTATATATTTGCCTGTTTTCAAGATTTTAAATTTTTACTATTGTTTCTAAAACTTGTTATTAAAGCTGGTAAGTCCTGTAGGCACGTATCTTGGTCCATTAGTAAACTAAGAACAATACATAGTATGCAAGAGTTGTTAGTAAAAGAATAACTTTGAAAATAAGCTGCTAGTGTATTTATTTTTTACATGTTATTTTCCTTTTTATTTTAAATTGTTTTTGAAATGCACTCAGTCTGTATCTCAGGCTTAGTGGTAGGTCTGAAAGAATAACTGTAGATACTTCTGTTGACCGTCAGAATAATCGTTTGTGGTAAGCATTCTTTTAAGTTTACGTGTAAGTACACCCATCTGTGAAACATGCATTTGAAATACTTTTTAATACTGGCCAACCCAGTGAAAAGGTTGTCACATTAAATAGTTCTCTAGAAATAGGGCGCATGAAGTAAACATCTTTATTTATTCTCATGCGTTTCTTGTGTATGATTGCACAGGCCTTATGATTGGCTTTAAAGTTGGAAATCTTAGTTATGTTTTTCTGAGAAAGCAATCTGAGACTGTATTATTACTTCTGGTTATTTCAGTAGAGTATGTGATATGTAGAAACAAATAAAGCTGTATTATGACATCAACTATAGATCTGTCCATCCAGTTGTCTAGGCATGTATGTGTGCAAGACATTAAATACCATGATGAGTGTTAATTTCAATTAATGTTCCTTGGTGTGAGTCAACTGGAGATGAGATTTCTTTAGTTATTTAGAAAAAAAAAGTTATTGCAAATAAATTGCAAAGATATTTAGGAGTCTAATAATAGGGTTTTTTATGATTTTGTATCAAGTGCTTAATGAGAGAAGGAAGATCTTGGAAATGTACCTTTCTACTTAATTTCATTGCTGCTGACAATCATAAAATTTTATATCACTAAAGAAAGTTCATTTCGGACATCTTAACTGCATTCTTGCAGTGGAGTGGCAGAATGAAAATGCATATATATAGTTTATGTATATGCTTTATACCCACACCTACCCACACCCCTATACGTATGCATGCATAAATGCAGTTTCTTTATTTCACAGGGGCTAGTTTCTCCGGTTTTGGTTACAGTCCCTTCTGGAGGTCAGAAAATGTGACCTCATGTGAGCTGCTTTCATATGAGAGTAGGTTTTTCTGTTCATACGTTAAAACACATGAGCAGATTAATGTGCTTAAAAATTCAAGGCTAAACTGAGTGCAATACAGCGTTTTCATCTGCATCGTAGCTAATATTGGGTGATGACATTTCTGCTCAGTGTAAGTTTTGAAGTATAGATTGGACTTGTGAGGGCGATGCTGGCTGTTGAGTTGCACCTTTGCAGCTGTGGGTACACCACTCGTCTGCCCCCGTCGTCTGCACCCTTCTCCCTTCCCCATTTGCAGGAGATTGCTGTGGAGCTAAGAGTACAAAAGACACTGCGTCTCTTGGCAAATCTGTTCTGTTAAAGGTGAATCTCTTAGCTGCAAACTTCCTACCACAGGAATTGCTGGATTTTGTTTCTTTCTGAATGTGTTATCATTCTAATTTGTTTGTTTTTATATATTGGAAACAAATATCTTTGCAGTTGTCGTGGCTTTGCTTGTCAGTTATTGTTTTTGCGCTAGTGTTCTTTGAGCACTGTATTCTGACATTTGTATTTACAGGCTGCAACGCAGCACTTTTGTCTTAAGGTTCTGACTGTCCGTAATTGCTGTGACACATGTAACTAATGATGCTTTGTACTTTCAAGGAGCGCACTAAAAAGGTGATGACATACAAGTTACTGAATAAGGTACTGTGCAACTCGTGCAGTAGAGTTTGTGCAGACCCAATGTAGCATAATAAGTAGTTTTCCTGTGCCCATATTTGCTTCCCGTCAGACTGGCCTGTCTCCGGCGCTGAGGCTGTATTTCGTCCTGAAAGCTCAGTGGGAGAGAAAAGCAGAATGCTAAACTCATCTCTCAGCTTGCAGAAGCGTAGTTGATTTTTAGTGTTTTATGGCAAATGTGACTATAAAAAAAAAAAATTCAGAGGAAACTGTAAATGAGTGTAAAAAAAAAAAATTAAAATAATTTCAGATTGCCCTTTTATTTTTGTTTACTCTTCAGCCGCAACCTGATTTATGCTTATTGGAGTCTTTGAACTTAAACTCCCTTGAACAGTCTCTAGCCTATCACTTTTTTGATGTTGCTTGAACAGGGATGCAGTGTGTGTGTGTGTGCGTGTGTGCGCCGGCTATAGTGCTCTGGGCAATTTCACTCCAGAGCGCTTCCCTTCCTTTGCTTAACCTATGACCTGTGAAAACAAGAGTTAATCAGAAGTTCTAAGGTAGCTAAGAGGAAGGGGAAGTGTTTGGTTACAAATTAAATATGAGCAAGTCATAAGCCATAAATCTTCAGTAGTGCTACCAGTTGTGCTGCTTAAGTTGCATGTGGTACAGAGAGTTTTTGGTTATAAATTCAACCTCCATTTCTTTGGGAGAGGAGGTTTAATGACTGTCTAGAGGTTTTGCTTTTTGCAAGGTAAAATCCACATCTCTCCTTTTTCCCTTCAGAGCTCTAGAAGCAAATTCAGATAACTGCGTTTCTTGATCCTTTGTGTCTTTAGCTGGTCATGTTTTGGTTAATAGAAGCAGCACTGTATCATTCTGAGTAGTAAA
Organism: Struthio camelus; assembly: GCF_040807025.1. NCBI lineage: Eukaryota > Metazoa > Chordata > Aves > Struthioniformes > Struthionidae > Struthio > Struthio camelus. The sequence goes on from NC_090961.1 coordinate 1,929,615, forward strand.
CACATGGAATAAGTCATGAAGTAAACGTACTGAAGATGGCAAGATAAATGAATTATATGAGGCTTCTAAAGCTTTCAGAATGAGAGGAATCCTGAACTGTACGGTGACAAAGACGGGATGTCAAACTGAAATGAAGTTACATAATTTTTTACTGGAATGACAAGATAACTTTGACATCTTGACGAGTCTAGTCCTTGTTCTTAAAATAAATGTATTCTGGAAAACTGTTAATGTTTTATAGGAAAATAAAAATTTTGTTCTGTTTCTAATGTATAGCTTGTTGTAATTCTCATACTCTGTGGTAGTTTCAAGTTAAGATGACCCAACAGAATAACCTGTGGATGTAAAAGTGTAACAACGTTGCATTTGAAGAAGTCTAAAAATAGCACAGGACTACTAAGAATTTCCTGTATGAAAATCACACTGGAATCTTGCAGCGCTTAAAGGTGGTTGTGCTTATTTGTTTTCTCTCAGAGGTGTATTTTTTGCATCCCAAATGAACTAAGTTTTCCATGTATAGTCTTGATGGGTCTCCAGATTTATTTCAATGACAACTGATAGGTCCAAAGACTGCTTTACTAGAACATTTTGAACTTCACATTACTGTCTCTTCTGGAAGGTTAGCAAGCATGAATGAGGAAGTCACAAATTGGGAGTAATGAGGGAAAATATATCATTATGTACATAATAACTAAGGGAACTTTCTTGACTAAATCACTCATGATAATGGTCCTTCAAGATACGTGGCATCTAATTTCTGTTGAAATCACTGGAAGATACTTAGGAGTCTAAATACCTTCAAGATTCTAAGCCTTTAATATTTTAAATATATTGAATTTATTTTTAAAGATGCTTATTCACTGCTTTAGTCGTTTAAAAATAGAATGAACTCGCTCTAATTCTGGTAACCTTGCTTCTTGCAGTGCTAATAAGCTTCTATGCAAACCATTTGTAATGCATATATTTACTCACATTTGTCTGCAGGTATCTAAAAGCAAAATATTGGTCTGTGTTACAGGTGGAAGGATTGAAAATCTGGGGGGGGTTAACATATTCTTGAGGGAGAAATATGAAACATGTTTAAGAATTTGAAATAGGTTTTTACCATTGTCTAAATGAATAATTAAAAGCAATGAGGGTGTCAGAAGTCTATTTTATACAATACATAAACCTAAGTCCTGTGTGTATGATGCTGTAATTTTGTTTTCACTCTGTAGAATGAGGAAGTATAGGTCTGTATTTGCAGTGTGAACCTAAGGCACTAAGATACTTGGATTCAGTCCAGTGCTTGGTCACAGGCTACGGTTGCTGAGACTTGCTGAGTTAACTTTGTTGTACTTAAGCTGAATATGAGGATAAGAGCATTCTTCTGTATTACAGAGTTTTGTGAGAATAAAGAAGTTGCATTTGATAGGTATGTGGATATTACAGTAGGGCAAGATCTTGGACCTTAAATTGATATGCTGCTTAATGTCCTATTTTTTCACATGTTAAGCAAAAGAAGATTGACAGTTACTATGCTGATTGAAAAAATTACCGAAATAAGCTGTATTGTATTGCAAATATTCTGAAAAAGAAAATAAATTTTCTACTTGAACAGCAGATTTTGTGATGTCGTTGTTGTTGTTGTTGTTGTTATTATCTTGTCTTGCACCCTTTAGAGCGAGATCTGGATTACGAAGATTTTGTGTGTGTGTGTAATCCTGTGTGTTGTGTTGCGATTTGCTTCGCAGTAGCAAATACCAGCTTATTTCCTCCACTTCAAAACTGTAGAGCGTGACTCCTTGAAATGCAAAACTATTGTTAAAACATGAGAAAGAAGCAGTTATGCTGAGCTCTGAAACCATCTTTGGAGAAAACAGATTAAATAAGGAAGAGAGGGGGTTGAACAAAGGACAGTAACAAAGTTCATTATAGGATACAAGCAAGTATAACAGAAACAGGGGCTTACCTTCCCTTTTTTGTACAGAGGGTTTGCTGGTGTTTTGATATTGTGTGAATAGGAGACTTTATCTGGACTTTTTTGTAGTGCAGTCATAGAAGCTGTTTTCTAGGTGCTGTGTGGGAGAACTAGACAGAATTTATGTAGAGTGTTCTCACGGGTTAAGCCGGTAGGTTTGCCACGTTTGGCCTAATGAGGCAACAGAGCCAACTGCTTGGAGTCCGTAGCGAGGTATGTCCCCCAACAGGACAAATCAGTGGGTCTTAGAGGAAAGAGCACGACCTGACTTTGGTTTCAGAGCTCAGTGTTATCGTCATTAGATACGTGCTTCAGTTCTTGTGGAAAGTGCTGAGAAACTGTTCTGCCATCAGCCCAGGACAGGGGGGCTCCAGTTGAGGTGCAGTTCTGGCAAACTGCAAATTGAGATAACTTGCTTTTGTTTATTGCATATGCACTGACCCGTGCGTTTTAGACACAACGATATTTTTAAAGGGTACTTATTTTAATTCTGTAAATGTAGTTTTCCAGCAAGGTGCCTAAGCAATGAAGTGGAACTTTAATTATGCTTACCTGAAATAAATTTTCATTTTCATATTGTTAGACAGTTTTCTGGCATCTTTTCTTTTTTCTTCTTTTTTTTTCATCTTCAGACTCTTCTTTTGATAGGTGCCTTGCGAGGCTTACAAGGATTTGTTTACCAGGTTTTTAATCTCTGCATAGCAGATATGTTCTGAGGGGATTTCTTGTTACTCTTGTAATGGCTTTTAGCTCTGCCGAAGTTTATATAACTAAACAGAAAGAAAGAAACTTATCTTCTGACTAATCCTTCTTGAATGTTTACAGTATAATGCCAAACTAAATGCTATTTAAAGTGGTAATTGTCTGTCTTTCTGCTCTATTCTGATACATAGTTTGTAAAGATGCTTAAAGCATATTAATTTAAATGATAATACTGTCATATATCATGAAAAGTTAAGTTGCTTATCAGTATATTTCGATAAGCTACTTACGTTTTACAGTAGCGTTTGCAAGCTTCAAACAAATGTTAATGATGGAGTGCTGTTCACTTTATCTGTCTCATATATAGCTTCTCACTTCATTTATTACTAAAAGCTATACAGTTAGGAACCATGGGGCACTGAATTCTTTATACTTGTGAGGAGGTAGTCATATGTCATAAAAATTTAAAATCCTGTCTAACTATATCAAAATACAATCCATTTGCTTCAGAAAGCATTTGTGATTAAAAGAAGAATCAATTTGCGTCACACATACTTGCTTTCCTGTTCATTATAGCTATGGGGAAATTCCTTGACGATATTTAAAAAGAAATTGAAACAAAGAACCATGCCATGAAAACATGGTACAAAATCATAGCAAAGCATCCTGTAGTGAAAAGTAACATCCTAGCTGTCTGTCTTATTTTATGGAATGAAAATGTATAATAAAGGCCAAACATAATTTTCAGCATGGTAATGCCTTTTAATATTGATTCTTTTTTACTATTGTAAGTGGAATGCAAATTTGCTTCAGGTAAAACTTCCATTTGGCCAAACTAAGGGTTTGGCTAAATACAATGCTGAATGAGATTTGTCAGCTGTAAGTGACAGTTTATTTAAAACTTGAGATATTGGTCATGCAATTAAAAATTCCAAATGTATCCGAATTCAAAAACAAAACAACCATCTTTTTCTTCAGTTTACTAGACCCTGAGCAGCTGTATTGAAGACTCATAATGAAACATATACTTTGGGAAATAATTGCAATTAAAAATGTTCAACAGTATATGAATATACATGCATTTGTGTACGTTCATCCTAAAGGTTAAAAACATCCTTTAGGTTGTGCATTTGTTATGTACAGAGTGAAAAGGAATTCTTGTGAATTTTCAACATTGACCTGCCTAATACTTAATTTATTTACAACCGGTGCTGCCTTTTATGCTTTGTGCCCACGTTTGGCTGGAAGCTCCAGGAAGGAGTAAATACTGAAGCTGTGTGCTCAAAGGAAAGGGATGCTTCAACCTTCTGTCTGTGTTCTCCTTCAAAAGAAAAATCTGATGTGCTTTTCCTGATTTACAAAGTACCATGTCCAGTGGAGGCTGTTGTTGAGGATGCATCTGTGTAGTAAAGGAAACCAATTTTGGATTTACTAATTGAAAATTTAATAAGTTAACTGTATGCCTTTTCTTTCTTGTTTTTTAGTTACCTCCCATGGTTTGAAGTCTTTTATAAGCTACTCAATGTCTTGGCAGATTATTCAGCAAAAGGACAGGTATTATTTTAAAGTACTAACCCCTCTCCTTTGCCCCAATATTGAGTGAGGTAGAAAGGATAAAAACAAGCTGTTTAGGAGATGCTCATATCAGAGATGACCGCATGAAGTATTGATCTGTATTATACAGTAATACAGAAGACCATATTTAGCCTAGCCGAACGCTTGTCAATTGGCTTTGAGAAATTAATATGGTTTTGAGATATTTTTGGAAAAGATATTGTCCAAGAAAGTCAGTAAGTTAATATTTTCCTAGCTATGCAGATTTTTTGGTTACATGAATTGTATTCACTGCATCCATGCAATGTTGGTATTGCAATATTTTTTTGAATCTTGGACAGATGTCTTATCCAAGTTTACTTGTCATGTAAAGCATAGAACTAAGCTTACTGATGAAGAAGATTTTCACACATGACATAATCTAGCCTGACCCCTTTAGAAGCTATTTTTACTTTTAAAGCAAAACAAAGTAAAATTCAGTCTTGAGACAGTGAATTTTAAGCTATTAAAAATTGATTCTACATTTATAAATGATAACTCACGATACAGAGAAATCACAGACATGATTGCAGCATTCAGCCTAGTTTCAGATATTTAAATATTATAGGTATAATCCTCCCAGTTAGGTTGCTGCTTTGATTCATTACCATTTTGTAGTAATAAAATCACTTTGAGTTAGAAGCATTTGGGATCATATCTTCACCACAAGGAGCTAAATACTCTTGGCTTTGCCCTATGCTGTAAGTTGTTAAAAAGAATTTACTGTGAAAGCTGGCTTGCTCTAAGCTGAGTAAGTAGGTAGTGCATACATTGGTGAATCAGTAGATTGCATGTGGAAATATTTAAGCAAAAAAAATTCCAAAAAAAAAATCATGTTATAACACCCAGCTGTTGGAGGCCACTACTCTCCCCACCCTGGTTCAAAGCTTAATGTATAAATTCTGTTGTAATGTCTTTCTTTAAACCTACAAGTTCCCTAGCCCCAAGCAGCATCCACAAACATTGCCCTTCTGAGTTTTCTTGTTATAACAAGGCCTACTTAGTATTCTGGTGTCAATTTTTTTTCTCTTATTTCAGGATAGTCAAAGGAGTGAGCTCCTAGAAACACTTCATAAACTTACCATCCCTGAGCCAGGAACTCCTGTTCATCTTGGAGTGGTAAGTGAAGCGAGAGAAATAGAAATTCACGTGTTTAGTTTTCATTAAATATCATAATAGAGAAAAGTCAAAAATAATTCCCCTTTTTGGAACTCAGTACATAGATGTTATTTTCTTGTGAGAATACAGCGATGTCCCCTTTTGCATTTGGGGCCCTCCCTTTCTTTAACTTCAAATGTCTTTGCAATCCTGTTTTTTGATAGGAGGAAGATTGTGTATATTTCCCGTGGAGTTTTATCACCATATCATTTGTGACTTTCTAGAGTTCACAAAGCAGCAACATGACATTTATTGTCTGCACTTAGAATTTCTAGAGCTTGCAAGTATGCAAGCAAAGTCATATGCCTATCATAACAGCATTTTGAGTATGAAGTGTTTATCACATGCTTTCTGATTCCTTCTCCTTCTCCTCCACTTCTTTGCTCATCACAAAATCAGATTGTATTTCTTTTTTTTTAATGTCTTGTGAAAAACTGAATCAAAGAACAGTGAAAGAATATATGTGGAATCTTATTGATTGTTAGGATTTTGAAGTTAGTCTTTTGGGTTTTTTTCTTCAAATTAAATTTTGAGAACAACCTTGTGTTACAGGTTTAATGAAAAAATACCTAAAATGCACATTGCTACAGTTGTCAATTAGCCATTTAGAATTCATATGAAAACTGGTGTATATGTAGATGTATGTGTAGCTGTAGCTCTCTTCTCGCTCTCTCCTTTTCCTTTATGCTTTCTTTTAAAATATTTCTTGGCAACAAGCAGTTTACTCTCATCAATTCACCCTCTAATGTCAGTCGACAGGTAACAGTTGTTCGGACTTGCTCGGTCACCAGCTGGCAGCAGCAATGTCCCGAGTCCTTTTGAAGCTAGCTATTTTATGAAAAGCATTTCTGTTTTGACTAAAGGGACAAGCTGTTTCAAAAGTCAATGATCATTTGGGATGTTTCAGTTGTTTCATACCGGTGGTTTCAAGGAATGCTGCGGTCTCTCCTTGCCTCAGACATTTCATGGGTAACGAAGCGAGAACGGATATTGAAAAGCAGCTGAGGAACTATGTTTGTTATAGTGTCTTTATGCATTTTAGTTTGACTGTCTACAAACCTATTATGGGGTTAGGTGTTTTCTTATTTGTGATATAGTTGTTGTCTCCAATATACTATTCCTATATTTTTACATTGCATCTTCTCAGCAAAAGTAAAAGTGATATATCAAAAAGCAAACGTTTGTGTTGCATGTATAGCATCTGTATTCAATGTAATTGTTTTACCCACTTGTTATTTCAGGCTATAGACCATTCATGAAGTATTGAAAAATCTACCATACATTTTTAAATATATATATATATATATATATATATATATTTATTTATTTATTTATTTATTTATTTATATGGGGGGAGGAGGGTGTATGTATACAAGAAGACTGGACTAACTGTGGAAGTATGCCAAGAATATAATAGCCTTTAAAGCTTCTGCTGATAATTAATAAGTAGCCCTACAACAGATTGTGAAAATTGTAAAAATAATATAAATTGTATGTAACATCAACTTACAAAATAATTTAGTTGCGTTCTCTCCTCTCTTTTCCCAAAGCCCTCACTAAGAATCATGTAAATCTTGCATTATCAGAATAAGAACTAGAGTGAACCTGCTTTCTTTGAATACAGACAATTAAAAATAGTAACAGTATAAGGGATTATTAGATTGAAAGACCAATATAACTGTTTATTTTAAAGAATGTGAAAGCTATTTAGAAAGTCAATAATTTTTTTTTAAGTTGGTAGGAAGAAAAGCTTACAGTACTTCTCAGTGAATTTCCATAATGTCAGTATTGTCTTTAATGGAACTTAATTCTGTAAGTCAGAAAAAGACCTGCTTGCTATTTTGTTCCCTATAGTCCATCATGCATCTTGCAGTGGGCTGTAGAAAGGTGAGTTATAGAATGCCTTGAAGTTCTCTTGGCATATGTCATAAATTGTGTGAGTATGTGTGTAACTGCATCTCTGAAGAACAAAAAATCCGTAAGCTATCTTTTTGGGACTGTTTGATACTTTCTATCTTAATGCATTTTATATTGCATTTGTGATCTGAGAAGAGAATGCAGCTTTTGAAATCCCTGGCAAACAAGTTATATTGGTAGTTAATAAAAAATGTTCTGTCATTTTTACTTAGCTGAGGAACTTCTATTATTGCTGTTACTAATACCAAGCAATAAATTTAGATTACCTTTGACAATATCAAAATAATCAGTATTTGCTGTTCTGTTTTAGCACTTGTACTTTACTGTGCCCGACATCAGAGAACTTCCTAGTATACCTGAAAATGTGAGTACTGTAGAGGATTGTTCACTTTATCGTTTCTTTTTAACGTCAGCAGGAAAATAGATAACTATTGCTATCTCCATTTGGGCTAGTAATACCCAATACATTAGATTCTGTAAAATACTGCTATAGGCTGAAATTGCTATAAATTAATCACATAAAAGTTAAACTGGGAAAAAAATAATGTGTGTCACTAACTCTGCAGGAGTACATGAGTAGCAGGCCTGTTAAGGTACATCATAACTGAATAGTATTTAATATTTGAGAAAATGAATGATAGAATAAATCAGGTAGGTATTGTGTTAAATATTTTACAGTGTAAAATGATCAGATTAAGATGCCATTTTCATTAAGAAAAGGAATCGAATGGGAGATTGACAAAATAATAATCTTCAGCTTTAAGTAAATCAAGATGTTTGTTTAAAAATATGAAGCCATTTATTATTATCACTCTACTATTGTTACTCACTATTAACATAATTTTCTTGGTTCTAATAAGTGAGGAAATTTAAAATGCCCATCTATAATTTTAGTCTACTCAAAATTAGCAAAGAAAAGTGATTTGGTAGCTTTGTGTATAGAAAGAGTGTCCAGTTGGGCAAGTACCATGGAAGTCAAGTTTTTCATAAACATGCAGGATTTGGATAGAAAGGAGTTTCATCCATTTTACTAAGACTCTTATTTACATTGAAAACGAGAAGAATCTGTTGAGGAACTTCAGCTTTAGTGCTAATTAAGGAACACTGTCTTTTTTTCTTCTCACAGATTCCAAAGTATTTTGTTTTTAATATAAAAGTTGATAAGGAGAGATAGAATAATTGTTTGAAATAAATTTTATTTAAAAAAATATTTCAAATCAAATTTCACTTTCAAATATTTTCAATTATTAACGTGTTCTAGCAACTTATTAGTTGAGTCAGAGGCATAATCTTGATACTGAATATCTTTATTAAAGAATTCAATTTTTGAAACGTCTGTGTTGCTAGTATTTAAGAAAGATCAAGTAACACTTCAGTACCAAAGATGCTATCAGAATTCAGACAATATCATATATCCTTTCTTAAAATATTTTGTGTTAATTCAGAGTAACATCCAGATATGTAGGTTTTTCTGCTGCTTTCAGCTGCCATCATTCTTTCTTTGTGATTACGTCTTCCTTCTGTGTCATATTTATACAGTGGCATTCAAGAGTTCACAGTCTGCATTTATGGTTAGAAGCTGCAATTACTAAGGATAAAGAACTAATGGTCAATTCAACATGGGTAGAAAAAAGCAGATCTGCTAATCATGCAGTGAGGCCTTTCTGAAAGAATGATATAGGAGACCAGTAAAAACGACCTGTTTATTAGGTGGCTTTCTGAAAATGCCAAAAATGCCCAGTTTCTGTAGGGAGACTTTTTTGAGACTTCTTAAGCCTCATAAAGTTGCCTTGTGTGTGTTTCAGCATGCCTCAGATTTCTAACCAGATGATAGGCCTGTGGGGAGACAATGCTGGCATTTGATTCTCTTGAATACTGTTTAATATGACCCTTCTATGTCTCTTAACTGAATTTCTCTGCCTGACATCACAAGTCGTCTTGTTTGAACATTCTGAGATCTGCCTTAGCACCATATGCCTCCATTTATGGTATTAAAAAAAAAAAGTGAATAATCAGAGCACTCCATCCTATTTGTGGGTGATTTGTACAGCAGTTGACTCTTTTTTTTTCCCTGTTTAAAACAGAGTTGCAAGCTTTTCTGTTTTGTAGAGTTTCCATACTGACACATATCCTGTCAGTAAATTTAATAGATGCACTTTTTTCTCTAAGGTGTTTTATTTTTATAGAATTATGATACATTGGAGTAATTCAGGAATCAATTTCTGAAGCTAAAACAGTTATCAGTCTGGTATATATATACTATCTAAATCCAGACATGAAGTCACTTGTTAATAGGGGTAATATTTTATGCTAATCTCTTCTATGCTAATCATCTCGAATTTTCTAACAATTTTCATTTGATAAGCCTCCAATCACCTTGAAAGCAAGGAAGGAAGTTTATTGCTGTTTTACAGGCTGCTAAATTGTCGGACAGAGAGAAATGAGCTAGTAGTGATAAGGAGTCAGTGGCAGAGATTAAAAATAAATCTTTAACTATATGGGGCAGCTTAATAACATATAGACTACATAGTAAATACTTTAGAAAGTATACTTGTATTCATGTTCTGTTGGTTACATCTGCCAGTGATGTTGGCTTATATTCTAAGGTATGAGTCAGCTTCCCAAAACATTTGAGCAGGAGACGTGATGAATGCTCATGAATCAAAGGCAGAAACCTTGGGCCAGAAGGAGCTGGAAACCCTTTGAAAGCTGAATGTTCAGCCTTCAAGGGAAGGAGTGCCATGTGATGCTAAAAAGCATCCTCTTTGAATCATTGAGTGGTGCTGATGTGCCTCAGAGGGGATATGACTGTTGCAATGGAGCTACCCTGTGCAGCGATGCTGCTGTGAAGGATGGACTCTCAGCACTGTCTGGGGCGAACCAGAGTACCTCTGGGAACAGAAGTGGGAGAACATTTCTTCCAATAAACAGAATCCTATAAATGTATATGCAAGTTTAAAAACATAAGCCTCAATGTAAGAAAGAAAAGTATAAAAAATGTCATCCTTTGGTCTAATTATTATTGCAATTGACCACCCTCTGTTTTCCAGGTGTTTACTCTTGGTTTGTTTGTTTGTTTTTTCAATGAATATCATTGCGTAATTCCTCATGAGCGTTTTATCTGTCTGTCAATGCAACTTTCACGTAGAGTTGCAGCATATTAGAAAATGATACCAAGACATTAAATGAGCATAAATCTTCATGGATTTTAATCGATTGGCCTGCTTATTCAAAATTGCTGTATATCTTATCAGTAATTGCGTTTTAAAACCTGTATTAGCAAAGGTTTTAATAGTGCCAAACTTCGAAGTTGTATGTAATGATTAATACAGAATTACACAGAAGTCTATTTGGAATGTTAACAAACTTGTAACTGTCTGGCTCTGTGTCAGACCAAAATGGTTAATGATCCACAAAAGGATTTAATGTGCACACTTATGTGAAACAACTAAAAATTCACTTTTCAAAAGATTTCCTAAGTCTAATGAAAGATTTGTAAATTCATTGTGACTTCAGAAATAAACAACTTGGATCTTTGCTAGAAAGTTATGTAGACATGCACTATCATGCATTTTGGAATCGTATTTTGGAAATATCAGGTAATTTTAGCAGGCTGATATGATTAAATTTTCTTCTTGGTGGTGTTATGGTGTATACCGTTCCATCTCACTTTTCAAACTACCTCACTTTTCATTCATTATAATGTATATCTTTTCCTGCCTGTGTCCCTTGATTCTGCCCACCCCCAACAAATCTTTATTTCTATATTTAGACCCTTTGCTAAAGTATATTGTTTTTCTTTATTCTTTTGGCCCCCAAACAGCAGCATGGCATTATAAACGTATGTTAGCTACCTATCTGATTATAAAACCTGTCTTAGATTTTTGGATGTGTGATATTTCAAAGAAAATAAACTTCTAAATAGGATCTAGGGTTTCTGGTGGGAGGATGAAGAAGAAAACCTGACTCTATTATGCTAACCTATTTTAATAGTAAATTTACTGAAGTCTTATAAATGAAAGCAGCCTAAAGCACATGAAGTATAATGAATGTTCTTACTATGTTTGAGTTTACCTTCCTTTGCAAAGGAGAGGGCTCACCTATATGTTCTTCCAATGAGTTCTTCATTATATGATGGAGGAAGAGAAGCAAATTAGTATTTTTGATCTCAAAAGTTAATGAAAGGTGCATATGCATTTATGGATATTAAATAGCAAATGATTAAATAAACAATTGATTTAGGAATGGACTTTCATAGGACTATAAGGGAATTTTGAATCTGCTCTTAACTGTGCTTTGATAGAAAGGACACCAGGGGATACCGGTTCCCCTCTTTTATTGCAAGAGTTCTACTTTTACTGTCCCAAGAGAGCTTTAAATCCTAGGAAACAAAATGTACAACAATTATACTGCAAATTGGAATGCTTTCACTTGTATTTATTTAACTCATTGATGATTTTGTCACTTACGAGACATATCTTTCAAAATACATGTGTAAGTCCCAGTTTCATCTTCAAAAGATGACAGCTTTCTTATAAATAAAACTTAGAGCTAACACGTGAATTTCCTTAGTATCAGTACATTACCATGCAGCCCACATGCTTCACAGGTGTTATTTGCAAATTTCTGAGAGCAGAGAAGACTAAAACCTTATAAATCTTTCCATCTGAAAGTACACTTGTTTGTCAAAGCCACTATATCACTTGAATAAACTTGATGAAAGAATAATTGCATATCAAGTCCCTTTCTCTGTTTTCCTCTCATTAGTTGATACTTTTTCCTTACCAACATATACACCCGTAAGTATATCTCCATCTTCAGACAGAATGTAGGGATTATATACTTCTTTTGTAATGCCCCTGATTTGGGCAGCATCAGAGGAAGTTCAGTGCTACCTGAAAATTCTTTTAACTCACGTTATTTGCAGTAATTGTGTCGTCATGTGCTGTGTTTTGGCATCATGGATAGATGGGTGAGAGGGGGAAGAAGAGCTTTAGAGAAGACAGCTTCTGTTTAGACACAAATATCATGCTAATCAGCACAGATGGGATGAGAAATACAGAAAAAGTACATGATAGTTTAATGGGTTTTTGGCAAAATGTGTTGGCTGTTTTTTTTTCCTTTTAGAGTATACCTGTCTCTGTCTATAGTTTTTCTATAACAAATACCTGAATGATTGTTTTATGTTAATGTGTTTGAAGCTTACCATAATGAGCTCGTTTTTTATCTGTGTATCTAGATACTAATACAAAAGTCTTCCAAATCAACACTTAATTTTTCCTTAGTTCTTTCTTTGTGTTTGGATGGCAAGCTGTGGAACATATTTTTGCACAGTATGAAGCATCTTGGCAGACTTTTCAGGCCAAGTATTGGTGATTTTAGAGTTATCTTTGGATCTGTCAAAAGTGCTAATGGGCTTTGTTGAGCTTCTTTAAGATTCAAAATCATATTTGCTTTTTGCTTTTCTGTGCTTTTTTACTTAATGATGATTAAGATTGCACTTGAATTCATGACTAATCTAATTTTGCTTTCACATGTGCTTTTTGTATAAGGCTATCTTTACTGTATAGCAATCCTTTTACATCCCTAAGAAGCTATTTGGACCCAAATTCCCTAATTCAGCATTTTTAGGTGTATTAACCTTTCCTTTTTTTTTTTTTAATATATATATATTTTTTAAGTTCTGTGTTTTAAGAGGTAAGAAATACTCTCTACAAACAAAAGACCTTTGTCTGTTTGCCTCACACTGTAAAAGCCCCTTATTCTACAAGAACATAATACGTTTTGGTCAAGCTATCTATACACTAAATTTCTATTTTTGTGCATAAAGATCTTATACTCTCCTAAGTTTTCTTTCTGTTACGTATTGGAAGACATCATAATTCTTCAGTAAATACAACACATACACAGTGCAATTGCATTGATAATAATGTATAGACAGTGTTGCTGACTGATGTGATGGCCTGTAGGTTGGGTATGGAGAGGCCATAGCCACTATGTAGCTTGCTTTGTTTTGGTTTTTTGGATTTCACTTATTTACAATGATTTGTACATAGTTATTTCTTAATATTCTGAGCAACAATAGCATGAAAGAAACCTGTGTTGCTCAAGAAGTGTATATGCAAAGCAGCTTTACTTGCTTGTTTTCTTGGTCTGTCTATAAAGATTTTTCTGCTACCTTTATTTTTCTTTATACTATGTATACATACTGAACACTCAGAGGAAATTGGGTGTTTGAAACCTATCTGTTCGTTGGAGATGGACTTCCACTGAAACTTTGAGAGCAAGAGAGAAAATTCTCTGCCTCCTTCCACAGTTTCCCCAGCTGCCTGAGGTGGTGCTTTCTGTCTTCAACCAAGGGCAAAAGATTATCTGAGTATACAAAGTGAGGAGTTTAGAAGACTTGTGTAGTTGTTTTTAGCCTGTGTGTTAAATGCCCATGTGTATTTCCAGTATTCAGAATTGTTCTAGGGTAGTCTGTGCTTATTTTTGTGTTGTTAATATATCTGAGTTTCTTAAATTAGAAGTGTCTATTAGGAGAACCATTTTTACTATTAGGCTTTAAGATGTTTTTGTACTTTATCCAGAGAGTTTTGAAGTTTCTGTAAAAGTGAGAGAATCTATTTTTTCTCAGAGAAACATCTTGTATTTAAGTTGTGTGTGAAACATCATCAGTCTTGCTTATCCGAGGCCTAGCCTCCCAAAAGTTAGGTGAAAGATATTACAATTAAAAAGCCCTCTGACACAAGACGACCTGACCTATTATTTTCTTTCTTTAAGTCATATATTGGATGTAGCATACTAGAAGGATGAAATTTGGTTATTTTTTCTTTAATAACATTACCAAAACAAGTATCCTAATCAGAACTTTTTTTTCTCTCTCCTAGAGAAATCTAACAGAATATTTTGTAGCAGTTGATGTCAACAACATGTTGCATCTCTATGCCAGTATGCTGTATGAACGCCGCATCCTCATTTGTTGTAGTAAGCTGAGCACTGTAAGTAAATTGCAGAATAATTTCTTCTATTCACATTTTTTAAATGACAGTCATATATAGGAAACTCTCTGAAGCTTCTAGAATTTGAAGAAAAAAGTTTAACACTTTGTATAAGAAATAGATTATGGTACAGAGGTTGGACTTCCTATGTGAATGAATATCCAAAAACTCATAACAAGTTCTTTACTTGGTGAAGGACTTAGTAAGCAGAGGTGAAGCCCTGCTTTCATAGTTAAAAATAACCATAACCAATAATACCCATATAATTAAATGTATTGGCGTGGAGTTTTAAAGAGTTCCAGAAAAAAAGACATAAATGCACATTGATGGGTCACTAGCCATTCAGAATATTTGAGGTTGTTTGCTGAAGAAAAATCTCTAGTTTTTTAAATATATAAAAACAAAAATAGATTAATGTACTTGGCCTCCACAAAATATGCAGGGAGTATAGAAGATGTAGCCATATTCTTCCTAGTGGCACCCACTGGGAGAACAAGAGGCAACGGGCACAAGCTGGAATACAGCAAATTCCACTCAGGAAAAAACTTTTTTTTTTTTTTTTTTTTTTTTTACTGGGAAGGTGGTCAAACCCTTGAATGAGTTGCCCAGAGAGGCTATAGAGTCTCCATCCTTAGAGATGCTCAAAACCCAAATGGACAGGGCCCTGAGCAACTGGCTCCAATTGACCATGCTTGAGCAGGGAAGTTGGATTTGATGAACTCCAGACATCCCTTCCAACCTCAGTTAATCTATGAGATGACTTTACTGAAGTTCTATTTGCCTCAAATGTTTAAATGAAAAAGGATTGTTGTTATTTTTGTTTGGTTTTTTTTTGATACAGATGTTGTGTACTAACAGTTATGCCATAGTCAAGTCCCTTTTTCGTAAATTTCCTTAACAGAAAAAATAAATAAATGATACTATCAGATGGGTCATTTAGAAACCTTCTCTGTATGGACCCAAATGGTGGGCTAAAATACATTGACAGCCCACAGTTTTTGCCATTTTGTGTGATAAGGTGTATTCTTAATGATGCTTAGCCTCCATCAAGGATCTGAGATGAAAGCCACTGAACACTAGAGTACTCTCTTCTAAAAATGGCTGCACATCAAAACCAAATACACAGCTTGATTTAGTTCAGAGTTGTGTGTTATGCATTTCAAGGTTTATCGGTCAATAAGACTGTGATTTTCGTTATAAAAGAGAATGTTAAGTTTTCATTATGTTTGCTCTGTAGATGGGTATTGATTGCTTTCCTTTATGAGTAACAAACGCAGAATGGTTTAATACATGTTGCTTTCTAGTGCTATGGACTAAGTACTTGAACAGTCCCTTCTAAAATACAAGCTTTCATTTTTCATTTTGTATACTATTATCTGGCCTCTTACTGTACGACCACGACCTACTTTGTGTTTGAGGTTATAACTGCTTGGAATTGTAAAAAAATATTGAAGGCTGAAATAATATACATGAAAAGCACAAAAGAATAATCTGTCGATACAGGATAAGAAAAGGAAAGAGAATAAGTCTTCATATTCAATCTCAGAATAATTATTTCAATATAATTTTGAAAGGTAAGTGAAACTGGGATATTTAGAATAATCTCTTGGACATACCAATAATTATTAATTGTTTACAATCAGGTCCCATATACAACCGATGGAATTTAAGTACTATGAAGTTTAATATTGTAGAAAACTCTTGTAAAATGCACAATCTTAACTTTTGTTTCTACCAAGCGTTCTAGGTCCTCTCTACTAAAATAAACAAAAATATATCCTGGCCTGGGAAGTAAATAAAATGTAGCAGAGAGGTATTTATTTCAGAGACTTAAAGAGTGAAAATAATATAAATTATCAGAAAAGAGGAAAAAAGAGAATGGCTAACCAAAGCATTTCAAAATGTGTGCGGTTGGTTGGTTTAATATCTCCCTTTGTGACAGAGCCAGGGAAGAAGAATTACTTACCTGTCACTTTGCCATCCTTAACGAGCCATTTCGCAAGTAGGGTTGTGTTTTCTTTCCTATCTTTCTGCTATTCCTCTTCCTTTGCCTCTGCCCAAGATAAAAGCATGTCTGGTTCTTCCGTGGGGAGGGGTATTCGTACTATGTGTTCTTATCTTACAACTTTATATATAAACTACTCCAAGATTGGAGTGACAGTGTAAGACAGGTTTGAAGTGTTGGGCTGGAGCCAGTGATTCCTTGCCTGCACGCTCTGCTCTGTGTGTTCCAGCAGTAGGAACAAGCTGCATTATTTTATTTCAAACTGTGCTCAGCGGAAGCCAAGACCTTGTAACTGGAAACTTACCAAATAGAGGAAGCTCAAAGTATAGTTAGGGTTGGGGGAGAGGGTTTTTTGGTGTTGTTTTTTTTTTTATTTTTATTTTTTAAACAAAAAAGTAGAAAGGAACTGTGTATAAATTCTTTTTACTTTGAGAGACATGGCACACTTCACACTTAAGGCTTAAGTATAATAGCAAGTAAGAGAGAGAGAATTAAACAGCCCTGAGTAGAAGAGTTTTTTGTGGTAGAATGAATCCTGTGCTAAAATCTAATCAAATTCAAATTTTGATTAGACATATCCTTAATATGGTCATGTTGAATAAGATTTAGAGGTAACTGAAAGTGATACCATTTATTAGCTATTTTATGAACCATGTATACTGAACCCATGGAAGATTTATTGTGTGTATCTGGGAGAACTCTTTTTTTTTTTTTTTTTTCCACCTACAAATGGCAACTCAAGTCATTTTTCAACATGTTAAAGCAATTATTCACATATTTAATTTTTTTTTAAATATTCTGTGATCTAATTCGTGCAAAGCCAAATGTGAACCAGAATGCATAAAAAACTGTGTGCTTGGCAAAAGACCACCTGCTGGTGGATACATGCTGTTGCAAAAAAGAAACAGAAGAGTTTTCCTTGTGTCCGGAATTTTCTCTTCCATCACAACTTACCCTTGCAGCCCTGTCTGACCGAGGTGTATTAATTATTTGTGCTAATGGGCGCAGCAGGTTGTCTCCAGGGGAGAAAGGTTCCTTAAAGGAAGCCTGACGACTCTTAAAAAACTTGATCCATGAATTTTTATGATGCTTATTTGGTTTCATCTTACTGAGATGAATTTCTCTGTGATTTTTCTATTATTTTGTAATGATTAGTCCAGAGCAAAAAATGCTATTCTGGCATGGATTTTTTTTTGTTCTTGGAAGTTGACAGCTTGCCATTTCAATTTTTGCATATCATGGAATGCTCAAATGTGCAAACTTTTATTCCCTAAATGGTTTCTGACGTAGCTCAGGGCTCTAAGGATGAGGAAATACTGGGGTTTAGGAAGTTACAGTATATGATTAAGAACACTTGCCAAATGTACTTGTGATGTAAATACCAAAGAGCTTGCACTGTTCTTGCTCTGTAGCAGTCTTAAAGCTACTCTTTCTTAGGTACCAGTTCTTCCTTGCTCAGAACTCTATTGCTATCCTTTTGAACTTCTGCCAGTATCAGTCTTGATCTCATATGTAGTCTTTACAACAGTTCTGCTTTCCTTACTTAGTTCTTATGTAACTCAGTCTTAAACTTTCTGCATGTTTTTAGTGCTAAGCAAGGCAGAGCAATCTTACAAAAACTCAAAAGATGGCCTGTTCCTTCCAGTGTACATTGCGCTTTTCCAGGCTTGTACTGCAACTGCAAAACTCTGCAATGTACATTCATCAGTAGAAGGAGAGTAAAATACACTGGAAAATGGCCTGTCGTAATTCAACATCATTTTATAATTTATATGTATGACAAAACATACATATGTATGACAAAAAAGCCCATTGATTAGTTTGCTCAAATCAGGTTTTCAGAGTATTAAATGTTAAAACTGCAAGAAGTGAATTAGTTAATCAGTGTCTTTTTTAAATAGTTGCCTTTTTATATACTCTAGCAACAACTGCAGGAAGCTGAGATAGTAGAACTAATCTTATTTCAAAATGCTGGATTCCTATAGTTTTGACAGTCAGGCATTTCTCAGGCTGCCTTATTATTAAGTGCTTGTTTTCTGTATAGCAATCACTAATCAGGTGAGGTCTGCAGCAAACATGCTATTTCTTTTTTATGAGCCCTTATCTTGGCAGAGTTGAAGGACAGTGCTGGTGCCTACCAATGGTAGTATGCTTTTTGAATTCATGCCAGACAGCAAGGTGGGAGTACATCTCAAAAATAAGTGACAGCTTCTGCTCAGATGTCTGCAGTGTTGAGCATTATGTCTATTTAATCTTTTGTTGCCGAGTTTTAAAACCCATGGAACACAGGTTTGGAAAAGGCCTCCTTGGATTACTGAGTTCAGTCCTCTACTATCACAGGCAACCACGTTATATGATAATGTCAGGAAATAATCCGGTTGCTCACCACAGAAGCAATTTTTAAGTAAGAATTAAATTTAAGCAGTTTTTTTCCGTACATCTCTTTGTGCTTTGCAGAACAGAAACTGAAAGCATAGAGGATTTGGGATTATAGAGAGAAACTGCTTTGGGAAATCATGCCCTTTTCTTCTGCTCTGTGTTTTGGAGCTGGGCTATGCCTTTAATCTGTGGGGGAGGAGTATCTTCTCCATTAGTGATAATGTAGGTTGAAATAAAATTGGATAGCGATAAACCTTTAGCATTCGAGTAAAAAATTCAGAATGAAATCTAGATTTTATCTTCTAACTTCTACTTTAATTATTTTCCTAGCATACTAATATTTCCATCTCATATGGACCATAAAATACTGACTACCTGCTATTGGAGAGCTTTCTTAAAGAGTGACTAAACATGTTCATATGCTTGCTGTACACGATCCACTCCTGAAGACCCTTTTTCATTAGGACTGTGGTTCAAACCTAATTGACATTCTTATGGAAATACGTTATCAGCACCAGGATGGTTTTGAACTTTGTGAACCCTTTTGTTAAAGCAAATTCAAGCAGTGCCCAGCTAGGGAGTGGCAGTGCAGCCTCCAGTGTTTCTATTCTTCACATAGCTTGACTGATGCCTATATAGTGGTACTTATTCTGTGCCCTGAATTTTGATTAAGCTTAAATAAATTTCCTTGATTCTAGTAATGTTTCATCAGTTTTACTTGCATTAATTAGTCCTGATAAACTTGTAAAGTATTTGGTTTATGTTTTACTATGCGGTTTAGTTCCTTGCAGATAGCGATCAAGAAAGGCACTGTTGGAAAATACACAGGAAAGCCTACTGTTAGATGAAGAAATTGCTGCTGCAATTAAGATCTTAGATTGGGATGCTATTAATAAGTTTAGAAAACAAATCTTTTTCAAGCCCCTTTAAGGTAGTGAAGAGTGCATTCATTATTTGAATTATCTAAAACATTTCCCAATTTATTTGCATCCTCATTTGAAAATAATAGTGCTGTAGATTGTGGGAGTTATTGAACAGATTTCTGTCATGTCGTTAGATGTCACATTGGCAAAGCTGTTCAAGACCAAACATGAGGAAAGAGTAATAAAGAGCTCAACAAATGATGATGCATCTTCAGAATTATCCGTGGCATTATAAATGTTGCTGTTAACCTAAGGTTCATTTGAGAATGTTTCAGTCAGATGGGAGTAACAGGATGCTTATTTCATTGACTTAGAAAGTGTTCAACAGAATGTGTTGTTTCAGATTGCTTAACACTTTAAGATGTATAGAAATTAATGGCCAACATCTCAGTTTACTAGCAGAACTCTGCTGGAACCAAAAGTGTTTTTATGGAAGACAAAAATGAAAGTCTAATAGGTATTAAAAGAGGGTCGCACTGCATGCCTCCAAATTTAATCAGTATATGCCAGTTTAATGAAATTATAGAGTTACTGAAGTGAGCATTAAGATGAATACCAATGAGACCGCACTATTTGTGCAGATGATTGCCAATAATTCGAGAAAATGCCTTGCAGAATTAGATGTGATTCAATATGGTAGAGAATTGGTAGAGAATGTGATCTAGAGTTGGATGTAATAGGCAAGACAGAAACCATGAATGCACGCAATTTTATTTGCAGTTCCAGTACATGGGACAGCCACACAGTAAGTGAGCAACTTTATATGTAGGGAAGTGTCATTACTGCACATGAAAATGCAAATACTGAAGTCTGAAGAAAGTGAGACCAAAATAGATTCTGGAAAAAGAAACATGAGAAGAGACATGAATATGTCTGATTTTAGAAATTTTAGATCTGATTTTAGAAATTTGTATTTGGATTTGAAAGATGGGTATGAGAGCAGTCTCCTTTAAAGAAACTACAGTTCTTTGAGGAGTATTTCTAGGAAAAATTTGGAACCTGTCATAATAAAGAATAGAGCTAGGAAATGCATAAATAAAGGCTATTGGGGAAGAGTAAATATGACCTTTGCAAAAGGCATTCATGATTCAAATCAGAAAAGTTCTTCAAAGCACTGAGAGAGCAAGGGAGATTTGATCAAGAAAAGTCTTTTCAAAATCTAGATAAGATTCGACGATGTTGAATTCCTCAAAGGTATTGTAGAACTTTCCGTGCCGTAGGAGAGGCAGGCCCTCTTATGGGTAAGCAGCTGGCTAAGTACGAAAAAATGAGAATAAAAATGATCAGTTTTCCTAATGGTGGAAGTCACTAAGGAGTTTGAGAGTGGTCTGTGCTAGAACTTATTAAATGTCCTAATGAAAAACAGTTTATAAAAAGGGGAGGAAATTGTGTGGCGGTCATTTTATCGCCTAGCATTGATAAATATGAAATAATGCTTATGGGAGAAAACAATTCTAACTATATAAGCAGTCATGGTCTCTGAAGTAGTTATTACCACTCAGAAAAGAGATATTGGAGTAGAGATCTATGAAAATGTCAGCTCAATACTCAGTGACTTAAAAGCAAAGAAACTGTTATGAAGGGAATAGAGAACAGAAGAGAGGGCATTGTGCCGCTTGGTACGCTCATGGCTTACCCACATTGTGAATATTGCATGAGTTCTCATCCTCTCCACCTCAGAAATGATAAAATAGAGCAGTGAAAAATACAAAGAAGGGTAACAAGTACAAACATACCTATGAAACAGTTTCTGAATTAGAAAGAACTGAGTAGAGTAGAGCTCTTCATTGAGCCTGGTAAAGATACAACGGAGGTGAAGAACTTAATAGGAATACAGAGAGAAAATCATGTATGGCCTGAAGAAGATGACAAAGAGATGGTTTTTTTTTTTTCTATTATTATCTAAAAATGCTAAAACTCAGAGCACCCATTAAAACTGTGATGGAACAGCCTTAAAACAAAGAGAAGGGGCAATACTTCAATTTATTCATTTGAATTCATTGGCACGTGAAGTCTGAGCTGCAATCTGCTGGGGGTTGAAAAATATACAAGGGGGATATCAGTTATACCAATGAATGAGTCGAGCAATGATTTTAGTAATTTTTGTTGACCGCTGTTGGACAGAATACTGGGTGACAAGGGATTTATAATCGAGACTAGCAGGCCATTCTTGTTCTTAGGTTGCCAGTGATTAGTTGGTAGGGATGATTGGAACTCAAAACCATTATTAAACAGGCATAGTGGAAAGAGATTTGAAGCACCCCAGCTGCGTGTGAAGGTCTGTGGGTGATGAACAGGAAGCAAAGCTGACAGCAGAACAGTAAGACAGTGATTTTGGAAAACATGCAGAAAAAAAGCGCTATGTATTGTCAAAGAAAGTAACTGAAAAACGTGCATTAAAGGCACGTAGTTGATAGACCATCAGGAAAGTGCTGTGGAGAAGACATAGCTGGATCCTATATCATAACACAGAGTAAGGTGTTTATCTGTTTGAAAGTGTAAGTTCTGTATCAGAAGCCAGTTTGTTTACGAGATTGGGTATTGAAACAGTTAAGGAAAAAATCTTTTTAGAAGACGTTACACTGGATCGATGGATATTCGTGTCTGTTAAGGACCTTAGGCAAAACTTAAAACATACTAACTTATTTTCCTACTAATTGTCATTTTGGTAGGATTTTTTTTTTTGCATTTAGATCTGTAAGATCTTTGTGTATAAAATTCTAAAGCTAATTCAAATTGATGTACAGCTTTCACTTGTAAACTTTCTTTAAAAATAATGCATGCATATTGTGCGTGCCTACAGTTTCTAGTATTTTACTCACTTTCATTTCCATAAGAGGTTGTGCAGATGTTATGGGAAATAGAATATCTTTATAATAAATTTTATATAGATTATAAAAAATAAAAAAAAGCTATTTGTTTATTTTGTGCCTTTGACTTTTGTATGGCAAAAATATCTCCCATAGAGATGTTCAATTGAAGTTTTAAGTTTTTTTTTCCTCTAGATATAAAATTTTTAGGAACATAAAACATGTCTTGATATCAGTCTTTGTGAAGCCATTCTTTTTTTGTGACCTGTAAATGAAAATGGGCAAATACGGTTCAGCAAAAAGATAAACTAGCCCCTGGATGAAAGCTTGAATCAAATTGAAATAGTTAATTTTACATTTTTTTAAACTATGATAATTATGGTTCCTAGTTTGAATTCAGAAATAAAAATATATAATGAAATTTCCTTCTATTATCTAAAACAACCAAAGAAGTACTAGAAACCTGCAAATTATCTGCATCATTAGTTTAACTATTCAAACATCAGAATTTCTGAAAAGCCTGTTTTCCATTTCTAACAGAATTTCCATATCCAAGTTCCTTGGTCAAGCTTCTGGACTTAACTTCCAAATCTTTACAGACTGCTAAATTAAGCTTTTCTATTCTTCCATTTCTGAAAGAAAGCATTACTTTCATATAAATGAGCTTTTATTATTCAAATATCTTAGCAGCTGTTAAAGAACAGTGCGAGAAGTATGAATGAGTGTGTATATGTTTAAGTTTTGATCATCAGGGAAGGATAATACAGATGCTAGTAGAATAGTAAGAAAATTATAAAAGCTGACTGGACTGTGAAATGCAGCACTAGATTGTCAATACTGAGGAGCATGAACATCTTAAGGTATGTTTTATAAAGAACTGCACAGATTACAGTTTGTTTTAAGTTTATGCTACTGTAGTATTTGACCATGAATTAAATGTTCTTCATTCCCATAGTACAGCAAGAAAATCTGATCAATATTGACAAAAGTGGTTTAGTGTGGACAGTAAATATACTGATGGGTAAGTGCAAGAACAGAGAAGCCCACATGACTGCTGAAATTTAAAAAGTTAAACTGAACTGCTATGTTTTCTGTAGATGGTACCTTTTTATAGTATTTTTTATGGTACTTCACACCATTCTGAAAGACTTTGGTATCTATTTAAGCAATGATATATCTAGATAGAAGAGGAGCAGTCTTTCTGGGATGCTTCCCCTAAACCAACATTGAAAATTGACTTAGAATTTCATGTCAGGAATTACCTGTGCTTCAAAGGATAAATAAGTCAGTAGTATATCAGAGCAAATTCAGAATATAAAATAGGAAGGAATATTGATTTCCTAATAGTACTAGAGGTCAAACACCACTAAGTGATACCTTAAGCATGGCTAACATTTTGCATGTACATTTTGCTAAATAGTTTCTGATACTTGTTTTTTTTAACCTGACTGCATCCAAAACATTGAGTTTATTTTTAAATAAGTCGTGACATTTTTGCCATCACTGTATTCCTTCATTTGAAAAGAAAATATATCATTTGCTCTATCTCTAATTTTACTGTATTTGCATCCTCTAGAACTTTCTCCTCAAAATCTCTTCATTTTGGATAGAGAGGTAGAAAATTCCCTTCCTTTTGGCCAATTTCTATAATTTTTTTCTGTTCTTTTGATAATGTGAACTGCTACAAGTCTTTGAATTGGTGCAGATATATTGGACAGAGGCGAGCAGAAGACCCTTATAACAGAGGCAGATGCCATAAAACAGCAGTGCTGTATATTCCACCAAACCCGTGAATGCTTTTCACAGAGCTGGGGTACTAGGTACTGTAACCACTCTGTTATTTATGTATTTTGGCCACAATAATGGTAAGTGTTCTAACATCTTTCGGCTATCTGCAAGTTAGAGCTTAAAATTCCGGCTTTGCAATTCAAGTTTTATTTCCTCTGAATTTACCATTAAAATCCTCTGTGGGTTTATATTTGGCATGTAGGGTCTTAGCTTATGAGTGATTTTTTAAAAAAATCTGTATATTGTGCTGTAAATTGTAAAATCTATTTCTATTTTTTTTTTTGGAAGTCACTTTCTTGCCACTGAAAAGCACCACTTGTGAAGCTCATACCTCACTGACTCCTCATCTGTTATTCTCTTAAAAAAACCTGTTTTGTTCAGAAGCTAAAAATAATACATAAAATATGATGCCTATCTTTAGTCTTCTTGCATTTATTTGGGAAACAAGGTTCTTTTAATTACAGAAGAAAAGATATTCATGTATTCTAGCCATCAGAAATTTCACTGAAATTACGTAAGGGCTCTGGTATTAAACATAAGCCAAATGAGATCCAGAGTTTGTAGCCGATTTTCCGCAGCATGGTGGCCCAGAGAGACAGGAACAGGGCAAACCTTTGCATGGTTTTTTACACTTGTAACGAAAACTTATTAACTCGTTTAGACAATTTCTTTTATCAGTCCTGAGTTCTCTATCAAGGGGTATATAATTCAGTAGCCTGTCTAAAAGGAAAGGAATAATAAGAAGAATCCTCTCCTTTTTTTAAGGTTATGCCACATCTGCCTGGATCTGGGATGACCGTCCCAATTTCTGTCTTTGCTAGTTTATTTCATCTCGCGGCAGCTGTAGGCCACCGCAAGGATTTCATTCCTGTAGAATTTGTCTTTTACGTATTTGTAAGCAGCGTTCTCTCACAATATATACCTGATTTCATCTTTTTTTTTTTCCTTTTTCTTTTCTGTACTGTCAAATAACTGGAAGACTTTCACTGACTATTTATTTTCAAAGTATTTTTCACAAGGGAGACACCTTGCAGTATTTGTGCTGGGTACCATTTGAGATCGAAAGACTCCAACTGCAAAATACTGTCCGGGTGGGTTTGGTTGCCTGACCACCTCTTAATTTCTTCATGTGTGTGCCCATTTAGATGATTTGTTGGTTCTTTTATTATTTGTTTTGCTCTTCTGGGGGTACTTTTTTGTTATTTTTCTGAATATGTGCCTGTGTCTGTGATTCATTTGTACCCTGTTCATATGGTATTCTGACTAATGCTTTTGTTGAGATTTCCTTATTGGGGATTACCGCCTTATCCATTTTAATAGCAAATGTGACAAACGGCCTGCTTATCTTCTTTTCCAGGTTATTAATGATGGTTTGAAACAGGACCTGAGACAGATAATTTCCTCTAAAGCTCTGTGAGGGTTCTCCCCATGACTTGACTGGCACTTGTTTGCTACTTGTGGTCTTAATTCAGTACCTGCCAACACCAGAACTATTCTGAACAAGTTTTTTTAAAGTCTGACTCAGAAAGTCAGTTATCCAAACGACTGATGAAGTGCAGTTAGATAAAAATCCCTTTTCTAAGCTCAGATATTTTTCAGTTTAAGTTACAATTTCAGTGCAATTTTATTGATACTTAGTGGATGCTAATGGCTAAGATCAAAGGATTTTTGCCTTTAGTATTTTTTTTTCTTCCCTTTGCATTGTCATTTCCTTGTTTCTGTTGCTCTGTAGAACACTGGCTGTCCTTTTTAGGTTTTGTTTGTTGAGTAAATCATGCTCTCAGCTATTAACAAACTAAGGCAAATGACAAGCACAGCAAACCAGTCTTGATTCACCTACCAGTACCTTTTTTTTTTTTTTAAACAAGAGCTCTGTATATTATGTAATACACGATATGGAATCAAAAGCAGAATTTATACTTTTTTCTTCTAGCTTTAGCTTTTTAAACTTATTTTTTTGTCTTATTTGTGATTTGTTCTAATTTCTGTTTTCCAGTTAACTGCCTGCGTTCATGGGTCTGCAGCTATGCTCTACCCAATGTTCTGGCAACATGTTTACATTCCTGTTCTGCCCCCACATCTATTGGACTACTGCTGGTAAGCTAAATATATCACTTAGATACACAACAGTTTTCACATTTCTGTATTGTAAGTCTTAAGTGCTCTTATGAGGCAGCTGTTAGTCTAAAAATACATATGGATGTTAAGGATGCAACCAACGTAGTAAGTGAAAAGTATTATTTTCATAGCATGATCTAATGGTGCAGTATTTTGAGATGCTCTGAGTGGCTACTATGGAATGTTGCAACTTACATATTTTGTATGTAAAATCTGTTTTCAGCATATGTCTGTTTAATATTAAAATTTGAATTAAGACTCCAACAGTAGAAGATACAGTGGAAAAGGTGCTCTTTTTTTTTTTTTTTTTTTCCCCCTCCTCTGCTTTCCTGAACTGTTACTTGGGATGGGTGGAGTGAGGTGTTAATAGTATAAGCATGTGAGGCAAGGAGACTGTGATTCTTCTGAAATGAGTATCTGATGCTAAGTTTGGCAATACAGAGCATGGAGATTACTCAAAATCTGTTTAATGGAGTGTGATGCTCAGTGCATGATAGGACATGATTTGAAACATAGAAACATCCCCCTTCTCCAATACGTTTCAAAAAGTACCCCCTCCAAAAGAAAGGAAAAGAAGAAAGAAAAAAAGCAAACTTAAACTTACCAAAGGCAGGAAGGAAGTTTTTTTGTGGAATCTTAGTTTATCCCCCCTGCCTGCAGATATGTAAGTCACATATTTGCGTACTATACCATATTTTAAGTCTGGCTCTTACTAGGTTTTGTGTGTGTGCGTGTGTGTCTGTGTTTTAAGTGTCCTTCCATTCCTGTTTAGCTTTGCATTGCTTCCTTCTAGGAGCTTTTCTGTTTTTTTTTCCTTTTTTTCTTTCTTTTTTCTTTTTTTTTTTTTCAAGTAGCAAAGTGAAATTGATGAGGGGAGCGCAGACAGACTTCACAAAGTTATATGCTTATTTATATATTTAAAGAAGCACAGACGTGTGCTTGTTTAACCCCGATAGTGGGATCCAATAGAGTTACTGCTGATTTTTGAGTAGTTAGAATGATGAAAACCAAAGGTCATAATCACCGTGGCATTGGAGAGAAGTGTAAATTAAGGAACGTTCCTATTAGCACGATTTCACACAAGTAACCAGATCATTAGAGTACTGGGTAGAACATGTCTCTCTTTCAAAAGCCAGTCTCTATTCTGACTTATTTTTTATTAGAAATGATATTTGCTTAGTAATAGATTATTTCTATATAACAATGCATGTGAACATCCTGGAGGAAAGTGCATGGAAAAGTTATTCATGTTGCACATCTGTAACATACGCATCATAACCACCTAATAACTGTTTAAAAATCCTTTAACAAATTCTGTTGTAAATGTAACTTTAAATAATGGTCAGACCTTTGCCAATATTTGGTAAAGTGTCCACAGTGACTTTGAAATTTTTGTGTTAAATGGTTTTCCCTATTTTTGCAGTGCAACATCAGTCATCAGTGTGTATATCTGATCACTTGCCTAACACAACTATTAAGTGAATAGACTGCTACTGAGAAGAGCAAATAATCTCATGAAATTTTAATTCCATTGCTTCAAATTCAGTGGTTTCGGTTAGTGTCCATAATTGTCATAAAACTGACATCTTTGCTAATAACTTGATGGTATCGTTGTGTGACGTATTCTTTGAATTTAAGCAAGAGTTTCTGCAGAGCTTCTGAGTAAGGAAACAGCAGGGATAGCTAGCATTTCTAAGTGAAGTGCTAGAAGCTGAAACATGTAGATTTAAAGGAAGCTTGTTCCTCTGCAGATGATTAAATGTTAAGTGTGTGCCCATGTTGAGGATACACGGAACGAAATCTAAAAACCCTCCTGTAGAAGTGAACCTTCAATTTACTCACAGCGCAGGAAAGGCAGATTCGAGTCATTTTCACTGCCAGCAGGTGCCCTTTCGGTGCATAATGGCCTTTGCGTATGTAATTAACACATGAAGGCTGCTACTGCCAGTTTTTTCTTCAGGTACATGCTGCTAGGAGTTTTCAGGACAACTGTGTGGACCACAAGAGGCTTTTACACTGGGTTTGAAGATTAGGTATTCATTGACTTTCTGACAAAGCCATGTTAAAAGGGGCTAAGTCCAGATCCCACGGTTGGGAGCAGAGGTGTGCAAAAAGCAAACACATGGGCAGTGTAACCAAAGAATTAAAGACACAAATCAGTTAGCCATACTGAATGAATTCTTTAACGGCATAACACCCTGTGCATGTAACGAATGAGCCAGCTCGTGCATGAAAAATATGATTTTAAAACATGTAATTATCAGGCAGGCTGTAATTGCATGCTCATAAATACAACAACTGATTACCTTAGCCTGAAACAAACTTTAATTGGAGTGGTAATCACACACTGTAATTGTTTAAATATATGAATTTAGTAACAATTTGTGTGCCATAAATTCATTTCTCAAAATAGAGTCCATCTTTTTTTTAACCATGTGAACTTGGAAAGGTAATTTTTGCCTGGGAAGATGGAGAAATGAGCTTCATACTCTGTGCTTTAAGGCAGAGAGGCTTTTGCATCTTAAGGGAAATGACCTGAGATTATTTCAAATAAAAAGGTTTATTCTGATTTAGTTTCAATTATGTCTGGTTATTTCCTTTGCAAGCCCAACATAAGATTTTTAAAGAGCAGAAACTGGAGCAAAGAAAATTTAAGGGGTAAGAATTCTTCAGTTCCTGGAAATACAGAAAGCCATGTTCATTCAGTTGACTATGCATTTATTGTCTGTGCTGCATGGTGATTTTGAATCTTCTCTCTTTGTGAAAATTGAAGAATAGTATATAGAATAGTATATTGTATATAAAGAATAGTATTACTTGAGATCTCTAAAAGTTTTTAAAAAGAAAAAGCCTATATACCAGTTATGATTATTTGCTTTTAATCATTTGACTTTCAGTGGAACCCTTTCATACAAAGGAAACTTTTTAGGTCATGACTGATACGCCTCAGCTCAAATCCATGCCTATGAAATTTGCTGGATTTTCCTGGAGAGGGAGATTTTTGGATGGCTCTTTCCCAGAGTTACCTTGGTTTTGTTCAGAGTAACTTAAAAACGAGAACTAAAAAGGTGGAATACTTTAACTCTCCCCGCGCCACTTGAAGATTCTTTTGGCTAATTGTGCATCAGAAACTCAGCCTCTCAGTGGATGGTCCCCTTAGCTGTTGGCAGAAGTATGTTTCCCTGAGTTAGGAAGCAAAAAGTGGATGATTGGCTATTGCTACCTGTTCAGAAAAATCTGCTGCGAACATGCTCAAAGTGAATCTGTTTCACTGAGATTTTTGAAGCTCAAATTCATTTTTCTGTTACATTTTGTCTCTTATTCAGATTTTACACCGCGTACTTTCAAACCACCCTATTTTTTCATTTTTTCAGTTTGCTTCATTAATTTTTTTATTTTTGAGAGGGAGAAGAGTTAATTTCCTTTTCATTTCCCCCTTGAAAATATTTTTTAACTTCATTTTTATATCCAGCTACATCCCTCATTCACCTAAGCTCAGAATTGAAAAGGCCTATGCATCTGGCTTCAGAATGTTTGTTCTGCCTATACTTGCTCTTTGTATTAGAAGAGGTGAACCGGTAATGGTGGTTTACTACCCTGTACATGTATCTGAAATGGCTTCAGTCAGCTGATCTGTATCATTTGGTTTCCTGTTTTAATGTTTAATTGAGGGGCAAGGGGAAGAGTGCTATTCTTTTATTATCTTTTTTAAATTAGAAGTGATTCTTTGATATATTTTCAGCCCAGGGAAAAATTTTGGGCAGAGGAGAGTAAAATGGATGGGAATTCATCAGACTTCATAGCTTAATGCGCAGTTGCCTCTTCCTTTGAACACAGAATCGAGGAAGCGTTTGAACCGCTGCTGTAGAAAACTGCCTGCCAGCAGGTGTCCAAAGTACCGGTTAGTGAGTACTACCACCAGCCAGCAGTAGCCAAGAACATACAACTGCCTAAGTTTGTCTGGTCAGGTCACCCACATCTATTTTCTTGATGTAAATTTAAACATTTCTTGATGTGAAAGAAACAATCTATTAGTTTTTCCCCCTACTTCTTCCGGTTTGTTTTTCATGTGGCATGAAAGCACTCCCACTGTATCTGTTTTCTTCCTTTTTGCTCTCAGTATTTGTGTTTAAAATTAGCCTGTAAGAAAACTTTGTCTTTGGCTAAGCTGGTAACAAGGTTAGTTATGTTCTCTCTGTCCAGAACATTGTCACATTGTCACAGCTTATTCTGTGGGTTTATACCAGGCGCAACACTATATTTTCTAAGGTGATTAAAGCAATCTTGTACCTTAGGTAGATCACTTAGCAGCTAACATTAACACATTCTGAGGGCCGTGTTTTTAGAGCACTCTGGCACAGCTGCTGAGCAAATGTTTCTTTTGGTGCAGTTTTCCCTTTCTCTAGGAGTTTTCTTAACTCTTTCTCCTGTTTTCAAAATCTGCACACAGCTCAATATGTTCCCTTAAGTAGCTGGCTGGGGTAACTGAAGGGTGAGTACTCCTGCTGCTTGGGGAACAATTCCTTCCTCATGAGCTTCCCGGTAGGCGTTTTGATTCAGCCTAGCACATCTGTGTGCTCGCTAAAAGCTCTTGTAGTTAGTCTTCTGGTTTCTTAGCTGTATGTTGTCTACCCCATTCCAATTTATGTAATCAAGTTTCTAATTTGCATCAATTACCTAAATAAGTTTGGGATTGGATTCTGTTGCATTTCAATGAGTAATCTGATAAATCAAGAAACTGCCTTAGAGAGTAAAGCACTATTCAGTGTGCAAGAGTGACAGATTAAGTCAGTGTTTGTTTATCAAGACATGAACTTATTAAATGTGATCTAATCAATTTTCTTGGAACAATGGAGCAAAATTGTACAAATCCCTGGGTATTTATAAGCTATGAACCTTTTTGAAATCAGTGTTTTTTATGTTACATTTTTCTATTGAATTGCAGTATTTTTAAAGGGTTTTTTTGGTTTGTTTTTGTTTTTCACTTAAGAGGAAATGTCCCTCTATTTCACCTGCTTCTCTTCCAATTAGTAGTTACCCACCTCTTGGGAGCATAATTAAGAGGTCTCCAGTTAGCCTAAGGAAAAGAATTAAAGAAATTGTAAAAATGTAACTGTAATGAACAGGCAATATGTAACCATTAAGTCCACAATATCCA
This sequence comes from Struthio camelus, assembly GCF_040807025.1. Taxonomy (NCBI): domain Eukaryota; kingdom Metazoa; phylum Chordata; class Aves; order Struthioniformes; family Struthionidae; genus Struthio; species Struthio camelus. The sequence continues at coordinate 1,961,124 of NC_090961.1, forward strand.
TATTCATGCTTATGCATTGCTACTTTAATGATTTGATATTTGCCTATATAACTCACTTGATTATAAATAACCCTTTTTGCATAGGGAGCTAGTGTAACACCAGAAGTAGAATAACCTTTCTTTTTATTCCAAAAGACTTAGGCAGGCATTTTGTTTAAGCAGTAAATGTGTGTAGTATAAATTGATACTTTTTAATTTTGCACTTAATGAATGTTGGCTGCCATCAAACAACTTTGAGTAACTAGTAGTTGTGGGTGTAGGAAGTCCCAGGACTAATATAGAAGTGTCAAGCAGTAGGTAAAGACAGGTCTGAAGGGCAGTCTGTCATCTGTCATGGGTCTTGGAAGGATTAAGGCTTGTGCAAATTGTTTCTTCTGTTTACACAAACAGTGTATATTACTAAAATTGACTGGAAAGTCTTGGAAATACACATCTAAACTGGTACAGTATTAAAAACTGCTCAAGTGTTTAATGTCTCAGGACCTGAGTAGCAGTTAGGAGGCAACATTGCAATGTACTGTAAATGGTTAAGAGGGGTACACAATGTTCCCTTGTACAGTATGGTACCTGATTATTTAAGTAATGTCATATAATTAACACACGGTAAACAAAAATGGTGATAAAAGCAATTTATGAGCTGTGATATCACTCTTCAGCGTTCATGGCTAGGTTTAATTCTTCTGTCATCGCTCATCAGTCTCACCAAAAAGAAAATCATCTCTGTGGTATATTTTACTGGAAATATTTATGCTGTTTACCAGAATTATATTTTATTGACGTTATTTTTGAGGTTTGCTTAAACTTTTGGGGGTATAAGGAGTTATTGCAGTGAATTATCCTTAAAATATTTTTGCTTTTACTTTATTGTTCATGTATTATCACACAATAATGGCAGCCCTGACAAACAACATGAATTTTGATGAATTATGTATACAGAACAATTGAAATTTTGATATCCATGGAGAAAACAATGTAAAGTTGATATTTGAATGATAAGTGGTAATGGTGATATTAAAGCACTTTTGAATAAATAGCGCACGTAATTAAAGACATCCAAACATACCATAATCATCTTTTTCATGCACCATAATAGTTATTTTTCATATAGAAATTGATATATTGGGTGCAATATTTGAATTTCTCTTTTAATCCCTTCCCTGATTTTTATCTGAAATCATGATATCATTAACTCTGTTTTACGCTCTTTCTGGCTCTTCTGCTCTTCTCTTTAACCTACTTCTCTCCTTAGGATCTTCCCTCACAGCGTTTCCCTATAAATTCAGCACAATTGCACATTCAAAAATGAGTGCTCCATAGGTGCATCGCAGGTCTACTTTTGCTCCCCACCTGTCCATACAGCCTGAAACCTGTATTTCTTTTGATTCTCTGATGGGGTGTTGGTGGATGTCTACCATTTGAAATTCCTCTTTGGTGTCCTCCTTATTCAGTAGTTATGCACAGTGGGTTTCTGTGGACAAAACTGAGTCAGTTTCTTTGAGTGCATTCCCATAACTTGGGAAATTCTTTGTAAGTCTTTACATCTACTCTGTGTTTAAATCTTGTGTATTTCTTCTCCTTCCCATCTGAAAAGCTTTTTATTCATCTGTCTAGCTCCAGACATCTTGTCCAGGCTCTGACCATTCAGCAAGTTCCGCTCTGGCTAGTAGAAGTCAACCAAATTTTATATGTGCTTCAAAAGCTCTTACAATAATTTTTTTTGTATGGTCATGTTTACCTTCTTTGTTTACCTTCTATTTTCTCCATCTTCTCTTTTGCATCAGACAAGCTGTTTATCTTCCAGAGCCCTTCATAACAGGTACCTTGTTTGCTTGTCACCTTCTGTCTGCCACGGCCGTGTCAGCCTGTGTCCTGCTGAGCCGTGATCTATCACCCGTTTGTTCCATTTCTCAAAGACACACGCAACGTCTTTTTTTGTGCTCTACCTCATTCCCTAAAGAAATCTTTACAAATATTCATAAAACTAACATATTCACAGAATTAACACTCTGTTCTTCAACAAATCTCTGTTTCAAGTTTTCCTCTTTCGCATTGACCACTAAAGCCTGAGCTGTTTTTTATCAGTGGGTGTGCTAAAACCACTTTTTGTAGTACTGTAGCTTCAAATTTGTTCTTCCCGCTTTCTCCTGCCTGTCCAAATATATACATCGCATAGCACATTAAGTTCCTGATGGAGTCCTTTAATATTTGGTAATACAAGTTTATAAAAATAAAAAAACACTGCTAATTGGGTGACTGCAGTTTTTATGCAATCCCTTTAACAGTTTTATATGCTACGTTTCCTTTATATGTTTTGCCTTTTAATTAGAAAATTGAAAAGATGATTCATTGCCTCCAAAGTTGATCCATATACCTTAAGCCATATCTTTTTTGTGGTTCCCTAAAATCTTACTGGGGGTGTGTGATTTCAAGAGATTAGATATCCAGATTATTCTTTTGTTGATAAACTGGAGGATTGAAAGATGGACATGATACAGTTAGTTAACTTTAACAGACTCCAGTTTTCCTGTGCTCAGTGACAGGCTCTGCTTTTGGACACATTAGTCAATGGCTGGTTTTCTGGAATACTGCACTCGTCCTGCTTCCTTTCATTACATTAGCCAAGGTTCCACTAGATGAGACATTTGCAGTCTTAAGACTTCCTGCCGAGGTTCAGACTTGGTATTTTTGAGATTGAAGCTGTCGTGTTCCTGAAACTACTTAATTAGAAACACATTCATTTCAGTGTATACTGGAGGAGGCTTGAACAGCATAGCCAGGCACACAGGGAAGTTGAGCATTTGTGCAGCTGGCAGCTAAACCAATGGTTTATACTTTGAATATAAAATTACTGGGTATTTTCTTACTTCTGGAGTGTGTTTGTCACTGTCTTTGTTAAGACAGTGTTTGTCACAAATAAAACATGCAAAATGACAAATAAAAATACTCTTTGGTTGAGCAGCAATCTGTAAGTAGTAAGCGTGTATTGTGTTGTATGGTAAAAATCTTTACCGAAGAGCTTGGATGTATGTTCTGGTTCTCACTTGTGGACCTCCCTTTCATGCAGAATCTTTAGGATTTTTACCAAGTTAGTTTCTGATTTAACAGTCTCTCTGGACTATGTTAAGGTGCTGTAGGAGGTGAAACTTGGGCAGGGATATTCTTATCAATCTGTACAATTCAGTAGATTGTAATGTGGTACATGCCACTTCTGTATTCTGCAAATGGACTAGTTGTGGGTTGGTTGGTTGGTTGGTTTGTTTTTCCACTGAAGTTGTGTATGTTTAATGGCTTCAAAAAGGAAGAGAGCCCCCAAAGTTTTCACGCAGAGTGGCTGTCTCCATCTCTCAGTACAGCATCCAATAGAGTAGGAGTTTTAGGTGGTATATTAATGAACATGATAAATAGTAATATGCATATTAGTCAATTTTATTTCTTGAAAGGGAATTTCTCATGGTAATGAGAAGCAGAGTAATTTTTGGTAGTATCTTTCAGCGCTGCTGCTTCTCGTACTGAACAGTAGGCACCAGTTCATAAAAGCTTCATAGACGCTATTTTCATCCAAGACGGGACAGTGACATTTCTCTCATTTCTCATCTGAAATTGAAAATCAGCTCTTTGAGCTTCTGTGTCCAAAATCAAATGAGCTTCTATTTTAAAAGCTGTGTCTGTCTACGTGCTCGTAGTTTAACAGGCAGTGTATGCCATGTTTGCAATTAGCAGCTTTGGCATCTTCTTTGATGCATTCTAATAAGCAGTGCAAATATAAGCCTTTCCTGCTTAGTTGAGTGGGAGGACTGTGGTAAAGCTTGATATTAGGAATACAGTATATACAAAGATACAACTTTCACTCTATATTTTTCTTGTGTTATGCAGTCCTTATTGGTATTTGGTAACATCATAGAACAGAAGATGGAAAAGATCAGTCTTTTTCTTAAATAGCTGAGGTTCTATTTGATAGCAGAAGTTTCCTGTCTACGCTTGAGAATGCAAACTTGTCCTAAGAACCTGTTGGTCTGTTTAAGTTTAGTGTTCTGAAATAAATAATAGCACTAGTGTATATCACAGTGACTCTGGATGTAATCAAAGTATTCCAAAGCCATTTTTCTCTTGTTTTATTGTTTTGAACATTCTATGATTTATACTTAAAAAAGAAGTTATTTAAAATGTGTCTGGCCCCATAATTAAAGGGCTTAAAGTTTGTATCCCTGGGTGAGAGAGATATATATAGAGAGAGATATACATATACATACACACATTGAATTAACCACTTAACATTACAAATGGATCGGTCTGTCAAAAAAATACTGTTTAGAAAAAGTCTAGGCATTTAATTGAAAGTTATGATTTACATATTTTATTCTTAATAGATGAGTAACTGTCCTTATTTATCTGGCTTAACTTACTTGCTAAGTAATTATGATGTCAGTAAAAAATTAACTCTTAAAAAATAGTTAGCTTAAACAAATGTCTTTCAGATATGGAATAAAATTTTTTACTTATGTGGTTTATTTATGTATTTTTAATAAAGTCTAACTTAGTATCCCTGTGTTTTCTTGTAGCTAATTTTGTAAGTCATGTGTGTTAATCTAGTGTTACAAGAATGTAAAGCTAGGCTTTTTTCCTCTTTGCAGTGCCCCAATGCCCTACCTCATTGGAATACATTTAAGTTTGATGGAGGTAAGTTTTTCTCACCATTTCTGGGAATATATGTAGTTTTATGGTTTAGACCCAAATTCTGCAAGCAATTATACATGCATTCATATGCTTAAAAATTAAATGGTTCTGCTAATTCATATGGGATTGCTCAGATGACTGAAGTTAAGTATATATTAAGTTAACATTTAATCTCCTGGGAGTCGTATTTGGTACCTTATACTCTTCGGGCATACTTTCTGTTTTCAAATCAGTGGTCAGTGATGACCTCATGTTGTGTTCCGTTCCCCATCCCGCTGCTTCATTTAATCGGTTTACTGCCTCAGTTTGACTCTGTATTCAGAGAGGCAGAATTGATATTAAACAAAATGTTGACAGTTACAGTTCTTTCTCTCTTCCTTTCTCTCCCCCCCCCCACCCCGGCTTTTTTAGACAGATTATAATTTTTTTTAGTGTTCAAAAGATCTGAAAACAAGGAACTTGCTGTTAATGTTAACACAAAACTGGCAGAAAACCAGCGCTCAGAAATCTTAACCATATAAACAGTTCATGTAACTTTAAAAAAACTCCGTACGTGTAAATACCACTTTTTCTTTTGGTTCCAATAGTGGTGAAACCGTGGATGACTTCAAAAATACCTGGAGGACATCATAAGCTATTAATTTAGATCTTTATGAAAAGCGTACTCCTTTTTACTTGTGCCCCTTTACACGGGAAGTCTGAACAACATGTATATTCTAAGGGTGGTAAGAGGTATGCCTGCAAAGAAAATACTGCCTTCCAAAAGTAATTCCAAATTTAGTAGGCAGTGTAGAATTGGTAGGAGTTGCAAGTATCCTTGGCAATTATTTGATTTGTGTCTGTGTTTTAGACATCTATGTTTGGAAATTTAGACTTACTTATTCAGGATACTTAACAATTTACAGTGCTGAGATTTGCATCACATTAAGTAGTGTATATTAGCAGAATATCTGTTTTTATATTTCCCATAAAAATATGTAATTTCTGTGGAAACATTAATAAAGCATATTTTTTCACTAGGGCATATCCATGAAATGGTCCTCTATGTCTGTGTCTGTTTTAAAACTCAAACTATTATAGTAAAAAGCTTCCCCTTTTTTCCAGTACTAATGTGACATACTTTCTTAGAAGTCACCTTTTACATGAGAAGTTAATATACAGATCCTTTTTTTTTATTTTTCCTCTCTCTTTCCTGGCCACAGAGAGATTATTTTTTATGCCCTTTGTATTGCTAAATAAAGTACAGATTGACGATAGACAGTACAATGTGTTAGTGAATAAGTAATTATTTTAAAAGTCGACATGTAGATTTTCTTGCACATCCTATATTTATGTTAGAGGGATTTCTCATAATGACACTTGAATACTGCACAGATGAGACCAAAGTAATATCTAGGGAGGAACAGTGTAGCCTGTATTTTTGATACTGAGCAAGAATTTTTCTGCCCTATATCCATACCAAATAATCATTGGCATGCTTATTATGGTATCTGTCTATTTAAAAAAGCACTGCCTGGTGGAGGATGAGATAGTAATACGGATATTTTTCAGCTTTCACAAATATTTTCTCCCACAAAATAGTAATCTTGTGAACCGTGTGGTCAGCCTGGCAATGGATATAGAAGAGATTTAATAATTACATAATTACATCTTGGAGGGGCTTTGCATGATGTCTCACTCCTGTCCCTATGCATAAAATCATTACCTCTTTTTTGTCTCGGGTTTTCAGATTGCAGTGCTCTGTAGGCCTTCCAAACTCCATCTGTAAAAATGCCAAAAAAAAAAAAAAAGTTGTTCTTAGAGAAGCTAGTTTTCTGTTTAGTACTAAATCCAGTATGGCTTTTGAATAGGAAGAGATTTTGGAACACAGACACACATTGACAAAGTACCATTATCCGAAGTGCCTTATGAAATAAATTAATAAAGTAAAACTTCTCCCCTCCTCTCCCTGCTCTTAAAGATGAATCAAGTATTTCCAGATAAAAATTCACCTTGCAGCTAGCTGTGCTTTTCCCATTGAAAAATAAAACTACGCAGTGGGCTGTGGGTGGTATCACTTATTTATCGATAGGTATCATATAATTTGTCTGTGCCTTGGACAAATGAAAGGTGACATTTGTCACACAGCTTGACTATTACTAGATTACCTCTTAGCCTGTTTTTGATGCCAAAAGCTTACTCTCTTCTTAGTCCTATTCTTCATATGTAGGTATAAAATTATATGTTCTGTTAGAATAACAACTTAGCAGCAGCATTCTTGCTCATGACCTAGCAGTTGTGTTTTTTTAAATATACTATATTAATTTTTCCATATCAAAGCAGTTGTATAAACTGCAACTAAAAGGATACCGTCATCAACCAGTATTTGTTTTTCATTTAACGCCAAAATTTCAGCAGATAAGTCGCTAAAAGTGCTTTGTTAATTCAAGTGTTCTACTTCCAGGATAAGGGATTAATTCCCCAGTTTTCCATTCAAGTTACGACAGGTGGACTCTTTAGCTATTGTAGAGCCCCATGGGTGTAATTGCAGGTTTATATATAGGCTCAGAGTTCTGCTCTGGCAGCTCCGATTGCAGAATTTGTCATAGTTGCGTAAATGTTCATGGAAGCTTAAACTTAGGCAGGCAAAGTTATGGTGTAACGCGGATGGTCAACTTGGAACGTAGGGAAAAATAATTTTCTGTCTTTGGTGCTGTTTCTGTGGGTTGTTATTTCTATCCTGGAGTGGATCCTCTGGCAGAAATATTGTAGTAATTTTAGTACTTTAAAACAAAATACACCCTCTGTCTCACCTCAAAAGATTTTTTCAAACCACTGTGCATCTTGAAGTTAGTTAGCAGTTTGCCATGTTATGTTGGCTCTGTACAGAAGGAGCACTAACTTTAATGGAAAATGACAAATTTTTCTTATGATTAAAATATCAAACATATCTATTGACTGTAAATCTAATTTGCTGTGACTGAAATGTTCTCCAGTGAGATAAGATAATCTCCTGTTATAGGTCAGAGGGCTCCAGCTGATTTATGAGGGACACTCTTGGTAGAAAATACAGAGCCATGTTTTGTGCTCTTATTTTTCAGCTTTTCTATCATCACCTAGTTAGTCATTCTTTATAAGATTTCCATTTAGCAATCCATAAAGTGACTTCAAAGAAGGCTAAAAGTTTATAAGCTGTTAGATAAGCAAGGCTGGAACTTGAATATCACATGAATAATGGAGCATGCTTACAGAACTAATTGAATTCATATTAGATGAAGATAAGTACTTAGTACTGATAAAGAACATTGAGAGGAAAATGAAGCTGTATCAAATGAATACATCCCTTTCGTAGTCGTCTTTTTTTTTCCCCCTACCTGCGTACTCTATGCTATTTTAGTGTTTATATTATAGTAAATTGACCTTTATGTTAAAAGTGGTGTCAAACTTAGCTAGCAGCCTTTCGCATTTTGTCATAGTAAATGATTGTTTCAGTAACTGTTTCTGTAGCAAAGGTTATTAGTGTGATGGTGCTGATGGAAGAGGAATGCCCTTGACCTAGTAGACTACCTAGTGGAATTTAGGCACATGTGGTTTTGATTAACCATTTTGGGATAGTTCTTTTTAGCTGTCAGATGCTGAGTTGCTGGCGGTATAATCTTCCGTGCCTGGCTTCCAGTTATTCAAGTTGCCATCATGCTCGCCCTCATCATGCTCTACTCAGGGCACAAAAATAACGTTTATTTAGAAATAAATTTAATGATTAGAAAAGTACTTATTTGCTTATACTTTTATTGAAATTCCAGTCACGCAAGGACCTTTTCTGGGCCTGCAAAATTTTTATTCTTGTAAAAATCTCTGGAATATATTTATATGTGAAACATGATGTTGTGTTTGTCAGAATGTTCCTCCGACATATTCCCTAAGCATGAAAGACGGTTACATATATGATGAAATCTACATGAGCAATTTTTTTTGTTGTATGTTAACTGAATATGAGTAAATATGTTCATGTTAGGAAAACTAAGGCCGCTAAAATTCATCGTGCCTTTATTATGCTAGGGCATAGCAACTGATCACACTTCATGTAAATATTCCTTTCTCAATGTAAACAGGTGAAAAGAATGTTATATGTTCAGTCCTCTAAACTCCATGTATGTGTTCTAGAAGCACTTTTTTACTGTCCACATGATCTTTTTCAGGAAGACATGAGGGTGCTCTGTTTGTGATCCAATCTGATTATATGCCAGTTAACATGGACAAAATCTGAGCTAACGAGCCCTGGGAAACAGGTTACACTAGCTTGCGCTTAGTACTAACAGTGACACATGGCTCCAGTTGCCTTGGAATACTGCTCAAAGTAACGTGCAGCAGTTTGCAGATGACACCCGGAGAATTCATTAACCACTGGGATTTTCCAGTGCTAGTGTTAATTGTGAATTATATTTTTTGATGGGGAAGGGAGGAAGGGAAGCTCATCTTTAGTTTTTTCCATCCCTTTATATTTGATAAATATTATATTTTCTAGCAGTAATCGATTAAATGTTTTCCAGGTTTTTAATGAGGGGATAACATATCGGATATTCTTCCATACAGATTGTTAAGAACTAAAAGTAATTCAGGCACTCACAAATATTAAGTTAAGTTATAGTTGTACATGGTTTCAAGGGTGTTGATTTAAAAAAAAAAAAAAAGTAAAAAGGGATGTAAATACATGATGAGTTGTTAAATTGTCCTTTATTGGACAATTAGAAGAAGAAAATGTTTTGCTTTAATAAGAGATTCTGGGTAGGTGAGTGCTTGAGGGGTAAGTTCTAAGAAAAATAAATTCTGCAGTACCAAGTGAACTTCTCAGTAACTGTAGAAAGTTTTCTTCTGCCGTACAACAGTGTTAGAGCAGCACTAGTGATTTTTGTCACTCAGTTAGCAACAGCTGCTTGTGATAAGGCTCTTGAAAATCACCTGTGCAGGATCAGGGTCCTGCACATCAAGGTTGGGAGGTTGGCGGAAGAGGGGAAGATGCACAGGAGGGGGCAGTGGCCACCTGCGGTGCCAAGATCAAAGGGTGGAAAGGGCAGGGGGCACATCCAGCTTAACCATATTTGTCTGCTGAATAGCTATTTCAGATTGTAAATCTAAGGGTGATTTCATTAAGTCCTTCTGGCTGCTGTTGGGGCATGAAATAATAAAATTTTATATCCGTTGCCTTTCCTGCTTCTGGCAGCCAGATTGACACATTGTTGTCTGCAGTGTTGTGGTGTTCTTAAGAAAATAAATGGAAACTCTTAACCAAGTAGAGATGAGTCATAAAGCAGAAGGATTTTAGACTTGTTGTGAATGATATTTTCATAATAGTTTCAAGTAGAATGTACAAACTAGATACCAGAACATTAATTTTTTTAAGAGTTTTAACTTTTCAAAGTAATTATTTGAAGTTATATTTTCTCTTTTCTGTTACTGCAACATTTGTAGTATACTGAGCACATTTTAATCTGGTCATGAAATTCAGGGTCAACTTGGTTTATGTTTTGACACCAATTTGGTAATGAGGGTAAGTAAGCCTAAAAACTACTGATGTCGGGTGTATCCTTTTTTAAAGGAGCTAAACTTCTGAAAAAAGTTTAACTTAGTTGTTCTTGTGATAGAAAATGCAAAAATGCAAAGCATAGATAGTGATAATGTAATAACATTTAATATAAAGAGGTATTAATATCACTGATGAATGTTACTTCAAGCCTCTGAGTGAGATAGAGGAGCACCTCTTAGTATTTCTAACAATACAGTTTTTCACTGGTTTTGCAAACTTTCATGCAAAACATTTAAATTACTTCAAAGGTTCAGCTTCTTGTGAGAAGAACAGATTGCACTAACTGCTGCTTATTTACTGACCTAGTGTTTAAGGCCCCCTGGAGTTTGTTTGAAAAGTTAAGAGATTTTCACAGTAAAGGTGCCATTTCTGAAATTTAAAGTGCTCTTTTCACCAGGAGATAAGTTCTCTCTGATTAAGTCAGTAATTCTTACTAAGCCATGTTTATAGAGGCCATAAACAATGGGTTCAGTGTGCTTGTTAAACTAGCTTTCCGTACCTCTCCACTCTTTTAAAAAGAGACATTTAAAATAAAAGGCAGGTGTGACTGTTAGTCCAATTTGATGGGCTTTAGAGGATTAATTATGGTTACAAGGAATTTAGTAAGGTTGGTTGGGAAAATTTGTAGTTGTGGTAGATGATGCACATTTTCACTGAATCCCTTCTTTTGACTCATCAAATATCCCATCTATAGTAAATTAGACAGGCAAACTGTAATATTCATATTTCCTCCTACTTTCCACATATTTTTCTGAGAAATGTGAACTTAATGAACCTAGCCTATTCTGTTCAACAGGTAGCAATTTATTTCTAAAATTTTGTTTTGATAGTCAGAAAGTTGTGATATATAGAATGTGATTATATGGCTTAGTGGTCGTCCCTTTGTGTCGTGAGAAAATTATGACAGCACACAAACTATACCTGTGAAAATGATCTACATGTAGTTGCAATTTATGGTATGCCAAGGTATTTCATGTGAAAAGTGTAGGAATTCTTACTGAAATTCCAACCACAGAGTAAGTAGTTTTGTTTCTGGGCTAAGTCTCTTTCCCCTCCCTGGGCTGCTGGTTGCTACGTTTAACGGAGGAGCCAACAAAAGCACATCTTTTATCTCTCTGCTAATACCTTTGATGTACCTAGTAAATAATCTTTTTGATCAAGGATAATAGTGAATGGAAAGTTCATTAAAAATAGATAAGGGATGAGATGAACTGGTCAGTCTGCATTTATCTGGCCACAACTAGACCAACTGCATTTGTGTATTTTTCAAATGCAATGAAAAAAAGACCCTATAAATCAAGCTAGTGTGAAGTGTTTTAAATTGGAGGGTTGATATACAGGGGAATCCACTGTCTTCATACAAATATTGAGAATTTTTCAAATAAGGTTGTGCTTTTCACTCTGAAAAAGTATAGCACAGCATAGTGTAATAATTAGTTAGCCTTCTTTTCAGGAAGAATTATTTCTGGACTGTGTGTAGAGGTGAATGAGGTTGATCAGCATTTGTAGTCCTTGCACCCTGAGCTGTATCTTTTCCTATTATACTCCTTGGCAGATATCTGCTTGTGAAAAGCCTGTTCTTTGCTACAGAAAAACCCAGCATTTTGCTGATGGGAAGGTGCAGATTCATCACCGAAGTTACAAAAACACCCATTGACAAGTTCAAACACATGTATGCTGCTTCTTCGGCAGGAATCAAGAGAAGGTTTTAATTCCTTCTGTCTTGTCCTACTGGCACTTGATTTTTGACAAGCTTCTGGCTTTGGTTAAGTACATTGCTAAAGACCTTTTTGTTGGAGCTTTTCAGACTCCTCTGAGTATAAGTGAGATTTTTAATTTTGTGAAACAGGAAGAAGCAAATCAGTTTGTCTGGCTCTTCCGGACTCCTAGAAGGAGTGAGACTCCTGGATTGCTTTAGAGTTTATCAGATGCAGCCAACAGAGTGACCTTTGGTTCCTGAAATGGAGAGGAAAGTACCTGGTTTGTCATGCAGTGCATGTGCCCCTTTTTATGCGAGAGCACTAAGTGGAATATTCTTCCACTTAAAATTAGAGAAATTTCTCTTGAAGACCTAAACATAAATGTCTAGAAAGCTTGCTTGTTGGGGTTCTTTTGTTGTTTTTGTTTTTTACCCCTGTATACACAGCGGCTTTCTTTATAGAGGGAGGACTGAGCCTTGAAAACCGAAGGTAATTATGTAGATGCCTAAGGCTTAACATTGCCATTGTTTTAGAGCTTTAATTCCTTTCTTTTAAAGGAAACAAATCCGCGTACCCCACAAAACCTTAATCAAAATTGAGTGCGTTTTTGTTCATTTTCCTCCTCGCTAACTTGCATTTAGTCCTGCTTATAGGTATGTATGTCCCTAAAAAGTTTATTTACAGACTCATTGGGAAATTTCCTTGAATACTATGTTTCATAGTTCCACTTTTTCTGATTTCGAATTTACAAAGCTGGAATTTCAAGAGGGCTCAAATGTGTATCTGTTAAGTGAATGGAAATGGTGTTTGTCTTCTGTGTTGATCAGTCAGTGGAAAAAAACCAGTATTTAATTGTCTTGTTATATGAAAAAGTATTAAAAATATTTAAATGCTGTGGTGTTTCATATCAGTGATTGATTTACTGTTTTTAGCAGGATAATAAAATCTGACCATATTCAACCATCTTTAGCTACTTAAAGTCAAAGGTATCAATGATTGTTCTTTTGCGAAACAGTCTGTGCTTTGCTTGTATACATGCTTGTACTGTTACAGAAGACAAACGCTCGCACTAGGTTAGAGACGTTTTTCTCTCAGTTAATGGGACTAGGATCAAAAACTTTGTCCAACTCACCATTAAGTGAATGAGATGTGGTAGAGGTGTTTTATTTTGTTGATGTTTTTGTTTTACTTTGTTTTGTTTTTAAACTTCTGGCAGTGTCCATTTTACCTAACTGCAATTATAAATTTCTCTGTGTTGGAGATGCAAGATTAAACCTGAAATTTGGAAAGCAGATCTCATCCTTGATTTACTTGAAACTCTAACTACTGGAAGAGCCACAATTTTTTGTTAATTTAAATTAAGTTCTAAATATAAAAAGATATACTTGAAATCTTGACTCAGCTAGAAGCTGTACCTGGGCATAATAAATATGCAAACATGGTACCAGAATTAAGATGAGCATTATCAGAGATGCTTGAAATAACTCTCTGCTTGAATGATTTCAGACAGTAACTGTGTGATTTTAAAAATTTCAGTATGCGCAAGGTTAAGAACTTCCCTCTGCAAAGTGAAGATTAATTTTTCAAACTTGTAAAATATGAATTACTATGACAAATTGTACGGGAAAGGCAGGAGTTTTGGTTGTTTTTAAAATGCCTGAGAAGTTTTGTAATGCCAGAATGCTATGTCATCACTTGTGTCCTTTATGGATAGGATTTAACTCTTCATGTTTATGTCTTCCTTTCCCTTCTCTTGAATTTGCTCATATTTAGAAAGTTAGAAACATGGCCCTGGAAGATGTGGTGATTCTTAATGTAGACACTAACACACTGGAAACCCCTTTTGATGACCTTCAGAGCCTTCCCAATGATGTGGTATGTATAAAATAATTGTATTCAACTAATCCGTTACTCAAAAGTGTAAATCCTTTTGACCTGTTCAGTTTCTAACTGAAGTGTGTCATTATGTTACTTTGATTATTATAAAAAAAAAAACGACTTTACCTCAGTTGTTTCCTGTTTTGAAGTGTTAAGCCATGTTTGTCTGAACATTTGCAGATGTATTTTTCAGCCTCCAAAGGAAAATTTGCTAATGTTGATGTAAGCTAGAAATGCTGCAGCAACCCAGTTTCGGTTTTGGATTAGCATGATTGAATTATCTAAAGAATTAGTCTTTCATGGAGGAAAACAAACAAAAAAACCCCATGCAAGTAGTGGTACATCTACGTCTTTTAAATAACTCTTCATATGGAATTAAGTTTTTTTTTTTCCTGTGAATTCTTCCGGTTGAACTTTAATAAACGTAATGCATTTTTATATCCTGAGTTATCCACTTCTAGCGCTCCTTAGTGCAAATAATTCTGAATTTATTTTCCTTTCTTGTTTAAACTTTTTACTTGTAATTTATTTATTTTTAATAATGTAATTGAGATGTTGTGTAAGTATTTGTTCTTTCCCTTTTATGGAACAAAAATACATCCAGTTTACCACCTGCTACTGTAATCATCTTCACTAAAGTTGAGAAGGAAGAGCAGTGAAATGAGCAAAAGTGTAAGAAGCCATTTTAAGTTTGTTTAGAAGAATGCAGGGCAGGGGGAAATCTGAATTTCTTTTACTATTTCAAAATATTGTGCCTTCTACTAGGTCTGCACCTTTTTATGTGAAGCTTAGAATAACATTGTTACGCAGGGAGCTCAATGTAAGCTGGTCTGTTTGAGGAAAAATGCAAATAATGGTGAATACCGAATGCCTCCTCCTGTGACATCCCGTCATTTCTCTGTGATGGGTGGAGTGATCTGTATAGAAACTTAGATCTGCTTAGAAACAGTTAGTTCTAGGTAAAAGGTCCATCTTCATTGTGAACATCTGGGCTGTTGTCAAGCATGTAGTCTATAACAGTTACTTCCATGCATTTTTCTGGCTTCGTAGAGTTTTGATTTTGATTTCACTCCCAGTTGCCGAGCTGCCAGCTGGTCATTGCTCATGCCGTTACCCACAGCCCGGGAAATGACAGACTTGTAAAGTTCATGGAATTATGTAAGAAATGTCTGGATACAGTGAGTCCTGGGCCTCAAACACGTATATGATTTGTCAACAATCAAGTATTATATTAGATTTTATGAGACTTCATTAAAGGAGCTGTTGTAAGAGCACTGTAGAACATCAGAAGAGACTTCACCAATAAACACAGAACTTCAAGCTTTGGAATGTAATAAATTTTAAGAGACTTCCTTCCTTTCATTATTTACTTTTACTTCACTTTTATAACAGTAAAGAGTTGTGTTTTATTAGTTCAGATTTCTTGATTCAGTTTTCCACAGGTCTATTTAAAAGCTACATTTTATCTTGGAGGATGTTTGGAGCATAGCAGAGGAAGTGCTGCCAGCAAATGCAATTAACTGGCATGGCTCACAAAATAGCATACACGGTGGTTGTTTTTTTTTCTTTTTTCCCCTCCACAACTGCTATATAAATACAGCTGGGATTAATATTTGTTGTAAGAAAGACTTAACTTGAAATCGTGTTGCTTTGTGTAATTAATGTTTGGGATCAGTGTTTAAATTTTATTTAGTTTTGTTTCATTATTTGAGTTACCTAGATAATGAAGTATTCTCCTCTAGGTCTTTTCCTTTCCTTCTTCCTTCAGATTGCTTAGTATTTGGCTGTACCACTAGAGAGCAGCTGCTCTTCTTTGCAAGAATTGAATTTCTGTCAGTTCTTTCATGCATCATGTGTTTGGAACTGTAAGTGGATCAAGTTGTTCGTCTCAGCAGGGAGACGCTAAAGCCAATCCATTATACTTTTTTTATTATTATTATTATTTTTATTTTTTTAAAGGGAGGATGTGGAGAGTGTCTCCCCAGTTGTGTAAGTCTACGTAGATGCATTTATGATCTCACAAACTAGAAATCTCTTCAACAGTTTCGTGACCATATATGGCTATTCTGCCAATTTTGCAAGTGAATATAAACATCCATGAACTGCTGAATATCCACAAAATTTATTTTGCTAAATCAAATCCATCTATATTCAACAGTGATGAGAAATATTTTGTGTGATGCATTCACCAGCAGGTTTTTTAATGCAGTAGAAAAATTTTAATTTTGTTTTTTTCCTAGCTGTTCTAATTAAAGTAGGTAAAGAATCCCCAGAGATATTTGGGAGATTCAAGTACCGAGTCGTGCTGGAGTTTCGTGACAGTGATGTTGGTTTTCAGTAGTCCAGAATGAGTTATTCATTACAGTTTCACTCCTAGTATCCAAATGACCAGGTACTGTAGTGAAACATCTTTCCAGTAACCATTCAGGTCACAGCAGCTGGATAGCCTGAGACCGTTCCAGTAGAATCAGATTAAGCCATTTCTTTGCTTTCGTTTGCCTCAGTAGTACCTGAGGAAGTCAGACTTCCTCAGTTGTCCAGGTCAGGGCCTTTAAAAATCGAGGTGTGTACCACTGCGTTACTGATTAACTATTTGAAATGGGAAAAGCTGTCCCTCCTTCACCTTCTGTTTCTGCTACGTGGCTGAAAATCTGGCTGCATGAGAGCTCTCTGGGAAGTAAGTTTCCTTTTTAAATAGTCAATATTAAAAAAAGAGATTTATTAAGGACTGTGATTACAATAAGTGCATCTGCTGCTGACAAGTCTCCTACACCACCGTCTGTGTTGCAAGGAATAGCAAAGAGGGGGTAGGGTTTTTTTTTTCTCTTTTTTTTTTTTTTGTACCTTATGGATTTATCATGTATTTCCAAATAAATGTCATCTTCTAGTCTTAGTTGTAGTCAGAGCTTCATTTTACAAGGAATAAAGCATAAGCTTGCTCTGTCAACTTGTAGTCTTTATTAGATGAAACTCTGATGCAAAGCCTAATATAGTATACAGCACCAAAGAGATCTTACTTGTTTTATGGTTGTATGAATATTTTGAGTTTGTACTAGCCCATGAGTATTTTAGGCTGTCAGTAGTTTAGTTTTGTATGCTACTGTTGTCCATTCATTAACAAGTTACCACAAGTAGGAAACGTATGTTACTGTTTTTCCACTCTGTGGGAAATTAAATGCTTTTAAGAGAGCAAGAAGTACTAAAAGCTCTATAGCAAATCCATTCTCTTAAAGGTGAATCCATTTTTGGTTCTTACATGGTATTTGCAATAGAATGTTTCTTGCTTTATTCATGTTGACAACTGAAAAGCCTTGGACCTAATTAAAAGAATTTCCACTAGCACCTTTACTGAACCATTTCATTATGCTGCATTGCACAGATTGCATTTTGAAACATGGTGATAGTTTAAGTCTGACCTTTAAACCTGAACTGCCAGAAGTATAAAAATCTTCTTTTAAAAACACTCTCAGGATAGACTGCATGTATGTGTGTCTGTTTGGCTAGAAATAATCTTCGTATTGAGTGGTCACAGTCTTATTTTAGAAGAAGTATTAGTGCCTCTTTAGGCAGGAAAGCAGTAATAATTCTGTTTATATAGTCCCTTTTACTCTGGAATAATTTAATACACAAGACAAACATGAGCATTCTTTCTCTTACTCAATATGTTATTGTTAACTTTCTTTTTTTTAACTATGATATGCTTATTGTGATAAATTTGATTGAAAGGCAGAAATGAGTGAATATATAAAATAGACATCATGTAATGTTAGATTTAGTCTTGGAAGAGAGCAAATGATCCGAAAGCTTTAAGGAATTTGCAAAATACTTAGCAATATTCTACTTCTATAATACATGGGGATGCTGAGACAGAGAGAGGCTGTGACTGGCCTTTTGAACTTTCTTAATTTGTTGTACAATCAATAATAGAACTTTTTTCTTCTCTACTGATAGCAAGTTCTATATCTTCATGTGAATTTTAAAGAAAATTTCTTAACATAAATGTTCAGGATGAATTTTCAAGTTACTCAGAAATTTTATTTTATTTTATTTTTAGGACTACTTTTAAATGGTTTATCTAAGTTTGGTATAGGAAATAAAGGCATATTTTATCATTACAACTCTCATCAGACCCCTTAAACATGGAGAAGTTTCAGGTGTGCTGTTCAGATCTGAAAATATGATGAAGCTGTTACACTGAGAATGACAGCGCTCCTTGAGACACCTTATTTCAATGGATGGAAATGAGCTTAAGGTTACGGGCATGATAGACCTTCCACTAAAGCTGCTACTGTGTATTATGTTAGTATGTGCTTATGGGCTCCTTAATGCCTGGAATATTGACATAAACCACAGCATTCAGATTTATAAATAACGCTCTGATTGATTTATTTTATACTAAATAACTGTAATATAAAACCTTTTATGACAGAAGATGCAGAAAATTTAAAGTAAAAAAAGTCTCTTTGGAACTCTTTTGGTAACAGAAGTGAGAATATAATGTCAAGTTTTAGAAGGAAAAAATGCAGTGTACAGTATGGATTATATATTGAAACCTATATTGGAAGGTGTGGGGTCCCTTTCTTACCCTCTCCAATTCTAAGACTATTGAAGGAGAAAGTGAGTGCTTACAAGTGAGGTAAAACTGAAGCTCTCAAGAGTAGTTGTTCAGTGAGACCACCTTGTAGTTTGCTACCAGGGCAAACTGCTAGCAAAACCCTGAGACAAAAAAAAAAAAAAAGAAAAGGTCAGGTCTGGTAGCGTTTTAGAGATAAGGATAAAGCCAGAATAAGCTTTTTGTTATGAGCTTGCTGGGGAGGGGTTGGGGGGAGGTCCTTGAAAATTAACTGGAACATTCAGCTTGTATTTCTTGATGTTTTCTGAGAGAGTGCATAATACAT
Source organism: Struthio camelus (assembly GCF_040807025.1). NCBI lineage: Eukaryota > Metazoa > Chordata > Aves > Struthioniformes > Struthionidae > Struthio > Struthio camelus. The sequence goes on from NC_090961.1 coordinate 1,979,837, forward strand.
ACTTAATTTTATGTCTACTACAGTAGAATCTATTTACTCTGTAAATGATATTCTTACGGTGTCTCTAACATAGCATGAAATAGAGGTGGCACAGCAGAACTTTTCAGAACAGTATTTGAATTTAATAAAAGAGGACAATTTGCTATTTATTGATAGAATTATTTCTGTTAAATTCATATCACATCATGTGGATCCTTTTGGAGTCATTCTTATTCTTCTGCAAATCAAGATGACTAGGGCTTTCCTGGCTTTCTGCTTTCCTTGTGAAATTTTGGCTTCTTCCTGTCTTCTGCATAAGGTACCTCATCACTCTGTCAAGCTTTGCACATCCTCTAAAAGCACTAGAATGAATTCAAGAATGAGTTTAACACCCAGGTTGTTGGTTTTGTATTGCTATGTATTCTGTGAAATCTGCTTCAAGAACGTAGCTTGTCCTGGTTCTGTCTCCAGCACCAACAAATTGCTACTGACATAACTATTTGTTAATGATTTAACATAACCTCTAACCATTGCAGCGCAGGCACAGCTTCATGCTAATCTTTGAAAGGTTTTTTTAATCTCCTTTCTCTGCTTTTGTTTGGGACAGAAAAACGCTGTCACTAACAATAACATATAGATACACAGCCTTCCTTCAGTAGTTGCTAAGCTCTGAGCACGCAAAAAGAGAGACATCAAACTAAGTCACAAGCTTTTTGTATGTAAGAGAAATTCTGAAGTGCAGAGAATAGTAATGGCTCTTCCTCTAGAACTTCAGCCCTTGGTGTACATAGAAAACAAAGAATATTCAGGTAACCTGAATCCTGATAGTTTTAAATTTGCCTTTGTGAAAGAGCTTATAGTTGATACTGGCTTAGTTATAATCAGTAAGTATCTCTTTGTGTAAAAGGCAATGAGACCGCTAGGACTATGTTCACCTGAAGCGCAGCTTTGTGAATCTTGAGGTAATTAAACACCTCTGCTATGGAAGAGAAAGGGCAGTGAAGGTTAAGTGAAGAATAATCCGATGCACAGGTGGTTTAGATCTTCTGAGAAGTGAGAAGAAAAGAACTTCATCAGATGTTGACCACTCTGAAGGACAGAATGTCTTCAGTATTTTGAGGCTTGCAATAATTTGTGGGTTTTGTTTTTTGCATAAATAAAAATTTCATTTTGTAATTTTGCCTGAAGCCTCTAAAATACAAGGGAGTGCATCCTTACAAAAAATCCTTATATTTGCAATAAGCAAACTCTTCACACCTATAAAATTTGTTCTGTAAATAGCTTAGCCTTGGTGGTGATGGATGGCCTGATTACGCAGAAGAGTTTCTGTGCTTATTCTTTGAGTCACATATAAACTGTTTGTAGAACTCTACCTACAGAGATAAGGGCTGTTATTTAGTATTAAATTTCATTTTAGTTTCATTCATTTAAAAAACAGAAAAATCTCTATTAGTCTAATGCTTACCTCTGGAGACAGAATAAAAAACACAGACTCGGCAACTGTAAGGATTTTCACACACTTGGTTTAGGTATTAAATTTAACTCAAATTCCTTCATGGATTCTAATCAAGAATGACCTAAAAGTTCATAAGCTACCTTTAAAATAGTACCGAACAGAATGTTAACGGTCCATTTTAAATAAGAGGGAAGGTTAAAATGAAGCTTTTATCTTCCTATTGGTTTCTGAATAGAATCCAGTCATGTCTTAGAGGAACCAAACTGCTTGAAAAATAATGCTTTTAAAACTGAAAAAAACAGCTTTGAATTCACAATGTAACTTTTCATCACAATTGCTGCTGTGGTGAGAGCTTTTTTCTTTTAACTGGGTCCCAGTGTGTTAAGCTTTCTATATGATATGAGAGTGATCCAGACCTCTTGTGTGATTTTAGGTTTCTGCACTGAAGAACAGGTTGAAGAAAGTCTCTACAACCACTGGAGATGGCGTTGCAAGAGCATTCCTAAAAGCACAAGCATCTTTCTTTGGGAGCTACAGAAATGCACTGAAGATTGAACCTGTAAGTAGGAAATTAGTAGGCAGAAGGTGTAAATCAGCACCGATCAGCTGCGGTAAGAGAGGAAAAAAAAAAAAAAAGCTGACAAGAATACAAAGTGTGGTATAATCCGCTTTCAGAAGTCAGCATTGTGGCTGTCTGGCTGACCAGTACTGAATACAGTATTCCAGTCTCCAAAAGCGAGAGAGAGATGCAATAAGAGAGATTTCTTTTGGAGAGTTCCTTATATTAAAAGGGAGTTAAATTAAAGAGATAAAAACTTATAAATTATATCATGGTCATAGTAGTCTAGTCCAGAATTACTGTTCCCTCTCTCACTGCAAAAACAGGATGTTCATTACATTATTTTTAAAGGAAGTCCCTAAAGTGATGAAGGACTTAACCGTGAAACACGCACATCTATGGAAACATTGAATTTAAGGACACAGTACAATTAGTAAAGAAACTGTGTTTTTATAGAAATATGAAGAGTATCTGGATTTGTAACTACTGATGGTAAGTGTTCTGTTAGGGAAATTCAATCTCCTGCTTCTGGTTCAACGCTAATCTCTGTTTAGCAACAATTAAGTGCAATCTGAATGGGACAGAGATTTTTCCATACTTTTCTGGTGCTGGGTTTTATAGCTTCTAGGGAAGCATCTGGTCCTGGCCTACCGCAAGGGATAGAAATTTGTGCTTCATGGGCTTCAATACAAATCTGTCCAGCAAAATTCAGATATTTTGATGTCTTGTGACGTTCTCGGTTTTGCTAATACATAAATAGGAGGCTCCTATTGAAATGTGTATATGTAGCTGATAGACTGTTAGGGACAAGGTAAATAGTTATGATGAGCATTCAGCTATAATTGATGAGATGTAGTCCAGAAACATGAAGGGGATGAAAAGGGCTAATTGTAGAACGCTCTGTGGAATATTTCCAACATGTTCCACATATATTCTGTTCTATTCTTCTTGCATTTCTAATGCAGGGGAGAAAAATGGAACAGGCTATAGCACATGCAAGTCAAATACAGTGATAGATCTCCATGGGATGTTCAGGGACTTATTTGAACTACTGTTGTTCAGACCGATGGTCATTTCACAAGATCTCTGTAGAGGGGAAGACATACTTCCATCTCTTGTTTGCAAGCGTTTGGAGGCAGAATGGAAAATTGGTGGTCGCTGTGGAGAGCTTGAATACTACTGGGAGAAGCTAAGATGAGTACTGAGCGTAAGTGGGAAAGCTATATGAATGGAGCGAGAATGAAGGCTCGCTGGTTGGGAAGAGGTGTTGTGTTTTGCATTCTGCGGCTCAGTGGAGATTAACAGAGAGATCTGCCATGCAGACAAGTAACAAATGTAATTTTAATCATGAAGTTAGAGGAAAAGACCAGAAGTTGGACTACAAGTATGGTGTTTCTTGCGGTTGAGGTCGCTCCATAACCAAAGTGTCTTCATTGCTGTATTTTGTTTACGTGTCATTTTTGTGGGCTTTTAAAGCCAGAAGAGAAAAACAACTTGGTCTGAATTTTAAACGATCCAGTCCTCACTACCAAATAAGCGTCATTCCTAGGAGTCATGCTCAGTGCTCAAAAGTGACTTTTGAGTTCGACCTGAATCTTTCCCCTTCTTACTGGGGGAATGTGTGGAAGATTATTGGTGTGTCTGTGTGCGTGTGCAAAAATAAACTGCATTGATTTTAGTATGTATGACTGGGTGTCAGTGTTGTGCTTTCAAAGTATCTAATGTAAACTAATGGGAGATGTATAAATTGTCATCCACATGAAAAGCAGAGCTGAGACTAGCAAGGCAGCCTGGTGTAAGCCTCCCCTTTGCGTGTGCGGGAGACACTGGCTTCCCTTCATTCATTCAGCCGTCTTCTCTCTGACACTCCTCCCAGTAGTTGCCAGGCAACTCTGGGAATATTGGTGTATGCTTTGCCTGGCTGTGGATAAGAGATTAACTAGTTAAGGGTTTTATGAAGAAAAATAAAAATTTAAATTGCTTTTCTGGAAATACCATCTGGTATTTTGAAGGCTGAATGCTAAAGATGAACCTTCCAAATTAGTTGACAAGGAGGACACACATCAAAAAATTACAATCCGCACCCCCCAGGGGACCGCAAACCTGAGGCAGTAAAAGCAGTTGTTTGGTTTGCTTGTTGTTCCATCACATAAAACCTCTAAACATAATTGTACAAACGTGTCATAGCATCCAGTTGTAAGGATCAGGAAATGGAAGATGCCCAGGTTTTCTTTCCTAAGTCCTTTTATAAATTTAAAATTAATTACTGATTTTTATATTTCTTACCAAGATTTATGTAAAGAAAGTTTGCAAAGCATGGCAGATTTCTCATGTGCTGAACATACCTGAGTCGAATGACCTGTGGTGTGTTTCCGCTTCTGCCACTGACACCCTGTAAGTACTGGACAGGTCACGCAACTGCTTTACTTCACTTCCTTTCTGGAATATGCTGGTAGCTAACGTAATTACTGGGAGGCTCTCACTACTGTTGGGAATACCACGCTTGAAAGTTCAAAACCCTTGGAAATTCTGATCTTAAAGAGATATAGGAAAATCTCAAACAGTGGTATATAAGGGGCAAAGCAATTACAAAATATACTTGCTAAGTTCACAGCAGAAAATGGATTGAAATGTAATAATAACAAAGCATCGTAACTTTTACGAATAGTAAGGCATATTGTAATTTAAAGCAATGTGTTTCTCTGGCCTGCTGTACTTGGGATACGATACTTGAAACCATCCTCTCTTCCCTCACATAACTCTATCTCCTGCACAGCTATTATGTTATTTTTTGTTGGCTGATTAGCTCAGCTTACTGTGCTTATGGGGTATATACTAACCAGTGTTTAAAGCGGTCATGATGCACAGTTGTGATCTTACTAAAAGAAATACAAAATGATGGGAGTTTCACACTGAATAGTGGAGGAATATTAAAGTATGCATGAAAACTCCTTCCGCTATTGTCCATTGATGCTTTCCGAATCTACAAGGACCACAGTGGATGTTGTCATTTGTTTACAATATTTAATTTCTGTTTGCAAAAATCAATTTTGAGACCGTTACTGATTTAACAGTTGTAAAAGATTATGAGGTTACATACTGTATATGCAGATCAGTACCTGGACTATGAACAAATTATTGTTGCCATAAACTTTCTGGGGACTTCAGTAACTCAAACTCTTGCATTAAGAAACATATCCAGATAAAACAAACTGCAGCTTTAATCATAAGGATTATTATTATTATTACTATTATTATTATTTTATGTTAGAACATAACGGATGCATTTATGTTCCCTACTGTGTATATGTGTTTCCACAGCTGCCTTAATCCAAATTTTAAGCGCGAAAGAACATGTCACATATGGTGTAATTGCATTCTCCACAGACACGTGTTACTATGAAGTACATTAAAGCACACAAGAGGCAGTGTGTTTACTTGGCTGTATTGAGGCAGATTACTAGCGTTATGGATGTTGCTCACGTTTCTAACAATGCCGTCAACGTGAACGTCTGGTTCACTTGAATGACTTGTCTTAAAAGTCCCTACAAGTTTTGCTGTTCCCTAAAAGAATGTTTATTCTCAACACTTAATTCACAAAATTAGATCATCTTCAATAGAAAGATCTGTGTATTATTGTGTGTGTGCATATAAATGGTTTGTAGTGCTTAAGAGTTATGTGTTTGATGGTAAGTGGGGAAAAGAACAAGCCTTAACTCTGCCTCAGAGATGGTTCTGTGCACTTTCTTATGCTGACACCTAGTGGTTAGAGACAACATTTCCTTGGTTTTCTTTCACAGACAATCTTTGTTAAGAAATAAACTTCCTGAGACCTGTGACAATGGTAAGCTCACTGCATAGATTGGGTGAAAGCAGTAGTACGTAGGGTGTAATGCAGCAGAACGTATAGGGCTTCAGGTTGGTGCTGCCAGTCTAGGTATCCCAAGCCATGTGCGTGCTTGTTCACTTTACGGGGGTGTAAGAGTTTAACAGAAAGATCTAAGTCTGATGTACAGTCGTCTCAAATGACTTGCTTTGTTTCTTCATTGAACTTTGCAGCTGGAAACGTGTATGTTAAATACGACATTTTCTAGGTGACACCCTTGAAAAGCTTGTTTGCTTGTACTTGTTTTAAAATCTGAATCATATGAAGAGGTGTTTCTGCTTCCACATCTTGTACTCTCTGTACTTACCTTTCTTTATAGTGCTGCTACTTTTATATGGATAATCAAGGGAAGTTGATTTTAACACTCACATCCCAGACAGATATTGTTATCTAACTTCAAATGCTCCTGCAGGTAGTTTTCTTTTTAACTTTGCTGCTTTGAGTTGATAACTGCTCATTATATGCATGCACTGTAAAATTTGGATTCTGTTTCATGACTCTTAATATACATGGTATAGTAAAGTGATAGGTATATCTAACACAACGTGAACTAAAGTAAGTAAACTGTTTTCATGTTGATAGGCTATTTAAGAAACATCTGTGTGTGAGATTCTAGTGTTCATTGGGGTTTGAATCATGGTGTCCTGGTTTGTTTTTGAAGGGCTGGACTAGCTGATTATGGATTTAGTAATCTAGTTACAAGGGTGATAAGCTCTACGTTCTTTGTAAAAATTTTTCTTGTGTCTGTTGCCATATTGCCTAATTGCAACCATTTTTATCATTTATAAAATCCATATAATCCTGATTTTGGAGGATTGTGAATGTGCTGGATATTCATAGTATCCATATTTCCTACTCGATTTATGTTGCGACAGCTGTGAGTACTTTCAGCGGGTGCCTGTCAGTGGCAACAAATGTCTCTGATTTGTGGCAATGTTGCTGAGGGTGCAAAATGATTAATGTAGTTGCATTACCTGTAGTGAGAACTGTGCGCCTTATTAGTTAGCTCGTATTATTTTCCGGAGGTCTGCCTAACACGATCCTTCGTTGCTTTGCTCTGCTTGAGAGGCCCTTCGCTCTATCTCCAATTGAACTGGAATGAAGCACTAACCGTGCTGTGGTCTTTGTCCAGTGCTAAAGGGATGTTGCTGGTTACTTGTTAAGTATCAAGTTTTGCACTCTTCCTAAACAAAAGAACTCTGAAAATAGTGGGGAGGAGGAGGGTGAAGGGAGCTGTGACAGTGTTGAAAAGTAAAATCTAATTTTTTATGTGGGCATTATGAAAGTGATGTTAACATGGAAAAATGTAGAAAAAATATGGTTTTATTATTAGCATCTTATTACTGATTAATAACCTTGTTGAGTGGTTTTTTTGTATTGAAAATTTGCTTTCAATCCTGGGAATGCATGGCCAATAATTTTCACTGTTTGCAGATTCCTTGAAATAGCATTATTCTCTTTTGTGATGTCTTCCTCAAGAATGAAACTGGCTACCTCCCTGCTCTCAAACTGATAAAATATGTTATGGTAGTTTTAAGCATCCATTGTTGTGTTTTCGATTACATTTAAAAGAAACAGAATAGCAGTTGGGAGCTTACTGAAGCTTTAAGATGCTAATAATGAAGCATAACCTTTATAAATAATTATTACAAGTATTACAGTGGTTCTGATAGTGGTTGATACCTGTTACATGCCATTATCATATTGTAAAATATTCTACATAACCTGCATATTTCAGATAGAACTAAAACTGCAGAGGAAAATAAGTACAAACTTGAATACATTGGGAATCAATGATAATGAGTAAATATTTTCAATGAAGCCTGAACAATTTCTGAATAACTTTAATAGTTCTGAATTAATTTTGCTTAAATTTAACTTAAATCTTCTTTGGATACATCCAGTAAAAAGTAAACATAAAATCTCAGAGGACACAATCAATGTACTTTTCTGCCTCCACACTTTTTATGCACTTTCCTTGGTGAAGCTGAAAATTTATGAAGTAGATAGGAGTATATTTAAGACATTAAAAACTGATTTAGTCTTAAAGAGAAACTGCAGTTACTGAAGCTCACATTTGTACTATACAATCCAATTTTAAAACTGCTTCAGCTAAATTTCCCAATGTGTACATATATATGTGAGTGTATATATGTATGCAGATTTACACTACAAATATATGTGTGTGCATACACTTGTACGGGTGTATTTATAGGTATGTGTAGGTACATATGTAGAAATGTGGAGGGAAAAGGGAAGACAGTTCCACAAACATAGGTAAATTATATTTAATACAATATTCTAGTTAGGAGCAAGGATATAACTGTATTTAAGCAAAATATTCCAAATCTGATCCACAGATCAGATTATATTATATATGGGTTCTAAATAGAGGAGAGAGACAACATACTATCATTTTTCATAACAGTAACTTTGATACAAAAATTCTCGTTTAATATGATGAAATGTGAGCAGCTGTAGGGAAAAATCATTACGAGTGGGAAGAAATAAAAAGTTAACTTTCTTTCATTAACAGTAATATTGAATTCAATTTAAGGAAATAATGTAGTAAGCCTTTTCAGTTTGTGGTTTTGTCACAATTCCTGAGCAGGATAGGAAGTATAGGACATTATACTTCCGTAAGGGGTATTTAATAAAACAGAGGTGTCTTTTACATTTTATTTCCAACATTTTTTCCCCCAACACCTGAAAAGACATCCCTGGAGAATCGTTCTATTCCCTCATTCACTTTTGACAGTTTCTGTTATCCAGTTAATAGAGATAGCACAGATTTGTTTATCCATGTTGCAGTCATATGTCTATGGTGCTGTATATCCAGACCTTCTGGAGACGCTGGTATTGACTCCTGTGCTTTCCACGGAGGTGAGCTGGCCAGCGAGTCATTTGGCATCTGCAGGGGACGCAGCCTGCCTGGTCGCACCTCCAGGCAGGCACCGCCCGCAGCGCTCCCCCTGTCAAGAGGAAGCAGGATGATGCCTTCCAGTTCTTTTTTCCAACACCATCTTGGTAAAAAAGATCTTTCAATGAAATATACTTAAGATGTGTTGCTTCCCTATGTTTTATTAGTAGGTATGAATCTTGATTCCATCCCTCAGTTATGAAGCCCCCCTCTGAATCCGAGTTGCCATGTTGTCCATATCATGATATATGTGGTCTTTCTGTGCTCTCAATCATGCTGCACTGTTGAGATATTGTACAACTGCACTCTAGAAACTTTAATGATTCTGATTAAATTGATTCTGAATGTTAATCTTGAGATACAGGCTAGCTTCTAAAGGAGAAGTAAAGATTCCTCAAAATTATTTAGGAAATAAGGCACCACCTAGTAGGTGGTGTCCAACTGCATTCTGAATAGGACACAGCATGACAAGCGTCTATTAAAAATTAGCAGAGAATCTGTCTTTAACAGCTGTTACTAGTTTTGATACCGACACACTGATGTGGCCACTGAATTATTATTTTATTTCTACAAAAGAAATCCACTTGCACAGTCATAATATCCTACTATCCCAGGTTATTATGTTTAACATCTCATTAGCCTTAATAGAGTTGTTCCTTGTGTGAGCTCTGAGTGGGTTTGTATTACTGAGGGTACTGTAGCTAACTGTAATTAAAGTATTAAATGTTGCTCTGGCATGGTGTATTTACTGGCCAAAAGCTGTATGCTCTTTATGGGAAAGCTGTTGCTTTTTACCTCTATTTAAATTCTATGGCTGAGGAAGATAAAGTCACGTTTTAAATTGCACTCTTCTGCAGAAGACTCTCTGGAGTGGGCTAAGTGTAGGTGAGAGCTTAGAGTTATTTTTGTCAACTTCTTTAGAGATTTAAGGCACATACTTCAATACGTGCAATAGCAGATACATCACCTTTGCATCAGTATTAAAGGAACTGTGGTGGTATATCCAAATTAGTTATGGAGTCTGCAGAAGTGTAAAAAAAAAAAAAAAAAAGCAAGTGGTAATGCTTTCATAGTTCTGGCCTCTTTCTCACAGGATCAGTATTGCTACTTAAGGACGAGGTAGTGATTAGTCCCCTAGGTAGCTACGTCTCCTACAACAGTAGGAAGTTTTAAAGTGTTTTAAGAGGACAATTTAGTCCTCCATGTTATGTTTTGGCACCACTTAGGATTCTTGCTTTAGCGATTCATAAGGAGCACCATGATACCAGGAACACAAATGGCATTAAAACAGCAGTATGACGGCATGACATAAGCCTTCTCTGTTAATTGTTTTACAGCAGTCCCTTGCTCAGACTAACGCTATCAGTTCCTTTAACAATTCCAGAGCCGTGAGACCTGTGTGGGACAGAATTCAGAAAAGAAAAGGAGGTGATGTGTGGTACAGAGTGAAGTATCAAATGCCAGATGAGTCCAAAGGGAAATTTTGTGGAGTGTGTGTACAGGAACATAAAGAAGTGCATATTACATATTGGTGCATAATTCTTTTTGAAAAGACTTTGTAGCTTATGATGCTTTATCTACAGTGAAGTATGATTGTTGCCATGGTGATTTTTTTTCCTTTTTTTAAGCTATTCAGTGGAAGAGTAAATAGTTCTTTCCAATTCCCAGCGACTGCCACGTTGCAGTTGCTTCCTTATACAGGCACCTTTTGGGTAGCTTTGTTTTTCCATACGGGAATTTTGAAGGTATGCATTGTATATGGGGTAGATCCTTCCCTTTCACGTTTTTTGGATAGGCCAGGTTCTTGTGAGGGCATTTGTCCATATATAGAAAAAACAAGGTAGATCACATTGTATATATTAGATGCATTCAAACTCTATGCTAAAAGGAAATAGTGCAGGGGAAACAGTGAGCAGAAGCTTATAAAATGAAGCAGTTTGTTTTGCTTATGTTTTTTTTCTCTGTGCTCCTGTTAAAAGTATTGCTGGTATATATTTAATAGGATCTTTCTCCTACTCACCTTTACTATTTTTTCCTGTTTAATTGCTATGTTAACTCTCAAATATATGCCTGTATAGACAGTTTAGCGATGTCTAAATGATGGAAAACTCAGTGTGAATCTGAATCGCGTCCTAATGACTTTACTAGCAGGTAGGACTGGACTATGACAGTGTAAAACCTAGTGTTTGTATGAAAAGAAAAACTGAGATGAATTGAATTCCTATTTATTCTGGAACTAAGACCTACGACATTTTTTTTCCTAGTATGAAGTTCATAGATTTGCATATATAATTCCTATTAAGTTGTATGATCTATTGAAAATGTTCTAGAAGACACGTTATCCAGGACTCAAAATCACTGATTGAAAAAGCCTTTTTAACTATTGGGGCAATACTATTTTTTCTATTAAGTTTTTATTTTCACTTCAGTCCTATTGCTGTGTTCTGTTTGTGGGCATTATTAGTGCTATACACAAGGTTTCAGCCTTTTTTTTTGCTGTGTTTAACCTTTAAAATGGCTGTTTTTCTAACAAGCGTTTCAAGCAAAATAGCAATTTTGTTTTGGTTATGTTTTCCAAAATGTATTTAACGTTCTACATATAATATATTGAGATATACATACATCATGGAACTGAAAGGCATTCTCTTTAATCTCTTTTAACAGTCAATTATGCAGTAAATGGAATTGTTTTGCAGTTTCCAAACTGTTATGTGATGAGATACTGTGTTCTATAATTCTATATGCCACCTCGGGAGGAAAAAGACAATGCCAAATGAATTTAAAATTACTAAGATTCTAAAGAAAATTTAATAACAAGTACTATTTGAGAAAGTTAACATGACCCTGTGCTGAAAATGGTACAGGACACAGGAAAAACTTGTTTAATATTAGGACTGAGCAAAGCACGTGTTGTTGTTCCCATATGTAAGTAGCATTTCTGCCCTGGAAGATGCAGAACTTTTCTGTCCATCATACGTGTTAAAGAAAACACATACATGGCATGCGAGTGTTTTTATATTTTCTGTCTGGAAACTTTACCCAAGGTAAAGGGTTGTGTGCTGTGCGTCCTGTCGTATGCTGCCAGCAGTAAGTTAGGGATCACATTAAGTTCCTCTCGGTGTGATTTGCAGCGAGTGGTGATATTCACAAGAGTGTGCTTGGGATTATTAAAGTTTGCCTGTTAGAGGTTCACATTTAAGTTTCTGTGGTATGTTAGTTTATCGAAACCTGTGAGCATGCTGAGGAGAAGCATCTTGTGTTTCATTGTATGAGCAACTTTTTAGCCTCCATAGAAATGATATGTTCAGCTATCAGATGGGATAGGGTCACTGTGTGCTCTCTGTGTTAGTGCTGGAGAAATAAAAGTAGCCTGTAAATCTTCTGTTATCAGTGAAGTCTGTACAGTGAGGAGCAGCACCATGATACTTTAGCTTTACAGCAGAAGGATTTGTACATCCAACTGATAAATTATTCCCGTATCCCTTTCTCACCTGATTTTCTGTTTTTTTGTGCTTTCTGTTTCATTGCACTTGTTTTTTACTTCTCCTCAATTTGCTTCAAGCCTTCATTTGTGTGTGTGACTTACTTTTAGTCTGTGTTCTTTCCATGTTTCCTCCTGATACTTTGCTTATAATTGAGAGTGCACGGCCTCAGTAAGCTATGCAGCAGCGTGCAAATGCCTCCATGCAGGAAAAGTTGAAGATATTTCCTGGTCTAATAAAGCGCAGGGGACTTAGGCTGGAACAACGAAGCATGTAAACAAACACCAAGCATAAAATAACATGACCGCTGAATTCTGGGCACTCAGTGACTGTGCATTTTTTAAATGAGCTGGGAATAAGTTGTGGTTTGTATTAGTAAAAACAGCAAACGACCATTCCCGCAGGTAGAGAAAGAATGAAAATCTGCATCCTCACTGACATGAGCAGCGGTAGAGTTGAACAAAAGGTATTACCTGCCCTTGAAAGAAGATGATAGGAGATTTTGGTACTTGGATTTGTAAAATAGATGTTAGTAGCAGGCAACTTGTTGAAATGAAGGTAAAAATTAGAATATTAAATGAGATATACGTTAAGGACAGACTAACACAGCTTAATAAAAGGAAAACATGCCACTCCAGTCTTTTGCCCTGTGAGTGGGAGGCACTCACATTGTAGATTTTGTATGAGTTGCAACGTAAACTTGGAGTGCAAAAATGGGTGTTTGAGTAAAGTGAGAGGCAGTAAATCAAAATTATTTGTAATGATTCGCATAAGTAGGTGATAGAGCTCATTCAGTGAAAGCCTAAAATGCCATAGGCTTAAACATACAGACTGAGACATTTATATGTGTGACATAATGGACAGTTCAGTTTGACTGGCTTCCATGACAGACAGTGTGGGAGAACCACCCTCGCTCGGTGGGGTTGGACTTTTCTTCAGAATTGCACTGAGCTATTTGGATCCTGCCCGGGGCCTTAGTACAATCACGTGTGGATGTAGCCTACTAGTGTGCATGCGGATAGCTGGCTTCTGCAGTCCTGGGGAGAAGTGGGTGTTCGTGTTGTACTCGTTACTGTGAATAAGGCTTCTGGAAAGGAGAAAAATAGGGAAGGGGGGCATAAGCCCCTTTTCTGTTTTGGCTCATGCATGTCCATCAGCAAATAGGGTAACTTTTTCCTGAGTATGTTGATTTTTGGTATGGATAGAGCATTAGTGAAAGATAAATTCTGGCTCACAACCAAAATAACATATATGCAAAAATTAATTTAGCATTGAAGACCACCTTGTCCTTCTTCCTTCTATTTTGGGAGGCATAAAAGTGTAAACTCTGCAGAGGGCTGATAAATGTATTGTTCTTTAGAAAATAAACTACTTCAGTGTAGTAAAACATCAGATGAAAAGGTTCTTTCTTATCTTTTCCTTTTCTAATTTAATTCATTATTTGCCGTTCCATTCATTTGATGAAGAGTAGCTTTTAAAATGACAGATACTCTATTGTGACTGAAATATGCATTTTGTAAGTCATAACTTTACCTGGTATTTAAATAAACTGTGTGTGTACGGCGTGCAAGATTTATGCAGAACACAGCTGGAGGTATTCTGCTCAGAATTCCTATGGTTTAAAATGTCTCTTTCAAGTCTGAAAATGTGTTGCGAAGTAGATAACATTATGATAATTGGAAGTTCAGCTTCTCTGACTTGCCTCTTTTTTTTTTTTTTTTTTGAATACAATTAGCACATCACACACACTTCACCTGGTCTCCCCTCGTTTACCTCCGACACTCCCTTGATATTTATTTAGATGCATGTGGTGTCTTTGCTTTGAACTCAATAGTTGGTATATTCACAAGATTTTTTGAATAAACATCTTTCTTGATTAGAGATTTACAATTAGTTTGCATTGTTAGAGAAAATGTACATATTGATGTCAATTTAAGCCTTTTACTTATTTGTTAGATGATGAGGACATAAATTGTTTGAAGACTGTCGAGAAAACTGTGATTACTATCAAGTCAAAATACCTACTGAGAAGTTTGCAAAAGCAGCTCATTTTATAATAGTTCTCCTGAAGGAACAGTTCAGATAAGATATACAAAAAGCTGTCTAAAGGAAAATGTATGGCTGTCAACACTAAATAAATAAATAAATAAAAAGAAAGAATAATACATTTAATTTGAAATAGTTGTATTCTCTTTAAGGTAGCATGAAGAACAGAACTCTGATTTGCTTGAATTAAACTTTATTCTGTCCGGTTCAGCAGTGATGGTTTTATTTCTGGTAAACAAAAGTAAGATAGTACATCTATTTTAAGAATCAAAATATTTCTTAAACGGGACTTAAAATACTGTTGGCTTAATTTTATTTCTTGCATAAATTTTTATTTGTTGTACCAAGGTACATAACGTCTACATAGCTATTAACAGCATAACACCAATATCCTCCAGAAGACAACTAGGAATTATATCAAATAATTTTTGTAATTTTGTAAGAAAGTAAGTCTCTCTGTCTCTCTGTGATAGATAAATTTTGATGACATTTAGCACAGGAGAAAAGAGCGTGAAAATATCATGCTACTCAATTTCAGATCCTCTGGAAATTCGGTTTGGAGTTTTCTTGCTCTTTTTGTTTTATTTTGTTTTTAGGAACTTGGAGCTTTTATAAGAAATAAATCAAAAATTCAGTCTAAGCTTGATCCTCATTGTAAGGAAGCTAGTCTGCATTATTGCATTACTTTTAGCCGCAGTTTGGAATGATGTGGGTCTGTGTTTTTGCAGAGTTCCTGTTCACTGTACGTTCTTGCAGCAACTAGGTTTTTCCAGAATGTTAGTGAAAATGGACAATATTTGTAAATTTGTGTCAAATAGGGAAATGGTGTCACAGCTACTGAATAAGAATTAATTTAATCTTTGTTTTAAAATTGATTTTAAATAAACATGATCAACTTCAAGCTTTTCAGATCCCAAGGTTTTCATATTAAAGTTCACAGCTGTTTAGAAAAAATGGAAATTAAACTGTGCCTTGAATGAGTTCTATGCGAAACATGGTTTTTATTCTTTCCAGAGGCTTGTCTCGGGGTTGTGATGCGTTGCAGAGAGTCTTCCTTGTTTCCAGCAGCGCTGGTTGGTTAGGAGATAGAAACCCACACACAACGTGAGGGGTTCTGAAATAGTGTTCACACCAAGGGAAATGGGATTGCGACGCGGGACAAAAATGAGGTGTGTTTGGTTGCTTTGCTGGAGTCATCACGCTGGAGAGATCTGTTGTTCTACAGCTGCATCTTTCCTGGGTTGCTTAGGGAAGAGCATGGTGCAGAAACCTTCTGGAACGGGGGATTTATAAAGGTAACCTCTATCAATACTAATGCAAAAGGAGATCAGTGTTTTCTTTTGGGATACCTTTGACTTGTACTTCCAGTTTTCAAAATGCACAATTAAAATGATCTTTATACAAAACTACTTGGAAGACAGGGATGTTGGTTTTTTGTTGTTTTTTATAATGAAATCATTCTGTAATAAAATATTTCAAGTATTGGCTAAGCTGTAAAGCTCAGGGCTGATAAACAAAGCATCTGAAGCCAAATGGCCCCTTAGCTAACCCCAATTAAAATAAAGATTTCATTGCGCTCTGTCCTGACAGAGAGGGAACATATTGTTGCCTTTAAGGGAGTTTGGTTTAGTTAATGAAATAATTTATTTCATTTTTTCAAATACAGAACCTAATTAAATAAGTTTTGACTTGACTTGTAGTTGAGGACATTTTAACTCCTTAAAGGTTACTTTTGTGTCCACGTGTAGCTTTCTTTTGGTATAATTTCTGATGCCGTATTTAGTTTCCTGTGATTTATATAATATGAAATTTTATGGTAGATCTTGTGTGAGTAACTATATGCCTGTTTTATACGTGTGTGTGTGTGTGTGTGTGTGTGTGTGTATGTGCTGTTCATTCTAAACACATAAAACCTATTATTGATGTTGCTGTCTTCAAGCATCCTATTTAGCATTTTTACTCAGATGTAGTAACTTATACAACATGGAAATAAAAGTGGCATATTTTTGCTCTGAATGCACTTTAAAAGCTGTAACTGATTCTGTGTACATTACTTAGTCTTGTTATTCAAGAAAAATCAAAGATACATTAGAGAAATATTTTTAGTGAAGCTCTCAATGTAGTAGTTCAAATCTATATCTCTAGAAAATTTTTCTTAGAGAGGATTAATGGCAAAAATGAAAGTAACTTTTAAGGAGTACAAACGTGATCAGATTGCCTTCCTTCAGGATCTGTCTGTACTTGTATAGGTGAAGTTCATCCTGCGTTTGTCAACTAATAATTTATTACACGACCTCCACCAAAAATATAGGAAAGCTACAGAACAGCCTAAGGGAGTTAGAGTGGGAATGTTGTCATTTAATGTAGTTCTTGGCCAAAAATTTAAAAAACGTTAAATGGCTGCTGTGGCTCTTGTAATAAGTTCGTATAAGACAAGTTATATTCTCTACTGAACGATGGCGAGTATTGCTATTTTGGTTATCTTATCTGTACTATATCAATGTAATAACTAGAATTAAAAGGCCCCTGAGCAATATTATTCAGAAAGTAGTAGGGCTTTTTAATTCGTTGTTACAGAAGCCAAATCTAAGTGAAGAAGTTCATGCTTAAGGTAAATCATTTTTTAGTCATAACAGATACTTCAATATTTCCACCCAAAAGTGTCTATTAAATTATAAATACTTTCTGATTTGGAGCAATGACTTTCCAGTTAGTAGGGAAGACTTACTAATCAAAATTTTTAAAAACATACACATGTCATATCTCATGATTTGTGGGTTTTAAGCATAATGTTGTGGAATACGTATACTCTTACCACATGCCATTTAATCATGCATTCTCCTTTGCATTCCAGCTTTGTTAAAATGAATTTCCAGCATGAGCAAAGAAACAGTTTCCTATAAAAAGGAGTATACATATCCCTAAGTCAAAATCCTGCCCAAGGTTTCGACTGCTTTTGCTTCAGATATTTGGTGTGACGCAGGATTTGATTGTTACCCTCGACTGTGGAGATATATGATATTCAAAGAATTTTTGCCTGTGTGTGGAAATAAGTAAGCTTTATTTATAGATAATTTGCTGGATATTTAATGATTTGGGGGGGCTTTTCAGATGAAAAAGACTATTCTTTTACGTAGGTGTGAACATGAGCGAAACTAAAGAACAGATCCTATTGAGGTCCTAAAAATCTCTTAACTGTTTAACGTATTTACAGATCCTGAGATAGTTTCTAGATATTAACTCCAAACTCACATGCAATGCTATTCTTTTTTCTTCTGTGAATTTCTGTAGATCATTATAATTGTTTCGGATATCTTGCAAATAGTTGCCAAACCTAACCAAAAATAAAACATCAAATCTAGCCAGAGTTCTAGACATCATAACTCTGCCCTAAAGCTATGTTTCCCATCCATTATCCTGTCAGAGCTTGTTATGCTCAATTTTAATTAAATTTTAATAGCAGTTTTGCAGTCATAACTGACATGAAAGTTCTCCAAAGACTATTTTACCTACAAGGTATTTCCTATACATGTTATTTTGTTTGTTTCTTGTTTTCAATCTTGTCCAAATTCTGTTCTTTGGAAAACTTTTTGGTATTGCAGAACTTGGAACCTAAAATGGAGAAAAAGATGTAATGACTTAGCTGGCAAGTATCAGTTTGCAACCAGAAGAAATCAATTGCATTTTGTATTGTCTGGGGACGCTGCCTTCTAATGATCATGTAAGAAGTTTTGAAAACTGACACCTTTGATAAGGATCTTGGGTTTTACTTGATTTTACTTATGCTGCATGTAGCATATACACAGAGGTATCTTACATTTAGGTTTCAACATACAGATGCTGGATCTTTAAAAGTAAAAACTACGTTTGCAATTCTGCAACATATAGTTCTTGCTTTGCTGCTTTTAAAGTTGATATATTCACAAGTTGTTGTGCCCAGCTTTTACTATGATACCCCAAATTTAATAAGTTACCTTTTATACTTCAAAAAAATAATCAAAGTAATGCCAGAACATCAGACCTTACTATTGTATAGGAAGCCGTGTAATATTAATTGGCTGTCAGATCCGTAAGAATTAATGGATAAATGCACTTGATCATAATGCCCTGTTCAGAAGCTGAAGTTTGCTGATGTCCCCAGCCTCTCTATTTAATGCAATTACAGCTATGCATTCAGGACATTTGAGTGAATTGCATTTCATTAATATGATTTGAGCAGACAATACTAAGCTGCTGTTGGGCCCTCTCTGACAGCTAATTACTAAAATGAAGTGTGTACATGACTAAGAAACAATGGAGCACTTGTCGGGAACATTAAAACCATACAGAAATAGTGCCAAATCCTGGAGTTGCTCCTCCATACTGATTTTCTTGGGGGTACAGACCAACCTTGGGACATATATGGTGGTGAGTTGCACATTAAAGAAACAAAGTTTGTTACCGCTGACTAAAATGCATTATGTTCTACTTTGCCCTTTTCTCTGTTTAATCTGGACACTTGTACTTACTTTAACCCAAATGCTAAACCTGCCTACCCTTTGCCCGGAGACCTCATTTTTGCACATATTCCTCATAAAATGTTATTTGAATACGGGAGGTAGTGTGAATGTTAGACAATTTTATAGTTTTATTTACAGGAAAAAAGGGTCGCAGACAACATGAAGAAGGTGAATAGGAACAGACTTTTCATTGGAGGTTGAGTGAGTGAAGTTTGTAACAGCAAAGGTTCAGAACAAACGGAAGGGAGCTATTCCTTGTGCAGTAGGTAGTAAACTTGTGGAGCACGCTGTCGGATGTCACTGGGGAGGTTCACCTCAGCTTTAGGGGAGATGGGACAGATACGTGGGAGAGAGCTCTGTTGGGGTTTATTTCATACGCAAGCACAGCAGCCTCAGTAAATTCCTCCACCTGAAAATCTCAGTACAGTAAAATAGTGAGAGCAGAAGTAATATTCAGGCTTTCCACCTTCCTGTTCCTTCCTAAGCATCTGCTGAGTGCATTGGAGAAAGGTTCATCTATCCTGCTGTTCTTTCTTCTGATCCATTATGGGCTGAGAGTCCTAAAAATATTTTCTGGCATTCTCCTGTCATTTTTGCTTGCTTCTTTATCCTATATTTGGTTTTCAACTGCTAGAAATGGTGTTGCTAGAGAATTATATTGTAAAGAAAAGTAAAAAAGAAAAAGCAAGAAACTTTTTCATCACTGAGTGGACAAGGCTTTCCCATCCCGTCTCTACTTCAGGCTTTCTGAGTTTTTCTGGTAACAGTTTTCCTTCAGAAGACAATGATGTTTCTGTTTAAGAGGCTGTCCTGCACCTCGGGTATTAGGAACATTATAAAACTATCTGAAGACTATTTTTGTGCATGTGTCAGTAGAAAAAGCTAAAGCCACAGTGTATTTATTACTGGGCAAGGGGTCTTATCTCAAGGCCTGTGTAAAATACCTGTATTACTCAGTGTATTTTTGTCTTGATATGATAGGCGTGCTGAATTATTCAAAATAATTTGATGCTGCTACAAAGCATTTTTATGAGCTAATTCAGTTGACTTCTATATTGCTGTGAAAGAAGACACTAGTTATTCTTGGAGTTTTTCTCTACAGATGTTAAGAGGAGTCACAGTGTCAGCTGTATTGATCTGTGCTGCAATATACCTGAATATTCATCACCTGTGAGCAGCTCACATATTTAATGTGTGCAGTTCAAAGTCCACAGGTGACACAGGGAAAATGGAGTTCATATTAAGTATGCTCCAGCCTTCATGACCTCAGTGGTGCTTGCTAGTCTTTCTGCTTTTGCATGGCGTATTTCTGTTTAATCCTTAAACATTTCAGATGGGGAACAGGAAGTGAGGAAATGCAGTTGTTTTCTGCATTCCAGTGGCAGTAAAGCTGGCCAAATATGCTGATTTAATCACATTTGCAATTGGAGGACCTGTACAGCTTAGTTTCTTGGACAGTGTGAAAACACACTTTTTAAAATGTAGTGTTTTTAATGATAACTCAAGAGTTATAACTGATGTACCTAAGAGACTTTGCTTAAGGATTCAGTTGTGAGTAATTCAGGGACCTACAAAGGTAAGTTACCTCAAGCATATTCAATAAATATAATAGATATGAACAGATCTTTGGCAGACAGCGTAGCGCTTATGACCCCAGTGATTTAACGGGTATTGTTATCATGTTTAGCACCATATATTTTATTTCAGTTGTACATAGATATTGTTTCAAGATCTCCTCAAGGAGGATTCCTTTAAGATTTTTCTTCCTATTCACAGATTTTCTGTTATTAAGTACTTTTTAAAGTTTCTCTGTGTCCAGTACATCAGACCAGGCAATTTATATGCCTTTCATAGTAAAGATGAGAAGATACACCAATTGTCGGTAGCATTTAAGTGGATACCGAAATGCATACGTTCTTAAGTTTTGAAAAGCAAATGTCTGTCTAGAGTTGGTTCTTAGCTTCAAGAAGTATGTGAAAATGAACAGTACTTTTAGCGTGTGGTGCAAGCTGTGAGGCAGCCAGGGATTTAAAGGGATGCTGTGAGAGTGGGAGGCTTGAAGCATTCCTCAGTAGTGAGTAAGATGCACTGGCAAAGCAGCATAGTCTTTTGATTGCCAACATGCTACATTGCTACAATGTGATAGTGTAGTTTTCTAATGTATATACTGTAGCAAAGATTATATTAGCAGCGATATTCATCCTATATCTACCATAGACTGAAAGATTCTAAGAAAACTTCTACTTACGTGTAAAAAACCATAATACCAGATCTGGAAACAATAACAACTTGGCAAAATCTTTTTTGTTGATGCTTTGAAGTCGTATCAGCTTAGCAGAGAGAGTAGATGGAAATACTCTGCCACAGCAATTTCAAATAACAAGAGGTTCAAACATATGCAATTTAATTGAGCATTTTCATTTGTAAATTAATATAAATTAATATATTTTTGTATGTAACACACAGGAGTGGAAATAGTAAAGTGGCTACCAGCAACTTCATGGACACCCCTAACAACAGCAAAAAAAATGGCTACAAGCTATACTATCAGGCAGTAAAATAATTGCAGTAGAAAAATACTCTAATATTCTTGACTTTGAATTGTGTCTAAAAATTTTGGATTCTTGAAAGCTGACTCAGTTGAGAAAAAAGGACAGTGGTAGATTGCCAATAGAGTCTGTTCTGCCTGATCAGCTCAAAAAGTCTTGTTGAGGTTGTGAAATAGTTTGCCATCCTTGCAACTCATTTTACAGAACAAGTTCCAGACCGAGCTCTGCCTTCATGTATTCTCTCTCCATGGAAATTATGTCCTTTTTCTCATTCCGCATTAGATGAGTACAATGAAATCTGTATTTTACATATTTATTAACAAGGCTTTCCTCCCTGTGGTATTGTAACTGTCTTCACTGCTTTATGCAAAGAAATTACAGGGAGAACTCACAAACCTTTAGAGCTATTTGTGATCACTCCTTTTCAAGCATTATTGCTCTTATCTGTATTCGTCTTGCATGTTGCTCCACCAATCACTATTTACTGGCTTTCTTTCCGTAGGCTGTTGATGGCATTGTTTCTTTTAATTCTGAAATGAGTGACACAGACCTCAGGTCAAGTTCAGATCTCTTTGGATATTTGTTGTTAGAAAACTGATATGAGTGAAGAAATGATGCCTAGTGCACTGTCTGGCACGTGGAGGGTTAAGGGAGTTTTTAGCCTCGCCAAAAAGTATCTGGTCAGGTACTCGGGTGTTGGAAATTTTCTTAGCAACATCAGTCACCTAGGAACATGATCATCTGCTGTTCTGGAGTAGAGATTACAGAGCTTAATGATTAGCTACTATAAGCTGCAGCTGATGCCAGACGCTACCCCCTTTACACCTAATTAGCCTCATTAACGAGCTCTTCTGCTCTCCACAGAGAGGGCTTCCTCCTCGGAATAGGAGGCAAAAATACCTCACCCAGGTAGATGTGCTGAAACCTTTAATTATTGCCCACACCTGCAAAGCCTTGCGTCTCTGACAGTGTTGTTGCTTAGCTGAAATTGTGCTTATTTACCGTGACCACGCTACAAAGCATTAACTCTTTTAACACCTTAGGAATTGTTTTAAAGTTTGGAAATATTTGTAGAAGGTAAAAATCTAAGCACCTAAGGATTTTACACTGAATAAAGTTGCATGTGGTATGTGTGAGGTTTTTTTTTTGTGTGTGTGGCAACAATGTTTTTATAGATGTATGAGTATTTTGTTTAACCATACAAAATGAGTCTAAATCATTTAAAAAATAACTCAAAAGGTAGCTCAAGTCCATGCTGATTCTAGTTTTTAACAGGGATAGTTCAAAATTATATTTTCTCAGTGCAAATAGTTGGTAGATTATTTAGTAACGTTTTTCATAGTAGCCAGTGGTCCTGAATTTTCAGCTAGAAAATGTTTCTTGTGAACATGTGTAGCATCCATCATGTGGGTGCTCTGTGGCAGAGAAATGAACGTAATCCAGCTCTGCAGAGCAGCATCCGATGTCCGTGAGGATGAAGCGGGCAGGCAGTGAGTGTTTTCTTTTGCTGCTGTTTCATGCTTATTCACTTGACTTTCTCAGCTTCTAGCCCAGCATTGCAGCAGCTCTTTAGTCGGGTGAAGCTGTCGTGGGAAAACCTTGGGCTATAAAATGCTCAGTGCATAGAGTCTGGAGACAGCTGCAGTCACAACCTGTGGCTCTTAGTGAGTTTGATCCAAGGCTCCCCCTCACCCCCGAAATTCATCTTCTGAACGATCGAGAAGATCGGGTGCCTCTTGCAAAGGCATGTTCAGTGCCTTTGCCCAGGCTCTGGAGAGTGATAGAGCTTGCCAAAGTTGTGAGATTGTTACGTTAGCCAACTTCGTTTACCCTAAAGAGATTGGTAGCAGAATGCTGAGTAAATTTGAACGAAAATGTTAGAAGAGTAAGTATCAGAAGAAACGAAAAAGGAATTTAGAATAAAAGCATCAACTCATAGAGTTGTAAGAGTACCAAGAAACTGAAAATAGGGCCTTTACTTAGAGGCGTGAGGTCACCTTAATCATCGTAATTAGCTCTGCTTATGAACGTGTAGATCAAGTTTTGTTTTACTTTGTTAATAACTGGCACTGCATCAGCCAGGCCTGTAATACTGCACTGTGCAAATCCCAGAAATTCTTGTGTGTGTTTTTGTGAATGCAATTTGTATTAGGTGCCAAGATAAAGCATCAAAATGCCAATATTTGAATAACATTTTGTGAATTGTTAATGCTTTTTATTGCTCTTGCATGAATGAGATTGAAGCCTGTGCAGTCTTCTGACTGAAACCTTGGCAGCCTGATTTCTGTTTCCTAGGTGAGACAACCTGAGCTTCCAGGGCAGAGAGAATGACTTTTACAAGACAAAAATTATCATTGAGGGCATGTGGGTCTGGTGGGGAGCAGAGTTGGCATTTTTGGCCCAGCAAATAGCTGCCCATCTGTTCTCTGTCAGAATACGTTAGAAGTGCACCTGGATTGCTGCCCCAGAGTTCCAGCTCTAAGCCGGTCATGTGGCTGTCTCCAGGACAACTCGAGGCGCTGCGTAAACTGCTGCGCTCGGAGCCAGATGCTTCTCCGCACATGTGGTCTAATTAGATGGCATTTTTTCTCTCACAAAAGAGTTCAGAAATTTTGCATGGTTTCCATGTCAAAAATGTGTAGCTGGTATAATGGGCGTTGGGAGGGGTCATGTGGCCAAACACTAAATAATTACACTTGCCGCAAAGCTCTGCTTTGGGGTGTCTGAGCTCCAGGTCTGCCGTAATGCAGAGCAAATTCCCTTCGGTTCCTTCGTCATGGCTTGAGCAAAGAGCAGTAAGCCTGGGGGAGAAGCGGTGAAAGGAAAAATGTGATTTTTTTTTACCCCACACTGGATGCCACTTTCTCTTTATGAATATTTCAGGAAAGAATTGGGGGAGTGAGACAGATTAAATATCTTGCATTAAATGCTTGCGGTACACATCTCACTTGGCTCTTTTTTATTTTTATTTTTTTTAGTATTTGAATAAAAACTGCAGGAAGTAGGATGCTGCAGGATCTTAAACCATAAGACCCAGGGAAAGGGTTTCATTTGGCGCAAATGATCAAGGAGCTCTGTCAAAAGTAATTGGAAACCAGCACGCTGTTTTTGCATTTATGTTAAAGTGGTTTTTTTTCCTCTCTCTAAGTCTATCTTGCCTTCTCACATGGTAAAATCTGAGCCTTTTCCTGATGATGAGTGAATAAATGGTGAAAGAAAAATGAGGCATTCTTCATTTAAAAAGAGAAATTACAATTTTCTTTCCCACCTGTAAAGAGAAGCATCTGGAGCTGTTTAGAGGCTTGATGTCTTGGTTCTTTCCCAAGAGCTGTGTGGACAGACATCACGCACTCTGTGAGCAGCAGTATAGAGGCGAGCGCCTTTGGTCTGGCAGGGCCTGGTTGTTCCCGTGTATGGCTGCTTTTGCGTCGTTAAGAATCCAGTGACATAAGTTATTGAGTCATAATCCCACATGTGTAATAAATAACCATAGCAAGCATATGTACATGTGCATAAATATAATTAATCCTTGACCACTTAGGTTTCCCCAGAGACCATTACATGACGAGAGCAGAAAGGAGTGAAACCTTTTCCCAGCACTCTTACACCACTGCCTTTGACTGTCCCTCTCAGGGGCATGATGCGTTCCTTTTCTGAAGTGACTTCTTTTCTAGCTGTGGTTTTCTGGTGGGAGCGGCAGTCCCGCTGCATACTTGCTCTGTAGAGTTTTCATGTCTGCTTTCTGATGAGGCTTCCACACCAAATGATGAGCAGCATTACATGATGACAAATCAGACTTCATTGAGTTCTACTATAATAAAAATAGCATTTACATTGACATGTATTATATGGAGGAGGTGGCATTGCATATTATGTTCTTATATCTTTGTGCATTAGTATGTGTACCAGAGACCGGATGTCCCTAACAAAGTGAAAATGTAAAGAAGTTCCATTCCATTATATCCATTTTATTTACAGAGATGTTTTGTTGTTGTTACTGAGCTAAGAGTGGGGTTCTTACGTCCTACCTTTATTACTGAAGCTTCTCCTTGGTATTGCTTTGTAGAAGTTAACAACAGTTTATTCTCCTTCTGCATGTATATTAGCTACATATTAAGATATTTTCATCCTTAGAGAACAGCTTTTCTAATCAATGTGGTTTTGGGGATCATCATACAAAGGAGTCATATGCATCATGCACAAAAACATATTTTCAATCAATTGCACTTTGCTTTCTTTGTGCAGTTAGGAAAATTAACATTAGGTAGTTTTTATCCCAGGTTTGTTTTTTTTTTTTTTTGGTATTTCAAATATTAAATTCAAATACTGTTCTTCTCTTCCAACACCTTTTCCCACAGTTTTTCCCCCATAATTTGTTCGAATTTATGAACCAACTGCATCTCTGAAACCTTGTGGTTTTGTTGTCAGAAAGTGTATGGTCATATGTTTCTGAGCAGGGTGTGGTGATGTCTGAGTTCCTGGATGAGCTAACAGGAGGTTATGAAGAGATTTTGGCTCTCTTCACTCTTAACTTGTTGTTAGCTGGATCTGAAACTCATCCTGAACCTCTTGTAGTTCATTGTACATTTTATATCTACTGGAACTAGATGTAAAGCAAAGGCATTTTAGCATGATAGGAGAAGATTGGGTTTTAGACTTTATTGGGTGACTTTTTGAAACTTCATTGATTTGGATGGGTTTTGGTTATTTACATGTATCTAAGAAAGCAAAATATTATCATTTGTGACCTCTGGGCTTATTGGTTGTCTCTATCTAAATCTTGGCCAGTCATTTATCATTTCCATAGACATTGTTTTTTTTATCTTATTTTAACAAAATATTTTGATACTTTCTTAATTTTAATAAAGGTAACAAAAAAAAGCTTGCCATTTATCTCATATAGGAAATACTTTGCGTAGATTGTATTTCAAGCACACTTTTGTATTTTGTCATAGAAGAAAATAAGTCACATAAAGAATTACTCTGTAATTTTTCTCCTTTTTTTGTGTTGGCGCTAATGTTCCACAATAGTTAAAATAGAAAAAGGCCTTCTTATTATAGGGAATTTGAATTGGTAGCTGTTTTGCATGCAGAACATACTAGCATCAGTGGGAGTATTGCTCACGGAATGATTGCAGAACTAGGCCCTGAAATTACCTTGCCAGCTAATGATAAAATCGCATGCAGGCCAAAGGGGTTTTTGTGGAATAAATATAAGAGTAGAACAATATACAGTACACATTATACCAGTAATTTAAAGCATATTCAGGACAAAGAGAGAGTTCCTGGTGCAGGCAGCATCGTAGAGATTTGCTGTATCTGATAAAGATTAGGTTTCTTAGCTCATAATACCATACTATTACTTTTCTTTTGTTAGTCTTTCAACACCTACACTCGTGCATTGACACAATATCAAGTAGGAAGAGGAAGAATAGCCTTGTATTTAAGGTACTGAACAAGGATTAAAGAAATTTCAGTTCTTTCCCCTGGCTCTGCCAGAGACTTTTGTGACCATGTACAAGTTACTTATTATTTTCCTGCCTCTATTCTTGATCTGTGAAATGGTGATTCCCCCCTACGCCCCCCAACAGAAATGCTTTATTGCTGCTTCCTTGCACTTTATCTTCCAGGTTTGTTGCCCGAGTTCTAGAGGCACAAGGTGGGCTTAGCCGCTTAGCGAGAAAGAAAGGCTGGCTGATACAGGTGATACAGAAATCAGGGCAGACAGTGGGCTTGAATAGCCATATAAACACTTTGAAAGATTGCTTGCCCTATTACACTAAAGTAATTTCCTAATTTGTAAATATGAGTGTGTGTCATTGTACTTTGGCCCAAGGGGAAAATGCTAAGTTACCTAATAAAGTAAAAGGGGCTGAAGGGAGTAGCAAAAACACTGTTGTCTCGTTTAAATTTTTTTCCAATTACTCATTTTCCTATTAGTTTCATCTTCAATTTTAAGTTGTTTTGTGCAAAGTTTGGTAGATCCTTTAATGGTGTTGGTTGTTACTATCTGAAACAATATATAAAGGGGTGTTGCTGTTGAGTGTCTGCTGATTAAATATTCATCTGAATTGGTTTTCTTCCAAGGTTTTAATGCAAATAAATCTTATTTCTTATTCTTTCTACAAAAGTTCCATAGTAATTTTAATATAACTAAAACCAGCTTTTGATCTTAATTCTGGATATTTGTAGAACTGATCACAGCTTAATAATACATTGTATTATTAAAGGCATAAAGGAAGCCCTGTTGGCTGCAGGCTTCTCATGACAGCGTTAAACAAGATTTTGATGAATATCTACATATTGTATTTTTACATTTAAAATTGAATTATGCATTTAAATGTCTTCATCCTACTTGGCAGCCTGCTGGTAAATGATAATGATGTCTTCAATAGTTGCAGGAAACAGATATATGTCCTTTTTGAGGGCTCTCGTATTTGCATTTTGGTCAATAATATATTGGTTGATATGGAGCTGCTTTTTTCTGCAGTCTGACTTATAGCTCCAGTTAGTATCTGGTTACTGTTTAACAAGGGAATTATGTGACAATTTTGAGAATGCTTACAAGGAAAAATTTTGAAATTTGTTAATTTTCAATATCTACAAGAGAAAAGTAGGTTACTGCCACTTTTCAAAAGGACATGTTTGTCTTTGTCATGTAAGCAATAAAAAAAAGATTAACCTCTTTTTTCTTACAAGTTTTTCTTATTTTCTTTTGTTGCTGTGAGGCGAGTTCTACTTCTTTGTAGTATAATAAGAATAAAACTTTTGCGACTTTTTGTTTACTCCAGTCCAAGTTAGGAGTTTAGGAACGCGTATTGTGTAGTTTTGTGCACTGCAGAACATGTGTGTCTTGCAACCCTGCATGATTTAGCTGTCAAGGAAGGATTTATAGCAGAACTTCCCAAACTCTTGTAACAGTAACGCTCATGTAGCTAAATGAGCTTATTGTACGAGTTTGTAGCCGGGACCTGCTGCGTAGGTACAAGCTGAGTTTTGGCACATCACATTTCGAAGGGGGTGTTTTTATGTTGTGAAGTGTTATGATTGGTGTCAGTGATTGAATGACTTACGTTGTTTTCCCTTTGATTTGCCCTTCAGTGAGGGTATTACCGATTATTACAGGAATTATCAGATCCCATGCGTAAGAATGACAGCTATGAATCTTATAAAAAGAATCTCTTGATATTTGAGCATCTCTACCAATGGTTAGATACTCTGTTGAGGGGCATGATAAAAAGTCCTAAATTGGACTGATGATGGAAATGGGCGTTTACATAAGACACAGTAAGTGATAGGGCAGTACGCTGGTATATTTACCAGTCTGCATTGGTAAATATATGTTTGAAATACTTTTCAGGGTTACACCTTTTGCGTTCAAATAATTTGTGTATTTCTGTTAGCTGACCTAATTCATCGGAACTGGTAAACTGATCTCTCTTTGAACAGTTAGTTTTCTCTACAAGAAGTGTGGTCAAATCTCTGAGCACATGATTTCTTTGTTCCTGAGCAGCATCTTGAAATGCTAATAAAACTATGCTATCATTTGCTTAATACAAAGCATTTGATCTATACTTTCTTGTTTCCATTACGACTGAGGCAGATGCAAAGAGCTCTCTTGTGCTGGACGTATATACCAGTTATGGGGAGACTATTTGTCGTTGCAAATGCAAGCTGACTGAGCCAGTGTCCTATCGAGTGTCTGCCACCAATTTCAGATTCTCTTTATGGAATCCTGCTGGCTGGCTGATCAGCCTTCTTCAGCTGAGATGAGCTAATCTTTCCTTGGCATTGTAATCACAGTTCTGGAAAGGTCTGCAGGGGAGTTGTTTGCCTTTGGTTGCTGTTGTACCTAAGGTTGACATATATATCCAGATCGGTAAGACCATTCTCATATCTTAGTTTCCTTGTAATTCTGGATGGAATTAAGGATGATGATTCCTAGGATATCACTACAAGCTTTACTTTACAACTTGCAAAGTAATCAATTTTTGAAAAGGCCGCAGTTATTTGCAACATCTAGGTAGTAATAAAACAGTGATATATGAATCTCTTGCATGTCATTGTTCTTGCTGTATATTTGTGGTATAGTGACACTAGACTTGCAGCTTGTAGACTGTCAGGTTGTCATCCTGTTCTGTGCCTTTAAATTCCACCCACATTTTTTCATTTCATGACTAGTTTACAGAGCAGCTCTAATGGCTTTTGTGTTTATTAAAGAGGCTCAGAAGGAGCACCTACATGGTTTAAAGGCATGCATACAGCAGCACAAAATTCATTACCCTGCACCACATGCTGACCATGATATAATGCAGGCGAGTTTACATATATCTTCCATGGCATAACTTGTAGGATTGTCTAAATGAAGTCTTCAGTGGTTTTTTTTGTTCTTGTTCTATGTTTTTTTTTTTTTTCAATATACCCTGGAATCGGGTTCTGTGAAATGTACTTGTGCAGGACACTCTCACTGTTGACCTAATTCAAACCCTGTCTTCATTATTTTGTTTTTTCCAGCAGCCACATGATGGCTTTAATGCCCCACTGTCCTGATGCGCTCTTACGCGCTTCCTCTCTTGCAAGAGTGGAAATATTTGGACTTCCATGAATTATCTTAGCACCTGTGGCTCTTTCCAGAAGTATCACTGGTGTTTGCCCTTCTCCCCTCCTCCAAGACTTTCTGTATCCCCCATACTTTTTAGTCCTTTATATTTGCTGTGAAAGTTGTTGCCATAACCAGCCAGCTGGCCTCTCTGCTAGCGCGCTTAGTCAGCCAATTCAGATGTAGTACTTCTTTCACAGACAATAACGGTCTGCACAAGTTCCTGTAGGTTCTTCTAAACGAAAGGTTTATTTTGCTGAGGAAAATTGATTTCCCCAGAAGATGGGTGAGCATGCTGGAATTTTTGTACAGCATAGCTAATCATAACAAGACTTTATCGTTCAGTGTGCTCTGTGGCTTTTTAAGATATAACAGCAGGTTTCATAAAACTCTGTAACAGTATGAAATAAATCCTAGACTCTCCTTTCCTTTTTCATTTACTACTTTAAATAGGTATTAAACATTATTTTAGAATGTAATGGAATTCCAATTTAAAAATAGGGTTGGCAACAGATCAGCTGTGGGCTGAAACTTTTCAGCTTTTTAAGGGGTTATGAGATAGCAGCACTGCCCTGATGAACTTCATTATGCTGTATGAATATAAAATATTCATAGAAAGGGAGATTTGCAAAGGCATAAAGGAAAGGCACCTATTTTTTCAATGCATCTGGGAGTTTTAAGTCCTAGTCTTATATTTTAAAGTTTCTTCTCCTGTGTTAAGATTACAAACTAAGTTTCTTTGAAATGTGTGTATTTTTATATTTATAAAATAACTTTGAGCTCCAAATTCGGAATATATATGTATTGTCCAGTGTTGCAAATCAAATCAGATTCCTCATAAGATCAGTGTGTGCACACATTTAGAGCATCTGCAATGCCAATCTTAGCCTTCATTTTGCTTTTACCGTTAGAGAGGAGAGTAATGGATATTTAAGCTGTTGATGAATCAAGGTCTAAATTCTAACTGCTGGAAACAGAAAGTTTAGGAGTTGATGAGTTTATTAGAACAAGTCATTATAATTGCTTTACATGTGAGCAAGACCATTTTTCAAAATATCTGCGGTTCTTAGCATGTCTCTTCTTGTACAGTGTCATCTGTAAGTAAAAGCAGAGGTGATTAGCTTTATAATTTACACTTAACTAAATCTGTCAAGAAAATGGTCTTATAGTCCATCTTGTCTTTTTGTAATGAAGCTGTGGATGGGGTTAAGCAACAGTGTGTTCACCCTCCTGGAGGTCATGGAGGATAGAAGCTACTAATGTATTCTAAGCTGGAAAGCTCACGCTTGACCTTGATGATTAAAGTTTTCTTCCCATCCAGCAGCAGTTGAGCCTGAATTGGCTCTTAAGAAGTCAAAAGGTCTAATCAACCTAATGAACAAACTCAATCGTTAGTACTTTGGGGGAGGAAGTGTGTTAACACCGTAATAATGCCAGGCTCCGCTGGCTGCCATGTGTGTGTTGATAGGAATGGTGTGTGAGCTCAAGTGGATGGGGAGAAGCTGGTGTCGTTGTGCTGGCTGTGCAGTGGAGCATAGTGAGGTTGTGCCTGGCAGAGCACGGTTCTTTGCAGATGCTCCTAACCTTCTCTGGCCATGAGAGAGAGTTTAGAATCTCATGGATTATACGAAGGGTTGCTTGTTCTCTTGTAAAATATTTTTTAAGTGAGGATTAAGTGAAACCTGAACCTTCCTCTGATGAACTTGTCTGATCATATACTAAATCTACACTTTTCTTCATGGATTACTCTATGTTCTTTTCACACTCCATATTGTATTTATGCCAGCCACAAATATTTTTTCAGACAGCCTTTATTGTGCTGTGAAAGCTGAATTTGATGGGAAAGTCTCTTTCACACGGGTTGAGTAGACTTTAAATCCTGTTGTTTATCATTCTGTTGTCTGGAAAGTGTCTGCAGCTACTGTTTCTGTAGTAGCAAACAACATTTTTCCTTTGGTTACTTTGAAAGGAGGTATCTTATTATACTTTGCTCTGACGAGAGCAAGCCACACAAATACACAGTGTTTTGGAAGGTTGTGTTTCTCGCCCATAAACGTTACAGGATTTTATTTTTCTCTGTACCTGCTAGGGTCAATCACTGACAGATTATTACTGTTTGAAATTACATTAGTTATCCTGGAACTGTAATCTGATGTTACTTAGGAAACCTGCTTTCTTCTCCAAAATCACCAAAATTGTTTGACCCAAGGAAAAGATGAAAGGGACTGTCTGATAGGAGTGACTCCTTCCCTCTTTGGAAGAGAGCCGCTCCATACTCTCGTACACTTAGAGCCACTTGCAGTTGGTTATCGTCCTCCTGTTAAGAGCAGGCCCTGACCTCTGACATTTGTTAACTGCTGGGCTAAACATGAGGACCATGATGCATCATCTTGGTGATTCTGGTTGTCCAATTCATCGAGGTCAAGAGAAACTTTCTTACTACACTCTGATTATTTGAAACTAGATAGCTCCTTCACTTTCCTCATGAATTGAATGACAAACTGGTAAAACTGCTTGCCCCTTTTGGTTGCAGTGCTCGGGTCGGTTATGGCTGAGGATGGGTAACCAGCAGTAAGGGTCTGGTGTCAGGCTGATGAGCTTTGGGTAGTACCAGGCCTCAGCAGGAAATATAGCAGTGAGTAAGCTGGTGGCTCATAGGCGTAGGAAGAAGGGTGGATATCTGTGGATTTTAACAAGTGTAGATGTCATCACAGGTTGCCCAACACAGTTTTAAAAGATCTAGTGTGCCTTTACTATGTATTAGGTGTTAGAAGTCTGTCTGTGGAAATGTGGTGGAAGCAGTTTCCAGCATAAATTGGTGGGGGGAAAACAACACACTTAAGTGAGCTATGGTATGTTTTTTCAAGCACATTCATTTTTGTGATCCTGTCATCCTTCTGTTAGACAACCAACAGTAAATCAAATTTTTAATCTAAAAGGCTTTCAGAATTGGCATCATACCATGCTTTTAAAGTGGGTTCTTTCAGGTTTTTTGCTGTCTAACGTGGATTCTAAACTCTCAGTACAAGAAAAGTCCAAATATATTTTAATATGAATATGAAAAAAGCCCTCCATATTAATTATACATCAATATAATTTTATCATACTTTTACTTTATTATTTTAATTCATTGTATTTACTTGCTGTGCTGAGTATTTGTAGATTCAAGTGTGGAGGAAATTTGTGCCCTTATGGCAGATGCACAGCAGACTTCAGCATTAACATAACTCATTAAAATAGGATAAAAGTAGAGCTGCAAAACAATCTATGTCTTTTGCCAGCAAGCTTGCGAAAAAGGGAAATTTCACTCAATTTAATATATGAAAGTGTAATCTTTCCAAGCTGGAGAGAAAGCAGTCGAGATCACCGACTCGTGTGCACAGGTTAGCTCCCTGGGTCTGCTGCGGTGGATGGGGAGCCACATACGCAAAAGGCAGATGACTGCATGTCGTATTTTGGAGACATTAAGTAAAATTACCTTTCTGCGTGATGAAAGCTCCCTCACCAATATTAGCAAAACGTGCAGCAAATGTGTTTTATCTTGATAATTTGCAATTTCCCAAAGTTTCCTACTTGTTTCTAAGTATTATGATTAAAAGCAGCTCTGTCCATTCTCATGCTCTCGTGTGCTAACCGGAAGAAAAACCCTACAGTTACCTTTTATATAATGTCTGCTTTATCTATCTATCTATCTATCTATCTATCTATCTATCTATCTATCTATTTATTTATTTTGGAATGTAAGTAGATAAAATGGAGACCTGCTTATTCAAATGCAGCTTTTTCAGTGTGTCACACTCTGGACCCTACAGGGTGAGCCGATCACTTTTTGTGAAGAGACGTTCGTGTCCCATCGCTCTGCCGTCATGAGGCAGTTCCTGCAGAACGCCATCCAGCTCCAGCTCTTCAAGCAGGTACTGGCGTCGAAGCGCTACGGCACAGGCGGACTCTGTCACAGTACCGCAGCTTGTCCTTTGAGCGCTGCTGCTGAATTCCCTGATCCGTCAGCCACACAGTGAGGACGATTCATGTAGGCAGCAGCACCTTAATTCCCGCTTGCTGGCTGCGCTCAGATTCAGGTGACAAGGCTTTCGGTGCTCTAAGAGGCGTAAGGGTGTCCCGTCTCCCTCTCTCCCTCCGTCCCCCCTGCCCCTCAAAAACTTTTTAATAAAATTTGTTGGTTTTGTTCGAAGCAGTTAGACTCAATATATTTGCTGCAGTCTTTTTACAAAAAACATGCTACCATTAAGCACAATATTACTACTTCAGGCAAGCTGAACACATATGTATATTTACAAACACATGCCCACTTCTTTTTTTTTTAATGAAGAAGCATACCTTTTTGCACTGGTAAACATTTTGCTAGTGTTTTTGTTGTATTTTCATTCTGTTTAGAGTCCCTTCCTACTAAGAACATTGTGCTTATTGTAGCAAATGCAGAACAAAATCTTCTGAAAAACCAAAGGATGGGGTGGTTGACATACTTACACTTTCTTTTAATGCTGATATTGTAGTTCATTGATGGCCGCCTGGATCTTCTTAACTCTGGAGAGGGCTTCAGTGATGTTTTTGAAGAAGAGATAAACATGGGAGAATATGCTGGTAAGAAATACAATATTTTTAAGTATATTCAGAGACTGTCCCGACATAGTGTTTGGGGCCTGATTTAATGGATCATTGTGATCACTCATCTAAATAAGAGAGGCAGCCGTGATCCCTGTAGCTTGAAGTGTCTTAAATTTTTGTTCTTTCCTCTTTAAATAACTTTGAATAAAGTGTTAGTTTGAATAAAGTCTGTTTGGCCTTTACAAAATCTCAGCTTTACCACTTGGCTAGAGTACAACTAAAAGAGCTCTTGCAGTACAGGATATTGAAAAAACCTTGACTTTACCCAGAACCACCTGAAAATTTATTTTAACAAGCTTAAAAAAAACTCAATGATCTCAAATTTCTGAAAGAGAACCCAGGCAGACTAGAAATCCTATTAGCAAGTGTAAGAAAAATTGCAGGTATCTGGAAAATTTTTGGTTATTTTGTTTCCAGGATGGATGTCCTATTCTGTTTCTGTAGTATTCATGCTACTAGAATCACTAAGTGCTAATGCTTCACATTTCTAGCTTGTTTTCTATTTGGTAGAGAGTTGCAGTTTTTTTGGGTTTTTTGTTTGTTTTTTTTTTTTTTTTGATTCTCTCCAGGTAGTGACAAATTGTACCACCAGTGGCTCTCTACAGTAAGGGTAAGAACACAATATTTTTCCAACAAACATTCCAGTTCTTACTGGCCCACTGAACAATTTTATATCACTGTTAACCTCTGTTCTTGTGAACAAAGCTAGTCTGTTTCCTATAGTGTTTAACTGTGGACAAGTTGAGTTTAGGTGTGAGAAACTAATGCACTCTTCAGATGAAGTAAAAAATAGAAGGAAGAATACTGAAAAAAACCACCATAGGAATCTTTGGATTATATTTCTCCGGTTTTTGAATCTTACTTTTAATGTCTTGGAGAAATAGATTATTGTCATTTTGGAAAATAACATGTTTTTTCTTCCCTTTATAATAACTTACTGGGAATCCCAGCCACATCAAAAAGTTCTTTATAAAGCTAAATGGTGTGAAGTGCTGAAAGGGGGACAGCACTGTTTGGAATGCTTTTTCTGTCTAGTTAGTTTAGTGCTCTAGCTGTATAAACTACAAATGTAAATACTTTAAGAGAATAAAACAATACTATAGTTGATAATTGGCTCCTGATTTTAAAAGTCTCTTTTGATGCATAGAATATGTTGTGATATATCAAAGTAAAATAATTCTGGTTTATGGCTATGAGTCACTGGGGAAGATTTTGTTCTTTTCTGACAGAATTATCGTTTGCAGCATTCCATTTGCCTTTTGTCCTGGTTATGAATAGATCTCCCTTACAAAAAGTTGGGCTCAGTATTATTCTGATAATTTTGAATTAAACATACTTTATAACAATAATGCAAAAAATCTCCCTGCCCCGCATAGATAGATAAAACACTCATACACACATGTGTACATTTATGTATATGTTTAAATATATAGAATATATATAATGTTTAAATATATAGACTATATATACACATACAGGTAGGATGCCAAGTAATTTTAAAATGAGAGGGAAGGTGAATGGTTGAGAGTGAATGTAAAAATTTATGTAACTACATTCAGAGGTTTATAATTTTTGTTTAGGGTTAATAAGTAGTAAATCTTAAAATTGTTTGCAAATAGTTATATCTAGAAATTTAATTTAGTACGGAAATAAAATATAATAAAATTATTTAAGATTTTATTCCATGATTTTTACCCATCTCCTTTATTGCTCAAATAAGGTACTCTGTAGAAACAGCCAATGGTGTGTAGAAGATGTATAAAACACCAACTAGACTAACGGATTGTTCTGTCTGACATATTACTCTGTTATATGACTTTTATGTTTGCCACGTGAAATGCAGCTTTTCTAGAGTTATGTTCATGACTAGTCATGAACATAGTTCCTCTATTTTTCCTCTTAATCTAGTATTTAGATCTTAAAAAGGCAGCATGGTTTGGGTAATAGTATTGTGGGATCATGAAAAGGAAAATATGCTTATAAGTAGGATCTTGCCTCTTCAGAGCGAGGGGTCAGGCTTTTCTGGAACTGAATTTTCTGCCCCAGATTTGATTATTTGGTAGGATACTTTATTCTTAAAAATGTTTAGATTTTAATGCCATATGTGGGACACCCTTGAGAGTGAATGGAACAGCCACAGAATACTGTTTTTATGAGGGGACTGTAAGACAAGGGCTCTTGGTATTAGGAGAAACTGATATTTTTGTTTTGACAACGGCTGTATTGAACAGAATTGGGGTTTCTTTGGAAAAACAGTGATAAAGATTAAATATATTTTTGCTTAGGATTTTTTTTTTAATTTACCATTTTAATACTCAGATCTCCTAATAAGCATAGCTCATTCTTTGTTATTTTAAGTTGTTAAAAACAGTGGCTTTTGGATTGCTGTTTGCTTTGAAGAGCTTTAATAACATTTATTTTGTTGTTACCGTGATTATAGAAAGGAAGTGGAGCCATTTTAAATACAGTAAAGACCAAGGCTAACCCTGCCATGAAGACTGTCTATAAATTTGTAAGTATCAAGTACTGGCTGACTAGTGAGAGAAGAGTCTAATTACGATTCTGTTTTAACCTTTCAAGTGAAACTCAAGACTTAAAGCACTATGTGAGTCCAAAGAAAATTAATTTAAAATATGCATTCCTCTATCTTTCAAATTTAAATGAAATGGAAGAAGTTAATTTTGAAATATTTAAACATAATTGAAATGCAAAGGACAAGAAGAACTTGTGATTACTTTTGAAAGTATACATACTATTTAATAAACAGAACTATTTCTGGGAAATAGTGCCTATATTCCTTGCTAAGCAGCTCTACCATCTCATCATTACCCTGCTGGAAAAAACCCGTTGTTAGCCGAGGTTTCTCTGCTTGCAGTTTCATTGAAATAAGGGAATCCTCTCATTTCCCAGATTTTTCCATCTTTTCTAAATGTCAGTGTTAATTTTTCCTATGCTCTTTTTATACCTGCTTATTTAGAACCTAACTTACTGGGTTATTTTTTAAGTGAAGAGGTTTTCAGTTCTGTTTTTTTTTTTTTTAAAAAAAAAAAAAGCTAGTGTGTTACTGTATTATCATACAATTTCACTGTGCAAGATAAAACCACATAGAAAGAAATGAGGATTTCTTATGAACTGAATCATAAGAAATAATGCTGCAGCAAGCAGTAAGATGAGTGTTCACGTTTTTCCTCTTGCCTTCCTCCAGCCTGGGAGATGAGTAGGGCTAGATTAGCTCAGCTAAGTGGAACTAGCATGCGGAGTACTGCAAGGAGGGAGTTTGAAGGTTTACTATTACTATTGATTACTAACTCATAGCAAAGATAAACACTTAGAGGGTAAGACCTAGGGTCTGGAAGGGGAAAAGACAAAAGATATCTCTACCCTCAAAACGGAGAAAACAAAGTTTCTGCAGCATTGAGTGTTTTTTGCCTTTTTTTTTTTTTTTTTTAGCTTTTTTTTGTTTTAGTGTGTTTTTGATGTCTTGTTCCAATTTTTTCTTTACCTTTTTCAGTAACTAGAGAAGGTGAATCTTGATGCACTGAAATCAAGCGCAGTCACTGCTGGAAATAGAAGGGGATTTTAACTTAAATTAATTTTTCATGCAGGCAAAAGATCATGCAAAAATGGGAATAAAAGAAGTGAAAAACCGCTTGAAGCAAAAGGTACTTGAAGTTTTTATTCAAAATGTATAAGCACCATGTATGAAATACTTAGCCACAAAAAGCATTATGTGATCAATAGGAAGCTGTTTGATACAGTGTTGTTAG
The DNA here is from genome assembly GCF_040807025.1 of Struthio camelus. NCBI lineage: Eukaryota > Metazoa > Chordata > Aves > Struthioniformes > Struthionidae > Struthio > Struthio camelus. The sequence continues at coordinate 2,018,205 of NC_090961.1, forward strand.
CACACTTCAAAATGCATTACCAGCTGTCCTGGATTTTTCACACTGTTATAAATTTTCACAGACAAAAAAAACTGTCTTCAAATACACTAAGGCTCTGACTTAAACCCACAAAAGCCAGAAAACTGAGTGTACTGTTTAGAGGGGTCCCTCTCCTGTCCGTTGTGCTGGGGTGTCGTGGATCGGGGCTGCACCTGAACTGGGCGATCTTGCCTACCGTCATGGCAGTGAACTTTTTCCAAATGGCAAACTGTTGTTATTTCTACAGTAATATCTCAGGGAAAAGAGCACAGGATCTGTCATTCAGCACATGATTTACACATTTCATGACTGTCTACTGTAGAGTTTAGGCACAAAGAAATTATATCAGTTTTGATTTTCATTTTAAATTTGAATTTTGCAGCAAAACATACTCAGACTGTTTGTTGTTCTCTGAGTCTCTTTTTTGTTTGTAAACAGTAAGATTCTGGGAATGCTGAACTGTGTTCAAGGAATGTGTTATCTGATATTAATTGCTTGTTTTAAGCCAGAAGCATGGTCATATTGATGCATACTGTATGGAGGAATGGTTAATTCTGCCTTTAGGTTTATTTCAGGTATTCTATTTATTCTGTGAATCAGAGCTATTAAGAGTCTTCTGGGAATGCAAGGTAGCTAATTTGTTAAAATAACTGTGATGCTCTCATTCAGATTTTTGTTTCAATTTATTGCCTATTAATTGTTGATTTTTTTTTCTTTTTTCTTTTCTTTTCTTTTTTTTTTTTAAACTGTGATATCTCAGTGATTTTCCCCCCGCCTCTAAATTTCTACACTATCATCTTAAGGTAACACTGCAAATATATTCTTTTGACACAAATAGAAATCTGCCCGATCACACCAACAGAATCTTAATACAAAGGGATTATTCTAAAGCCAGGTTATAACCTTATGGAATAAAGTGTTTGCGATCCAAATGCTGTTAGCCCTTTAACTACAAATTTCAGCAGATTGTTAGAGATTCTTGGGAAAGATAAAGTTGATTCAGATTATTTTCATGCTATTTCATTTTATTGCATTTATTACTTTATATGTGGCCATTTAGGGTATAATATGAAAATATTAGGTAGAAACATGAAACGTTTGTCTTGTACACAGAATTTTTTTCTTTCATTCCATATGTTTTTTTCGGGACATAACCTTCATGAATAATGACATTTTGTTTGCTCTTCTCCTTTGTTCTAAAGCAGTTGGTGTTGTGTAAAATGACCAAATTATTTTCCTGTATTTTAAATGCTAATGTAACTGTATGCTGTTCTGTAACATTTTTATAGAAAATATTGAGAAAGTTCTCAACTCATTCATTCATTGCTTCGTTTTATTGCTGTTGTCTCCCTAGTCCTTCAAGCACCAAATGTTCTTTTTAAAAAACATACCACATGTACAAATGAATGGACCGATTTTGTTTCACCTTCCTTATTATTTAGCATTTCTGTAAGTAACATTGTTAAACATGTGCTTTCACAAGAGTTTAAGACTTCTAAGAATAATTGACACATACTGTTCTACTTCTCCTCTTTTCAGTAAATCTACTCTTTTTGAATGCAACATTACAAGATAGCTCTGAAAAGAGGTATTACTCTGTTTAAGGTGATAAACATAACAAAAATTGTTTGGCAACCCTCAAACATTATTTTCAGTCTAAATGTCTGTGGAGCTCTGTTGATAAGTCCATTAGTGCATCCTCACCAATTTTCATCTGAGAACACTATATTTTTCAGGTATATTCTTGCAATGTACAGTTATTTTGTGTTTGAAATTCTGGCATAATTAAATGCATAATTTCGTCAAATTTGGGGTGCTACTCTTTCATGTCCTAAGTACAACTTAGGATTGTTTTTAAACTGAATTTACCGTCCAGTGCAATTTAAAATATTATTTTCTGTTATTAATACAAAATGTATGCAAGCCACTGCTAAGGAAAAGTCGAATATAAACATCCCTTTAACAGTTTTCACTGCAAATATGAGCAGCTTCTGTACAAGACAGAATTTAAAAATGCAATAAAGCTAGAGGTCTGCTTCCTACAACTCTGCATAGCAATGATGACCTCTTAAATATAATCAAGAGCCCATTTTGCCCTTGGTCTGCTCCAGTCTTGGGTTTGAATTGCAAATGGGAAATGCAGGATTGACCTGTTGAGAGGTCACTGTGGTGTGTGTAAGGTCCTTCTTTAATATGATAGTAGAGATTGAATGGGGCTCTATTTCCATCCCTTGTTCATTTGTGGTACAGTATTTCAAAGCAGCAGAAATAGTTTTCAGAGAATCCTTATGAGTGATAGCAAATAATTGTTAATAGATACAGCATGGTAGCTTTATTTTATATCTGCTGCAGTACTTTTTTCTTTTCTTTTTTCCTTTTTTTTTTCTTCTCCCTGTAAAGGCAGCTTTTTCCGTTTCACAAATGGAGTGTGGTGGTCAAGTCACTCTGTTATTGGCCTCCTTTGAAGCTTAACTGCATAGAATTAGGAAGAGGGAAGAGTGTGAATGGTACCATCCTCAACTTTCAGTAAGGAGAATGTAGCTTACTGACAGCGGCCGGATAAGACAATTTATAAATGGTTGGGCACTTGGCATTAATGTATTCAAAATTATTTTACTTACTAGATCCCTATGTGGCTCTAGTTAATGTCTGTTATCAGTGGGCTGTTAGTGCTTTATCATCGGTAGGACTGGGAACATCTCATTTAGAGGTTTATAAAATAACTGGAAGAATCCCTCTAGATGTTCTGACATGTATTTCTTGTGCTTCTGATAGACAACGTTTGTAGTCCATTATATAGTGTCTCTAGAAAAATTAATAATGCGTATTTCAGCAGAAGAAAACTTTATTCAGTTTACAAGGTTAACTTTACATATCTGTAAATATATTTTACTCATTCTTTAAGGTTTTAGGAGTTCTTCCTCTAAAATAAATAGATAAATAAGTGTTCTCCTCTCTGTCATAATGCATTGGGGTAGTAAATTCGTAGCTCAGTATAGCAAAGACTTCGCCTGAAGGGACAGTCGTTAGGGGAAGCACTCTTTATATAAATTATGGAACTGTGATAGATAGTTGTCATTCTCTTTTTCAGCAATCAATAAAGTACTTTTTTGCCTCAAGCAAAAGATGTGGGGTATTTTTAATAATGTTCTTAAATTACACTTTATTTTCATTAAGAGGTCACTGAAACACTGATAAGTTTTTGCCTTTCTGGAGATTTTTCTCCCGTTTTTTTGGAAGGGATAGAGGACTCCTGATTTTTCATTGTTCTGAACACTGTGTCAGTTGAGCTACAGCAGGAACGTCTCGCTGGCTTAGCCCAAATCCCTCTTTGGAGACCTGTGGGAACTGAAAAGTCAGGCCAAAGGACATACCTACGCTGTAGGATGCCTTGCAGAACGGCTCACTAGCCTCGACCAAGTTGGCACACCTCCACAGCACAGCCGCTGATGGAGATACTGGCGCTGATCTCGGAAGCGTGGGGAGATGGGAGGCAGCATCCTAGCTAGTCAGTCCTGCCCCTCGGCTTGATTAACGAGCTTGCGAGGCAGGCGCAGGCCTGCGGTGCTGCTGCTTCCCGTCCCGGGAACGGCTGCTGCTTTTTTAGGCATGTCTGCACCATGGTCCACTGAGGCTCCTCAGGCCATGGCTAGCTCTGCCGCTGAAGAACTGCTTTTATCTGCAGACATTTTGCTAGCCTTGATACCTGTCCAAAACTGAAGTTCAGAATCAGTGTCCTGTCTTCTTGTTTGTGTTTTATAGCTCTAAGGAGAGGCTGTCTCCTGCGGCCGAACTGACTGCTCACTGACTGCTGAAGGGCTGTATGCAAGTCTGATAGTGGACTCAAATTATGTTACGGGGTGCTTTGCAGGACCGTTGTCTGCTTTCTGATTACAGAAGTGCTAAATGCTCTGATGTTTAGTGGTGTTAGAGTTACTTGTAGAGTCCTAATTTTGTGCATTTAAAATCAGGTTTCTCTGTTTATTAGGCTCAAATGCATTTTCATTGAAGGTAGAAAACAGACTTTTGTGAAGCAAATTTTGCTTTGATGACTGAAACAGTGTTGTTGATTTGTGTGCCTCTTTGGGATTTTGAAAAAATACTGATCTATCAAATGAGTTAATTCTCATGTTTTATTAAATAAAAGAAAAAAAAATCATTTCCACTGAAGTCTGCACCGATTTCTTTGGAAGTCTGTGCCCCAAACATGGTGGAAATGTGCTTTAGGAACCCTTGTCTTCTGTATGCAGTTATATCATCTAGAAACACAGGAAATCTACAGCAATAAAAGCTGCAAGGATTTGGAATGGCCATTAAAAAGCTTAGCTTTTTTTGGCGCAGCAGCTTGTTCTGTCTGCGTTCTTCATCTCCTCCCTTTCCCATTCCCCTGCTCTCCAAACTTTTGCATCTGTTTTTCTGGAAATTTTGTCTGGATAGAAGATGTTTTCCGTTTGTTGATTCTCAGTTATCTATCACCTTGGTTGGAGCCCCAGCTCCAGGTGGACCTCCGAAAGCTCAGCAGTGCTGGGGCTCTCCACCCTTCAGTGCACATCAGGCTGCTTTGGATGTGCCCATCAGCTTTTTGGCAGACGCAGAACAGATCTGAAGCTTGGTACACGTTTCATCTGGCTATGCTTGTCTAGAAGTAGGGAAATAAAGTTTCTATTCATTCGTTGCATTTCAAAACAGTATATGTTGCCTCCATAGGTTATGTGATTGCAAAGCTGCCTTGTTCCCTTCCTAGTTTGTTGCTGGGTTAGAGCTGAAGTATTGCAAGTTTTAGGGAAACTTACTTTTCGTGTGGTCCAGTTGTTTTTAGGCTTCTTTGTTACTAATCTAGTGTACTTTGTTGTATTTTTTAAAGACAAGGTAGCATTGTGCAGTTGGTGGGGGAAAGGAAAAAGTTTTTCTCTCTAGTTTGCCTTTACAAAGTTGTTAATTTCCCCGCTCTCCTTATGCCCATGTTGGTGAACCATTGCTCTGCCAGCTGGATCTAAAGAGGTCTCTCAGCCTCTGTGTGGAGCACACAAAGCCCCTTAGAAAGTCCATCCAGCTTTTTGTTTCATTTGACCCAAACACGTTAGGTCAGCCGGTGTCCAAAAGCACCGTTTCTAATTGGCCGTCAGCCTACATGTCTCATTACTGTACCTGAGCAAGCTGGAGACTTGTGGGGCCATGTCAAAGGGCAGGGCATCAAAGCGGTGTCGGTGGCAGCCGCCAGCCCGGGGTCAGGTTTGCAGAGCTGCTGTGTGCGCGCGTTTCTCTCTATATTTACCAAGCATTATTTCCCTGACATTGTTGCGAAGAGATTTAAGGTTTGGGGCCCACTGCGTTACATACAAATCTCAGCTGACTTTCGGACTCTTTTCTCCGGCTGTTTCCTGATGGCTGCGTGCCTTTGTCTTCCTCAAGTTTGTGTTAGACCAAACGTGCCCTGGCCAGGAAGGGTAACCTAGGCTGATGGGTCGCTTCAGTTCTGAGGATGAGGAGTAGTGTCAAAAGCAAAAGCAAAACAAAACAAAAAAGCATCCTGCTAGGCAGCAGTGTGTTTTATGCACTCTCCTAAAGGCACACTTAGTATACACAGACTCAACGATTAGATGCAAAGCTAGCTAAGTTGTGATTTTGCTCTCTCCTTGCAACTTTCAGAAGTAGCTGTTCTGCTGCACATAGAGCAGAAACAAGAGTTACAGCTTTCAGGTAGCTTTGCAAAAAGCAGAATGGGCCTGTTCTTAGGCTTCCATTGACTTTGTTCTTCACATGAAAATTTGAGCTATGTTTTGTTCCCTCTGTATATTTCCTGGCTTTTGCCTGTTTAAGTCAGACATAGTATTGAACGTATTTGGTGTTTGCATGCAACACTGGTGTCTGTTGGAGGAGAGGGTGGTTGAGCGCAAGCTTTGCTTGACAAAGCGCAATGAAACCTTTTATTCTAATTATACTTTCTTTTCTGTACTTGTTTTTTCGTCCTAACATCAAAATGGTTAGTTAGCGTTATCCTCTAGTGTCTCCTCTGTGCCCCTTACCCTTAAGCAAGAACGCTCCTGGCCATGCTATTCACCTTTTCCTACCATGCAGGACGTAGCTGAGAACGGCTGCTCTGCGGCACCAGAAGAGTCTCTGCCAAGGCCAGCGCCTTCTCCCTTGGTTGAAAAGAAGGACCCTAAATTAAGGGAAGATAGAAGACCAATCACAGTACATTTTGGTCAGGTATGTGTTGGTGTTAGCTTTCTTTAAACTATGTGACTCAGAAGAGAAAAAAATAGTTCAGAGGAAAGTCATATTAAAGAATATGCCAATCATTTCTTTATTTTCTTGCAGCTGAATTATGTTGTTGTATCTGTATAAACAGGATTCAAAAACCTTGTTTTGTGGGATTTACTGATTCCTTTTGTTCATGCAATGTTTTTAGAAGAAAATAAATTCTAATTGAATTTGAAAAAATTATGAAATCATTAGAGCAGTTTTATAATCTATTTTGCCTGTTCATTTTAGCATGCAAAGATGCTGTGGCCCTCAGGGCTGAGGGTGTGTAATTTAAAATAGCCTCTGTTATGTAGCCAGATCATTAGTGTCAACACAAAACTTCCAGCTATTAAAGCATTTTAATATTCTTTAAAAATTAAAAGCAATGAACTAAGATAGAAAAATTAGTTAATAGCTTACTTGTGTACTCTCTATTTCAGCATTGACAATTGAGCTATGCACATCAGTTACTCTCATAATGTTTCTTTCAGTATGTTGGCAAAAAAGCAATTTTGTTTGTTTTTAAAAGCTAGTTATTTAGAAAATGTTATGTTTGTTGTGATTATTATAGAAAAATGTACAATACTCACTATAAATTTGCCAGTGTTCCACTATTAAGTGTTTGCTTGAGTCAGGAAATAACATTATTTTGATTTGTGATTTTTTTTTTTTTTAACAGTATTATCACGAGAATGGTAAATGTATGGTTTCACCCAAGGAAACATAGTGTGATTTTAAAACAATAATAAAAGGAGTGGAAATTAAAATGTGAGGCGAACCAGATTTTTAGATGAGCATTTATTAATAGAAACAAGTCAGTATAACTGCACTGATCGTTTAGATATTAAGGAGAGCTACATCAGATATAAACCTTGCTCAGGGCATTTTATTTTCAGGTTTCTGTATCATTTTAGAACTTTGGCTGCTGTGCTAAATAAAGAGTGGTTGAAAGCTTTTTTTCAAACAGATTCTATTCCAATTAAATATTTGCAGTAGAGATTTATTTTTCGCTTATTTTCTGTGCCAATAGAGTTGAGAGGAATTGGCGCTACTGGAGAAATATAGCCACCTAGCTCTAGCAGGAAAATGTTACATTTCATTTAAAACAGTCATAAATGCAGAGAATATTATAATGTATTTTTAGTTTTTCCCTTTAGATTTTTATGAAGGATGGATGGTTCAAACATTTTGGTAGATTAATGAAATATATCATCAAGTGGAAAATGTGAATTTAAATTCATGAGGTTTTTTTAATGGTCACTTTCAAATTTTTTAATGATCACTTTCTCTATGTCAAAAGAAGCACACATCAGCGTTAGTGAATCACTGACTGCGGTGAAAGACTCACTTGCTAAATGCTTATTACTGTCATTACATTACAAATGTCAGATTCCAAAAAATTATCTAACTTGGCAGTTGTAGGGCTACCTCACTTAGAGCCTTTGTCCTTTCACGGGTCCTTTTTTGCTAATAGCCTGATGCCAAATTGAAAATTAAATCACACTTTGATGCAAAAGGAAAAGGTGTTCAGGTCTGTGAAAAATAAATTAAGGCTTTTGGGAGGGAAAAAAGCAGCAAAATTTACTGTTTAAACAGGAGATGCCTTCTAACTAGTGATTAAAGGGAGTGATTTTAGTGTCACTTTTAACTCTGTCTAGGATACAGTAGGTGGGAACAATTAAAAAGCCACAAGAACTCTGAAATAAGGGCTGTTTGTGCATTCACAGTTCTTATAAACTGAAGAGGATGAAAGAGGCTTTTTTCTCATTGTCACTTGCTTTCTGTGTCTGCTGGTATTATGCTGGTGTATATGGCAAAGGCAGACTTTTTTAAAATGCATGCATGTGGATTAGGGTCAAGCCCTGCGTATCAGTAATGCAGTAAGCCTCGTCCATACCACTGCAGCGAGAGAGCCTACCAGCAGCAGCGAGATGCCTTAATTGAGACATGCTGTCAAAGTGACAAACACATTTGCATACAGTCTATTTATTTTTGTTGGAAAGGTCTGCAGTCGGCTCTTGGTGGAACATTCTTAATCAGCTCGCTGTAAGTGAGCCGGCAGCTAGCTGTCCTGTGCGAGGTGCTTCTCTTCCTTACGTGACAGATTAGCTGAAGGGGGATGGGCTTGCAAGCCACCAGCAACCTTTAATTTTAACTCATTATCTCTCACCCTGTAGTAAGTTAGTTTCTAGCTTTTCTGAGTACAGTTGTGTATCTGCAGTTGTTAGCTAACAAAAAATACCGGTGAGTATCTTGAAATGTCTTTGTATAGCACTGTAGCTGACTGTTTGCAAAAATTTATCAGCGATTATCTAAGCGTATGAGATTTTGTAGTGTTGTATCTCACCTTGGCGATTGTTTGCTGGACGTTATTTAAGAGGTTGCTCAAGGCAGAGTTGTTTTAGTAGTGATTTCTGTAATGGAGAGACATTGAGGAAGAGTTACCCGTAGCAGGAGAGCTCTCCTTGAGCGTGAGGAGGGTTTTAGCGGTGTAGTCTAGGGCAATGCAATAAAGAATTCAGCAAAGTGTTTCTAAAACTGCAGGAGGAGAATAGAGCGGAAGGGTGTGACCACAGCTTTTTCTCCTCCTTCAGTTGCACTGTTTTGGTTTACTCGGGATGTAGCTTTAACGTTAGTCCTCAGGACAACCAAATATAAGGAACTGTTATCATGGACTCTGATGTTAGTCAACAAGTAGCAAGAGCAACAGAGGCAACCAAGGTTTAGGCGGTGGGGAGAAGGGGCAGCAATTTTCAAATGACAAGACTCAAGTGGATAGTAGATATATAGTACTGGATAGTAGTCTCTGTTGTGGGAAAAAATAAGGTTAATTGTGGTAGATACATTGCTACAGAGAGCACCTTTTGCAAATGACTTAACGATTGTTTTCTTTCTTCCTGCTTTTCGCCTTATATCCTGACCAAAGTTTGTTTAAAACGTGAGATCGCGCACTGCCAATTCGAATACCGGCATGTGCTGCTGCCCCTGCCGCAGCCGTCGCGGGGCTCCTTCGCGCGGCGCCAGGCAGCGCCGGCGCCCGGAGCCCGCTGCGTGCCGGGAGCAGGCGGCCGGCGCGGCCTCGCCCCCGCGTCCGCGGCGTGCGCTCCCACGCCTGCGCGCCCGCTTCGGCCCAGCGTTGTCGTTCTCACCCTTGGGCTGTATAGAAAATAAACACAAAACGTAGTAGGGATTGGACTTTTCCAGTTTCTTCTTGGCAAGGTGTGTTGGCACCTCCAGTGAAACGTCAGCTCGGTGCTGGTGCTGTCTTGTGTGTCACGGTGGCCGCTTTGATGGCGTTCCTTAGGCGTACAAAGAGGTGCGAGGGGCTGCTCTGCGAGGACCCGTACTTCCAAACGTTCAGGATCTGTTGTGATACTGGACATCTTTGATCTGATTTTTTTTTTTTTTTAAACAAAAATATTTCTTTTCCCTAATGGCTGCAGAAATTCTAGTTCTCTTGATTGTTCATAAATCTCATCTTTTTATTTTTAAAATAAGGAAGGAAGACTGCCTGGATCTTGGCCTTTTCATAGGATTTTTCAGATTCCGAGTTTCCATTAGCGCTACTGGAGTCGTGTCTTTCTGCTAGAGATTTCAACTTCTGTCGCGGAACTGTTACTGGTGGCGACGAGGGGACTGCGCAGAGCGTGGCGTTGAGCAGCCTTAGAGCTCTTCCGCTTTGCAGTCGTCGTTACCTGATTGAGCTGTATGCAAATTAAAGTCTGCAGTTCAATTCTGTCCGCTTTCAGAGGTATGTTGCTCGAGGAGCTTTTAATGTCTCTCCACCCTAAACAAAAATATTGATTTAGAAGTTGCCTTTATGCCACAAATACAAAAGAAATATGATAAATCAAATTAGAAATAGGACAAGGCATTTTTTTTTCTTTTTACAAAACTGAACTGATCCTGACCAGGTACTTTTTTTTTTTTTTTTTTTTTTTCCTGCAGAGGCACAATCTCAAATATTGCATTCAAATATTTAGATAAGTGACATTTTTCTATGTTATATATGTTACAGCCAAAAAAGCTAGGAATCCAGGAAATGCAGGCATCTCTTTAATGATGGTGATTGTATAGCTGTTTCAAATAGCACCAGCAGCTCTCCAAAATATCTTGCTGAGCTTTTAATGAGCAGTAAGCTTTTTCAGTTCTCTCATATGTATGTATTTTTTGCATTAGATAATACCAAAAAAATTTATAATGTATAAGCTGATAGTTTTGTTAAGGGAGGAAGGCAAATTCATAACCGAATGTGGTATTTTAGAAGCCTCCCGAAGACGGTGCTTAACTGCTAGGCCACTAGTACGCCGGCCGGGTGTTGCTGTGATAAAACCACGTACAAATGTCCCTGTACCACAGCCAGGAGAAGAAATGCCGTATGATTTTTAAATTTTGAGCTGCTGCTGAGATCAGTGGACAGACTGACAAGTCCTGTTAGCTCGGGCCTGTGGGTGGTGTGGGGTGCTGGTGGGCTCCAGCAGACCCCGCGGCCTTGCTGCGCTGACAGAGCACCTGGCGCTTGGCGGTTGCAGCCCGCTTCTTGGGGAGTCAAGGGAGCACTTCCTTTTCCAAAACTATGCTTGTTTTTTTCCACAACTTCTTCCTAATAAAGTTTCTACTTCTGTCCACGCTGCTGCCCACCTCTCCAGCCCTGGTCAGGTCTCAGGTGCTCGTGTCGCCCCTGTGGGAAGCTGCGCTGTCGGCTCTGCACGAGCCCCCCGGGCCGTGCGGGACCGTCGCCGGTGCCCGCGCTTCACCCGGGTAGTGGCACAACTGGTATAGTACGTTTCAAAGCGACTTCTGAGGAGGAGCTGCCAAAATCGTCGTTTTGAAGGGGGGGTGAAGGGGGAGTTTATCATTTCAGTCGAAGCAAATTGCACTGGCAGTTCTGTTCTGCTCTCTGGTTGTTTCTGGTGTAATGAGAACGTCTTTTGTCAGCTTAGGTGTGTTTATGCTGCTCTGGTTTCTTTTTATTTATCTGCAAATAGAGTATTTTACTCCATTTTTGTACCAAAAGGTAAAGCTTAATAGAATAGAAGAGAGTCTTCTAAATGCATATTTACTTAAGAGGTTCAGTCGTATTCCATTTTCAATGCAAACAGGGAAGAATTCGTATTCCAGGGGCTAATGTAAGTCAAACCTCAGGAACAACAAAACAAATATATTCATAGTACTAAAGCAACTTATCGGAGTGTGGAAAGACTTGTCCAGAATTCTCTTCCAAGCTGATTCTTATTTCTATTAAACTTTTACAAGCCGTAAAATGGAAATTGGTAGCTTATTTGCTGTTTTGATCATTTTGCTGTGAGGGAACTGTACATTTACATTCATTTTTCCTGTTCATGATCTGCGCCGAGACATGCAGAACGAACAGCTCTGCTTTGTAGGGCAGGTTTCTTCCTCAAGAAGATTAAACAGTATTAAGAGGTCAGGGGGAGGATGGGGAGAAAGCCTGGCAGCTACATTCCAGAAATGCAAAACTGGATCGGCGAGGCCAGAGGCAAGCCGAGGGAGGGATTAGCCGCAGTGTAAAAGAGCTCAAGTGCGGAAGGGAGGAAGGCTGCGCTCCAGCCCCTGTGACTCCCTTCACACCCAGGTGCCTTGGAACAATAGCAGACTCCCCCGAATCACAGCAGGCATTGTGTGGCACCGAGGTAGAAACCAAAGGGGAAAGGGGAAAACAAGTTCATTTTCTAATATTCATGCAACTGGAGACTGCGATTGCAAAGCTAGCCTCCCCTGCTCCTTGCCACTCTGAACCGCTCTGACAGTAGGGACCCCATCATTAAGAAAATAAGCTTCCATCCCTCTCTTCCCCACTGATGAGCGAGATGGTATCCCTATTCCTTGCTGATAAACCATGTGAAATTTTCTCCCTCTGCTTGATTCTTTATGGATTTAGCAAAAGTATAAGCCTTCCAAATTCTTCTGTGTTCAGAAAAAACATTTTCTTCCCTCGTTTCTTCTTCTCCTCACTCCTTTCCTTGACTCCTCCTTTCAGGCAGGAGTTCAGTGTTACTCGGTAGAAGTCACTTCACAGAAAAGGAAAATGTATTGGCCCAGAAGCGCTTGTTCATCTAATGCCTGCTTGAGACTATTCAAATGTCCTATCAAGTTCGTAGGGGACACTGTTCGTAGTAAGGGGAATAAAAACAATGTCGATGAACAAGAAAATAATGCATTTGATTGAAATTCTGCTTTGTGGTGTGCAAGATTTGCAGGAATGACAATCCATGGGATAGGAATTATCTAACTAAAAGGCTTGCACTCTTGTCATGCGTGTAAATATTTGACAAGTGAGACCTGGCTCTCTCTTTAGGAAGATGTATACCACCTGCAGAGCGTACCCAGAGGTTACTGCCTCTCATGCACTCGCTTGCCAGCATTTTCTAATGAGCACCCAGATAGCTATGTCTTCCTTGGCTACTGCAGCAACACAGTGTGCGTGTAGCTCATGTTACGTAGGAATTCAGGCTTTGTAGTAAGATCGTGTTGCTCCAGTGCTATGTCCAGCAGAAGTGTTCATCCACAAAAAAGCACGTTCTGGACTAGGGCCTTTAGGATTTGCCAACTGCCTTGGCATTTCAAGCATTTTTTTTAAACAAGTATGTTCAGAATAAATTTGCTGCTCTGGGTACATGCAAGTCAGATGCCATAACACTTGAATCTGGATGTACGGAGAAAATATTGTGGTTGAGTCGACCTCCTAGGGCTTTGTGACAAGCGATAGCAGCTGTAACATGTCTGTGCAGAATTTCCTTGTTAGTCCTGTTATGTCGAGGAACCCATGACTACCTTGTAGGGAGTATCTTGGTCCATCACTGCTGGCATATAGAGGCAGAATTGTGCTTTATAAATAAAACATACATATAAAATAAATACATCAGTGCATGCAAGGCTAACCAAATCACCTAGATTGACAACTTGAGAAAAGCTCAGAGGGGCTTATGGATGACTTGCTTAGTCTATCAACGTAGATCAGCATCCAGAAGTTTCTTATATATTACTTACGAGGTGGATACATGCAGTTAGGCCAGAACTGTCTGAATTGACCTCTGGGCCTCTGGATTAAACTAGAAGATTAAAGGAGGGGAATATATGAAAGAGACAGTTCTTCTAACTGCTAACCCCACTGCGATTGCTTGTTTGGCCGGGTGTTTTTTAGATTTGTCCTTCAGAGCTGGACTGATTAACATCAAGTATAGCAGTTGCAGCGTGCCATGCTGCACATCCCAGAGCCACATAATTTTGTACGTTTGTGTGGAGGAATATTACCCTAGTTATGCAGACTTCCTCAGTGAGTGATGGAGATGCGCAAAGCAGATAGTCACTGCTGTTTATGGAACTCCTTAAATGAGAGACTAGCTCTTTTTTTTTTTTTCTCCCTATACAAGTATCCTGCTTGCTAGACGGGAATACCTTTAGAAGATAATAAGGGATATGCCCATATTCCAGCACTTTAAATCATGTGGATTGTGTGATCTCCTTGACTTGAATTCTGGTGTCAGGCCTGCTGAAAGCCCAGTGTAAAGCTGACGAAATGACCAGTTTAAAAAAAAAAAAAAAACACGCACAAAATGATGGGGCTCTTTTCTTTATTTTTGATATCACATTGCTGGATTTTCCGGCATTTTAAATGAAAAATATATGTAGTTACTTCCATGTTGACAATGTCCTTGAGGATTTGACAGTGAGATTTTCCAGCAGTTGCTCTTCGTTAGAATCCTGGTGTTGTTTAATAAGGCAGCCGAACTGCTGGCACCTCCGGTTCTTGTTTGTTCTCCGAGGGCTCGGGGCTGCTGCAGTAAGCACATCGACCAGGGCTGATCATTACAAGGGCGTACGCCACCATGAATAAAAATGTCACACGTTTTCCCATCTCACAGCAGTACAAAATGTCAGTCCTGTCAAACAGACATTGCAGGTAGCAGTGAGCAGTCAGTACAAATTGGGAAGCTGAATATTCCCCCAGCTTTCTGATATTCTTCATTTGAAGCAGAAGAAAAACAGTTGTTAACCTATTAGCTGTGATTTTAAACTCTGCTGAGATAGTAGAGGGATAGACTTTAACACATGGGGATAAATATATTCCTGGGGTCTAGGATTTTTTATAACATGTCTCTCCATCCTTGTGTGTTGAGAAACAGATGGAATGAAAACGGGCCCCTGCAAAATATACCTAATTTTCGTAGAAAAGTAGAAGTGCTTTGGAATTTTGGACATCTTTTCAATGAGATTATCTTTCAAAATGCTTCCCTTTTCCAACTCTGTGGATAGTTTTGAAAAACCTCCTTGCTGTTTTGCTAGTAATCCAGAATGGGCACGGTTCAATGAGTTATGGGAGTTTTCTTTCATGGTCCTTTCATCCTGCGGCAACATAATGGGGGATTGTGGTTGTGTTCTCTTTCTGTACAAATGAAAGTTATGCAGCTTGCAGGCTAAGGCATCTCACATGATGTAGAGCCATGAGATATGTCACTTTCTGGGTGTTAAACTTGCCTTCGTACCATGAACATATCTGTGTGTTCACTGAATTATCCTTCTAGGATTGAGGCATTGATAACGTCAGTGCAGGATTCTGCTGTTATTGCAGGATCCAGAAAAAAATCTAGGTTGGGTGCAAAGGAAGTGAAACACAAAAACTGTTACCAAGTCACCAGTGATTGCCCTAAGGACAGGGAGAGCAAGTGGAGTGGGCTGTGGTGGTCTATATAAAAGTGAATATCTCGAAGAAATTTACTTAGAAGTCCATTCTGTCAGTAGACAGCTCTTTGATTTTGCTCTGATATCTTTTCCTTGATACCTAGAAACTGATGCATACCTTTAAGCTAGTGAATTGTTGCAAATTAGTTCCTTCCCCAAAAGGCATTAATTTTTGAAGCAAGTTTCTTCCTCAGAGAGGAAGACTTGTGGTAAAGCACTGCAGAAACAGAACAGTTAGAAACTGGATTAAAAAATGCCAGCCTGCTTCTGGCTTGTGCATTTAGCTGTTTGCAGTACGCATCTTAGAGTCGTCTAAGACCTTTCTGCATATAAATAAGATAGGGAACAAAGCGTGTGAGGCTTTTTTTGGACCAGAACCATGCTAGTCTTAAATATGTAATTTTTTGTAGGCATCTGTTTCCTATGTGAAGAGATACCTGCTACAACTAATTTAATTTACAGTGGTTATCAAACTGTGGTCCACAGGCATCTGCAACCTGTGCCAGGTAAATAAGAGGCTGTTGACAGTCATCCCTCGTTGGAAAATTTCAGGAATCTTTAAACTCCAAAATCTTGAAAAATATCAATGTAATACCGTTAGGTTTTTATTACAGTATCTCATAAGAATTGAACAAATGCATGTATAGATGGGAGGAGTTCAGGGTTTGTTTTCAACTGTGCAGAGCAGATAGGAAGTGAAGTAGAAGAAATAAGAGGTAACAAACTCAAATTGCATTTGTGGTACTGCTTTTTTGCATAGTACATGAACTTTGCTGTCACTGGAGCTAGGAATTAACCAGAAGTCTTGACAAATCTTCAGACCACAGATACCATTAGAAGTTAACTGCTGTTACTACATAATATCCTCCCATCAGCATCATATAAGAATACATGCTACTTTGGGGCATGGGCTGAAAATGTCTGTCTGCTCAACACTTACTGCACACATGGAAAGTATATCCATCTAGCTCTTGAAATCGTCTTTTTTTCTATAATTACAGGCAGAAGAAATAAAATACCATTTAATTCTTCAACCAAGGGAGTTATTATTTAAAATGTGCATTTTTAAAATAGCATTGTTATAATATTCCATAGAAGCAGTCTAACCCATGCTTTTAGAATTTTCTGTCCCTCATACTCTTCCATAACACGCAGATTATAGGGGATAGCTACAAGGCTGTATTTGCTTCAGCCTAGTGGAATCATTTCCCTTGACAACGTATATGATCCTGAGATCATGCTCCTGCATTGAATCTTGGTTTTAGGAGTGATCTGGCTAGTACCCTGCAAGCCCTAGATTTAGAGGGTTGTATATAAGTGTGTGTGTGTGTGTGTGTGTGTGTGTGTGTGTATTTTTTTCTTTTTTCTTTTTTCTTTTTTTTTTTTGAAGTTAGCAACTCTGGGATTGTTTGCACAGTATGAGGTTAATAGATGGAAGTTATCAACACTGCCAACTGAGGAAAGGTTATCAGTGCTCTGTGTCGAGACGCACCATAAAAAAGGATCTTTCACCTTTGATCAGAAAGGCAGGGCGAGAGTCTTCTCCATGTTCTCAGAACGGACCTGCGTGTCTTTGGTAGTGCGCCAGGACACCGAGTGGGACTTAGACTTGTGAAATACGGATCCTTAGTCTGTATTAGGGAAAACAGGCGCTCACAGATCTTTCATTTCCTTCTCTTACTTTCTCTGTTGGGCAGTGGAAGATTCCTGGCTAGAAAAGGTAAAGGGGATAGTCCCTGTTCTTCTCATTAAACTAATCAGAGGGTTTAGTTGTGGTGGTAGCCCTCCTCTTTCATAAATTCTTGGCACAGCTACAGACATTGCTATACTTGCCAGATTCATGCTACCTTCCCAATCTACCAATATGTCGAGAAGAATGAGGCATCCCTTAAAACATGGAGATTTTTTTTATCACAGGACCCAGCAGATTTCTGTTGAAGTATTTCAGAGTGTAAATTAAAAATATATGCTCTAAAGCATACACTGTTCTTGTCATCCCAGTTTGTGAGCTGTGCATATGGGAGTATGTAAAAAGCAGTGTGTGCGCTGTGCAGGGATCTGGGTGGGTAATAAAACAGCTGCCTCATAGATTCCATCTGCTTTCTGTACTGAATCTTTTTAGGTACCATACATTTTTAAGTGTTGTTATTTTTTCCCTTTTTTTTTTTTTTTTTTAAATTGAGCGTTCAGTTCGGGTTCGGCACAGTCTTCCTAAGTCAGCGCTTCAGATCTTTTGCAGCATGTTATGTTTGAGCAGGAATATGTTCAGGGCAATCTAGCTCTCTCCCATGTCTGATTATCTGTAAAACATGCTATCAGTTTTCAAAGTGATCCTGAATTTCTTAAGAAAATAAGATAGTCAGGTAGAAGAACTATGCTTTGGAAATCATTAAAAACATGCCTCCCTACTGCTTTGAGCAGGAAAAACGCTTCCTTCTGTACGTGCTGACAAACAAGTTTTTGTCTAGTGATCTTTCCTTTATCCATTGTTTTGTAGTTTCACTTGTTGCTGCATATGAAATAGCACCTCTAATTTACTGATAAAGGCTCTGTTTTGAATACCACTTAAAAAAAGTTACTATATCTCAACAGACATTCGCAGTTAGTTTGAGATGATAGTCTGTTCACCAGCTGTTACTTCACACACCCAAAATGATTTTTTTTGTAATGTTTTCTCTAGTATAAGAAATTAACTAACTGTAATGTAAAAGTTCCTTGACTATATAATAGCTACCTTATGATCTGCGGGATGTATAATTTTTAAGTAGTATTTTTACAGTGTAAAAGCGAACATAAGCATTTTCTCTCTCCAGTATCTCATGGTTTAAAATCGCTTGTCTGATAATTAGTAAAACAGTGCCAGATCTGCAGTCATAAAATTGGCTTTCTGCAAATTTGCTTCATGTCTTGTTACTTCAGAAGTATTTGGAGCAAGACAATTAAGAAAATATCTAGAGAAAAAAGGTGTGCGGGTAAACAGCTATTGGTATGAAAGTGCTAATTTAGACATTTCTCCGCTTCATAGAAAAAACTACAGTATATACATTTAGGAGCACACCTAGAATAGCAATTTAGCTGCTTTTAGCAACATACCCAAGTGCCGTTTTGTACCTTTTCATCCGTACAACACAGGTAATTAAGTTGATATTCCAACACAGCTTCCCCTACTGACCTTTTGGAAACAATGTGTTTTGCTGCATTAACAAATTAACTTCAAATCAGAGACTGTTCCAGTAAATACGATCTTATATGATCTTCACATAATTCAGATATACTTTGCTTATCCTACTCTGGTGACAGATATTAACATCGACATTAAAAATGAAGCTCTGGCAAAGGGCAAATAGTTGTTGTCTTCTGGTGGACCTCCCCGTCAGTTATTCCTCACTGCCCTTTGCCTGGTCTTTTCTGCGCTTCACAACGCTGATTGCAGCCATACCCCATGTTTAATGGAGAGAAAAACATGCTGTTTTGAATACGTAGTTTTGCCTTACCATTCTGTTCAGATCTTTGGGGTTCTGAGATATGGTACATGGTGGAATGCATGCAAGACCTAACATCCCAAAATGAACTTTATTTCTGTATCACTTCAGACAGTTTTCACACTATAGTTTGTTCTTTTGCCTGCAAGTCCTGCTGTCTTCACCTACCTGAGTCTGAATTGCAGCTTGAAACTCTTAGCTTACACATAAACATATAAGGTAATTTTTATTTTCACTTACACAAATTTCATGCTCATCTAATGGAACTAAAATGATACTTACACAAGATGTGCACTAGCATGTCTCAACTTAAGGCTTGGTCTAGCTTTAGGCAAGCTGGAGCATTCTGTCACAAACCTTCCTGTGATCTAGAGACAGAGCAAAGCTTCTTCCTTGTCCTTCCCTCCTTCCTTTTTTCTCCATCTAACTGGGTCCCTACAGTGAAGAGCCCAGCCTGGGCCAGCCGAAACCTCTGCTGGAGTGTGTCAGTGCTGCTGCTCCTGCAGAGTCCCCGTGGTGTCAGTCGCCCGTTCCAGTCTCTTGCCACTTGCAGAGGGACCTGCCAGCTGTTCTGGAGGGGAAACAAGAAACTTTGCAGTAGATACAGAATAGTAACCTGCTGCCTAAGGAAAGCTTCCTTCTAACCCGCGCAGTAATTAAAGGTCAGTTCAGCCACGTCCAGCTGTAAAATTGAATGCCTTTTTGCCCTGTTCATCATCGTTAAATATTATGCTGTCTTTAGTCAGCTTGATTTGCCCTGTCAGTGTGCCTCAACCGTGGCTTCAAGATGCCGATTCCCGAGATGATAGTTAAAAAGCAGCTATCTGACGTTCTTTTCACTGGCAAATCACGTAGCAGGGACGTTTCTTTGAATTATGATTTTTTGGAGGGTATATCCATAAGGAGTCTGGGCTGTGATTCTTCAGGAGCTACGACTTCATCATTGAATTGTGGGTGGACTGACCTTAGCCTGTGTGGCATTGATTTGGCATGTGATAATTTCAGTTTAGTAAGAGAAGAGTTGAGTTCAGTGAATGAAGGGACAAGTGTGGAAGAGCAGCAGGATGAATTAGTACCAATATCAACAGAAAGCTTAGTAAAGAGGAAAAGAATGCTGGGAAGAGATGACTGCAGCTATGATATTGCACTTGAGCTTCTTATATTATATGGTGTTTAAAAAAAAGAAAAGACTTATCTGAATTGCCAGGGAAAAAAAAAAAATCTCGCAGTCCCCAAATAGAATGGAAGCTGAGGTAACCTCAGTAGGTGTTGATAACTCATGCGTATATCATAAACCTTGAGAAATTCTGTTTTCATTAGTTCTTTGGTCCTGGAGTCAAGTAATTAAGTGAGACTCTCTGCTTATATTAAAGAAGAGAAATTGTGACCCTCTTGAAACCAGAAAAAAATTAAAAGCAGCATGGGCTTGCCCTAATCACTCCGGAACAGAAGAAAAAAAAAGATGTATATATAGTTATGATTTCTAGGCCAACATATGATGTTTTAAGGTCTGACTTGTAATTGTTGGTCAATTAGGACTAATAGGAGTAAAATATTAGCGCTACACCGCACGAGGGCTGCATGTTGCTTTGGGTACAGGCAGGGAGAATACATGACATGAGATGGTATTCCTATTAAACTCCTCCAGATTGTACTGGAATTACTAATCTTCTGTGGAGGAATTACTGTCTTCTAATCTTAATCTTCTGTGTGCTCGCTGACATGCGTAGGAATATTCTGCAGTTCATGTTAACAGTTCAGCCAGAAAAGGTACAATATGGGTGACTCTTCTAACAAAAAAGTTTTCAGATCCTCAAAAAGCATTTAAAACTTGATGTTATTGCCATTGCCTTAGCAAACAGTGATGTAGCAGATAATTAACAAATCCTCTTACACACTTTCTCAGACAAATATTTCTCCTCAAGTGAGTAGGTGGGTGGGTAAGCAAAGTTCAAGTGTCCGTGTCTTTGCAGCGACTATAATCAATGTATCGATCATCTCGCTAGGAGGTAATCTTCACATATTGTGTGGTCTTTCTGTCTTGCTCGCTAAAGGGCCTGCCTTTATCACGGTTTTTTTCAGAGGCCTGAAATAATATTACCGTTGTTTCCTCGACTGATACTATTGATGCCATAGTCTTGTAGTGTTTCTCAAAAATTTGCCTGATTTTTGCTAAGGAAAGGAACAGCAGATTCCCAGACCAAAGAGGCTTTCAGTGCTGTGGTATTGTGTTTGAAGCAGTCAAACACACACATCCAGTGATGCAAACTAATACTGAAGAAATAAGAACATCAACATCTTTGTAATATCTTGCAATTCTTATATCAATAATGGAAAATAAGTTGGTGCTCAAGACATTGTTAACCATGGCTTTAGGAAAACACTTAAATTTCTTACATGAATAACCTACTCGAGAATTCTCTAGTGTAGAAATGTTCACAATTTCTAGGTAAACAAAAGTGAAATAAAGCAAAGTGTATATTCAGGAGGCATGAGGAAAAACAATAACTTGAAAAATAAAAGAATTATATATTGTTTTCCTGCTTCATCAAAGAGAGTTTGTCTAAGTAGCTAGGTAGTAAGTGAATGTCTTACCAATAACTAGAAAAGTGCAAATTTCAGTTTTTTCTTCTCTTCCACTACATTTCTGGAACATAATGGAAAATAAGTATGCTATGTCACATAACAGAGTTTTTATATATATGCACATACACACACATACCTATCTATGTGTCTTTCTAAAGTTTGTGCTTTCAGCCTGAGCAGATAGGAAGGGATGATCCACGGCAGCACCAGTGCAGTCCTGTGACTGAACTGAGTAATAGGAGGCACAGACGAGCAATAGTGTAGTAGGGCTATTGGAAGCCACGTCGACCTGCAGCCATGTCATGTCTCTCTCTGTTCTCTTTGTTTTCATGTTTGCCTAATTGGAAAACCTGGTGAGAAACTATCATGTAGAATAGTTCTGGCCTCAGCTCCCCATCCTGAATGCCTGTCTTTCTCACCCACTCCAAAAAGCTGAACCAAATCCATGCGTGCAGGCTGGCACCACGTGTCAGCCCTGGAGTCTCCTTCTCTGACAACACAAGTAGGAAACACCAAAGTATAATTTAATGGGAAATCTGAAAGAAAAATCTGGAGAGATGCAAAAAGAACATGAAAACAGGTAGGCTAGAGTTGTACCGTTACATAGCGTGAGGGCAGTTGAGAGAAAATGTCTGTCAATCTAGAACAAAGACTCGGCTAGTAAAAAGCTAAGAACTGCTGAGATGTCAATCTGGAATCTTATTTTGAGAGAAATACAGTAATCTGGGTAGGCTTTCTTCTTCTGTCTGAGGAACCTGTTTCTCACTGCCAGTTCGTCTTCTTTCCCTGTACAGCTGCAAGCCTTCGTCTGCGAACGCGCAGCGCGCATGGAGCAGGGACGCAATCTCCGTCTGGCCTAGCAGGCGTTCAGAAAAATTCCTGTTTCTCCTCTTGGAGGGCTCTGCTTCTCTGCTTTAGGTTCTAATATGTGCATGTAAGCTGCCACAGAAAGGACATTAACTTTTATCTTGTGCTTGATATCAATATTTTACTTTAGGATTTGGAGTCCCATAGTTGTTAGTATATTCCTAGTCCAACAGAGTTTACCCTAAGATACCGCCTGTGTGAAGAGTCATGCTGCTGGCTCAGGCAAAAGCAGCTGGATTGGAGCAGTGCCAGCGCTGTTACAAAGTTGCAAGTTGGCCAGCAGCTAATTTTAAAAGTAGGAGATCAAAATGATCACCTTAATGTACTGATCTGTTTTCATTCAGATCTGTCGGTGACTTTGTCACCTAGTCTTCTTTCCTATGTCCATACACACTTTGCTCTAGGCAAGGCATCTAAACCTGGGTCCAGTAGAGTATATGAGCATGCGTTCATCTTTAAGCATATGAAAAGATTAATTGACTTTGGCCCTCATGTTCTTAAATGTTTTTGCTGGTTTGAGGCCTTTAGCATAAGTTTTTACAAGCACTAAAATCGCTCTTGGGATTTTAGTGAAAGCGCATTATAATATCCTACTTTGCAGGATTCTTTCCATTCACTTAAATGTTGTCTAGAATATTTGGAATGGCAGGTTAGGATCCACTTTAAATATCTGTGTTGTCTCAGTAAATTTGGGATGGTCTGGTCTGGAGTGCTTATTATGTTACCTTTGGTTTAGCAAGACCTCTATTAAACCCGTGTCAAGGGGGCAGGTATAGCTACCTTTCCTATTATGGCACTTGGTAGGTCATGAGAGTGTCGCTGTTTTGAAAAGAATTGTATTTTGCGAGGTGAGTATGAGAGTAAATTACATGTTACCCACTCAAACTGCTTTGCCACAAAATCAGAGGTGTTTCGTGTAGGTGACTATTACTTTAATTTGCCTATGACTTAAGTTTCCGCTTTGATACAGCAGCAAAGACTCCGTCCGCCTCGGCCACCGCCTCCAAAGATACAGCGTTCATCTAGGCCCGTGAGTAGCTGGTAGTTTTGTTTCACTGCCACAGCTTAACACTGCCTGAACTGCACTCTCTCGGTAGCATTACTAAATCTTGGTAGTTTGGATTGTCAAACTTTGCAAAAAAGCAACGTGAGAATTATGCTCCTAAACTGCCTTCTTCTCTGCTGCGGCACAGCCCTGGGACCTGCATTTGTTCTGCTTTTCTTTGGCGAGTTCTGCAACTTTCAGTCAGTTCTGCAGGTAACTGATGCTGCTGTTGCAACATTTGTTTTTACTTTTGTGGTGATTTCTTAAACCAAAAATCTTGCTAGGCTGGCATAAGTTTTTAGCCAGTGAGTTTTTGAAGACTTGCACTAAGCTCAAATATGAAAGGAAGCAGAAGTCTGAAGATGAAGTATTTATTCTCCCCAAGTTTTGCTTTAAATTCATTTCAGATGCTTAATTTTTCTCCATGGACTAGACGAGTGAATACACCTAAACAAAATGAAGTCTATATTTAGGCATTAGAATGCTAGTTACCACGTTGTGGTCAATAGACAGCTATACTTCATGCTCGTTTAAAATGCTGTTGGAGACTCTCTTTAATTACATAGCATAAACATAGGCACAGCAGCTTGGCGAGAGGCAGCGGTTCCTTCATAGAAGAACTACACAGAAATTATTCTCAGTAACTGTATCAGGCAGAGATATCTTATCGAAGCAGTTTTTCATTCAAAACACTGACAGTAGGCAAATTGTTACATGTTATCTATACTAGATACCTTTAAAAATGGAAACTTCACTAGATCTGCATCAGGGACACTTTTCAGTACAGGAAATAAAGGGTATCAGTTTAGAAGGGATGTTGTTTTTGCAGCAGGCTTGGAAGGTATTTAATTCTGTTCAGGATTTTTGCTTCGTGAATTTTAATTCCCTCAAAAGGCAAATACCTCTTATTCCTTGCTTCCATATACATACATGTACGTGCATAAGAGAGAGATGCAAGTTTTCAAATCTAATCTTGCTAAAACTTGTTTAAAATGTTTAGTTTCAGATAAGCAGGCAACTAGTTAACAAATGCACTTGGGTGTGTTTTAACTTTTGATCTTTGGTGCATGTTCCTAAGTTAAGTTTCAGTGGCATGTTTTCTCTCCCCTCCTCCTTTTAACTCTGGGTGTTCAGCTTAACAGAGTTGTTGTTATGGATTCCTGCACTGAACGCTTCTGTTTTCCATGTGTGTAAAGGGTAGCATTGACTGTGCTTACGTGTGTTCTCTTAAATGTAATTGGTATGGGAGACCCTCCCAGATACACTACGCTGGGAACAAACTTTGCTGTTTTTCTCGGTGCTGCTAGCGGATTCCCAGAGCGCTTCGGAGCCCTCTCGGTCGGCCCTTGGCAGGTGCAGCCCGGCGAGGGCACGTTGCGATTTCCTTGTACACCAGTTCCTGAACAGTATTGCTCAGATTGAGTCATCTATTACATCGAAGTGCATCTTGCTAAGACTGTTTAATCTCCCAGCTGTAGTATATTAATAGTCCTCAGTATAATGTGTTTGTGTCAGCTGTCTTTGCCCCTAATGTGATTGATAAAAGGTTGGAAATGTAATAATAAAAGCTCCTGTTACATTCATCTAGCTGTGCCAATAAGTGGAATAGAAATGCTTCATTCATCAAGAGGAAATTCAAGATAAATGTAAATGATTATAATCGCTCCCAGAAAGTATGCTTGTACCGAATATGCATAAATTTGTTCAGAACTGTTATTTGGCTTTTAATAGATGAAATGCATTTTTGTATATGTACTTAACACTTTGTGCAGGCTGTTTTTTCACCCTCTCAATCTTGGCATATATTGCAGAGGTGAGTATCGGGAAGTAATTTATCCTAGTCTTTTACGGCAGGTCCTGAATGAGGAGGCCAGGGTCCCTCTGCTCCTCCAGCCAAGTCCATGTAATACTGGAGTTGCCAAGAAATACTTACTGTGGTCAGGATATATCTACTGCTAGGAGGAATCCATGAGCACTAGTGCTTGCAGCCTGAGTCGCTACTGATAATAAAAAGGAAAACACAGACCAAAAAAAGGTTAAGGAAGCATAACAGATAGATTCTTTACATTCTGCCATTTTAGAAATGAATTGTGAAGGTACTGTGAAGAAGAGAAGGTTGCTGCTATAATTAGCAGAGATCTGTTTGGATGAATAGAGGCTGTTTGGAAACTTCATTCAATTAAAAAAAAAAAAAGTAAAAATGTAATAATTATGCAAAAAGTTTATGAGGACTGTAATAAGCACATTTAACCTTTCTGTCCTGGATGTTCACCTTTATTCTCCTGGCTGTGTACTTATGTAATTGAATTTCTTTCATGTTTTTGCATTTGATATGCGTTTAACCTGCCTATTTGGCTACAGAAGGCTCAAAATCCAGCGAGGAATTGGCTTTTCCCTGCATTTCCCCATGAACAATGCTCTAAATCCCTCTTAGCATGTCGCCCCGCACTTTACTGGTCTGCTAGCCCCCTGGAGCCCTCCAAAACTCTCATCTTTCTCCCTCATCAGCATCACGCCCCCAGGGTACCACCCAAAAGGTGAAAGTGTTCACAGCATGATGACAAGCCAGCTTTACACATCATCTTCCAGCTCGGATTTAATTAAAC
Source organism: Struthio camelus (assembly GCF_040807025.1). Taxonomy (NCBI): domain Eukaryota; kingdom Metazoa; phylum Chordata; class Aves; order Struthioniformes; family Struthionidae; genus Struthio; species Struthio camelus. The sequence continues at coordinate 2,043,758 of NC_090961.1, forward strand.
AGGTTTTTTTCTTCCTCTCTTTTTCTCTTTCTCCTTCTCGTTCTCTTCCCCCCCCCCCCCCCCCGGTCCCTCTTGCGTCTCTCCCCCTCTTGCACGCGCTCTCCCTCTCTCCCTCGCTCGCTGTGTTTTATCAACCCTAATGAAGCAGTATTCTTCATCGATCCTGCTGATTGCCAGCCCATTCCTTTTGTTTGTTGGCACCGAGCCATTCAGCCGCGCTCTGACAGCTCAGCTCGTCTAATTAGCTCTGTTGTTCTTTTCCCCATGTTTCACCACGTTGCAAGTTCAGTTGAAGTTGCCACAAACTTAATCCTTCCATTCCTGCCATAAATTCACATTCTTAAGCTGTCTTTATTGTAGAGAGGAGCACCCTTGTGTGGGGACTGATCTTCAAGACCTTAACATCTGACCTTTTTATAAACCTTTTTTCCTAAGGAGTAGTGGCAATATATCTCTGAATTTCTTCATCATTTCTGCTGTACACCATTTCCTTTGAAATGAAAATTCAAGACAAAATTCCTGCCATTATTTTCTGCATACTGTTGTGTAGTGCCAAAACACTACGCACAATTTGATGGCTTTTCCTTGCAAAAAAAAATTTGAGCTTTACGTGCCTAAAAACTTGCAGAGATGGGGAAAACCCTCATCTGTCATTGCAAACATTCGCTAGTCATCCAACGAGCGCTTAGGTTGTAGGCCTTTAGCAGCTTCCTTTCTGCTGTAGCTGTTAAGGGAGCGCAGGCTGAGGGAGGGCAGGAGCGGAGCTGTATTCCTTCGTTTATTTGAGCGCTTTGGGGATTCCTGTTGAAGCTAGCGTTCAGCTAAGCCAACAAATTAGACTTTGTTTCAGATAAGGCAGTACTTTCTTAACAAAAACTGGAAAGCTTGTTTGTACAGCCTGGCCCTGGTGCTGCAAATGTGCGTTCCTGCGTTTGACTCGAAGGGGTAAGTTCGTCAACAGGATTCCTCATTAGCGTGGGGAGGCACTGCATAAACTTTGCCTATGTAGTCATCATGTGTGCTTATTCCTTTCCTTGAAGTGAAGCTTGTTTGCTTGTGGAGTTACATGGGAAAATTAAGCTTGATTTGTGAACAACAGAGGATGATGGATACGTCACTTAAGACTGGACTGGCAGCAACATCACCTTCCACAGGAAGCCTTTAGATTTCATTACAGACAACAGAAGGAAGATGCACTAACATAACTTAACATTCGTGGTGATAAACCCAGCAAGGCTTTCTGGTCAGCTGCTGAAAGGAACCATATTTTTTATGAAAAAGGAATAATGCTTTTCATGTTATAACATTTATTCTAAGCACCAACGTTTTCAGTGTTCCCTTACTCTGGATTCTTCACTTCAGAAGCTGGTTTGTTATGAACAAGCAAACAAAAGGATCATGGTGTTAGAGATGAGCTCTGATTTCCAATATAATGTACGAGAAAACACTGGATTTTCCATTTTTACTGTTTCAATTAACTGTTTAGATGAAGCTCACATTTAGAAAATCTTTTACCAGACGTTTAACCTGTACCAAACAAGACACTGGAATAAATGTTCAGTCCTTGGGTAACAGCTAGTGGTCAGTGACAAAAGCATATATGTTTTCATTTGCTACTCAAAAACATATTTTTTATGGGACATCTTTTAACAAGTTATGGGTACTGTGGTTCATATTAATGCTGATGAAATTGTAACTTTGTTGTAGCACAGAAAAATAAAGTTTAAAAGTGATTCTAAATGGAAGATGCATTTAAGGTAACAGTGGTTATGCAGATTTTGTCCTTTTTGCTTACTCCTTGATCAGCCTGAAGTATTTGATGAAATTTCTTCCATGTATGTGTGTGTAATAGGTTCGGCCTCCGAGACCTCATGTTGTTAAGAGACCCAAGAGCAATATTGCTGTGGAAGGGCGAAGGACTTCGGTTTCTAGTCCAGAACAGTAAGTGCTTCGCTGCTCTGCTTCTCCCTAGTTGCGTTAGTGTTTAAAGAATAGTATATTCAAAACTGGAACTTACCAAAGGAAAAAACAAACAAACAAAACCCAACAAATGAAAATAATTTTTTATGAACTAGAAAAAAGATTTATTTTTAATTTTTGGAATATTTTAGAGGAGGAGTGAAAAAGCAGAAACCAAAGCTTACATTATTTGAAAATTCTGGTCTTTCATATTGCACTTAATCTAATCAGCCGATTTAGTGAAAGTTTTCAATTTTGTGGAAGTGTGTTCATCAGGTTATTTGAACAGTGCTTTAAATGAAATTTAGCCAAGTCCCTGCAACCCCCCCCCCCCTCCGCCCCCGTTGCTGCTGGGCTTTCCCTGGAAGCTGCAGGGGGGTTTGCTTTCTAGCGATGGCAGCGCGGGCTGTGTCTGGTGCTTGTTAGCGCCCCGGCAGCAGAAGCTTTGTAATGAGCTTTAGAGTGAAGGCTTGTAGAGCTTGACCGTCTTGCTTAGTACTGGCTAATTTATCATCGCTTTGGATTTGACTGCGAAGTAAACGAGGGTAATGTTCTAAACACGTTGTGCTGCTGTCGCCGACTGCTAGTACGTAGTGTGTGTCGCTTTCCAACGTCTCTCTTGTTCATATAAACGGCATATTCTGTTATCTTGAGCAGAGGGATTTGTCAGGTGCTTTCATGAAAGTCACAAATTGAAGTACTTTTTAAAAAGAAGATACTGAATTTTGTTGCTGATTTTCTTAATATGTAACTGGAATTGAGTTCAATGACAGGCCATCAAGTAAAGAACTAAGAAGAGGATGAATGTATCATACCTTACCAATGTAGCATAAGAGAAACTACTGCATTTAACTAATATGTGGCATTAACTATGTATGTGGCATCGATATCCAATTCGGATTCAAAGTTATTTGGATTGTTTTTGAGTGCAGCTATTTAAACTGTTTAGAAGTACGGAAGAGTGCTAAGTTCTGCTTGCGTGCAAAGTCTGGTAATAGTTCGCTGCGTTTCCAAAGTGTCTGAATAAGCAGGTTGCCTCATTTCAGTTCAGGATTTGGGAATCTAAGGACTGGGCATTTTGCCAGGGGCCATTGATCTTAGACGGAAAAAGGCGCCTTGAAAAATACAGCTAGAGTAGGGACAGACCTGTCTGGCACTCCTGCGGGAGCGACTGAGCAGAGAGGTAAGAGAAGCAGGCAGCAGTAGGCTGTTTCCTGCATGTGAAGCATCTTTGGTTCCCTCCTTGGACTGCGGTGCACTAGCATTTTCCAGCTCTCCTCAGTATAGTTTGGGATGGCCGGAATTCTTGACGCTGGGAACACTTGCCAAAATGTTCATATGATAAGTAGCCTTTACAGGATGGGGAGATATTTTGGGTTTTAGCTAAAAGTGAATGGTGACTTTTAAATTATACAGGATGATTTATCCATTTTACAGTGGAATTTGGTTGCCCTCTTGTGGAGTAGATTGCAAACCCTGCAGAAGAGCTCACATGGGGTTACAGGGTGGTAGCTGTCCTTGCACAAAGGTTATAATGATTTTTTTTTTAAAGTTTTTTTTTCTTGAATGTTTAATATGATGACTCACTGTATAGCTGATATGCTAGAAGATAATTAAATCAGCTTAGCCGTTATATAGATTTCATATGACAGATTATGTATGTTTGGATTTAAAAGCTACCTGACGTTCCAGTGGCGTACTACTCCAAATTATTTTCTATTTCTAACAGTATCAGAACAGAAATAAACATAAACATGGGTGATAAACGTAATATTTATGCTAATACTAGTAATATATTGAATTAAAATTATTATTTTTCTTGATTTTTAGTTTGTTGTAATGAATTTTAGTGACTCTACAACTCGGCTGCTTTCACAGCGTGCAGAAAGCAGAGCTGCTCTACTGTGAGCGATCAGTGGCGATGCACAAAAGATAATGAAGATTCTTTGTAGCCATAAACTGGCTCATTTTTCTTCATGAGCATTTTACTGACATTTTTTTCCATCCTTTAAGTGTGGAATAAAACCAGGCAGTGTTTCTAATACCAGTGGTATTTGCTGTATGGTACAGCAAATCTCTTCCTGATCTGTCCCAGCTTCAATATTTTATCCAGTTCAAATACAATGCCACAGCAGCAACTGATGCATTTTTATTCTTTCCTGTCGTTAACTTCAGGTGGCAGAACAAACTTGGACAGAACTGCCAGACAGTTAATGGTAGAGTCTTGCAGTCAACCGGATATCCTGTAAGGTGTTTGGTTAGACTGTTTTAACAAAACCAAGTTAGACTGGAAGAGAGGAAGGGAGGGGAGACCAGGACAGTGAACTGGGAAGTACAGGTGGAGGTAACGTAACCTTCAAGACATTAGGATAGGTACAGATCTTCACCACAAGAGACAATTTGTGAGACTTAGAAATTCTGATGTTGGCAAAATCACAAGTCAACCAGAATTAATTGTGTTGTGATGGTAGAAATATCGAACCTCCTACTTAAAAGAAAGCTCGTATAAATGCTTACCGAAGTAATAACTTTAGGCCAGTGCCTTTGAACTTGTAAGGGCTCACTAATTCTGACTTTTCTCCTTACTGTTTATTTCAAAACAGCACTTTAAATACATGAAAAACATTTAAAAGAATGGGCAATGCTAATTAAGGATAATTAAGGACACTTTCCATGTTTTTTTTCTCTATCCCAGTAGGCAATAATGTGTCTATATTGTTCTGAAACAAAAATATAAAGCCAGGTTTTGCTTTTCTGTTTTTGGGTTTTTTTTTTTTTAAGAAAGGACATTGGCTTTATCTGTCTTAGATTATACTAAAATGGATCAAAAAAACACCTTTGCTTAAAGCCAAATGTAGGAGGACTAAAGCATCCTTTTGCTTTAATGTTCTCAATACATTGAAGAGTTGAATTTTTTGTCTTTTAGCTTGAAAAGCAAACAGGAAAGAACTAGAAGATTCCTTTACTCTCCAGGTTTATTTTGGGTGTATGGGGAAGGTGGATTTTTTTTTTTGTTTAGCCTTTATAATTTTCATTTCTTTTACTTTTGGAACACTCAGTAAGTGCTGAGAAGTGTTACCGCCCACCCCCCTTTTTTTAAGGGGTAAGTCCATACTTGTTTTCTTAAAGACTGAAATGCCCCAAAGGGAAATCCCTGCCTCTCTAAGCGTCAGCTTAGCCCTTGCAGCTCTGAGCAAGCGTGTCTGCCCGGTTTACCCGGCCGCGGCAGGAGCGAGCAGTCTGTTAATGAAAACTGCGCCTTATACCACGCTGGCAGGAGTTGCTGACACCGTTCAGGCTGGAGGGACGCTTGTGCCTAGGTAGAAACAGCAGTGGAGCACGAACAAATTTAGATTTGACTTCAAAAACGCGAGCTGCCCGCCCATCTGGAGGAGACCGCTGACTCTGAGACCTGGGGAGAAATCGTGCATGTCTGAACGCTGGCAGACCCCAGGGTGATCGTGGGCCTCTAATGAGGTCCTACTCTGCACGATGACATTCCTGCAAAACCAGATCGTTTGGCCAAAGCTTGTCCGGCTGCACTCGACTAAGGCATAACTGCAGTGCTGGTCGTAGCCTGGGTTATGGCGGAGGCCTTTGTCTCGTGGTTAGACTGTTTTGTCTCGTGGGCTAATTGCCACTTTCCTGGGAAGTCACAGAATAGTTTGTAGGGCCAGAGTTGCTGCATATGAGGAGCTGTAGGGATGTTTTACCTCTGTTGTGTGGCAAAAGGAGACCGTCTTCAGGCAGGTGCTCCTAGGTAGGTGTTGTTGAAGCCAAGTGAGAGCGGGAGAAGAGGCTGGTCTGGTTCAGTGCTTTTTCGCTAGAAACTTCAGGAGCCCCTGAAGTGAGATGTGAAGGAGAGCTTTAATGATGTGTGTTTTGCAAGTCCCACTGGTGTTGGTAAGGTGAATGTGTGATTCTTAAAATAAAGTGCCCACGTCCTCAGTGTCCCTGCCATAAGCTGTGTGCTGGCGAGGCCCTGACCTTGCAGAGCAAGCAAGGTCTCGGTGTACCAGAAGTTGGGCAGTTTGCTCCGTTTTTCAAGGTGGAGCCGAGTTAGCCCATAGCTCCTGCAGCGCGTGCCTCGTATCGAGCGATCCCGTGTGCGAGAAGCCAGTGCAAGCGCTCGCTGGGCAGCGGCTGGAGAAGGCTGCGTGCGTGGTGGTGGCTGGCACTATCAGCCAGAACTTCTCTGCAGCTTTTTCTTTTCCCAAAGTAAAGACTTTAATAATCAGAAATTATTATCTTATCTGATCGTACCACTTATCTGACTTAGCTATTCACCTGAAAATGCCGATGAGTGCGAATGGAAATCTTCATATGCAGTTCTTGCACATCTCTAGGATGAGGAACCCAGTAGCTGCAACTTACTGCATCGGGATTTTGGGAGGGACAGTTTGTATTTTCACTCGTGCTTCTGGGTAGTGTCGGGGTGCCCTTGTTGCAGATCAGAGGAGATCCCATGAAATCTGCTGCTCAGCTACAGGCCAGAGAGGGTGCTTTTCCTAAATTAAACTTGACCATAGTATTTAGTTTAATTGCACTGGCTCCAAAGCTGATTGTTAGACAGTTACTTTTCTTGATGTTTGTGTGTGGGAAATGCTTGTGAGGAGGAGCTTCTGTTCAATGAGCAGTTTCTTTCTGTATTCAACCCTACTATTAGCTTTTTAGTCTTAAATGATTGCGTGTAGGCTTCAGAGACATTTCCCAGGATCTCTGACTCATCAGCTCAAACGGTGACTTTGCATCCTGCTACCAGCTGGTGGAGACAGGACCCTCGGGATGGTGTGGCACTAACTACTGCACAACCTGCCCCAGGTAGCTGCTTCTCCCGGTGTAACCTTGCATGGCATCTCTGGGAAGCAAGCCATCAAGCAGACATCCTTTTAGTTTTGAGGTATTTCTTATGATATTGGGAAATTTGTATCTTCAGTCACATGAGTTTTTTTTTTCTCTATATAAAAGAAAAACATTGTTCTCATGGTATATGTGTTCATTTTCTAGTCAGTCTTCAATTGAAACACAGGAGGATGGGAGCAGTTACTCCAAAGAACGCTCAAGATCATTGCTAATGTGGGAGTCTGTTGTTAAACCATCATATTTAGAAGAGCTGACAGAAGAACTGTTTCCCCTCTCCATAAAAAATGTCAGTCATTCCCCCTGCAATAGAAAGTTTCTTTTTTTTTTAATTTTGTCAATAATTCAAAGCCTGAAAGGTTTACGAAGTGTAAATATTCTTCAAAATTGTCATTAAGTCTAAAATGTATAATTTCAAAACTTTTTTTTTTTTAGCTATAAAATAACAGGAAGAATTTATAGTTGAGAGCTCAGAAAATGTTGGATTACCACCTGGGGCAATTCTAAACACACGGGACATGCCTCTTTCAACACAAATTAGTTGTTCACCGAAATAAGAGGTTGCATTTTTTAGCAGACAGGCAGTTCTTTGAGAGCTCTCTTTTACACCACAGTGAGATTTCCTATTAAATGCAGAATAGGCTTCCAGCGTGCTCTGGGTTCGCTAAGTACTGCCTCGCTGGCTTCCAGGGCATGCAGAGTGGGTGGAAATTAAAATAGGAAATCAGAGGGTCAGACTCACAATTAACAGCATGTCAAAAGGCTCTTGGGCTGGCTAAACCAATGTCAGTGCTGCAGAAGTTCATTACAGCTTTCCAGAAATCATGTAGGACTTAGTATTGAAGCTAATGGCTTTCCCCATATATCATATGAATGAAAATAGGCTGCAGTGCAATAGTGGGCTCATTACACTGAAGTTAGTGTGAAGTCAGCATGATGGCTGTGTTAAATGATAGAGGCTCATAAAGCACATTAAATTCCAGTTGTTGTAAGCAGGCTCTTAGAGCTCTGCCAGCCAGGAGCTGTGCCTGGTGAAGGCTTTCCACGGCATCCCGCAAGCAGGGATCTCTGCTGAGGAGAAGCGCTAAGCCAGCAAGTACCCAACTGAGCAGGGATGGCTGAATCAAAAAGAAAATACTCTAGGCTGTAGCAGACAGACTCGCTGCCCGTGCTTCGGTTCCTCTGCCGTGGGGAAACGTACAGAAGAAGCAAGATGCAAAGAAGACGAGGCCAAGACAGCATGTGCCCGGCAAGGGCAGAGCAAACGAGACAGAAACGTCCCGAGAGCAGTTGTGATTTTTGTGCCTTGCCAAGCAAGAACTGCAGTAGCAATAGAAAGATAAGCTTGAGGACAGGGCTTGAGCAAGAACTGCCGCAGGAGCTTTTTCCATGCTAAGCTGGGTCGCTGCTGTCCGCCCCGCGGACCATCGCCTGGGCGGGCAGCGTAGTGCCGACAGGCCCCCGTTTGGCTCCCCGTCCTGTTCCTGGCTCTCCCCCTTCCTTCCAATGGGAAGTTTTCCCAGAAACTTTAATTCTGGGGCCTGTTTCCGTCATCTGCTTTGGTGTCTGCAGCGTGCCTTCGCGACGTGATACGTGCAGGGGAAGGTGCTGGGTAGGTACTAGCGTTGCACAAACACGCCGAAAACGCGACGCAGCTTTGGGCAGTCTTGCGTCTAGATCCGCCAGAGGCGGCAGAGGTTTCCTCCGCTCTGTTCCCGCTCAGAATTCTCCGTGAACATTTCCAACTCTCTAGATAATTTTGAACAGTTCAGAAAACACTATAAAACAGTGAGTTATGTGCCTTCACTGGACACGCTGATCACACGCTGTTGTTTCTGTTACCTCATTGGATGACTTGCGGTATAAATTTTTGTGTTGCTTTAATTTGAAATGCAGATATTTTTAGTCTTCTCGAAATAGTCTGCTCCTTTGAGCATTCGCAGTATACAAAGTGACACTTTAAAAATCAAGTCAGTGTTTAAATATTTTGTTAGTTCACGCTCGGGTACGCTGAGTATTCCTGACGCGCAGGAAGGAATTCCGGGGGCAGAGCCGGGCTTTGTTCCCCTTGGGCACAGCACCAGCTAATCCCCCCGGTCCCTGCTCTCCTGTTTCCCATTGCCAAGAAAAAGCCCGTGCATCCAAATCCCTCATTTTCTTCATTTTACTGTCTTAAGAGGGACAAATTAGTTCCCTTAGTTCCCTAGAGCTGCTGTATAGCTATTAAAAAAAAAAAAAAACACCCAATAAACCCAAATCTTAAAATCCTCCATGAAATTTGGGAAGCCCTTTGTAGGAGAATAATGAAAACAAGTCCCCCCTACCCCTTTGTACCATAATCTCTGCAATCAGGAAAAAGCAAAGCAGCTAATAAAGTATACAGATTCAAAATTATTACAGAATTCTCCTTATTAATGCTCAAATCCTATGCTCACATTTTCTGGATATATTTTTTTTATCTCGAGTACGTTTAGGTGTCAATTAAATTTGAAATATCTACATTTGTCAGCATTTCATTTTTGGCCAGCGTGATGTGCTGCTGATTTGTCCATGCATCCTGACACATGAAAAAAGCTCCTGAGATGCAGATCTTCCTCATTAAAAAAGAAACCCGCGCTATCGTAATGGTGCGCGGAGCCATGGAGCGCGTCCCCGGCTTTATTGCACTGTGTTTCTGACACGATATTTAAAAAGGAACAGCCACGGCTGTCAGTACTGTCATATGCTAGTGCTAACCGCAGACATGTTAAACTAAACATTAGAAAGAGATCAGCAAGTCATCTGCATGGTAGCTCAGCTCAGAGATTAGGTAGGCAGGAGCCGGCGCAGTCGTGTGCAGATGATGAGGGCCGCAGCGGTGACGGGCACCTCCTCGTCCCTGGCAGGCGGCGGCTCGCCGAGCGGCCTTGACGAGGGAGCAGGCGCCTTGGGGGGTTCTGCTGCCTCGAGCTAATGACAGATTTAAACTCGGGCGGTTTTGGATTGCTCATCGCTTATCTTTGACCAGAATCGTTAGTGGAGCAGTGCAAGTTAAGTGCTTTCTTCTTTCTAATAACGAAAATCCCACTTTCATTTAAGGAGTCTGGCAACAGCAACAAAAATGGCGCACTCTAACTGTTGCTATAGATGTAATCCTCTTTGCGCTGCTCTGCACCTGATGACCTGTCAAACAAGATATTATCTCATTTCTTCAGAGCCGGTTCCCGGTGGACTGAGTAAGCGCGCTGGCAGGCCGCGCTCGGCGCGGCGCCAGCAGCCTGCGCCCGGCGCCCAGCCGGGGTCAGCGAGGCTTCTGCGTCGCTCTTGATTTCTGGAAAATGATTTTAGCTGTGTTGCAGTTAGGTCAGTAGTTAATTTATTCTGCTACGAGAAGAGACAATATGTGCATGTAAGTTAGAGGAAATATTTCAAAAGCCTCTCTAATTTCTAAAAGTATTTTGGGTTGGACTCTGTGCTAACGTAAACTCAAATTTTTGCATAATACAATCCCTTTCCCAAAAAGTTTGCTAAAAATGTATTTATAGCAAATGCCACCTAATGCAGTGGCAGCGCCTCGATTTCCCCGGCTGCCTGGTGTTTTTTAATTAATTAGCTCTGACCTGATGGAGAATAAGCATTTATTCGCGCTGGCGCTGCCAGGCCCTCTTGAGCTGCCGCTTGCAGCCTCCAACTTCTCTTTTTCTAACCTCATCTTCTGGGCCGTTCTTCACGACCGCGCGGTATGGTTACATAGCCATCAGGACAAAAGGAGTGAGATACGGTCACGGCTGGCTACGGACGCGAACCCGCCAGCGGCGTCGGGCCCTCGCTGCCTTTCCGCCAAAGCGACGAATCCGGCTCGGGACCTCCGCGGTTGCAACCTTAGGCTTCGTCTCTTGGTTTTTGTGTAGCGCTTTGCGTCCTCGACGGTGGCTGTTTTGATCTGCGACGCTCGGTGATAAGCGGCCGATGAAAGGAGGGCGCCCGGGCCGAGAGCTCGCGCGGCTGGCGGGAGCGACGTTTGCTTTTGTGATCCTGGTGACGACTTCCCCGGGGCCAACAGAGAGGAGAGGCGGACGTGGGCGTGCAGCGGCCCGGGGCAGCCCGGCCCCCACCAGCCGTAGAGGGGCTTCTACACTGCCCTGGTAAAGAGGTTTTGTCTCCCTTTTAATTCCACGCTTAGCTCTGCCGGAAAGCAGCTGAAACGGGGAGAGTAAATCTAAGCAATAATGAAACAGTAGAAAAAGTGAAGAGGTTTTTCATTACATGGTAAGCGGATATCATGTTGGTGGCACTAAACAAGGTTGTGCTTGAATGTTAGTAGATGGAAAACAGTGGGTTGTGGCGCACAGTCTCCGGTTAGTGCTGATAAATGTAGTTGCTGTGGTTTTTTCCTTTCAGTTATTTGGGAAGCATTTTCCTTAATATTTCCCGTGCACGAATGTATTTTCTGTAAGCTCTTTTGCTGCCCAGCGCTTTGGCTTTTCAGAGAGCGATGCCCAGAGGCCGTGGCCCTGCGCTTCGCTCAGCGCTGGGGTTTTTCAGCGTTCCCGGGGCGGCGCTGTTTCTCCATGTCCTTTTCTCTCCTGGCCCCAGGGTATTCCCGTCCCAGGAAGCCGGCTCGCGCGCGCTCTCCTCTTCTGCTAGAGCCCGAGCGCCTGTGACGGTGTAAAGCAGCGCTGGGCGCTTCTGAACTTGCTCCAGCGGAAACAGTGACTCTCAGAAGCCTCGACTTCATGCAGAAAAGAGAAATTTCTTGGTTTTAAGGTTAAAAGAAAGTGAGGCAACTGATAGCTACAATAAATAACGGAAAAATATTCATAAATTCAGCAAGCTTAAAATATTTCTCTTTTATCCCCAACCAGTGTACATTTAAGCAGACCTGCACAGGCACGCACGGTTAGTTTTATGTTCACTAAAAATTTAGCCTTTGTCTTCGTTAGGTGCAGAGCAAACCCCAGAGATCCGACCTCCGTGTTTGCATCTAAAATAAAGATGGCTAGTATGGTCGTGTCAAAATTCGGGCGAAGTAAGGGGTCTTTTGTTTTTGCTCTTTGTTCTGTTTTTTAATCAGGGCTGAAGTGTGTTACCAGAGGCACTTCGGATTTTAAGAAGGTTTCAGCCAAACGGATTTTTGCTCCAGGCTGCTGCTAACGAATTCGTAGGCAGATCGTTAGCATCCTGTGATGTGGGAAAAATTAACTGGAGTCCCTTTTCTGCCAGATTTAATGTGAAACCTTGAAAGTAGTTAGCCACGGAGGAGAGAAGCATGTACCTTGCTTGGCACATTACATTTCACATAAATCCTCGGACAGTTTTATTTTTATTTCATTGTGAAGCAAATTTCAGATTTCAAGTCAGCTCCTTATATGTCAGACTGATGTCAGCCTACAAATCTACAAACACAGAGAGGAAGATCTAATATTTGTTTTCTTGTAGCCAGAGCTCACGATCTGAGGAGAAGAAAGATAAATTTCTAAGGAACAAAAATAGATTTTATGCAGGGTGTCCAAAATAAAGAAAATTCATTGAAACTTTCCAGAGAAGTTTTACGCAGCTGTCCTCAGCAGACAGGCGATGTAGTGTATGTCCACTTAGAAGGATGTGTATAATGCACTTAATATCCATATTATCTGTTAGACATACCGCTCTCAAATATCACTCAAAAGTGAACATGTTTAAGGGGAAAAAATAATTAATGGGAAGCATTTCCAGGGCACTAGATCAGCTATACGCTGCTGCCCAGCAGCACAGCTCGGTGCTAGTTGTCCAGCTTTGGGACATGGAGGAATTTTTGATATTTTGTGTATTTGTCCTTGCTCTATGGTACCAGTGACTTAACACAGCCTCTGTATTTGTTTCTCTTTATTTTGCTCTAATGGCCATACTCTGCCGTTTGTGCGCTTCCATCTTCAAAATTGGCATCACCGGTTGTTTTCTGCAGTTGCACCCTTGATATCTGAGAAGCCCAAGTGAACGATTTGAGAAGGTGCCCAGCTCGCTAAAAAATAGAGCGGGGGAGCGGGGGTTTCTGTGTTGGCTTCTTTTGCAGCGCGGATGAGGTTGCAGGGCTCGGGAGCCTCCCCTGCCGGGGAGCGCCCCCGGCACGTGCGCCAGAGCCGTGTTTTTTGCCTGGAGAGCGGAGCAACGCTCAGCGTTTGCCTGCAGAGCTCTCGGCAGCGGCAGTCGGTCGCGTTCGGCAGCGAGGTCGAGCCTGCGAATCACTTGGTTTTCTCTCTCCTCTGCAGCTTTGAATGTGACAAGTTGATAACTTCCTTTTCTCTCCCTGTTTCCTTCAGCCTTGTAAAGCCCATGCGACACTATACGGTCTTCCTCTCTGAGGACTCTTCTGATGATGAATTTCAGCAGGAAGAGGATCCTGTCTGTGGCTTCTCTGAAAACTTTTTCTTCTCTGCTCCTTTTGAATGGTCTATCCTATTTCCTTTCCTTGTAGTAATTCAGTCTTTGAGCCATGATTTTTGCACTGGTCAGGGCTGCCTGCTTTTATAGTTGGAATTTTTAAAATACTCCTGCAATCTTTGTATAGCACTTGGTGAATGTTTAGTAGTTCTCCTACTTGGTTGTTTTGATATGTAGCAGCATGCAAAAGCAAAATACTCCTGCATGAAGCAGCCTGCAGCCACGCACCGCTTGTTGGTTTGTGTCAGCCTGGAGCCCCGCGGGAGGTGACCGCCCGGCCCGATGCAGCGTGCCGCTTTCCCGCCTCGTGCTCCCGTCCCAACCTGCTGCCCCCCGCCCGCCCGCCCGCCCGCTGCTCCCTGCGCTTCCGGGGTTGTCCCGTGAGCTTGCTGCGTGCGGTCGTCGGCTTTTCCCACGTCCGCCCGCTTGATCCTGCCTCTCTCTTCTGTCAAGTGCCAGATCCTCAGCGGCTCGTAGAGGAGTCAACCTGCAGATGTCCTCCAAGGGTTTTGAGTACGCTCTGACCAAACATCACACAAGAAGTAACAGGCAGTTTGTTGAGTTTACTCACCGTTTTATTTATATGCAACTAACTTCTTCATTTTCAAAATTGTTGACAATTGGTAAATCCCGAACCTCCATAGCTGCCTTGGCTGCTGTTGGCAGCAGGTGCTGAGCAGCTCCCGCTCCGAGGGAGGCGTGGGTTCGGACGGCGCCTCCGGATGCGGAAATCTCTCCCAGGTAGCTGTTGGGGACGGGGAGCTCTGCCTGTCGGCGACCTGGCTGCTCTTCCTAGGGCCCAGAATGGGTCTGACGCTGTAAAAAGGCTCATGTGGAGGGAAAGCGCACCCTGGGGCTAAAGACCTTGCAGGGTGTGAACACACCGCGCCGGAGGGCGTCTCGCGGTGAGGCCTCCCCGAGTGCCGTCCAGAGGATGTGCTCCTCCCTCACTTCGCCTCCTTGAGGATTTCTGGGGGCAGGAAGGGAGATAAATTGCACAGAATTACACTCGGTCTTTTAACAAACGCAGTGAACGGCCTGACTGGAGTCAGGCAGGAGGAGGTGCTGGTGTCCCGCGAGCTGCTCGGCGCGGTCTGAGTCACGCCGCCTCGGGGCAATATTGAAGCCCGGGCAGGTATGAACCTCCCACTTGCCCCCTGCTGCTCCGGTCCCTCCCGCCTTGGTTCGGCGCTGAGCCCTGCCGCGGCTGTGACTTGGGTGTGACGCTGCGTGCCAGGCTGCACGGCCTGTGCTCCCTGGACTCTCCTGTTGTTGCAGGTTAATAATGAGACTATCCCTTCCAAATCCGAACCTGTTTGCAGACCAAGTAAACACCACCGTGAGACCCAAGTTGGAACCAGCATTAGTGGCGTGATGGCAACCAGGGCGCCTGAGGATTCGGAGGGCAGGGGCGGGGACCAAGAGGCAGCCGGGCAGGAGGAGCTGGACTCTGTAGGTTTAGTATCAGAAAGAAGTTCCCACGCTCTCGTGTTTGGGATGGGGAAGGCCACTAAAGTACTTTGTTTGCAAAAGTTTCCTCAGGGTTTTTTTCAGTTTGATCTAATTCTTAGCAGATGAGCACATACCGTATGTGCAATTTAAGATATAACCAGGGTTTGCAAATTTGAGACCTGTACCACCAGTTGTCTGTCCTGTACCTGCGCTGTGGCCTCCCTGTGTTGCTAGCTGAATGCCTGCTACTTATGTCTTGACAAATGAAGCACGATGGACTCTGCTTATAAATTTGCATGATATAAAGGTATGATGATAAAATATGGAAAGAAGAGGATTCTTCCATATTATCTTTGTTTTGGGGGTCTCACAAATATTTTCTTTTAATTGAAAACCTTACTTAAATGCCATGGTAAAACTGACTGCCAGTCAAGTGCTAATCACGGCAGGAATGTGTGGCACTTCTCGTTGTTAATTGGAGGCGTATGATGCTGCTCTTCTCTGTACGCGCAGCCAATATGCAAATCCACTGGTGCTCAGGTTTTGCTGAGGTGCCTGTGAGAAAAGCATCCTGCTAACTAGGTCTTGGCTGGAAATGTAAAATAGGTGTCTCCATAATGGATTCTGTTGTTTCTTGATAAGATGACACCAATATAATTGTTGGAACCCTGCATAGTGTTCCCAATTATTGTAGGAAACACTCTGAATTATGCTCTGCACGGAGTTAGCTTGAAGCAAGCGAACGTGAGTGTGTGCAAAACCCAGAGCGCTTGCAGGGCGTTTGGTAAGAGCAGTTGACACGGGGGAGGGAGGGCTGGGCCACCGAATGGAGAGCTGGTGCCCAGTACGGCTGCCCCTGGCGCGCTGCTCACCCGCACGTCTGGGACTGCAGAACCGCAGCTCTCCCTCCTCCCAGCATGTCCCGCTGGCATCCTTTCCCTTTCTGCAAAAGCCTCCGGTGCCAAGTCCTCTTTGCATGTCCTTCTGCCCTTGGTTGCTTTGCTCGCATGCTGGCTGTTCTCAAGGCACTGTAAGCTTGTTTTCTGCCAGGCAAAAGATTTTTGTAAAAGCCTTCAAGCTCCTTAGGAAATACTTGCTTTAAAAAAGATTAGAATGACTCACATATGCAACATCATTTTTGTTTTCCTGTCTCCTAGGCCGCAGCCGTATCGAGCCCTGAAAGAATCTGATAGTGCTGATGGGGAAGAGGCTGCCAGTCCGGAGAAAGGCAAAGAAGCTCGGCCGCCGAGCCCGCTGCTCTCGGGCAAGGCTGCCGAAATCAACCTCCTTGAAGACATTTTCCCTAACTTGGAAGTGGAAACGCAGCCTCAGCCTCTCAGCCAAGCTAAAAGCCTAGAAGACCTGCGGACTCCCAAAGAAGAGGGAGATCAGCGATGCACTTTTGAATACCAGGTTTGGAGAGGGTTTCATGTGCTCTGGAAGGATTTGCACAGAACTGGGCTGTCTGTTGTCCTTTATTCTTTGAGAAACATTTTCATCTTACTGGGTACTTGCATCCGTTTTCCAGCCCTTTGTTCACGTGTTTATGAGTTTTTTTTCCCCTCAGGTCTCCTCCAAATTGTGTATGTTTGTTTAAATGACCTTCTGATCTTTTTTTTTTTTTTTTTTTTAATCTTTAAATCGCCTCTGGCCATTTTGGGCTAGGCACCAGGGGGACAATCAATGTCATAAAAGACAAGTTTTCTGTAAGAAGAACTTTGCTGAATATGTGGAGCTTAGAAACTGCTGATCTAAAGCAGACTCTGATATCTTCCATGTGACATGGAAGAAAAAGATGTCATTTCAACTTTATAGTAATATTTAATTTGTTATATCCATATATTTTATTTGACAGCTTTTTTCCATACAGTAATTAAGGCTTCTGAACCTTAGATATAGATCTGAGCTCCTAACTTGGCTACCAACAAGTGCCATAGGATGTCACAGCTGAGCAAGTCATTAGAGGCAGAGCTGGAAGTACAGCTCTAGCCTTCCTGTCCGCACTTCCAGGTGGCACATATGCCCCTCGCCTCCCAGGGTCGCCGCCTGTGGACACATCCCCCTCCACTCAGAGCTCAGCAGCCTGTCTTCACTTTATGATCTGTGTTGCGAGGAGATCGGTAGATGTTAACATGTTTTATGCTTTCTTGCAGAGAATGGATCTTGGTGTGTCTGAGAGGAACAGGATTGTGCCAACCATGAAGCTCTCTCACCCCTACAGCAAGCTGTGGAGCATGGGTCATGATGATATGGCTATTCCTACCAAGTATTCCCAAAGCTCACCAGAAAGGCCCTTGACTGCACTTGGCAACATGCCACCAATCGCAAGGAGACCCCGTAGTAGAGACAGTGTGCTGGCTCCTGCAGAAAAAGATGAATCAAGTCCAGCCCCTCAAGGGAACATCACTATTCCTAGGCCACAGGGAAGAAAGACTCCTGAACTGGGGATAGTCCCACCACCACCAGCACCTCGGGCTTCCAAGCATCAGACTGGGTCAACAGAAATTCTCACCACCCACGCTACAGGACGTAGCCCTTTGGTTTCAGATCTTATCCCAGAGCCCTTTGGACTTGGTAATGCGTCCCGAGATCCTGAAATCCAGCAGGCTGTAAATTACTCCTCTCATCCATCCCAGCTTCTGTCCAGTGCTGCCAGCACTGCTGAGATGCTCCAGCCTGTCAAGGTGAAGACAGATAATGCAGGCAATGAAAGCGACTACCTTCTTAGCCTGCTGGATCCATTGAAAACTGCCAACTGGCAAAGCACTGGCCCACAGCAAGGCCCCCACAGCCTGCAAAGCTCGGCCGTTCCACCTCCTGCAGCTGGCTTTGCCTCAGTGGCAAGTGACTTTGCGCCCTCTCCAGCTGCACCGTTTGTCCAGCCGCTCGGCTATGCTTCCCCAGCACCACCTTTTCTACAGCCATCTCCTAATCCATTTACACAAACAGTGCCAGGAGCCCTCCCAGTGTCTCTAGTTAGACCCCCAAGGGGTTCTTTCACCCCCTCCCTAGGTCATGCTTATAGTTCTAGCTTCATAGCACCTAATTCTGGTTTCTACCAACCACAAAGACCTCAGCCAAACATTTCAACACTGTCCATGCCCAACTTGTTTAGCCAGGCTCCAGCTGTGCCACCAGCTAGCGCCTTATTGCTGCAGAGCCACAGCCTTTCTCCAACAAGCTCTCTCCAGCCAGCATGTTTAAGTGGTCCTTCTAAAAGTAGAACATTGCAGGTGGGCCAGTCCAGCTCAAAGATAGATACCAAACAAGCACTAGCTCTCTTGTCTAATGAACCCCCTTTGATCCCTTCCAGGCCAGCTAAGGGCTTAGAGTCAGTGTTAATACCCTCAAAATCTGAGGAGACAAAAGATCCATTTGAAGAGTTATTAAAAAAGACAAAGCAAGAGGTATCGTCCACACCAGGTAAGGTCGAACAGCTCAGAAAGCGATGGGAAACCTTTGAGTAAGACTCCCAATGGCCTTTAGGACGTGCCTTTGGGAGTGACAGGGTTTTTGTTTTATTTTGTGTTTTGTGCCAGCATAAAACCAAGTAGGTCTTTTGGAAGGCTTAGCCAGGATGACTGCCGTGCTGCGATTCACAGTGCTTTTGCCCAGAGTTTTTTTTCTTGGGAGTCCCTGCATTGTCCTGGTCCCGGCAGCTGTTTTCTCGCTCCTCACTCTCCACCACTGAAACCCTCACCGTGACTCTTACACTGACCAAAGCATGAAGGTGGTTGGGGTTTGGTTTGGTTTGATTTTCCACATACAGCTTCTCAGACGATACTGCTGATGTAGAAGTTGCTCCTTCCCTTGTATTTTCAGTCCTTGGCACAGCCGGGAGCATGACACGGCATGTTATACTAGTGGTTTCTTCCTGCCTGTGTGAATGGCGCTCAGCTCAGTTCAGTTATTCCTGCCTTATTCGTATAGCCCATAGTGTTTTGCTTTCACATGTTAAAAGTGCAGCAAACAGACCCAGACTTGAGGGCTGTGCTGAATTAATCCACGAGGCTTAAACTGAGTTTGTCCTGGCTTGAAATACAGGCATTCATTTGGGTTATGCAATTGGATGAGCTTTTGTAGTAGATTTTTAATTTCCCTCCCCCAATACACCAACCCTGAGAGGTCACAGGGACTGCGCTGGTGCACAATTGTCATAGTTCTTTGTTGCAACAAAACCACAGCACAGAGCAGAGCATCCTGCTGCTGCTCAGGGTTTGGTCCTGGGTCTCTGTTGGGAAACTGGAAACACCAGCAATTGCTTGCTTTTTTTATTTTTTTTATTTTTTTTTAGCCATGGGAAGATAGAGTCCATGAAGTGCATCCTAGTTCTTATGTATGTTAATCTTATATATAAATGTTATAGATGGCAGTACAGGAATGGGATGTAACTATCTTATTTGATTATTAAAAACAAGAAATATAGAGAAAAATTGGGGTATAAAAGTTCCCAGCTCATGCATGCAAGTTAAGTGCCAGTATGCTGAGAGCTGGTCTACGTGCAGGCAGATGAAGGCTGTAGCGCCTGGGCTGTACAGCGAGAAATGAGACTCCCAAGTGGCTCAGAATAAGCAGTGTCATGTTGGACCACAACTACGTGGCAGCTGCCCGTCACTCCCCCGCTTCCCAAGTGCCCATTGCTCCCCTGAAGCAACTGGGCTGCCGTTGTGGGCTGCAAGGCCCTCCCGCCGGGCTGAAAAGCCGCAGTCTTTAGCTGGCTTTTGCTGAGGACTTTTTGCTGGTGTAACAAGACTTTAACTGGACCGGGGACCGGACTATGCGGTCATGAAGTGCAAAAAGCAATGAAAAGGTTAAAGGGTACGTTCGTTCTGATTTTCTAAGACACTTATCTGTGGCAATAGTATCCTTAAGTAGTTTCATCTTAATCTTAGCATCTCTTTTAAAGCCTGCTGTCTTTACAGTGATCATTTTTGTGTTACTTGAGTGGTGCTTTTTTTTTTGTTGTTGTTGTTTTGTTTTGTTTTGCTTTCTATTTGGCACACTCTGATTTAAAACATGTTACTCCAGAAGAGGTAACCACATCACCATTAAGCCTTTGATAAAGTAAAAGAAATCGTTTTGGACACATGGGAAATTCTTATAAAGCTTTATCTATCTATCTGAATTATTTCCAATGTATCTATTTTAGTCATATAACCTTGGAGATTTTTCTTACTCTAATAGATGAAAATGGCTGTCTAGGTGTTTGAGTCTGTGCAATACAAAAGAAAAATACTCTAATATCTGAAATGCCAACAGTTTGGGAAAGACCGTAATATTGTATTAGTATAACTATATTTCTGTAAAGTACTGTTGCTCTTACAAGCCATTCAGTTGAATTTGTATTTTCTTTTTGTGTTGGGAGACAGACAGTTCTGGTATTGCATAGTAAAATATCTAAAGTCTAAGACACTAGCACCATTTTATTTTATACTGTTCAGAATGATAATATTATGTAGAAATTATAAAGTCAGTCTGGAAGTTCAGTTCTCCTTTGCTATGAGCTAGATCATAAAACTGTCTCAATTCTGGTGGCTATGTACAAGCACCAGAAAGAGCTGCGTATGACTTAGCGTTTGAATTTCACATACTCTTTTTTTTTTTTTTTTTTTTTATTGTTGAAGTTGTACTGACTATATACTGAGTAGTCCTATTACACATGCTTAATTAAATAGGAAAATGCTCAGGTACATCTGTATCATTGCAAATCATTTAACATCGCTGTTTATTGTTTTACTTTGCCCCTATTGTGTAGCATAACTCCAAACCAGAGTACTTTATGCAGTTGGGATTTTTTTTGGACAAGAAAAAGCATTCTGGGGTTGGGGTTTGTTTGTTTTTTATAAGTCAAGTGTGAGGCACTGAAAACTATTACCATGTACCGTGTAAGTGGTATCACTCACCCTTCAGTTTATGTTAAAGGTTTTTTTGGGAGTGGGGGGGGGGGGAGCTGGGCGAGCGGGGAGCGCGAGGCAGCGCTTCGTTGACGTGTCTGGCGGGCCTGACCGCTTGGATTGACTTTGCAAGCACGAGGCTGTTTTGCGTGTTTCTTATAATAAAGGAATCAAACCATCCCCAGGGCAGTATTTAGTTACATGTCTTATTTAAATGAAGGAATTCTTGATATGCTTCATTCGCAATAGCGTCAGCCATAAACAGCGCGTACTTGCCTGGAAGAGGAAGCGCTGATGTGAGATGTTTCTTTTTCTGACTTACTTAAAAGTATTTTTGAGCTTTGTACTAACTAAAATGAGAAATGTTCCTCTTATTTTTTTTGCCTGATATCTTTCATCCGTGACTCTACGCACTTTCCTACACTCCCGGTACTCGGTTGCTTGTTTTGTAGTGCTTTCCTTACTGACAGGTGTTTTTTTTTTTTTCTTTTTTTCCCTCAGTTAGAAATGGCTTTTTTACTAAAAAAAAGTTTTTGCCCCAGAGTTTCAGAACTGTTGTGCAGATAGTAAAACCATTTTCTGTCTTGCTTACTTCTTAGGTTAGAAACATTTTGGGCGCTGGAATTGGAAGACGTCAATCAGACATGCAGTTTATCTGTCACAGAGAAAAACTATACATGAATTATGATTTTATTACTTTCAGCTGTAAAGGAAAAGTGAACTCTTTCTATGGGTTATACCTATTTTTTCCAGTCTGCTGCATGCAAGCTGTACCAGCTCGCTTTAGATAGGACTCTGCTTTTTTCAGTGGAGCCTAATCTTTTGCTTGCAAAAGACACGTGTGACTCTTGTTGCTGAGCACCTTTGTCTCATTGCCTTGTATACAAACATGTTATCAGAGGCCTGTGATTTCTCTATAAACAGTAGGCCTTTTTCCCTAGCATGCAATGAATGGTCAGAGCTGCCCAGGGTTCGCTTCCTTTTTGTGTTTGTGTGTGTGTGTGTTTGTGTGTGTGTGTGTTTGTGTGTGTGTGTTTGTGTGTGTGTGTTTGTGTGTGTGTGTGTGTGTTTGTGTGTGTGTGTGTCTCTGTCTGTGTGTGTCTCTGTGTGTGTGTGTGTGTGTGTGTGTGTGTGTGTGTGTCTCTGTGTGTCTCTGTGTGTCTGTGTGTGTGTGTGTTAAAAAAAAAAAAAAAAGCAGGAGATTGACACCTGCCAAGTTTTCTGTCTTGTTAGAAGGTGGTTACAGTCTGTCAGTAACAAATGACTGTGATATTTTAGGGGAAGTTTACTATGCCTTTAACCGCCCATGAGAAACCACTGAAGAAAGATGTGTGTGCAGTAACTTCCTTTTGTTAAATGAATGTTTTGCATGGTCTTCAAAAGAGCACGTAAGTCACTGGTAGCTGGTTGCTTCCTGGGGCCATTTGCACTGTGGGATTTATTCTAATCTAGTTGTAGGTGGGGGTGTGGTGGGTTTTTTTTTTTTTTTTTAATGCCTTCTGCTCCTTGTACACTTACCATACAGGCTTTATGCTCAAAGTGACTGTTCCAGCATCAGCAGCTTAAATTGGTTCGTACTGAACAAGGAGTCTGTTAGCGGATGCTTCTTGCAACATCCAGGTTTGGAAAGCCTTGCTTTTCTTTGCCTTTAACTAACTGTTGGCAGTTCGCAGCGTTGGGTATTTAAAATCCTGTCTTGTATGTCTGTAAACGAGTGCAGAGGTGAGCTGCTCAATGCCACACGCTGTCCTGTCACTCCTGCCAAAGGTGCTGGGTACGTATGAGACACATCCCAGCCACCTAGGCTGGCGGCACCGTCGGGGTCCCTTGCAGCTGAGCACAGGGCGCGTACAATCCTGGACCCGTATTTTTGAGTGGATGGATGGAGTGGCATCATAAAACAAAAGTGAGGTTTTGGGGGGGGGGGGGTTTGGTTTTTTTTTTTTTTTTGGTAGTACTGTAAAATTAACTGCTTGAATTATGGACCTTTGCAGAGTAGCTGTTCTAGATAAATCTCTTTGCTTTTCCTGGAAACATAAAACTGGTGAGAGGGCACTGCCTATAGGTAGAGCTCACATCTCACTTTGTGTGGTGTATAAATTCACTGTGGAAAGTTTGCTTAGATGATTAGTGCCAAAAACCTAGTGCACTTCCCCAGAAAGATTGCTTAGGAACCTAAACTGAATGTTCCCCTGTCTTCCGGCCCCCGGGTCACTGCGTGCGCAGCACGTCAGGCACTTTCCCAGGGCAGGCACTGCACGGGGGCCAGCTAGCCCCCCGCCTGCTGCGGCCTCTTGCCGGACAGAAGGTGGGTTAGGTTAACTCCGAAGTAGGAAATACCTGTGAAATCTATTTATACAGAAAATGCTCTTCTAAAAACTTTAATATGAATTTCCTTTGAAATTCAATCCATAATCAGCGTTTAATAAAATTTTACATGTAAAAGTAGCACTGAGGTACTGTGCAAACTGTGTGCATTACAGATTGAAATCTGCCATTCAGAAATCAAGTTAATATTTAGCCCCAAAACAAAAAAAAACACAAGTCAAGGCAAGTAGGTATATTTAACCTTTTTTTTTAATTGTAAATTTCTTTGAGGGCCAATCTAATTTTTACAAATTATAAAATTTACAGTTACAAAAAAAAAATTCAGGATCATGATGATTATCTACAGCAAATCCAGTTTTGTGAAAAAATATATTCAAAAATTAAATATCAGAAGAAAGTTAAGTTCATTATTGAAAAAAACTCATAAATTATATTGCAGAAATGCTCAAAACACTGACAAAAATATTTTAATGCTTTTGCTAGTATTGGCTTTGGGTGCTTTAAAAAAAAAAAAAAGTCTGCTCTGCTAATTGTGTAAAGCAACTGAGCTGCAGTCTTCATGCTGACTGCCCAGCAACAGCAGGGGTGCAGGCAGGCTCACTGCTTTCAATTTGCCTCAAGGCTGTATTTCAGGTGTCTTTACCTACTGTTGCTGGTTTCTGTAGCTTCTTGTTGCTTTTCAGGCTATTTGAGTAGCTTAGTAATAGTCAGTTCGTATAACACAGTTCCATTTTTTTTCTCAAAATAAAACAGGCTGGAATAATATTGGGTCATTTACATCCTGTTGCTGCCTCTGTTTTTCTACGATTTAGACATTTAAAAAAAAATGGAGTGGAGCTAAAAACGTGAAAGTACAAGCTTCTCCTGGCAACACCTGTTAATCAGGTCTGGATTTTGGGAAATCTGAACTATAGTCTAAGCTTGCTGTAGTTTTGTCATACATCATTATGGGATGAACAAAAAACACACCTGACTGCATTTAAGCAAAGGCTACACAGCAGGACTCCGAGAGGATACAGGAGCTCACGGACAAGCCCACTGATGATACTGTTTGGGGGGGGGGGGAGTCCATGAGTCCGTCCTCACCAGGAGGAAAACCCAACCTTAAGACAGGCACAGCCTGGGCTCTAGGGTGAAACTGATGTTTCTCCAGAGACACAGGGTAAGCAGCTCTGCGCCAAGGGGCTGCCCCTTTAGCCCGCTCTCCGGGAAGAGCACTGCTGCTTCCTTTGCTCATTCCCTGGCTGCTGGGCAAAACCACAGCTGCTGCCTCTGCCAGCTGCAGGGCAGCTCCTTCCCCTGCAGGCAGCTGCCTGGGCCTTAGCACTGTCCCTATCTGTGAGTATGTTAAACTTTAAATAGCATGTGGAAAATAAACAGAGTACATTTTCCATGTTAAACATAAGGAACAGCAGTATTATTACTAATAAATAAAAGTGATAGCAAGCTCACCAAACTGAAGTTAGGGCAGTTCTTTTTTCCTCAGTACTATGTCCAGCTCCTTCCCAAACCATATCTAGGGTGTGATCACCACTTGCTCTTTTAACTGTTACTTAATATTAGAGGGGCAGTGATACTACACATAAACTATTAATTGCCTTACCTTCTAATATTATGTTTTGTTCTATTTTCCAAAATTTTCATTCTTCACCTCACATCAACAGTTGCATGAAAGCAGAAGATGTGTTCCTAAGTGGGCAGATCCAAGCAGTAGTTTTTGAACTTGACCCTTTGCTTGTAAGTCCAGAAAAATTACAGCAGTAATTAAAACACACACACACACACACACACACACACGAGCAAAACAGTGTAGGATTTTCTACCAGTGGCAATTAGCTATGGTGTGCAGAGTCACACCTGCCTTATTAACAGTAATTTGGAGATAAAAGCAGACACTGTTTTCTAAAGTATTTCTCATTGATACTTGTAGTAATTATCATGAAATGGTAATCATTTTAGACCTTATTTGGTCTGCTCTCTCACAGTTCTTTGCACAGACTCTGCCACATTATGCTCAAGAAGAACCAGCATGCTCAGCAGCCGGAACAGTAACAAAGGAGGAATAGAGACACACAATAAACATCCTTTTTAGAGGAAAAGTGGAAAATAAATGTTGTTTCATCAGAGAAAACTTAGTTTCATGTTGAGGTTCAATACATTAGTTAAGTGCATTCCACTCGTCTGCAGTGACCAGCCCAGACATGATGTAATCTGTCCAGAGACGTACAGGTCTTGAAAGACCTGCCTCTCCCCTCCTCCTACGAGCAAACATCACTTGATGTTCAAACATTACATCAATCATTAAGGTCTGTCCTGCAGTCATTCTGCTTAGTGCCAACCCCCGACCTCCAGACTCTGCTCTATGTAGATGGCACATACTATAGCTATAAACAGAGGGGGGAGGTAAATCCAGCCTGCTAACAGCATCCTTGTAAAGCCTGATCAAAGAACATGCCCAGTTTGTCTCTGCATAAACATCCTCTCAGGAAAGTTAATAGTGTAATTAGTGATTCAGTCTCAGAAAGGCACTTAATATGTTCCCATGGTTTAGTCTTAGGCAGAGATTTAGTAGTGTCTAATTACCATTGTGATACTTATTGTCTCAGAAGGTAATGCAAACGCTGGTCTAGCGCAAGGAAGGACAGCAGCAGCTCTGAGAAATGCTGTCTATCAGTCAGTCACCTGCCTTGGCTTTGCAGAGGAGGAGGAGCCTTCTCTCCATCACTGGCACATGTTTTTCAAATAGCCCTGTCATTTCTTAATACAAATATTTTCACTATTAATTAGGCCTTACTGACTTACCTGCATGGTGCTCTTTATGCAGACTGCATGGCAGTGACACTTTTTACAAATATAAGTCCTCAGAGGACTGAGGGACGCAAATTCAGTAAGGGAGGACATCGTACATATGGTCCCCTACTGTCTCTCTTACTGACAGCAGTACAGTATCATTATTTGCTCTTAGCAATTTGTGTATCTACCTCTGCTGCCATAGCCACCACGTCTTTCTTCCTTTCCGTCCCCAACTCCACCAGAACTAGCCCCTGCCACCCATACCCCCATTTTACTGCTCTTGCTGGCAGACCAATTTTATACAAGTCTTTTAAGAGAGGAGCTGCAATAACAACCAAACAAGCTTGCTCAAGGAGGTGAATCTTACTGCCAGGTAACAGCAGACAGTTGCCTGCAGCCTATCAGTTAGCATAAAGTAATACAGAGCTAGCCTAAAAAAAATTCATCTCTAGACATCAGAGAGAAATGCTGCAGCAGTTCAGTGCCCGTTACAGGATGACACTGCACCTGTCACGTGACTCCCAGGTCTTAGATCAGCCGCTCTGTTGGTGGCATCTTGATTACGTTCCACATTTCCACTCGTGCCCCATCTTTCTCTTGCCGGCTTGGGCTGTATGTTCCCTGAGTTGCTCTCCGTCGCTTCATGGCAATCACAATGGCCGCAGCAGCTGCAAGGAGAAGGGCAGCCCCTGCAGCCCCGACTGCTCCCACAACGGAGGAGTTGCTAAGATGCGCCCACACTGGCTGCTGTGGTAGAACAGGGTGTTACTCAGAGTAGCCACGTGGACAATACTGCATTTCACATACAAAACAAGTGCCCGTCCCTCACCCTGGTCCCTTGGGACTCTCCCTAAGCTGCACAGTTACTGTCGAAGCAATGACCACAATGCTAGCCATAAGCACCCCACCTCTTTCACTGGTTAGGTACCATAGTCCCCTCCCTGTCCCAGCACAGTCAAGGGGACGCAGTTGAGGCGGGGGGTGGGGGGGTGGGGGGCTGTTTTCCTGCTCACCTCCCCCAACCCCAGCCTGTTCATCTGTAAGGTCAGGATTTGGCAAAAGGCAAGGCACTGCTGAGCTCTCCAGCCACCTGCCCACAAACCCACAATGTTCTGCCAGCCCATTTGCCGCGCGGTATCCATGGGAATGTCTAACGATATATCCAAAACAGATCATTTGATAAAATGTGGCTTCGTACAGTGATTTCAGTAGTTCCTGACAGGTCCTTGTAACAGTGTCTATCACGAGGCAGGAGTTCACAGCTGCTGTTGCTGTTGAAGACTGCTTTGTGAAACCACATTTGAAAACTTCATAATCCTGAGCTGAAAAAGCTTTGAGTGAATTTGAACTATTGAAAAAAAACCCAGAGCAGTATATACAACCAATCATAAGTATCCTCCACACATCTCTCCTTAAAAGTACATATAGATCTTCATCTGCAAATTAGTGCCTAATTTAACCCTGCCTTTTAAAGCAGTCTTTAAATGTACCATCGCTGTGTGAAAGGTGGAATGGAGCCAGAGGAACTTCAAAGCAGGCGCACCTCAACAGCTTCTGTTGAGGTGAAAGTATTGGGCTGTCCACAGGGAGGGACAGAAGGGAGTAAAAAGGCTCACTTTGAGCCAGTGGTGCACAATTGACTCAATTAAATGTAACCAGCTGGAACAGCCACTAGTATAAAGTCTGCCATGTATTTTTAAGTCCATGTCTTCATCACCAAGCCTTAAGGAAACTGAGATAGAGTGGATCTGCTGCTGCAAGTGCTGGAAAAAAGATTACGGTCAAAGCAGACCTTGCAGGTGCATCTCCTTGCCATGGTAGTGCCTATATTAACCGCTCTTCAGGTGGCACCTTTAAAACACTGTCCATCTCCAACCGAGCTCCTGCCACTTCTTGCTGACTTGGACTGTAGGTTCCCTCTGATTGGCGCCTCTTCCTTGCAGTGAGAATCATGAATATGAGACCAATACTGAGTAGCAGTAAAGAGCCACAGGCTACAGGGACAGCTACTTCAATTAGTGGGGAGGGGAAGAAAGCACTTGGAGTCCCTTTCTGTAAAAGAAATTAATGGAGAAACAATGAAACCCCAGTAGTTACAAGGACTTAAACTGAAAAGCCCCAAATGGTCAGATTAGAGAAGGGAGGGGGGGAGAGAAAAAAAAAAAAAAAAGGCAGGCAGAAGATCTGCACCTGAATGGAAAAAGAGGAGCAAGGAATAATAGAGGGCTTGAGGGCACCTGCACAGAGAATGTTAATTCTTTAATCTCTTAGCAAGCCACGTTTGAATTTGTTTTTAAAAAAATGACTATTTTTAATGCAAAGAACAGCCAGTAACAAGTTCTGAATTTTTCTTTGTAATTCAAAACTATTGACACTCATCAGTGACATTCTTCAGCTCTGCCAAAGCTGTTAGTTAATCTCAATAGGACAGAGTTATATACAGAGATTTACTGAAGGAACAGTTAATGACATTACAATACTTCATGCAGGGCACAAGGACAGAATTACCACGAGGAAGAAAAGAGAAGATTTACTAAGCTGGCTAGCTAACTGGCATAGGGACAGCAAAACTAAATGCAGACAATTTATGGGACTAATCCTGGAGCTAGAAAACTGCTACAAAGACAGTCCCTTGCACACCACTTGCTAATGAAACTATAGAGCTGTTTGTTACAATTAGAAAGAGCAGTAGTTAAGAGTCTGATCAACGCTTCAGACAATGTTAGATGAGGTAAAACAGTCCAAATGATATCACAGACTCCATATTCTCCTCCTTGCTTACGGTTTTTCACAGCAGGACAGCCCCTTAAGATTCAACTGCCAGTGCAATCAGCATCTAAGGTGGGAATCTTTTCTTAAGAAGACTCCTTACAAATAGCAGACTGAAATATAAGTTGGTAGTTGTCACTAGAAAAGATCTAATCACCTCTGCAAAAAAAGATCTTAAAGCAATAAAGGAAATCAAGAGTAAAATGAATTCTCAGTAACCCCAGAAAATTTCCCTGAGCAGAGGGATGGTTTAAAAAATAATAATATTAAAAAAAAAAAGTTGTTTAATAATGCCGCTGATAGCAAGGTGGAGAATTTATATAGCTATTAAACTTTCCTTAGTAACAAGGTTCTACGCAGACCTGTGTTTCACAGCTTCCTTGAAGAACTGTATTTGGGACATGCAAGTATAGCAAGCTTCACTAAAAACAGATGTTTTCAGGATTAATATTTAACATATCTCAAAGCCAGAAGAAAGACTAGAGTATATGAAAGCAAGAATTGGCATCACTACCTTACAGGAACTTTATGAAATACCAAGGCAAAAGATTTAAAATAATTTAAATAGTGAATGGTACATATGAAATCCACTGAATTTGTAATTCAAAACTTGTTAAATTGCCAAGGCACACATTTTCAAGTCTGTTCTGTAGGATTTTTACTTGGTATTGACATTAACACAACTTGTAGCAGAGAGGGGAGAACGTTAAAGAGGTTGATTGATAGAAGGATGGGAGATGGCAAAGAGGACTGCCTGAGGACCAACGAAAGAAATGCAGCCATACGAGTATTCTTTTGACGCTAGTGGAATTAAGGATGGTGTGGAATGCAACAGTAAAGAATAAATACATTGTGGGATTTGTATCATAAAGAAACCTTTAAAATGACTTAATAAGCCTAAGAATAAGAAATATTTCTTACTGTTAAAAATAGTATCTGCCGTCTTACAGATGAAAAGCAAAAGAATGCAAGTTTGATCATTTAAAGCTTTTAGATACTATGCTCTATACAGTCTGGGCCACTGTCACGAAGCAATGTAGGACAGGAAGCACTGTTGAAGAAAAATGAGGCTTTAAGACTGCAGAACTCGAACACTGAGTAAGAGCATTCCCAAGGGGACAGAGTACTTGGAAGTCCTCCCATTTTCAAATGACTGAATTTCAAATTGATTGATTGTTGTTGGATTATACTTATCCTTTTACAAATCTGAAATTAAAGCAATGTGCTAGGGGTTAGTTCTAGTTTTGCACAGCATGCAGATTAGTGCTACAGCAGTTTCCAGGCTGCTACCTTACTGCCTGTTACATGCTCCTTACTTGCTCCTGTTGGTGGGAGGGAGAAAGAGAGAGACTGCAGCTCACGCCCCTTCTTTTCTACACCTATCATTAATAGCAAACACACCAGTTATCCATACTCTCCTGTTCCCAACCACCAACATCACCACAAGCACTGTCATTTTTAAAGGAAAGAAAGAGACAGTTCTGCAACAAGTAATGGGGAAGATGAACATGAATACAAGGAATCTACAAGAAGTGTCCTGGACAGAAGAGATGCACCTGATGGAGTTTATGCATGCAAATTGGAAATGTCAGGAGTGACTTTGTGGCACATGCATTAGATAATCCTTAGTAACAGCAACAGCAGCAAACCCCACCTTGGTGCATAGCATTTTCCCTGCAGTATGGGTTAGTACATTCCCAGGTTACCAGACAAGCTACTTGTCCATGCAATGGCTTTACACAGAAGAAGCAAGTGTATGACTTAACAGCTGCCAGAGAGGAAGGATTTCAGTCTCAAATACCAATGCTTTGCTCATGCAGAAAAGGAAAAGCATCATAAAGCCTGCCCATCCATCAGGCCCTTAAGGTCAGAAGCTGAGTCAGTATATAGAAGCACGCTGTTTTTTACTTCTCCTTGAATCGCATTTACCATGACTTCATCTAACTTCCTTTCTCCAGACACATCCATTTCTACCCAGATGATCTTTGGGGAAGGAAACTGCTTTAAACTACCTCATCCAATAAAAAATACCAACTGAAAAAAAAAAAAAACCATGGAAGGTAGTGCAAGGCGATGAATGGGGCAGGGGGAAGGAGAATTAGAGCAAAATTTCAGCCCTTTCATCACAGAAAGTCTCACTTTTGAGACACTTTATTAATAATTATCTCCTTGTCCTATGTATTACACACCTCTGTCACACCCTGCAATCCAATAACTCATTAACTCAACCGGCTCAAAATTTTCTGTTTTTTCCAGAATTTGTGTTTCATATTACCCAGCCATTTCATATTTAATAGAGATGAGAGAAATTATAATTCAGTGTCAACTGTTTGTTTCCTCCTCCCTCATATTTTTGCCTATTCTTGCCTCCTTATTTACACTGTGTAAGTGAAAACAGCCTTAACACTCCACAAGCACCAAATCCACTGCCATACAATCTCTGGGGTTTTGGATACAATTTGTCTTCATTGTTCTTGTTTTGAAAAGGATGTAATTAGAACTCTGGTTTTCCTTTTCTCTATGGGCCTAAGGCAGATATAAGTAATATCTCCTTTCTGGAGGTCTAACTGCAGTAGTTTGATTATTGTCCAAAGAGTTGTACAATCTAAAGAAAATCTAAGATAAAACCCTGAAACCCATACGATAGCCCATGCCAGACACTGAAAAGTAATTGACACATTTATTTATATGCTGGAGACTAACATGCATCAGCATTGCCAAAAAAAAAATCACATTTTGGGTTTCCTTGGTACCAGCTGATTTCCTACCTGTGCTTCAGCTTGATACATACAGGAGGCTATGCAATATGCAGGCAATGTTATATGCAACATGCAATATTAGTTTCACTAATATCCTAGTACCCAGGGATTCCTCTAAGGCTACTTCTGTTTCTCACAACTCACAGTTTGAAGAACAGACAGGAGCTTCCAAGAGCAAAGGGAAGGAGGTGCTTACGTTAACATCACAGCGTTCTCCTGTGTAGCTGGCACTGCACATACACTCGTATTTGTTCACAGAGTCTTGACATGTACCTCCGTTCTGGCAAGGGTTTGGATCACACTCATTTATGTTAATTTGACAACTGGAAAGGAAAAGAGCATTAGAATTAAATGAAATGTCTTGCACACGTTCTTGTGCCATAGCACAAAAGACCAGTTTGCTTGGCTCATATGGCCTACAAAAGCCTCACTTATTTTAAAAGCTGCTTGCATCTTTTTCAGATGCTTTCTCCGGAGTCCAAAACATGAAAGTTTTAGCTGTTCGCAGCAATCATCCTCCTGTCATTTCTAAATGATAGGAACCAGTATAGCTCCCTAGTCCAGTTAATGAATTCCCATGAGGTACAGGGCTGTTAAGAAATTAGAAGCAGAAAATGGATAAACGCAAACAAACTTTTGCGGTTGCAAAACGATGAGTCTGGTTTTAATCAATTCACTGTACCCTAGGGTCTGTTCTGAGCTGTCTTGTCTCTACCCAGTGGTCAGTACCGCTGCTTCTCCTGAACTGATCCCACCACGTTTTCTAGCTATTTAACTTGCAGTTATGAAAGAGAGATGTTTAAAATTAAGAAATATTTGGAAGCAATCTATGCTATGAAAATCAGCAATGCTAACAGTATCATTATCAAGCCCACCTCTTCTAAAAATAACATCTACTTTACAATTTTGGAGCAGTCGTTTGAATGGCAAAAGGATATATAACAGGATCAACTATTTGAATCTGTTCAGTTATCCCACTGATATACAAATTTTAGCACTAGCTCCTTTGCAGGCAACAGGAAAAAAGTACTTACTTCCTTCCAGTGAAACCTGGTTTGCAAGTGCAGTTGGCTCCCCATGTCTCACTGACGCATTTGCCACCATTCAGACAGGTGAAGTTCTTACCACATTGTTCAGGGGGGAACGGCCACCTGGGAAAAACAGGAGACAGCCTTTAAAGCTGTCCTATGCAACAGTAGCAGCAATCATGTTTTGGGAAGGTTAAGGTGTACTCAGATACAGTGGAGACTGGGGTGGAAAGGTTCACGAACATAGTCATGGCTATTTCTAGGGAGGAGTTCAACACAACATGAGAAGAGAAGTCTCAGAAATCATCCAGAATATTACTTTTGGCATGCCTGGAGAGCAGTTTGTGCTGCTATTAGAATATGCAAGAGCTGTATCAGTACTAGGACTTTTCTCATATAGTTTCCTACTCTTGCTGATGAAAATACCAGCAGAGAGCATACTGTAAGCCTGACTGAAAAAAGTAATGCAAGTACTAGGTAGTATGAACGATGCAGATAGTTCTACGCCAGAACTGAAGCAAGAACAACAGGAAATTCGACCTGGGCAGATTTGATAACTGAAGGTCAGCTATGTAAGCACTTAACCAATCTCAGTGTGCAGTTTGAACAGGCACAAGGAAACGGAAGTCTAAGTTACACATGTTAATTCCTACTTCCTTCACCCATACGAAATATGCTTGAGTTTATGCAAACTAATACAATGCTATAAATATATACCTAATCAAAAAAAACCAAGCCCTTTTTCTAAAGTGTACTGCCAATTTCAGTTGAATAGTCACAGCTAGGAAACTCTTTATAAGGCAACTGGTGAAAATATTTTTACTACTTTCTGCCAGTATGCGCTTGATAAGAAGCGGGATGCTCCAACAGACATTTCTTAAAGCAACATGCAAAAAACAATGCCGTTGGTC
This sequence comes from Struthio camelus, assembly GCF_040807025.1. Taxonomy (NCBI): domain Eukaryota; kingdom Metazoa; phylum Chordata; class Aves; order Struthioniformes; family Struthionidae; genus Struthio; species Struthio camelus. The sequence continues at coordinate 2,076,910 of NC_090961.1, forward strand.
TTAGGACCAATGCCACACAATACAACCAAACACTTTTTAGCGGGTTCTGAGGCTGGAGGAATGCTGTTCCTCTGTCTAGGACTGCATATGTATCAATGATTTATCGATGTCATTTATCAATGACATTATAGGAAAATATTTGCCAGGGTAAGGCTTATTTTTGCAGCGCTACTAGCAAAGGGCACCGTAATTATCACTGGCAGCTCTCTCCTCTCTTGCAGGCTGAGTAGCACTTAAAAGTTGGCTTTGTACCACTAGAGGGAAAAATACCACAGTTAGGAACCCCTGATATAGGTAAACTCTACAAACCTAGCATCACAGTTACATCAAAAATGGCATTTTCGGCACTGCTTGGACTGTCCCTCCTCCGCACTCTGCCCAGAACTCTTCCTCACTGGGACCATTTCTCTCACTCTAGGGCATTCCTCGCACTTGAAATTTTTGAATGCTGCCTGCCAAACTCCCGTAGGACACGCTGTAACTGACGAATTTCCTTTTGGTAAGGGGGAAAAAAAAAATCCCAGAGAGTCCCCAAGTACAAATCCAAATTATCTGGGGGCTGCTCTAACCCCTGCATCAAACCAAGCAAAGCACCTACTCGCAGCGAGGTCCTGAATACTGAGTTGGACACTTGCAGGAGTAGCCATAAACCCCATCAATGCAGGTAGCTCCATTTAGGCACTGGTGCCGCACACAGTCATCCACGTTGATGTCACACTTCTTCCCAATGTATCCCCGGAAACATTCACAATGAAAATCTGCCACTGCATCCACACAATCCCCATGAACACATGGGCTTGACTGACAGTCATCAATGTTAGACTCGCACAGCGGCCCCCCCCAACCAGGACTGCAGGCACAGCTGAAGGAATTGAACAAGTCCTCGCAGGTGCCAGCATTGAGGCAAGGGCTAGAAGCGCAGACCTCAGCCCCAGCGCAGCCTAGCTGGAGGGTCCTTCTGCTGGATTGCTGGAACTGTTCTGGTTGAGGGTATGGGAGATGGGCAGTGAATGGCAGGTAAATCCCCCCTATCTTCACTTGTCCTAGGCAGCCAGTGAAATTTTCAGCTAGTACAATTGGTGCGTTGTTTTTTAAGAAGTCCAAGTTCCCAGCATTTCCCTGCAGAGTCTTATTAACAGACCCATCCAAACAAACTAGCCATCTGGAAGAAAGTGCAGACGGCTCTTCCATAGACATAGAGACTGTGTGCCAAGCACCGTCCGTGACAGGCATCTGACTCAAGAAGCTGACCCCTTCGATGCTATTCCCACTTTTGATGTCAACAAGCAGGGAGGAGTTCTTAATGGCTATCTGGAGGGAATCCACTTCTTCCACAGCCCGAAGCAAAACAGCATCTTCATCCCTGGTTCTGAAATCCAAGTGGAGGCTGCTCAAAGTTCTAGTCACTGATGCATTGGTGGTAAATTCAACAGCAGCATAGCTATTAAATGTTGCATTAGCCAGACCTATAAATAAAGGGAGAGAGCACAAGGGATTCGCAAGACAGTAGGTGTCCTGTTTGAGACAAACCACTGGCAAACTCCTGGTAGGTTCCCTCCCTTAGGAATCATGGAAGCTTTGTGTGAGCAGGATTAAAGGCCTAGCTGCTGGCCCTGTCAAAGCCCTTCCTGTTTACACTTGCACCTCCAAGAGTAATATACAGCTCCTGTGTAGCAATTCTTATTTATCAGTCTCAAAGCACTTGCACAAAAATGCAATTATCCCCATTTTATTACCAACAAAATACAGCCTAAGACAGGTAAGTAATATATTCAAGGCCACTGAAAAGAACAGTGGCAGAGCAGGGAATACCCTACCACCCTGTGTTCCAGGAGACTTTCTAGCCACTAGACAATATTCTCTCCACATTAGGTTATCCTTATCTAACTAGTTTTCTTCTTTCCCTGTGGTTCTGTCATAGGTGAAAACTGAGACACATTTACAATACTTAATTGTGTAAGTCCTACTTGGTGAAATAGCCTGAGACTCTAGAAGTGGCTGAACACTGCAGGGAACAGGATGGTCTTTGCATTGCAGTGACAGTAATCATTCCATGAAAATGGACAGGCTCTTCCCGGATCAAGTCAAAGTAATAGAAGAAAACATCTTTAAGTACCATCTTTGCTCTATTACCACAATCTGGTGGTAAATCCATAAAGCACGTGCTGCCTGCAGGAGTATGCACCTAGGCATCGTTCTCTTTGGGAACTGGCCTTACACATTTATATTTATTGCAACGGTGCAAACTAGGAATACTGCCTGACTATAGACAGGAAAAGCTAAGCAGGAGAACAGCACTTACACACATATCCTGCTAGAACATCAATACAGGTGGTAGCTTCAGGACATGGGTCACTTTCACACCAGACTCTCTCTTCACAAAATTTCCCAGTGAAATTTGCTGGACAGCTGCAATGAAAATCATTCCAAGTGACGATGCATCTGCCGCCATTCTGGCATGGTTCAGACTGAAAAACAGGATAGTTGAATTTAGGAGCAGCACAGTTCATGTTTGGATCTAAGAGAATTTGGTAAGAAGAAACGTGACAACAAAGACTGGTACAAGCAGTGTTTGGATCAGAAAGAAGTGTAATTAAAATAGCGAATCAATGGCAGCAGAGGAAGGAAAAGGGTTCTGTACAAGCAGCTCTTGAGACCCTTCCTTTCCCTGTGTGCGCTGCTGATCGACAGAAACTCTCTAGGTAGCTCCACCAAGCTGGAAAAGAACAGCTGGCAGCACATCTGCAAGGACCCTGTTCTTCAGAGAACATCTCGCCCGTGCAGCTAATGGTCTGAACGCACTGACCTTCAGCCTTTTGCAAAATCTACATATTCAGATGCATACAAATATAGCAAGCACGATTTGGACACACTAGTCTTTTAAGCTGCCTGTGAAAGTGTTTTTGTTGAGCCTGTCACACCAGGCAGTACTATGCTATTGATGGTTTGTATTTAGTTACTTGATGGGGGGGGGGGGGGAAGGAAAACATGTCTTTGCTTGCTATTGTTTTTGTTGCTATGGCCTCCGGTGTTAATTATCTACCAGATCCTGCCATTCTTGGGATAAGCTTTTTGGTTCTGTTTGTTTGGTGTGTTCAAATCAAAGCAAACAGCTGCCTAACTCAATACAGGTCAGAGGCAGTTTTCCCATTTTTATCGCTTTAAAAAAATCTGCAGCTCTCAGATTTGAAAAGTTATACTGTGAAATAAATGGGTAAAGGGAGACAAGAGTTACATAATGGGAGTGAGGCCTACGATTATAGGCAAAATATGCTCTGTAGTACTCCTGTCCTGATTTCCCTCCTGTAACAGCCTCTTCCTTTCTGCCCATATCTGAGCAGAAAAGAAAAAGAAAAGAAAAAAAAAAAGAGCAAGGAAATACTGGCTATCTATACACTGAGAAGCCTCACAGACTTAGGTAACTGCTGATTAATTACATGCAATTGAGAACAGTCATCATAAGCTAAAGGCAATTCTAAATTATTAGAAACAAAAAGAAAAGGCACCAGTCCCTGCAGGTTCAACCTCATTTAAGTGAGGCATTTGGCATTTGCTGGCATTAGAACATGCAACACCATAACTGTAATCCTTAAAACCTATATTATACTCCCCCCAACATGCTGTGCAAACAATGCTAATTAGAGCCAACTAAAGTAACTTCAGCATTTCACAGGTAAAAATGAAAATAAAACCACAAGGCCCAAAAGGAAAGGTGAGAAACAGATGAAACAAGTTGCAAAGTCCCTGAAAACCACACAAAGTACTGTCACTAGTCTACTATCATAGTGATCAGGAAGATAGTCACTTATCTTCCCGATATCAGCAAACTGTCCTATAATCATAGACGTATAATAAACAACTGCACACATGCAGAGAGAAATGAGAGACTTCCTACCTTACAAGTGTCATCAGAGATGCAACCACTCACAAGATTAGTGTTTTGAGCTTTATTCAGTTCCTGTGGCAGACTGTAGTTCTCAGCCTGAAAAAACTGTACTTCATGGGTGTTCAGTTGGATGTCTTGCAGACAGCCTTTAAAATAGCCTCCCCACTTATCAGTGCTGTCTGGGTTGGGATGTCCACCAACATATACTTCATAGCCAGCTAAAAGAGGTCTATCGACAAGCTGTCCTAGCTCCACATATCTATCTGACTGGTGGGCATGAACAACTCCACCATGGAAAGAAAGAGCTACCAAATGTCTTCTCCCATCAACTACACTTTCTGGCAAGGTCACAGTATCTGTAGGTAACATCTCTATCTTCAGCTTGCCATTCTTCAAGTATATGCTGAGGCAGGGGTCAGTTTCATTTCTGATTTGCAAGAGCAGACCATTAGGTTTCAGACTACGAATGAAAAAGGAGATGCTGAAATTTGCACCAAGGCTATCAGAAAGGGTAAAAGAGGCAAAGCTAGTGGAATTCTCCAGGCCAAAAGTTGCTGCTGGGCGCTCTGGAAGAGAAAAGAGAGGCATATCAGTTCTGTAACAAAGGAAAGGCAGCTGGCACAGGGATACTCTAAGTTGCAACCCTTTATGAATGGGGCATGACCTTTCTTCCCAACATTTTCAACTTGTTTCAGAGCAATTACGCTCTCTCCCTGCAAAGGTCTGCGAAATTAGGAAGCTGGTGAATGTGTCCTTGCTTTCTTTGGAAGGCAGGAATTCAGAGCACGCAAGTGGCAGAAGGGGAGAAAGAAGGTCTAGCAGAGTCATTGCTACCTAACAGATTTAGTTGGGGAATCTGAAGCTATAATGTTCCTTTTAAAAATTGTAAATCTCGTAACAGCAGAGCAACTCTCTACTTGCTATGTTTAGGGCTCAGGAACGAAACAAAAAGCCTGGAACAACGATATTAATACAAGCCTTGCAGGAACACAAAAATGCAAATGGGTATGATTTTATCTCAGAATTGTCAGAGCGCTTCCTTTAACAGTTTGTATTTTATCTATAACACATTCGTTTTCACCCTCTATGCAGAAGCTCAAGTAACAGCTTTTTGTAGTGAAACAACTTCACTGCCCTCCTGTAATCACTTAGATCACATTCAAAGATGAGGTCAGAGCCTCTGGTTCAACAAGGAAGTCTGCTCCACAAAACTGACAATCATTCCTGCAGGAGCTGGTGACAGGAAAGAGATCAATGCAAAATATATTTACAGAGGGTTCTGCTTTAGTTCTCTCTCCAGTCAAGCAGAAAATATTGCTTCCAGAGCTAGCATTAATACTTATCCAGTATCTCTGGAACACTGATGTGCAGATGTAAATCACTTGGCTCTTACCGTGGGAGCAAGTTGGGCCTCCATACGGCCTAGAACAATCACACCTGAAGGTTGCCCAAAGGTCCATGCACAGCCCTCCATGAGAGCAAGGTTGGGAGAGGCACCACTCTGTCCTGTCACACCCCAGCATCACTGGGGATGACTCGCTCACAGGGAGATCCAGTGGGAGCACAGCTTCTGAATCTACTTGCAGGTCCTCCAGGCAGCCAACAAAGCCCTGCTGGCTTTGTGTGTTGCTGGCCATTGCATGAGGAACACCTCCAACATAGATGTTCTGGAAGGCATGTGGGATCAAAGCAGTGCCATGCCCAACAGGAGAGCTCTGCAGGCAGACACCTGCATCACAAGAGTCATGCGAGAGCTTTAGCTGCACAGTGTTCTGCAGAAGAACTTCAACTTTATGCCAGTGGCCATCATCGAGTCTCAGCCCCTCCAGAAGTAACAGGTACCCAACATCCTCCCTCTTCAGTCCTGCATGCAGAATGCCATCAAAGAGCTCCAGGAACAAGTATTCAGCTTCATGGCCTCGGTAAAAAAGGATGGCGCTGGGCAAGGTTGTTCGGAACCGGAGGGACACGCTGGCCAGCTGATCCCCTGCTGCGTCCCTCCTGCTTTGATTGTTCATGGGCAGCTCAATGAGGAGATATCCTCTGGAAGCAAAGGAAAACGTTGTTGGTGTTGAGCATGTGGCATCATAGAAACCAGGCTGGCACTGGCACAGGTGGCCATGGCTCTCAGCTAGGTAGGTTGGGATGCACAAGGCCTCATTTTGACAGTCATGCGCCTGGCACCCAGTGAGCTTGACAGAGCAGTTCTTCCCTCCCCATATAATGCCATCCTGGCTAGGGGCACAGTGGCAGGTATAGTCAGCAATGCCATCCTCACAGACAGCTCCATTCTTGCAGGGACCCTCCTCACACTCATTGATGTTAACAGCACATTCCACACCTGCGAAAGAGATTTAGAAATGGGATTGCACTGCAGGGGATTGTGACTCCCTTCCCCAGGGCAAGGCTGCGAGGCAGACCGCCCTCCCCAGCACTGCCAGCTCTCTAAGTCATCCATCACAAAAAGCCCAAAGGCTGCCAGCAAGAAGCCCCGCATTCACCATAGAATGGCTTACCACTAACGTAAGAACAAGAAAAAGATACTTCTGTGCTGTGCTGCAAAGAGGGTGCTGTTTACAGAGCTTTGGCCAGTCCACCTGCATCACCTGAGAGACTGTGCTATCTTCTCCCAGAGGATCTCAAACACCATGGGAAATCAGCATGCAAGGAGAGCAAGCAAAGGATATTAAAGAGACAAAGCAGCATAGGCAAGGATTTTACTGTACGTGGATTCAGTACCTTTTAACTCAGATTAAGACTGTAGATCTGACTGGAGCATGTTCTGGGCACCATTGTTGCAGACAGCATCAAACTGGATCACTAGCCAGAGAAATTATTGAAAAGCCTCAACTGAGAGAGTCCACACTCTGTAGTTCGGAAAATAATCCAAAACAACCCTCCAGTTGTAAAACACTCATGAAGCTCAGTTCATTACCAAACAACAAAGACCACATATGCTCCACAGGCACTTTGCCATACTCACACTAAGCTGATTTCAGTTCTGCCCAGTCCTGCAGAAGTGAAGTGGGTAAAAAAGTATTGCACTAGTTAGTCTGTCTCCTTGGGGTGTTTTTATCCCAACAGAGATCAAGTAAGTTACAAGACATTACGCTCCAATCTGGTTAATGAAAATCTGCTGTCATTTTCCTGAGCATTTTCAGACTGACAGAAGAAAGAGTCCTTCTGAGCCAGTTCACTGTTTATCTAGCCCATAACACTGGTTTTCACTAATCTTCAGAGACAGTCGCACAGATAAGCCAAGCATGGATTATCCCAGTCTAATAGCATTACATACAGAACCTAGCTAGCAAGCACAACAGGGAGAGCAGAAAGAAAAAGAAGGAATTCTCACACAAAGGAGGGGAATCAAAACACAAAAGACATTTGTAAAGGAAGGCCACTAAACAGAATGAGCATGTCAAAGAGATTAGAGAGCTGCCTGAGGGAAAGAGTTGAGGGGAGATGTTGCATTATGAGCGCTGGAGGGGGACTTGATGAAGTGTGATAAGAAACTTAGCAAAGATAGGAGGCTTCTTGAATTTGTATGCTACTGAAGTGACCCCCTCGGGCTCCAGCAAAACCTCATAGCCAGTCTTGCAAAAACATCTAGTAACCTGCTGTCTAACCAAGTTGCTTTACTCTTTTCAGAGCAAGCGCTTACTTGCCACTTGCCGTCACCAGTGCCTCCTCTGCAGGTAAGTGGGGACTCAGCACTAGCTTCCCACACCAAAACATCCACCTGTGTCAGTGTAGGGACATATCACATATGCTGCTCTGAGAAGCGCTGAAGGAAAAATGGGAGGCTGTGGTAATTCTGCTCTTTTTAGTTAAGCTAGTGCTGTGCTGTTGGTATTATCTCAGACCCCTCTAGGAGGTAACTCTAGCTCTCTACTGACTTAAACCAGAAGAGAAATGTGTAGTATCTGTGGAAAAGTATTGAATTCAGCCAGTAACTTCTGCCTTGAAGAACAGCTTGGCTGAGGGACAGATTCAGTGTTGCCAAAACTATCTCAGCATCACCTTTTTCTCCAGTGACCAGTGCAGGGCTTGCTCAGCATACAGAACCCGGGGCCTGATCTTCTTGTTGAGGAAATAGAGGCAGTAAAGGAAGAAGCAAGGGTGGAGTTAAGATATCAGCACAAAGCTATGGCCGTATTTGAAGGGAATATGTTGGCATGAATAGAGCATAATGGACATCCTTAGGCCTGGAGAATCCCAGTCTGGGGGAAGATCAGAAGACTTCAACTGGAATTAAGAAAAAAATCAGTAGACTACTAACTATCAAAACTATCAGCGGCAAGGCTGTTGAATGGCTTTGAGAATATAGTTAGGTTCAGTATAGTCCCAAATCCTTTAGATGCTGCCCACTTGAGATCAGAGATTACGCTATAAAAAGCGCACAAACCACCCAATGTCTATTTATAAACAGCTGTTGATATTTACCAGGGCAATGAGGAGCAAATACCAATGGTTCAGATAATCAAAGGAGAGATGCAGTGAATTTTTGACTTTCTGAGAAGATAGAGGAGCGCTGAGGAGGCAGGGTCCCAGCTGCCTGGGAGAAAAGAGCCCCATTTTCCCCTATCACATTCCCAGCCCGACCGGCATCCCCTCCGGCCAACACGCTCTCTCCATTGAACAGCAGCAGGAACACCTGCTTACGCTGTTTCCCAGGCTCCCAGCTGACACCTGTGGGGTGAGTGCTCCATACCAGGTGGCAAATTAGTCCCTATGGTGAGTGCACAACCCCAAGCTGGTGGCTAATTAAACGCCAAGCTTTCCTCTGGGACGCAGCTGGTTTGATTACTAGATTATTTGTTTGAAAAGGGTGAAAAGAATAAGTTGACACTTCAGATCTTTACACGCTGCTGTCTAACCTCACAGCTTACAAACAGGAAAGGGAGATGTTCAGCAGCAGAAAGAAACGGGGGCAGCACTTCCTTACAGGAACCAGAAACACAAGCATCATCTTTATCACTGTCATTGCTTCTGCCAGCAAAAAGCCAGCCTTCACAGGGCTAAAGCAGGAGAAGGGAAAGGCCTCTAAAATAACGACCAATGTATTCTTGCCCTCCTAGAAGCCAGTGCAACATCATACTTGAGTCTGGAGCACTTCTTAAAACATACTGGTAGGAAAGGAAACTGTGCCAGAGCTCTAAAAATCTGGCTGACAGCAAATTTTTCCTGGAAGCCAATGTCACCTCTCATTTACCAGTTACCCCAGTGCAATCCCATTCCTTATATACCCTATGATGATCATACCATACCCTTCATCAACCAGCTGTCCTGCTGCCTCCTCCTCCATTGTCACCAATGAATTTTGTCATTTTCATTTGAAAATCTCCAGTTTGTCAAATTCTTCACTTACACCAAAATAAGACAAAGGAAAGAGAATTCTGTTGCATATTGCTGCCTAGATGCTAATTTCAGCTCAGCAGCGGAGTCTGTAATTTTGGGTTTTGACAGAAAATGATGAAGCATAAATGAGGAAGGGGATGCCAGCTAAGTGAGGGAACTTTTCCCTACTCCAGAAATAACAAGATTTTTGCTTTAAGCCATTACTGTAGGAAGAAGTGCAGATCTTAGATTGTTTCCATTATTCCAATCTTCCCCAAAACATGGACAGTTGTGTCTTTTACCCACTGGAAAGTGGGTATTAAAAAGATGCCTAAAACTAATACGTTTCTCTAAGAGAAGCTTAGGCTTCCCTTTTCAGAAATTTTAAAAAAAGGACACTCCATATTACATAAGAAGTTACTCTGCAAGAGTGTTTTCTGTTCCTTCTATATCTTTTAGCTCAAATTTTTATTAATATTTGAACTATCAATAATAAGAGCAATATTACCACTCTGATTCATTACATCATTAGGTGACTTTAAAATGTTTAATGAGTTTCTTATCTAGTTAAAGACTAACAAATGCAAATCAGTGGAAGTTGTTATCTGAAAACCAGACAAGTGTTATTTACAAGGTTGCTATCTGCAGACAATTATTTTAAAACATTCCAGCTAATTTAGCAGTGTTCAAGCTAACAGTCCCAGTACACACAAGAGTTGGGTCAGAAACCCAACTTCAATTCGAGAACTTGCTAAGCTTTAACAGTTTCCAGTATTTTAAAATTACAAAGGTGAATCTTCTGGACATACTACACAAATCTATTTACAGAAGTTTTTCTAAAGCATTATCAATGTGGTAAGAACAGTCTTATTTCATAGATGCAAGGGTCATTAAAATCCATATACTTTACCATTCTCTGAATGAGGGTAATGGTTTGCTGACTGCTATTAATAAGCAAAGATTTATTATGCATATTATAGGGATCATATACTTCAACAGATATGTATGTCAAACAAAAAAAACAGACACAAAGAGAGAGATTCTAATTTAGCTGTCACATGCCAAAAAAACTTGAAGTATGAGGTATATTCACGGGCCCTTCCCATTAATTCCTGAAACACGGGAGTTCAGTGGGGCTTCCCGGCCAGCCCTGACTCACCCTCTCCCTGTAAGACAACTGAATTCCTAGCAACCTTTCTCTGGTGCATCCTAATTAGGGTTTCTATTGTTATTACCAAAGAAAAAAAGGCGGGGGGGGGGGGAGAAATAGGGGAAGAGTGAGAAAGACAGAGAGAATTAGCAGCAACAAAGGGACCAACACAATTATATTTGCACCATTACTGCCATTTCCATGGCAACATAACTGTTTTGACCTCTCTCCCACCGTGCACTCAAGGAGACGGTGGGGGAGGGAGATGGAGAAGTGCATAGGGTAGCAAAGGATTTGTCCTCCGAGCTAAGAGAAAAACTACTTTTCAGTAAAGGAGTTTTAAATCACTAAAGGAAAAAGGAAAAATGCCAAAACATTCCGTAAAAAGCAAAACTAACGTTTCATAGAACTAACACGGGACATTTGTGTGCTTACAAAGTACACCTGCATGTGAAATAAGGACGCATGCCTTGGAAAAACTCCCCAATTTGATCACTATGTAGAAGAGACCTGGCTTTTTAAGCAAGGCAGAATTATAGCAAAGATGCACATGAGGCATGCCGATTGCTCAGTGCTCACCTTGCAGCAACAAGGAAATTCCTGGGCCCTAAGGTTTCCAAAACAAAACTTTAGGTCTCTCCAAAATAAAAACATTCTTCCTTTCTACTGAATTCTTGTTCTTCTCCTCATGCCTCCAGCTACCACTAATCGCACAACCAGCTCCCTGCCCTGTGCAGGCACGCACACATTCAGGACACACTGCAATTACTGTATAGATCTCATTACCTGCTAGTAGAAAAATTCCATTCAGGATCACGCCAATCAGCACAGATTTCATGGCCGACTCCTTGTGGACATTTGTGACAGTAATGGAAAATAAATGGGGGTGAACGGGGGGGAACAACAAAACGGCTGGACTGAAACAGCAGAATGTGTGTAAGTGCTCCCTGATGCCAGTCAGGCAAAAAGGGATTGGAGATGAAGCCAGCCAATATAAAAGAGACCTGCGCTGTAGTGAGATCTAATCCAGCCCTGCTCTAAACCTCCCCAGCTGGCTTCTGCTAGTGCTGACACGAAGAATGCATATTCACGGTCTCGTTCTCGCTCAGTGCATGACAGTAATGCCCTGCAGTATCCACAGCACTAGCTACAACAGTGGAAAGTCAAGGGGCAATCTGTTACCCTTGCCACTTCCCAGGTGACTCTGTCAAGTTCCATGAATGGAGCTAACATGCATTAGGGCCAAAAATATGGATTTTTCTTATTATAGGCTAAGACACAAAGCTGCGTTTCCACCACTGTGTAATTTCCAAACACTATGAAGAAGGAGAGTCCCAAATGCAGCCTGCAACACTGGCCTCGCTGTACATTTGAGACAGACTTAATCAGGGACCAGCACTTCACACACAGTCTCGTTCTTCTATGCACCCTATTCCGTGAGTTGGTGTGCACAAGCATTTCCACGGTGCAACAAAAGCCTCAAGTTTTAACTACCATGACCTGCTTCTCTGAAATCTACCTGAATGGAAGAGAAACTTTGATAAAGAGAGAGTAAGTGTGAAGGAGGACGATAAAACAGCCGAATGCCAAAAACCAGCAGCTCACCAGTTTTCCCCTCTGAATAGTAATCATAATCAAAGAGTCCTCAATAAAAATCCCTCTTTGCCAGTATTTTCACATCAGCTATCAGAGCAGGAAGGAAATACCCTGCATTATGCTGACTGCACTGGTTCGAACAAGGGCCTTCAGAATCAAAGATCTCTCTCTTTCCCCTTAAAATTAGCTTAAATTCCTTAAAATTAGTTGTTGTAATCTTCTTTTTCGCCGTGAATCCGGCTTTGAAAGAAAATACGGCTACTTTCATATTGTACTGGAGATGGTTTTTATTTCTGCAGAGAAGTGTTATTTACAGCTGGGACCTTTTCTCCAAGCCTCCAGCCTATACTAGTATCAATGTCAGGTCCAGGCAAACAAAAACTCCCACAAGTCAGAGTCGAGAATCTGCATTAGCAGTATCAGTTTAAGATATTAAAAGAAAGCATTCCAGCAACTCTTGTAGCTAGTTTACTTTCTTCATTTCACTCAATTCAAACATACCAGTCAATTTCACAGATATTTTAAGTGGGAGGGATAGGGTGAGCAGTCATTTGGAATCAAAACTTCTCAGAGTCTCACCTCTGGGTTGTTTGCATTTCTAGTCCTACCCTAGCACAGATTTTAAATGCTGTATTAATTAATATTACCCTCCTGTTGTTGAGGGGCGCGCGCGTGTGTGTGTGTGTGTGTGTGTGTCTATGTCACAAGATAGATCAAGGAACAACAAGTGGGTAGTTCCCACTCCCTACTGCAACAATACAATGTAACATTTGCAAAGATTGGAGAACATTAGAATCCTTCAGAAGGATTTATATTTTTATTTACATACATACACACGCAGAGTCTATCTGCACACAACTGATTGGAGATAAAGTAGCATAAGTCAGCACAGACTCTGACCCCCTACTTGTCATTACATCTTTTCAAATTCATGACATGAAATAGTGTTAATTAGATACTGCAATTGCTTCTTTTCCCGGGATCAGTTTAAGGATATATACAAAGCAGTGTTCTATTAGGGACACAGAATGAGGTTGGGGAATACACCGTCATGAGAATTCTAAACGGAACACACACAAGCAAGATGAAATACTTAAATAAGATTTCTTCCAAGCCAAAATGGTTGACCACGCGTTCCCTGTTTCAAACTACACACAAGCGAGGGGTCACTGCTTAGGTTCTTTCAAACTCGAGGAGTTCAAAGAAATTAGAAGGATCAGATGACTCATTTTCTACAGGTTTTAATTCCCAGTTCTTGCACACTGGCAAACATGCGAGTTATAAGACTGAGTCACAGGGTTTAAGTTCAGAGAATTATTTTGTTCCTAATCATTTGTAAAACTTCTTGGATGAGCACAAGATAAGAAATACTAAATACCTCAGAGGGTCCTTAGCAGAAAAATGTCAGAAAATGGAGGGTGAACTTTGGGTAGAAGCATCCAAATTTCATACACGTTCCTTAGACAGAGATCTGCAACTTCCTCACTGTGTCGGTAAATGAATCCCAGAAATTTAGAAATTTCTTTCCAGGCTCTGGGGACACCCATTTTTGTCTCAAGAGCTAGCCTTCTCATAAAGAAAGGAATGGAAATTTTTCATCTGTCTGAAGTGTACCAAGCAGGTCACATTCTGCAAGGATGGTGTTAACTGGCAAGCAAGTCCATTATAACTGGAAATAATAAACATTGCTGATAAGCATTTTAGATGAAATCTAGTCTAATGTCTGCCATCTTGAAGTTACCCCTCTTGGTCAGACACCTTTAGAAGACAGCAGTCTTGCCATACCTACGCACAGGAGAACTTCTGTCACTCTGGGATACTACTCTGCCTATGTATTTGCCTGACTTGATTCTAAAGAGGACATTAAGCTGGGCTTCACCCATTTTCATTAGTAAAGAAGTCAAACTTAATTCATCAGAGTTGCTCCACCTTTAATAATCCTCTCAAAAGCCTTTAACCATGGTGAGTGGGCATATCTCAGGCTATTGGTTAGTCAGAAAATTATGCAAAGAGCTAGCTCAAAACAGATTTAAGTGCAGTCACAAGCATCAGAATCTCAGAGGCCACTTTGGATCAAAACTCACCTGAAGGTCTACACTGAAGCCTACATTTTTGCAGCATTCTGTAGATGACAGCAAGTTTAAAAGGTCTAATTAACTACAGAGCTAATTAAATCTACCCAAGGATGTTCAGAAGGAAGAACCATCTCCCGCTTCTTTCATGGGATTTTATGTTTAACCTATGACCAAAAAATTCAAGCCTATTTGAGTTTGGCCAGCACTCTTGCAGAACAACCAAATGACAGAAAAGGTATCCTCCTTCTTTCAAGACAACTGACAAAGATATTATGGCTGAATGAAGTAAAATGGTTGATAAACACATTGATTTACTACTGAAAGAAATTCACAATCACAGTCCTTCCCAACTTTATCGACACTTCACCTTCTGATTTCTCATGAAGGTAGAAGAACTCCTAAGCTGTGTGTAAAAAAGCTCAATTTTACCAGGACCACAAGGTGCTACTGGCAAGGGACGTTTGAGATCAAAAAGCGCCCTTCCCCTCTCATTCAGGCTGGCCATTGCCACAGTACTGGCCTTTCTAGAGGCAACTTTAGCAGGACTGGAAATACGAGTGGGAATTCTCAGGCCATTTAGAGGTTTTTAAAGAAAGAACTAGCCAAATTCCACATTAGTGATTACATTCTTCCAGGTTAAAAGTTAGTTCTCATTCCAACTGGAGGTATATGTTGTTTTTACTTCTTGGCCTAAATCATTGCCTGGTACATACCTGATGGATCAAAACCATTCCTACGAATAAATCATTCATTTTGTTTTTTCCTAACACAATGGCTTTTCTTAGTATGTTTTTCCTCTTGATACTGTATCATCATTTCCAAGACCACGCAAGATTCATTCTCCTTCTCTTTTCATTTAGCAGCCTCACAATCTTCCGATTCACACTTCTTACAGCCTCACAGGGCACATCCTCTACTTAAGCATAGGCTGATGCATGGGATGGCTTCTCCAAGGCCTGATATGTAGTTCTCTCTGGAAAGAGGCACCACATTGTTTTTGTGACAATGGCATTTTAGGGAAAGTTGTCTCATGTCCCTGCAACGCTGAGACAGCACTGAGGTAGTTAATTTGCAAAGAAATACTTTCTCCTGACTCACACTGTTATCCCAACACTCCCCAAATTCCTCAGACTGAAGGCAAGAAATACAAAAAAAGCCTCCTGCCGCCCCAAGAAAGCATTCTTCAGAGTAGCAAGTTCACTTTAATCAGCGGAGGCAGCTTAAGCCTAAGTTCATGGCAGATCTAAGTTGCCACAGAAATGTGTTTTGAACAGAAACATCATGGGAAGCTTCACAAACTTGTTCGGTGATCCTAATATGAAGTAATAAGCTGTTTACCCAGCATGACTATGCTGGGATTAATTGACAAAGGAGGGGAGATTAATTGCTATTATTTCCCTGTCAGCTTCACTCCTCCACATGCCCTCACTGATCTCACAGAGACTGCTCCCAGCCTTTCACTGTGTTAATGTGTCAGAACTACCTCAGCTGAGACAAAGTCCTTTACCAAAAGCAATATCCAGAAGAGCAACCTGCCTCTAATCCCCTTCAAGTACTAACGGACCTGAAATTGATGCAAGAGAATGAACTCTACTTCTCCTTTGCCCACCGTCCTGTGCTTCTGTCAGCTTTTCTGCCCATGAGCAAACTAAGACTTAGAAAGGATTAAACAGACCTGCAGTTTGACAAAGCAAAATGAAATTCTGAACTCCACAAGGGGTGCTGAGGCACCGAAGGAGGAAAAGGGAAATGGGCACATGTGTGAGTGAGAATTTTGACAAATAGGATAAGCTGCAAATCATCTCATTTGGACAATATCTCATTTCAGGAGTACAGTACTCTAACTACTCAAGAAGTAGCAATTTAGAGCTTAGCTAAAAAGCCTATATGCAAAAGCCTCACTTACAGAAGCAACTTTTTCTTGACCTAGCCTACATTACATAGTAAGCAAACAAGACATACCACAAACCCACCACAAGGAACTCACCCAGTAACAGAATGCGTTAACCAGGGGTTGGTCTGAGATTCAGGGAGTGAAAGTACCTGCGTACTGGGTCTTCACAGGAAAGGGCTAGACAGAGTTATACTAGCATAGGTCAATCAATATGACCACAGAAGGCAAACAGAAAATTTTCCCATTCATTCAAGCCCTAAGACAGTCTACGGAATGCCACTACCTACCATTCCAAGAAGTTAAAGGACAAGGTTTTCTTCTGGCTTCAAGTTTTTCTTTTTCCCACGAGATGGCAGCCTAGCAACACTGCGGAAAGGTTACCTCTGCCTCATAACTACACAAGTACAAGATTGTGCTGGGGACCACCTTTCTTCTAAACTACTTTTTGGTACCACGGCACAAAGGTTACTTGTTAGAAGACATTCCTCAGTGTTCATGCTGAGCTAATGGCCATGGTAAAAATGAAAAAGAAATCATTATATGTTTGTGAGCAAATGTTAGAAATAGTTTAAAAAAAAAAAAAATCCCATAGTAAAGACAAGGGGAAAAAACACCAGTTTGTTCTGCTAGTTAGGACCTACCTATTGGAATACATAGTTTCTACGGTACTATAGACACCTAGAAGGTGCAATACACAGTCTTGTGTTCACCTTACCTTCCGACGCAGGGGCAACATTTACACTGCAGAATATTCAAGAGGCAACAACCACCTCCACCTCCCATATAAACAGCAGTGTACGTTCCCAACAGAGCTGGCGTGCAAGACTATTTCTTTGTTTCACAGCTAGGAAACCGAAACCTGTTAGGGTCAGGCAGGGCATTCTGGAAGAATCCAGACTCCTCAGTCCCTTGTAAACAGAGAAGGCTTCATTTGCTCACATCACAGAGACCTTTTGACCTCTTACCATAGCAGATTACTGCCTTCAGCCAAAAATCCCTGGCTCTTATCATCCAGGACTGTTAGGGAATAGAGATGTTTTACAGATGTTTTATGTACTGGTAATCCAATCTGCTACAGTCAGTAGTTGGTGACAGCCAGAATGTTAAGCACCCCTTTTTCTGCATTTCTATATTTTTATTTGAAATGTGTTCATCTTCATAGCATGTGTATAATATACATAGTTCTCCCAGTGAACTTTCACCGCAGGACACAGGTCCCCTAGGTATTCTGGTCTTAGACTCTTCTACATAGGCTATGAAGTAGGTTTTGAGACACAGGATCAGCTATCACGTACTTCAGTAAAACCACATAGCTTTCCCATGGCACTTAAGCCCTGAACTGAAGAACTCCCTCTGCCGCACTTCTGAGCTCTGCACAGTTCATCTCAGTTCTGTTCAAATGCCTGTGCCAAACAGTGCTGGAATCCAGTCACGCAGCCGAGCAATAACGCAGGCACTCAGTCAGCATCAGTTCACCAGACCAATCTGATCCCAGCCACCCTTGTTCACCAACGTTACCTGAATATCCTGGTGGGCAATGACAAAGAAAGCCATTAACAAGGTCCACGCAGTGCCCTCCATTCTGACATGGCTGGGATTCACACTCATCAACGTCAGTAGAGCAGGTCTCCCCTTTTAAAGTGAAAATACAAATAGCCATCATGAGGGCATACAAGCTTCAGTGGAGGAGAGAATCTCAATGACACTTGCATTTATACTTTTTTGTTGTTCTTCTCTGTCATTTAGGCATGCAAAGGGATTCCTTGAACTATCACTTATCTCTCCAGACGCTCTGGCTGGTGATAGATATTATCACTGCAAAAATAAGGCAAAATGAAACAAGCAAAGGTCCAGTGATTTGCCAGTGTCATGAAAGGGAGCAGTGGCAGGATCGGAACCTCTGAACTATTCCAGCTGTGCAATAGTGGACCAAACTCTCATCTCTCTCAAAAAGGAATAAAGTATTATTGTTTAACTCCTCCTTCCGGGGAGCCTCTCCTAGCTGTTAAATCCATGCTTTTATAAATATTTGATAAACTAGAGGAAAGGCAGTATTTCAGCTGAACATCCACAGAGCTTCTAACTCCAAGAGCAAGGTATCAAGAACCCCCTCTTCTCCTACTCTGATTATACAGCTACTGTCATGATAGTAGTCTCATCAAGGGAACACCTAGGACAGTTTCCTGGGACTCCAGGGGATTAGCTGCCTCTGATGAGGAGTGTTCCACAGATATCTTGTAGGAATGAATTCTGCCACATGCATGACAGACTGACAAAGAGAATCCACCCTGGCATTTTCATAGCCAGGGGGTATTCAGAGTACTTGGAAAGGGCATAGACTATTGCCTCAGCTAGTGAAAGGGAGTGTTAAGAGAGGCTTGCTGGACAGAGAATGACATTCAGACAGCTATCTCAACATACAAATACCGTACATGAACAGAAATATGTTCCTGACACATCAGGCTGCTGCCCCCTAGGAAGCAGCAGTCATTAAGTGGCTTTGGCTGCACAGATAACACTGCTCCATTCCATCCTCCTCAAACCATGCGAACTCCATCAGGTGCAGACAGGATGGAACACAATGCATAACCCACCTGCAAAGCCTGGCTGGCACCAACAGAGGAAACCAGCTGCTTGGCTATAGCTGAAATCACTGGGGAAGTCAGGTCGTGTTCCATAATAGGCTTGGTTGGATCGCTCAAAGCATACGCCTCCGTTGCGACAGGGATCTGTAGCACACTCATCCACATCCTCCTCACAGCGCTGCCCCATGTAACCTCAGGAAACATGAGTGTAAACATCATACACAGCTTCACTGACATTAGTCACCCAAATATTGTGGCTGCCTTACAGGTGAGAATAACAGCCAGAAGACACTTCTGCTCAGCTAGTAGGGAGTCCTAGGGTCCTATTTACTTCAGTATGTCAAAGGCAGGAGCCAGACAACACGTTTCCAGGGAAGCATTAGTACATGATGGAAAAGACCACGACAGAAAAAGGCAGGAGAGAGGAGAAGGGAAATGTTACGGCTGAGAACAGGATACATTGCCCAGCAACAAGGTCAGTTGGCTCCTGGGACGGCCTCTAAAGGGGAGCAGTGGCAACCTTACTGTTTAGAATAATGAAAATCACACTGGACCATGCAGCATTACCATTGACTTTTCACTCTTCAGGACAATTTAGCATGTGTTTTCCACCACAGTGTGCTTAGATGACAACATAGCAAAACAGTTTTCTAACCTACCTGGCCAGCAGGCACAGCTGTAGTTCTTGATTCCCTCCACACATGTGGCACTGTTCAGACAAGGTTCAGAGGCACACTCCAGAATATCCAACTCACAGTGGTCCCCTTCGAAGCCTGTGTCACTGCAGTCACAACGGTAGCTGAGGGGCAGCAAAACAGAGCAGAGAAGAAGCTCTTAATTTGATTGTCCAGCCCCTTAAGAGGAAAGAGCAAACAGAGCTAAGCTGCCAGTCCTCCCACCCACTTGTGGGGCAGAGGGGAAAGGCAGTTCCATCTGCACAAACAGGGCACAGTAGTGACAGAGCAGATCAATCCCAACAGAGTCTCTGAACTCACACCTTACCTGTTAAAAGGTAGATTCAGATAGATAGGTATGTTCTCAGCCTAGACAGGCAGTTGCTTTTTTGCTGATTATGCTCTTCAATTAGCCCCCCTTTGTACCTTATATGTCAGCTGGAAGCAATAAAAGGAATCTTTTCCTACCTTCCTTTGAGCATCCCAGCAGTTCTGCTAGTGGGAGGGGCGTACTGCCATAAATCATTCTCTGAATTATCGCCATTGGGACCATAGGGATATAAAGAACAGCAAATCCAATTCATCCCACGGATTTTTACCCTGATTTTTACAGGTTACACTAAGCACAACAGCACAACTTCAGATCATTTCTGGTATCTAACTGTCAAAACACCACTGATCTCTCACCTGTTAACGAGGTCGTGACATGTTCCGTTGTGCTGGCAGGGCTGGCTCACACATTCATCGATGTCCACCTCACACTGGATGCCTTGGTAACCTGGTGCACAGGTGCAGGTGTAGAACCCAACATGATCACTGCACAAGGCCCCATTCTGGCAAGGCTCAGAATCACATTCATCTATTTCAGCATCACAGTTTACACCTCGGTTACAAAAGAAAGAAACATGTTATGAATCCAGCGAAGCATATTTGTGCTGGCTAGAATTCTGAGCTGGAATCGCAAAAGCCATGCTATTAACTTAACTGGCTAACGTAGCCATCTTTTATAAATACTGCCGTAAGAGCACTGGAAATTCATGAAGAGACAGTAAACAATGCTTACAAATTAGGGACCTTTAATTTTTATTTGAAAACAAAATTATTTTGGGTAGACTTTTGGATTTTAGTTTTATAACAAAACTAGTTTTACATTATTTACGAAGCTTTAGTTTCTTTCATTCAGGTTTCTTGAAGTAGCCAACACATCAGCACTTTGCAAATTACACGTGTTTTCTGAACGAGCCATAAAATCAATTCTTAAAAATCTGATGACAACTGTTTTCATTTGGGATTCTTTGGGTGCAGGAGGGGATGGGAATAGAAGAATCAAACTGCTAGCCACAGCTTTTTTTACTTTTACCTATGATATAGTTCTTACAGTTTTAGATATGGTAGTCTTCATTTGTTTTGAGCTGTTACTAATCAGATCCACTGTTCTACATCAGAGGCAGTTGCATTTTGGGTATGGGAAGTGATCTATACCTGTTTCTCCGAAATATTGTTCCATCTGTTTAAACGGTATTTGTAACTTGGCTTTGAGATCCCTAGGAAAAAAGCATTACAGCAGTGCAGCATGCTAATTACTGTGATACTATGTATTAGTAAGTTATTACATTATGAAATACTATTAAA
The DNA here is from genome assembly GCF_040807025.1 of Struthio camelus. Classification (NCBI taxonomy): domain Eukaryota; kingdom Metazoa; phylum Chordata; class Aves; order Struthioniformes; family Struthionidae; genus Struthio; species Struthio camelus. The sequence continues at coordinate 2,097,739 of NC_090961.1, forward strand.
AGTTAGGTATTAGCTCCAATATTAGTAGCCAAGAGTAACAGAAAGTCACGCATTTTTGGTCCAAAGTCACAACTTTCACTGATAGAATAAGAACTTCTATGCAACTATCTTACTATATTTCCACCTCTGTGAGTTGCCCATGGCCTGACATCACCTCCAAACTTTAGTCACTACAGTGGCACCTGCCAATCCATCTAATCCGCCCTTCTTGGCAAAGGCTCGCCATGTAGTGGACACGGCCATCCTAATCCTGAAGGAATGCGGGCCCCCTAATCTGCTGGTTCAGACTCGTCAATACCCACAAAAAACTTCCTTCACCCAAATTCCAGCTCCAAGCACCAGGAAACAACCCGCCTTTGCTAACTGGTCGCGCTAGAACTTCTCAGATCAGGATGAAGCACCAGATCACAAAGCAAAGCCTTATACTTGACGTCAAAATAACCTGGAGCATGGAAATGATTTGTATAGACAGTATTATGTTTGCTATTCAAAATCAGTAGCTATTTTAAGGTCTACATAGAAAGTCTGTGGTTTTCTTCCCTCATCTCTGTTCTTTTTTTTTATCAGAGAGTGATTCAGCATCAGTGACTGCATTCCTGATGTTGTAACTTCTCTTCATTCCACTGGTAATCAGCAGCATTCCTTCACAGCAACCTAACTCTTGAAACACTTCAGTTTGCGACAAGGAGGAAGGCTGAGAAAGTTCATGTGCTAAGTGGTACCAGGCAGACACGAGCACAGCACAACTGCATTCCACTCTGATAAGCAGAAAGGAGAACCTCCTGCTGCCTCCCTCGCAGATAACTCACAGGTGCAGATTACTGTCTGAGTCACCATTAGCCCACATGCACAACACCCAGATACTTAACATCACATGCAAAAAACCATTCTCTGGACCTGAAAGAGTTGCAAAAGAAACCTCCAACTACAAGCCACTGCATTCTAAAAAGGCTACTTTTCCAGAGAAATCCCACAGGACAGGATAAAGGACTATAAGCCAGATAGAGACTTGTTATACCTGTAAACACCAAGGAACACCAAGGAATTACTATTCTATTACTCTTCCTAAAGATAAATCTCATTTCTTGTATATCTCCCTTAATTTCAGCCTCAGAGCTAATCACATCTACATTATATCCAGTACTCCAAGTCTCAGACAGTTCCCACTTTCACTCCTCTCTCAACAGCTACATCATTCATGGGAATCAAAGCCTTAACTATTGCCTGGAAGCCACAACAGCAAGCCCTATACTGTTATTCATACGGTACTGAACGCTCCAGAAATTTGAGTTATGCAACAGAGATTTAGTCTCATGGCTGTAACGCAACAGCTCCTCAGGACAGCTACTAACACTTGTCACCAGCAGGTGCCTTGTGGAACTATACGAACAATGAGATGTAACCCAACCACCCGGCTAGTACATGAGCATGAAAGGTACCTGTGTAGCCAGGGACGCACTTGCACAAATAGTGATCCATCTCATTCAGGCAGGTGCCATTGTTTTTACAGGGCCGGGACGCACACTCGTTGATGTCTATTTCACAGTTGTATCCTTGGAACCCAGGCACACAGAAACAGCTATACTCATTCACCCTGTCTCGGCAGATGGCTCCATTCTGGCATGGGCTGGAAGCGCACTCATCAATGTTGTCTTTGCAGTGGGCCCCGGTGAAGCCAGGTTGGCAGATGCAGGTATAGTCCCCAGGACCCTCGACACAGGTCCCGTTATTTAGGCAGGGGTGGCTAGAGCATACAGAGCTTTCTGTTTGGCATCCTTCTCCATTCAGTCCTGTTTGACATTTACAGGTGTATCCATTTACACTATCTACACATTCAAAATGAGGATCTTTACAAGGGTTGCTCTCACACTCATTAATATTAATGTTACAATCAATACCTGTGAAGCCAGGCCTACAGATGCATTCATATTCCAGGAGTCCTGGAGTCCCGCGGCAAATCCTATGGGCAGGGCATTCATGGCTAACGCATGCATCATAGAGTTGTTCACAGTTTATGCCCATGTATGCTACTGGCTGCACGGGGCAGGTGCACTGGTAACCCACTTCCAAATCCGTACAGCTCCCACCATTTTCACATGGGGATGATGAACAGCTGCCATCATTTTCAGAGTAAGAAGTGCCTGTTGAGAAAAGAGACTTTTTGTTAGTCTGAGTTAGTAGTCCTGAAGAAGTGAGCTCTTCCACCAATCACCACCTAGATTTCACAGGTCACCCACCTGAACTCCACACCAAAAGTGGCTGCTTTAGCCATTAACTCAGGATACTGGCAAATCCAACATTTATCATAGAGAAGACAATACAACAGGCCTTCTTATGATGGCTGTTAGGAATTTCTTGCTATGACAGGTGACTAGATGGCCAGTTTTCAGGAGGTGCTTACATTTCAGAACTGAAGAGTTTGCCTCCTTTCCTATCCATGCCTGCCCAGGACTTGTGATCTTTCCTCTCTGCCACAGATTTTACTTCTTATTCATGCCTGCATCACTTGGAGAACAGTGAAATGGGTCACCTCAAATCCATTCACAAGATGGATGAAGTTTGTGTAAAATTCAGTGACACCCCCCCCCCCCCTTGCTGTCAGGGCACAACACTTGTGCTTTAGAATCCACAAAGTCAGCTGGTAAATTTCTGGTTATATTTTAAGGTATTGGCTGTGGCTTTTAATATCTCAGCTGCTCCTTCCAGAACTTAGATTTTTTCTGAGCTAGTCCACTAGTGATCTAAACATGCTGCCATAAACAGTCCAACCCAAACTCCAAACTGGGATATTTCACACATGATCTCTGACTACATGGGGCAGCCCAAGGTTTGATTATCACTGGCCAGACACCCTCTCCCTACAGGATAGATATGCAAATTTACACAGCAGTAGATTGTAAGCAAGGAAGAGCAGAGTCTGAAAAGATTCACTGTGCTGATGACATTTTAGATCCAAACTCTTAGTATTTCCAGAGCCAAAACACCAATCTGATATCCACATAACAGCAACTAACGTCAAGTCCAGATTCCCCTGCACTTGGGAGCATTTGTACATGATCAGCTTATTCACACCTAGTCACAGTACCATTAACAGCAGTGTTTAAAAGGCCCTGCCCTAGTTGAGCAATTCCACCCTCCAGAAATGTGATGGGACATGCCCATGGGACTGTGAACTTAATTCACATAAATGAGATTACACAGGATACATGATCTAGGAAAACAAAAAAGTGTTCAGTTCAGACATTTGTCAATCGTGAAGAGGATGGAAGAATAGGAGGAATGCTTCTTTTCCATCAAATTCATTTTGTGAAACAATCTGACTGATCAAAGGAGAGGATAGCCTAAGGGACAGGAGACATTTGCCTTGATATTACAAGGAAATATACCCTGGATTCAGTGACAAAAATCATACACTTTCAAAAGTAAAATAAAAGTAGTAAATAGCAAAAAGGCAATGCAAACAGCGAACTCTCCTCACAAAGGCAACAGATATTAGCTTTCCATCCCACTGCAATTTTCTGATATCAGTTTTTTGCTCTGCTCTGCTTCCCGTTCCAGGATACATAGGAGAGAAGCCGCGGAGTACAGATACTGCAGACTGATTCACGCATAAGTGCTAGGAAACATCTAAACTTGGAGGTAACTGCAAGCAGATGTTTTGGAAACATCCGTGGGGAAAAAACAGCCACAAAGCAGAGGTAAATCTCAAGAAAGAGTAAATAGTATCTGAGAAATAGCTACTATTCCTGATGAGATGATCCTGACTTTGCCTAGCACTGCATATCTAGGATTCACTAGCATTTAACCTGGCCTTTAGATGCCACTGTGTAATCAGCCCTTTGTCCTGTTCGCTGCTGTCTATGTATAACTGTGGGCCAGCTAGTGAAAGGCATCAGTCTCCAGGTGGAGAGCAGCCAGTTACTCAAATGGGCAGAGGCCTGCAAAGCTCTGACACTACAAACGGCTCCCTACCCTTGGCCCTTGCTGCATTACTGCTAGTTGAGGAAAGTTGTTTTAATGTGCCATGTTCCTTGCTAGGGATTTGCCAGGAACACACACCACAGCATCACTTCTCAGCTGACCTTACACATTCTCTCATTCATGCCATCTTTATCCCAGCCCATTCTTGGTCATGTTGGCCTTGCTCCGGTGCATCTTCTACACACCCACTAGTTAATCTGTGTCAGCGGTTTTCTATCAACTCACTGCCCATCGGCTCCTCAGCCTCTTTGTAATGAAGGTGGAGGCATCCGGCTTGAGCGCCTAAAAGGGATTTATAGGAGACTTTGGTTTACAAAAGCCTGCCCCTGCCCTGACCTCCCCCTAATTCCTCCCACCAAAAGACTGCAATGGTTCTAAGTCTTCTTTCAAGAGGCAGTGTTGATGGGGGATGGAGGGTGTTCAGGGATTTAGACAGACCTTTCTCTTTCCAGCATCATCTCCATTGCCCACCCCTCCCTCCCTCTCTCATGTGATGCTGGGGAGAGTTGCTGTGCATTGCACTGTCCAGCAGTCTCATTATTCTCCCATCAACCCTTTTATTCTCAGATTCCCAGTCAGGCAGAAAACAAGGATGACGGAATCTGCCTGGAATCTCTTTAGCAATTAGAGTGGGGAGCCCAGGAAACTATTCTGCAAAAGAGCTTTACTAGGCAGGAGACATGAGCCTTTGTATACTTAATGAGTAACCAGTCTCAGCCTGCACTTTACAGAGACCAGGAGCAGAGTGTGCGATAAAAAAGAGACCAAGCCCACTGCATGTTCAAAGTGATTGCTCTGATTTGCAGAAAACTCCATCCGCAAAGAAATTCGCATTTCAACAGTCACCGAGCATTGCTAGTGTGGACAGGCTATGCTCATTTCGAAGGCTACATGCACAATTTTCTGTTCCCATTTTAAGACGACAATCTAAATGCTGCTTACAAATAAAGAGATAAATATCAAATCCCTTTGCTGTTTCCTGTCTTTTCCAAGTGCTTTCACAACAGACATACCTTTTAGCACCTTCTCGGTTTTAGTTCATCATAGGACTAGTGCACAGTAATCTCTATTATTCATTAATGCTTGCCGATAACAAAAAGATTCAGTGACAAATATATGGCCCCACAGTTGCGTATAAACTTATAGATGCAGAATAGGGTCTAACTAAAGACAGACAGCAAGACAAGAAAACATGAAACTTCATTAGAAAATCAAGAAGAATCTTGGCTTAGCTTACGAAGGCAGTAAAGTAATAAGGACTCCTCTAAGTTCACTCTGGTTATGAACAACAGCACCATTCGTTAATTAGTTTAGTTATATTTACAGTTAAGTCATAATTTGTGTTGAATAACTAGTTATGTATAGGGTTATATAGGGAAAAGTTGAGTTCCTGCATTGTTACAGTACTGGTTTTAGCTAATAGTCCACGGCTAACCAACCATCCTGATTCCATCTATCATGGGTTTAGCAAAAAACATTTGTTCCTGCTTACTGAACTTAACTTCTAACTGTGGATGCTAAAACATTCACGGTCTCAGGCAGAAAAGACAGCTGGATGCACTGAAGGCTGAGTCAAGTTAAAAGTAACAACCCTCTTCACTCCTTGGTCTTCCTAACTAGTCTCAGCTCTTGCTAAACAAGGCAGTGGCCATTAAAAGAGCTCTGGTATGTCTTGGAATTTAAAATCAGATAGGTTATTAATAAAGGCTCCTTTCCACTCCACGTTACTCTCTGTCAGAACTTTTGTTGGGGATGGTTCAAGCACAACGCTGGAACCTTCTTGCATCACAAGATAAGCCTTACCTATGTGTGTCTATAACCTTTTCCCTTAACACAATGACGCTGGTCGAGGAGACAGGTGACTACTAAAGAGAGCAAAGCTCTCAAAACAAAAAAAAACACTACTCTATTTTCGTCTCTCTCGAAGCCTTAAAAAGCCAGTACAGCTAAGCAGTTGGCCACTAACAGGGATGCCCCAGGGATGCTAGCAAAAAAACTGAAGTGACACAGCATCGCTCATAAGACATGTATGGAGCAGCTAGTAGGAAATTATCTGCGTGTTTGCCCTACTCAGTAGAGGTTACAAGCATATTAACAACACTGACTCCAAGATTATCTCCTCTGTATGCAATATGCCCATACTAATACTGGAATAGCTTCCAAGGACAAAACATGCCACTGCATAAATAAAGTATAATCCCAACATTCATTCAGTGGCATTGCTAATGTCTTGGCTACACAATTCACCAGACAAGACACTAACACACTACAGAATTCATTAGAAATGGATCTCAAAAAGTGGGACTTCAACAGTGCAGAACTGAGTACAGCACTTGTGACATCACCAGAAAGTTAAGCACAGTCTGCAAGAACTCAGTGTAATAAATGGGTATTAACGACTTGGTCTTTCTCGAGCTAAGTGGTAGCCTATGTATGACCTTTTTAGCTCTGCTTTTGATATTTTCATCAGTCAGTCCTAGGTCTTACAGTAATTTGTACCAAAACTGAGAAGAATTATCATATGAACGTGAAAAGCATGTGACTTTGCACCAAACGCTAACAACTAAAATGAGTAAATTAGCTCTTAGTGCTGCACAATATATCAGCTATGAAAACATGTCATTCAGATTATGCCGTTTTATGAGAAGGGCAAAGATTAGGCCAAAGAAGTTACTGAATGACAGGAGTTTATCGTTTTTCACAAAAGTAGTTGTCGCTGGATTAACAAGGACATCTTGGATTTTTCCTCTATGTTTCACAAGAGGAATACTAATCTGTGATGTTCAATAAATAAAAAAAAGGTAAAAAATATACTGCAGTCATACAGGCCTGCAATCCTACTCTGAAATGAAACTGGAGAGGACTACAGTTTCTTTGAAGAATACGTTCCAGGCATTCAGGGGTGGATTAGGAGGAACTTCAAAGGCTAATAGAGTCAGATATAAAGCATTCATTGAGCTCTGTCAGGGCAGGTCTGGTTTTACACTTTAAAGGTAGCTGACAAAGGATTTCCCTAAAAGATGGGGTTTATGACCTTTTACATCACTTTAAGGCAAACAAAGAGCTATGGCAAGCTCCACTGCCAGTTTCTGTTTTAATAATTGGCCTTAACAGGTATTTTTTACTCAAATGTTAAGAATGTTACAGCAGAAGTTATTGGAGAATTTTGGGGGTTTTACGCATGCATTTCAGACACTTGCACGGGATTGTGCTGAGGTGGGGAAGAGAATGATGTAGTCTTTAGCATAGTCTTTCTTCCACAAAGTCTTTGTTCGTCATTGGAATTAAAAGTTGTCGTTAAAAATGTCTTCACTTTTATTTCTTAACAGCAAATCTTTTGCTGCCAGGGATTTTGCGATTTCATTAGTTGAATTAGTTCCTATAGAATTTTCCAAGGCGGACAGCACATCAGTTTCTAATATTTAACCTTCAGACGTTTATTATCCAGGAAAAAGAAAGAAAAAAATGAAGATATCTATTTTTCACCTTCATCCTTTCAAAAGTTATGAAGTACAGTGTATCTGATAAGTTACTCGACTGCTTTGAATATGTACATGCTCAACAGAAAATGCTACATCTCTTCCTAGATCTCTCAGACACAAGCCCCACACATTAAGTTATACTGCTTACAGCAAACTAGAGAACACACATGAGATTTATGCTTTTATTAAATGGTCTTATCAAAGGGCAGTTGCAGCAGCCAGTTTACTGCCCATACAGACAGAAATCAGAAATTAATGAGAGATGTTGGGCAATCTGAGATCCCACTGGTCTCTCTCCCAGACAGCACGGAATAATATCTTACTTCAGTAAGCCAGGACGAGATGCTGTTGCATTGCACTGGTGAAAAGAGTTGTGGGAATTGATAGACAGCGCAGGAGGAGGAGGTTCTCAAAGAACTGTAGCAAGATTTCTGTCTTTCCCTTTAAAAAACAACCAAAAATCGCTATCTCACCTATGTTCTGAAGTCTGAATGATTTGAAAACAAGCAAGCAGCTTAAGCTCCATTTAAGCAAACAGTAATTTCCTCCACAACATGAATTGCATTGAAGCAACTTCTTTCACAGGTTCCCCCCTCTCCGTTCTGATAAGTCTGGCAGGAGAAGGTTTTATTAGAGGCTGCCACAGGGAGTTGCTAAGAGAGTACAGGGGACAAGGGGGTTAGGTCATTTTATTACTTCACTGCTTGTGAGATGGCATTACTCACTGGCTTGTATCTTTTGCTTTTTCCTTTTCACAAGATTGGTTTTTCAAAGCCTTGGGGAATCGTGGCAGATGATGGAAGTCCTCAAGCTGGGGATACAGCTGACCATGTAGAAGATGCTCAGTATCACACCTTCTTCAACTCAAAGAAGATTTTCATCCTGTTACTCTCTCCTGGGTGCAAACTCTCAGATAAGTGCTTTTAACCATAGTTACAAGTGGAGTGGGATGATGGAGTCAGGATGCCAGAACATAATTTCCAGACCTGGCAAAAACTTAATGTGAGCTTAACGCAAGCCACTTTAACTTTGTGTATCAGTTTGTCCAACTTATAAAACAGATATAAATCTACATTCTCACAAGTATCTTGTGAAATTAAAATATTCAAAGCCTTGAATACTTTACAGTAGAAGTACTACAGAATTAAAAAGTTGAATATTTTCCACTCTGTATGACATGGAGTGATATGATTTCTGCATGTAATGTAAATATTTTAAGTGTCTAGCAAAAGGAGAGAGGATCAAAGAAACAGGGGAATTTTGTTTGCCTGTTTCTGGATTCACACTAACAATGCCAGTATGACAAATAACAAGCTCCAGGCTCTGAAAATCTGCCCAATTCTACACCTAACACTTTTATTTATATTAAATACATTGTACCACATAAGGCTTAGGCATATTCCCCTCTATTTTTTAATGATACATTTTCAGAAAAGACTGCCTGATGCTTACAAGCATTTATTCATATTTCCAAAATTATGACCCATACATCATGCAATAAATACCTTTTGCGCATGAACTGGCCCTGTTGAGTTCCTTGACTTCCATACTATTTTAAATCTTGCTCCCTATGATCATCATCTTTCATGAAAGGCACTGCAGACTTATGGAAAAAGGCTCCCTTTAGTTATATTTCACCTGCCCTGCTCACTACAGCAACTGGAAAAATGCCAAGTTATAACCAAGAGGTGAGAATCAGAGCCTTCCCAGCAGCAAACCCCAACAGCACTGCAACAGCAGTTGAGCTAGAGGAACTCCCAAGTGCCTAAACGGTGAATGATCAAAATCCCAGCTTGATGCAATTCTTACCAGTCAGGCCGTGGTCCCACTGATCACCCCAGCAGATTTCCTGCTAGAAAAAGATACTGAGGCTGAGGGTAAAAAGGGAACCCCTCCAACCCAAGTATCAGAGTAACACAACTACTAAAGAAATGCTGAATAAAGGAATGGGAAGAGTTATGTTTCCATGACAACAGGAAGGCATGTGCTTATATTAGTAAATCCCTGCTGACCTCTGCTGATCTGTCCCTATCCTGGTCAGTGTAAAGGATTAACAAAAGGGTACACACCATGGCCTGTTCCCAGGATCCACACAATAAGGAGGAGGACAGGGCAGGCCTGAAAAGGGCTTTAAGGCTGTTTATCCTCTCCCCCCCCACCCTGGCTAACTTTGGAAGGATAGCATGTCCGCTATGAAAAGCGGCAACAGAATGAAATCAAATCCTTCTGTAGAAGCTTCCCTTCAGCACGCTTGTCCAGGGAGCGTAAGAGGCCTTTGTTGGAAATTTTTTTTATGCATCCTAGGGCCTTGCAAGCCCCATGTCCCTCTTGACACGGAGGAAGAAACCCAGCAGAATGTTGCCATCTTCAACACAAATTAAATTTTGTGGGGTTTAGCATGGAGTGAAAGAGACTAAGCCCCTTCTCTCCAGATCCTGAGCAAACCTCCTAAAACCTCCAAAATTTGGACAACTTCCTTATTGGAGGCTTACAGACCCACTTGGCAAACATGCAGGATATCAGCAACAAGATTTGAGGGAAAAGTTACAATGAATGACTGACATTCTTTCTCTCCATTTTTCCATAACAACTATTCAAACTTTTGTACTGTTGGGCAAATAGGATACAGGGGAGAAATAATACTTCAGTGAAATAAAAAATTCAGACTGAGATACCATCCACTGAATCTAAACATTACTGTCATCATCTGAGGCTATCAGCTTGTCAGATCTGACAAGCTTTGTGAAGACATGGCACTAGGCCAAAATAAATAAATAAAATAAAAATCTCAAAATAATCCAGAAGCAGCGTTGGCAATCAGTAGGTAGTACCTCTAAGGCAATACTGAATAAACAACCCAGCAGCATGCTAGGGACCCCAGAAATGCCTACAGCATCTTTCAGAAGAGTCATTTTAAGAAGGGCTTCATTATTCTTTGCCTTTATACATCTTGTGGGGTTTTGGCAGATTAAAAGATGCAAACCCAGTCTCCTAGCCAACTTCCAGTTTCGAAACTAATTATAAAATCTCTACTGAAGTCTCTGCACATAGTTCAGATTGAGGTCCTTCCTATCTGAAGTTTTAGATGGATAGTGTGGATTCATCCTCCCAACCTACACAGGCATTGTTTTTGTACACTACTGGTGACCAACAGGTTTTAAGCCACAACACTGGTAAGCTAGGTTACTGGTGTAGCAGAGCTTTTTCATGACAGGGACATGTACACAGTCTACCAGAGTAAAATATTTGTAAAGGATTTATTAAGGCCTAGACCACTAAACTTCCATTAAGACAGATCCAAGATGATGTGCATCGGTTTCCTCTTATGAAATAACCACAATATTTACCCCTCTCAGAGTAGAGCACTGATTCCTGGCTCCCTCACATCTAGCTTTCCAGTGAATTGTTACAACTGTGCCAAACAGTGGGCAGCAATCCACAGGGCAGAGCGGTGCTAATATTATGGCCAGAGGCACTAATAGTATTAATCAGAAATACCACTTCAGGGAATTAAACTTTCTCTTAACACAGAAAAAATAGCCAGCTAGACTTTCTTCATTATCTGTTCATTGTTTTGACACACATTTGAAGATGTAACTCCCATTATCTTGCTTTTAGGGCCTGGAGAAAGACACATGAGCTATAAAATCCATGTTTTATGTTAGTATTGCATATACTGCCACAGTAACACTTTGATCTTCTGTTCCTATGACAGCCCAGTATTTCCCCTTAATAAACACTCCTTCAAGTCGACCTTCATGGTTTACACATTCTCTGATCTCTCAGCCATTTCCACAGATCAAACGCTGAAACAAGGGGTTTCCTGTGTGTTCAGTTAACCATATTGATTCATAAGCTTTAATTTCTAATTCTTATTTAAATATACTGACAATCGACAAAGACAATGGTAAGACAGTTGAAAAGATTGTATTTCTTTGTTTCTATGCTTTGAAAAGAGTGCAAGTTTTAAACTGTGTGAATGTCAGAGCTAATCTCAAGGGCTTGCATTAGAGCAGACAGCAAACTGCCAGAAAAAAGGTCTGTCTTCACATCTTCTCTCTCAATAGGCGTCCACACCATTTTCCAGGCCAAAGGTACGTGAACTACAGTGTTCATTGCTGGCTGGAGCTGTGGGAACAGAAACGAGTAGCTACTCAGTTCTGTTCTCCAGAATCTACTTTAGGAGACAACAAACAAACAAAGCTGAGAGCTATTCTGCCCATTACACAGATGGCAGTAAAAATGGAGTCCTATGTAGGCTATGCACTGTTATCACTGCAGAGTTTATCTTAAACAATTGGAGCTACTGTAAATCAGGCTGCAGGACTGTCCAACGGTTAGAGCTTGCAACAGGCCATCTGGATAATCAGAATTTTCTCAGCAAATTCTGCATGAATAACTTTGTCTCTCTCTGCTTCGATGTCATTTAGACTCAAGTCAATTAGAAATAACAAAAGATAGTCCTATGACTCACCATGGCAAGAAATGGCATTTCTGTATGGCCTTAAAAATTCTATAGGCGTCACATAAACACCACCACTCACTGCAGTTAAACTCCTGCAAAATTGGAGCAGGTGGAAAGACTATGGAAATTGCAGCTTTCCTTGAACCTTGCTAGCTATACCAAGATGTCATTTACCTGTGCTCTAAAATAAAAAGAGGTTGTCAGGAAATTATTGTTCTGGAAAAGAGCTTTACCAAAGAGTGAAAAGCTACCAGTACAATGGCAAAACAGCCCAAATCCCCAGAAGCATGCCAACTCCTTCACAGCCACATACTGAGCAATATCGTACATGCAATGGGCCTTCCTTCTGCACAACACAAAGCCACCATAATTGCTTCACACTTCAAACCAGTAGCTATGGTTACAAGATACAAAAGACAGTCCTGCTGCTTCCCTGTGGCCAGAGGAATTCAAGGCACTTGGAGCCAATGCACCAGACAAAGAAGCTGGTACAAGGAAGAGAAAAAAATTCACACAAAAAGCAAAACAGTTTGACTTTCACATTCATAGTCCAAGGTGATCAGAGCAAAGTAAATTTAGGGAGGCTTCGGGGGGGAGGGGGAGAGGAACAACTGTTGGGGAGTAAAAAGAAAAGTTGAAAACTTTCTCCAACTCTCAAAAAGACAGAAACATCATCACCCACTGATGTGAGAAAATCCTAAAAGATAGCAGCAGAGAAAATTCTGGCCCTCTGAATGCATTTTATGCATGTTCCCCATATTTTTATCTTCACTTCTTCTCATCACTTACCATTGCTGCCCTAGCTGAGTGGGAACCAAACAGGACTTTTATATACAGATACCAGCCTGGCAGTACTGAGGAAGGTTATGATAAGGAAGCTGGTTCAATCCCAATCATGCCTTCCAGTAAAAGGTTGGACATGTTCCTGACATGACCTTATAATCTGTAGATGACCAAAACAGATGTCTAGGCCCAGCAGATCTCCAGACACACACTCCAGAAGAAACACAGAGATATCTCTTTTTCAGGAAGCATAAGAAACTGTACACAGGGGTGAATTTTAGAGCCCAAGAGACATTCATGTAAACTTGAAGAATCTTAGTATACTCAGGTATATACTTTGACCACAAAGTAAGTTTTCAATGTTGAAAAAAATACAAGAACAAAACCAAAAAAACACCAGTATGATAGACTCTCTTGTTGCCTCACCATTTCCTGCACTTCCAGGAAGAATCTGTTCTCTTCAAAGATTTTTAAGTAAGAATATTCAATTACTGCCTCCTTTCTCCACATTTTGTACCAGAGATACCTGACAATTAAACATATTGGTATACTCCCCTCAGTGCACCCCTCTGTTCCTTGGAGACATTCCTGAAGGGAGTAGAACAGAAATAGACCTCTGCATTTCTTCTGAATTTCACAGCTGTGCCCATACAGAACGTTTCACTGGAGAAAACGGTTACTATAATAGCTATTGAGTACTTAATTACACACAAGTGCACACATTCCCATCTCTTGTGAATAAACGCATGTGCGCAGGGAGAAAGAGAAAGAAATAGAGGGAAAGATGTATCTAGAATGAAATGGCTTTATATCTTCCAGAAAAGAAGTTTCCCAGCTCCAAATCGAACTGCGAGAGTGACATTTTGTTCGTTTACCTTTGCAACACAAGGGCAGATCACAGTCTTGATCCAAAGATACCGCATATTAGGTAAGTAAGAATCAGGCACAGAAGACAAAAAACTTACCCCAAAGTAAGAGGAAAAGTGGCAGCAGGAGAGCAGCATTGTACACTCTGGATGTAGTTTTCTTTAATTCCATGACAAGTCTAAGAGTGGCTGTTCTAAAAACCTCTGGGGAGAAAGAGTAGTTGCAAGCTAGTGAATACCAGCTCTCCCCACATCACGGACTCTGTAGAATTTTCCCTACTACTGGCACTGGCTCCATGCTCTGCCGGTTTGGGGACTAGCACTAACACAGTGGACAGAGTCGCTGTCCACTTTGAAACGCTTTACTCATGCTCCTGGAACAAAGAGAAAATGCTGCCTGGATCGCATGGATTGAACTGCACAGGGCAAAATAAGCTGGAGCCACCAGGCACGACAGCTAAAGCCCTCACATGCCAGCATTTCGAGGAAAAGGCTAGACTGTTAAAGATGGTGAAACTGAAGAAATGCAAGATTCACAGCGCAAGGCAAAAAGGATGCCGTGGGGTTTTTTGTTTGTTTGTTTGTTGCTTTTTTAACTCCCCCTACTCCTTCGTTAAGGAGATGAACCTTGTACTTCCCCCATAGCTGCGACAGGAGCTTGGAACCTCACCAGCTTAGGGACTGAGGTAGTCAGGGGATCCAGTCTAGGATGCAGGTTTCTATATCAGTTACTATGTACAAAAAAAAGTCCAGATGAGGATCAATCACAATTTTCTGATAGAGGCTGCTTTGTTCAAAGAGAAAATAAGACAAAGGACACAAAAAGCCCACTATTAATCCCCAAGAGCAGAGAGCTACATCAGTCTTTGCTGCTGTCTTTAATATACTGTTAGACACTTGAACTCACAAGATATATGAACCCACAAGATGTACATGAACTACCTTTTTCCCCCTTAAGAAACAGCTATGGAGATCAACGGGAGAAGAATCTGTGCAACACGAGCACCAAATCATATCACCAGCTTTTACAGTGCAGATGTTTAGAATTTTGGAAGTGGAAAAAATTGTCAGTGTCCATTCTTTCATGAGAGTAACTGGAAACAGAGCTCACACTCAATTGTGACCTACTAAGTACCTGTAAATCCAAATCACAATTGGATTAAATTAACCCTAATCAGAATTACATATACTACCTCACCCTTCCACTGACAACTAAAAATAGGAAGGCAGGTAAGGTGCCATACATACTCTTAATTTAAACATGAAATACACAAGGGAGAGCGAGAAATCAGTGCAGACAGAACTATACTGCACAACTATTCTAGCATGTCATTAGTTTCCTTCCTTTCCAAACTCTTAGCAATAATTATGCCAGACTTCAAAAACAAGCAAAAATGGTAAAAATATAGTTCCCATTTTGGGCAAGATATGGACTAAAATACCAGTATTTTGCCATCTAAACAGAGATTTCCAACACCAGAAATAGCTATCAGCTGCTAAATAACAAGAGATAAAGAATTCATCAACCCCAGAAGGAGCTCAGATTCATACGCATCTTCCCAAGTTTTAACCTGCAAATGTAGGATAATATACAACAGAATGAAGACATTTCCAAGCCGGAATCAGCGCTCCATAAATTTCAAAACTAAAGATAAAGCTGAAACTAGATAAAAATAAAAAGCAAGACCAAGAACCAGTGGTGTGCTACAAGTATCAGAGAAGGATAGGTTTCTTAGGGTCTTACGTGACATAGACTGTGCACAGAGGGGCCTATGGAACTATAGCAGTGGTTCAAACAAAGCCTTGAGACTTCCAAATTACTTTGACAACTACTAGTATATTTGTCAACTGGGAAATCTTTTAATATCAAAAGAAAAAAAGGCATAAACCCCTGAGAATCTGATGAAAGCAATAGCTATCCTGCAATGAGTATTTTATATTACATCAGCCTCCTTGCAGAACGGACAGAGGCAGATGGGCCAACTAAAGAGGAAGGGGTATTTACAGCATTGTTTTTACCTTAAGCGCAGAAGGCAGAATGTAGTCACAGCAAGAGTGTTTTCACCACTAAAATACCCCAAAATTCAGGAACAAATGGTTCATCTCACTATCCTGCCTTGAAATGCTCCAAAGATGATATATCATGTGTTATCAACCTTATCTGGACCACCCTGCCCCCACTTTCATCTCTGGTGTCTTCAGTCTGTTTTCTCAAGATCAGCCTCAGTATTAGTTTCCTGCCAGTTACCACAACCATCTGGAACTCATTTCTCTCTCTTTAGAGGAGAGAGAAAAGCCATGTTGCTGTCAAAGGACTTAACCAAGCACTGACATGCGCAGAATCTTTTGGCTCAGGAATGTTTTGCCTCACCTGTGTGAGCTACTCTGCTAATAACTCACCTTTTCCAAATCAAAGCAAACAAGTATGAACCTCTCTCTCATTTAACGCTGTAAGAAACCGCCACGCTTCCTCCACTGAAATACAACCACTTCTGTAACTCGAATGCAGCAATACTTCGTAACGCTTGGGAAATAAAACTATCCACATTACTGTATCCAGCGACCATGGTGGGGGGAATGTACAGTTGCCTTCATTACTTATGTGAGAAGGCCAGACTTTTGCCTTTCTCCATGTGGTGCAGCATTATATAACATCCAGCTAGTGGCCTGGCACGTCAGCAGATCAAGAAAACTTTGCTCAAACCTATCAGGGAGGCAAAAAGATATAGATAAGGGACAGTGTGCCACAGCTCTGTTTCCCAAACACATGCAAATCAAAGCAGGATGGATTTCTGAGACTTCAAGTGCTCAGGTCATGGATTTGAACACCAGCATACGCAGAGAATACGCTATCACCTCAAAACATACATACATGCACAACTGCAATCTGTTGGAAGTTTCTACATGTCCCAGAAGGTGAAAATAATCAGCAGAGCTCTTATCCACACACATCTAGTGCTATCTTCATATGTTCCTCTGCCTGGGTGGCAGAGGCTTCTGGAAGTCATTAGCCTTCTGCTCCTTCACAGAGTCTAGAAATCCCTGGGGACAGCTGCACCTCCTATACCCCATGGGGGTATCTTCAACTGTTGCCTTCCTCTCTGCATGGCTCACACGTGCAGGAGTTCCTCAGACCCCACTCAGTCTGCCCTATAACATGGAAGGGCACAGATAAGCATGTTCCCAAATGTGCTGGCTCCATTTCCACAGGGACTGAGCAAACATTCATCAAGGCCGAGTCCACTGTATTGCCCTAAAAAGCTTGTAAAGGCAAAGGTAGAAAAGGAGAAGGTAGCAAAGAGCTGGCAGATCCCGCTGTGCCATGAAGGGAAGGATATTGCTGAAGAAAGCTGAGAGTTTTTTTTCTGAGGATAACCACAAGAGAAGTCCTCGATGGACTAATTTCTGCATTAACCTAAGAGAACAGGGCCAACGCACTTTCCACTCCAGCATAATCAAACACACGAGCAGGCTGCAAATATTTCAGTTGTTTGATAGTTCCAAAAGAGAACGTTACAGAAGCCATCTCAGAAAAGATTGTATGGAAAAGGGAAGCATCTCTCTCGATAGCAGTTACTTCCAAGCTGGTTATTCCTCCTAGCTCAAGTTCAAACCTCGTTGTGACAAATGCATGAAATGCTACCACTGAAAACGTTACAGTGTTCCTGCATGCGTAATATTACTGACACACCGGCCGTGCGAGCAAGCACCATCAACAACCATCAACATTAACCTGACAGAAAGACCAAATGAAGGCCCACGTGTAAGACTCGATCACTAGCACAAGAGGCTACAGTTTGAGACGTTCAGTCCTGAACGCACTGAGAGACATCAAGAACGTTCCTCTCTGGAGCTTTTCAGTTGTTCAGCCTCTACTAAACTGTTTTGCTCCTTTCCGAGTCTAGGTGGTGTGCAACTGAGATCCTTTGTAGATAATTCCTCTGTCAGGGCTAGAGGTGCCACAGGGCCACACAGCACAGCAGTAGCAGGCCTTGGCTCACCATGCTGCACTCACGGAATTCAGTTTTTCGCACCGATCATAAAGCCACAGTGCTCTAACTGCAGTTTACCCATCACCAATCATGAGATCCTAGAGAAGTAGCCTCCAACATGAAAATAAGAGAATACCAGAATTAATTGAGTCTAGTCAGTGAGACACATCTAGTCAGTATATCCCTGCACACGCAGGGCAACAGAAGGAATCCTTATGCAGAGAGTTTTGGTGCCGAGATACAATGATGTCTAGACTAAGAAGGATTTTGAGCAAGACATCCATTAAATCTTTCGTGGTTTTCATTCAAACGGAGACTGTAAGTTCTGCAGATGGTGAGGACTTCATTCTAACAGAGACATTAAGTATTCAGCTGCGGCCACCTGTTGAATGACTTCCTTATTCCCACCTGCTAATTCCCTGCTGCACTCACCCCATTTCCCTCAGCAAGGGAAATTTATGAAAAAGGTCCTAAATTGCACAGGAGACCTACATCTCTGTGGGAGCATCTCCACATTCTTACGTGTGAGAATTTGTTACACCAATTCCATTTTACGACAACTAAACATGACCCTCAGGCAGATTCAACAGCCACAAGTTACTATTAAAAGCTTTGCCTAGGAAACAGTTAGTATATGGTTCTCAGCTTTTGGCTGAGCACATATGCCTGTACTGCTGTCAGGCCACGCACATTGTGATTTCTTAGTTTAGGAAAGATGTTCCTCCTGAAAAAGGGTTAATTTTTCCTCCAAGATCACTGCTAGTTCTTAGCATATCCAAGAGGTCTGCTGGGACTTAAGGCTCATTTAGTGTCACTCCAAGCCCAAGCTAATGAAGCCAACATAGGTCAAGACACCTGCCTTCATTACAGGAATCAAAAATACCTTAATCCAGTGCCTACCTATGAGGATATGAGAATTTAATTTTCCGACATTCGTGGTTGCAATTGTAATGGATTTTGCCAGGATAAACAGCAGACCATTTCTGTGCTGGGCCCTTGGGCATACAAAAACCAATGTGGGTATTAACCAGCTTAGTCCAATTAAATGACCTTAATGCAAGTCTGTTAAGGCCCCGATTTGTTAGGCTTGACTACATTTCCAAAGATGGAGCACAATTGGGTGGATTTGTTATCTAAAGCATAAGCTCCAAGTCCTTAGTCATCCTTGCTAAAGCCTTCCCCAAACTGGTCATGGTTTGCGCTACCTCCGCATCGCTGCAGTCCAACGTCAGTATAATCTGCTCTTTAACATAGTATTAAAATTAAAGCCAAAGGACACAGCTGCTTTCGTCTGTGTAACACTCATTACAAGAGACTTAAGGACAGCATAACAGCAAGGCTTCTATTCTCAGCTAGCAGGCAGGAAACTTTGCAAGCCGGAAATGCATGCCATGAAAATGGGGCAGCAGTAGGCAAACTGGATTAGGAGAAAAGGGAGGGAGTAGGTCTGGGGGTACTCAACAGAACCTTTCCCTTTTCTTATTCTATACGTTTTTCTACACTACTCATTAAACAACTCTATATATTTTTCTACAAACAGTTTGGAATGAACTGCACAGCAAAGTACCTAACTAAAACACTCGGCACTTTCCATTCAAAGAACAGTATGCTTGTATAAATTTCACAATCTTCCCTCACACAGGGCTTAGCAAAATCCTAATATTGTAGATTGAATACTAGAACTTAAAAGGGTGACACAATGGTCAATACCACAGGCAGAAGCCGATTAGAATACAGGCGCTCCTCCTCCAGTCCTGTGCACAAATCACACCTACCTCAGAGGAGAGCCCCTCACCTTCCCTCCCTAGAGCTCTGAAACCTCACCACTGAATACAAATATCCTGCTCTTCTAAAATAAACAATCCACGCTAACAGGACCAAAATCTTCTGGTTTTATTCCCCAGCTTCATCATTCGGGTGTTATCAGACACAACCATCCACAAAGGAGCCCATGCTAACAGCGACAAAGGACTTGGAACTGGGAAAGAAGAGCTAGTCAGGAAAAAGAATAAACATGCAGCTTCACTCAAAACTAGTGTGAGGTAAACTGCTCCAGCATGCTCTTCTGCCTTCAGTCATAACTGAAAAATGCCCGTTACATTTAAAAAGCCTTCAGTTTTCGGTATTCCAAACCTAGGGACTTCTGCAAACTGAAAGGTCCATATATTGTTTGGTGTTGTAATGTTTGAGGGCTCTTCCAGGGTCAAATCTTTGATTGCAAATTTGCTCTTTCTTAAAATGACCAAAGTTATTGCCCTTAAAATGCATTGCCACCACTTCTCTATTTGGCCACTAGATGCCCCTTCTGCACTGCACAAATTCAAGCAAAGGACATTATGTGAAAACAGATTTGAAGAGAAATTCATACATTTGCAGCGCTGCCAAACTAATGCAACCAAGCACAGCATGAAATGCTGTAGGACTGTGCCAAGCAGAATACTGAACACTTCATGAGACCCGCTCCAGCATCCACACATCACAGGAGCCATGGGAGAGTTCTATCTGCAAGCTGAAACTTCAGAGTAGCTACTGCAACCAGGCAAACTGCACAAAAATTCCAGTCTCAAAACTCTAAACACCCTAATTGCACTTTCTGGGCACAATAAATTTAGTTTTCCAACACTGCTAATCAGAACCACTAGCAAGGAAATCATGCTGCCTGCTACCTAGGCTTGATGAACTACAAAGTGTCTAGCATCTGACGCTGGTCAATCCTGGATAATGGCAAAAACAAAACAAAACAAAACAAAAACACAACCAACCAACAAGAAAGATGTAGTAGAAAGGCTGCTATTTCTCACTACACAGAAACTCAGTGGAGAACCGTGACAGGTGGTCAGAGTCCTGACCCAGCTGCACTTTCCTGGAGCAGTGACTGATTTCAGATAAAACTGTTGTGTTTAGGAAGAAGAGAGATTGGCAGCTCAGTAGCACAGAGGCAGAATTAACATCTATTTCTGAGAATTTCACAGGAAATAGCTGCCTGAGTTAAGACTTAGCATAGGATACATACTGCATATGCAGTTTGGGGTCTAACTCCTCCATAGATGCAGCCCTGAAAGCCTGACCATTAGGCGCCATCCTGTGGCAAGAGACTCTGGCTTCTGTGATGCACCAGCTACAGGGTTCAAAAAAGGAGAAAAGGATTCGTGTCAGTCCTACAGCTACAAACAGGGAACGAAGCCTCTGTGAAATCCTGCCTTAACTGAGAAATTTGGGGGGGAGGGGAGGGGAAAACAGGTTCTGTTAAGAGAATATCACTTCCCAAGAGAAAATAAATCTTACAGCAAAACTTTTGATCAAATAACACCAAATAACAACAAATTCAGGGAATTTGTCTGCATTTGTCTGCAAATTATGGGAGGTTTGGGGTTAGGATCTGAGGGGTCAAAGGTGAACTAGACTTGCCTGAAGTCTGAAAATATCTGCACAAGGGGCTGCTGCTGCAAAGCAGAGTAGAGATTTCCATAATGTGTCTCATTCCCAATAGGGACAAGTTGTAAAGACTCTAACAAGGACATCCAATACATGCATAGTACCCATAGCTGCTTCTGCAATGTATGAAGCGGTTCAAAACACATGCAGACCTTACTGTAGTAAAGATGGGGGTATGCTTCTGCCAAGTCACCTCTAAACAAAGTTACAGAAGTCAGGCTCTAACCATGTACGCACCTTTTGATCTATGCAAGACCCTGCTGGAGGACTGCAGGTCAGCTCTAAGCCCCTTTGATCCTCTTCCATTGCTTACAGCCGTCTCAGTGGAGGCAAATCCCTTCTAAGGGGCCCCTCTTGGCAGATGGGAGGATGAGAATGCTGATCAGCTAACAGGAAGCAGCTAACTGAGCATGAGAAAGGTCTCAAGAAGGATTTTCCACTGTAAAATGTTATAGCAGGAAGAAAGATGTGTCCAATATGTTGTCTGGATTTAACTGGGTTTTGAAGCTGTTCTGAGTATTGAGGGGGCCTTTTTGGTGCGGTTCATGTCAAAAAGATCCAAAATACTTATAAATCTTTTTTTTTTTTTTTTTTTTAAACTATGACTACCATTGCTTAAAGGGAGCCCCTTCAGCCACTGGAGGGCACTGTTGGGCGCTTTTCTGATCTACAAGCCAAACAACAGCTTTGAAAGGCAACCATCAAAATTGGCATGTTTGTTTCAATTGGCTGCGTTGCAGAAAACCTAGAATCATATTGATGCCAAAGGCGCTTAGCAGGCTTCAGGGGAAAAGCTAAATGCTCAGCCAGCACCAAAGGAAACCGCAATCAGAGCTAAAGTAAAAAGTAAGGGAGCTATGCCGCAGCAGGGCTGGTAAGCAGCCCCTCAGTGAAAGGAATCTTGTAACGCAGGAGTTTGAGCTCTGTGAAGGTCAAAGAGAGGGTGAGGGACAGAGAATTTCGGAAGAGCCTCTAGCTGGACGTGAAAAACACACACACCTAGCTGCACCATGTGAACACCCACAGCTAGCATGTTCTGCACCAGAGTGTATCCTCCAAATCCTGCCGCATACTGTATATGACACCTACCTCTTTGCCATGGAAATCACACCTTTGAATACTGTAAAAAATCAGCAAGCATTGCTTCATTTTCTTTTCAGCTGTAATCTCTGTAGTATCTCACAGTCTTAACGCATATAGTCTGCTCTGTAATGAGGCTCTGGGAAAAACTGGGCATTGTTACTGCAGTAGGGAGCAGGAAGTAAAAGGAATACAGACCATGGAAGTGTCAAATGTTCAGGAATGAGTGATTTTCTCCAATAAAGCAGAGAGACTCTCGTGCATTTGCACCTTCATGAACACTCCATTCAAGAAATACTCTGTTACCTCCAAATCTAATCCAGGTAACTAAACAGACAAACTTACCAACTTAAAGACAAGGGACAACTGTACAGAAACAGTCCCGTGTATAATTACCCAACCCACAAGCTAGGAAAGCTGCACAGCTACCTTCAGTATCTTAGGCTTCTACACTCGTGATTTTCCAGGCCCTACTTCACATCAGCAGTAGCGTAACCACTGACTGAGCTGAAGTGAGCCACAGTAGCAACCACCTCCTAAGTTAAGTTCTATTTAAAGAATATTTCACAGACTGAAACTCCCATTTCTGAGTCAAGTATTGCTTCTTCCCAGATGCCCCAGATTAATGGCCTTACCTGAACTGTGTGCACAAAAGTAGCTGGGTCCAGAGCTCACTTGGGTAAGAGGGTCCAGAAGCCTTGCAGAGCATACTGCAGCATGCACTGGCAGATGGGCAGAGACATTTCGTGTTGCTGAGGTGCTAAATCCTGGTGTTTCCATTGCAATCCATTTGTCACGTTGCTTAACAAACCTTTAAAGACAAATACTGATCTTTACATATTTGCTAACGCAACAGCATTCAAGCTCGTTCTCAGGGTCCTCAAATGGTACTTCATTCTAGGGTAAATTATATTGAATTTATTTTGTAATTAGGACTTGAATAAATATCTTGTCACCACAGTGGAAACACAGTCATGCTTCCAGACCTGTTCTGTATCTGTAGCGTTCTCTTAAAGAAAACAAAAATTCATCTAAGTCAGCAAATATACAATTAAACATAATAAGCACGTATAAGCACACTTTTGCTGTTACCTTCTGGCACAGAAAGCTTTCGATGATGACCAGCTAAACTACTACACTGGCAGCACTAATGTCAGATCAAAACAATCTGAGGTGAAGACAATCTCACTTGTAGTTAATGTTCCAATTCTCTATTTGTACTGCTGCATTACTGCAAATTAAAGATCAAGGATTAGAGACCTTGCACAAATAAAGTGGAGCATGTTCCCAGCTCCATACCAGTGAAGGTTTATGAGCGACTGATCAGTTGTAGGTCTTGAAACATCTGTCATCTCAGCAAAAATACTACAAACCATCTCAAACTTTATTTCAAAGGCACAAAAAAAAAAAAAAAAACCAGAAAATCTCAAAACACATGCCTACCTTAATTCTATGATGCCTGCAAACTTAAGAAATCAGGCCTATCCCCTCAAGTCCTTTTCTGAAACATCTCTCTGCTTCTAATTGCATAACTGGACCAGAGATCAGGGTAGGCTGAGGCATCTAGGGCTTCAGCACTTCCCTCTGCCCTGAGGGAAACTCTAGTTTGTTCTACTTCTTTTAGGGAGCATAGCCCGTGGACAAGTTATCCTTTGTGTCTTACAACAGTAAGCAAGGCAAGTTCCTGCTGAGCTTCTGCTGAAAGTTGATACTGATCTGCAACACAAACGCTTGAATCTTTAGCTCTGCTAACTGGCGTGCTGAACGTGCAGAAGAGTTCAATAATATGTCTGAAGTAAAATTTGCTTGATGGCTTCTGAAAAAAGAACAATGAAGCTGTTACAGCATGCTGAATTAAACCTCAGCCTACAATCTTGATGTAAAAATCAAGAGGACAACCAGCTATGATATACCCAAGGTTCATATACACAGTACACCTCACTGCACACAGCCAATATGGTTCTCTTGCTAAAACAGGCAAAAAGAGATGTGATACCTAAGTCTGGTTGCGCCTTACACCAACTGCTATGACAACACACTGTGTCAGAGAAAATGGTACTGTTTTGGATGGTTGACTGTGCATTTTATTATACGGAGCTTATTTTAAGCTGAGGGCCTCCTGTTGCTCATGGCCCAGCTGAAATTCAAGAGCAACCACTCCTGTGGCTGCAGTGTCAAAGGCCTCAGATGGGGGAAGAAGCAACAGTAACAGATGAATTCTGAAGCAGAGGAGTCCGTAATACACACCAGCACTCAAAAAACTTACAAGAGAAAGTGATGTCAGCAGATGGAAGCAAGCACATAGGGTTGTCATCTCTGGAAAGAACTATGATAATTAACAGCTTATTGGAACACTACACATTTTATCTAGTGAAACTCCATTTCAACTAAGTCACCCATGTATATATCCTCATAAGAAGAGGCAGCATCTTTCATCTTTAAAGATGTTTTCCGTGCCAAGGCCTGTTTGTCAGCAGCATTTATTATGCTTGAATACTTTATGAGACAGAAGTCACAAACCTGACAATTAGCATTTGCTTTGGCAGTGACTGAATATGCCAGCGTGGCTATACTATTTGAGCAAATGATGAATCTTTGTTTCCAACTCAGTTTTAGCTCCTCCTCTATTAAAAGACATAACTTCAGAATTATTTCCTTTCCTGTATCGATGACCAGAAGGCAAGCTGAAGTATGACTGGCTGATCTTCCCATTATAATAGAACAGTTGCTGAAATTTATTTTCCCTCCATGGTATGGATTGATCTCTGGATCTTCAGCTTGGTTAACCAGTATGCTCAGTGAGTCACAGATGTTTGGTGAGGGCCTAGCAGTGCTTTTCAAATAAATTCTTTGACTGGAGATTTGAACTCCAATTGATCCTAAAGCCTTTTTAATGCATGACTTTGGACCAGGGACTTCACGTATTTCTGCTAGTCTCATTTCCTAGAGGAGAAGGTCAGTAGGGCAACCACTCTGGAGAAAGTGGGATCTGAAAAGCAAGGAGAAAGAGTCTTCAGGGGCATGTGTTCTGAGACAGCAACAAAAATCACTGTCATTTGGACTATATGAGATTAAATGTAAATTTCTTCAATTCTGGTTCTACCTCTCTGTAAAGCTTATTAAAACTCAGGCTTCATTTGCTTCTGCATTTCCTCGGTTTCAGGACAGATAATGTAACAAGCAGATTACTCATCAGACAGCACCTAGCATTTCTGAGATTTCACAGCTTCATTTGGTTTAGAAAGATAAAAAGCCAACCTGCAATACTGCCAGCTGTAAGGATGCTTACAGCATTTCCTCTTATAACCCAAGGAATCAAATAGCTGCCTCCCTGCAATCTTGAATCAGCTAATCATTACCTTGGATTTTTCTCTGTTAGTCGGAGTTGACCTTAGCCTTCAGGAGTACACACTTACATTATTACAGCAAACAACTTTCAGGAATATAGGAATGAGAAAACAAAAGCAAACTAAATGCACAGGAGAGAACTACGAAAGTGAATATCAACACACTGTTTTTGTATCCTGGAACAGTGTTTTCTCACTTATTAAGAGGCTAGGTCCTTCAGACATAATTTTAAAATTGTGCATCCATTCCCGGCTACTACACACTTTAATATTGATATATCTTCTCCTCAAAACTCCTTGTTTATTTCCTCTCAGCCACTTAACCCTACCGGCAATTTCTGTTAAAATCATCAAGCTGATACTTTGTATTCCCACCATCGAATAGCCACTGAAGTCAAAGCCACAGTTTACCCTCTTTCACTAACTTTACAGCTCATAATCCTCCACGAAACTAGCCAGTAGAGACAGAGGTTCACTGATCCTGCCCAGCTGAGCACATGGTCTCTTGTCTTTTTCTATTGCCTTACAGAACTGATACTTTAATTATGAGCGCTTCCTTGTGGGCTGCTAGGTCAGAACAGGTTCCAACAATTTAGCAACCCAAAGAACTTATTTGGGCAGGAACACATAGGAATTGCCGCTACAGCAAAGGACACAATGCTTCCCCATTCATTCATGCACGTTCAGCTGAAACTGAGCTGCCAGGGGTAGTAGAAGGTCAAAACAAACTAAAGGGTGAGACGGAATCTGTCGTGTCATCTACAATAAGCCAGGTGTCAGATGCCCAATCCACAGAGCCTGACCAAGGACAAAATGGCCATTCTAGATTAGCTGTGGTGGGATGCTGGGCATTTTGAGCAGATGTTAATGGGATGATCGCCGACAACTTGCACAGACTCAGAATGCTAATACCTCTGAGTACCAAGAGCATACCAATCTCCCAAAGTGCACAGCTAGATCATCTAACAGCTCTGCAGAAAGCAGGGAAACCTCTCATGGGGGGGGAGGGGGGGGGGAGCTTTAGACCTAGGAGTTGCATCTGTCACATAAGCCTTGGGGCACACAAGGAATGTTACAATGTTATTGCATTTGCAGACACATACTAAGGCGCACCAAGAATGCATACTTTGTGAGAAATCAGACTAGGCTACACTAACAAAAACATCTTTGTAAAGATCATTTTCAGCTGTGCCACTGTAGGAACATATCGTGATTCTAAGAACTCTGGTCAATAGTATTATATATCCACTAAACCAGCTAAGGACATTAAGCAAGCATACTGAAGAGATGAGAAAAGATTCCAGTTGTCCTGGGCTTCCTATGCTCTGACCACAAAACCACACTCTCTCATCAAACGGAGAATAAAACTCAAGGGACTTTTTAATCCTACACCCTTGCTCTAATTAATAATCCTACTTTATCAATATTTGATGCAGCTGTTACTGTGTCCTCTGACCACCACGCTTTCATATAATGTTCTTAATTACACTACGCTGTAGCACTGTATCTCCTTTCAAGACAACACAGAGCGAAAACATAGCACCTCCCTACCTAACGATGCCTTTCTGGAAGACCCTGTTTCAGGGCTGGCCTATGAGGTTGGCTGCTGTATCATACGGTATTAGGTAACAATTTATACAAAAAGATACACTTGAGTCTGCCTTAAATGAACCTCCCCCTTTGTGGCCTGCTACACCACCATCATATGGAACAGAAAACACATTCATCTCTTGAAAACTGTACTAGCATATAGATAACGCTGAGGGCAACAGAGAACAGTCATTGTGTTTACTGGCATGGAGAACCACAATTAGTACAGCAGAAAAGCAATGAAGACAATAAAAACTTCCAACTTTTTACAAATTCAGTTGTTCAAGGAAGATGATGTGTTTCTGCAAAACATAATAGAAATGCCTCCCCTCCCCATAAAGCCTTCATTCATGCCACACATACTCACATAGGTGAGTACATGATTAGATATGCTGTTGTGGCTGCATTTCCACAGAGTTAAGAGGTTACTGCTGCCACCCAATTACTCATCAGCGCAGTTCCACAAGAGGGTACTCCCCCTTTGCTTTGCACATGTAACTGCAAATGCAGCAACTCCCTAAACAGATGTTGTTAAAATGATCAAGAATATTAACTTAGCAATTTAAAGTGCTTAAACTCATGTGAATTGCTTAGGCAGAAGGCAGCTCAAGAACAATTGCATGCAGCTACACGAGAATAAAGCATTCCACAATCTAGCTCCCATTGTTTGAAACACAGGATTCTCTTCGGAAACCAGAACACACATTCAAATGATTCTGCATTGATGGAGAAATTAAGATTAGTCCCTGCAACTGAAGAATCAAGACACAGGGACAAAAGATCCCCACGGATAGACTGGTTAGTCCCACCTTAAAGCAAGGCAGGTAACGGAACCATACGGACTGATGACAGCCAAAACAGCTCTAAATACGTGGTTGTACTGAATTAGTTCCTCCAGTCTTTATCCAATCAGTCTCCTTGATGGTGATTAAACATATCAGATTTTACATGTCAGATATTTGAAACACAAAGGTGCAGGACACCTAAGAAATGCTTTCTGAGTACAGCACCGTTTCCAGGCCAGATGACTTGAGAGTACTCGTCATAACGTGTTCTAGTCACAACCCATTGCTCTAAGAGAAAGAGATTCAGAACAGAAAGGAAAAGTAATAAAGTCCAAGAGGTAATACTCAGTTTTTTCCTTCCTTTTTATTTCATGTTTAATCCAGTCTTTTTGAAGACCTGTATGAGAATGCAGATTTATACACACTCATTTACTACTCAGAGGCTATTCTCCGGAAGCATGCTAGTCTAGGCAATTTGATGCAGAATTGTTTGTCATTACTGCGAGATATGTATGCTTCATAAAAACAAACAAACAAAAAAAGTGTTAGGCCTTTTTCTCCCCATTTAAAAATGCTATATTTTGAAGTTATTTAAAAGTTGTTAACAAACCAGAGGAACACTTTACTATCTTCCAGTGAAAAAAGTTCAAAGTAATTATGCTTTGTTATATAGTTGTACTTTGTTCTAGTCTAATACTAATCCTGACACTCAGATATTGACGACCTGCATTTTGGTAGTGGTTCACAACTGCTGCCTGACTAATCAGACTTGTGGTCCCCGCTTTTTCAACAAACTACAGAAAAAGGAAGTAGAAAGACATAGACAAGGCGAATGCTATTTCTGCCTCACCAAGTTAATTTAAATATATGAAAGTAAACGTGGCTTTATAGCCCTTTAATTATGTATTGCCTATGAATTATGTATGGAGCAGAGGGCACACAGGAGTTCTGGTGGGAAGAAACAGCACTGTGCAATAATGTTTCTTGACTCAGGATAAGACATGAGTAGGCCCCTATAATAGGTTCACTGTAGTTGAATGGAGTGCTACCATTTTTTTTTAGAATCCCAGAGAAAATCTGTGTACCTATTCTGTTCCATGTGCCTAATAGATCTCCTGTAGCCCTGTTGGAGGAATAATCTCATGTTGCTGGTGAGCAAAAACTTCCTCCTATACGCTGCAGTACTCTTACTGTACAAATACTGTTCAAAAAATAATATAACATACGAGTACTTCAAGCTTATTTTTCTAAGGCCTAACCTATTCACCACTAAAAACTGCCTTTGCACTCTAGATCTAAAATATTTACATATGGAATATAGATTGCGTCTTCCATATCAATTTGTGGGTTTGTAGCATATGGCAATTCCCAGAATTGTTCAATTTATTTTGGGACTATATCTAATCAGTTGTTTTGCTGTTCTGTTGAAAAATATGATTGACTTTGCTACTCTAAGTCAATATTTACAGCTCATCCATTTTTCTGAGGGACAGAATGAAGCAGCTGTCATAATGTCATATAATCTAGCACTAATTTCACTTGGAAACAAAAGGCAACTCTAAGTCTTGTCATGCTAGGATTACACATAGAGCGGTGACAGCATACACACGAATCATTATATCAAGTTCTGCCATTGCTACTTATAGTAAATCTATCATAAACATAGACATATACAAATATTCCATTAGTATAAAAGGCTTCTGTGTTCTATCTTTAATTCCATCCTTTTCTTTCTATTTGCATCTATCTTTTTATATTCTCCTTCATTTTAAATACATAGCTGCATACCATATATAAATAAAGACTTTTTAGTAAAGTGGTGGTAGATAAGCGATTAATCCTCTGAAACAGTTTTTTTTTTGGTTTTTTTTTTTGTTTTTTTTTTTTTAGGTTGGCCTGTCCTTACCCATTTCAATATTGAGAGATAAATAAGAAAATTCTCCCCCTGCTGCCACTTCAGATTGGGTCTGTACCTTGCACTGGACAAGGTATTAAGCAGCGTTCCCTCCAAACTATATCTGAAGTAGAAAACAGCAGCTGTCAACTCCAGATATAGAGCCACACATGCAGGTTGATGTTTGTTTTGTTCTGGGAAAACTTCTGAAATTCCAATTCTCATTTCGCAGAGAAAGTCTTTCTGCATTTGTCTCTTCCTCAGCACAATGACCTTCTTCCCTTGAAACAGTGACAACATTGACCTGCTGATTAACAGCTTTGCTGCCAGACATCCTCTGGTTGGGGCCAATGATAGGCAGTGATATCAAACTGCCACTTGGTGGCAGAGGTTAAATACTATAATGGTATTGCTGGTTCCCAATAATGCATTATGCACAATTATTCTCTGCTCAAGGTGACTCTCAAGATTATTTCTTACCTCCTCACTAATTACTATACATACTAATATGCAAATTAAAACTCCAAACTTAAACATTTATTCAATTAATCACTTTGAGTTGTAGTAGAATAAACAGCATCTAATCAATTCATTAGTTTGGGGGTTCGTAACAATTTAAAATATTAATTTTCTATTTTCTCTCTGTGGCATCACCTGTCTCACACAAGAGTTAAAACATCAAACACCTGCAGGTATCTTTCTAACAGAAAAAGCACAAGAAGTTCTGAACCATCAAACTATTTGCTTCAGCCTACAACCAACAGAAATGGATTTGCTGCTATAACTAAGTTAAGCTTGCTTCTACACCCGTCCTCCAAAGATACTGCGTTTAATCTTTAAGTCTTTAGCAGGTAATTCAATTACTACCCAGTTTATTGAGAGCAACTGTAAACACTATAGGTAAGCCGCTTATTGTGATTTGGTTCACAATGTGAATAAACAATACTCTAGGAACTGAAGCTTATGTCTACTTCCCAAGACCTTGCTCATCATTCCACTTTTCAAGAAGCAGCATATTTCATTCCTTAAAGACGCTGTAATAGCTCTGCTTCTGTGGCTACATCCTACCATCCTGTGAAAGGGACAACCCCATGATTTCAGCAGCTTTACCCAGCACAGGGGCAAGATGCAAGGTCTAGCCAAAAGAAAAAGCTTTTGCTCAAGCCAAGAGGAGCTACCTACATTTATATGATGTTCCCCTTTCTGCCTCTATCTTCTCCATGTTTAGTTTCACAAGCTTTTTAAAAACTTTCATGACACTGTGAACATCATAAACGCATACAGCAATAACTATCCCTTCGACTATAAATAAGTGAAGGGGAACCAACAAGTTTCACATACGTAGGACTTTAATAGAAGGATTTATGAGCTGACCTTATGCCTAAGCTTGGGCATAGCGACACCCTCTCCTATGAACTTGGTATCCCCACTTTTACTCCTCCTCTCTACCCAAGTCTCCAAAGCCACAATGCTATTCATAGTAAGTGACACAAAACGTTGCAGAACATCACTGCTGCCACACTCCAAGCCAGACTGCTTCCAATTAGACAACAGCTGGTAAAGCAGAATTAGGATAAAGGCTGTTTTAAGGGCAAGTAAATTTTATCAGCTGTTTTTTCTGACAGGAAACTCTGGACAGACTGTACAAGTTGAAGTTCAAGACAGAGTTTATAAACCACAGGCATTTAACCTCAGAAATAAATATCTCAAACTCCCTGA
Source organism: Struthio camelus (assembly GCF_040807025.1). Lineage (NCBI taxonomy): Eukaryota > Metazoa > Chordata > Aves > Struthioniformes > Struthionidae > Struthio > Struthio camelus. Next base: position 2,129,158 of record NC_090961.1, read on the forward strand.
TTAAAGATTTCCCCTAATAATAGCTGTTACTGTTTGTTTACTCCACACAAGAAAACTCAAAGCTGGAAACATTGACTTAATTAATCATCTTAATATAAACCTTTCCATAAAACTTCAATTAACTGAACCTCATCTAGCCAATTTACCAGGGCAGCCAAGCTGGCTCTGCGTACACCAGCTGCACTTCATCAAATAGGAGTGCTCCATTTACAAAGTATTCATTTATCCAAATATTCTCGGCCTCTTCTGACACTCTACATTATCACAGAGAGAGGAGCATAAATACACCAGGATGTTTTGGCAGTGGTAACTTTCAGTCTCTAGAATAATTGCTACTTAAAATTTATTAACTTTCCTCAAAGAACTAAGTATGAGTTAAAATCGAAGCAAGCAGTAACTGCATATGGAAGAGAAAGAGAGACCAACTATTTCACATATTTTACACATTCTCAAAACTAGAAGTAGTTACTGCAGAGACTGAATATACTACCTATGAAACTTCCATTAATTCAGAACTATGACATTAGGAATATTATTTTGTCATCCATTACACGAGTATTTTCCAAATTTAAGTTACAGCTGTCAGAATGGAAAAACAAAGCAGCTATATATCAAGAAAAAATCACCTTTGCCGAAATCTCCATTTGCCTCTTATTTCAAAATTGGATATGGGGGGTTACCATCATTTGTATCCCTATGTTACACATAGCTCCATTCATATTTGTTTTTCACATTCAACACTTCTACTCCACAGTTCTTCTGAAAAGCGTCTAGGTGTAGAACTGCTAATTGCTTATTTGGAGTCTGAAAAAATATGAATGTATATATTTAATATGACACACTTTGGATTTTCAGAATTCCTGTAAATCCTTCCTTTGGAAGAACCTCGCTAAGAACAAAAATTTGCCTGGAGGATTTCATGGCAGATAAATGTTTTATTAACTATTTTGATGGCTCTTAATAACTGAAGAGCTTGGATGCTATGATGTTATGAGAGCCACATTGGCTTCTACATCAATACAAAGATCCAGAAAGACTAGCCTTTCTTGCTTCTCCTTCAAAGTAATCTGTCATCAAAGTTAGTAGCCATAAAGTTCTCTGAAATGTATATTATTTACTAGGAAATCCAGCTGAAGCAGTTTTTGTCTATGCAACTCATTTCCTAACGTTTCTAGAGTAAAGAAGCAAACAATGCCTTTTCTAGTCATGGCATACTGAGCAACGTAACTTCTTCCTCTTGGCATCTCTGCTCAGATGGCAGTCTAATAGGATGAATTTACAGGGTAGCAATATTGGGAGACAGTCCCAATACATTTCTACCTAGAGCGTTAACTGATGGCCAAGCATTTCTGAGCCATGGTGCTTGAGTTGTTTGATTTTATCGTTGCTTTAATTGTTGCTTGCTTAAAAAGAATACAATTCCAATAAACAGAATAGGATATTGGGAATAGTAACTGGTATTCTAGGGACTAATTATTGGTCCAGCATGACGAATTCCAGTACTGGGGTGCTTATCCATCATTTCACTTGCAGGAAAATAGAGAATATATGTAATGGAAACTGAGATGAGAAAGAAAACTTGTCGTATGCAGTAGGCAGTTTGCAAGTACTGAAGGCAGGCGTGATTACAGGTGATGTTCTGGCAGAGGTCCAACTGTTATGATCACAGAAAGGTAATATACACTGAAATATATAGGAGGAAAGATGTTACTAAGATCTGCAGTGCGCTGTAAATTGAACAGGTTGAACAGGTGGAACACATGTGATATATTGTCTCAGAGGCCCAGGACATCAGTAGAACCTAGTTACTGATTAGTTTATATGAAAATCTACACCCATGAAGAAACTGTATTATTATCTACAACAAACTGAAAACTCTACCTAGCTCTAAGAACTGGATTTGTACTGGTTTGATGCTCTATTTCTTTACAACAGCTTGCTACAGCTATGTTCTTTGCTGACAAGCAAAAGTTTCCTGAACTGAGTTTCCCAAACTCAGTGACTTCCTACTCTATCCCTTCTTCTGCCTCAGAATACTATCAGGCATATACATTTATAAAAAACAGCAATTGTGAGAAGAGATAGCTATAAACAAATGGTTACAAGCTGAAAGTCTCCACTCCTTCAGATATTCTGCAAGCTGTGATGGTTATCCTTAACAAAAAACATACAGGCAAGAGTTTCCTGAACTGTTTTGAGAGCGGACTTTGCTTTGAAACTGAAGAGTTCTCTGTATCAGTTTTCATTAAGAGCAACAGGAAGAGCAACAGCACTTTGTTCAAAAACATCAGACTAGTTACATCATAAGGAAAAAAAAAACAAAACAAACAAAAAACAAACTTAGTTACATTCTAGCCAAGTTAGCTAAATAAGTAAAGAAATATAATGAGATGAAAAGCAGAATTGCAAAAGTGGTTCCATAAAACATGCAATTCGGAAAGCAAGCAGCTGACCACAAAAGAATTGTGGAGAGTGACAGCGTTATGGGAAAAGGGAATGACACAAGACATCAGTGCTGCAGCATCTTCTATTACTAGCAGTTTTTAGCAGCTAAATTACTTACACCAAGCTCAATACTGCTCTCGACATCTAGCCTGAATTTCTGGAAATATATGTGAAAGGCGCTCAAGAAAGCACAAATACAGGTGCAAACTGATAAATTACTGTCATTTTTAAAGACTAGAGGTACGTTTCATGGTCCATTTTACACATTCTAGTGTGTTTCAGTTAGGATTTGAGTTCTCAGTGTTCAGACCTTCCACAAACTGAGTTTCTATATACTCATTGTACTCCAGAGTCTTGTACCCTGCAAAAGTTCTGAGTAAGTTTTATCTAGAGGCTAATACAAACAAGCAGTTAGGACAGCAAGTGCTCTTAGCATTCCTAGATTCTTACAGAGTGCACTGAGGCAAGTAGATAAACCTCCCCAGCTCAGTTGATGCGCTTCTCTCACAGATGTGCTGCAAAGCTCAATCAGCAACAGGGAAAAACTTTTAGATCCTTGAAGATTTTATGGAAGTATATAAACACTTTAGGAAATTAATGATGTCCTGATGCCCATAAACTCCTAAACTTCAAATGCCTTTTCATTTCATTTAGCTACTCCCTTGGTCTATAAAGATTAAATTACATGCTAATGTAAGCTACTTCTTCAGGTTTAAAGCACTTTTCAGAGACAGCAATATGGAGAACAATGAGTTCTTATCGTACAACTTTGTCCTCTGTCTGCTAGCCCTTCTCTTCAGCCTCTCCTCCAGACAAATGAATAGTCGAAACATTTCTTCATTTGATGCTCACTCTTTCCAACTGGCAGAGAAATAAGTTCAAAAATCAAGTAATTACATGGAGGTTCAGTATAAAAATTATGTAAAAATCTCAGAGGGCTTGGGATTACTGTTACAATAAGGAGAACGTTTCCACATCTGTGTTTTGAAATTTCATTTGAAAGGCTAGACCAAAGTTCTGCTCTCAGCTATGGTTGTATATATGTAGTCCTACCACTGACAACATGTTACAGATTTGACTTGTTGTTTTCACTGTTCTGGCTGTACAAAGAGTTGGTCTGGCATTATTGCAGTCGATTCAAGTTTTGCATTACCTTTCACCAAGTCAGGATTTTAATCTATAGTCCGGACAAGTTCAGTGTTGCGTTCTTCTTCACGTCTCCTCCTTCATTCAACAGAATTCAGAGAAATCTGTTATACCAACACCAAGACATCCTAGAATCTTCATTCAGTTCAAAAGTTCAGATTAAATAAACTCTGGATCACTATACCGAAAAACTCAAGACTAAATATAGATCACTTCTGCACTTTCGTTTTTGTAGGTACTATGCTGATAAATTTCTCAGACTAACAGGTATCTAATAAGTAGCCATTAAAACATTAAAAATAAATGCCAATGCCAATCGACTTTCTACATTGTAAGCAAGTAAAGAACCATCAAATACCAGTCTAGATCATCTTTGCCTGCTTTTCTTACTTATTCTAACACTCCACACATGCACACTCATTCCCTCTGTACACTTGACACTTCCTGTATATTTGACTATTGAGTCAAAATAGCTACTGTGAACACAATTTGTGAAGACGCATCCTGCTATTGCCACTGAAATGCCATGACTGCAAATAAATGCTTCAGCAAAGGGAAAGAACTAATGTGGTGACAACATTCCAGCCCAGTGACTTTACTTTCTTGATATGATATGACACAGCAGTGATCAGAATTTTGCCCAATAGACTTTAGGCACTTTGCAAGTATTTGCTGATTTGACTATCCATCAGAGATTCTTTATCAGTTGTTCCAGCTTCCTCCTATCACAGATTTATATGTTCACAAGATTTTTCAGAAGATCCCTCTATTTTTAGATCGGACTAGGCTCACCAGGTCAGCCAGAGCCTTCTACCAGTCTCTGCTACATTGATCATAAAACACCTTATAATACAGTACAACTTAATTCTGCCCTCAGCATACCCGTTTTGCATTCAGGTAGTTTGCACCGTTTTCTTTATTCAAGCCCTACAGAATTTTCTCCTATTCAAGTACTTAAGCACCTAGCATGGCTTTCCTAATGTATCCTCTTCTTTATTTGCAGGGTTTTTTTTTTTTTTTTTTTGCTAGATTGCACACATACAGCATGCTACACAGCTTTAAAAAAAAAAAAACACGCATGTAAATATCCTTAAAGTGGCTCAACCTGAATAGCGTAACAGACGGCATGTGGCTCTGGACCACAAGCTATGCTCATTGTACTGCTACCTGCTGAGCACAGCCACCAGCATTCAGAGTGTTATAAAAAGGGCATTACTGAAACAATGACAAAGAGAGAGAGCACTACTTGCATAGCGTTTAATGAGCGACATGGACTATGGCATTTGGAGACTGGCAGTTTACATGTTTTTTTTTAAACCCAAATTTCCAATCAACTTTCAAATAATAAAGTGCCTGAATTAATTAGAGAGTCAGTTTCGAGAAAGGAGAATGTATGTTTTCACATCCTTTCACAAAAACACACCCGGGTGCCTTTCAAGGCCAGCATGGTGAGACGTCATCTGCAAAGAACAAACTTTGAAAGGATCAAACTACACTTGCTTAGAAATCATTTTACCTTTACGGGATCTGAACTACCATTAGAATGCTGATGCCCTGTTAGAACGGAGACAGAAGCACCATCACACAAAGAGAGAACAGAACAGTTTTCAGAATAGGCATTACTCACAAACTGTAGAGAGCAGGTTAAGATGGACAAACTTCTAATACCAGTTCTTTCCAAGTTTATGCTACTGCAGAAGCAAAATGGAAGATTCTATAAATAAGCATATTTTAAAATTAAAAAATAACACCACCAATGCTAGATGCTTCTCCTCTTTCCCTTTAAATTTTCCATAGGACGTTGTTTTTGTAGCTGCCAATTCTGCGACCTTGCTGGAAGTCACCAAGCCAGAGATCAATTAGCGAGCGCAGAATAGAGAAGTAGCATTGACTGCATGCTGCCTGTCCCTTGGGAAGAGCAGCTGTGCTTCAGGGTACAAGCAGCATAAGCTTGGAAGACTGTTATCCTGTGGGAGCACTGAAATGCAGGTTGGTTACTAACTGCAAGATGCAAAACGCAACAGAGCTGAAAGGAAATAGAAAAGTCTTTTTCCTTTACCTTCCACCTTTAAAATTTTTCAGTAATTTAAAAGCTTCATTTTGCATAGGATTAAAGCTTACTGCACTAAATGATATGTGACAAATACACCATGCTCGTTTCAAACATATCAGTTTCGAGACCCCTTGTTAGTGCACTTCCTCCTGAAGTCCCCCATAGGAAGTTGCTCGTTTAAAATGTTACTTGTTCTTCAGAGAGGCCATGTTATCATTTATCAAATGGTTAGGAAATGTTTGCCTGTAAACGTTAACTGTGAATAAGTGAAAAGAAATTAGAAGAAACCTTTGCTGAATCTCAGAAAAGATCTCCTGGGTTTTTATTGGCAAAGGAGGAGAAACACTGGCAGTCACACTTAAGCATGATCAAAACACCTGGCATTTCCAACATAATTCAGTAAAGCATGAAACTTGAGAGCTTGAAAGGCAAATGCACTGAAGAGGATGGAATTTCTTAAAAAGTAGCTTGCTCCAGCAGTACTGAAATCCTGAACCAAACAGATCATTATTCCTCTCTGATGGTTATATGGACTGGTTTGGAATCCGTTAGCCAAAGAGGTACTGCAAACATCTTTAAGCAAGCTGCATAAACCCTCGGGAGATCACCTATATCCCCATTTCATAGATAGGATGAACCAGAAATCAGAAGAATTAACTGATTTTATTTGTGTGTGAAGTCATACACCAAACTACTGTGATAGAGAAGAACAGTCCTAGTACCTTAACTTCCAGTTGCATGCCTGAACTACCACACAAACTACCAGATACAGTTGTGTGCTTCCTTCCCGATGCCTTCAGAGAAGCAGCAATCTGTATCCCCCATTGTTTTAAGTGCATAGTAATCAAAATTCTCATTATAGCTATATTTTCAGATCAGATTTCTGATCACGGTTTAAACCTTTCTATTGTTATCCAATAGTAGTTATTATTATTCGTAACAGTTCTCCACTTTCTGTTAATGAAAATGAATCTTAGCAAAAATTTTTTTTTTTTTTTTATTCTGACTGTATTTCTAGCTGCCTCCACACAAACTCTGACTCAAATTCTAGGCTTCAGGGTCATTAACAGACACTGAGCTATTGCTTTCATCAAAAGAGGCACAGATTGCTATAGATAAAAAGAGATATGTGAAAGAAAAAACCATGAAGTTAAAAAAAGAAAAGAAAAACCCCTCCACTGAAAACAAAAACTTTTTGTACCAGAAACAGACTGAAAACAGAAAGAAAATTAACATTTAGGAATGAAAAAGCCTATTCACTGTTGATGTTAAATACAACACCCGCAGAGATAGAAGCTGGGTTTATTTTTGATAGCAGCATAAACATTAAAGATGAGCCAAAAGCATTTAGAAAAATAAGGGTGTAGTACAAAGACTCATGTGATGAGAGAAATTTTGCTTTTAATCTTGACCTGGAAAACCTTTTCCGTGACAGGGCCTCACTTCAGTGGAGTCACAGTCCTGTCTAGTTATACTGTCTATTAGTGATTAAAAAAAGCCACCCAAGCTGTTTCTACTTTAAAATGATGGCAGGTTTTCCTTCCTAAACTTCAAAGGAAAAGGAAAAAGAAAAAAAAAAAACACACCTAATGCATCAACTTAGGGACCTGCACTAAACTTCCATCTTCCCTTCTCTGGTCCAGTCACACTCTTCCCTAAAATAATAGCCCCTACAACTGCATAATCATTCTTCTAATAAGGACATAAACATTCCCAGAAATATTTGTCTACTCGTCAAAGATAAACATGAAAATCATCATCATATATATACATACATCAGATTCTATCCATTGGACGGAATAAACAGCTGATTTCTAGTTCGGTTCATTGTGTCTCCAGTCTCAGTAATATATAAGTGCTAATTACATTACCTAAACCATTGTGAGAAAAAAGGCATCGCTGGATCAAGTCTCAAATGTGCATTATAATGTATTATGACTGAAAGTTACGGATACCTCTGTGAAGGTTGGTCGTACTTTGGATGTCTGTTCATACAGCCAAAGCTTCTCTAGATATAGAGAACTGCTTAATATCTCTACATCTAGAGAGGAGAGCTGCAGACCAACAATCAATCTTTAGAACTTTATGCCATCCAATTACAATGAGAAGTCTCCTGTACAGGACTGCCAGCCTTATATGTCGAGCTACAACATTAGTGCAGAATCTCCCCTCTGTCACCTTTCCTTGCACAGACTATACAGGCAGAGATGCCTTGTAACAACCAGCAGCCACCCCATATTCCTGTGAAACACACTATGTGAAAGGCAAGATCCAGGAGCTTCCATCCACAAAAAAACATTGAAGGCCACATGGTATAGCAAGATCCCATTTCCAAAAATAATTTCTTCATGGGATAGACAGCAGCAGAGACTTTTAAGCAGTTGGGGAAACATTTGTGGCCACCCAAATGTTCCTTTTACATGATTTTTTTTTAAAAAACACATCACCAGTAAGAATTGCAGATAATTTAAACACATCCTAGTAAAATGCAGAATAAGGTGGATGTTTGCTAGCAATAAAACTATTCTCTCACCTTCTGTCTTTTCCACTTCCATCTCCACCAAAAATAACTCACAAACAGAAGGGATCAACAGACTGAGAAGTACTTTCTCCTAATACAGACACTGGAGTTTAGAAGGTAGGCTGTCTGGGACATTGTTTTAATACACAGCACTGTGCAACTCTAAAATTGTCACCCAACCTGGGTTCAATCACACATGGCATCACTTCTGTTCTCCACCTCAGTGCAGGCAGTAAACTCTCTAATAATTGCATTAGTCATAATCTGAAAGTTTCTCCAACTTACCCGGTTCCAGTTTTGCTTGCTTTTCAGGTTGATCCTCATCCCTATCGCTAAACAGATCTCTGGAATGTTACCCCACAGAGCCTGCTCTGGGACCTGAAGAGCACCGTGGTGCCTTTCATGGTGTGAGTCCTCCTCTTTTAGTGCCCAAGTTTCCCCCAGTACCATTTTATCTCCTTTGCTTCCAGACTAAAGGCAAACAACAACCATTCAGGATTATGCAAGATATTAGCAAGTACCCTGTCTAACACTTAGTGCTGAGTAGGGCACACAGAGAACTGCCAGAATTGTGCCTGTCATCTTTTGTTTTGCCGTACAGATTCTAAATTAAGTGCCCTCTACCTTGGATAATCCCTGCTTGATATCCATTCCTTTCTGTCTAACCAAGTTGTTGCATTCTTTTTTCTTTAAATCAATAGAGATCTTAAGAGCATTTTTCCAAATAAAGCTCTCTGTTACATCCTGCCACGAGTTAACTAGCTAGTAGCTGTGGGCCAAACAAAAAAAGAAGGCAGAATGTAACGAAGCTCCAAAATCTGGGATCAGGTATACAGAAGTCAGAAAGTAGATTCTGACACCTAGGAAGAAAGTGGGATACTTAGAAAACTGAGATGACATTTGAAAATGACCAAAACATGAGCCCACCTAATTAACTTTTGTGGCACCCTCGCTAGAAGGTAGACATGCCAGAGGACACGTTAAAGTGAAATCCAACAATACTCATATCCTTAGCAATGTGGTGAGAACCCGTGCTTAAGTCACATAAGTCCCAGCACGAATAGTGTGTGAGGAGAGCTGCTTGGATATGCCTTCAGAAGATGAATAGCCATACATGGTTACACCTACCAGAAGCAATGCTCACCAACCGTAGTAAAGACTGTTCTAGGACTGATATCATGTCTATGTTTCTCATTCCTCACTCTGACTCCTCTCTCCACATCCTGCAGAAAAATTCAATCTAAACTTGGCAGCTTTTCACTGTTGACTTCCCTCCTCCTGCCCCGAGTCCACTCCCTGCAATTGACTACTCAGATCATTGGCCTTTGATTTAAATGCAGTTTTGCAGACATATTTTTATTGCCTCTGGGTTGTAATACTTGCACAGTCACCCTGCAAAGTTAAAGGATTTTTTTGTATATATTTACCCTTGCTGAATTCAGCTTCAATTCCCTTTCCATCTATTTTTATGCTGCTTATAACATAACCCTTTAACTTCCACCTTCTGTTCTTCATGCTTTTTTTTCCCCCTACAGAAGCCAGATGACATCATGACTTTCCACTTTTTCCTGTATCCTTTGGCATTCTACCTCCCTACTTTTTCAGGGATTTTTCTCCACAGTTAAAAATATCCAAACAAGCAAATGTACCCAGACAGAAGAGTGGGTCTGGACTTTTAAAAAAAAAAATAAATAAATAAAAAATAAAGGCATGGAATTGTTTCCAACTTCATCCTTGTCATTAAGGATGAGTTGCTTTTTCATACTTCCAGATTTCTTCAAAACACTTTGCATTTGCAAATCATCATCTTAGCTTATCACCTTTCCAAATCTAAGCCTCCGGTGTGCAAAGTACTCAAGTACTTGCCAAACTTTAAAGCATGCAAACAGTCACATTAAATGTGCAATTAATCCCACTGAAATTAAAGCACATAAAATCATTTGTTTTTATAAGGCCTAGCTTAGAAAGGTGTAAAGCCATCTTTTAGTTTTGTAAAGTCAACTTCATTTTCAAATTCCCTCAATTTTTGTTATTTTCTAGTACTCATGAAGCCTACGAGAATAATTTCACATTTAAATATAGGTCTTCTGGGAAGATTTGTAAAATATCTGTCTCATACAGGTTTTTTTGGTTTTTTTTTTTTTTTTTTTGCTAAAGTGCTCCCATTCAAAGTCTATCCTCAGATACCTTTGCACAAATCCCATTACCTTTAGTACATATGTCCACAGGCCGAATTTGAAACCTTTAAAGAACTGGGTCACTGGACAATGCATACTTCTCCAACAGAGATTTCTTTTTTGAGTTATAACAAGAGGAAAATACCTCTTCCCTCAAGCACTATGTAAACATTCCCATTTGTCTGTAAACAATATCAAACATTTGAAATGTGATAGCTTATGTTTTATCCTTGCTCACTTAGGATTTTCCCCTTATTATAGCTAAGAGCCATTTAGTCCTCACTGTAGTATTTGTAGCTGCTACTATATCATCCAAGCACACTGTCTCGGGGGGCTACCTCACTGCAGATTTCAGTGCCTGGTTCATTGCTCCCAAGCACAAAACCAATGACTACCAATAACTTTTTGTAAAGAGTTCCTCTTTTTTCTATTTTTTTTGGTACACATGCAAATTGCTTTCCTATGTTGGCCATACACACCAGCCCCTGCCTTGTTTCTATTTTTCATTTAATACTGGTAGTAAAATTTCTTTATCAGATGTACAGGATATGGCATAACCATGTACGAGATCTCCAAGTAGTAAAATCACTCCAGGCGAAGAGATTTTTTAGAAACGATTCTCCTCGTCTCAGTAAACGTCAGTGAAGCAGTCTCAGGAGACTTCGGTCACTTAACACAAGTTTTCTCAGTATTAATGTCTTACATTTGTATACTGTCCTCATATAATTAGTAAGATTCCAGTTATGTACTTGTTACAGTATAAAACCTACACAAAACTTAAAAATAGACCAGCCTAACCTTGAGAATCTGACCAGTCAGGAGACAGAGAGGCAGAACAAGTACTCAGAAGTTAACTATGACTTTCCTTTCCCCACTCGCCTTTCCTAGAAAGTTTAGGTTTACAGGGATATATCTAAATCATCAATGCCTTTCCAGAACAAACCCAGATTAGATGCTAGCAACGCATACTTTACGCTTTCAACGCTACTACCACCATTCGTATTTATTTGTGCTCATGACCATGTTTCTCCTTAGAGGACAGCCTACTGCACTGAGCACAGGGATTAGAATTCCAAGCCCTGCCTTTTGAGTGTGTTACCTCAGGCAAAGTGCTTCACCTCACTTAGTTTCTGGATCTTTGAAGTCTTTGCGATTTCCTCAGTTGTCTAGGGCATGCTGAGAAGAGTCAAGAACACAGGGTAAGGTCATAAATAGTTCCATGTAAAAAAGATTTGATTTAAAACACACATTATTTCCATCATAGTTGCATAAAAAAAAATTATATGACAGTATTTTGTCCTAAGAAAGAGCATAATTACAGCTAATTACTTTTAGCTTGTATCAAGGTAACTCAAATTCCAATTCCACAGTTCAAGTCCCCACCACTTATTGAGTATATTTACAGCTATAAATTCAAATTCCCTCCTTTTTATTCCACAAAGCCTAGAGACAGACATTAACTTTTTTCAAAACTCAGATGTTCTCTTTCTTGTTAAACTTATACCCTTATGCTTCCAATCCTCTGTACTCTAAACTAATCCATCAATGCCCTTTCCTCTGTGTTTTTGCCCTTCGCAAATCACTAACCCAAGGGAAAAACTCAACAAAAAAAATGCTATATTTCATAAAACATATAGCCCAGACCTCAGCTGAGAATATCTTTCTTCTGCCTCTGCAAAAGCTTCACTATTTGAGATGCTGTCTCCTGCAGATTTTTTTTCTCCTTGCTCCATTTCCAGCTCCACTGCACAGCCCCTTCCTCTTGCACATTTGCCCCTTCCCACTCCACTATCTCCTCCAGCAGCCTTCCTCTGGGCTATGTTTCTATCTCAAACAAAAACATTCTCTCTTCACATTAAGGCCTTGGATCAGTCCTTGATTTTCCAGCAAATATTTTCTTGTGCCTTCTCAAAAAAGGCCTACGCTAGCATTTTTAAGGCAACACAGGGGATTTAGGTAAGTTCTCCACTGATCTGAAAAATCTTGATTCTGCATTTGACAGCAATAATTGAGATTCCTTAGATTTGTTTCTTCTTTTAATCCATTTTTGACATCTTTCCTTAAACATCACGAGCATAAGTTTGTTATAAAAGTAGAGCTGTACGTGACAGTTCAGAACTATGGCGACCTTCTGGCCACAGCTTTGTGAAGAAGCATACAAACTGCAAGCCTTTCAATTTGAACAAGCTGGACCTCTCATTACACAAAGTTAGTCATGCACATGTGTTTTCTGGTTCCATTCTAAATGCTGCTAATTGCTCTTCTGAATGAAAGTTACTGCTTTACTTCAGCACTGTGGATCTCCTGATCCTGTTGCTTTTTGCCAAAGTTCCCTCACAGCCCCTTTTGCACAACATAATGGGCACTGATTACTTTGGCACAGAGCTCCCCAGTCAACTGTCTCTCCTCTTTATAGCTTATATAAGATTAGTTTTGAAAGTGTGAAAAGTGATATTATATAAGAGACTGCCATGGAGTTATAAGTTGAAAGCTGAGTTTGAAAAGGCTCTGAAACAAGAAAAATCTGACAGAAATTTCGAAGCACTCATGCAACCAGCTCTGGAAATCTTCATCACTTACATGGATCGTAAAGTGCCAAATTTTAAGGGGGGGGAGGGGAAATCTTATTTTTGCACAAATTACGGGTCAGATATCCTCAACTGAATCACTCAGATTTGGAGACACCGGCAACTGGATGTTGAGGCAAAATCATAAAGGTTCTGTGGAACAGATACACAAATTAAAACAAGACAAAGCAGACTCAGCCCTCCTCCCTTACACTTAAAGGTTCTGGCATGCTAGCGCTCCTCTGAAGACTTTTAAAAACATCATTACTCTGAGCTCTCTCTTCAACCTCATAGTAGTGCCCATGGCAGATGGAGCTCCAGAACAGTCAGATGCCTGGGATTAGGGAGAATTACTGCAGGACAGCTGAAAGCTAACTTGAACCCAAGAACACGAGGCTTTGTCTCGATTTTCTGTGAGAAAAACAGAGCTCACCAACCCCGTCCGGCTTGCGAAGCCCAAACTGCCTAACGACCCGGCAGATAAGCCTGGATTTCCCCTCGTTTCAAACAGCCACTGAGGAATCCATGTGGAAGAAGCCAACTCTCCGCCCGGAAACGCTGCTTCTAGGTAACCGCTCACTAATCGTACGGTTTTCCCTCTTCAGGCGGGGTGTGAAAGCCAGGCGGGGCGTGCGCGGCCCCGAAGCCCTGCCTCGCACCTCAGCCCGGCGGCCGCCCCCGGGCTGCCAGGCGGCCTCGGCGCAGGGCCGGCCCGGGCGCCGCGCTGCCCCGGCCCCCTCAGCCCGGCGGCGACGCGCGCGCCTCTGGTGAGCGCTGACACTGACGGCCCAGCCCCTCAGCGGCGTCGCGACCCCGGGGGCGGCGGCTCCTGTCCCCGCTGAAGGGAGAGGGGGCGGCGGCGAGTCTGTCTCCCTCCCCGCCCTTCCTCCTCTTCCTCCTCCTCCCCTGCCGCCACACACCTGCCTCTCGCCGCGCCGCCAGGCCCGCCGGCGATGCGGAGGACCCTGCCGCGCCGCTTGCGTACGCTGCGCCCGGCACGCTAGCACCTACGCTGGCGGCTACGCCACTTGCGCACAGGGAGCCCTCTCAGGTGCAGCGCCCGCCTTGACGGCGTTACGGAGAATTCGTAAAAAGAAGACTAACCTCTTTGAGGGATTTTACGTAAGTGACGTTCATAGGTGCGGGCTTGGACTCTTAACCCACGCAGAGATAGGCGCTCTCTAAGCCGCAGGAAGCCCTCTCCCGCGGGTGGGACTGCGCAGTTTACGCGAGGCGTAGCGACCCCAGGTAGGAAATCTGACAGGCAGAGCCGAGAAGCCTTACGTCAATTCCGTAAGGCTGCGTTGGCCTGCCGCGAGGAGGGAGGAAACGGCCCCTTCCGCGCCACTCCGGAATTGGCGCTGCGGCCCGGCATCTCCCTACGCAGTTGGCGTAAGGCTCCCTCTCAGGTGCAGGGAGGGGGCGGGCTCACGTTGCCCGGCAGCCCCAGCCTATGGGGGCGCTGGGCGCTGTCACGTGCCGGAGCCCCGCTCGCCGCTGCGGAGCCGGAGGAGCTGGCCGGGGGCACGGAGCCGGGACGGGGCCGGGGGCTGCGCCGGGGCCGGCGGCGAGCGGGGTAAAGGCGGGCGGGGCGGCGGGGAGGGGTCCGAGCGGCAGACAGCCCTCTCCGCGCGCCCCTTGGCGACGGCGGGAGGGAGGGAGGGAGAGAGGGGGGGGGAGGGAAGGCGGGCGGGCGGCGGGCACCGCTCCTCCCACTGCACCGGGCACTGCGGGCAGGAGGCAAGGGCAGGACACGGCGCGGGGGGCGGCGCGGCGCGGGGGAGGGGAGGGGAGGCGGCGCGTGAGGCGGGGGGGGGCGCTACCGCGCGCGCTGAGGGGGGCGCGCGCGGCGGCCGTTGGGGGCGGCCGTTGGAGCCGTTGGGGCGGCGGCGGCGGCGAGGGCTGCCCGCTCGCTGAGGGCCGAGAGCCCGCGCTGAGGGGCGGGAGGGGGGGGTGGAGATGAGGGGCCGGGGGCCGTTGCGGGAAGCGGTCTCTTCCCCCACACCGCCCCCCCCACCACCACCCCTCGGCGGGGTCCGGCGCGGGGCGCGCAGGCGGCCGCCCTTGCGCAGGAGCCGGCTGCGCGGCGCGCGTACCTGTCAGCGGGCGCGCAGGTGGCTGCGTGCGCGGCAGCTGGTCGGGGCAGGCCGGTTACAGCGTCTCGGTCCGGCGGCGGGGCAAAGTCCCCCCGGTTTGCGGCGAGCGGTCACCTGGCCGGAAGGGTCCCGTGGCGGGAGGAGCGAGAGGTCCCGTCCCTGACAGCAAAAGGGATCCTCTCTATGCCAGAGAGGTGCTGTGGGACAGGCAGGCGTTTGCGTGGAGCGGGTGCCTTGGAGGCAGACTGACTGAACAACAGCAATGGCTCATAATCAAAAGTTTGCTGTGAGCTCAGTCATTGCAGTGCACCACAGCGTCCGCTCTTCTGACCTGCTTTTTGAAATAGCGATGTTCACCGTTCTCAGTAACTTGACAGCGTTCTGTGCGGTACCGAGGAGGCCCACCCCTCCGATAGCTTTACAGCCTTCCTAGTTTTGAAGAAAATATTTTCAGGATTTTGATTTATGTTTTTTTTTTTCCCCCCGTTTCTGTGTTTGCTTTGTACTGGATTTTGTTAATCATTAATCCACTAATATCTGTGGAAGCTAGATCCTCAAAGCAGTAGTTGAGGAGGCAGTAGAAGGAAACTGAGTAGAGCAAAAGTTGAGTTTTGAATAAAAATAGAAATATGCATTATGTAGCTAAATGTCTTATTATTTATTTACATGGCCCTGAAAATGGTACCGTGTGACTTACAGAAAGTAAGAAGAAAATGTCCTGCTCCGAAGAGCCTGCGTTCCAAATAACTCGGACACAATACTGCATTAAGAAAATAAACTATTTCAAATCTGCAGTCCCAAGAACTGTTTGCACAACTTTAAATTAAAATGGCTGTGCTTACACAACTCTTGTTCTAGTGTGCTTTCAGAACGTGGTCTTACAGGGTAAAGAGAGAAAAATCAAACTCATTTCCTTCATTCATGCAGAATAATTTAACATCCTTGAAAAGAAAGGAGAAGGAAGAGCTGCTTGGCTTGCAAAATTTGTTTGTTTGTTTTAAAGATGTGATAACCATTTAAGAGAGACCCAAAGGAAGCAATTGAGGAGGCAGAGGGCCTAATGTTTGCTGAGAGGAAAGAAGGAAGGAAAGATGATGAAAAGTGCTGCCTTTAACTGGGGGCCAAAAATGCCTTAAAAACATGAAATGTAAAAGGTTTTTGGAAGGGGGAGGGAAGGAAGCTCTGTCAATGTCTCTATACTGATTATATTGCTCTGTTCCTTTATTATCTGTGCAAGATGGTTGCTCCTAGCCTCTAAAAAGCAAGAGTGTTTTCCCAGCATTTAAATAGTCTAGGTCTTAGATGGACTATCAAAAATTTTTAAAAGATGGTTGTAGTTACTTCCTGCGAGTGTGGAGAAGAAAAGAAAAGCCATGTGAGCAGACAGAGGCTGGCTGTAGATTCTGCTGATTTCTTGGTCATTTGCAAAAAGTTGGACTTGCCTTTGAAAGTTCTTGGCAAGTGTCATTTGTTTCTATCCAAAACTTTCCAATGCTTTTCCTCTGGTTCATGTTGGTGTTGAATGAAAGGAGAGATAGGGGAAGGAATGGGAAAAGATTGCTAATAGTAAGGTTTTAATATCTTCAGTTTTCTATTTCTAATAATAATGTCATTGATAGTGTAATCCTAGTGCTGTTTTGGCATTTCTGGCAGAATCGTTGGTCCTTGCTGATTTTCCTACTCCTGTTTTTCTAAAGGGATTATATTTGCATAGGCTATTCATCCACACTAATCATTATTATTGAACTATTGACAGTATTGTCATATCTTCATAAAAAAAGATGCTGATGAAGCCCTGGTTCTTGCTTCAAGAAGTTGACAGGCTAAATGTGAGATAGAAATCTAGGACTTAATTCATTGGGGGAACTGGAGAAAAATTCTATCTAGAAATACTTGGAGGGTGAGGGGAGCCACAGGTGATAACTGGTATGAAGGTTGCTGAAGAAGTGACCTAATCTAGCTGTATGGATTTGGTTAGAGGAAGGAATTCCAGACACGATTGGCCTCATAACAAAGGTTCAGGAAAAAATGGGAAGAAAGGATATGCAAATAGAAAGATGTAACAGAAGTGGTACAGACAGGGGCATAGGTGTGCAGATCCTTAAAGCAGAGTCTTGACCTAGCTAAGCAAAAGATAGAAAGCCATTGGGGAGAGTAGTGTGATGAAAACAGAGGGCAAAATGTATACCTTTCCTAAACAACAGAGAAATATTTAAACTTTGGATGTACAGATTTCAGGGAGCCTTGGTTCTGACTCTTGAGCAGAACCTGTTTCTGTGAATTTTCATTCAGTAATGTGATGCTCAAGGTTGCAAAGCTCTTTTGTTTTGAAGCTCCTCAGTTTATGTTCCCCTAAGGTTTGTGGTGGGACTGTAATTTTTTTTTTTCTGAGCTATCTCTCATCTGAAAAGTGAATCCTGTTTGGAAATTGGGGGGGGAGAGAAGGGAACTAGTCCAAGCTGCTTCTTGTTGTGAAAAAGCCTTACTGTAGAATCATAAAAGCTGCACTTTTTCCATGGAATGGAAGTTCAGCTGGAAGCAGCTGAACTTTGAAACTTGGCGTGTAAATAGAGCTCTTTGAAGAGCATGTCCATGGCTGGAAAGCGGGGAGAGGGAAATACCCTGGCTGGTTAACAAGCTTATGAGCATGTAAAAAGCCACTGTGAGCATGCTCATTGAAGTATCTCTTAAAACATTCCAGAGAGGTTTGCACAGTCTTGTCCTAGGTTGTGGTGATGTACATATACCTGAAAGTGGCCAGGATGTCTAAGTGTAAATACGAAACTGAAAGGAAGTGGCAGTTTGAGTATTTCTGTACAGCGAGATGGATGAGGGGGAGTAGCCAGGGCGATTGAGACAAACGTAATTTGAAATGTATTGTTCATCTGAGGGAGACACAAGGAAGGCAAGAATGCTGAGGTTTGACCTACCTCTTTATTAGGATAACTTGTAGCTTTTGGTGTTGATGAGTGTAGCCGTGCCAACAGAAGACTTTAGCATGGTGTTTTGATCTCTCTAACTTATTTTGTCTCGAGGTGGGGGAGGGAGGGCTTTTTTGTTATAATGACCTACACAGGAGGAGCACTTGGCTGATAGAGCATGCTGGATTTGCTATAAACTGAGCAATATTGGCAAGTAAAGGTCACTGTAATTCAGGGCTGTGTATGCAGCAGTGATGAAATTAAAGGAAAAAAGCAATGTGAAAATTGCAGTTACAGGTTTAAGATAATAGGAAGATTCAAAATTTAAAAATTCTTCTAGAAATCATAGTTTAAATTTTAGTATGGTTATTGTACTTACAGTGTGCTTTTGACAAATAGAAACTTCATATTTCATATTTAAGGAAACAGAATTTTAAGCTGCCCTACCTGAAATATTTACTGGTTTCTTTGTTAAAAGCAATGATTAATACTAACTACAAGACTAGAGACATTTTTTTTTCAGCTGTACTTCTGCATTTCTTGGTACTTCTGTAGTTTTTCTTTCTTATGTGCGAGTCTTTCACTGAGTACCAATGACAGAAAACATGGATAAAATGGTGCATATACTGTATAAACTCTCAGATAGTGCCTCCTTTTAACTTCACTGAAAAACTGCAAGCTGATGTCCCCTTGGGAAAAAGCATGCCTGGGAATCTTACGAATGATATGGGCAAGTTAACATAATAAACCCCTTGCGCTTTGGATTTTTAGACTCTGTTTTGTAGCTAAATTACCTTTTGTCTCTGGTTGTCTTATTCTAAACATCATGGAATGAAAGAGAACTGAGAGAATTCTTGGACCCCACTTCATCTTGGTCTGTTGCCTTGTATTC
Source organism: Struthio camelus (assembly GCF_040807025.1). Taxonomy (NCBI): domain Eukaryota; kingdom Metazoa; phylum Chordata; class Aves; order Struthioniformes; family Struthionidae; genus Struthio; species Struthio camelus. Next base: position 2,147,976 of record NC_090961.1, read on the forward strand.
ATACTTTTGCTTTGCAACGCATATGCTGACCTTTCTTTTAATTTCCTATGCAGTACAGGAATGTAGACAAGGTGCTGATTATAGGAGAAACCTAAGAAAAAATTCTGAGTATGTCATTTGTTCTGCTATTACTGAGAGGTATGTAAAGCATGGTACTGGGCTGCTCTTTCCCTCATTCTCTGGTAGCTAAAGCCATGAATTCTGAGACTAATCTTGTATGTGGATTTTCCATGCAGCTGAGCGGGGCTGCTGTGTTACTGGACCATCTGCACGTTTGCTGATTTGGTTTCTCAAGTAATAAAGGCCATGGATTATTAAAACCTGTGCCTTCATTGTTTTATTTCATTGATTTTTGTATAACTGTGAAAAAACTTCATTTCTCTTTTGTAGTAAAATGTTTTTGTAACCTGCTGAGAAATTAAAGCTGTAAATGGATGCTAAAGAGGATTAATCTTATGAAATCCAGTTGCTAACTCATTTGGGGAGATCTCTTGGATTGTGTAAACTTAAGTGAGCGTGCTGCATGGGATGATTTAAAGCAGTTCTTTTATATTGTGGTTTGGCATACTATTTAAGAGCCTCAAGATGCTACTTGTGATTGACATAACAAAATGTAAATTATATGCTGTTTTACTAGGCTCCAATTTATCTGTCGTAAGGTTTGTGTACCAATAGTACTCAGCTCTTCTTACAGCAATATTTCTCTTTCATGTAATATCTACGTAGGGAAATAAAATTACTCTTAATTGTATGCTTAAAAAATAAAGTGGAATTGGGGCATGTCTGGCTATCACAGTAAATTAAATTTTGCTGCTTCACATTCCTTTTGTGCATTTACGTTAAATTAACTATTGAAAAATTAAACTTTTGAATATCTGATTGGGAAGAACCCTCTCTTGCTAGTGGGTAATTGTTAGTGGACAACAAATTGAACTTGAGCCTGCAATGCACCCGTGTGGTGAAAAAGGCCAGCGGTTTTTCACAAACTGGGCTGCATTAGGCACAGTTTTGCCAGCAGGTCAAAGGAGGTGATCGTCCCCCTCTACTCAGCACTGGCGAGCCACGTCTGGAGTGCTGTGTCCAGTTCTGGGCTCCCCAGTACAAGAAAGATGTGGGCCTTCTGGAGCGAGTCCAGCAAGGGCCACGAAGATGTTAAGGAACTGGAGCACCTCCATCTGGGGAGAAGCTGAGAGAGCTGGGGCTGCTTAGCCTGGAGAAGGGAAGGCTCAGGGGGGATCTTGTCAGTGGGTATAAATAGCTAATGGGAGGGTGTAAAGAAGAAGGGGCCAGACTCTTCTCAGTGGTGCCCAGTGACAGGATGAGAGGCAACGGAAACAATTTGAAGCACAGGAGATTCTGAACAGAAGAAAGAACTTCTTTACTGTGAGGGTAGTCGAACACTGGAAGAGGTTGCCCAGAGAGGTTGTGGAGTCTCCATCCTTTGAGATGTTCCACACCTGACTGGACGAGGTCCTTGGCAACCTGCTATAGCTGACCCTGCTTGAACAGGGGGGGTTGGACCGGATGATCTCCAGAGGTCTCTTCCAACCTCAACTGTTTGATGAGTCTGTAATCATGAGAGGTCACAGAACTTAATCGTAGAGAACATAGTGCATTAAGATTTTAGACTTTAAACTTCCTCATGTAGTTAGTTAGTGCTGCAAGAAGTGAAATAATGATTCAAGCTGAACCTGACATTTGACTTAACAGTAAGTGAACTTAACAGAGAGAAGCTGACATTGCCTCTTATAAATTGTCCTGCAGTAACAGCAGAAATGAGCAAGTTGATTTCTGAGGGCTTTGCTTCTGTCTCCGTTGATTCTTGGTGGGGGGGGAGACTTTCACTGAATACACTTCTTGTTTTACTTGTAATACAGCAACTATGAGCGTTAACTTAGTGATATGAGTGCTGGGCCCTGAGGTGTCTTTAGCACTCTGAGGCACAGGTGTGATGTTGCAGGCGGGAATGGTTCTCTCGAGCTATTGGATTAATTCAGTTGATCGTACCAGCAAAGAGTATCTTCCCCTAGTGGTAGTTCTCAGCTGGCAGTGTCTGCCTTGATGGAAAAGCATAGACAAACTACAGGTGAGAGTGAAGCCCAGACACGTAAGCTCTATGGAGCTGGTTTGGAAATGTGCGCTCCACATTTCTAGAAATGAATTTTGATAATGCAGTCATAGAAGATGGAGGCTGAGAAGGCAATGGCATCCTTGTGTCTTGGGAATAAGGATCTTGGGCACACAACACTGCTGATTCCCTCTAGCGAGACTTGACCACAAAACTGTTTATCCCAGTGCCAATAATACTGTGAAATTGATATGCCGTTTTTATTTATTTATTTATTTGTGAAGATGGGATGTCAGTAACAGTGGGTTGTGATAAATCCCAGAGTTGACCCTGGTGGAGGAGGCATCAAAAATTTTATTACTTGTTGCAGGACTTTTGGTGGCTCTGTTTTTCATTGTTTTATAGCAGCCAAAAAGTTGCTGCCCATGTACCTTATTTAACCGTTTCCATAAACATGACATCTCTCTTGAATGCCCTCATCTTTACTCTTTAAAAAGAGAGAGTATACACACGTCATCAAGGAAACAAAGGCCAATATGCTGCACCCCAATGACTTTAGTTGCCATTGCTGAGGTGGATGAAGCTCTTAAATTTGCTGACTGGTATGTACCTGAAAAAAAAAGTCATTAATTTAAATGGTCCTGTCACTGCCTGCTTAGCATGGCATTGAATGGTTGTACCAAACACATCACCTGGACATTGGATGAAAGTATACAGTTAAAACAGTATAAATCAGTAGGAAAGGTTTTGTTCTATTTCAAAAAGAAGTTAAAGCTCTTTTTTTTTTTTTTTTTTAAGTAGGAAGCAGTCAGCTGTCAAAGGTGAGGCTGGTGCCGTGTTTCTATTATAGTATGCAGGATGATGATAAAGGGTCCAACTCTGTAACCTTACGTAGATAAGATGAATGAAATTGAGTTGGGATGTTTTTGTCAACCTTGGAAACAAATAACATGTTATCAGTAGATCTCAAAGTGCTGACTAATGTGTTTTAACATTTATTCGGTTTTGGAGTTGTATTTAAATAACAGCTATTTATGTGTTGTTAATTATCCGGTCCTAGATATGGCAAGGAACTGGTGAGAAGTGCCACAATGTATGGTGCTTCTGCAGTTCTGAGCCAGAAGGGAGTGGTAGCAGTCAGCACAACCTGCATAGCTGGTTTTTCCAGCTGTGCTGTGAGGAAGCTAGTGATGTTCTGATAGGTGTGTAACTGATGCTGAATCTTGGTAAAGACATCTGTTTTACAGTATGAAGACAAGACAAAATGAAAAATTAGTCATTTATTCCTATTCTTTGATACTTTACTATTTTCCCTTATATAATGTGATAATTTTTGACTCTACTTAAATTCAAAAACTCTGGAAAAGAAGGGTAGAGTTGGAGGTCTACAGAGCCTGTCTTCAGGGAGTGAAGTAGTGGAGAATACAAGAATGCACACAGCTCTACTGGTATGGTCAGCAGAATTGGGGGCTGTGGGAATGAGAGGGGATAGGTAGGGAACATGGAGCTCCAGGTAAGAGATTTGAGAGGCAAGGGTTGCAAGGAAACTCTGAAGTAGGATGATATGGGGGAGTATCGGGAGCTTGTAGAGAAAATTGAGGGTTGCAAGCTAACCATGAAAAGCTAGGAAGTGCTTAGCCCCATAACATCATGCGCTATGGTAGTTTTGCACCCATGGTCTAGCCAGGCTAGACTGACTCTAGAGTAGATGAGTAAGAGAAATTTCAGGTAGGATTGTACTTTACTGTGGAGGAGAATTGTGGAAACCTGCCTTCGTGGTTTGTTGTTGTTGTTGGGGGTGGGGGGGCGGGAGAGGTTACTTTTTTTTTTTTTTGGCTTTTTATATAAAAACATGAGAAGCATGCCCGGGTGGGGGATCCTCTGCTGTTACTGTAAATTAGGAATACTTTAGGTGAATGTCAGTTATGTAACTCCGCACCCTGAAATGCGGAAATGAGGAAAGAAAAATTTCTGTGGCCTAAGTTGTCTTCTGTGATCCTGTCCCTGAACAATAGGTGCGGTGAGAACTGGAGATTTTTTTTCATTTTTATTTATTTATTTATTTTTAGCTTGAGTAAGTGGGACTAAATTCCTGCCTGAGAACCTGTTGGAGCTAGTGGCTGGACTCTGACTAAAGTGAAGAAGCTTGGACTCACCATGGTTGCATCACAGAGACTTCTGACTTGGCTAGACTGACAATGAGATCTCAAATATAATCTGAGATATCTGCCGGCGCTATTTTAAAAACGCGTGGTGCAGATGCTTAGAAAACTTGGATTTCTACTCCTCATCCACATCCAGTTCTGATCTCTTTCCCTTTACTCTGTTAGTTGGTTTAGCTCAACAGAACATGAAGGGAAGACATAAATGCCCAAGAGCTGATTTTTCCCTCCCCTTCCTTCCTGCTTTGAAGAACACTTTTTTTTATGCCATCGATTCTTAGAATGACTGTCCTCTTTTCAGAGGGCTAAAACTGAGTAAGCAGCTATTCAGTATCTTAATGCTTCGTGTTCTCTTGACTTAACGTCTAGATAATTAGACTTAACAAATAGATGAGGGTTTGGGGTTTTTTTCTGTTTGTTTGTTTTATTACGCCGTTATGCGCAATAAACACTGTCCAAGTGTTTGATCATATAGAGACTTAATTTGTTTCTTTAGAGAAATCGGCTATGGCACTTAGACAACCCTATAGAAGGGTGAGTGCGTCACTTTGCCTCTGTACGCTTGAAATCACATACAAAATGTGTGTATGTATATATACGCTTGAAATGTCTGAGACGATATATGACAACCCAGCATGTTATTTTATGTGTATGATGCTTAAGCCTGAGATAATTGTGAACATTCCGTCTAAAAGTGGAAACAATGATAAAAAACAGAGTGCGTGAGCTCTTTCAAACCAATCACAGAGCAACATTATGACCTAGTGAAGGTCTGGTGGTTACATAGAAAATGTCGATTATGGGGAGCATTTGGCCATTTTTCAGATTTTGCCACTAATTTACCATGATTTTATTTCTTTATGTCTTAGGTTCCTCTATAAAGACCTGAAATATTTCCCTGTGTCACTAAAGCTATTAGTTTAAAACATAAAATATATTGCTATATGTTGATAGGGTAAATATGGTGACAAGTGTTCTAGAAAGAAAAGCCAGGAAGCAAAGCAAATACCAAGGGGAGACAATGCTGCTAACTTCTTTGCATCTGGTGGGTGAGGGTGCAATTGATGGCTGCCAAAAATACGAGCTCGGAAAAGTAGCTTGGTTTGCTCTGAGCCCACATCTGTACACACCTCCTCATCTCTACAGATGGCCAGGAGGCTGAAGAGAGAACACAGTTGTCTATATTTGTGTAAGAAAAAAGAATCATGACTCCCAGCTTGAAGGCAAATAAACCTCCTGTAATTGGGATATTTTCATCAAAGAATTTGGTTTAATTTTTAGCTTGAGCAAATTATGTAAAACCTGATATACTGTTCTTGATTGCTGAATAAATACTTTTTTTTTTTATATGTTGCTTTGTATTGAAAGGCAAGTGGTTGGAACAGGACTCTCTATTCCTTTCGAAACTACCCTGTTAAGGAATACATTTGATTTAGAACTTTTCTTTGCATGTTTATCCTGTAACAACGTATCAATAATCCTGTAACAACGTATCAGTAGAATACTTTTGCATTTTTGATTTCACAGTACTTTACATTTTAAAAAGAACAACTGTCACTGTCTAAATAGTAACAGTGCTGTTTGAGTCGACCATGAGAAAAGGCACAAAAATAGAAACAAAATATTTTTTTTCTTCTTTGTTTCTTTTCTGCTAATATTAGTGTGGGAATAAGATTGTAATATTTTGTAGGTTGGTTATTTCCCTACAATCTGCCTTACATCTTTTGGAGGAGTTTAGTCATTTTCCCCTATTTTGCCATGAGTTATGTATGGGGTATGGTTCAGAGCAGGTAGCTGGGAGTCAGCATTACATAAACAGTGAAGTCTTGACCAAAAATCTGTTTTTGTGGATGTGATATCATGTAATAAAATAGGAACAATTTACAAAGTGCATCTTCGGTAGTTCTTTGATTAACTTTGATTGCAGACAGTGATTGACATTTACGATTTACCTGTGCTTCAGACTGTGCTTCTAGATTTCTGATTGAACAGCCGTTCTGAATGCTTCTGAGGTTCAGCTGTGTATATTGCTGCTCCCCCTTCACCAGAAGGATCTGAAGCTGGAGGCTTCCTGCCCCTTTCAAAAACAAATGAGCAAAGTTATGTTGTTTAACTTCTTGCTATGGGGTCATAGCAAGAATGCCTGAGCTTCATGCCAAGTTTCAGCATGAAACAAAGTCAGACTGCAGAGCCGGGGGGGAAAACCCTTAAAAAGACAGTTTATAATAAACCACTGATAAAGCTACAACTGCTGAGCTACTGTGACTTATTAAAGCAGATCCTTAAGAGGGAAATGAGATATGGACTGCCTTAAACAGTATGCAATAAATTACAGTTCTTAGTTGAAAAATGTGTCAAGTGCATAAATGTGATATTTTATGCTCCTTAATACGGATTCCACATTAGAGTTATGCTGTATGTTTCAAATAGATCTGCTTTTTCTGTATAATTGAGTAGTGGCATGCCTCAGTTTTGGTTCCTGTTGAGACGCTTCCAAGTGTGCTTTTAGTAATACAACATAAGCATAGTGTCAGTGTCATAACAGCATTCCGCTTTCGGTGAGAAGTTGCAGCAGCACCATACAAAGGTGCAGTTGGTCTCTCTGTAAAGGATGATGTCAGTCATCCTTGCAGCAGCATGTCCACAGACCTTTGTGTGATGGCTGCCTAGAGTTCCATGACATTTTGAAGAGAAACAAGCAAACTGAAAGACTATTAAGGGTGAGGAAGTTTCAGAAGAGTTTGTAAGCTAAGCTGATTTGGATCAATGAGCTGCATAGGCAGAGAAAGCCCCGGTGAAACTATCAAAAGTTCCTTCAGTATTTTGAGTATTCCTCTACTGATGTTTTTGCGGTTACTGCAGTGTTTGACCATCTTTGTAGTAATGCTTCTGCAGCTGCAGTAGAAATTGTTGGCTTAGGCTGTCTCCTTGCGGTTCTCCTTCCTAAGAACTGCTTGAGGAGAGCTCATCTGGGCATGGGACTTAGTGGATCGTTTGTTGTTTTCTTTCATACTGCAATCTGTAATCTTTATGTTCATATAAACCCCTTGGCTAGCTCTTTTTTTTCCCCCCATGAATGTTTGATCTGTGTGTGGTGTTCACAATTCTTCTGGCAAAAGAAAACTCCTTCATTAAGAGTTGCTTTTTGTTTGCACTAGGCAATACTGAATCTCAAGAGCCGACTGATTTTACTGACAGTTTAAGCAGGTGCAACTTGTCTCAGAAAGTTCCCTTTACCCCCGTTACACTACACAGTAGCAAGTCTCATGCACAATACACAGAAAATGAAATTTCGGCTGAGAACTGAGGAGTATAGGGATTTACTGTACTTCCCCTGTCTCTCCTTCTCTTTGCTGTTTCCATTTCTTGGAAATCTCTTCCATCTCTTGTGTTGAGAACGTTTGGAATAACTCCTGGAAAGACTTTTTCTGTGTATGCAGCGTTTGTGTTGGGAGATTGGATAGTAATTGGAGAGCATGCTTGCACAAAAAAATAGTCACAGGTTTTCTTCATGGTTCAGAATCTTGGAACGGATCAGAAAACTGGCAACCTTCGTACTGTAAAAGGGCTCTGTAGTGTTCGCTTTTAGAAGCGTGTAGGTAGAAGACTGTTGTGGGAACGACAGAAAAAAATGCAATTAGCTACTTCTACTGAGAAAGAAAAAATCTCTTCTAAGTTTGTCATGAGGTTGCAAAAACGTAGTGCTCTCTTCCTCGTACGTAAAAATGGGAGGTTGGAGGGAAGAGGGAGAGCAGGCAAAATTCATGCAGGGTTGGTTGATGTGGCCTGTGCTGTGCTTCCACGTTGCAGTGCTTCCAGTCTGCAGTAGCGCAAAACTGTTTGGGTTTCTTCTTGCCAGTCTCGCTGTAGCTCTTCAGCACTGCAGCACAAGAACAGCTTGCAGATGCTCCAGCGCTGAAGTGGTGAAACAGAGTAGCTGTAAAGACTACTATAGTGGGAGAAAGGAAAACAGCCAGTAGCTCTTAGCTCTGTGTTCTCTGCTGTACAGAAGACAAAATTTCTTGCCCAGAGAGCCCAGTGTGGAAAATGGAGTTCAAGGGAAGCAATGGCTTTTTGTTACATGTGTGCCATTTACTTTTCTTGTGTTTGTTTCTTAGGAGCCTAAGAGAGGATGATTTTAGAAGGAGGAAAGGGTAGCATAATAAACAGGACTGAAAAGCAACATTTGGTAGAGTTGGGCTTGTTGTAGGGATCACAGAAAAGGACTTGGGTCACTGCTCGATCATCATGTTGATGCACACGAAGTCTAGTGTCGTCAGATGTAGGATTGAATTAACCATGCTGAATGAACTCAGAAATGATAAACTGCTATTAGCCAGCTGGAACTTCACGTGGATGAGATGGAAGAGATGCTGTTTGAGGTGTATGAATTAGATACAGGTAGGGGAAGTGATGACATATGCCCTCCTGGTCATCCAGGAGTTTTTTCGAATTGTAGGGGATAAGGTTTCAGGGCCTCCGTCCTTTTTTTTGAGATAGCCACCTAACACCTGGTGTGATGGCTACAGTCTTTTTTGGAGAGAAGCGTGAACTCTTCTATCATCCATGACCTGCTCCTCTGCCGTGTACAACTTTAGAAAAACCAGGTGGCAAGGGCAGCTACTTGCTCCCTTAGCAGCGTGTTCGGCAGTGGCCATATGCCGCTGCAATCTAGGGTCTGCACTAGCCTTTTGACCTTTGATTTGTTGATGCATGTAGCTCATTATATGAGTTTTTTGAATCTTGGCTGTTTCAGGGTGGACTGAATATCTCTTTCTGTTCTTGGGTTGGAAGCAGTGGTCTGTAAGCAATGGGCTGGCGTTCGGAGAATGCGTCAAGACTTGTTCCTTTGAACATGCCCGTGGCCAAAGGCTTTTAGGACTCAGAATTCTTTGAGGCCTAAATTAGTGTCATGGTTTTGGTAATGTGAAGAATTAGTTTCTCTGCATATACATTGTCTGCAGTCAGCTGTTTGTATGTATCTGCATTTCTTCCAGTTCCTAAAAATAAGCAAGAAACAAAATCATGGTGGTGGGATAAACCCCAACATTATGTACCCCATTCTGTGTCTCAGAAATGCACTTCAGTTTTTTACATCTTTGCACTGAAATGTGGACCTTCTGCTCCCTTTCTCAATGTGATGAAGGGTTTGGGATGAGATGCAGAGTGTGGTACAATAAGGCAAGCAGCGGCTAGTCAGCGATCGTATGTTAAAGGGGGGCTCCTTTCTCCCTTAAAATAGCAGAAAGCAAAACTTACTTTTCAAAGTTCTCTGCATGGCCAAGGTTTTTCGCCATGTTGCCATGTTGACTTCAACAAAGCAGTGAGTTTTGATACTGAAGTTCTACTTTGTGTTCTCAGATGGTGTAGTGGTAGCAGCTAAACCGGTCCCATTAACAATATTGGGAGCTTCAGTACCCAATGTTGGGTACTTTTTCAAGTACCACTACTACTGAGCTTACATGGGGACTTTCATGCATCTGGTGCTAGTGCATGAAGTGCTTTCACAGAAAAAGAGGAATCAGGTATGTTGCAGTATTTAAAGAGGAAAAGGCAGGGGCTGGAGTCCTGGAGATGATTAGGTTGTTTAGAGGAACCTCTGCAGCATCATTCTATTTTCACAAATCGAAGAGGAGGCAGAAGTGGCTCTCTTTTGTGTTGCTGAAAGATTGAAATAGAAGGCACTGGTTTTGAATGGCTTGAGGCTATTATATGATTGGGAAGGCTATCCCTTCCCCCTCCTGCCTCCCCCCTCTCACTTCCCCCCCCCCCCCAAAAAAAAAAAAAGAAGAAGAGGAGAGACTAATTGGAAATAATGCTTATACTGACTTTGGGCATCTTATTTTATGCTCTAAACAGGTAAACTTTGGCTTTTCTTTCAGATCAGGCAGTGAACTTCTATATTGTGTATCACAAGCAGTTCTTAACCCTAACCACAATGGTGTTGCTGGAGCTTGTGGGCTAGTCCTCTGTGTTGTGCTTGCCCTTAGTGTATGAAGGGAACTTACTATCTTTTGAGAAATTTTGAAATGGTGTCATATGAAAATTATGTAGCCTTTGTTTTTTTTTCACTTCTCCTCTAGTAGTGGACACCTGAATATATGCCTTTCACCAGTGTTAGAGGCAAGACTGGATCGTCGGTGAAGCACCTTATGAGTTGTTGATTGCTATGCTGTAGAACGTCAAATTAGGCGTTTTTGTGTGTGCATGCCTGCCTTTCAGTACTTTATAGGCATGTAAGGTGGATTTTCTCTAGAGGAGAATCTGCATGTACTGCGGGGCAGAACTCTTTTTACTAAGTGTGATCAAGTCACCTACCCTCCTGATAGAAAAATCCATGTCAGTTCATGCAGCTAAAATGTGGAGTATAGTCTGTCAAGAGCACTCACTTTCAGAAGATTAATTTTAATGTTGCTTTATAGTGAACAGTAATTTGCTGATCTTTGTCTGTTATGCAATTTTACATTTCTGAATAAATAGGATAGGCAAAACTTTTTTTAAGGAACCATTGTGATGTATGATATATGCTTGGAAAAATATTTATTTATTCTAGAATCAACTGCTATTGAATAACCTATTTCTTACACACACCTCTCCACCCATTGAGTAGTTAGTGGTTTTGTAGCTTTGTAACTGTAGGGTTTTGAGTTTGTAAAGCAAATTGGGTACATTTATGTGACTTTACTGCTCTAGAAGGCAGACAGTTATCCAACTCTTACACTGTTTAGCTTGCTTTACCTTTTGCTTTACCTCTTGCATGCTGAATTTTCAGTGTTTTCATTTTTATGAATCCTTTTAAGGAAAATAACTACTAAATGTTTGGTGAAATCAGCCACAGCCTTATAGGAGATAGGTGCTTCCCTTTGTGACCGATGGCAAACACGCTTGCAATTTCATTCTGGAAAACAGCCTGCACGTTAGTGGTCAAAACTAATGGCTAGCTGTGTGTTTGGAACTGTTTTTTAGGTAACCCATGATGCCTGAATACAGTACCTTTTCCTTCTGTGTCTCACAGAAAATGAGACCTTTTTGATCTTTAAATGAGCTCCACATGAGGGAGGAGGGAGGACAGGGCCGTCTCATCAAGGAAGACCATGTTTAAGAGGGGTGCCGGGAGCATAAGAATCTCCTTTTTCGTTCCCCATATCCCCTGGGATAGGGGACAACTTTATCAGAAGTCCCAGTCCCAGGTGGTATTAGTGTGTCACCCATTGCTACTTTGAATATAATTTGGCACTGAAAATACTTTGCTCTGCAGGGCTGTTCTGAAGAAAAATTGCAAGGGTTGAATGCTTCCATCTGTTGATAGGCAATTGCCTGTCAGTGCGTCAACTTCACATGTGCTTTGCTAGGTAACAAAAAACTGGCAAGTCTTGACAAAAGCAGCAGTTGCTTCTTTCCTTCTTTTCCCAGCAGTGGTGCTAGAAAAGAAATTTGGAGCACCTTCAATGCTAGTGAATGATAGCACACAACTTTTAGAAGTTTACCCTGTAACACACAAATTCTGCTAGAGGCTACAAGTTGCTAACAGACCTGAGCAGTTGGCATAACATACTGGTAGGTTGTTACGACTGACTGAAGTTATTCTTGGAAGGCTTGTGCAGTGAAGCCCTAGATGTGTGTCCTTGATTACAGCAAGCAGCATTTATAAAACATAAACTGAAAATTTGAGCTGAATGTGCCGGAATTGGGTGAAGGGCTCCTCCTGCCTTTCATGCTTACAATGTTTGCAGTTATCGCAGGAGAACTTTTGAACTCAAATCTGGGAGAGAGCAGGACAATGATTCTTGAATGACCAGGAGTTGTGTTTTTGAGATGTTTTTATCTCATGTTACCTAATACAGGCTTACACTCAAATTTTAGAGTGTGCCTGAAAGTAATTTCCTTTTCTTCAAAACCAGAACTATATGCTAGAACTTAGTCTCCAGAACGAGATGCGCAGAGTGGAACTGCATAGCTTCCCCTTATCTTGCAAAATGGTTCAGGTCCCTTGCTGGTGTGCTGAAGTGTTCTTATTTTTTCTGGCTCCTGTTCTGGAAAACAGACCTGGAGTGCCCTGCTGCCTAGCAAAAGGGAGACTTCATTGGTCTCTTCTGAAAGAAACACATGATGTTCCTGAGTCCCCTCAAAAGAGTGGAGTGCTCCAAAAATGTGAGGCCTGAAAACAGGAATTTTGAACTAGATTCCTGAGTTCAGTCACGCCATATTCAGATATTAGACAGCTAATTTGAGTCTCGTGAATCTACATGTAAGTGTTGTCGAGCATTTATTATGTCAGTTTGCCAAGCTAGCCTGCAAAGGCTGTCTGTGGTCCTTTGAGGGAGAGAGTGACTAGCAGAAGAAGCCAGTAGTGCAGTGTCTGTCCAAACGGAACTAAAAAAGCCTAACGGTGAAAAGTTAGAAGAGAGAGAGCATGCTCTCGCGCTTAATGTGTGCACTAAACAAAAGCTAACATCTATTCCCAGTCCTACCACTGATTTTTCTGTGGCTTTGGGCAAGTCACTTAAGTCTTTTGGGGTTAGGGTCTTTTCTAAATGCAAACCATGTAAAATTTGCATCTGCCTCGGGGATTGGAGACGTAATGTTTCTGAAGTGTTGCAAAATTCTGGAATGTGTATAGCTCTGTTCAGCTGGCTGGTTTTTTGTTCTCTACAAAAGCATGTTGACGCTTGATATTGCAATCAATATGGAGGTCACTAAGTGGTATGTTCTAGTCCCTGCTGTGAAGCCCAGCCTGAAAATTATTATCTCCCAGAGGTTAGCAATGGAGCAGTGGGTAGTACTGTCTATTTACCGGCAGATGGAGGAGTTTATTTCTTTGGTTTGTAACCTCTGCGTGGTTTCGTTCAACTTACTGTTCGTGGTGTTGCAAGAAACCTTTTAAGCGGCTGCAGAGGCAGTGCTAGTGAACTTACACAGATTGCCAGTTGCTTCCATAAAACAGCTTGGTTACACTTTCATGCTTTGTTAAGTATCTGGTTGCAGTAGTTAAGAGCGAGATCAGAGAGTCTAGAAATATCATATATTCTGCCCGTGGTAAATGGAAAACATTTACCACAACCACTTTGAAAGTGAGCTGGCCTGGTGAATTAATGTAGTTAAGTAAATAGTCTTATTCAGAAAACTATGCCGATTGTCCTATGGAGATAATTTTGATTCCTCTCCTAGCTTTTAATTTTCATGGTGGTGTTCCAAGAAGAGAAAACTGTAGTTAAGTTTTGTTCTCAGCACAGAGATAAGTGGAATGTCTCTGTTGCTTGTCTGAAACCATGTGTTGAAAGACATGATTTTTTCCTAACAGTTTTGCAGAGTAATAGGACACAATATGATTTGGATTGCAGAAGGCACATGCTGGGTCACTTTACAACCTGCCAAGTTCTAATTTGCAGTTTCTAAAAAAATATAAAGCAAACGCTTCAGTGCCTGCAGAAATCATCATTCTAAATTTAACTTGCAGATTTTTGTCTCAGTAAAACCTGGAACTATCTGATGGCATTTGTCCTTTGAATTCCAGGGACCAGCTTTTCCTACCTTAGAGTTCTAAGAGCTCCGGTGGTTCTGGCGTTCTGCTCCTGATCCTGCAGTGTATGAGTTGCAAATGCTTCAGAAGAAAACTCTAAATGAGAAGTGTCAGCTAAGTTTAATTATTTCCTTTTTATTTCTCTTAAAAACAAACAAAAAGCCTTTGGAAAAATATTCTTTCCCCTTGTTGTTATTTTCTTTACTGTGTTCCCACAATTAGTTAAGGATGAACTGACTTTTAAAAACAGTCCTAATGGGCTTCTGAATGCTCTGTTGCATTTAAGTGTAGGACTCTCCCAATATCACTGACTGGGAAGGCCCAATCACCAATACAGTGATTTTTGTTTCCACAACGAAGGTGCCATGCAGAGTGCACAGAAGAACTCATAGAACAGCAGAAGCAAGGGCCAGTTCAATGCACAAAACATCCTTTTTTTTAAAAAAAGTATGTAGGTGTGTTGTTTCTCATTAACACAAAAGTTTCTGTTTTCTTAGAGTTGAATCTCGTTGGAACTGTGGTATTAGCTAGATTGACAGCATTAGAAGTTGACATTCTTTTACCACTAAACAAAGTATAGTTTAGGTATTAACAAACAAGTTTTTTTCTTTGTTTTGGGGTTTTTTTGTGCTGTCAAGAGGAGAGTTCAGTGTCCATGTCTCTTTGGTTCTTGTTCTCTTCTGTAGTATCCTGTATTAATGATGGTGTTGTGACATGAGTACAAATTTTTATCAATGACTGAGTGGGTCATTTAACAGATGAAGACTCTCATCTAAGTTTATCATAACTTCTCACTGAGGGATGAAAGATTTAATACCATATTTCCCAGCTTGGGAGGAGATTGAATTTATAGAGTAGCTGCTTTTTTATTCTGGCTTTGAACCTGCCCTCAGTGTCCTGATCCGTCCACTCTCCCACTCTAATGTGTTATGTGCTTTCCAGGTGCACCTTTTGAAAATAAATAAATAAATAAATCCTCCTCGTTTGCTTTGAGGAGCAGCAGGTTTTCCTGTTATCTGGGGAAACTGAAGTGGCTAGACATGAAACATAGTTAATGGCCCAAAGTAAACAAACTTGGTTTATTTTTCTCCAGCCTTTCCCTTGATAGTAAATTCAAGTGTTACTTTTAGCAGCTATAGCATATGGGGGGAGCTTTGGCGGAAAAGTGAGATTTTTGTTTTTATTGCTGTAAATTGATCTCTTTGCAAAGCTGAGAGCATTCTGAATGCTGCTATTGATTGTACAAAGTCTATTTATTTCCCTCATAAAAATGAGTATGTGCCTCCTTTTAGACTGGAGTCACAACAGCTTGCCATCATGCTGTTTTGTTCCCTAACCTGGATGTCATCATATTATTATGTCATCTTATCTCCGCAAACTCACTAAAACTACTAGTTCCTGTGGCTTGCGGGAAGCCTTTTGCCTCCAAGATACTGGTGTTGATCCACAGCCTTATATTTTGCTGGTCAGAGATGGGTTGCTTAATGTTGATAGGGAGAACGAGATACGATGTTGATTTACTTGATCTCAAGGCAACAGCGGTGGGTGGCAAAGATTAGGGGAGCTTTCTGTTAACACACAAAGAGCCAGAAGTGTTTCATGCTCTTCTGAGTAAAGTTGCACACTAGAGATGACATGATTATCCATGAAAAGAGAGTAAAGAAATTCATAGCTCTGTATGTAATTGAAAGAGACCAGAGTGAAAAAGCCGTGTCCATGTTCTTAAAATGGCATCTGAGTGGGACTGGCAGACTTTACTGATAGTTTCTTGTGTATTTGTTATTTAATTAAAAAGGTAAAAATAGCTTGACTGTAACTTTTTAAGCTCGAGGTCAATTAATTAGAACACTTATATTTTCCGAAGACATTAGAGAATATAGTGCTACAGTCCCCTAAATGTAATTTTGTTAACTCTTCTTTTTAAGTACTTCAGTATCAGGTTAAAAATAAAAAAGGCTGTGAAATTCAGTGCTCACCTCAGGCAGTTCCTATGGATGAGACTGACAGATAACTTATTTACACTAAGAAATTAATCTTGCAAACTAGCCTGTGGTCTTCAATCCAAGCATCACCACCAATGATGGCCGTTGCAAAAGTCATCTTTTTTCCCTTTTACATAGATATGCTGTACTGTGCTAACTGGAGAGAAGAGTAACAGGTGAATTTTGTGTTTGAAGTCACTCGGCAGATCTGATGGTGCCTGCATGCGGGGTAGATACGCTGAGGCAAGAAGAGGCAGGGTACCTACCTGCTGAGACAAGGTAGAATAATAGAGAAACAAACTGAAAATAACTGGGTTGCATGAATGAGAGATGGCAAGGAAAAGGGATGAGGAAAGGAGCTGAAACAAGAAACTAAAAATGAAGAGGAGGAATGTGAGGGAGAGTACAGGTGAAGAATAAAAGGTAATCTTGATTTGGAGTGAAGGGCCTTACTAGTCCTGCATTACCTTAGTGAGTGCAAACACATGGATAAACAAACTTTTTTATGGTTAGCTTGCATTATGAAGTTGACTCCTTGGAAAAGGGTGTTCTTGGGAGCAAAGCATATTTTTACTTTGGAAAGCAGTCAGTGGAAAGAATGAATTAAATTTAAAAAAGTAGAGGTATACATCTCTAAAGCTTTTGGCAAGTTGCTGGTTAGTCCTGTGACTGATGTGCTTTCTCTCCAAGCAAGTATTCCATTACAGGGGAAATTCACTTTTGAACACACTGAAAGTAACGTCTTGCTGTTGTGTAGCTGAGGAAATTCTTCATGGCAATGCTACTAAGATATAAGTAAGAATTTATGGATCTAGATCTCCAGGTCCTCTTTTCAAAGACTCGGGCATATGCTTTGGTACAGATGTATACATAGAGGTAGACTTTGTTTTTCTGTCATTGCTGTCATCGTTTTTAAAAGATACATAGAAGCTAAGGCTTCTGAGCTTTGGTCTTTTCTTTCTTCAGGTTGGTGATATGTTTTGTGCCCCCCCTCCCCCCCGCCAATGGCAGCCTGACAACCTCAGCTGACCTTCTTTGAAACTCTTGACTTGATCATCTAAAGGTGATGGGGCTTTGAAGAGGTGTCCTCTGCAAATACAGCCCACCATAAGATTCTGAACTCTCTAATACTTAGAGAAGCTTTTAGTAACCTAGGATCTTTGACAAGATATTCTTTGACAAAGTATACATCTATACAGGAAGTAAAAAAAAATAAAATAAAAAAATCTGAACTTGGAACGTAATGGAACTAAAACATCTTCAAGTCTGATGGAGGACGTGTTCTGGCTAAGAGCACAAGAGCTCTTTGCACAGTGCTTGCAGAGTATAGTGGTCTCCTCTTCCAAATCCTTTTAAATCTTCTCTCTCTTTAAAAATAAAAAATAAAATAAAATAAAATGTCACTGAAGCAGCAAGACTGACATACTCAAAAATGCATTTAAGTGAAATTTAAGTGAAGGCTCATGAACGTTTAAACTGGCTGAAAGGCAAAAGCGCACAGTAGCTAGTGTGGATTAGCAATATTAACATTTGAAGAAGCTGGCATTTTTATCGGGGCATCAAGGAAGAAATCTTAGAGGAGAAACAGTTGCTTAAACTTCTCTATTAAGGGTCACTGGGACTTCAATCACAACAATAGCATTTGTTTTTAAAAACTTTTTAATCCTTTGAAATTTAAACTACAGTTAAACGTTATAAAAACCTGAATCCCAAGGATCTTAGTGTATTTATACTGCATTATTTGCAGGAAAAGAATTATTAAGCTTGTGTTATTTATAGCACAAAGCTATAGCATGCATGTTACTTTTCTCTTGCATCTTACTAACCATTGAGATGTGGATTAGCTTGAGACCGCAGGAGACGCCTAGTAGAGCATATATATTTTGCTGTTGGATGGTTTTACTGGTTGTTCTAAAGGACTGATATGATTGGGAACACTGAACACACTAATCAAATAAGGATCTTGTGAAAACTCACAGCTTTATATACTTCCTACAGTAAAAAAACTTATAATTCGTATCCTTAGTGCTTGAGAGCTTCTGTGGATTTCAGTGGGATTTGGTTTGAGGAAGCAGTCCCTAACATTGATTACATCTAACACGCAAAAAACCCCTTGATCTGTTATGCTGCATTTGATGTTTCTTTTAGCCATGACAGCTGCAGCTGACCTATACCTCAAGCTATCCATTAGCAGTGCCCCTGCTCAGCAGAACATTTCTGATTGGATGCAAATTCAAAGCTAATGCAGAAACTGTGTAGCAACTTTTGCAGTCTTACTAGTAGAGAGGCAGTTACTTTATTCTAAGCTAACTGTATGTGTTGGTGAGTTTGTAAATGTATTGTCCTGGCTGTGCTTCTGCTGTGCAGGAATTGGTAATGCAGAGAAGCTGCAGTAACCAGGACATGGTGCTTCAGAGAGAAATACACACAGAGAGAAGTTTCCATGTGGTTCTTAATGGAGTTATCTTGCCGATAGAGGAATTAGCTCATACCTTGAAGGAAGAAGGTCTGTTCTTAAAGTCTTTTCTTGTACAGTGGTTGGTGGTCACAAATGTCTACTTCTTTGAAGGGCCCACTAAGTTTTTAGCTCTAATGATGTTCTGTGGCAATGAGGCTACACGCTAACTGGTACCTGCAGAGACTGTATTCTAAGGATTCTAGTTGATCAGGCATTTCATCTGGGATTTAGGTTGCTTTTTTGCGGGGGCAGAGGAAGGAGTAAAATACGTCAAATATTAGATGCATCTGATGTATAGTCCATTTGTAAATTTTTTCTCACCTTTACAATATTCACCAGTAAGATTGTTTGTCATTTAGAATAAATTGTATCCTCTCTGATGCGCCTAGATGGAAAAAGTGCACGTTCTGATTTACTTCGGAGCGCAAGAGTGTTTTTTTGATTTATTAGAGATAGGGTATTTTGAATATAAAATTATAAGAGGATATAATTGTTACTGAAATCTGGAATGTCACCTGAAAGGCACTTTTTGGATGATCCAAAGGGAAGTGATGTTTTGGACAAGGTTTTTCTGTGTTGTATGGTAGGTTTGGGGGGGTAGGGGGGGTTGCTTGTTTTTCGTTACCGCCTTGTACAATTTTGCCTGGTGGATCGATGAAAAGTGCAAACCACCTGTAAAAGCAGATCTAACTCTACTGTAGGAATGGCCAAACTAAAGTTTGCCAGACAGTCTCTTCTCCAGTCTCCTTTATTTTTTACCGACATGGGAACAGAACGCCGTGTTTTCCAGCTTGCAGGCTAGCGTATGTGCTGTATGCCTTTGACCATGCAGTCCAGTAAAAAGCATGTTCTCCTTGGTGGCAGAGTGGTTTGTTGGTGGCCCCTTCCCCATCCTGATCACGTGTGTCAAATGACGGTTGGTAGACTGCAGTTTAGGTCAACCTGCAGTCTATGGCACATGAATCATAGCAGGAAAGAAACTGGGACACTGCAGCTATTTGAGGTATCTTGAAGGTTGCTAGGGAAGGAATGTCCTTGTTCTTAATCTCTTCAATATTGTGGCTGCTTCCCACTATGGTTCTGGTGCAAATAAAGCCTCACAGGTAAGTAAGTGAATGCAGATGATATGGGGATGGTAAGTGCATAGGTATTTGAAGGTGTGTAGAGACTAAATTTTGGGATGCAAGTGCAGAACAAGGCTGGGGCAATAAGAAACCCGGCATAGCACTAAGCTGCACTGTGTGATTGAGGGTGTAGAACTGTGATTCTGTTTTGGAGAATGGGATTTCATAGATCCAGCATTTTCCTTAAACCTGCTCTGTCAGTGACAAATGATATTGCAGATAGTGAGTGTCATTTCAGTGTAATAGAATTCTTCTTGTTAATTTACTTAATTCTTCCACTGTAAATGCTGTAGTTTTATGGATTTCAGATCATTTTGAATGTTGATGTTGAATTATGACTGCTTCACAAACAGGTGTGCGCTCTTAAGTGGCTTCAGGTTTCCTTTGAGGTTTAGCCAGAAAAGCAGGAATGGCTATGTTAGGATGTTGAAAGTTAGAGGTCAGTTTAATATTTCACAGACACACTCAGAATCTAGTGGTGGTTCGAGTCTAGTCACGAGACAAACAATATATCTTGCCATTAATTATTTACATACTATTTATTATTTTATGTGCTACCTAATCTGTGATTTTGAAGATCATAATGAGACCAGACACCTGCCAAAATGTTCTTCCTTTAATTTTTGTTGTTTCTGTAGTGCTCAGTTTTATAGGCAATTCTGTTTTGGATGTTTCTGACTGGTTGAACAGGAGATGCATTAAAGTGTATTAACGCCCATTTATCAACTTGTTATTTAAGTGTCAGCAGCCAATTTTGAGTTCTTTGCTGCACTTGGTCTGCCTGTTTCAGTTTCAAATGTGGACATCCATACCAAGAGATGAAGGCATTTTCAAAATGATTTTATTGGAGAGCCTTTGTAGCAGTAGCTGTGGCTAGTGTGCTGGGTATTGTGCAGGTGCCACATGTGAGGCCATGTAAAAATTTGGAGAAATCTATATGTAAAAAATACCTTGAGGATTATCTGATGTTCTACTGTAATGACCACTGAGAGAGTTTGGTAGTTATATTTTCCTGTCCTCAGTAGTGAAGAGCAGCTTAAATCCTAAAGGAGGGGGATTTGTATTCCTTCAGAAACTGTTATTCTTTGGTGTACGTTGTAACTTGGTGTCTACAGTTATTCCTTCTAATGTTTGTTTCTTTCTGTGATTCCATGGTGTGACTCACCAGAACCTATTAGCACTGGTCTTTCTTCAAGTGATTGTATGTACATTCACACTGTGTCTGTGTTTGCCTATTTGTTTGAAAAACCAGATTCTTTTTTTTAAGTAGGTAGTGGTGGTCTTGCCTTAGACTTTTCTTTACCCTCTTTCCTTAGCCTCTTTCCCGGAGATAAAAATTTGAAGTATGCACATCGCTGTTTCCTTTTACCTAAAACAATTAATCTAGATTTAATTGCTTGTCTGGTTTTGATTCTTCAGCTTCTTTGGTACCTTTACCAGTATGATTTTTTTTTTCCTGTTTTTTATTCCTTGCTGTGCCACCTGGAGGAATCCATGTGTGGTCACCCGTTTTCAGTTGCATATGCCCCGTTGCATCATCGCAACTAAGGTTCCCCAAGTTTACTTTCTATCCCTGACTTCCTTGTGACAGCTGGATTCTCTCTAGGAGCCCTTTCAATAATTCCTCCGCAGCCTGGCCTAAGCACTGACAGGTGGACTGCTGCTTTCCTTATGCTAGGAGCATAATCACAGAATCATAGGATGGCTGAGGTTTGGAGGAACCTCTGGAGATCATCTCATCCAAACCCCCTGCTCAAGCAGGGTCGCCTAGAGCACATTGCCCAGGATCAAAGCTCTAGACCGTCGAAGGTGACGTTGGCGATTCCTCCATTCTGGTGATCACAAGTGCCGTGGTTCCAGATCTGTTTCTCAAGCATGTGCCTATCCCGTCCTTGACATTTGTGAAAGCTGAGCATTTGGGCTACCTGTCAGAGGCTATTCTCAATTTTATAGTAATATTCTTAATTTTATTCTAAATTTCTGAGCATAGGAGGAAGTATTTTCCTTTATTGTTCTGGCTCCTGCCTAGGATTCTGTTTCTTTTTTTTTTTTTTCTTTTTTCCCCATGCTAAAATAAAGATGGCTTAGCTGCATGCTTCTATATTGTTTACTTAGCTGCACAGCCCACCTGTAAGTTGAGACTGTATTTCATTCTTCTGCAGGATACTAGAAACCTGTGAAAGCTATATCAATTTTGTTAAGCTCTGGATGTTGTTTGTAGAAAAATTGTTATTCCAGTTCTTTTCAGATTTATAACACTTCTGCATCACGCTAATGGAAAAGAGGATGCTTTCACAGTGAGACATTTGACTGATGTCCAGGAAGTGTAAGCAAAAATGTTGTTTTCTGTGGGATATCTTGTAGGTGAGCTGAACTGGGAAGCCTATCTGCAAATTTTGAGGAAAAGATAATCTTCGCTATGGGGAATTTCCTCATTGGAGTCTTTAAAATATAGTTTCTGACACTTTTAAAGAACATTGAGACACATACTTCCTAGGTATAATCAGGGCTGCATGAGACTCTGATGTTTAGCAGTGTGATGTTTAGCTGTTGGAGCGTGCAGTCTTTCATAAGAAAAGCTAATTTATTTATGCACTGTGTATGTTCAACATGCAGCTTTAAAAAGTCTTTGTTGAGCCTTTTCCCTAGGTTGGTGTAAGGGCTTGTTTTATGTGGGCTGAGGAAAATGAGATT
Source organism: Struthio camelus (assembly GCF_040807025.1). NCBI lineage: Eukaryota > Metazoa > Chordata > Aves > Struthioniformes > Struthionidae > Struthio > Struthio camelus. Next base: position 2,169,984 of record NC_090961.1, read on the forward strand.
TAGCTACTTTTCTCAAAATGTCATGAGAACTGAAAAAGCAGGGGTAATACTAGACTCAAGTATTTATTTTATAAACTGTAAGAATTTGACAGAGGAAGTACCTTAACTCTAGTGTTGCTCTGTAATTATTCATTTGGCTGGAAAATTACCGCCTTCTAAAGGCTAACCCCGATGCAACTTTGCCAGGAATTGCATTACTTGAAAAACAGTAACACTCAAATGAATGTACCAGCTCCAGGTGAAATGGACTGCTGAGCATACTGTTGGAAGCAGTCTGAGTTTTATTAAATATGTATCCCAGTGTTGCAATTTGCATTCCTTTACAGAATGCTTATATGGTTCTGAGTGGCAAGGATTTTTCTCTGTATGGTGGTGAAGGACGAGGAAACCAGAGTTCAGTACAGCATACAGTAGGGAGTTAGGATTTAAAATAGTAAACATCTGCGCAAGTAGAAGGTGAGTCCTGGTTTGTAGATTTTTCTACTCCACACTCCTCACTGAATCCTTGTGAATTGTATCTCTTTAACTGTTCCTCTCCATTCGTTGATAGTTTTCCTTTGTGTTAAAAGTATTTTGCTATTTCTCTGTCAGTTATTTTGACACTAATCAACATTGCAGATCTTGTTTTGTTTGGTGTCTGGGTACATCATAAAAAGAGTTGCTGAAAGAGTTCAATTATAATATCGGCGGCTCTGCCAAATGTATTGAGCTGTTCTGAAAAGCGACTTGTCTTTTCTGACCCAGATACACAGTTTCCAACCGTGGTAGATGCTGCCAGAAACATGCTTGGCAGAAGGCCAGCAATAAAATTATATTGCAGAAAAACACAACATATTTTCAGCAGCACTTTATATGATGTGACAAAAAATTACCTGTCTCCTGGATGCAAAGCAGAAGTTAAAATAAACTTGCAATTTCAAGTTGCAAGCCTCTTATTCTGACTCCAACAAAAAAGGATGTAAATCCCACCTTTTCTCACCCATTCTGTATAAATTGCAGTTCTTCTCTGTTACTATGTCTGATACACCCCAGTCTGTTAGACAGTCGTTCTTTTATGGTATTAGCAACCTCCGTTGTCCCTCCTGCTCTTCCTGCTCTGTTAACATCAACTTTGGGTACTGTTAGGGGGGTGTATGCTATAAACTGTAGTTCTCATGGGCAGATGCTGGTGTAAGGGTAGATTAGACGGGTGGAGGCTGTTTTTAATGTTTCAGCTAAATACGGCTGGTATGTGCCTTCCTGATGTAGCATCCAAAACGATTTTCATGGTCTTTTAGTTGGCCTGGCCAGGTGCCTAAACAGCAGCTCATTAAAATGAGGATTTAGAGGACTACAGTCCAGTGTAGAGTGAGCCTGCTTCTCTTCCCTGTCGTACCAGCAGTGTCTCTGCGCCAGGTGCTGCTTCGTGCTGCTGGAGGACATGAGGGCTCAGGCTAATCAGGTAGTTTGTGTCTCCTTTCTAGAGGTGTATAGCTCCCTTATTTGGATGTGAAATTTCAACCCGTACGGAGCGCAAGTACTTGTTTCTCCTGCTTTTCGCTTTTCTCTTCACAAGCATGCAAAGGTAGCTAAGCATATACATTACTTCTGGCTATTTAAATGTCGGTCTCTTGGGAATACAACTGGCAGATGCAGGAATAAACCCTACTACAAGGCCTCGTCTGAAATTCTTTTCCTTGTTTGTCTTGTGCCAAAGCATAAACTTCCTCTGTGAAGGATGGGATGTTTAATGGAAACATTGTTAGACTGTCACTGTGTTTTAATAACATAGCTAATGTGTCAAATTCCCAGTGACTTAAAATCACTTTCCAGAATCTTCTCAGCTCCTCTGTGACCTGGTTTGGCGACAGCAAGCCTTCACAGTTTAGGGCCACGTGATACAGAGGCAAAGTGGCTTTCTCAAGATTACCAGTGGTCTTGTTAGTGCTAGCAGCTTTTCCTAGAAATCTTGTTACAAGTGCGGGTGGCAGGCCCCGCATAGGACAACCACGCGTTTTACTGTTGTGCTTCTTAGTCTGAAGATAGAATTGGTCCAATGACTACCTTTGTTCAACTCCTCTTGCTTGTCCTTGAAGCTTGAAGCCTCTCTTAAAACCAACATAGTTACTACCTATTTAAGGCAGAGTTTTGAAAGATGTTGGTGTTTTGGCTTCTTTCATGCAGTGAAAGATTAAGCTCAGTTGTAGCTGTAAAACATATGTTTTCAGTCTGTTTCAGAGTTTCAAAGAGCACTGAAAAGCGTTCCGTTGATCCAGCATTGTACCCTGAGGTATGCCTGTTTTCAGACCTTTTGCGGTAGATTGCAGACTTGCCTTCTAGACAACAGTCTGCTCAGCAATTTACTGAAGCACCAGAATTTGCTCAGCCAGCCATCTTTGTCCATCTGCCTTCGATACACTTTACGAGCTGATAAGCAATAGCTTGCAATAGTCTTCAGAGGGAGTCCAGGCTGGAGTGTTGCTTGGAGTCTGGAGACGTTGCATGGGCTATTGGCTGAAGTCAGCAACGCACTCCAGTACCCTGCTCTGCGCCCGGGATGGAATTGCCAAGTCACAATTGCAAGAGAGGATAGCAAACTGCAAATGTGAAATGTAGGAGTCACAGGGAAGAACAAGTACGTGGAGAGATCTGGGATTTAGTTTGAAGAGAGAGCTACTTTGAAATAGATAGATGATCTGAAAGCATGTGTAGTCTCTCTAGCATGCCATCTGCTGACTCAAAAGCATATTATTATTCTAGAAAAACAAAACATAAAGAGTCTGGTCGCTTTCAGGGATGGTGAAAACTATTAAGTTTGGAGGAGCTTATGACAAGATCATAGGATAATAGTGCCAAAGCATTAATTTTTGCTTGATTTTCCTCCCAGCTCTCCCTGCTTGGCTTCAGAATCTCTGAAAGAAGGGATCTGGTCCTATGAAAGAGTATCTCTTTCCCTGATCGTTTCCAGGAAGCTATTTGGTAGAGTGTGAGTATACCTGGGTAGGGTATATAGCCTTTGTGGTAAGAAACAAGGTCCTTCAAGGTTTTTTATTAGCTTGCTTTTCGAAAGCATTTTTAGTATGACCACATTTAAGTCCTTTGGGGTTTCTTCCCTGGCAGCCTTTAGTTGCCAGAGTAGACAGGCCCCTGCAGATTGTTCTTGCCTCACTTCTCTTCATTTTACCCTCCCCTATATCAGTTCTGTTGTATGAGATACAAAGAAATAACTATTGGGCACTAGCTGCCAAAGCTATTGGTCCTGTAAACCTACTTTATTTCTTCTTAAGTGGGGAAAGCAGTAAAGAAGAATTTGCTGTTGCCTTTCTCTTGGCATGTTCAAATCTCTATGGGATGCAGCATTTTAATTATTCCTTCACACCCCTGAGGTTAAAGCCATCTACTCAGCTTTCAAGTCATCTCTCCTATCTCTGTGCTGTTGCCAAACGTGCTTTTAATCTCTAACAATGTCAAGTCTCTTTGATAGACAATAAGCAATGTATTGTTGGAGAAGCAGGACTGACATTTAGGAGAAAAGCAAAACATTTGAGTGTATCTGTCAGTTTGCAGAAATCTGCCAACTGGGTTTCCAACTGCTGCAAAATATCACTGAAAAGCTGATGCAACAATATGTGCAATGAAAGAAAAACAGGAGTTTTCTGCAAGGACCTGGGTGTTGTGCTATGCAGTGAGCTTATAGTTTCCTCTCACTCTCACGTTACCTGCTCTGTCATTCTGCTCTTCTGTTGTCTCACAAAGCATTTATTTGCAGTTCTTTCTGCTGTCAGTGCTGGTGTTTGTTTCCTAGTTTAGTACAAGAGGGGCTGCTCTTACAGGATCTTTTAACTGTCGTGTTCTGTGAAAAGCAGTACAAGGGCAGAAAAGGTAGCGTGAATGGTTTTAGCCAAATGTTCTCACAATTCTTTTGCGTTCTGGTTTTTGTTGTTATTGTTGAATTTATTATAATCCACTTGCCTTTTTAAAATGTCAGCTTACAGTTGTTGCCACCTGAAGTCTTGGTTCTTGTTGTACAATACCTGACACACTCAGGATCCAGGTTTGCACTGGGAATTCCAGCTTATAATTATTTTTTGATAATTAACTGTAGTGTATTTGATTCCTAATGAGCACCGTAAGTGAAAAATAGAGACTTCTTCCTCAGCTAGTTTCATAGGGAGCATATTTAATGCTTTGGATTTCTAGTCATCTCGGTGTCAGAAGTTTAGGTTGTCAGTTGGCTGACAAACCATACTGAGATAAGTGGCATGAGAAATTGGTTATGTGCATGTGGGCACGTTACAAAAAAGTGGCTTTCTGTCACGTCTACTTTTTGTTCAGGAATAAATGGTGCAGTGAGTGCCCCCCCCCCCCCCCCCCCCCGAAGCCTACCGGCTTTAATCAGTATTTTGGCTTAATGTGCTGCATTGAACAGTTATTGGAATTAACAAGTTGTTTCTTCTGTTTTCAAGTTTCTCTCTTTTTTGCAGGTGAATTAAAGAAAGTGACTCCCAGAGCATCTTGGCTGTATGAACTCTTGAGCTGTCAAGGGATTGAGAGGCTTATGAAGAGGTTCTGTCAGGCAAAACAGTGCCTAGCAAAGACACCGAGGAGGAGGGAAAAGGAGAAAGGGAGGGGGAAAGAACTGAAACACTAACAAACCATGGTAGGTATCTGTCTGCTTTCATGGGGTTGCATTAAAAAATATTCTCCGCTCCCAGCCTTGCATGGGGCATGGTGAAACAACGGTAAAGGGATTTTTCTGACCTTGCACAGAATTAGAGATAGTACTGCATGCTTTGAGCAAAGCAAATGAGGTTTGATATATTGTCAGCCTTTTTAAACCAGAGAGTTGAGTCTTGTGAGTCTGCATTATATGAATTATTAAATACAAATGAAGGGGATGCTTGTCAGATTTTTTAATAAAACTAGCATTAGCAAGCTGTAGCAAATGGCATGGGTGACCTTGAACTGCAGATAGCATAACCAAATGCTCATATTCCCCTTCCACACCTTTCTCACAAAAGCAAATGTTGATTATTCATATTTGCATATGTGTGTGGGAAAAGCTGATTGAATATGGTTCTGTGTACATGTTGTTAAAGTGTAGATATATGTGTGTAAACAATATACACCAAGTATATTAGATGACTAAGTGGGGAATCATTTCTAATCTCCCTAGTATCAGTCGCAAATTAGGAATGTCTGAGATGTTGAATTTTTGTGAAGAATTAGGATGGTAAGATTCCTGAAGATGTGTTCACAAAAGGGGAATAAACCCACCCAATTCCTGAAAAATAGCTGTGAAGAGCAGTTTAAGCTTATTTATATACATTTTAAGTCCTCTAAGTGTTATTGTAGAGTGAAAGAAAATGAGAATAAATGTAATAAATTTTAGATACGGTTCTCTAACATTTGCATAACTGATTGCTAATGATAGATAGCCAGGATTTAATTTAAAAAAAAAAAAAAAGACTCAAGCCAAGATTTCTAAGATTTTACCTGCTGTGGATACAGAGTACAAAGGAAGAATAAAAAACACTTGACGCAGCAAAGTTCTCAATATATCGTATCTGAAGTATAAAGTGTCTTGGCTGCTGTGAATTTTTTTTTTTATTTTTCCTAGCCTAAATTCTCATGAGGAATTGATCTTGCCAGTCCCTGTTTATTAGAAAAGAAAACAAGTGTCTTCTAATTTGAGTTACTAATTTGTTACTGTTTGACTATTTTTTCCTAATTTCACAAGATGGAGATGGATGGGAGTGAATTAATGAATCCAGCTCATCAGTTTTCATTGCTGAACTGCAGCTTTCTTTGATTATTCTTCTGTATGTGTCCAAGTTGTGGCTAAGACATGAGAGGGACCTCCTGGAAGCATTTTGCAGTCTTATGAAAGCACTGGGGGGGTACACTAGACCCCAGCTGAGTTTCTTGTGCTATCTGAATTGTCCACATGGCTAGGAGCACAAAAGTTAGGGAAAGGATTATGTAACATCTCCTTTTGATGGAAGGGACCTGATGAATGTATGACCTAAGAAAACGTGACCAGTTCCTTAGCGAGGGGTCAACCCAGAGGTCATTCTTGTCCCTAATTGTGTGTGCTGTCACAAGCCTGTGAAGCAGGGAAAAAAATGAAAGTTACTTATGCTATTTAATGTGCAGGGGGAACAGAATTTTGGTTTGATGATTCCAAATTCTGGTAGGCTGTCAGCAGTTATCCACGTGTGTCTAGAGCAAACACTATTTAGAGCTCTTCCTGACAGAGTTCTGTGCTGGGAGAACAGCTGGTCCAAGTCACTCTCTGGATGGGCTAGGTCTCGTCTGGACAGCATAGCAAATCACAGGCTTCCTAGCACAAGTCACCCAAGCAGTTAGGTTTACCTCCCTCAACAATATCGCTCAGGTCTTTGAGTCTCACTGCAAACTGTCTTTAACTGGCACTCTAATCCCTTCCATTTTCTACAAAATTATTTCAAATAATTAATAATTAATAATTATTTCAAAATTATTATTAAGTCTTTCTTTACCAGTTTGTCTTCATCTTCATTCATGCTTTTGTCAATCCCTGTGCAGTTCGCTAGAACTCTCTTGGTAATATGTATTGCCTGTAATTTCATCTGCAGCAGCAGCCAAACCATAAGGGAATGGCTATTTAATTGCCTTGTTCTAAGATGGGTTGCCATTGTCTCTAGCATAAGTTGAGGAGAGACAGCTGATCTCAACATTTCCAGAACAGGCAAAGTTGTATTTGGAGAGTGTCATTGCCTTTTTCAAAATAGGAATCTCCTCCCCATTCTCCTTGTCTGCCCTCCTTTCCACCTGCTTTACCCAGTCTGTTTTCACCCCTAGGATACTTTTGTTCTAAGTTTCTCTACCTTGAAATGAAGTTACCTTCTGGAATAAGGGCCCTGGATTTTCTCTTTACAACTGATCCTCTGAGCTAACCAACTGCAGAAGGTTTAGACAAGTCAACAAAAATTACTGCAATTCCTGATCTCCTTAATTTCTGCAGGTATTCCAGGGTAGGGAAGCCCCTGTTTCTTTCAGGACTCACTACTTGTATCTCCATGGTAGGTAGGTGCTTCAGGCAAGATCAGGGCCTAGATGTTTTCTCGCTGACTTTGAAAACTTAGTCTAAATAAACAAGCTAGTCAAAGGACGAGGGAAGTCCCAAAGGCACATAACAGTGAAATGAGTTACCCAAGGTCCTAGACTGCCCATGGCAAAGCTGGGAATGCAACTCAGTGTTTTGATCCCCTGCTTCTGCACTCTACCCTTTCACTTAGCCAGAGCTGCTGCTCCCCTCTTAAAGAGAAGCTGGGGAGGGGAAGTCAAAGAAATGAGAATGACAAAAGGAAGAAATAAAAAAGAGAACAATGAAGGTGGAAGGAAAAAAAGTAATGGCAAAAATGAAAATGAGAGGGGGGGAAGTAACAAGAAAATGAAAACTGGGGAGAGAGTAGTAAGTGGGGGGGGAAGCAAAGGGGAAAAAGAAGTGAGGGGGAAGCAATAAAAAATGGGAGGTAAAAGTAATGACAAAAGAGAATGAGGAAGAGGAAAGGAAAATAACAAGGTAGGGAAAGGGAGGAAAAATAATGACAATAGGGGAGTAATGAAAGAACAAGCTGTAGAAAATACTTTTCTAGCCTTTGCAAACTGGTCATTTACTGGACTTGACCCTATTTTGTATTTGCTATAGCTGTATGCAGGAGTAAAGAGATTTGTCTAGCCATAGACCCACGGTTTTCCTTTTTCTCATTTGTGACTAGTGTGTGCGGTGTCACAGCCCCTACTTACGAAGGACACACGAGACGAAGAATGGGATTCAGCTTGCTTAATTTTTAAGTGCCTGTAACAGCTATCTGCTCTAGTTGTCTAGACTTCTGCAGTCACGTGTAGGTGTGGGGGAAAATGCACCTCTTAAACACATTTCATCTCATCCTAAAGTAGACATCAACATGAACTGTGCTCCAGGTGTGCCTATTCCTCTTAGCAGCCTATGAAGGAATTCTGGAAGAGTCAGATGGCATCTAACATCAGGTGCTATAAATCCTACCCAAAGCCTTATACATTTTACCAGCTTAATGCTGGTTTTGTGCTGCAGTTTTTTGTTTTTTGTTTTTTTTAATACAAAGGTAAGAATGATTATAGGCTTGATTGTAGGCAGTGGTCATTCTAAAGCACTTTCCTGTATCTGTCAAGGAGGATTTCCATTCAAACAATGTTTTTCTATTGATGATCCAATAACTTTGTTCTTTTTTCCCCCCCTTTCCCACTGTTTCCCACTTCATAACAGAGATCTATCCGATCTTTTGCTAATGATGACCGCCATGTTATGGTGAAACATTCAACCATTTATCCATCTCCAGAGGAACTTGAAGCTGTCCAGAACATGGTATCAACAGTAGAATGTGCCCTTAAGCATGTCTCTGACTGGATGGATGAAAAGAACAAGTCTACAAAAAGTGAGGCTGATGCGGAAGTGAAGGAGGAAGCTGCAGAGAGCAATGCCAAGTGAGTGACTTGAGCCTCACCGTGTATTTCCGTACTGCCCTGAATGGGTTCCTTTCGCTGTAAATAAGCGTTGTAGTGTTGTTGTTTGATCCTGTTGCGTATGAATGTTCTTAGGAAGAAGTGGATATGTCTGGACTTCTTGAGAAGAGAGCACATAAGGTGCATGTAATAGTAATAGCACATAGGGTGAGGGGAATAGTAATAAACCCAGTGTGGGCAAAAGCTGCCCTCTACTTCTTTCTTTATTTTAATGAGATGTTATGAAGCTGCACTTAACAGACAAACTTTTTAGTAACTTTAAGTGAATGTATCTCCTGATAACACTCACATTCAAATCCACAGCCATGTAGCTTAGGCTCTCTTTCAGGTTAAGAAACAAAAAAAGATTTTATAAACTTGTTTTGTTTATCCAACAGCCTAACTTGTCTATGGATCCGTTACCATATGTTACGTAGTTCTATACTGAGTGAAACAGCTGTTGCAATATGCCCCAGTCTACTGCCTGATACGGTGCCAAATTTTGTTGTTCTAGCATAACTCTGGTAGTTTAGGAAGCAACTGCAACAGCCAGCTCCTTTTTTTTTTTTTTTTTTTTTTTTTAAAGTTTCTTGGTATAAAACTTTAATTTCAGTACTTCTGACTCCTCAGTGCTTTCAGGATAATCAGAGTTTCACATCCTCTCCAGTTCAGGTAAGTGTTCTATCCAGTTTACAGATGAGCAGGTGAAGCAATAGGAGAGCAACAGCAAATTTGTCATGACCTGAAAGACTCGACTTCCAGTTCGACAATAGTTCTCCGTTGAACTTCTTCAGACTTAATCTGATTGCATGCATAAAGTAGCCTGTTCTAGAAATGTAATCAGAGGACTCTCTGAATTTCGTATGATATGTGGAACATTAAGAAAGTCTGCTGCTGTATGGGCTCTGCCCAGTGAATTCTGTTCTTAAAACTGATAAAGAAAAGGTATTCTTTATCCATGTACAATTGTTATGTTTTCTGACACTTTTTATGGTAGTGGAAGATGTATTCTCAGTCTTTTTTAAATTTTTGGTTTCCTAGTAAATATATATTATTTACCAAATTGCTACTGGTTATTAAGTTATTTGCATTTTAGGGCTGGAAGAAGGATCAAATTTTGTCAGCTACTTTTATTGTTTATTTATTTATTTGTATAGCAGTAATAGATGGAAATACAGCAACATCAATTCTGTATTAAGATACAATTCAGTGTGAGTAAAGGAAGAAGATCTGGCCCTGAATCAGGAAGACTGTGCCTGGTTTTAAACTGAAAATACAGTTCACTACCCTGATATGAAAAGAGAGAGTGATAACCAGTGTATTTATTAGTTAATCCTACATGCATAATGAGGTATGTCTGAAAATTCAAAAATGAAATATTGCTTTCTGTTTTATCAGAAGAATATATTCTTGGTTATTTCCAGGTCTCACATAAATTGTTAGAGTAGCATTCAGAAATTAAGATATGAAATCTTCACTGTCTGGATGTACCAGTTTATAAACAAGAGATGTGCTACTATGTTAGCTGAGGAAAACTCTCTATGGGTGGAAGGAGCAGAGAGCATCCGTGACTTGGTCAGATTTCCCAACAGAGTTAAGGATTCTACAGAAAATTCCTCAAGTCTCAGTAGCATTTTTCCAGAGGTTCCTTTTTTAATATTTAAGCTTGTCTTTCAGTATCTCTAGTACAGAGCTAAGAGCTTAGGATCTGTGAGAAGGAATCTACTTATTCCGCATGAAGTTTAAATGGAGCGCCATCTATTCAGAATATACTAATCCAAATACGAAATGTTCAGCAGTGTCAAGGCCATCGTGCGATAGTCTTGAAATAGTAAAGTACAAATTGGCCCTTGTTTGATGCCTGTGATTTCCTATGTTCCCTTTTTTGACTAATAAATATTTAGCAGACCCTTCTGATCGTTGTGGCATTTCTGTGTTAGGCTGAGCTGTGATGTGTCACTTTTTTGGTGTGAAATCTACTCAAATAGAAATAGCAGAACGTTTAAGTTCATGAATATTTTTACACAAATTAATGTATAAATTGGTTTAAGACAGTGTGGTCGTATTGCCTTTGGAGAATAATTATACTGGATCGATAGACTACTTCTCCACAGATGGACCATTAAGCGTTGTCATCTCCTAGAGGAAGGTAATTAACTGCAGTGTTCTGCAGAGGAACAGTCTTTCTTGACATATAACTCCTGACATGCAATGTGCTGCATCTTTTGTTGGTGATTTCCTAAAATTGTTGGCAGCATTTTTATTTGTTTTCTGATCAGGATAAAGTAAGCACAGAATGGATTCTTGGGGGGAAGAAGAAAGAAAAAAAGGGCCTGCACTAAACATTGTTGAGGCAATCAGCCTCGCTTTAACAGTTGTGCGTGCAGGATGTTTCATGCTTGTGCTCTAATGCAAGTTTAGAGAACAGTTATTGTAAACGTTCATGTTCTTCTCCTAATAAAATTTGTCTGCAAATGGCTTTTTTAAAAATCTGGCAGGCTGAAGAATAACTTACAGGTTCAGGCGCCGCCTGTCAGAGTTGTGACAGGGCTTCTTCTAGTTTGTGTCCCTTCCACCCCATTGTAGGTTTTGAAGTAGGGGAATAGTATAAGTGTTTTTGTCAGCTTAAAAGAAAGCCTGCAATGTGGATGAATTAGTAAATGTTGTCTGCTGTCAGTAAAGGGATGGAGAAAGTACGTGTTCCTTCCTGTAGCGAAAGGAGTATGCTGCAGTTGGAGGACTGGCGGCTGTAACTGTTCCAGGTGCTACAGAAACTGGCCTAAAGTCCGATCTGGGGTGTTCAGCGTTAGTCTCTGAGCTCACCGGGGCGTAGATCTTTGTCCCCTCCCACCAGCATCCTTTTTGTGTGTGGTGGTTGTCAGATCTTGATTCTAGTAAGTATTGCTAACAACATGTGACGGATGCAATATTTCCTTTCCCCTGTGTTCCTTCGAACACACCTATCAATTGCCTGCGTTAGCACTATCAGCAGGTCCAGTGTTGTTGTGATGCGTGGAGGCCATGCTGACAGAGCTACCTGAGCATCTTTCCCTTAAAGCAAGAACCTGCTGCCACAACAGGCCCCTTCTGCCAGTATTCTTAGTCTCAGGAATCCTAAAAGTCCTGAATCCATCCTTTAGCAAAGGTTAAGTGAACCATGAGATGGTGCTGGCTGTATTATGCTTGGGCAAACCTTGGACGCAGATTGACAGGGAAACAGTTTGAAGCCTCTGAGAGATGAGCAAAGATACGTTTTGCTTTGGCAAAGATGTTCTTGTCTGTCACTGTGTTGTAGTGGGACGGTAAAACAGGGTATTTGTTTGCATTGCCTGCCCCCAATTCGCAGCTGGGCATCTTAGCAGGGACCACCTGCCTTGGCCGTTTAGGCTGATCTGCTTTGCTGGGAATCGAGATGGCTTATGAAATGGGTATTTGTATTCAGCCTTCTCTGCAACCCCTCTGATGGATGTGGTAACTTCCAACCAAGAGGATGGGTGAGAAAGAGTTAACTGCTGACAGTAGTAAAATATTAAATTTTTAAAGCTAAAACTTTCCAAGTTGACATTTTCCCAAAACAGATAACTCGCTTGTTCATTGTTAAGGCTTTATTTGCAGTTTGAATCTTCAAGACCATGTACAAATTCTTTTAACATATGAATCCTTCCACATTGCAAAAGAAAGGCCCTTACTGGTCCTGTCACTGCATGTGGCTGGTTAGTCAGTTTAAGCTTTGAAAACAAGATTTGACAAAGCTTATCAGATGCTTAAAAAAAAATCTTGATTTTTCAAGTATATGAGGAGGTGTATGTAGACACACACACGCACCTTTATTTATACTTATATAATAGCTTGTGCATTTATGTGTTTGTTTTGGGATGGATAATTTTACTAATCACTTTACAAGCTAAAAGGAGCTTCAGCTGTATGTTGCTCCACCATGTAAAATATATTTATGCTAATTAGAAACCATTTCTAAAAGAATTCTGCATTTTTTTCCCATGTTTGCATCCAGATACTGGCAAAGTAGTATGGTTCCAGGGTGGAAGTTGGGAAATTTTTTTGTTTTGTTAGATTTTTTTGTTTGTTTTTTTGCCTCTGGCTATTCTAGGGATAGCCACTGGTTTGGGATCGCTGTTTGGTTCTCTGGGTCCTTCCTTTTCTTCTGTCTGTTCTGTAAGCATAGCCTGTTCCTGCCTTTCCAGTTAATATATTAACATTAATAAATGAAGATATATTTGAGCAAAACTGAGGGTCTGCTTTATGATCTTGGATCACAATGTGACTGATACTTTTCATATACTTCCCTTCCCTCTGGATGGTAAGAATGATGCCAGCAGGGCTGCTGCCTTTCTGGCTGAGGTGGTTTACTACTTTACTGCTTATGCACTTTGTGGGGTTTCGTAACGGTGATGTGGCAGTGGTTGGTGCCACAGTGCGAGAGATGCATTGTGGGGCAATAACTGGTTTTGAACTCTCAGCAGCTGTGTGTTTTTTGCACTTTCTTTGCTGTTTTTATGCAGTCTTAGCCTAACTTGCTTTTTGTTGCAGATTTCCTCTCAGTGCTTAAAACTAAAGTGTTTTTAATGTTGTTTTGAAAGTTACTATGACCCTTAAATATTCCCCTATGCTTTCTCTAGAGAGTAGAACCTTTATTTCTGTAGGTTTCAGTGGTGAGACTTGTTGAAAGAATTACACCGGGAAGACTATTTGAAATTAGAAGCTTTCCGGAAATGTCAAGTGTGTAGTATGTGCTAAAACATCAAAAATTGGTTGTATAATTTTAAAGATACAGATTTGAAAATATGGATCAATTAACAGAAACATCAAAAAGGTGTGCGGCCATGTTACAGACTGAATGTCAAATAAAAATGACTCAAATCACTTCCGAAAACGGGAACTCTGTATGGGAGCCCCTCCTAGATTAATTGTTTTACTCTTTTGGTAGATCTGCAGCTAGTGGATTTGGGTGTTCTTTGAGCTCTGTGACTTGAGCTAGGCCACTTTCACGTTCATGTGAATTGCAGATCGGTGCTACGGTTAATTTTGTTTTTTTCATAGGAGCTACTTGCCTAAGAGGAGCCTGTGCTTTTCATTACTAATTAGCAATGCACCCCTTTAGCAGTGTAATCAGCCCCACCAGTATATGGCCCCGCCCTGTGATAGGATAATACAAGTAACTCCAATGCACAAAAATACCACTTTAATTACTCAGAATTGTTTCATTTCCAGGGATCAAGGTGGTCGGACCTTGTGTGGTGTTATGAGAATTGGCTTGGTTGCAAAGGGCTTGCTGATAAAAGATGATATGGATCTGGAACTGGTTCTCATGTGCAAAGAAAAGCCCACAAAGACCTTGTTATATATAGTCAAAGACAATCTCCCAGTTCAAATTCAGGTGAGTTAATTAAGGGTAGTCTGTAACAGTGCCTGTTAGCACTTCAAGGTATTTGGATAAAGGCTGAAATTAACTCATTCCAGGAAAAAATACAAGTGGTACAGATTAAAGAATGTCCTTTTAATCTAGGACATCTAGGGTATGTGAAGTCTTTGATGTGTTATGGTTGAAGTAGCTAGTCACAAAATTTAACCTCTTATTCCTGATGTTGCCCAATCCCTGTTTTCCAGTGTTGACAGCTAAACTATCTATTTGGTAACTAACCTAGTTGATTTTTGTTTTCTGGTCTCACCTCTAACATCGGATAAATTACAGAGCCGAAATCATCCCTGATCAAGCATGAACGTGTGCTTCAGTTTGTTTTTTCGTTTGGTTTGGTTTGGTTTGTCTTTTTTCACTAGAACCTGAAGTTCTACATAGCAGCAGTTTTGCTTTGCTTAGGCATTTTTTGGGAAAAATGTCTCTGTGCTTCTGAAGTAAGATCAGTTAGTCTAGGTGGTCACTCATTTTAGCTCATGATAATCGTGAGCTCATAAATTTTTTTTTTTTTTTTTTTTTGGTGAGTATTTGGTTCTAATGTTAGCATCCGCTAGGTAGCTACCTACAGCAAATATTGGTCTCTTTAAAGCAGCTAGGGATAATACCTTTTTGGCAGAGTTCTGAGCCTGAATAAGCGGTCCAGCTTCTGGACTGTGACATGCTATTGCCTAGAAACTGTGCCCAAAAATATTCCACTGCAAGTATCTCTCTCCAAACTAGGCGATATAATTTGACCTGCTTCACTCCAGATATGCTTTTCTGCCTTTTCTGCCTTGTGTGTATTTCCACACAGACAGTATATGTTTTGCCATTCTTGACAGCTGCTTGTACTCGCTGTTCATTTGTTTGCATAAAGGGCCTTGGTTTTAGTGAGATAATGTGCCTGCAGATGTGGCCCTGCCCATAGCTGAAAATGATGGTGATGAATCAAGTAGTAAAGAATAAAATTTACTTGTTTGTAGTGAGATATGAAATGAGAAGGATTGGAAGTGATAAGAAAAGATAATGTATGCTTCAAAGAAATAGACATAGCAGAATAGACATAATGAAAAGACTGTAAGTCTGCAACAAATTCAGTGGACAGTAGGTAGGATCCTATAGGGAAGCATTCTTAGGACAAAAGAGGATTAGAAAAGCTCAAGGTTTCTTAAAGATAATATTTAAGTCATTGCTTTGACTTCTCTGAAGCAAGTAATAGTGAGACTAAGCATAGTAAAACCAGTGCGACTGTGGCAGGATCTTGTTAAATAAATTGAACATCAAATAGGAATTGTTCAGGTAAGACGAACCTAACTCATGAAATAGGCTACAACTATCATGGGCATAAAAGGCAATAAGGGGAGAGGTTCTGTGGACATTTCAGATACAGGAGAGAGACAAGAAAGGTGCAGGCCTATTAGTGGTGAGGGACAGCAAATGCTGTACAGATACATTATTGACAACTTGTGCTTTCTTCTTCTTTGAAGACTAGTTGTGAGCAGATGCTTAAATGATTTCATCCCAGCAACAAAAGGAGTCGGAGGAGCACAGATCACAACAGGGAAAGAAGAAGTTAGAACATGTTAGATATGTTCTAAATTCATAGTCTTGCGGAAACGTACCCAGAAATACGAGGAGCTACCTACCTTTAGGATTCTGAAGCATCTCGTGGTTATGTCTGTGATCTTTTGGAGGTTGAGAGAGGTCCCCAAGTGTTGCTTAAAGACCTTGCAGATACAGTTCAGTTGAGATAACTCTGATACCGTGCAAGTTATTAGAAAAAATTATTAGGCAGTTTGTACTATTATCGGCAAAAAAAAATCCAAACAACAAAGTTTCTTGAGAACAGATCAATTTAAAAACCACTCAATTTATATTGGTGCTCTGTCAAGAGAGTAAGATCAGGTTTTCCAGACCTTCCCAAGGGTCTCTCCTGGGACTGGTATTAATGAGTGAAGTTGGTGACAGTGGAGCTTTGCATCCACATTGAAGTGCTGTGTGAAGTGAGATGAACAGGTTGGAGAAAAGCCAAAAGAGAATACTGAGAACGAGCGTCTAGAAAACCATTGAGGAAAGATTAAAACTGTCATCTTTGGAAAAAGTCGAGGCTAACTACAAAGTGTAAGTTTCAAAAAAACATTAACGATTATTTATAAAGGGACAGTGAATCCGTATTCCACCTGGCTACCAAGGCTAGGATAAAAAGTAATTGAAATTGTAGCAGAGGCAAATTTGTTGCAAAATGGATTATATAAATTGTATCTGTGGCTAGGCGTTAGAATAGGCTATTTGGAGAAGTTGTGACATCGCTGTTGCTCGAGAGTCTGAAGACTAGCTCAGAGTGTAAGGAACGGCCAAGGTGCATCTGGTCATGCCTCGGGGCAGGTAAACGGCCTAGGCGAGCCAGTGCGGCTCCTGTACTGGCGTGGGGCCGTGGGCTGAGTCTGTCATCCGTTTGCACTGCCGCCTATGGCTGTGCTTGTTATACTGTATATGAGGGCTTTTATATTTAGAGGCAGCATTACCAGAGAAGTACGTACTTTCTAAGAACAAAAGTTGCTGGTAGTATTTCACACACAAGCAACTATGAAAGTGAGCGTCTGTCTTTTTTTTTTTTTTTAAAATAAGTAAGTGATATAAAGTGTTGTTCTAGTGGAGCTATTGTCATTAAATTTTGCTGCTTTTCTTTTTTTTAGCAACGTGTTGGGGTTTTTCTGTTTGTTTTTTAACGAAGGAGGCAGGCCATATTTGTTACTGCAATGTCTTGTAGGCTTCTCATTAGTTCAAGAAGCATTTGCACTTGAAGAGATTATGCAGTTTCTCAAATGAGTGGGAGGTTCTTGAAATCTTTCTTGGTGACTTTCAGAAACTTACAGAAGAGAAGTATCTTGTGGAGGAACATGTAAATGAGGCAGCTATTATTATTCGGAACACAAAGGAGCCCAAGCTAATGTTGAAGGTGATACTTACATCTCCTCTCATTCGCGATGAAGCAGAGAAGAAGGAAGGAGGTACCCAGAGTTTTAACTTCTTAAGACTGTTCTATCTAAATGCTCTGACTGTGCAGCACAGGGTTAGTTAGGAAGAAGGTTTTTAATTGTATATCATGTGCTAAGTAGATTGGCTGTTCCACAATATGTTACGTTGTGCCTTAAACAGACAACAGTCATTTAATCCTCATGTAAATGTGCTTAATTTTCATTTGTATGCAGTATTGTTACAATGTTAACTTTGACATACAATTAGATCTTAGTTCTACTTTCTTTCAGACCTAGTAGTTAATCCTCAAGAACCCTAGCGCTGCACAGTCTTGTTTTAAATTTAAGTCAGTCAAGTGGGATTGGTTGGTAGTATCTTGACAAACTCATAAAATTGTTTTTCTTTTTACACAAAATAACTCTTCTGCAAAGCTCGCAAGTATGTCCTTCTGGCCCTCAGTTTTTATTAATTATGGATACGTATGTGTACGTTTCTAGCTTTAAGAATCTCCTAACCAGGATACAGTTGAAGTTACAGTGCTATAACACAGCACTTTTGCTGCTGAATTAAACATTTTGCTTCATGTCCGTAGTACAAAATAGATTTAGAAAATTATAACTTAGTTTCTTTCTATTCCTTCTCCCTAACTGTGGTGACATCCAATATAGCGACAAGCCCCTTTTAAAGAAATGTTGATTCTTACTATCAATGAGGCTGGAAACAAGGAGGAATAGAGAAGAGCAAATGTAGCCATGTTTTATTTTATTTTTAAAATCTTGTCAGTAATTTCTGCTTCCGCTTCCCAAACCTATCCCTGGAAACTTTGCCACCGGACGATGTCAGACCTTTGACCAACTGGCCACTCTCTGTCATGACAACTGAGGCAGCTGGGCCCGTGTGGGCTAGGGAACTCCCTGTTGCTCTCTTCCCATTTCTAGACTTGCCACAAGTCCTCTGCTTACTCCCCTCTCCCACGTGAAACACCGATACAATGAGAAATGTTGGTCAGTTTCTCTTCCTTTGGTTTTGAGACAAGGGCAGGAAGGATCTGTTTTCAAATGAAACGTAGCACTTTGGCAGCAGTTGGAAGCAGAAAAATCTTACAAAACAGATGAATGGCAAAGATTCCCTAATTGCAATGTCTGCGTATTCTCAAATTAGTAATCATGCTCTTTTGCAAGAGTATTAAAAATAAATTGCATATTACTTCAGTTGTTCTTCAGCTTTCCATAAGATGCTGAGATCAGGCCTGTTTTTACTGCAGCTGATAACATGTTTGTGAGAGAGAGCACAAAGTGCGGAAGAAATTTTAATGAGAAAGTGTCTGTAAGATTCCCATAAGGGGATACTGTTTTGCATAAAGGCATCTGTCCAAATATTTTCTTGTAACAGCAACAAAAAAAAAAAGCATTGCCATTGTGGCAATAAAACCTTGGACTCCATGAATTCATTGTCAAAACTGAATGAGGATTTGATTTTTATGCTTTCCCACATTTAAAATATGTGTTCAGTTTGTTGTTTTCAGTGTCTTAAAATATTTCTCAAAATGTACTAATTTTTCAAAATGTTTTTACTAGTGCTCTTAGGCAGCTGTTAGGCCATCTCTTCTGTAAAGCTGATGAGGACAGTCGATAGGGTAATGGATCTTGTTTTGAAGCCCAGATTCTTTTGTACAGAGTTTAAATGTCTTTGATTCATCGTAAGTGAACAAAGAAATTTATCATGTTCCTTTTCAAAGGTATGTGAAATATTATGCATATGCCACTAAGTAATTAAATCCTCATTTTAAGGAGAAAAATTACTGTTTTTAATAATTTTTGCAACCATTTTTAAAGTCACTTTGCCTTAAAGATTCAGGCCAAAATGGTTGTGTATCTATTATCAAGGGAAAATATTCAGTTAAACTGCCCAGCCAAAATACCTTGATCTCCGCAGAAAGTACTGCCATGTTCTTTTGATACTGCTGAAAAACACCAATGAAATATAAGTGTATTTTCTCTGCAGTTTTAAAACTGTTTTCAGTTTATTCTATACGTCCTTTTGAATCAAGGAACTCGAGATGCTTTTGAGCTTGCTTTTCATCTTACTTGTAAGATAGAGCACGGGGCGGGGGGCGGCGCGCGGGTGCCCGCTGCCCGCCAGCTGCCAGGCCGCAAAGGCTGCCTGAAACTGACCAAGGTTTCCAGCCGTTCGGTGCCGTTAGGCACTAATCTGCCCTCTAACCAAATCAGCAAGGTTAGGTGCAACGGACTTCGTTATCAGTGCTCCCATTTGTTCTGTAGGAATGCTGTGTGTACCTTCATGCCCTGATGTCAGAATGTATTGAAAAACATTCCTGGATTTCTCTTCAGTCCCCACCTCTTTGGAAAAGTGTTCATGTTTAAAATGTGGTGTTTGTCCTATTTGTTTTTGCTGCTTGTTAGCAAAAATGAATAGTGGACCAGTGTGTGTGTGTGTGTGTGTGTGTGCATTTCAGTGTTTCTCACAAATGGCTATCCAAAAAGCTCTGCTTTTTCATGTTGAGTTGAAAGGTCAAATATCTAAAATTGCTGCATTCTGTATCAGCTTTAAATTTTAACTTCTTAGGAAACTGATTTTTACTCATAACATCAAGTATAAATTGGACTTTGCAGACCAGAATGTTGTAGCTTGCAAATCAGTTGTTGTTACTGAGCATACAGTAACAGCAAGCATATGTAATAATAAGCAAGTTCAGTTGTAAAAGCGGTGCTGAAATTAACCTCACTGTGTAACTGAGCAGCTACTGCATAAACAATCTGCCCTTGCTGGGCAGAGATGGTCAGTGATGCTCCAAAAGTGCCAAGTGCCTCTGAAGGAACAACAAGAAGCCACAGATTTACCGTGTCTCTACAGAGAAGACGCGTTCCTCGTATGGCTGGCTGTATATGAATGAAGTTGGCAGCCGCTATATGAAGAGAATAAATACAGCAAGTGGGGAGAGAATTACCGGAGGATTGGTTCTATGTTGCAGAGTCTAAACTAATGTCAGGGCTTTATTGTTAACTTTTATTAAATAAAACTCCTTGATGTATCATTGCCCTTTCTAAAATCACAAGGGGGGGAAAAAAAAAAAAAAGAAAAAGAAAGCTTTGCAATCATTTTTGAAAATTTTGATTGGGTCTCACTTTCCTGACTGGCAGAGCATGAAGAAACATGCCATTCTACTGAAGATGCCGAAAGGGAGTCTGCTGCAAGCTGCTCACCCTCTTCACTGCCTATTCTCTTCATCTTTCTGTTTAATAGAATCTTGCACCCAAAACTGGACTGACTGCAATATCTACAAAAGGTGCTCAGGACGCTTGTACTGAGTTTGCAATTGGCAGAATTTGCCAAGAGATTTGTAATTCAGACCTTTGGAAATAGCCTTAATCCTACTGCAAAGGTAGGATTTTAGCCTGTTGAAAATGAAAAATTAAATCCGATGAGAACAGAAGAGCCTTTTCATTCACCTGAATAATAGCTGATGCACATTCTGTTTATGATTTTGTAATTTAAAGGCAAAATTGGTTTACCTTCTCAAAAGCTGCAACATACTTTAGCCGAGTCTTGTATAATACTAAGTAAAAGTCCTCATGGATTTGAAGATTCAGCTTCTTTGCTAAAAATGAATGATTTTGCAATCAGTCACCTCTGCCATTTCTAACATTTTAAAATAAGATTCTGATCATTCATTGACAGTAGCTGTTTTATATAATACATGAGCTTTAAGCAGATGTTTATATTGTCCACAATAAAAAGTTTTCTCGCAGAACTACTAAAATAGCTGTGCGTTTAGTAATTTTGTATCACAAAATATTACTCTTGAAAATAATGCAACTGCAAAGAAAATTCAGAGGCAATCTTCTGTTCCAAAGTGACCTTTTGTGCTCATAGAAATCCAATACCTTAAGACTTTGCAGCTTTTATCTGGAGAATAGGGAAGAGGCATGATTAATCTCAGTGCTGTAATACTGTTATGAGGGCAATAAGAAACAATGCAAATATCTGCTGTGAAGTTCACTGGGGTCAGAAAATTAGCTTATAGCACTTAAGTCCTCTGCTGACAGCAGAACCAGCAGACGCAAACTGCAGCTATGAACTATCAGGCAAGATGCCTCTTTCTGTTCAATTTTACACTTGGTTTTTTTTGGTCTGGGCTCTTTTATCCACCATAACATAATGTGCTTTTACCAGAATAACCTTCCTATCGAACGGCATAGGGGGTGAAGCAACTGTAACATTAAAGGTGCAATTACATTTGCAACCAATACTATCCAGAGCAATCTATGAAAATGTACTTCGAGATGTTACTAATAAAGTGTATATTTTTACACAATAGTCATACTTTTTTCTCCCTATTTGTCCTGCAAATTTTCAGTGTCTTGCTGGGTACTGGATTTTACTTGTCTGGCATAATCTTCAATTTGGACTGGCTATTGTATTTCAGTCAAGACCTTCATAGATCTCTCTTGAGACCTATAGAATTGTCTGTTATGAATAACGAAAAGACTGTTTTCCCAAATTATTTATTTTGAAATAAGGAGTAATTGTGTATCCTTAGGAAAATAACTTATTTGAGCTTTTACTTGAGCCATGGATTCATTTAGTTCCTCAGTATGTTTATCAGCTAAAAACTAAAATCTTTTAAAACTGATCCTGTAGATATGCAAAATCTGTCATTTGTATAGTTTTCAGAGAATCTGGATACTAATCACTTGTTATGATTCTTTAAAAAAAGAAAAAATCAAGGAAGAGAGGACTGTTATATAATGTCCCTCAATCAGATGTGATTGCTAAAAGCAATCAGTAGAATCTGTAGAATCAGATGTGATTGCTAAAAGCAGTTTGTTGCATGCTGGATAAAAAAAAAAAAGAAAAAGAAAAAAAGAAGAGAAAAAAAGTGTAAACCTCAACAGAAGACTTCAGTGTCTTGTCTCTCAAATCCTTCTTTGAATTTTTTCCATCAATTTGAGTTTTTGTGGGGAAGAGCAGATTTTTACAAGTAGGGGACTACACCACAAATATGTTAATACTCTGGAAGTTCCCAAAGTTATTTTCTTCTTTCGTATGTTCTGGTTGCATGAAAGATTAATCAAACTGAAACTGCTTATTGGCACTTTCTATATTTTTCTTTAATCTGCTTATATTGGTTAATACTGTTCAAGAAAAAAGTATTTCAAATATATTCAAAGTTTTTCTTTTGAATTGTCAGCAATTGCGTTGAAATAACTTCTGAGTACTTTCTCCCTGTTATTTTTTCCCCTCTCTCAATAAAATCTTCCCCTTTTTGGAAAAGTTTGAAATTCTGTGCTATTTTTATGCACTTGGAATAAAAGTCACAAAGAAGGAAGAGAAGAGAAAAACAACAACAAAAATAAGTGCTATATAGCTATTTTCTGCCCTGAAATGTGTTCTGCATTTTTAATAAGATCCCAGATTGTCTGTAGCAGTGGCCATCTTTTTTATTACTATTATTTTACAAGGATTGAGTGCCTTTGCTTCTGTTGCACACGTGCACATTTACTACCTTTAATGGCTTGTTTAAATTAAATAACACAGTGCACTTAAATTCTGGGAGTCTTATTATCTCATTGAGATGCTGCCGCTCTTTATGTATTGTGACAGAAACCCCTTGGTCAAATTGTATCTGTCTCTTTTTATCCCATTTTTACCAGTAGATAATGTTGCGATGAAAGATCCTCCGGACTTATTGGACAGGCAGAAATGCCTGGAGGCCTTGGCGTCTCTGCGGCACGCCAAATGGTTTCAGGTTGGCTATTTGTTCTTACCTTGTTGTTATTGTAGCCTTATGAGGTTTAATTTGAGACACTTAATTTTAATGCCTCTTTAATTTCTGATTAGTCCCTAACAGAGCAAAGGTCTAGAATTCCGAATTCAGTGCTATATTGTGCAAGGAAAAACTTGATAGGTAGATAGCCAACTGGTCTAGAGTTGTCATGAGGCTACAAAAGCAATCTTGACATTTTGCTTCCTTTTCTATATGTCTTTCTATAAAATGAAGTATTTTACTTTATTTAACTGTCTTTATTTTGCATGAAGCTGATTAAATATTAAGTAATAATCATAAAAAAGAATCTATCCATGGACTCTGTGCATTTAAAAAGAAAAGCAAATTGAAAGCTAGGTTTTTGCAGGTGTATTGGAACCATTTTGTTTGTTTTAGGCCAGGGCAAATGGACTAAAATCATGTGTAATTGTCCTTCGTATTCTACGGGATTTGTGCAACAGAGTCCCCACATGGGCACCTCTCAAAGGATGGGTAAGTACAGAAAGATTTGGAGGCAGCTTGGTCGGACGTTTCAGATTATCTGAGGATGGCAGCAGTGCCTGGACTGGGGCAAACAGTGCACTGTATGAAACTGCTCTCTTTAATTCCCCCTTTCCTTCTACTCCCCACTAACTGTTGCCTGTTTTGAAAACTGCTTGCAGGAAGGAAAGAGATTGTAAATGTTCATTCAGTCAGTCCGAGACGTACAACTACCATGGGAAGAGGCATAATGTTGTGGGGCCTTGCATATCCTCGTGGATTTGTAGTGGAATCCCACTCGCTGCCTCCAAATTGGTAGCAGGATAATTTTTAAAATCCCATAGCTATGCTGGTCCTACCAGAGCATATCATTTCACGATAGCAGGTTTAGGGGAGGCCAGATGCTCTGCATATGAGAGGAACATTTGGACGTCACTGGAGGCAGCACTTTCCCTCAGGTAGAACTGACATCCTTTTGATAGGAGAGTATTCGCACAATTTGGCTTCAGAAGGCTTCTCCGTGTAGACTTCCTATATAGTTAATGGAGAACAGTTGATTTTCTCCAAAGGTGACAGAGCCGGGAACAAGTGTAAGCGCCCTGAACTGTCCTCTGGGATGACTATCTCTATCTGTTAGACCTGTAGCGGATTAAAACTAAAGTAAGCTGATGTGCATATTCTTCCCCTGTACCATTCTGAATTGAACTGTAGTTTTAAGTTAGCCGTGTGTCCATACTAATCGTACTTTAATGTCTTCTAGCCACTCGAGCTTATATGTGAAAAATCTATAGGTACTTGTAATAGACCTTTGGGTGCTGGGGAAGCATTGCGACGAGTGATGGAGTGTTTGGCTTCTGGAATTCTGCTTCCTGGTAAGGGACCATATTAACTTCAGCATTACAAAAGATTGATCAGGCAGCCCAATTCCATTTGTTTTAACATTTTGCTGATGTATGATTAGATGAAAAATGCCTGCCTTAAGCACTCCAACCTGCACTGGAGCTAAATGAATGGCTTCTTGTTTAAAAGAGAAAGGAAATTGTATGGTTATAATTGTTTGAAATGATGTACTTCCAATGCAGTAGAAGTTAATGAGGACTGCTAGGTTTGTTTATAAATGAACCCCATCTCACTAGGAGGTTGCAAAGAATTAAATGGACCTAATGACTAGCTAGGTTCTGTAGGCTTGCTGAAATCAACATGCCTACTCTTTTTTTTTTTTTAACCTACTGCTTTTAGTTCCTGCTATGTTATACCCATGCAGTGGTGAGCCTGATGTGTTTCGTGGCCTCGCTTTTATGGGGTAAAATCCCCATAAAAGGTTTTAGGGTTAGTTTGCTTGGTATGTTTGAATCTTACTGAAAGAGGAGCTCTTCACACTCTGAGGATGGAGATTAGTTGTTGCAATATCTAGCAGTCCTCATAGTTATACTGTTTTGTGTTTATTCTGAACAATCTTTTTGCCCCTTTCCCTCCCAGGAGGCCCTGGTCTGCATGATCCCTGTGAACGAGAGCCAACAGACGCTTTGTGTTACATGACAGTTCAGCAAAAAGAAGCCATTACACACAGTGCTCAGGTAGAAAACCTATACTTCTGAGGAGCTAGGTATAATTTATAACAATGAAGATTTCAGCTCGTTAACTCAGTTTATTCTCTGCCCTGGATGGCTTATTTTAGTGGCAGTCTTGACAGTTCATCCAGTGTCCTACCTTGGAAAGATTAAGTGATTAAGTTTATGTGCACAAGAGTTAAATATGGATGAAATGTTATTCTTGCAGAAGGCAGCCTAATGTCTGCACGCCACTTGCATCCCACTTCCCGTGCTTATGGCACATGGCCCCTGAGTAGGCTTCCTGTCAGTGGGACCTGCACTTTGTATTACAGGAATTAATGAATTTAAAATTTTTGGAAATTAACACTTTCTATAGCTATCATTCCTCATAGAAGAAATGCTGCTTTTGTGTCTACAAACTTATTTAGAAACTTAGACACCTGAGATAAAATAGTGCTGTGATGTAACTCTCATTTCTACTATCACTTTATAGCATGCACTCAGATTATCAGCCTTCGGTCAGATCTATAAGGTTTTGGAAATGGATCCCCTCCCATCAAATAAGTCATTTCAGAAATATTCCTGGTCAGTAACTGATAAAGAAGGTAGGTATTGTTTGCGCCAAGAAACACTAATTGGGAAGTAAACTAGGAGTTAATTTGGAACTGGTGAAATTCCTTTCAGTTACATGCTGTGTGTGTAAGGTGAAGGCTTTTCTGTGTTTATTGTTGTTTTCATTGAATTTTTTCCTTGCTAAGGGAAAATCTAAAAGTTCTGTTCTAGGGAAGAGCCAACAGAGTAGCAGCAAGAAAAATGTAACTGCTAGAGTATAGCAGATGATAATTTCTTTAAGTACAAAGTCCTTTGGGGCCTGAAGAATAAAAATAATATTTATGATTCTCATGCTGGGGAAGAAGAGACACTAGGCTCGTTAAAAAGCATATAACTACATGAGTGTCCATCATAAAATCTAAAGAGTTCCTCTTAGAAAACAATATAAAGGCAACAGAAATAACTTTCCATGTGTATATTGTGAAAGAACAATACTATTACAGTTCTGACCGTAGAATAAATCTGAAAAACAATAAATCACACAATCTGAGCTGTAGACTGAAAATAAGGAATTCCAGAGAAGATAAAAGAGGATACGGGAATTTCATTTTAAATGGCATTTGCAGAAACAGAACAAATATTTAATTTACTGTTAGTATGTTAAACATCGTTTAATGCCTTGAGCTGTCGTGGTGTTGTCTTCCTTTTTGTCAAGTAATTTAATTTGAGGGGGAGACTTTTTTTTTCCTGCATCTTCAAAAACAACAGATTTAAGGATGGATTTTAACTTTGAAACACTTTTCCAACAGTTTGCTGGAGTATCTTTTTTCCAGCTCAGTCCGTCTCACCTATTTGGAGATTTAGGTATCAGAGATGTTCTAGACTGAGTTAAATCAGAGAAGCCAGAACTTTTTCTCCTGCCATAAAGCCACTGAAGTTCAGAAGTATTTTCTCTAAAACATGACAAGAAATACTTTTCTCTTCTGCCTTTCTGATGCCTTTCCTTTATTGGTGATGAAAGCCACACGCTAGGTTGAAAGGGTCTGATGAAACCAGATTTAATTAAATTAATAAATCCTGTTAGTCAGCCACGTTCAGCCATTTCAGAATTGAGAGGTGATGTCTCTAGTGACAGAACACTGTCACAGAAATAAGTGTTTTGTTGTTTGATTGTAATGAGGCAAACTAAGCCCTGTATTTTAATAGAAATCATTGATCCAATGACATTGACTGTTACAAAGACTTTATTCCTGTTATGGCAGGCGATGGATATGGATATGTTTTTCACCTGATGGATGCTGAGCTCAGGAGTATTACTAAGTGCTCTTCCTTAGACTTAAAGACCAGCAGGCCGACTGTGTACTTCGATTTAATTTAGCCTGTCAAGAGCGTAGTGTGATTGGATGAGAAGGATATGTGAAGCGTTTTGTTCACTAGCCTCTATCACTGAACTAATCAGCAGCCTTATGTTTGTATGGACAGGTACTTATTAGACATAGAATAACAATACATACAACGTTAAGGAAACAGGAACCAAACACTAGTATTTACTAGTGAGGCCAAGCTGTCTTTCATTCCAATAAATCTTGGCCTGCAGAAGTCTGGCTGCAAAGTCAACATTCTACTTCTTCCATGGATCTTTCACTGCTTCAAGTGGTATTCAGAGGCTAGGATGAAAATGAGTCTAACAGTTTTACTTAAATTCCTTGACTTGATACCAGCATTCCAACTATTTCTGAGGATGTTCAGATCAGTCACCTGTATCTATCATTGTGAACCGGGTGGCCAACGTTATTGCGAAGTTTACACTGCTTGTATCACATATTAGATTGGAACCATGGGCATATTGCATGGCCTTGTACTGTGAGTAGGAAGTAGAATTAGCTTAGATACAGCAGTTTAAAATCTTAAATACAGATGATTGGTGATTAAGTACGTTTCATAGTTATAAACATGCAAGGAACAGTAAAGGACTAATCAAAACACCTGCTATGGAATTTCGTTTTTCTAATAGCATATCCATATTACAAGAAAATTTGTACCCTAGGTACAGGCTCGTCTGCTCTCAAGAGACCATTTGAAGATGGTGTTGGGGATGATAAAGATCCAAACAAAAAGATGAAGCGTAATTTGAGAAAAAGTAAGTGCAACACTTCTACGTTCTGTTTTCGAAGATCCATTGTACAGTAGGAACTGCTTCGAAAGCTGCTGTGTTGCTGTGGAACAGCATGTGAAAAAGCCTTTGGAACAAAAAATGTTGTCTCTCTCACCCTGCATTCAGAACATCAAACACATCTCTTATTGTGCATTTGAATTTCCTCTGACATGTTTTGCTAACTGACTGATTTTGCATTTTAAATTAGATTTCCCAGCAGGCCACAGTAAAATTTAGGTTGCCCAAACAGCTGAGGTATTTTACTGATAACATCCCAGCAGCGTTTTGTCAAAATATTGCATGGGCTTTGCTGCATGAAGATTTTCCTTTTTGTACTCTTCTCCTCCTTAGGACAGCCACTGTTAGCTCAAGACATCCCACAAGAAAAGGAAAATGTTTAATCCACAAAATATTGACATTTATATGCACAGACTAAAAGTTTCTCAGTATTCCTGGGATCCAGTTAATTCGGGTGGCTATTTTCATTGTTTACTTTGGTGCCAATTTGGTATGTGGTTCCTCACAACCTATAAAACCTGTTATTTCTTTTCTGGTAGCCAGGAAGAATATAACTAGTTGCAAAAGGATTGTGTTAACAATATCAAAAGATGGGTAATAACAGCTGTTACCCAAAAGCGGAATGGCTTATTAAAAACATACTCAAGTGTTATCACTATCCTCAACCTCTGAGAGGCTGAGGGGTTGTTTCACTCTTTTATACAGAGAGAAGGCACTTAAATGCAAACTGTTTCATTTTTCTGTCCATCTCATTTTGTTCATTTCTCCTTTTCCCTCCCTCCCTCCCCCCACCCTATCTTGTACTAGTACTAGACAGTAAAGCAATAGATCTCATGAATGCTCTGATGAGGCTGAACCAAATCAGACCAGGGCTTCAGTATAAGCTGCTGTCACAGTCTGGTCCAGTCCACGCCCCAGTCTTCACAATGTCTGTAGATGTTGATGGTACGACATATGAAGCGTCAGGACCTTCTAAGAAAACAGCTAAGCTCCATGTGGCAGTGAAGGTAAGGTAGCATGAAGCATAATCTGCTAACCTGGAATATATGGCATGAAATATGGTTACTATATGAATTCAAAAAAAAAAAAAAGTTTTGGATGAAGTGGAGCTACCAACTACTGATGATTTAATACATAGCTGGGCATTGTTCAAAGGTCATTACTGGTTTTAGACAAACAGAGGAGGGGGAGAGTGTAGAAATATGTGGAAGAGAACTTTCCAGAGCTCTGCAAGTCAATTCCTGTGACAACGGATGGAAACTGGTGTTAAGTTCTAAGATGGGGGTGGGGGGGGGCCCTGTTTTGTTCTGTTCTATTCCTTCCTCTTGTTCATTAGAAAACAACATGATGGTGGCTCCCTCTCTCTTCTCCTTCCTTGTGTCTGTCCCTCTCCTAGGTTATGAGCTTCTCAAAATAGGGAGCGTATCTAGTCTTCAGTGTTTGAAAAGTACCGTAGCACATTGTGAGACCTAGTGTAAATAAATGATTTTTTTCCAGTCAAATCCTTCAGTAAGACTAGTGTAATTTAGTTACCAGTCAACCCATGGTTGCTTCTTGTAGGTGTTCTACATGACAGAGCTTGTGTCTGTAAAGTAGTAATTGGAATGCTCAACATGAACACTCTTGTTGTACTGCATCATGGCAGTTCAAACTGCTGAAACAGACCTAGCCTGGTGGGTTTTGGGGAAGGAAGGAAGGAAGGAGTTTTCTACAGACAATTCATGCAAAAAAGAGAATTTCATTTAACAGAACTGCACTTGTGAGAGGAACAAGCCCATCTGTCATTATCTGTGCTTCGTTTTTTGAATGAAAATTTCCTTTTTAGAAGCTGCATCTGGCAACTTTCTACTTTTTTTTTTATTTCAGTTTTGAAAATCCCATCGTCCTGTGTGCTTTCAAGTTCAAAGTGTCCCAAAGTATTTGAGGCAATGTGCTGTTCCTCAGGAAAAGTAGATCTCTGCATGTGTGTCCTTCCAGACAGTCTTCCTCATACTTTTTGTGTGCCCGTGTCCATGTCCCTCCTCCCCAGAATTATTTAAGAGTAATTCAGAACTTGCCCTGAAAAGCTGTAACTTCCCTGTCCTCAAACGTCCCTGCATCTGCCCAATCTGCGTTTCAAGCCAAGGACAAACCAGCAGTGTGGTAAAGACTAGCTGTTTTTGTTTTCTGGTAGGTCTGGGCCCTGCTTTTTCACACTTCAAGAGGGATTAACGTGACTGTTCCAGTTTCTGGATCTGACCTTTTTAAAAATTAGAGACCCTGAAATTGCAGCCAGAAGTACCACAGAATTCTGTGTGAGCTGACCCTGGAATTACCTGCATGGTTCTCAATTTTGTGTTGGAACATAGTGATTTCTGTGAATTTTGTTCATGGAACTAAATTTTCAAGGGAGCCTCAGTTTTGTTTCAGATCGGTCTGGGCCCCTCTGGTACCTCTGTTACAGCTAGGTAAGGGAGTTGACTAAAGGAAAGGCCGAGCTTCCTAATTGAAGATGTTTTTGACGTAACCGCTCAGTAGTGCCTTGATCAGAGTACAGTTTTGTTTGCTATAAAGCTGGGTGTTGTAAGCATCATGGAGAAAGCCTGGAAGTTGTGACATGCTTCACTGAAAGGTAAACTTACTGCAGATGAAGCAGTTTGTTACTTCGTTAGCTAGGCATTTCTACACCTCAACATGGTGCCAGTCAGATCTCAGTTCTCTGAATTTGCTCCCTGTATACCTGCTTTGGAAGGATCTGTCCTCTGGTGTTCCTGAAAGATTCAAGCAAGGGAGATGCTGTCAGCCTTTTATTTGCTGGGATATGTTTTGCGTACTCTTTGGGTCCAGGCTGTCATTTGCAGTTCCCTTGGAAACTCTAGAGGTTACTGTGTTTTTCTCTCTCTCTCTCAACACTGGAGAAAATGAAATTCCAAGTATTTTGCCTTTATTAAGTGTAAGATGGCCATTCTTTTGTGTTATGATCAGCTTTGCATTTGTTTTAAACTGTTACCTATTTTTCATTTCATGTTTTGTTGTAGGTTTTGCAAGCAATGGGGTATCCAACTGGTTTTGATGCAGATGTCGAATGTATGAGTTCTGATGAAAAATCAGATACTGAAGGCAAAAATGAAACGACGTCTTCAATTTCAAGCAATAATACTGGAAATTCCACAGCTGACACCTCCACTACCCTAGAGGTGAGTGTTGTATTGAAAAGTACAAGTGCTGGAGAGGTGTTTTTTCTGGAAGAAGATGGCGTTTGCACTAAGTGGACGAGGAATTAAGATACACAGTTTCAAGTCTCAGATCTGCCGTAGACTTTGTGTCACTGTGGGCAAATAACTTAATCTTTGTGCCTCCTTTCCTAAACTTTAAGATGCAGTAGCTGTCTCTTTCTCTTAAGACGGTAAGTTCTTTGACACAGGTTCTGTCTCTTCTACTTTTTCTATTTTCATACGGTCCTTAGGAGTGGCAGAGCTTGGTATTTTTTTGGTGGCTCTAGTAATGTAAACTTGGCATTTTCTCTTTGTTATAAAAGAGTCTGTTTGCAATGTCAAAAGGTATGGTTATGTAGACAGTATTTTAAACTGATATACATCAAGACAAATGAAAATATGGAAATTGATTAGCTGATATTAAGAAAAGTAAAACCTAATACTTCTCTGTATATTGAATGAACTAGAAAAAGTTGCATGTAAAGTGCTCCGATTTCAATGTAATCTGCTTTAATTATAGCACCTTAGTTCAGCTACAACTGCCAAAAGGAGCATGCTGTGTTTGTTTTCTCACTAAATTTGTGGGAAACAGAGTATTCCTCAAAGGACCAAATTCCAGTAACTTGAGCAGTCTTGGCTGAATGTCCCCAGGAACCAAGCTGCGAGGGCCTGTAGTACTTTAACTAAATGTTTTCTTACAGTGTTTCTGGTATTTATTTCTTTTCACAATTGAAAAACCATGAGGTTTTAACCTAACGCTGAGATTTCATCCTTTTCACCTTCCTCTTCCTGACGTCCTCGACCAATCTTCATAATTAGCACCCGGGATTTTAGAGAAGCATTCTGTGTAAGCGCTGAATAAGAGCTCTCACTTGTAAACTTGTCTGCCTGTGACGAACTCTCATGGGGTTGTACAGAAAAAACGATGTAGATCCCTGCTTTATTTTTAGGTATAAAGCTTTTTTTTCCAAATACAAGGGGGGTTTTCTGCTGAACGTCTAAGTAATCATTCTGTTCTTCAGATATTTCTCAATAAGTTAAACCATGTATTTCTTTAGTTGGAAGCCATCTAATTACCAGACAGTTACATAATCCCTGACAACTCACTTCATATATGCATTTAGTCCACTGAGGCATTTCCACGAGAAAGGGTATGTGGGGGTATTTTATACTCACCAACTGACCTATTAATTTTGTATTAAAATAAGCATTTATAGACTCACCTCACAACATTGGTTAAGAATTTAAGAAGGCAAAGATATTTTTCAAGGTGATCATTTCAGGTTTCCACGATTGCACTCTTGAGGAACTTTACTTTCAAATGGCACGTTCTGGTACGAGGTATCTGAAATCAGGAGTTGCTACTGAAAACTTGATTTTGGCTCCTCCTTCCTCTGTTAGTGAGTAGTCTTTCATGTCAGTGGCTCACTGCGCTGTAATGCAGGCTGTTATGCTGGCGCATGGGCATCTCAGCTGTACCTTCCTCACTTCCCAACAGTTCTAGATGCATCTGTTTTAAAACTTCTGCAGTTAGAGTTCAGTAGTGCCAGGATGTAATTAGATCAAGCAGCAAAGATGTGTAGGAGGTTGGGAATGCCAATTTCTCCTTTTAGTGATAAAGCACTTGCTTTCAAGGAACTTGACACCATGGCATCAGTTTCAGCTTTGGATACCCTTTGAGGTGAATTCCAAGTGCAGCCCCTGTGATGTTCAGCCGTGTGTAGACACCACACCAGGCCATGAAGACACTGACATCTTACTAGCTCTCACTTACGGACAGAAATGAAGAGGGTGTGATTTCTGTTTTTCACAATATTTGTTTGTCCCTCTGCCGTTCTTTAGAGAAGAGACTTTCTAGCTGCTGTTCTAGTGCAGCATGTTATACAGAAGCCAAGGCAGTGTTAGCTTTGGTACAGGTCTGTTCCTGGAAAGCCTGTTGAGGCCCACATCTTGGGAAGAACAAGCTATTGCAGAGGCTTGAAACAAAGTGATAATGGTGGCATTCTCTAAGTGGCTGGCCATAGGACGCTGTAAGCCATAAGATTGTAGATGTTTGTCTGCCATTTGAAGAGATAAAGGCTATAAAGCAACATCATAAATGTCTCTTTAGGTAAGAACTCAGGGCCCTATACTCACTGCAAGCGGCAAAAACCCAGTGATGGAACTCAATGAAAAAAGAAGAGGTCTGAAGTATGAGCTCATCTCTGAGACAGGTGGAAGCCATGACAAGCGCTTTGTGATGGAGGTGAGTGAAGCAGAGTTGTGGAGTGAGTCAGTAGGTGCTTTACTAAGAACGCTTCAGTATTTGAAGTTACTGGCTGATACAGTTCAGATTTTGTGTTTTACTTTTTGTGATACACAACTGTGGTGATCATCTCAGTATTTTTTGTATCTCTTATTACTACAGTGATGATTAGATGGGGGAAAGGAATTCCTTTTATGTTTTGGGAAAATGAGCATTAGAACTGCGTTCTGACAGCCCCAAATCGCATCATGTCTTGATGTGAGCAGGAGGAGGGAAGTGGAAGCCTGACAGACCAAAATAACTGATTAGAAAATTTTTCAGACTTCCTTGTTAACTCCATGTCAGTGACCTGATCTGAACCTTCCATTGCTAGCTTACCAGGGATATTTGGAATGACTGTAGCAGAGAATATGCTTTTTTTTTTTTTCTCATGTAACCCATGTAACACTCATGGGTTACAAAAGCAGTATGAGGTAGCACTCCACTTAAACAATGCGTGTATAGCGCAAGTGATCAAAGACGTTTAGTGTATGAGGCGCTGATAAAGATGAGGAGGCCTCAAATGATTTCTGAATCCCTTATTTTGCAGTAGTAGTATTTATTTTTTGAGAAGCCTATACACACTGGCTAAATTCAACTCCAAGTAAATGTAGCATTCCTCTCTTAATTGCATGTGTGGTTTCAAACACATATAGATTCCTATTACCTCTTACTTAGCGTTACATACGATCACTTAGGTATTCTCTACCAGCTTCGTAATCTTGAAGCAATAAAATCCACGTATAACACTGAGTATTCTTACTACTGAAGTTCTTTATGGATGGCTCATCACTGACCAGTAAGTGCAGCATGGTATTCCCAATAGGATAAATGGTAGAAATAAACTTATGTCTTAATTTTCAGGTGGAAGTAGATGGGCAGAAATTCAGAGGTGCAGGCCCAAATAAGAAAGTAGCAAAAGCAAGTGCTGCATTAGCAGCACTTGAGAAACTTTTTTCCGGGCCTAACGCAGCAAACAACAAGAAAAAGAAGATTCTTCCTCAGGTAAGAACTGTTGTTTTTTGGACTTAGAACAACCCTGCGTTAGCACAGCTCTGGGCTGTTTTATCATAAAGGACCTTCTAGAGGAAAGCAAGTGATTTGAGTCTCTTGTCTTATGCACACACTGTAAGGTTTCTGTTTTTATTCCTCTGTAGTGATACTTGTTAGTATAACAGTATAAGATTATAGTTGAGACCCTGCTGTGCATGTACTAAGAACATAAAGGAAGTGCTCCTTTATGGAGTAAAGGGTTTGACCTAGAGGACATGTAGTAAGGGTAGAAGAGGAGGCACGAAGGAAAGAAGGTGGTGATCTGCTGGAGAATATACACTCAGGTCAGTGGTTCAATCAGTGATGGAGTGGAAATCTCTTGTGTTCCAGTCCAGAGCCCTACATAGTGTGTTCCTAATCATGTAAAATAGGTAAGATTTAGAGAATAAATCATTTATAGCCTAGTAATAGGCATTAACTCTAGGTTCTAGAGTAAATTTAGATTTTGCACCAAACTCTTCAAATGAGGTATTTTATTTCGTGAGGAAGACTTGTATAATAAAAAGCTCACTCTTCATTAGATTTAACAGCCCTGATATCGCTCAAGTCTATGAAGAGAGAGACGCTGAGCAGAGCAGAAACTAATCAAGTGTTCCTCCTCCAGAGAACTACAGTCAGAAATAAGCCCTGAGGATTACAGTTTGGATCTCTTTTGTGTGAATAAATTAGAATTAGGATTTTCTCATCTTTTCATACTGAAACAGAATGTATCATAAAATACACTCACAAAAATGAGCAGCCAGCTGTGTTTTTGTTTTTGTTCTGTAACTATCGTTATCCCTGATTCACTAAGTCAGTCAGTTAGCAATACTTCAGTTTCTATTATTGTGTTGGAAGTCTAGTAGCTGCAAAAGATAGTACCTCATGGGATAACATTCCATAGGCAGTTTAGATATGAAAATGGCTTCTGATTCAGGCACTTAATAAAATTCTGGTTTGGGGGGATTTTTTTTTTTTGGTTTTGTTTTGTTCACTTGTTCCCTTTGTGCAGTAGGTCAGTGATGATAAAAACAGACAAATTTGCCTTTGAAAAATCTGGATTTGCATGATTTACTGTGTTTTCAGGGGGCAGTCGGGGGGCACGTTATACAGAAAAGGTTTGCTCTGATGTAGTAAGCAATACCAGCTTCTATAGCTCTTTGCCGTGCTCTGAGTTCTGTTGCTTGTAGGTGGTGACAAAGTGAAAGGAAGGTACTGTTCTAGAAAAAGTTAGGTTAAAGCAGTCCAATGTTATCACGAGGTTGTTGTTATAACTGCAGTATATTGAAGGAAAAAAAAAAAAGCCAAAATGAAGGTACTTAATAAGCTAAGCAGATGGAAGCTAAAGGTACTTAAGGAACAGTTATTAAAGTAGGAAAAAGAGGAAGCAGAAATCTGCTCAGGAGTGAACAGACTGGGACTTCAGTAGCACTGGTGAGAACACCATCGTTTTAAAAACTGGTTAGGACGTCCATAATCTTCAAAACTTGCAATTTAGTAAGCCTAAGAAGCCTTGTAACCTGGAAAAGGGCCAAAAAAAGAAAAAGTAAAACTACAGCCCCCTCCCCATTATAAAAAGTCTCTTTCTGAAGGCAAAGGAAATCTATCGGGTATAAAGCTGATACTAAACATATCAGCCCAGATGAAAACACTTCAAAACTTTAATTCCTATATAAAACCCACCAATAATCTGGCAAAGATGTTTTATTGAAAACTAAAAACGTAAAGCTAGAATATGCAGTGTGTTTGACACCTGCTGCCAACAAAGCATAGAGACCCTGAATATTTCCCTCCTCAGAAAACCTGGTGTCCTGGCAGGTGTGCAGTTTTGGATTTCAAAGACTACTGTATCAAGTCTGTTATCTTTCTGAAAAATCTGATCTAGTTGTAAATGTGCATGGCTTTCTGGCCTACAGTAAGACGTTTGGGTGAAATCTTGGCCCTGCTCAAGTTATACTGGTTCAGAGTGGTAGGAGAGAAGGAAAGGCAATGTTGTGGATGAGGGGGTGAGGCAGCCTGTAAGGAAGTGGAAAGGCACCTGGATGCAGTGTACACTGTCTAGGAAATGCAGTCAGTGAATGGGGAGGACTCCTGTTTACTGGAGGGACTTGCTTGGCTTCTGTCCGTCAGAAATGCTTTAGGATAGTACTTCTGCATTCTGCCTTTAACAAGACCTGCACATTAAGCATGTTTAAAGAGAATTAAGAAAGATGGTAGTTTAAAATGTATGGACTTGTATTTCCAGGAACACTTTCATGTTCTGAATTGCTATTATTTTTATTACTCTGAGCAGACTAAAGGGGCTGTCAATACAGCCGTTTCTGCAGCAGTCCAGGCTGCTCGAGGCAGAGGACGAGGTGCTCTAACACGAGGCGCGTTTGTTGGGGCAGCTGCTGCTACTGGCTACATAACACCAGGTAAGGCATGGCACGAAGAGCTAGTGCTTTAATTGTCTGCTGGTAAGTTCTGCTGCATGTGTCACTCATCTGTGCAAGTGATCTCTTCAGCTTTAAATATCTGAGGTGAAACAGAAGAGAGAATTCATGGGGCTTTAAACAAAACCTGAAAAACTGGCAGTACCTGTCCTTTCCAGGCGTGCAACCTGAACCTCCTTGTGCACAGAGCATGAATACAGTTAGCCCATAATGGCTTTCCTGGCTTTACAGTTCTCTTACCTGTCTTTTTCATAGTTCATTGCCCTGGCACGATCAGTTCCCTTCCTAGCTAAAGCACCGCCTGGGTGATGTCCCCCTTCGCATTAGGAGTGGCTTTCCCAAGAACCCTTTGCTGTGCTGTTTCAATATGTTCTGGAGCTATGGGGATTAAGTTGGCAGGTTCAGGAGTCACTGTGCTCCCCGAAACTTTGCACATGAATTGGGGATGTGAGCAGAGGATCTATTAGCAGCTGCTGCAGTGGCCAAAAAACTTAAATCTGGCTGGTGTTAATTCTTCATCTCTGCTGCATTGTTCTGATTATCAGAAGCATCTTTTGAAATCCAAGAACCTTATGGTTCTAATTTATGCTTCATACTTGCTGTACAGAGCAGGTAAGCTGCTGATCAGGATACCTTGTTGCTGATTCCTCAGGGCAGATTTGCAACCATCAGAAGCAAAACTATTTCTGCTCAAAGAGTTGAAGTGCTCAGCTTTTAGTGGCCGGATTTATAAAAAAAAAAAAAAAAAAAAAAAAAAAGTTATTTTTACCCAGCAGGTTGCAAGCAGATATGAAAGGCAGCTAGAGGGTAAGGTATTACAATCTAAACACAAGAAAACTTTAATCAAGTTTTCACTTCCTCACTCATTTTTCAAGGTCTATTATTCTCTTTGACTCTAAAATTTCAAGGTGTCTGATGTTTGCAGGTGTCATGTGGAGGGAGACTAGACATTGTTTTTACTTTGAATAAGGATCACAAATTTTTAAGAATGAGAAATGCTGGAGATTCCTCAGTCAAAACAAATTCAATAGTTTCTAAAAAATAAAATTCATATTCTTCATGCTTGGGTTTTCAGGTTACAGCCTAAGCTCTAATTATACTCTTCAGCAATTCACACGTGCTAATAGTGCAGCCCTGTTTGGTAGACTTGCCTCCTGGCACAGTCAACAGCATGATGTCTTCATTGTTCCTGTATGTTGATGTAATTATAAATATTAAAAACCAGTAATTCATTTTTAATGGACGTTAACATTGTTTTTGGAACTGTCTTTCTCCTTAAGGAATCATTTATGAGACACTTTAACCTGCCAGGGGCATGCTCCTTGCCAGCATGGAATTATTCCAGAAATAGGTTTAATTTCCCAGTCATTGTAGTTGTTAAGCTTTATCAGTCTTGGCCTTCACAGGTTATTTCTCTTCATCCCCTATCCTTGTCAGAAGTCTTTTTGCAGTGGACAAAAGGGATCCCACCAGGAGGGGAAAAAAAAAACTGTAATGCTTTAATGAACTACCAAGATACAGTAACCAAGACTGGTGTTACCCACACTGTTCCTTTTTGTCTTACTCCACAGCCATGTCTAGTGGTTTGCCTGTTGCCTGTTTGCCTCTGGGTGTTCAGATGTCTTTTGTGAAATTTTCTTTTGGCTGTAGAAATGGCAGAGACTATAAAAGTCACACAAGCCTTACTGATGATGATGTGAATATCTGTCACAGGTTTCTAACAACCCTTCTGCATAACGCAAGTTGAGAAAAATGATTGTTGTCTACGTTAAACCATTTTAGAAAGAACGTAAGCAAATATTGGACTTCTAACTGAGTCTTGCTAGCTCCTAGCTCTGACAATTTAGACTGGAGGGCTTCAACTAAAGAGAAAACGCTAAGGAAATGAAATATGGAAATTTACTCTTTGCTGAGGCTTAAGAACGGCAATGGGTAGCTTGTTTTTCAGGCCACTCTGCAGAAGGATTTTAGTATTTTCAATAGTATTTAGATGCTGCGATGTGAGATTTTTTTTCCTATGTTCCTGCTTCACGTATCAGAAATAGTCCCTGGGTGTTAGCATGCAAACACTGATAGTCCTTGGATACTGTAGGAAATGAAACCCATCCCTCATCTGTTTGTATTGCAGGCTATGGAGCACCATATGGGTATAGTACAGCTGCACCAGCTTACGGTACGTACACCCCAATAATTAACAAATTAGAAATTGATGTATAAACTATTGTGGCAGTCCAAATATAAAAGTTTGCTTAGGATTGCAGGAGAAATTTACAGAAATTAAAGCTCTTAAACTATGACAATGAAAACATTTTATGCCATAACCTTGTGGTTCTTTTTTGGTTGGAGTAGCTTTTTTGCCTATGCTTTGCCTGATCTGTGGAAGGACTGTTTGTTTTAATTGCCTGTTCCCTTTCATACTGAAACTGAATTTAAACAGTTCTCTTACTTTTTACAGCCAATCTGTGCTCCATTCAAAGACTACCGAAGGGCCTATTCCAGCATCTCTGAGCAATATTTAGCTAAATGACATTACAGGAATATTGGCAAAATGTTTGTCCACAAGTTTAAACGGCTTGTGGACAAAGTTCCTTTAATGCTGTCAACTATATGAAGTGTCCAGTACTATAAAGATCTAGGCATACATATAAAACACACACACACACACACACACACACACACACACACACACGTATGTAACTGCAGGCTAAGACATTGCTGTTTGGGACAAGCAGAATGAGTTTGTGCAGCTTGTTAGCAATCAGATTGCAAGAAAGCTAGGATATGATAATTTGTCACAGTTTTTTGCTAAGAAACATGGTGAAATTAGGCTGGCAAAGTAATGGTTTTGTGAAGATTGTAAAATAAACTAATAATCGCCGTGCTAAGATGGAAGGGTTTTTCTTACTTCAGCTTCTCTCTTACCCACCAGCTTTTTTTTTTTTTTAATTCTAGACTAACAAAGCATATTTATCTCTAACCGGCCCTTTTGGTTACTTTGAATGAGGTTTATGTGGCAATGGGAGCAAAGCGGTTTGGAGTCAGTGATATGTTCTGGCACACAAAAACCAGGACTGCGTCTATCAGAACCAGTCCGACTGTTCTGTCCTGTCACAGGAACTGGGAGAAAATCCTGCTACTGAAATGACAAATTGAGTACACTTCAAGGCCTGCAGTTTTTTATATGGAGAACAGACCTTGCAAATTGGCATTCATTTTTTGGCTTTTGTAGCATTCCTAATGCTTGTTCCTCTCAAATCTGCAGAGACTGGGCAATACTAACTTCCCTGATGCTATTATAAAATATTTTGAAAAACGGATTTCACTACTTTCTTTTATTTTAGAGGTATGTGCTATAAACAGTGGAAGCATGCTGCCGCTCTATTACTGAAAATGCCCACTTTGTTTGACTAATACTAGCTGGTGCTATTCTGTATTTTGGCAGTGGAAAGGGGAAAAGAATGGGCCAATGGAATGTACTTGCTCTGAGGAATTCCCTACAAAATTAAAGCAAACTTCTCTGGTTTTAGAAATCCTGCCCTATTGATTAGCCAAGTACTTTGACAGAACAGCAGCTGACAGCAGGGCTTTCCCATGGAGTGTACTCTATATATTCCTTGTCTTTTGTGTGGTATTACTGAAAATAGAAGGAACAGCTGTGCCTTCCCAAGGGGGAAGGAAATTTAGGTTAGGGCTTATTTTATGGCATGGGTTTTTTAAAAAAAAAATCCCTATGGCTGTTTTCAAGCAATAGACATTGATTCTAACCCCAAGATGAGTGACATCTGCATACAGGAATCTTTTACAAGCAGAGACACGTAGTGACATAAGACAAATTCCTCCCCTGCTGAAGACAAGGGTACAATTATTATCAACTTTCCTGCAATATATTAGTGGCAGTATTTTTTTTTTCTTTATTCATTCATTCCCTTATTTTCTGTGTGTGCCTTTTTTTTTTTTTCTCATGATGTCTATTTTGGGGGCTGGATTTTAATCACTTAACTGTGTACGTGTGACATATCACTGACTTCAAAGCATTGTGAAATTGACTGCCCCCATTTTTCACATAAAGAGTTTCTGTTTTTACTGTCTTATGATTGTGATGCGAAGTACTGGGATAATGCTTTTTGGCTGTAAGGTAAACATGTCTCTTTGCCTTTGTAAGCTGTTGCATGTTGGGAAACTTCACTTTGATCATCTGGTGCTCTGGAATACCTGCTGTTGCTGCTTTGTGATTTCTAAATGGATATATAGCTTAAATATTAGAATTTAAATAGGAAACATTAAAAAAAAAAGTATTTAAGTGTGCAAAAGTTTGTGAGGCCACAAGAACTCTGTAATAATCATGAACTCAGGCAGATATTAATCTTTCCAGATTTGCCACTTCAATACAGTAGAGCAAACAGAGAATAACAAAGCAGATACAGAATTTGCTGTAGGTCTTTGGGGTTTTTTTGGCTGATCTACCTGGATGTTTATCAAAATTGCTGCACAACTTCCCTATGAATTATCTTGTATGCACAGCAGTGTCTGTCTACATTATTTGCAATTGTGACTGACCTATGAAATTAACTTAGTATATGGAACAAAGTAGTGGAGATTAATTATCTTAAAGATTGTGATATAGATATTCAAATCCAATCTCTCTCCAACAAAATACACTGCTTTTGAAAATACTGCTCACTTTAATTTTACCAAACACCAGGACAAAAATAAAAACAAAAGTTAAGCTAACCATCTGTTTGAAATATTACAAAGTGTTGAAGTGTTTTTGTTTATGGGACTCTGAACCCTAAAATTACATTGATTGACTCATCTGGAAAAGGTTAATGAGAACACTACTGTAAGCTTTTATTTGACTTTCTTGGATCACTGAACTTATTTGGAGTCCTCTCCCTTTCTTCTCTCTGTAGGTTTACCCAAGAGAATGGTTCTGTTACCAGTTATGAAATTCCCAACATATCCTGTTCCCCACTACTCATTCTTTTAGCAAATGGCAGAAGCTAAATCCTATTGATTGAACAACACAGTACAGTACAGAATGTTAGAAGAAAAAAAGCCTTTTTATCCTGTTTTCTTTGAACACATACTTGAGCAAAGTCATTTGTAAAGAAACATCTTTTCCTACTTTTTGATTTTAACAAAATGCAAATTTAGTTCTCTAAAACTTGAAAAAATGTTCTGTGAAATGTTACCTCATTTTCAAATAACTTATACCAGCCTTCTGTTATAGGGAAGAACTAGAAGCTTAAATTTTACGTTTTAAATGAAGTATCGATTATGTAAAATTAAATTTGTGAAGGATGTATAGACTATAAAACACTGATCACAAATAAAACTGTTTTGTTGTAACACAAGAGTACTGCCTGTTTCCTAATGCAGTCAGAGATTTTCAGTTAATGACCTGTACTTGTTGTAGGGCTATCTAATACAGGGCATAGTTATTTAAAAAATAGAAGTACAAAACCACAATAGAAACTTTACAGTTAAATTTTAACTCTTGTAAATATTACTGTGTGTAATAAACTTAGTAAAATATGGGTTAAAATACTGTTTTATCTTTTTTTTTATAGAGCTAAGCATCAGTACCTGAAAAAGTATCCTTAGAACCTTTAAAATCAGTATACTGTAATTCTCAGTGATTTTAGACACTATCTTAATTATCTAGGAAGGCTTTTCAGTTGTACACAAAACACTGGAGGAAAAAAAACAAAACTAAGGGAATTAATGTTAGACTGTCTCTTTGTACTACA
Organism: Struthio camelus; assembly: GCF_040807025.1. NCBI lineage: Eukaryota > Metazoa > Chordata > Aves > Struthioniformes > Struthionidae > Struthio > Struthio camelus. Next base: position 2,212,122 of record NC_090961.1, read on the forward strand.
TTTTGTGAAATACATATAAAAACAAAGGCAATTTCCAACAGGAAGACTCTTGTTACATAATTAAAGGTATACATAGTTAAGTCTGTATTGCCCAGAGAAAGGACAATAATAATGTTACGATCAGGTTCTTTAGAGCTCAAAAGTTGTTCATTTTCCTTTCTTTCCTTTTCTTTCTTTCTTTTTTTTTTTTTTACCAAAAAAAAAAAATTGCACTTGTTCTTGTGGCCTTCTTCACTTTTAAGATTGTCTGCCCACCCTTGATTTTCCATGCAGCATTCTTATAGAAAGCATTTTAGTTGTCAATCTTTGTATTAAAGGGTTCTCCTTTTTCCCCTTACATTTATAAGAATCTAAAGCAGCAACAAGGTCCCCATGAAAACTTGCTATTTAATTGTCCCAGTTCTTGTTGAGTGCTGCTGTGGAAAGTGACACACTTCAGCCATAGGCCAGTACTTTTCTTAAGAGTTGGTGCTCAAACTAAATCTTCTTTCAGATAACGAGTGTGTGTGCCTGTCTGAAATTCCAAAGGACAGCTCCATGCCATCTCCCTGTGTTTTAGACTTCTGCATAAAAACTGCTGTGCTGTGGGCTCTCATGAGGGATTCAAGTAGTCTTTATTAAGGTATCACCCCCACAAAATAAGCAGCATTGTTGGTTGCGCTTCTCTACTCAGACCTCACCAGCTGCTTTTCAGTAGGTCTGCTATAGTTCACGCGCTTTTGAAGATGCCTTTATACGCTCTGTTCTCCAACAAGCTGCTGTTGAGGCAGGGGGAGCTTTACATGTATGAAGAGACTGTAAGAATGGTGCTTAAAGCAATGTAAAGTTCCTCCTCCCCTCCACCACTCATTATAGGGAAAGAAATATTAGAACAGCATAATAAGGGGTGGCTTATGTAACAAGCTGCTTTTCTTGGATTTAACGGCAGCTGTTATTCTTAAGCTAAGTATTTGTGCTTAGGAATGTGTTTATATCTTAAATGGTTTTTCTTCTACTGTAGCTCTTTTATTTGGTGTTGGTGGTACTTTAATAAAACACGTAGCTCTTACTGACAAGTAGCAGTGAGCCTGCTGTTGTCATCCGTGCATTAGTGTTGAAATAAAGAGCAGGGTCTTGCGGATGTATTCAAATTGAATGGTGCTCATAAATCACTGATATATTTTGCTGGCCTATGGATGAAAGGAAGCCATCACGGAGCAGAAAAAGCATGGCTGATAAGAGCCCATTTTTGTTAATCAAATATTCATTAAAAGAGCCTTTCCTCTGCACACATTTTTTCCTCCTTTGGAAGTTCCCCTGATTGGCAACTGTTGGTAAAGTTAGTTTCTTTTTTTTTTTAACCCTTGAACTTAAGACGTTAAATTTCAAACAGAATATTGTCTGAACCAATTCTATACAATAAAAAAAACCTGTATGCTAAATAACTTGTTCCTTATTTAAAAAATAAAGGAGGGCGCTATGCTCTTTTCCAACATGATGGCAGTCATTTCAGATGATTTATATAAGTCATTTTTTATTTTTTGTCATTTGTTGGGAGTTACTAACCACATTGTAAACTTGCCCCCTTGCTGCATATTTTACATTTCTCTGCTTTACTGAAAATATGAATGAGCTGTCCAGTTCTTTGTTTAGAAAGCAGTAACCTTGGAAGTGTTAGATATTTCAATACCTTCAAAGAATTAAAAGTGCCCATTTTACAATGAAAATTCCACTTGCAGCTGAAAGAGCAGAGAAATTTAAATGGAGCTTTAGCTTCAGCAAGTCTCTTTGAAATTAACATGAAGTTTTTGCTTCTCTGCTCTTTTCCCACTGTAGGTGGTTTTTTCATTGACAGTCCCTATTGCCAGCCTCTCAGCATCGCACCTTTTATTATTCACTTGGGCCCTCAAGATTTCTTCTCTGACTTCTAGAACCATCAGGTTGTGTGGCTCGAAATGGCATTTATACATGTCTTAAAAGCAAGAACAAACGTGGCTCGTTTTGAGGGGTCTCAACTTCAGACATGGAATCTGAGCTTTTCCTTTTTTTTTTTTTTTTGTTTTTTTCCCTTCCTTGCACTTTGTTCCATTTAATGAAAAGCAATACTTATTCCAAGCCACAGTCCTTTCTTTGAATACATAGCAATAGATGTGTATATATTTCTCCTAGTTATTTCTTTACACTAGAAGGCAATGACTGGTGTGTGTGTGTGTGGCGGGGGGGAAAAAAAACAGCAAAAACCTAGCAGGGTGCTTGATTCAAGCAGTTAACCCTGCTTTGACTTTCACTATTTAAGTACTTCAGAATTTTAATAGAATGTATTTGCATGTTTCCTATAAAAACTGGTACAAAGACGTGCAGTCGTCACTCTCGAAGCAGTAGTGCTTTGTACTATTGCCCATGTCACCAGACATGACATGTAGCAAAAAAGGTGGAAGAAAAAAATGTTTTTTTCCAGAGTATAACTAACTAAATGATATTCTCTCTCTCTCTCTCTCTCTCTCTCTACTGTATCATTTAATAAGAGGCACAAAAAGAGCAGACCTGAACTTGACTCCCAAATGGATTGCTTTTGTGTCTCTCAAAATTATCACCAAATGATAGGAAAACCTAGAATTTGGTAAACCTCCAGTTCCCCCCCCCCAAAAAAAAAAAAAAACAACTATGCTGCTCTAAATTTGCTAGTTTTTTTCTTCTTTTAAATATTTGTATGTTGATATTTTAAGATTGTGAATCAGTAATCAGCAATAATTGAAAGGCCAGATGTTTGTGTGAATGTCCTTGTTCATTTAAATGGTATTGGAACATCTGTATGTTGCAGCTTACGACTTTTAAGCAGTTTTCAGCAGGTTAATGCCACTTTATTCTCATTCTCTCCGGACCTTCATAGCCATATGCACTTGTATAAAATAAGCAGAAATATAGTGACTGTAAGCTGAGATCGTGATAAAAAAGGTAAGAGATTTTATTTTCAGCTTAAAAAATTTGTATTGCTTTTTCTAAAAAGTCTCATATACCTGTGACAATCTTATATATGGCACATTTTTATTATGTCTTATTTAACTCTGAATGTTCAAAGAAAAATATTACTTACATCTGAATTCCAACTTTGTATTTTTTTAAAGGCCACTTCAAATGTTCCAGTTAAAAAAGAAAAAAAAAAATTATTTAACACTTTTAAGAAATTGTTTTGGTTGTATCAATAGACTGTTCTACTTCAAATATTTTCTCTTGTGTAGCCTAAAAAGCTGTATTGATATTGCTGTGTGTCAGGTACTGCATTCCTTGCATAGTTGTGGAAAATATTTGGGTAGGTACTCAAGCTGTGACTGTGGTCTGTATTGAAAGCCATACCATGGTTATAGCTATATGGAATAAAAATGTGAAGTTGAATGTGTGATACTATCTAATTAATAAGAGATAAATTATTTCCCTAAACTATTAAAGCTAAATTCCAAGTGAAAAAGGAAAGGCTTTGATGATATTACAGTTAAAATCTGCAGAGATCAATTTACATTAGGCCAAATTAATTCATGAAATGGCCAGGTTTGCTTTCCTCTTGTGGGTGCAGTGGGAGGAGGGGAAGGCAGGCAGGCAGTAATTTAACTCTGCATGAATAAATTGCATTGCTGTAGTTTTCTAAAACTAGAAATTAGGATAGAGCCATCTATAAATAATTACTTTCAGTTCTGTAATCAATCTTTTTACAAATATTCCATTTGGATTAAAATGATTTTGGATTATGGCCTATATGGTGCACAATAATATGTGTAGATTTAAAATGTTAGTGTCTTTTTTTAATTTGCCTTTATATAACTTCACATTATACAAAGTTGCATAGAACAGTACTGTACAACTGCACTACTTGTAGTATTTGAAGTTGCTGGGAACAACTCTTTTTATATAAAAACTGAAGAAAATAAAAAGTAGATGTTGTAATAGCATTTTAGTCTCTCAATTTAGAAGTTAAAGCATAAAAAAATCCTGACTGATGACAGTTTATACTGATGTAAAACAGGAAAATACTTAGTATGCAATATGTAGTGGTAAGCCAGGCCCATAGCTTGTTGTTTTGCATCAAAATGTAACAGCAAAAATAAACCATTTCACTTCTATATGGGAAACATCAGTTTCAGTAAATAACTGCATGTGTAGGTTATCCATAACTCAGGATATGTCTGGATAGAATCAATAGGCAGATACAGAAAAATAGCTCTTAGATATTGTTAGCTTTGCTAATATAGGTCAAAATCTGATCTGGCAAGTGGCCTATATATTTGCACCTGGGGGAATAAACTTAAGGAACTTTACCAGTGACTTGCCTATTAAAGCACATAACCATTTGATTACACTTGCAGGTGCAATTGATGCACCATCAGCATGCCCCATCAGCATGCCCTTCCCATGTGGGTGTGCAGATTTTCATCTGTGGTTGTCTTCAAGGTGCAAACTTGGGGCTCCGTCTGAAGCGCACTTAAAATTCAATTCATTCTTTCTGCCTGTCAGGCTGAGCAATCCTCTGATAGTGGAGCAGCAGGCTGCTCTGTTTCCTTTGGAAGACGTTATTTTATATGCTTCAAGGTAATGTTAAGAGGCATTTTAATGAACTCCTCTTGAGTATTTGCCTTCTCAGGCTTAACTGATGACAGCCTGATGAGCACTGTCCAGTTCAAGGACTGATTAATAAAACGTCTTGCTAACTCTTATATGATCTCTTTCTTTTTGTGGCCTTTACTTGGCACCTTAATCCATTTATATTGGTTTCCACCAGAATTTCTATATCTTTCTGTCATTAGACTTCTAACTCTTCCAATCCTAAACATTCTGCCATTCTGCTCTCTTGAAATTCTCAGTTTCTTGGATCATCTCCTTTTCACTGAAAAGATATCCAATCTCTCTAATGCATTTTTGGTCACAATGCAAGTATTTATGCCTAAAATTGTCCCTCTTGGCTTTGCTCCCCTCCCCAGTAGGATGGATACCTTCTGCTGACATGGGATCAGTCCCTAGTGTGAAATACGTAGTGTACTTAAATCATGTTTCTTGAAGCAACTTTGGAATCAGTAATAAGCTCCTAAGGTGGTAAGGTTGCCTAGGAACCTGTGCCTCACTGACAGAGGGACTTGAGCAAAACATTCACATGTGCTGAAGTGTCACTGATGCAGGCCTCTTAAGTGCCTAATATATTGGTATTTGGAAAAACAGAGGCTCCAACAGTAGTTTCTAATCTAACTGAAATACCATTCTATTATTTGGTGAGTAATGTGGATAACATCTGCCTCATCTGATGTTGTAACAAGTACTGTTTTGCTAAGGCAGAAGTAGACACTGCTTTCTTTTGCATCATACTTGCAGGATTTCTTTTAAAAGTCATCTCACAGGAGAATGGTCCAAAGTGCATTTTCTGTAAGGTTAGAGGTCTGCAATTTTACTGCTGCTGAGCTCTGTATCTCTGGATTTACCTTAAAAGTCAAATACACAAACCTGGTTCTATGTTCTTTGTGCAGCTGCCAAGATCTTTGCCTATTTCATAGTACTTTTTCAGTGAAGCAGAAATGTTATTTTATAGTTTGAATTTCTGGCTCAATTCTAAGAAAGTTCCTTTCAATTAGTACATATAAATAGGATGCTGGGGAAAGCGTGTGTCAATTCTCTTCCCACCTGAACTCTGTAGTTTTAGCTAAGCAGATGCTAGCGTGTATTTTGAGAGATTGTGTCTGGCACGAAAGGATTAAAAGAAACCACAGCTCTCCACTAAAGAATTGACCTGTTCAATGTATTATCTGGATTGGAGATGAATGGCATTGACTTTGGAAAGACAAATATGAAATTGAGTGGTCTGCTTGACTGACATCAGGGGAAGTGATGCTATCTACAGGGATTAAAATACAGACTGTTCCATATATAATAGTATAATAGTATTTGTCTTTTGCTGCTCTTGCATATAAAGCGATAGTCATGCAGGTGCTTGCTTTCCCTTGCTACTAGTTTGGGTTTCAAGGAACCATGTGAGTGAGAAATGACAAACCAGCCCACTCTGTTGTCCAACCAGTGTTTGAACTGCCCATACAGGACAGCAGTTCGCTGTGGCTTATCTCCCTTCAAGGAACTTAATCCCAGAATCTTGACTTCTTGTGCAGCTGTAGTACTGTTTTAAGAAGAGCAGTGCTGATGTGACCTTGCTGTGAGGTCATAAATTCTAGAAGCAGTGTTTCTCTTAATATTTCAAAATAGGTGAAAGATAAATAGAAGCTTTTTAAAAAAAATCTATCAGCACATGACTTCAGGAAACACCTGGTGCATCAGCCACATGATACAAATCAGCTGTTGGCACCTCTGCTTTACCAGCTGCGATGGTGAACTGAAGTTCTAAAGAGCAGTCTTTCCAGATGGAAAACCCTGAATACTGTACACTCCTAATCATACCTCAAGCATTTTCCTTCCTGATGGGTGGGCCTTGGCTGGAATGCTTGTCACTTCCCAGATCTGAAGCTGTGAATTTCAAAAGAATAAGTTATTTGATGAAGTAACTAAAGTCTTGCTTCTCCAGCCATGAGAGATTTCTCCAGGCATGTTCTATCTAGTTTTAAGGAAACCAGGTTGGTTTGGAAGGACGGTGCTGTCTTGTGCTAAAGTTGTTTAACTGTGATATAAATAACATATAAAAATCTTCCCAATATAAAAAGCTTTCAAGATTTAATTCCATCATCATTTGTTGCTTGAAGCTTGTGTTGCAGCATGAGAGAGAATGACTGTGAAAGGGCTCGGCTAGCAAAAAGCATGGTGAATGATGCTTTTTGCCATCATGTCCTCTCTCTGCCAATGCTTGCTGTCTGCTGTATTCCTTAAACACACATTCAGGAGCTGGAATATGGTGATCTTATTCCTGGGCATTGTGCCACCCGGATGGAGGGAGGCCAACCTGTACCCATGAAGTCAATGCGTAACATGTGGCCTCTGCTGCCCAAGCAATTTCTGTTGGACACAGTGCACAATCCAACCCTCACAAAGGCAATTTAGTTCCTGGGTAGGTGGTTCCTAATCTGTCTAATTTGCTGTCATGCAGCCAATGTGAGTTAATTAGATGATTCAGCAATTGTCATGGCTCCCACTTAATGTGCTGTAAGCCCTGCTGACAGGACTTTCACTGGAGTTAAATGCCTTTGCTTCTGTAAATTTCTCCCCCCTTTATCTTTTTTGATCTCCTTCTAGCTTCCCAGTAAATAACTGATTCTCTCGAAATACAATACTTTTATAACACAGATGTTTCTGGTATGAGATTCTCAATACTTGTAATCAACCTATGAAGAGCTTCAGGGAAACAAAAAGTTTTCCTACCAATCTTTTAACTACTTAATGCACCAAGAGACTACTATTTCCAGTCAGTTACAAATAACTGCAACAACTATCTCGGTATATCTGCTCTCTGGAGAGAGGGCTAGGATTCTTTCTTTGAGAACACTTGCCTTCTGGCAGGAAAAAGATCTAAAAAGCGTCTTAATAAAAGACGATGCTCTCTAGCCACTGAACGAGCTTAATTAGGCAAAGTTGCACAACTCTAAAATTATTTGAGGGTTATGCCTTTCATTGACTATTGACTAATTTCCCTGACCACAAGTTCCTTGCATTATTAGGAAGCAGAAAACGAAGGAGCAGCAGCATGAAATTTCCCAGGTGGTCTAGGAAATAATTTGGCTATTCAACTATTGGACATCAATTTATTGGCCCTTCTTCTAGTGCTGCTGGCATTTATTGCTATCTGGGAGTTAATGTACCATCCCTGATCCAGTCCAGCAATGTCATCAAAGAGTGAGTCTGGCAGTCACTGTATTTTCAGTGACAGATCCCCTGAAAGGAACAGTCTAAGAGCGTATGGTCCCTTGATTCCTTTTGGGATTCTGCATCTACCTCTCTTGAGAGCCTGCAGATCACCACAGGCTAGAGGTCTGATTCCTGAACATCTCTCCAGAACTGTGTAAACGAACAGCAAGCAGACAATACTAGTATTTCAGTGTTTAATCAGATATATTTGCAAGTTTCCCTCTGCCTCCTTTGCTCATTAGGCTAAGATACAATCATTCTGTATCAGAACTTGTTGCCTTTAGCTGAGTTCTCTGAGATAGCTGCCTCTTACTTAATCAAGGGAAAAATATGTCACCCAGCTTCATATGAGTTCCAAGTCACAGAAACAGCTTACAAAGGCTCCTACTTCCTGAGGCTCTGGGAAACAGCACAACAACTCTGTTGCGACTGATGCACTGTCTTGGATGCATGATAATATACATAAATAGGAAGTTCAGATTGCTGTTCTCAGTCCTGAAGCATACTGAGACCTCTCCTCTCTGGCATTAAAAGAATGAAAATGAGTTCTGTTGGACTCATGGAATGAGTTCTGCCAAGTGCTGTTGTACTGTCTTAAAACCCCATAACTCAGCGTGAATGTTCAGAGGACATGGGACCCTCTCTAAGCTTCTTGTTGAATAAGTCTCTTGAAAAAATCAGATACTTTATTGACTTGTTTAAAACAAAACAAAGGGATGTTTTAGTCCCTCCTTAGCTTAATTTGTCTCATGTAAAGCCATACCTATTCATGTGCAGGGTCTTTAGTGCCCCCTGAAACATCATTCTTTTTTCTTCCTGCTCATAGGAACAGGAGTGATTCAGCACTTCATTTGGTTATTTGTTTGTAATTGAAGTTTAAGATAACATACGAATATGAAAGTGACAAGTATGCCTATCCTTTAGTCTGGGGTCTTCTAGAAGAGAGGGTGCCCATTCTGCTAGGCCTGTCTGGTAATGTGTAGGCAATGTACTGTCTTGCTAAAATTGGCTGTTTGCTTTGTAAGAGGCCAGGTCATCTCGGCATAAGGCTTAAATTCAGTAAAGTGATTTTTTTTTTTCCAATTCCTGTGGCTGTGTGAAATATTCAGACCAAATATTTACCTTACTGTTTAACAGGAGTTGGACGATTGTGATAACGTGAAAATCTGCAGTTCTAAATATAATTTCTTATTCTGCATACTGTTTTAGCTTGTATTTGGTGCCTTAACTTTGCACAATCTAATGTCATATATACTGTACCATAAGGAATTTAACGGTTAAGTGTACTTTAAAAGAAGTCATCAAGCTAGTCTACAGAAACTGTAGCAAATACTGAAGCCTTCTCAGTGGGAGAGTTCTCTTCCATGTTTGATTAATAATCCATTGAGAAACAAGAGTTGCAAGAATTTAAATAGCATATGAAACTTTTAACCACAGACTGAGACTGAATTATCTGATTTCCCATTTCAGAGGTTTGTGGCAATAGGACAGTTAAAGGTATAGTCTCTTCTATGCTATGTAAGTAAGAAATATCAAAATGTTTTATAGCTGGCCAGAAGTGGATGTTTGTGAAAACACGTGGGCTACTTCTAAAAGGCATTAATTGGATGTAATCGGAGAGCTGGAATGAGTCAGAGCTGCTATTAAGTCCAAGACAGCATGTGGACTTAAGCCTCACTCCCACCTCTTGTCTGGATCTAGAAAGTCCAGGTGCCTTACGCTGCTTTGCAGTTTGCTTGGTGTAGTGCAACTTCTACTTGAACACAGGTTTGCCTGCTGAATGCATCTGGTCTAGCAGTAGAATAGATGGAGGTGAGAGAGAAAGAGAGAAGAAAAAAATGAAGCTAGAATGTTCTTCTCCAGTCTTAAAGGCTGAGCAACATCAGTAGCAAGTCAGAGGAAAAGTTAACTACGGTGTATGGTAAAAACTAGGTTTATGTCTGCTATGGTAAACCAGCAGCTCAGTACCCTAAGAGTAAGGGGAGATGCAATTTTTCTCAATATTTTATGAGAAATTAGCTAAGAGATTTAAGCTATCCATATAGCAGACTGAAAACTGTCAGTCATGTTACTGCAGCAGATTACATTTTTCTTCTGCTTCAGTAACTAGGAACAGGATGGAAAGATTTCAAGAGGAGGAGGAACAGGAGAAATCCAGTGAGCAAACTGTATTTCCTGATGCAGTCTTATTCAAAATAGAAAGACTGCTCTAGGCAGCGTATATAGCGCACAACTGAATTTTGGTAAGGAAAGGAATATTCATAATTTTCCCTAGAGGGAAAGTAGTAACTTATTTATACAGTGCCCACAGTATTCTAGACAACTGGCTTTTAAATAGAACAGCATGGCATCAAGATGCTGTTTCCACAACTGCATGTTGTTATGTACATATTAAAGTTCACTAATACTGATATAACTAGTCATGACAAACGTAAAGTAGCTTTATCCTATCAGAAAAAATGTATTTTGACATTCTGTCCACTTCTGTTTTTTTTTTAAAGCTAGAAGGGAGTTAATTATAGCACTGATCTGTTTCTAAAGAAGTAGAGCAGAAGGTAAGTTTTGACTTCATACTTTGAAGTTGCTACGAATAAGTTGCTTAAACAGTGGAAACGGCCTGAGGTACTTATTTTCTTTGTGCTGATTTCTCTGTTCTTAGAAAAGCACAAGCTTGTGTAAGCGTAATCAATACAAAGTTACTCAGGGTACTGTGTCAGCTCAGCAGTGGACACTAACTGCATCTTAAGTCAACAGGCACATATAAATCAAGCTTAATTAACAGGAACAGAACACCTTGGCAGGTCTTGGATTACTACTGGAACTGTTACAATTTAATGATCTATGCATATGGAAACGTGTATTTCTGCACTCCCCATATATCTTGTAGATCTCTAAATGCATCCTGTAAACTAAAAAAGCAAAATGAAGTCAGTGTAGGAGAGTCTTGTTCATTCATTACTCCCACAAAGAACTGTTTTATAAGCAGAAGAAAAGTAATACTGCTCAAAGAAAGTGGGCTGAAGAACAGTATTTAGAGCAGTGCAGCTTTTGAAAATTTAGTGGTATGTATTTGGTTAGGAAACTCCTGTTTTGCTGGACTAATTTTTTTTTTCCTGTTTTCTTCCAACTAGTATCATTGCTTCCCTGCTCAAAGTTACAGGATAAAGACTAGCGTAGCTTTCTAATAACAGCTGTTGCATAGAAATAAACATAAACTGGAAGACAACAAAGGCTGTGCTGCAGACAGCATATTCAACTATACAGAGCCATTCTCTGGGCAATGCTGCATAATTTAGGCGTGGGTAAATATGTCTTCAGGGGCAACACGACACAGAACAGATGTTTAAAAAATAAAAAAGCCTTGAAGCTTTACTTCTCACTAAAAGAGGGGCAGATATGTTCTTATGCACTTAATGAGTTATAGATCAGAGACCACGACGGCTCTGAAGGACAACTGTTTTAAAGCTAGTTTCCTTTTGGACAGAAAAGGGAGGAAGTTGACTCTGTCTTCCAGTTCCAAAGTGCAATGTCATATTTGTGATCCTAATCCTAAATCAGTATTTACTGATCAAACTAACTAAGCTTTTTAGGTCAACAAGCTCGCTACAAAGCAATTCTGTTCTCCTCTCAAGCCTTTGCAGGGGACAACAACTGGTGCTTAACTACTACTACCGCTGCAGTATATCATCTGTCCTCCAGCTGCCCCAGAACCGTTCTGGGGTACTTGTACTCTAAAAGAGAGTAACACTGCTGGGGGGGGGGGGGAGGGAGGAGGGGGAGAAGTGGATAGGACTAGCAAAAGGCCTGAAAATAATATGGCAGATTAAGTCCCATTGGGCTGTATGCTTTTTAAAGTCCATCTCAGTGACAAAGTTGAGCATGAAACCTGTATTTGCCAAACGTATCTGCCCTTTGATGAGGAGAACTATAGAAAGAAGCAGCAGAACTGGAGAGTCTGAGGAAAGGCTGGTGTTTGGGGAGTCTGACTCACCATTTGCAAGCTTATTTTTTCAAACGGGTAAGCTTCCACCCACCAGCAGCCTCCATCTGTCTAATTCATCAATTCAAAAAATTGGTGCAAGCTTGGGCTAAAATGTCCCTGTCCTATAGCCCAAACTACCACCCCCCCCCCAATCCATTTGAAGGAGTTTTAAACAAAGAATCATCAGGAAGCACAGTCCCTCTGAGTTTGCATGCTGGAAGGCAGACCAGAAATCTGGCAATACAGTATAATGTTACTTTTCTGATGACAATAACTTCCAAAAAAAAAAAAAAAAAGGAAAAGAGGGAGACAGTACTTTGGGGCAGTGTTTCATGCTCAGCAAGTTTGTAGAGAAGGAACGCAATTCTATAAATCACTTGTACTGTATTTCTGTTTTTAGACTTGAATGAATTTCACTTTTCCTTTGTGGGTCAGTCTAGTAAGCATTAAAGAAAAAAAATCTATTTTTCTAAATCTTTCACCACTAGAGAGGTCTGACCTGTAGGCAACAGATGGATTTATTTATCCACAGCGGATAGTGTATTTATTTTTACACTAAGATTGGATAATTGGCATTGAATAAGAAGTATGAGCTTTGAACTATTTAAACCTTAAAATGCTATCAACAAATTCCACAATGAATAATATGGTGGACAATTCCATCTTTCTTCCCAGTAAGTTTCTCTCTTAAAAGTTGTTACCCAGAAATAAACTTCTGAGTGGAGCAGAAAAGATCCTTGTGGTCTAATTACAGAATACTTTCAAAACATTTAAGATTTCTCCCAGTTTATATTGCATAGAGAACACCGTTTAAACTTTTCCTAACTATACTGTAAATAGCCTAACGTCAAATAAAGCAATTTGGCAATAACCTCAGTTAGTTTTATCATAAAATAGCATAATCTGAATACTCAAATTGTGTCTTAATTTGGTATCAGTTGAGTGGGAAGAAAAATAACTGCACACTGAATTTTAAAGTGGGCTGTATCTACTCACTAGCCAAAAAAAAAGCCTGCAAATGTAAAGTAAATGGAATGCTCTTTGTACACTAAGTTGCTTCCTCATGTGATGCTGTACCTTGTACACTTGGCTTCATTTGACTTCTGTGTTGTGGTTTGTATGCCAGCCGCTATTAGTAAATGTACACAACACCGATATCTGCACTGTAATCTTGGTTCATTTGCCGCTGACTGTAACCCAACGCTACAGACTTCTTTGTATATAAGACCCTAACCATGTTCCACTTGCTTCCAACAGAATACAATAAAGGCTTATCTCTGTAAACAGGAATTAAGTTCTTATAACTGATTTGATTTGTTGCTGTTTCCAGTAAAGAAACTGGCTTTTTCTTTTTTTGCAGCCTGGGAAGCCAAACCACAAAAGCCCATTCTTTGTCAGGTAACAGGCTCAGCAGAAAGATGAGACAAGTTTCCCTACATTGCTCTGTTTTGTCCAAGGTATTATTAGCAAAACTTTGTTTGTGATAAGGGCACATAAAGCACATGTACACTATCTGTAATTAGCAGCATACATTCCTTCACAAAGGTGGTGGTGAATGGAGCACACAAGACTAGTTCTTGTACACGCATGCTAAGCACTGAAGTTATGCAAATACCATCGGGTGTTAGCCGGTGAAAGCAGTAAAATAAAGTCCAGAGAAGGCTGTGATGAGATTAATCAGGAAGACAAGTTTTACCTCAAATGAAAATGAGGCATTTCCTAGCATGTAGTTAATTACAAAAACTGGACATCTATTTTCTTAAAAGATTAATTACATAGAAAGAAGTAAAGTTTCTCTCACAAACTTGTCTTCCTCACTTAACTCCACTATATTTCCTAGAATGTTAAATTCCTGTGGTCCCAGTTTGTCCTTTGAGGTCTCAAATACATCCAAGCAACTTTCCTGTCCAGGGACATACAAGGCACAAGTTGAGAATACTGCCAGAACTCTCCTGTGTGAGTTGGTTGTTCTTGTTTTTTCCCTAAATGCTAGAACTCATGCTAGGATTTACTGAAACACACCATTTCTTTTTTTTTTTTTTTTCCTTGTTGCCCTGGAGTTACAGAACACAGTTTTACTCTATTCTGTTAACGCAGAGAAGTCATTTTATCATCTCCCCTTACCTTGTCTTAGAAGTGGAGGTTTTTTGGTTTGTTTTTGTTGTTGTTTTTCTGGTCTTTCTTGAATTCTGCTTTTCTTTTCAAGCGGTCTAAGTGCAGAGGTCATTAATCAAATTCAGAGGATACCAACCTGGAAGAAGGATTAAAATCTGGTGTGAGCTGACTGAAACTGAGAGTGGTCTCAATAAAAGTAGTTGTTTGCAAACCCACAGCTTAGTGTTATGTGACAACTGAACCAGGACTCAATATGAGACTTGTGCATGCAACAAAACAGCGTGCAGCCAGCTGAGTGTGCCGTTGTGCGGCGCATACATAGAGTCAGTTATGCACATAAGAGCAGGTGAGGGAGCACTAATCTAAAACTCACTAAACCCTGTTTCATTTAAAATGCAGAGCTACCTCAAATATTTAGCAAACACCGTCCATACAGAATTGGCCCATGGTCAGTTAAGGCAACATCATTAACACTTGCCTGAAACAGAGGCCAGTTTTACCCAATATATCAGAGTAAAACCTTAGCAATGTACATGCCCAATGTTAGCTAGCTTACTAAGAGTTCGTTTAGAAAGCTACTCCAAGATTATCGTTTCAGAGGTGTTGAGAAGGCTGATGGCTCTTCAGCAGTAGCCTGGCAATTGCTGGTCAGTGACAGACAAGTGAAATGAGCTAGGCCCACTCCAGAAGCTGGCTGATGTTCTGGGGCTTCACAGGAATGAAAGGTGAGGTAGATAAAAGACTGAAGCATGGGCTGAGTAATACAGTAATGATTCCAGAGTGATAAAGGAGTCTGTCCATTTTTTTTATGGGCAGAATGCACTGTCTCTCACTATCACCCCAAATCCAAACACCATCAACCTGCAGATGAAAGCACGCAGTGAAATCTGCATTAGAAAGAAAAGCTCCTTCTCTCATAGTCATTCCCTCCCTGCTGTTGCTTGACTTCTATAGCCCCATCCCATGTTGGCACAGCAACAAGGGAAAAGGCAGAGGGAACCAGCTGCTTAACAAGCAGGAAGCCCAGTTTATCTTGCTGCGATCACCATCACCTTGAAAAAGGGTGTATTTCATTATGGAGGAAGCAGGAAAAATTTGATTTATTGACTGCAACTAACCAACCAGCTTGTTGCTGCCACATGCAAAGAACTGACGCATCTGTAAAACAGCCCAGAAACTCAAAGAACCAACTACAGTCTCACTTGTAATAAACACACAACAGTGTAAATTCCACATCCTACTGTCGCTAAATCTCAGCAGGCTGATTTTAGCTACGTGCCACTTCCCCTTTCTCATGAATAAAGACAGATCCCAACAGCAACGTTGCAGAGTTTTCTAGCAGGCATTTCAGACACTGAGGGTGGAAAAAGACCTCCCCCCCCCTCCCCCCCCACATTTACTCAAAAGCATTCTTATGGTCTGTGTATAGCACACAAACATGAAACCATCCCGCATGCTGGTCTGTTTTAAGAGACTTGCAAAACAATAACGAAAAGCAGTTAATGCAGAGTGAAAGTAGAGTTCTTTATGGTTGAGATAATATTAAGGAGTCTGTGTTCACTAGACTGGCAGACATCTTCCACAAGGCTGTTAGAGCCAGTTGATGATACCAGGTTTCCTTGAAAAAAAAAAAATAATAATAAAAATTAGAAAGCTTTCATCTCAGCTTTTAGGTTTTTGAAGCCATATATGCATGACAGTCTGAACCACAGGCCTACTTGCCACAGCAGACCAGTCACTTGCGTTACAATTATTAGCTGGCACTCAGAGCAAAGACAAAAATCAATTCCTGTTGTTCCACCAAGAGCATATAAGAGGCCACAGATTACAAAACTGTCCACTGGATACCAGATGCAATGGTCTAAATTTCATCCACAGACCAAAGTCCCCCACAACTAGTGCCATCTTCTTCAGTCCCAACAGCAAACACCTAGTCTCCCAAAGGCTAAAAGACTCCATCCAATGGCACATCCATTTACTTGGTACCACCTAGTCTCACCAAGCAAGCTTTCAATAAAACAGAATAGTAATTCCTTCATCCTGACTGTCACCTCTGCTAAGCTAGCAAAAATTCTTTGTAGACAGCACCTTTCTGTCTGCAAGAAGAGAAATGTCAGCTCACTTAATTACTCACGATGTAATGCTGACTTCAGTCCTTTCCTGGAGGATTGAGTTCCAGCACGTCAGCTAGAAAGAGTTTGTCTCTTTCCCATTTGCTAAGCTATAACTCATCCTTCCCTTTTGTCAGTGCCCCCCCCCCAATCCTGGTACACTCAACTAAAAATAAAAATAAATAATAAAAAAACAGAGCTGCTGATGCTTTCAAGGCTTTGAATTCATCTTCACTTTGGGTTATACATTCCAGCACATTTATTTATTTGTAAAGGCATAAAAAAGCCTGTGTGTACTCTCATTTTAATAACCAGGGGGGGGGGGGGGGGGGGGCTTTCTTGCTCCAGGCATGAACACAATGCAAAAAGTGAAGCAGGACTTTGGATTTCAAAAAAGGGTCACATATCCCAGCACAAATAGCATTTCCCTCTAGTACCTTTTCCTTGGGTGCTGGCACATGCCAAAGATGTGATTTCCTACTTGCAGGAAAGGCAGATTCAACCCTCTGCTGGTTATACTTTATCCAAGGGGGTTTGTTGTTTTTGTTTTTAATCTGGGGGGGGGGGGGAAGCTACTGAGTACAGCAGAAGAGGAAAGGCTAACACCAGGCAAGAAGACAGATAAACAGTGGCTCAGTAAATCAAACTGCTGCACTGCAAAGCAGTTCCAGACAAATTCCTACATTAGTGACACTGCAGGACTTGATGCAGTAACAGGGTTTTTGCACACAGCCTAGAGCAAGCATGTGGCCAGAGATCTGAGTTGCAAAACACCAGTCAGTTCTCCTGGTTTTAATGCAGAGGCTGGTTTTGAGAAAGCTGCTGTGACATATTGAAGCTACATAACTTCCTGTGTCTGCAGCGTGCGAACTGCAGAGATCTGTGGGTGCCTCAGTATAGGCCGTGGATAAACAAACCTGAAAGACAGAAACCAAATCCCTGCGACTGGGGGAAGTGTGAAGAGAGCTTTCTCCATCTTCTATTAATACAGTTATTCCAAAAACCTTCCTTATGCTCATTAAGATGAAAGGCTTCAAAACCCAGAAGACCTAAGCCAGCTTGCACGTAACTACTCCAAACTGACTCCAATGGCTCCATTTCTAAGCACTCTCCGAAGAAAGCTGCTTTTGCAGAGAAAGCCAAGAGCTCAGTTTGTCAGCTTCAACTACAAATGGCACATCTCGTTTGAGTCTATTTCATTTTATCTTGTCAAGAGCGAAGGGAGAGTCCTGTGCTGTACCTGGCAGAGGGATGTGATTGTTTCTACACAACTGCTTTGTATTTGGAGATGGAAGGCACAGAAATCAATGAGCCATTCCTATGGTAGTGCAGTTTAAAAGCAGGATCTGTCCCTCACAGCGCTAGCTGACCTATACAGAAAAGGGTGCATCACAGATTCTTTGCCATTACTCCAATCTTTTGTTCTGTAAATGTTGTTCTGTGTTTTGCTAAGGCTAAAAAACACAGAGCTACTTAAAGGAAAAGAAAGATACTGCACAGTTCAGATCCCTGAGCAGCTACCTTGCTTGAGGGTAGGTATTCATGTATTCATTCATGTATGAGGGTACATGAATTTTCCAGGGACAGTTTGGGACAAAGTAAAATTTACACAGGTGAAGCAAAAAAAAGGCCCTCCCTCCCAAAAATAACAAAACAAAACAACACAACACAACACCCAGGCCAGACTAGGCCACACCCAGCTCAGGAGGACACAGAAGTGTTCATGTGAAAGGTGAGGAATACACTGTATTTTGGTAGGTAACATGACTCTCACTGGGATAAAATGGATGGAGATCTAGACAAAATTTAGAACTTCCCAATTACACTACCTATTGCTGGCCTCCTCACTCTAACCATGTGAGCACAACTTCTAAAGACATTAAGAGTTCTGACCAGGCTGTTGAGGACCTAGCAGTTTCTAAAAACAGTCTGTTAACTGTAATGCTTAGACTGAAGGCACCCAGGAGCTGTACAGTTTGCTGTTCATGTCTGTGCTAGAAGCAGACATCTCATCCATAATTCAGAGGAGTCTGGCACAGGCTTCCATAGCCCCTCTGGCATGCTGGGTTTTTAACTGCACCATGCAAAACACCTTAGGGAGATACATAGTTTCTCTTAGAAACGCTATCCTTCCCCCACCCCCCCCATGCTAGATGGGCTCTTCTTGCACAAGGGATTATCAGGGGGGTCTGCAGCAGTCCTGCCACGCCCTGGGTAGACAGAGAGCTCAGATGTACCCTACTCTGTAAGCAACCAACCTTTATCCTCCTCCTCCTCCCTCCCATCCATTCGGACAGAAGCACAGTTATTAAATAACCATAAAATCCACTTTAAACCACCATAAGTCTTCAGGGTATAGACGGGTATTAGGTCACTTCCTCCTTTTCTGGTCAGCCAAGAACTGTGCCAAAACTACAGCAGTTCTCTATGGTATTCTTAAAAGAACTGACAAAAACCCTTTGCTCACACTGTGAATGCTCCTAGTAGCACAGCTCTAAGCCTCATCTCAGCAAGTATTTTACCTCCCTTTCTCATGCATAGAAATTGAATGAAATCTGCACAGCAGCTTTCTTTTCCCTACCTGGGATAAACTGGCCAGATAGTATATTTGAAAACCTAATCTGAAGTCATTCTAGCATCACCTGCCAAAGGGCATTTATGAATGTAGCTCCAAGGTCACTCTTTTACTCTCAGTCACCTAGACAACTCTATGCATCAGCAGATACTCGCAGCAGGGAATTTAAATGCACAGCTTTGACATAGTCATGGTGTATGCTTACTACAGACTCTGTATGAAGATGGCTTCTGCTTCATATCCGGCAGGCTGCAAATCTATCACTATTGCGCTTGTTACTCTGCTGGCATTTCTCGGCCCTTCAAAAAGAACAGGGTTCTCTTCACCACACACACACTCCCCACCAGCCTTTTGTCCTCATATCATTTCAGAGCCTGTAGGAATAGCCAGTTTACTAAGGCTTTGAAAAGCCAAGTTATCCCACCATTGCACATGCAATGATGTCACATACACCACCAGCAATGCAGTGTCACATCAGGGACTAAGACAGATATGCCCATTAGACACTGCTCAAGAAGTACCCTACCGAAAGATCAACTCATACCAAGAACTTTTTCCTCATGTTCAGATGGAACTTCCTGTGTTGCAGTTTGCACCCGCTGCCTCTTGTCCTATTGCTGGGCACCACTGAGAAGAGTCTGGCCCTATCCTCTTGACACCCTCTCTTCAGGTACTTATACACATTGATTAGATCTCCCCTCAGTCTTCTCTTCTCCAGGCTGAACAGGCCCAGCTCCCTCAGCCTTTCCTCATATGACAGATGCTCCAGTCCCTTAATCATCTCAGCAGCTGGAGTCGCTCCAGGAGCTCCATGTCTCTCTCGTACTGGGCAGCCCTGGACACAGCACTCCAGATGTAACCTCACCAGGGCTGAGCAGAGGGGGAGGAACACCTCCTTAAGAAAATAAAATAAAGCACAAGAAAAGCACCTGCAAGAAAGCACCCGCGAGTTTTTTAATTTTCCTTCTTTAGCTCTTCTTTATCTATTAAGACACTGACATGTGTAGATTTAATATGATGGGCCAAGCAATCTCAATAATATATGTAGCAAGGATACGACAACAAGAAGAGAAATGTTATCTTGATATTTACATCTCTGCCTGGAAGCTACTGGTATCCTGACAGAGTCAGGAATTGCCTAATTGCTGGATTTTGAGATAGACAAGTATAGAGAACTCTCAATTTAACATTAAAAGATCATTTTAAAAAGATGATTTCTGCTAAGAATCTATTTAACCTTGCTCTTTAGGAGTCTTGCAGGGTCCAGGATTTTCACAGTGCCATCTGTGAAAATTTGGGCCAAGTTCTGTAAGATAATTACTCAATTAGAAATAAAAAGAAATTCATAAAAATGGTTAGCAAACTGCTTCTGCAGTTCTGAAGAGGAGATCAGATAAGTCATACACTCGTCCTATACTCTCAAAACAGAAAAGTTCTACTTACAGTAGTTTTTACCCTGTGCAAGTTAGGTGTATAAACTAAATGTGCATTTTCCGGAATGCACATACATACACACAAACTCCTGCACACAGGAAGCTTCTTTTACACATCTATAATAGGCATTATTTCAATGATTCCCTGTGCTATGAGTTACAGGAGTGGATTTTTTTTCTTATTATAGCTCTCTTTATTCCAGCATCATACTACAATAGACATTCAGCAGAGCCTGTAAAAGGGAAAGGAAACCAGAAAGCGCCTTAACCTGCTCAGCGGTTAGTGATTTGATTGGCTCCTTGTTGCGCTGGGTCTCCAAGGGGAGCGCAAGGCGGCCACTCATCAAATTATAGACCAAGTAGTTCAAATGCACAATGCTTTATTAATTCTCACATCCCATTTCAAAGCTTTCCACTTCGGGAGGTCTCATTTCACCTCTCAGCTAAGCAAGGAACAAACCGCTCTGTGACTGTGACCAGGTGGCGTAAAAACGACCCCTGGGAAGAGAAGGTGCCGATGCTACGCGTAAACTGAACCCACAACCTTCCTCAACGTGAGGGGCCTACGACGTCGTCCGCAAAGGGCAGGCGGGAGGACAAGGCAACGTAACTCCCATGGGAGCTGGCGCAAACGTTACCTCACCTCCGCGAAGGCCTTGAACGCACTACCGAGCCCAGCATAGTTCCTCTCCCCCCTCCCCAAACGTTACCAATCTCTGGCGATTAACACCTTCTGCCGTTCTCCCTGCGTTGGTGGCCTCCAGGCCTTGCAGGTCGCACCGCGGGTGCCGGGGAGAGCTCGAGGAGCGCGGCCGGCTGAAGGGACCTCACCCGCCGCGGATGCCCCTCGGGCAACATGGCGAACCGCCCGGCAGGGAGGCCTCGGCACCGGGGGCAGCTCCCTTCGGGGACCGCCTGGTGTGGTGTGCCTGGCCGCACCGCCCGGGCAGACCCAGCCTCTTCCCGCCTCCCCTTTCCCCCGCGCAGCGCCCACCGCCGCCCCGCGGCACCCCACTCACCACGACGCCTCCAGCGGGCAAGATGGCGCCGTCGAGAAGCCGGCAGGGCAACGCCGCCTCATCGCCTGCCTCATGAGCGGCCGTTTCTCACGGGCTGCTCCTGCTGCCAATCAGCGCCTCAGCCTATCAGAGCCCCGCGCTGCGCCCTGCGGGAGCCGCCCCCCGTTCCTCAGGAGGGAGGAGGGAGCCATTAGCCCCTCTGAGGTCGGCTGCCTGGGCCAGGTTGCCCCTAGGGCAGCTGCGCCCTGCGGGGTTTTCTCTTCGCGCCAGCACCCCCACCCTGGGGGTGTCCCTCCCCGGGGCCTGAGGAAGACGCTCATTGGGTTTGGTTGGAAACCGACCTCTGCGGCTTCCCGAGTAAAGCAAACAGGGAAAAGTGGAAGGGGAGGGGGCCTCAGTTCGGGGCAAACAAACCAAGTGTCCTTCACTTCCAGGCTTTATAACCGCACTGCTTGAGTGCCCAGGTCAGATTGCCTGCGGCTGGTTACAGGAGCCTGGAAAGCGCCTAGGGCTTGTGGCTGGCCCGGCTGCAAAAGGCGGTGGCGAGGCGGCACCTCAAGGGCACGCGGTGGAGTAACAGCACCAGAAAACACGCTGGCCTCCTTTGGGGGGGAAAAAAAAAAATAAAAAGACTTTTAGAGGCCTTTTCATGTTTCCAGCCTACATTGCTAGGTTGCTCGTTATGGCCCCTTGCTTGCATATGGCAAAGAATAAAAATTCTCCTCGCAGAGACAACAGCGCATCTGTCGGGAGGACGACCAGGGCCTAGGGTGGAGCACGAAGAGCCTCGAGGCCCGGACCGCTCTTCAGAGAGCGTTCAGAAGAAAATCCAAACCCAGCCTTTTCGAAAGGCCGCTTTGAATCAGTCCCCAGCAAACCGGTCCCTCAAACTGTTCAAATTTTAGGATTAGCTCAGTCCCAAGCAGATTTTTCACAGTATCGAGCCCATTTTCCTATCGCGGTGAACACCCGTTGCTCCAGCAGCTGATTCACCACTTCCCTCTAAAAAGGGTCTGCAAAGTCGCTGTCACTCCAGCCCTCCATTTCAGTTGTGTCAGTGAGCTGAAACGTAAAACACGTTCGTGCCCCTGAAAACCATTTCCAGGGCAGTTCAACCTGCAGGTCAAGGGGAAGCGGTTTCCAGCCAGTGCTGTTAGCTCTGTACACGAAGGATGAGAAGTAAGCGTTAGCTGGACGCAGACAACCGATTTGCACATATTACCCACCTCTCAGTTCCAGCAGTAGCAGAAATTGGCTTACATACGCTAAGCACGCATTTGCAAGGTAGCGACTCTGCTCACACGTTCAGCGAGGCCCTATAACGTTGTAAGAAAGCGCTCGACTTCCAACATTATACCAAAGTCAGGCAACAAATACTACACAGGCTTTCTTAACAGATGCAATCCTGCTTTTATTCTTGCAGTCCATGCTTTCCCACCGTTCGTGTAACTTGGCTGCAGCTGTGTGCCCAGATTATCCTTGGAAAAAAGCTTACAGTACCGGATTACGTTTCGTCTTATTTCATTAGTAGAAAACGCAGCAAAATCAAATCCTCACTCCTCGAAGTCATCAAGGACTTGTAGCAGGAAAATCTAGCAGTATTTTAAACACTTTTGTATTCAAAAGTCCTTGACCATCTTAGGTATTTGAGAAGGGAAGATATTGCGCAATAAAAAATGGGGGGAAAAGAAAAAAAATAGGAACATTTAAAACCAAAAGCAATATTGTATGTGTGCACAGATGCCACATTTTGATTAAATTTTTATTTAAGAAAGACCTTTAGTTTAGTTGGTTCATATTAGCTTCCTTGTGCAATGAAAGCACAAGGACGTTGGCTGGGCAAAACCACCTGCCTCTCAACGTGCCTCTCTCTCCCCAATGACTACTGAAAAAACTTAGTCAGCTTAAGCTCTTAAGTTAGGCACCTCTGTGAAGTGTCTAAAGTTAGGTTGGATGAATGCAAGCCAAGCTGTCGAACAGATGGAGTGAAATCCTCCTCTTGATAACAGGAACTTTATATCACTGCCATGGATAAGAAGGGCAGCTAAAAAAAGTCAAGGAGGTGGTTATATAAATTTCAAGAAGGCCTACCAGCAACATGTAAAGGTAAAACTTTTTGACAGATCTGGAATATTCACTTCCCGCTGAAGACTCTCAACAGCCAAGCTGTAAATATTCTGCAGCAAAAATGAGATGATAACACTAGAGCTACCGTACTACGAAACCACAGAAACGTACTGATGCAGCACAGAATTGCAAAGCATTAGGAAGCTGGGGTCTGGAGCACACAAGACAAAAAAATAACATCAGGACAGTGGCACTTACAATGAGTTTAGTACATAAATCAGCTGAGAGGCAGATGTGAACAGAAAGATAGTTGACTACCAGCAGATAACTAGACATCTTATTAAATGCCAAAAATGCTAACAAATAGACTCATTCCTTTTCACTTACAGAGCTGTAAAATACTCTTGCTTACAGCAGATTTGACTTGATGTCGCTTTTTACCTTGCTTATTCAGAGTCTGGAACATCTGTTAACGTATCTTCCTCATCTTAAAAATGACATGCTTCCTTGTTGTATTTCACATGTAATTGAATTTCAGAAGATACGTGTCTCAGCACAGGACCCATTTTTCTTAATTAGCTGCAGATACTTTAAATGGAGTAATATAGGCAATATTTATTTCCAAGCATCAAGATCCTTCAGAGAGATATCTGAAATAACCCAGAATGACTGGAAACTGGTTACAACATGTTTCTTACAAAACTTCATGAAGCAATTAGTTTCCCATTATGTGTGTTCTATTATCCATACTAAAATGAATAGTGTATGCTACATGCAATTTTGAGGCAATGTTTACTTAGAGAATGGATGAGATCTGAACAAAAAAGCAGCTTTTTCCTCCTCTGATTTAAGCAGCTTTTTTTGAAGGAGAGTTACACTATTTCCTAGTCTCTTTGGGAAGACAAATAGATGAAGTACTTTGAGTTTGGGTTTTTTGTTTTTTTTTTTTTTTCCCTTTCCCCTATTACCTTCAAACTTCCTCCAACAGTTGTAATTGTTGAGAAATTGCAGAGCTGAAATTATCAAGGGATGCACCTCTGTAAAAGAAAAAGTAGCAAAGACTACCTTATAATATAACCTTATAATGCCATTCTCTTAAAGCAAAAATATGGTTAAAAAAGTGACAGCGTGATAACAGCCTCCCAGAGCAGGGCTGCTTTCAGAGTCACCTTTAGTCATTTCAGTGACAAAAATACATTTTTACTACTTGTTATCTCTGCAGAACACACACAGCTATGGGAGCCTGAGCTGCACTGTGACCCAATTAGTGTAGTCATCCAGTTGCACAGCTAAACCCTATGTTCAGCTATGACTAAAAAATCCTAGTGAAGATGACGTGAAGAACGTTTGACCTCCCAGGATTTATGTTACTGATGATGATGAGCCGAAATGGCCTACATTTTTCTGCAGATCCAAGCAGAATGTGGAGGGCCAAGGAAAAAACATTCTAAATTGGACATATGTCAGAAATACTGAGTCACAAGCCTCAAGGTGAACAAGGTCATTTTTACAGTTTCTTTTTTCAAAGCAAAACCTAGATTTTATTATATAAGGCAGTGTTGGCAGCTCCAAGAATATGCAGTCTTTTTAGCAGGCCCTTTGCAGCATTAACATCATTTGGGCCTTAGAAAGGCTTGCAGATGCCAAAGCTTCCATTTTAAAGAGAGAATTGGTTCTGTATTGCAAAATATTTAATGACTTTTCCGTTAAAATGAAATGAAACGACAAAATAGTTATACAATTTTACTAGTTTATATTTCAATTCATAAAGTATACACACTGCAACTATGCTACCACAATGTCCACGCATCTAATATTGATGGAGTTACAGTATTTTTTTGGTATTAAACAATAGAGATAATGTATGCAGTTAAGGAAAAAAGCTTGGACATAGCATGTTCTATTCTGTAGTTACAGAGTACATTAGCTAGCATTAGTACAGTAAACAAGAAAAAGGTAGAAATACAAAATAAACCAAATATCTTTATATACAAACCAGTGCCTCTTATTGTTACCAGCTTATACTCACACTGCACACAAAATTTATCCACTGATGCAATAGATACTTCGGCATAACACAAACCATTATAAATTAAAAAAAAAATTACAAGGTGCAAAACTCCATTCTACAGCTTTCTGGTGAGAACTCAAGACAATCCAACGGATAAGAAATCCAAGCATGTTTAGCACCTATTAGTGCAACTGCATCGAGTGTGGAAAACGACCTACACAACCTCTGAACATGTTACCAGGGAAGCCAGTTGGACAGCTATAGATCCTCGCAGCTACACTCACGCAGTGATTTTGCCTCATATATATCTCAGTTTACTGTTTCTTTGTCCCATTCATACCTATGTGCAAAACTAAATCCTGGAAGCTTTCTCAGAGCTTCACAGAAGGCCTGCTACAGCTGGGTAAAAACCAAACAAAAACAAAACAAAAAACCCGACAAAAAACAAACAAAAAGACTTACTTAAATGTCAGATCATCCACATAATTAGTACTTTTTAGCAGTCCTGGTGTCGGGGGTTTTAATGCCGTTGATGTGTGGAACTAACAACACGACACCAAAGTGAAACAGAAATTTGCCAAGAATTCTGATTATTCTCGTCTAGCACTTAGACAAAGCTCCCAACCTCAGGTTGTGAATTTGTTTGGCAGCCCATGCCAAAAAAGCCCAGAGTTGCATAGAATTGATTAGTAACAGAAAGAAATGCCAAACACTGAGAGATGGATGCTGCATCTACTAAAACAAAGTGGGGTTGCTCCGACAGGAATGCTGAAATCATCCCCATTCATAAAGCAAAACATGTCACCTCCTACTCTCCATATCCTACCTCTGGGGACTGCTTTCTGGCACTGATGTAGTTCTTGCTAAAGTTTTCTCTTTTTTTTCTATTTTTCTTTTTTTTTCTTTTTTCTTTTTTTTTTTTTTTGCTTTGTTAGTGACACTTTTCCTTTCAAATAAAATATTAAAAAAGGTTATAACTGTAAAAAAACCTATCATATGTAAACTTAACAATTAGGGTTTGGTAAGTTCTCGTACCTAGTCTGTGAAAAGCCTCCAGCCAGACCGCAGAATGGAGTGTTTCTCTGAAGAGCTTCAATCTAGCTACAACACCTGTTAAATATCAGTAGTATGAAGATCCCGTGTCTAGCAATAAAGCCTTTTTTTTGTGTTTCCATCCTCTTTATCACTGACCTATAGAATCCTGACATGCTGTGTTTCTATCTTATTTACATTCTGGTCCTCTCATGTCACAGAATTAAACATCTGGCCAAGGAAGGCAACAAAAGGTGTTGTGTTAAGAAGGTGTGTTTGACAGAGTTCTGCTTTTCAACAAGTCTCTTTTCCTTGGACTCCAGTCACTGTTTTTATAGAGCTTATTGTTCTGTTGAACCATGTTTTCTTTGCAGCTTGTACCTCATTCAATGCCAGACCCAAATGGTGCTCCAAATCCTGCAAACAGGAGAGTGATTTATTTGATTTGTTATTTATACACAGCACAAAGTTATGTAAGTTAAACTTAGAAGGCTCTAGGACATCTACAATCTCTTGGCCACTGCAGAAGGTAAACAAGTCTTACATAAATTAAAAGTAACACCACAAGCAGATGAAATAAAAACCTTTAAAAAGCGAAACAAGTCTTGTGTTATTGCCCTTTGTGAAACATCCAAATTTCATTAGTACATCCATATCCTCTAATTCATTCCTATCAAAAGACTAAGAAGGAAGTATTCCCACAGGAAGTGGCCTTTCTGCAAACTAGCTTTTGAGTGCCTATGAAGAAGCAATGACATGCCAGACTGAGGCACAAAGAACAATTTTTTTTTATATTTTACTCCAGTATCTAGAGCGCTTTCCAATCACGCTTTATTAATAAACATGGCCAACATATCTCGTGCTACTTCTTAATTCAACACTTATTATGAAATAAAGGAAATGCGTGATTCGGGACTTTGTTAAAGCTAAACAAAAAAAGCAAACCCCCGCACTTCATCGAAGTAGCTGCAGAAGATCAGTCACTAAGTACTGTGCTGCAGCCAGGCAGATGTCTGGATGCTGTAGCAACTGGTAAATACACTTCATACTATTTCAATTATTTTATCTACATACACTATATTTTTCAAACCCAATGTTTGGTTAACTAACCCATACAGGAAATAGCAGGTTGCAGTTTCAACCAACAGGATCTGGGTTCCAACCCCTCTACAACAAACACATTTTCCTATGAGCGCAGACATACCGTGCGCTATAGAATGAACCCCCAAAGCATTACCTGTATTTTACACTCCGCTTCCACTAGCTGCAGTTTGGTCTGGGCCAGCTCAAGCTCCATTTCCCTCAGTTGGTTTTTCAGAGTTTCCTTCTCCTCATCCGTGTCCTCATCTGAACCCTCCTTGGCAGAACTGGCAACCTTCACACGGCCTTCTTTATTGAAGAACTCCCGGCAATGTTCACAGTCATCCACTTTTTGCTAAAGTAAATACCTGATTGTGAATGCTTGTATTGAAGTGCTGGTGATATGATCAAAGCCTTTTCCTGCCTCTGCTCTGGCAGAGCAGCACAACGCAAGAGGGACCACTAATGACTTACAAACTCGGGAACTCCTGCAGAACGCAGCCGAACAGGAACTCCAGCCCAGCCCAGGCCTAGGGGCTCCAGAAACACGGCTGTATTTTTGGTAAAATTGCCCTGCTGCAGCAATGGGCTCTGTATAACCTACATGTTACTTTATGGTAAGACAGCCAGAGGAATCTCCTCCAGGATAAAAACAAGACTCCTCAGAGCAATTAATAGTTATTATTTACCAGCATCTGTATGTAACAAATGGGCATGGGAGAGAGCTGACAACTACTCGTTGCCCCTCCAAGATCTCCCCTTATAATCATCTTTCCAAAACTGTAAGTCAACAAGAAACTCCTTTTCAACTTTCCCTTTGGTAATGAAATAAATTGTATGCCTTCTATTACTATAGAAGTGCTATCTGGCCTCTTACCCGTATTTTCTCAATTTCAGCTTTATTTGCTGTTTGTTGCTTTTCCAGTCGCTCACTCAGCTGGGAACAAATCTAACGGAAGAAAAACTATGTTACCAGATCATTTATAAATGTCAGTTTTCTCTCAAACAAACGCTAAAGCACATATCAATGCTACAGCAATATTAACATGGATAGTTTAAGGTCTCTGAAAAAGTGTGGGAAATTGGGATGCTGCATTAAGTCTTTTCATTGATCATAGTCTTATTCTTCTCATTCTATACATATTCTTCTATAACTGCAGAAGAAGGTGTGGTTTCAATGTAAGTTATTAGCAGTTTGGCCTTGTTAAAGGAGTCAGAAAAGGTTAGGGAAAGTGTGGCTCTTTTTGTTGCCTTTGGGACAAAGGGAGCAACCAAGACAGCAAGAATGGTAAAAAAAAAAAAATAATAATAATAAAATAAAAATAATCCATCCCTCAAGACCTGTGTGATGCAGACTTAAGAATGTTTTGATGGTTATGGGCCCACTAAATAGATGCATTAATTTGCTCCCTTGATATCCTGTGACCAGGAGCATGAATCCCAAAGCAAAATCTTTGAAAGGAAAAAGGTCTCTTGGCTTCTTCTTAAGTGTGATTACCTTCTGATAGAAAAAGCGAAGATGGATGAGAGAATTTTTTGGATCAGAATTTGGATTACAAGAGACCGTTTGAACAACATTAGGGTCTAACCGATGCTGTAGTGACTGGTGACCTACCAACACCTATTGTCAGAGCTAAACAGAACTGGCTTTCCACTTAAAATAGCTAAAATGTCCTCTCAAATGTATGGCAGAGATTACGCTTATTTCCAGAAATCTCCTCAAATACCAAAGAAAGGCTTGCAGTTTGGAAGCAGAATACATGATAACATTAAGTTGTGCTTACCTGTTTATAGTCACCAATAATAGAGCTGTTCTTTTTGATCTCTGACTCTGCCTTATCTAGTTCCCTACGACACATTTCCTTCAGCTGTAGGAAGAAAAAAAAGTATAAATATGTACAGCCTTAAAAAGACAAAAAAAATCAGAGGGTATTTTCTCTTTCTCCTTAACCTTGCTCTCTTTTGCACAGACCTATACTCTGCACCAGGGAACAATGGTCTAGCTCAGCTCCACACAAACAGGGAAAAGCTGGACTCTCGTGGCTCTGACTGCTAGAAAAAATTGACTTGTTTAGAAAAGAAAGTATTAAAAAAAATACTGATGGCTGAAATCCTATGCTGCTTCTCTGGGCAGCAATCTTTGATACAATCTGTGCCTTCATGATTTCAAGTTAAAAATTCACTGCCCTACAAAGCACCTGCCAGGAAAGCACAGAATTCTGCTTTGCTGACGTCCTTTACACTACAAAAGAGGCAGAAACATGACTTGGAACATTAAGCCCTTCCCACACTTGTCTTTCTTTTTTTTTTTTTTTTTTTTTTTTTTGCTTCTGTACTGCACAGAAATGTGAAAATGACAGAATTGCCCTTAACCTGAGCTGACTCTTCTTCCAGGCGCCTCTTTTCTTCTTCTGCATCAATCAACTTCTGTTTGGTCATTAGCAGTTCTTTATTCAGAGCATCTGCCTTTTCCTCTGCCTGAAACACATGGAGTATAGCGTTTAAGAGAGGCTTTCTTACTGTGCTGATGCTGCTAGATACCCATGGGCGCAGGCTCCAGCAGGACACTGTCAAGAAAACAAGTCTCTTCATATACATTAATAACAATACAGCTCCAACATTCTGAAAACTACTTTTTTCAAAAGTTCCACTTACAATGGCAAAGCAGGAACAAATTAAAATTAGCAAAGTATATCACAACACTCCATCATCATAAGATGCTCCTTGAATTCAGCGATTAGTTTTAGCAAAATTGGAGTAGGGATTGCTCCCAAGAAATCCAATTACAGAAATAATCTTTGCTTTCTCATCAAGCCTGGAATTTGACAAATAAATTTTGAAGACAAAGAAAGGCACAGAACAGTTCATGATATACAATATCAATAATAGGCTGTAACAACCTTAAACCTAAGTTCAACCTGCAAATATCCAAACTTCCAGTGAAAATGAAATTAATGAAAAATGCCTCAGGAACATTTAAAAAACACCAAAAACCTCTAGGAGGCCTACCACTGGATGTGGCACCTTCTTTACAAAGTCATCCCAAAAATACTGCATGAAAAAACTCATCTACCAACACAAACATAACAGTCAAAGATTATCCGCTCCTTTAAGGAAAGAGATGTTCTACCAGAAAGCGTACAATCCCTTTTTTTACTACAGTTTTTAAATAATAAAGATGTTTAGTTGTCTTTTTTGGGAACAAGAAATCTTCTCAGCAGTTTCCATTCTTGCATGGTACAAACTGATGCCAAATCACATTACTGCATTTGGAGGTGATCTTGCCTTTCTAACGGGTGAAGTGAAATACCTTTTTTTTTTTTTTTTCCTGAGATACCCTACAGCAAAAAATAGGTGCTTGATAAATAAATTTTGGATAAGTGGAAATACAAAGGTATCGCTGTGTCAGGAAAAAAATAAAAGTGATGGAAAACTTTACATTTCCCTAAAAGAAACAAGAAAAATCTTGGGCTCTTCATAAACCACCCAAAACTATCACTGCAAAAGCAGACACCTTTTCCTGTCACACAGCAAACTGACACACAGCAACTTAGTGCTTCCCAATAGGTGTATGAATTCCACATAAAAATAGATCAATAATTCAAACGGTATATAAAATGTTCAGGCACTAGCTGTACCAATTCCCTTCAAAAGAAGGGAATCAAAAGGTGAATTTTAGACCCTTGCAGTCCTGCTGATCCTTTAAAAAAAGATGACAAAGGCAAAGAGAACATCTTTTCATTATACATGGTTTTAAGCTGTTTTAAAGTGAAAGAAAACTGGGGTGTTGGAGTCCGACAACAGCAGAAGAATGAAGCCTATTTTCTGCTATAGTGCAAAGGAAATTAAGGAAATTCTTGTATTTCCAAGCGCTTTGCTTTGATCTTCTAGGCTGCAAGATTTCAGACACGCCACGGAGGTATCAGAAAAGGCGTATTACACAATGTCCTTTGGTACTTTTCTTTCAGGATATCTAAGTAGTAGACATGAAACTTCCGATTTCAGAATCCAATTAGAAGATTCAATCAGGGTCCTACATATCCCTCCCAGCCCCTCCCCGGGGATGGGCTATCTCAAAGATTTTGCTTAGTTTTGTTCCTCTTTCAGCTCTCCATTTAAATGAATCCACATAAAGCATAATTATTCAAATTAATCAAAATAAAAGCATAGCATATAGAACCCTGCCTCATATGGGCTCAAGCAGCCACAAACAACAGTTAGCAACTGGTACAAAAAATGTCTTCAGTACATTTTTTGCTGGGGTCCACCCTCTGAGTGCAGCTGCTGGGCAGTCTTTCTGGCCTTCTACGAGCTACCTTTAATGAAATGAAAAAGCATAGATAATATGAAGTGAACATATCAATGCTTTGTGAAAACTCTGCATGGAACATACTTTTATGATTCATAGCACATTTTAACAATAAAAGGGCAGCAGATGCAATATACCTGAAAGTCATTAAAACAAACCTTATAAGGAGCAACATTCATCCATTGCCAGCAACATGGACAGTGAATACTTTTCTAAGAGAAAGTTTCCAGGAGACCATGGGAATCCTTAAATTCTCTGAAGAAGATAAGCTGAAACATTTTAAAGCCTGTCAGCTCCTGCACTATACGATTTGCAAAAGTCAGTTTCCTTTGAGATTTCAGAAATGCACTTATCTTGGTTCAGAACAAGAATGGCGAAACATGAGCGCTTGAACTCCTCTCCTCATCTCCCCAAGCAGATAGGCTAAATTCATTCTAGCCTACCACACACACTACCAAAGCCAGTATCTTTCAGTCTCTGCAGCTCCTGTAAAAAAGCATATCCTAATAAAATCTCCCAAACTTGAGTATATAAAGAAGGGAATGGGAGTGTGAGCTTAACAAGAGTCCTGTAACACAAACTGAACCCAAAGCTTTCCTCCTCAAAACTCTACTGACAGAAAACCACCAATGATGGGCAGACTTCAGAAAAATATTTTCAGAGTTGCCTGAGGTATTTGCAAAACTGATTCCGCTGACAGCCAGACAGACTTGGACATTCAAGTTTTTAGGCACTATGCAAAAGCCTGTCTGCAGTGAAATCTTACTCGTGGAAATACCAGTTGAAGGAAAACAAAATACGGAATCTATCCTCTTATCGCTGTAACAATTCAAAGATTTGACTATTTTAGTTCCTGCTATACTTTCTTTCCCTACATAGAGGAAGCAACTTTCTTCTCTCCTGTCCCTCAAATTGCTCTGTATGCTTTTCAGAACATCAGCATTTCAGTCACAGGTCCTCTCTCTCATGAATTGTCTGAGGCAGGCCTCCATATTGTCATTCTGCAATACGGACATGGAGTATACGGACAATCCTATCCCATCCAAGTCAATAACACCATTTTCTGCATCACATTAGACACCCTGTAAAGGTGCTCCCCATCCCATGTAATGTCAAAATCTGCACCCGCTCAACCTGTGGACCTGACAGGATTATAAGTAGCCCAGCTTCAGACAAACATATAGGCAATCCTTAACCCTGGAGGCAAGACATGAATGAAAACATATCGAACAAAGAATATGGGATTTATCAGTTGTGCCAACAGAAAAGGCAAGTTTACAAAGTACAATACTGTTCTCCCGACTGATACCTCCAACGAGAAGGGTAACTAAGAATTGGTCTTAGAACCTTGTCTCCACTAGACAGCATAAGGAAGTGTCTTACATTATCTAAATCCTTTCGCAGAGCAATCTTGCTGGTCACTAGTTCATGTGCAAGATCATCATTTTCTTGCTCAAGCCTCATGTTTGCTTCTTGTAGGCGCCGGTTATCACGCTATGGGAAACAAAACAAAAGAAATTAAGAGAAAACTCTTACCAGATGCTCGTCTGTTAAACACAGTACTTATTGCACCTGAGCACAGAGATACAGCTTATATCCCAAGTACGAAAAGACAATTCTACCAGCATGGAATTCAATGAGGACAAAACCAGCTAGCCATAATTTAAACATAAAATAAATAAATGAAATATAAATGGTTTATTCTCAAGGCTAATAAAGAATTCTCCTTAACTATTACCTGCTAAGCTAGAGAAATGCTTTTGGAGAATGCATAGGTGGGGGTGTCATTCAGCCATCAATACCTTGCCAAGAGCTTCCTGCAAGTACTGATTTTCTTGGCTCAAAATAAAATTTGCATGCTGGAAATAGGTGAGAGAGAGGAGGATCCTGGGAAAAACATTCTTTTTTCTTCTGCTACAGTTCCCAGCACACAGATAGATGTTAAAAAAAGCTCACATAAACTCTTCTGCTTAAAATATATAAATTTGTGTGTGTGTGTGTTGGTGTTATATATATGCACATAATTTTATATATAACATATATTCCTTTTTCTATATGTATATATAGAAAATATATATATATAATTATACACTTACTGCAACATGTATCATTTGATATTGGGGAGAGGAGTGAAGACAGGATTATAATCAATGGAAGGCAGAGTTTGGTCAATATAGGAGTTTTCTTTCTGTTCTTAGTATTTGACATAATTAGCCCACTACGTAAGTGCTGAAAAGGGGTTCTGCTGAAACAGTTTTATGAGCCAAAATATAAATTCACACTGTTCTTTTCATTGTGAAGACGGGCTCACAACAATCCCATTCCAATTAACATTGCCAGTATATGGAGTTTTACTACACGCTCCCGTAGCGGATTCCCCTGTTGCATCAAAATCAGTCACATAATACAGAAAACAGCTGAAAGAAAAAGC
Organism: Struthio camelus; assembly: GCF_040807025.1. NCBI lineage: Eukaryota > Metazoa > Chordata > Aves > Struthioniformes > Struthionidae > Struthio > Struthio camelus. The sequence goes on from NC_090961.1 coordinate 2,246,087, forward strand.
AGTCAAAGTAGCAGCTTCCTACAGGCACCATGCGTTAAATCAGACTGGAGTAGGTGTGCGTTACCTCATATCTTTCTATAGGATCCTCCTGTTGAGCTTGCTGCTCTCTCATGGTATGATACTCCTTTTCATATTTCTTCAGCTTCTTCTGACTAATCTAAATTAAAGCAGCCCATTAGTTCCTGCCCAGAACATCGATAAAGGAATATACAATTCACAAAGGGTTATGGTTTAGGGAACTCTTGCCTTTTTTACAAAACACAGCTAATACCTTCACTCAATTTTGAGTGTCAAATCATTAGACATGGTCAAAAATTCTAATGCATTCAATGTAATTGCAGAAGTATCCCTTCCCCTTCTCCTTTTGCAGAACATAGAAAAGCTTTTGAAAAGGATCTATAGGAGCATCCTACCTGCATTTTCCCCGGCACCCATACAACTATCTGATATTTCAGTCACGGCTCAGCAAAACAGACTGAGTTGAAACCCACTAGAAGTGTTTACTTTTTGAACTTGCAGGAGTGTTTGGTTTACTTTCCATGAGCCTGCAAATGCTGAAAGGACAAGTGCAGGCTCAGCTGACGTTTCTGCTAGTGTTGTTCAAGCTCAGTAGAAAACAATCCAGTCCCAGAGCTGCCTCGGTATCTCAGGCAAGCAGCAGCAAGCAGTTCAGATGCGGCATACGCTCTGTCCCCACTGCTCTGACATTCAGATGACTGGAAAACTGTTCTCAGCTTTGACGGGCTCTGCACAACGCAGGGGCAAGCGACTCTCAGGGTCTCACTTTCCCCTTCGGTGAGAAGGGGCAGAAAGGTCGTGTTAAGTTCTGCATTTTGCGCACAGTGCTCCAGTCCTGCAGGCACAGAGAACACCAAAGTGAACCTGCAACAGATCCTGACCAGCGCCTTTCCCAGTGCCGGGTAGCAGGTATGCCATGTGCTATGGGGCTTTAGCAAGACAGACCACTGCATGCATTGCATGCGTTTCACATGTAAGTTAGTATACATCTGCATTAAATCTCTAGTAATAAAAATTTGAATCTTTATTATGTTAGTAAACCAATTAAATTAATAAAGATTGATGGTTATTTTTTCCTCTTAAAAAGGTCTTGTCTGATAAAGATATCAAACCATTTGAGCAAGCACAATGAAAGAAAAAAGGCAAAACATGGTTTAGTGTCTTCTACCTTTGGTTTTATCATTAAACAGTTATACTTGAAATGAACGGTGGAAAACTGGGAGCTAAGCTCCCTCTAGTGAGAGTTGCACAGAAACATTTAACCATACTTCCGTTGACATTTTTCTGAGAAGCCAGTCCATTTAACTGGAGTCAATCCAGTCCCATCCCAACTGCAGAAATTATTCTTTCCACTCAAGAGGAATCTTCAGGACATTAACCCTGTACTCGCAATGACGCCAATAACTTCAGTAGATTATTATTGCACTGCTTCGTCCCTGCTGAAGTATGGTTCAAATTGTTGGTTTTCCTACACCAAATCTCAAGCTATGGACAATGTTAGATTTTGAGAAGTAAGGCATCCAGCCACGTGACAGGAAAGGAAGGAAGTCATACCATTATGTTTCTATCTTCTACATTTCTGAGTGCATCACACCAGTTTTGCTTTTAGATGTTAATAATGAGGTGATCATGAGAACGGTTGCTATTGTCACCAATTTTTGACACTGGAGCCTTAGAGGGACCCGTGCTCTGGGAAGGTTGGGGGGCCTTTGGGTTTGCATGGTGACAGACGGCAGAAATTCACAACCAAGTCCAACTGCAGCTTTTCAGGGGTGCAGAAGGCAGCAGTAGCTCTGTTAACATTTGACTGCAACCATGAGAAGGGACCAGAAGAATCTAGCGTTGTCTCCAGCTCATCATTTACTGACCTCCTTTTCAGCAGAATGCTGTTGTAATCGCAAGGCTACCTCTTCCCTTCCTATAAATGATTTATTTTGACATCAGACCCTTTTCTGCTCAAAAACACATCCAGACAAAAAAGGCTGAAGATTTCTATCGACAGCAAAGGGCTTATATTTTAGGTCAGAAAAGCAATGAATTGCAGCATTATAATTAGAGCAAACAAGCAGGGGTGAGATAGGGAAGCGCCAAGCGTCTGTGCAGAGCCCAGCAGCGCAGCCTGTGCTGCCCCGCAGCCCCCCAAAAACACATCCCGCTCGAGGAGGCAGCGCACGGCCGTGCGGCGTACCACACACGCATGCGCTCCAACTGCTGCAAACAGCGCTGGGAACGCAGGGCATTTTGGCACAGTAGAAAGAGGAACAAGTTCTGAAATATGAAAGGCAAATGCAACCATTACACGTTATCTTAACTAGACGTATATTTAATGACAGACCTATGGCTAATGATTAGATGAGCTAAAATGGCTTACTTTCTTCCTGCTTATTCCCTAATCCCTATGCTAGTTTCACGTAAGACGTGCCTGGAATCTACGCAGAATATTTATCTTGTGATGGGCAGATTTGCGTTAAACTATTTCAGGAATACAAGATGCCATGAATGTTAACATACTAGGGAAGCTGTGTACTTAGGCACTGATGCTGCAAAAGTGTTCCTCCAGCAAAGCTTAAGTAAAAAAGAAAATCTGAACCATGCCAGTGTACTCGACCAAAATTTAATATACATGAAACTGTAAAGAAAGAGTCACAGCTTCCTTAAATACACAAAATACATCATCAAAGCTCAGTTTCAGAACTGAATCATCATATCTGTAAAGAGGAAACAATAACTTTCCACCAGTAATTTTTTTCTGAAATTCTATTTTTAAGGGCTTTTTCTAGAGCGTTAATATAAAGGCTTAGTTACAACATGTGCTGATTAGAGAAGCAATTGACTTTCAGCTGTGAGATAACGCAATAATCACTATCCGTAACTTAAATCTTAATGTCAAAGGCTAGGAATATTTCTTACATAGCTCTATATAAGAAAGATGGCTTAGTGGACAATCAAAATCCAAAAAGAATAATAAAATCACTGTTTACCTCAGTAGTTGAAATACATAAGAGAGTTATCCGAGTAATTTCTATGACAAAATAGGAATTACTGAGATTAATTTATTTATGGAGGGGGAATATTTGGGGGACAGTATCCCAACCGTGCACACACAACTCTGGTTTCTATGTTTCTATTCACAGAATCACAGAACGGTTGAGGTTGGAAGAGACCTCTGGAGATCATCTAGTCCAACCTCCCTGCTCAAGCAGGGTCACCTAGAGCATATTGCCCAGGATCGTGTCCAGGCGGGTTTTGAATATCTCCAGCGAAGGAGGCTCCACTACCTCTCGGGGCAACCTGGGCCAGTGCTCAGTCACCCTCCCAGTCAAGAAGTTTCTCCTCATGTTCAGATGCAACTGCCTGTGTTTCAGTTTCTGCCCGTTGCCTCTTGTCCTGTCGCTGGGCACCACGGAGAAGAGTCTGGCCCTATCCTCTTGACACCCCCCCCTTCAGATACTTGTACATACTGATAAGATCACCTCTCAGTCTTCTCTTCTCCAGGCTAAACAGGCCCAGCTCCCTTTTCTTCATAGAAGAGATGCTCCAGTCCCCTCATCATCTTAGTCCATTCAAAAGAAGGCTCCCATAGGACCAGAGATGACATTTTTATGTGATACCCAATTTCTGTTATATAAGTTTAGCAGCCGTCCTTCATGGGCATAGTGGTAGAGGTAAAATAGTTTCTAAAAAAGCTGCAATGTGCTTATAAATTCCCTTAGCCCTTTTATACCTGCAAAATCTCTTGATCTGACCAACAGAGTATTCCATAGTCTTTCAGCAGAGTCTTAGAAAAGACGGGCTTTTGCATATTATTCAAACTGTTTTTGTTCACAAACTCCTTGGTAGTCTTATGAAGTATTTTTCAGTTCAACACAATGAAGGCGAATGTTCCATCTTTAGGCTATTTCAGCCTCAGCAGTTCTTTGCCACAGTTCAGATCTATCTGATTTCCTACACCAGTCTGTAAAGGCTTACATGTGAGCTGTACTTTCTGTAGGATTTCCCATTAATGCTTTTCCTACTACCTCTGTGTACAAACCTAAATTCTAATTATTCTTTGTTTTTCCTGAATATTTGGTAACGCTTACTGTAAGAGCAGTCAACCAGTGATTTGGAGAACTCAAACAGCTGTGACGATCACATTAAAAGGCAGTCTAGATTAGATTGTTAGCCTAAAAATACCCTCACAGAAAACAGTAGGTACTCACAAAAGATTCATGTTCAGAAACATCTGCACACTAAGCTCTTGCACAGGACATGTCAGAGCTCTAGTTCCAACCACAGTATCTTTTACACTTCTTTCCACTACCCAAACGAAAAGCCAGGAAGGAAGCCACTGCTGTAATCCTCCCACTTGGACTGCTCATGACAAACAACATTTTTCTGCATTTTTACAAAACTTTACCTAATCGTGGCAGCTCCAGACAGCACACAATTCTGCCAACACTTTGATTAATTTCAATACAAAGGACACTCTCCTCAGACTACAAAGGTCATAACTGATTAACCTGTTATTGTAATTATTTAAATAAATTATAAAATGGTCTCGAATGGGAAAATTCATTTAAACTGTTAATAAAAAAGCAGCGTACATTCCCCACCAGAAACAATTATAAATCAAAGCCTCACACCAAGAACGTATAAACCTGAAGATCACTTTCCTAGCTTGATTTCTAAGGAGTGTTAAACACCAACTCACAGTCCTTCATCTCCCTAGATCTGTAAATCTATCAGCGCATTTTAATATGCTACCTATTTGCAGTACATTAACATTACATACCCATACACAATTAAAGATGGCCACACTCTGTCTGAAAAGCTGGTGTTCTGTTTCTGCATTATTTACTCCTTTTTAAATTAAATCTCCTCATTTCATCTCAATGAAAGGTATTACCCTTTTTGAAGCTATTATGCGATACAGATTTCAGCAAAGAAACGCAGAGATGCTTTTAATTGTTTTATTTTAGTGCTATTAGTCATTTAAGATTTTCTGAGTGGTCTGATTTTTGGAGCATTGAATATTACTCTCTGAAAGCTAGACTCTTTTCTGAGTTCTCAAGGCAGGCCCATATCACTCTGAAAATCTGGGGTTTACTGTGTTTCACTGCAAAGCATCTGCAACGTATTTACACTGGGACAAGCAGGTTGCATAAAGGTGCTGCAACTGTACCCATCAAAAGTATTCTCACAGTTGCTATTACCACATCTTTACCTTCATATTACATGCTAACTCCATCAGCTTTTTTGCATTTTCCTCTGAACGGTATCTCTTGGGCAGCTGCACACGGAAGAATTTTAAAGCTCCTTCAAAGTCAGTTAGCAACAAATCATCCTTGGTAGTCTAGAAACAGGAAAAGAAAAATTAGTAACTGCAAAGCAAATTTTGGACAACTGCTTTATTCCCAGAGACAATAAAGCAACAGCAGTTTCCTAAAGCTCCAAAGAAAGTATCTATCTTTTAGCTTTCTGCAAATAATGTGCGCTTCCATTTCTGCAACCTTCTATTGCCCGCTGTCCCACCCGTCTAAAGGCACTGCCCTGCGCCCAGCACGACAGGCAACAGCACGCGTGGCACGGGCAGTTGTCAGGATTTTTTAATCATAATAGTTCTGTAACAGGCATCTTAACTTCTGATACTGTTCATGGTGATGCATAAAACGTTAAAGTTGGGTACTCACTTTTAATAATCCCAGTGCAACGTTAAAGATAACACTTATTCCCTGAAGAGAAAAACATCGAGAAAATAAATTAATTTCTCAGTATTTACAAGCCTGAATATTTATATATGTTATGGGTTTCGGTTTTTGTCTTGTTTTCTGTGGAAAAAAAGAACTAGGATACAAGTGTAACCAAACGCTGCAGTAAATCAAAGGCCCAGAGAATGACTATGCAAACAATTAGGAAGGTATCTTTACTGAATCACAATTTCTAGACAGCAAAAGAATGTTTCAACACAGGTTTTGTCACCTCCTTACCAGTTCAAAACCCTGAAATGACGCAGGTACTGTTGCTGTACTTCATTTTATTTTTTAGTGCCCAGTTGCTCAATTCACGATCATTTAATTTTGGTATAGCAACTTCTGAAAACACGTGATTCAAACTCAGCAACATATGCATTAATATATCAATTTCTGCTTTTTAAAAGTTAGGAAAATTCTTGTAATGAAAAAGAAGCGACTCACTTTAGAATAGAATCCCATCTCATTTACTTTGCCACTATTTATTAGACATGTTTTATTTAAATTATCCAATTAATTACAAATAGCCCTTATATTCAGTAATAGAATATACTTTCTTAAGAGGCACCTTCAATAATCAAGACATACTGTTCATCTTATTTTAAGATGCTATCTTTTTCCCCCCTACTGAATTATTCTGGTTTCACTACTGTTTTCAAATGATTAATTTTTTTAAAAAAACTTCACTATGAACACATTTACTATTTATGAATTTAAAATGTGTTCTAAACAAATAGAACTGATTTTCTAGATACCATCTGTTGCTTTTTATTACCCTGGCATGTGGACAAAGCAAGCAGAAGATAGACCTAGAGAAAGGGTAAAAACACTAACCAGCAGATTTATAACTCAAAGATGCTTCATTACAAAATGTGCTTTACTCGTTTACGTTAACAAGCACAAATTCAAGTTATACTACTTAACAGCATACTAGTAAATATACTGTTATAAAAATGATTATGTACAAAATCTCAACATAAAAAAAACTTTTGCTTTCTAACTATATGCTGAGAAGCATAAAGACACTTCAAGTCTCCTGGAGAAAGAGCTCCAAGCTTTTAAGATTACCAGTATGAGCACTATCTGGCCAATTTTATATGCAAAGGCCTTCATGCAATGGTACTCCAGGAAAAAAAAAAAAAGTTATCATTGCGTATTAGGTATTGTATTTAACAACAGAAGAACACTGAAACCTTTCATCTGTAACACCAGCTTTCCTTACAGGAAAGGTTTACTGTTACCTGGAGATCCCATACTTGCAAGCTTTCATCCCATGAGCACTGTACAGAATCACACCCAGATTCACCAGTGTTGTAATAAATAGGATATTATAATCTTATATACATACATACACACACACATATATATATATATATATATAAATAAAATTGAATCCTAACTTATACCTTGAAAACGCTGAAAAAATTTTGTTTGTTGCAGAAACATAACTCTTCTACATAAAAACATCACTTGTCTAGCTCTTGAAGAGCAGGACATGAACCAAGACAGAGAGAAGCTGTCAAACGTTATCAACAGTACAAATCGCCTAATTATAACACATACCTCACATAACAGTAAGTCGATAATATGGAAGACCATGTAGAGAGGAAACTTTGCAGTGAACAGGGTAAGGAACCACTGGGAAGCATACATGTGCGCTTCAAGGCTAATGTCCAGAAAGTGGTTATACAGATCAGGAATGTATTCCTAAAAAAAAATAATAATAATAATAATAATAATGATTTTAGGCTTAGCTTAAAAATGGTAATTGACTAAATACTGAAAGTAAATTTACATTATTTTGGAGCTGTAGCTGAAATCCCAAAGTCACAGAAGCGTAAGGCTGGATAGAGCCCCTAGAGTGACAATCAACGCAGCAAGGCAGGCAGACTCCTGTATCCACCACGCCCGACAGTCAGCAGGCGGGTGCACCAAAGGACCTTCTAAAGACGCTGCCGGCCTGCGGCCGGTGTGGATGCTCCGAATGACACTGCATCACATGCACAACGAGTTCAACCTCAGTGCTCCAGCTCTGGCAGGAAACCCACACAGTGGATGTGCTGACGTTGCAAAGCCACTCTGCAGTGTGTGTGCAGTGATCTCAGAAGTCACCGGGACAACTGTCCATACAAGAGCCACTCCAACTGGTCGGACATGCCTACCTTCACACGTGTTGCACTCTGCCAGCGGTATCGTACTCATAGTGGTCTCGTACAGCACTCTCTATTCTTAAAAAACCTCCAGTACGGATAGTCCTCACTCCTCATCCTTACTAAGAGGTTACAGACACTATTCATGTATATGATAACTTGTTAGTTTTGGGTAATGCATGGAACTGCAGGTTCTGATCCATTCACTTCCCACAAGCCTGAACCCTTACCTGCATGAGGCGCTCCAGCTGATAGAACTTGCAGTGCAAATCTTCAAAGTTTTGTTTGAAAAGTTCCCTGAGTCCATAATCGAACATGATTTTGACCAGAACACTAAAAGCTTGCTCTTCAGGCATCTGTGAGAGAGGAAAGTATATTTATCATAGAGTATTTAAGTCTCTCATACTGCTTCTGTTCGCCCTTACTGCGTCCCCTCCCTCTTACAGAAAGGTCAAGTTGTTATTATTTTGTAATCTGGCCCTAACTGGTTTAAAGGTAAACAAGAATATTACACACACAATGGGAGCGAGTGTTAGAAACAGCATTTAATTCTTGTTAAGTGGAACAAATCACCTCTCAGTCACCCAACCAAAAATACTGTTTTCAGATGTGAAGACCAAAGCAGTTCTGTGCCTTGGTGTCTTTGTCCAATCAGGTCAGAATCACAGTCCTACAGATTTGAACATCTTAAACTTTCATCACCTACATAATTAAGACAGAAGCAGCAGTACTAGAGGATGTTAAACAGGATCTTTCCCTTATTTTTAACAATATATTACATTTTTAAATCATCTTATTACATTTGATGTTTATTTTTTTTAGACAGTATGGAATAAGAGAGACCAGTTACTGCTAACAAAACTTCCATTTATCATGACTCAGCATTAATTTGGTAAAGTTCAGTCTCCCTTTCCTGCCAAAAGCTGAAGAAACACTCATCATGGCTTGTCAGTGTTTAGACATTTCTCCGTGAGACCAAAATTCAGTTTGGGTATTTCCAGTGTAAAGTCTGACTCCAGGTCAACCACTTGTTCCCGGAAAGGCCAGAACATCTATCTCCAGAAATCTGTTACTACTCTGCAGATGGAGTCCATTAAATACGAAAACTTTTCTGAGATGTTTCAATCTGGTAGTGAAGGACTTGCAGAAACTTAATTTCCTTTTCTGCAACATTTCTTTTTAATATTCACTGTTCCTAGCAGCCACACCCCAAAGGCTGACTTTAAAGAGAATCAAATAAAGAGAAAGCTTTTTTGAGACACAGCCTGTTTTAATGCATACTTTATTCCCAGAAGCAACAGCTACTGTTAAAGAAAGAACTCTAGAATAACACACGGTCCATTCTTGACTGCGCGTCTCTTTAATCTCATGGAAATTTAAAAAAATTGGATAGATGACAATCAAAAAGCTAAAAGAAAGCAAATGTATGTATTAGTAAAAGTGTTCACATTTTCAAATCAGATCAAAAGTATCACCCTTCTCGATCTGATTCGGTATAGTAATGATGTATTAATTTCTCATTAAGTAAATGTTCCCGTTAATACAGTTAATGAAGAACTAAAAGGTTGCTATTGGTCATTTGGCCTAAGTTTCAAGCAGCGGAGTTTGCAATGTCCTCTACATCCTCCACTGACTTTAGAACGTTGTGGAAAATCCCCCATTGAAGACCAGACTTCCTGTTCCTCTGCAAACTGCAGAGGAGTCGTTATACTTGGCTCTCTGGGGCAGCAACAATCACTCAAAATTAGCTGGGGAAAAGAAATCACAAAATCCTACTGGTCTTGAGAACTCTGCTTAGTTTCAACTACTGACGCTTGCAATAGAGACGCTGGTAAAAAGTAGATTTTTTTTTTTTAAAAAGAGCAGACTATAAATAATTTGTACAGATTTCTAATTTTCTCATATTTCCCAAGCATGAGTAAACCTACAACTTTTGCTTTTGATTTACAGTAACCATAAAGCTGTCTGGCTTCTGAACACCCAAGCAATTAAAGAATATTACTATGCTGAGGTCACTTTTACCAACAACAATTAAAGTTAAGAAAAACATATCCGAGTATCTTAACAGCAGCAAGAAAAAAAAGTTATTCTAAGCCTTAACTAACCTCTAAAGCCAAGAAACACAAAAGCCTACAATACAATAGCCCAAATAAAGGCAGCATAGTCATCAAAGCACTGAGACCTAACAAACTGACATCCCATCAATGTTATAAATACACTTCTGCATATACAAGACATATGGCAATAACCATTCATATTTTTGACTGATTTCAATAAAAAAGTCTTCTAAAAGCTTAAATCTCAATTTGAAACCCTTTAACAGAAACTTTTACAGTGTTGTCTTGTACACGAAGTCCCTGCCTGCTTGTGATCACGAGCACCAGCCTGCAGAACCTCTAACAGAAGGGGCCCTGAAACAATCTCTCTCTCTAAAAACACATTATTATCAACCAACATTTAGGTGGATGCATGGCCTACAACCCCACTAGTTCAGGTAACTGACATGTGTAAATATTGTTCCATTTGTCTAGGACACTTCAACTTTAAAATGAACCAGGAAGAAAAGCCAAAGCCACCACTTACATGCAGAAGCAGCACAGCGGCAAGAAAGGACTGGCCTTGACAATAGCCAATCTCTTCATCATAGACAGAATAGGCCTAAAAAAAAAAAAAAACCGGAGATTTTACAATGTCTCTCGCTCAAACGAAAAACAAAGAAAGAAAACAAAACGTTGCATTGAATATATAGCTCCATAAAGTTTTCATGGGGTATGCCAGCTGCTATTCCAATGGGGGGATAACCTGCACGAAAATCAAACTGTGGTATGTAGTGGCAGCGGCTGGTTACGGCGATGCACCAAGGCTGCTGCAGCCTACTAAACCACTTATCTCAGTGCTTTTACCTCTAAGCAGTTTCTACCAGGATGGCAGATCACATGTGGAAGAGGGAGAAACTCCCGAACGCAAAAAGAGTGCTGGAAGCTTAAACATTCCAGTCAAGGTACCTGAATAAAACAAGCTGCCCATTTTCATGGCTAACTTTTGCATTTTCATGAACAAGCTAAATACAGGCCTAGGGCTTTATAACAGTTATGGGAGGTACATAGTTATATGTTAGATAGTTATCTTCAGTTTTAAAGGCAACTCTGCTTTTTTCCCTGCATCTCTGCTCTCTGCTAGACTAATGTATCTCAGATGAAAGTTCTACAATTTAATCAGTCATATTTTGAGAAAGTTTCACTCAGTTGTTTGGATTACAACAGTTTTTGATATAGAGGCACGAGATGTAGAAAGGCAGTTATCCACATTTGCACTGTTTTGATGAAAGCTCCCTGTTCTTTCTGCATGGCTACATTTTCCCTGTTTGATGTGCTCAAATCAAATCGTTCAGCTATTTCTGTTACAAAAGTGGGTTCTAACAGCGTTGGCCAGAGAGGCCTGAGACAGACATGCATAGAGCTGTCCATTACAATCTCTAACCAGCTACCTTAAACTCTAACCAGCAGCTTTCCTGCTATTAGAGCGATGGACTTCCCCAGATCTCTCACTGCATTTTAACCTCTACCTGAGAGCCTGTCACGTCCCTACCTCCGCATTCCTCCTTTCAACAGAGACCGCTTGCTCTAAATCATTCAGTGCCATGTGGCATAGGTTGCTTGTACTTCACTCAAAGGAAAAAGCGCCGCTATTTTTAATATCTATAGGTACAAGGAAAAAAATGACAGAAGTTCTAAACCAGAGCTCACTTATGAACTGAAGTGTTATGGTCTCCTTTCAAAGCACAGGCATGTGGCCACCCAAACTTCACATCGCTCATCAGGAACAAAGTTCAGGAACACACTTTGTGAAATTACAAACTGAGCTCTTGAATTAATCTGCTAATGTTCATGCCATCTCCATTTAAGTTTCAGAACTGTTCATTAAAGAACACAGAGAAAGCCAAATAGATGGAACTCAATTTCATTTATTTCCTGCAAACGTTGCTTTCACGGCTTACAACAGTATTACACATAAAGGACGTATCCAGCATCAGAACATTTCTTTTTCAAGAGGCCACAGCAGTGTGATTTCCTGCATGTGACCCTGCTTTGCCTTATATTTTAGTAGGTATGGACACAGTGCAGGGAAAGTTCACCAGTTCACCGCTTTAACAAATTAAGGTTATTTATGCCAAAACACAAGGCAAGTTCCTTTATGTTTTCTTCAAATACATGTTAAGTTTCAGTTTCTATCGTAACTTAGTCCTTGCTTTTCTGATGAAAAGACCATTATGAATACTGATGTCCAACATCATCATGGTCTTAAGATCACAGTCTAGTAGGGGAGTAGACTGAGATCCAAATTATAATTCATAATCCAGGTGACCAACACATTACAGTAACATACCCACTCAGACCAAACGTGCAGGAAAAATAAGCAGCAAACCAAGAAAGTGTAAGACTAATACTAAAAAGGTTTACTTTGTGGAGAATAGGCTTGAAAGTGCACAATTACAATCAACTCTTTGTATTTGGCATAAAAGAAAACTAGGTATCCAGAGTAACAAGATAACTTAGATAATACTGACAACCAGGGAGCGTGCTGCAGCCAAAGATGAGCTGCTCTTGATCAGTACGGAATTAGCCCTCAAATCCACAGCAGCAGATAATTTGTCCAACTTGATCCAGGCTGCCATTTCTGAAGCTATGTGAAGTCTCTGTAGCAAACATCTGAGCGTTCAGGGATCCAGAAAGGTTTGCTATTTTAGGACTCTTATCTGAATTACACTATTAACAAGAAAAACATCTATAATAAAGAACCAGCCTGAGTCTGGTGCGATAATCTATCTCCATGGCACAGCCAACTCTCTAACACATACACAGATTCCACAGGTTATTGAATTACGTTTGTTAATGGTGGACAGTATAAATTACCAGAACTAGTAAATAAGAATTTAAAGAATACCTTGCATATTTTGTACAGGGAGTCCTGGCCGTCTCCCCCAGTATCTTTAAAATAATCGTGAGCAGGGAACGTTCGATTGATGTCTCGGGTGATAGCACTGTCTTGGGGAGATTCCTATGGGGAAAAAAACAAAAACAAAAAAGGTCAGGTGATGTAAATTAATACAGAAAAAAAGTATAAATTGCAATATGCTAGAACTGAAATTGGACGTGTTTCCTTCTGAAAGGAATTTGATAAAGCATAACAATTAAATAGATTAAACGGTAAAAGGGAAACCGAGGGCTTTTTCCTCTGAAGTTTATCTGAATCATCTGAACACCAGACAACGTTCCTGAAATTAGTGGGCAATACTGGCCTCAAACCCCCCACCCTATTAAGAAGCATCAGTATTCCTGAGACGGACTAGCAGGATTGCAGTCACTCCCTTGGAGAAGTACCTTAGGAAAAGGTCCTAAAATACGGAAGGAAGAGATTTGAGTTAGCCACATCATGAGAAACCAAGAACATTTGTGAGCAATGTCCAGCTTAACCTAAACTGTCCTCTGAAACAGATTCAAGTCCAGACTAGGAATATAAGCAGGTGCCATTCCCACACTGATGTCCTGTGGGGTCTCTGCCAATATTAGGCATTTGACTGAGATGTTCTGATCCATCTGATCGAGTTCATTTTGCAAATTATTCCTAGTATAGATGTTTAAGCCAGAGCTCATAGCACTACAAGGAAAACTGAGTATCCTTTGGAAGCAGGAAAGAAGTACGTTCTGTTTGTTTGCTTGTTTGAGGCTTTTTTTTTTTTTAATATAGTAAACAAATGAAGTAGTTTGTTTACCTAAGAAGCCACTGGAAACAGACATGCAGACCTCCTTAATACAGGAAACAATAAGAAATATATATATATATATATATATAAAAAATCCCACACACATACCAAAGGGGGACACAAATGAAAGTTACCAACCAAGGGCAGAGAAAACAGCTGTCAAAAGATTTGACATCGTTCCCAAACTTTTACCTTACAAGGTACATCTGTGTGACATGGAAGATTAAGCAGCTACTTCCATGTGGATGGAAAAAATAGAACTATCCAGAGCTTAACGCATTGTGTCAGCCGCATCACACATCTCTTAGAAGACATTTCTAAATGCAAGAAGGACAAGGTGGCGACTGGGAGCAGCAACGTGGACTTACCAACGGCAAATCATGCCTGACCAACCTCACTGCTTTCTATGACGACTGGAGCTGTGGACAGGCAGAGGATAGTGGGTGTTGTATACTTTGACTTTAGCGATATGCCTTTGACATGGTCTCCCATAGTCTCCTTTTCACCAAATTGGTGAGATAAGAGACTGTATCAGTGGATAACAAGGTGGGTGGAGAATTGGCTGGACTTCTGGGTTCAAAGAGTTGTGACCAGTGGTGCACAGTCCAGCTCGAGGCCAGTAACTAGCGGCATCCCTCAAGATCAATACTGAGACCAGTGCTGTTTGATGCCTTCCTTAACAACCTGGATGACAGCTTGGAACACCCCTCGGCAACTCTGTGGATAACACCAAATTGAGAAGAGTAGTCAACAGGCTGGAGGGCAGGGCAGCTATTTGGAGGTATCGGTCAGGCTGGAGAAGTGGACTTACAGGAACCTCACAAAGTTCAACAAAAGGAAATGCAGAGTCTTGCATCTGGGAAGGAATAACCCCGTACAACAATACAGGTGGAGGTCTACTGGGTGAGAAGCAGTTCTCCAGAAAAGGATCCAGGGGTCCTGCTGAACAAGTTGAATGTGAGTCACTAGCATGCCCTTGCAGCAAAGGCAGCCATCCACCTCCTGGTCTTTATTAGCAAGAGTGTAGCCAGTAGGCCCAGGGAAACGATCCTTCTTTATTTGGCACTTGTAGGATCGCATCTGGAGTACTGTGTCCAGTTCCGGGTTCCCCAGGACAAGACAGACATCAATATACTGGACTGAGCTCAGCAGAGGCCATCAAGAGAGTCATGGGCTGAAGCACGTAGCATAGGAGGAGAGACAGAGAGAACTGGGCTTGTTCAGCCTTAAAAAGAGAAGGCTCAGGGAAGACCTTATTGCTATCTGCAACTACCTGACAGGGGGATGCAGAGAAAAATGGAAGCAGACTCTTCTCAGAGGTGCACAGCGACAGGATAAGAGGCAATGGACACAAGCTAGATCATGGGAAATTCTGATTAGATATTAGGAAAAGCTTTTTACCATGAGGAGGGTCAAATACTGGAAGAGGTTACGCAGTGACAATGTGAAGTTTCCGTTCTCAGAGGTGTTCAAGACTTGACAGGACGTGGCCTTGAGCACCTGATCTAATCAGATCCGCGTTGAGCAGGGGGTTGGACTAGATGATCTCCAGAAGTACCTTCCAACCTCAGTTATTCTATGATTAGTATACAACAGAAATCACTCACTCAAGCTGTCTTTAAAGCACTTAATTTACTCAGCATGTGCTAGGGAATTTTAGCACATCTGAATCTGAGATTGTGACTATAATACCGAATCGAAAGATCTGCATGGATTTCTACAATTTCAGATGTATTTCTATAATTTTATGCCAATTTTGTGATTTCTAATTAATTAGATTTCAATTAATCTGATTGATCTTTAATATGTTTAAAATAAAACAGAGTTTTTAATGAGTTAACCTTATTTTTCATGTATAGCCAAAATCCCATTTTATAGCACTTATTTCACTCAGACTAAAAATCCACTTCACTCTTTGCACTGATGATTTTATAACATGTGCTGCAATCATAAAAAAAGATCAGATATACAAATAAAGATCAAAGATTTCAGCGAGCCTCATGAAATGGCCACAGGTTCAGCCTGTCAACTTCCTCTCAAGGAAAAGCTCCAGTGGTGCAGTGCAGGTCTTCATTAAAATCAGAAAGGCCAGGGAGATAAGCTGAGAGTTCTCAAGTATAAAATGCCTTTTCAATCAGGCTTTTTTTCCAGGTTTTTTTTAAATGCATGTGCTTCACCATAATGTCTTGCATCGTTTGAGGCGGTCATTACCTAGCTGTTATCCAGCTGGTTACTTTAACCAGTGCTATTACCAGGCTGTTTAAATAAAACAGACCCCTCTGCTTTTCTGTAGCTATTTATTTTTGGGTACAACTAGTCCCTTTTTTCACTATTGAAAAGATTACATTCTTGGGCAGCAAAGGAGAGCAAGAGCTCCTTGGCAATGGGTAGTCACCTGAGGAGATACCACGCTAATCATTAAGCGACTCTTGCCACGGAAAGGGTCCAAGATGCCCTTGTTCGGCAGCTTCCCTGGCAAGGACTGAACGTGCAATTAAAAAGCCAGTTGTCTTTGCATTCGAGACCATTACATAACAGTGCTCCAGGTAAACACTGCAAACATGCAAGATATACCTTGGAGCCACAACAGAAGAAATGTTTTATTTTTTTAAAAAAGTTCTACTATTTCCAAATAACCTACGTTTTTGT
Source organism: Struthio camelus (assembly GCF_040807025.1). Taxonomy (NCBI): domain Eukaryota; kingdom Metazoa; phylum Chordata; class Aves; order Struthioniformes; family Struthionidae; genus Struthio; species Struthio camelus. The sequence goes on from NC_090961.1 coordinate 2,262,400, forward strand.
TAAACAAAGGAAAGAGCCTGGAAGTAGATTTATACAGTACATGCTGCAATCAGCGTGAAGATCATTAAATACAGCTTTTAGTTGACCTTTTTCTTCTTAAAACAATATTGCAAACAAATAGAAATGAAATTACCACAGTGTACTTGATTTTCTCTTCTGATTTTAATCCAAGTTTAGCACTCCTCTCTGTGGCTTAACATAGGCATTTCATTAGGAAAATATTATACTGCTATTAAAATCAATTTATTGGATTATCTTGAAAATAGTATCAAAAGTACTGGACAGCATCTCAGTTTGGCAATAATCGATAATGCCAAAGAGGTCCATCTCATCACAAGGAAATCAGGTGCAAATAAAATCCAGTGCTAAAGAAATTTCATGCAAATATAAGCCTTTTAAGTCAACAACAGCAGGTAAGTAAATTAATGGCTAGTCATTAACTTCAGCTTGTTTGGTACACAGAGAAAGGCAACACTCAGAAACCAATCCCAAAAACTTTTAAGTATGTGAATAAGGTATTTGGGATAACTTTCAGTTGCTTAAAAGTTTGCAAGACTGAATTACACTGAAGTACCCTGCTTTGCAAGAGCACAGCTTCTGTTCGCTGCTAAGAGCGAATCTTGGCACCTAACAAGTGCATTGCCTGAGCGTTACTCGCGTTCTGCTGCCGTGGCCCAGATTATGGAAAGTAACCTTAAATCACTTGCCTTTCAATCCACTTTTTAAGTAGTGCAGGCAAAACTATCTGGTTGGAAACTCTTTCCAGCCTTTCAAGCAAATCATTTATTCTAACTAAAAAGTAGTAATTAGATGGTCTCCCTCTGGCTTTGCGTGACCGTTCAGCACTTGACTCCTATGTTTCAGGACCATTCTTCAAGTAATCCATAAAGCTAGTTCCTGCTGCTGAAACATAGCTTGGGGAGAAAAAAATATACGGAAGTGATAAACTTTAAAAAATGTTTTTCAAATCACGGCTTTGAAATCTCCCCATTAGTACAAACTGCTGCAATCCAAGCATTGTGTAACCTTTTCTTTACTCCTATTTTTATACCTTGCTGTGAGAATTGGCTCAATGGGCAATTTCTCATGCTTCCAAGGGACCGGGAACTGAAGGAAACCCTTCTGAACCCACACCCTTCACAAACTGGGACTGAAAAATAGAAAGCTAAGAATGACAGGAAGAAAAAGAAAGTAATAAAGAAAACAGAATGGAAAACAGTCATGAGAACTGAGGCAAGTGTAACGAAGATTAAAATTCTCATAACAGTTCACTGCTCTGAAGGAAAGCAGGAAAATGTGGATGCTCAGACTAAGAACATACCCTTCCTCCTTGTCTTTTATGCACTGAAAAATGTTAGTGGAGTTGCACGAAAAACTTCCTCTCCAATTGATTCAAAAAGAAACAAGATGAGCAATTGTGTGACCCAAGACCCGCTCTGGCAGATACAAACTCATCTGTTGCACCAGCCTTTCTATAAAACCATACTTGTTCCCACCTCCTAAACTATACCACAACTGAAAGGACATTTTTCTTGTATTTACCTCTAAACTAACATGCCCTTGATTTTCCTGGGAGCATCCCAGGACTTGCAAACAATATCATGCAGTAACAATCCTGAACAGTGTCTTCAGACTGTATCACCAGTCTCATAGAGAAAACGGAGACGGACAGAAAACGTATGGCCATTGCATTTACCTAGACACACCTGGACTTCAAAAATGACAAAAATGGCGAGGTTCAAGCTTTTGGGTTTGAGGATTTTTTGCCTGTGGACAGATTTAAATTTAAAATCTAGAAGCTTTTCACCAGGGTGAGTTATCTGACACATCCACCACATAAGTGATTCAACTTCTAAACCTTTAAAGATTATCAAAATGAAACCACTACAAAAGCTAGAAGAATTACAGCAATCACTCCAAAGAAATGCCAAATAAAGTACAAAGTGAAGCAGCTTTCTCAACAATTTTCTTGAAATAAATCCGAGTTTGAGCACCATCCCCACAAGAAAATAAACACTAAACTCTGCTTGATTCTCACTCTTGTCATAAAGGAATCAATTTGCACGTTGCAATTATTTCTTATGGAGGTCCCACGGACATTGCAAAGATTTATCACACAGTCAAAGAGATTACTGTGAGAAGAAGAGTATAAAGACTCAATCAGTGGAATTTTACATGCTTCCTCCAGGGTCCGGTCAGCACGTGGCAGGCTGTTACAAGGCATATATAAGACGCTTAAGAGAGCGACGAGCCAGCTGCCAATTTTCAGCAGTTTGCAATGAGCAGAACAGGCCGAAAGTGGCTTAAGCTTTCGTGGACCGGCAACACTGGCATATTATGGGTAAGTTATTCTGAGCAGGTCTGCGCATTTTAAATATACCCTAAAGTATTAAGAAGCCTCTCAATATCTATTTTCAGTGTTAGCAAGACAGCCTGCCACCAAGTCTATTTTGCAGGTTAATGGCATTCTCAAGATTATTTCTGATAAATAATATTTACACTGCCTTTTACACAGAGGGCCTTCGGCTGCATTTGTCACAATCAAACCATTGTGAGAAGTTTCGGGTAAGAAGAATTGCACCTGTTACTGGGATCTTAAGGAAACGCTATAAAACTCACTTTCATAGGGTTGAAAGCAATATACGTGGTATCTTCTCACAAGAAATGCTAACCTCAGAACATAAGCATCACCTGGAGTTAACCCCATTCACAGATGAACAGCGTTTGTGGAAAAAACTGAATAATTTAGACAAATTCAGAATGGCTAGACAGCTGCAATTTGATACAATAGTGCATTGATACAGCATATTTTCAGTCCAAATATGGCAATATAGTGCAATCCTAAAAATAAAAGTGAATCCCTTGTGATATCCAGCCCTTTAGCTGTGTTCACTTCCTTTTAGGGCTCAAGTTTCCCACAGGAAAATTATAAAGAGGAGTTTGCCTACAGTGTCCTACATCATGTATGGATAAAGCATAAACAAAAAAGGCATGATGGAAGGTTTTCCTGCTCTTGGCAATTACATACAAACAAGGCTATTTAAAGCACTAAAGATAAGAGGAAAAACACCCACCTACTCCAGAAGGAACACACCTTTATCAGCACACAGTTACATAAAAGTCATCTGAGACAAGACGTGAAAACATGTGACGTATCATTTATTTCTTAAATGTATTTATGATCCATTCAGACCTTTCAAATAAAGTGTACAAGTGCATTTCAGAATAAAAAACTACACTCTTCACACAGCTCTGTAGAACACTACGTTTCATCAAGAACCTAGAAGCAAAAACTTCCTATTAAACCACCCATGCATCCTTTGGCTACAATAATATCACTGATCAACAAGTACTGCTATTCAATTCTGAGCATCCCTTTAAAAAGAAGGAGCATCTTAAAATATGCTACCCCTTCCAAAGACCTCTCTTTAGATAGAGAACGTTAAATAAATTAACTAGGCTTTTAGGCAAAACAGTAAGGCTATTTAGTACTGTTGATGCATGATCCATATATTTGGAGAACAGGCAATCCTAGGCTATGTGAAATTTGTCAACAGCCCTTTAAATTTTAGTAGTACCAAGATTACATCAATCCAAAACAAATGACAGACAAAAATGTAACCAGTAGAACAATCACTGAAATATGTGCTGTTTCTCTTAGGATGGAAAGTGTTGATAACAGATTCAGCAAAGTGTTTATAAAATTCGCTAAGAACCACATTGGCATTCTTAAAATTACATATTTTACAAAGCCCTAGTGTAAACTGTGCGACTGTACAATTACTGCCGTGTTAATTTGGTCGTTTCAAAATACACACACACATATATACATATATATATGTCTGTACATCTACAGCAAAAGGGAAACAAGCCAAGAGATGTAAGACACAGCTAGAGTACAGATCGTCTCAAAGGGAATAATACATTTGCTTGAGTGTTAGCAGCTCATACCAAAATTAACTCTTGGAAATAATTATGCAAAGATTTAAGATCAGATATTTTACATACTTCAGTTTATTCTAGTGTCATTTAATAGTTGAAAATATGTAAGTATTATTTTAAATCAGTAGCATTTGTAGGTTTTGGCTCAGCTGTACTTTTTTTTTCCTATTATTAGCCTTAGTTGAAAAAACAGCTACAGAAACATTTTAAGATAATAGGGAAGAAGTATCCCTCTCCCCTGTATTTCAACAGCAATTCTGAGTTAGTACAAAATATATATTTTTGGAGCCACAACAATCACTGTTCCTCAGCTGTCTTGCATATCAATCAAAATGCCCATCTTCACCAACTCCCCCTTCCCTGCAGGGTACAAAACGGAACAAATCCAGGCGGGGATTAAGAACACCAAGGGGCCTAGACCGATACTGTAATACTCTGCACTGTGTCACAAATAAAAACAGTATTAGAGAGTCTCAGGGGTCGGACTGGCTCAAAATTCACCTGTTTGCTTTTCTAACCTGCTTTAGTGGATTTTTTCCACAGTTCTTAACAGCAGGGGTTTCATGCTCAAACCTCTTATCTTTTAATACAAAATGATTTCCAGCATTAAAAGGTGCACAGAATACTTAACACATACATACACATTCTTACATGCGATTTTATCACGTCTTGGCCTTTTCACGGACACACAGGTAAAAAGTACCAATTGTGATACTACTTGTGTAAGGAACTGGATTGACTCCCAAACTTCCTTGTAACGACCATCGGACAGATGTCGAACCTCCACAGAGCACAGGGAAATAGTCTGACCAGCGGCTTTTGCTTTGCCAGTTACTGTGAAGGAGGAAGGAGACAGGTAGAAGACGAGGGAAAGAGAGCATCCTTCAAAATAAGATCGCTCCGCTGCATTTTGTTCAGCAAAGCAACCTAAAAGCACATGCATGCATAGGCTCCCATGCTTGCAGTTGAACTGTAAACAGTATGTAAAAAAAAAAAACAACTTTGAAAAGGTACTAATACAGTTCTGAACTCCCTGAAGACATACCCACGAGTATTAAGAACAATAAGAAAGTCCATCATTAGTAATTGCAAACTCATTTCCATCCTGTTGCATTAATTAGAGGAATACAAAATTGAATCTAGTGTTTACATGCTAGAATTACAATAGGAACTAGTTTTCAAAGGTTACATATGGAGAGAAACTTATCAGCATAGCAACTTGCACAACACTGTGCTGTACAGCATCTCTAAAGACATGATTCTGCAAAGACAATATATGTGTTTGCAAATCCTTCCAGACAGTTCAAAAGCGTGGCTGAGGGTAATGCTGCTTGCTGTTATCTGAAAGGATTAACTGCACCATTATTTTTAGTAGGTTTTAATGACAACAATTTATCCTCAGATAACTTAATCCCTCAAAAACTGAGGTGAAAGATGTATGTACTTTACAGCCCTCAGGGTTTTATTTCTTTGTACACTAAACATCAATTCCTTTGACAGCATCTACAGAAAATAGTTTTAAAGATGCTTTAATGAAATACTTTTAATACCCAGTAATGCTAAAATTTAAAAATACTTCACAGTGTGGCACTAATGTAATTTCATAAAATTAGCAACTTTAGTTACCTAAAGCTCAAAGCCTTACATTATATTCAAATAGTCCAAAGATTTCACACACACACAAAATTCACTAGCACTATAAATATACCTAAGCCACTTTAGTGCAAAGTCTGTGTTTACTTCCCCGACAAATCCCTCTGTATTCTTGCCAGCGTATTAAAAACTTCATCCTTTACTAATCTATAATTATGATTTTCAAGGATTCATTTTTCAATTGAAATCCCAGAAGATTTTTTTTAATTACAATAAAAGTAATGACTTGTTTTAGTAAGCATTTGATTGCTTGTATCATATGATCTTTGTAACATAGGACTTGCATATGCAGAGCAAGATAGGTATGAGTTCATCTTTACAAGGAAATGCCTGAATTTATATAACTTTTTAATCACAGGATCTCCAGTAATAAGAATCAGAGAGAAGCCAAGGCTTTAAATTACAAAATTGCTATCCTCATCTTACAAATTCATAAAAAGAAAGAAGCCAGAACAGAAAGTTCAGATTCCCTTCCCTTTCTCTGTCCGCTGAATGGCACTTTCACACTCTAACGTGCTATCTCATGCGAAGGCAACGCAACAAGCAGCGATTGCTATCTCCAAAACGTTTTGGTTATCTAAACCCAGACGCCAAAGACAGCTTCATGCAACGCACCTCTCCACTGAATTTCTAAGTAGTCCGTAGCAAATAAAGCTCTCGCATACAACCTGCACGCAGGTAACGGACGTGCACTGACCTGGCCTCCTGGTCTCTCTCCTCAAAGCAGAGACCCAGTAGTTCCTTTGATCGCCTCGGCAATCACGACACTTCCCCTCACATTTTCAGGCCAAAACAAACATGACTTTATTAACGTCTGTTTGTCAATTTAAGTAACCACAAATTCAATAGCTAGAGAATCAGTTTTGACTGATTAAAGCACACCAGAGGTTGCGAATAAGCATCCAAACAACTCAGACCAGGATGCAAGAACGTGACACGTTAACATTTTCATTTAATGTTAAAGCTCAGGAGATCTGCCCAAAAATTACATGGGTGAAATCTGCAAGCGTTAAGATATATGCTGTCGGAAACGTTTCCGTGTGCCACAAGCACTGAACACGAGTAGAGCAGACAGACTGCGGCTTGTCACACTTGGCAAGGGGAACAAAAACAGAAAGGTGACAGAAGTCAACCTTGAGCGGAGAACCACCAGCAGAGCTGCCTGTATAAGCAGCATTTCAAGCATCTAGAAAATCTCCTTGTGTCATAGAAAATACTGAAACATTGGCTGAAGCCAATTGTGCTACATCAGATTATTTCCTTACGGCTAGTACACCTCAGACATCCAACCACTACACAAACCAGCGTTCTCCCATTTTACCAAAGGACAGCGAGATTACAGGACGTGCTCAAGGTGACACACAACCACTTCTCCAGGGCTGTCCCGGGTCTTGGTGCAGCCCCTTTGTGACAAGGCCCCGCTCCGATCAAACTAAACAAGGTGCCACCAGAGGAGCTGCACCCTTCCAGAGCCAGCACAGCGACCCCGCAGACACACCTGCATGTTTATCCACATTTATACATGACCAAGGAGGAACACAGGAGACTCAAAATATCTAATAACGGGGGGCAAGGAAGAGAGGGTAGGGGCTCTGCAACGAAATGAGAAGCTGAATCAGTATTCAGGAGTTATGAGCATAGGGAACTAAGCGTTCCTTTGCAATGCAGCACCTCAAAAGTAAAAAGGTTAAACTCCATCTTTAAGAAACTGTATTGTAAAGGAAATGACTCAAATTAAACGCTCCATTGTTCTGATATAACTGCAATTTATATCATACCAGTGCTAACACAACGGTTCAGCAGGTTTCTTTTGTTTGTTTCAATTGGCTGCAACTTTCAGTTTCTTTCTATAAATATCACTGCATCTACTTTCAAACATACTAAATTTTAATTCTGAAGAGATTTTTTTCTTCCAAAAGTATTTTACAGATATAATTTTAGCACTGAATTGTCTGCATTTGCTTATCTGTAAAAAATGATGTTTTTCCAAAGTGGTAACTCTGCAACGCAAGGGCAATGAGGGAAATGAGACCTTAGAAGCTTTAAGATGTCGGCCTCTAAAAGTCAAGAGAGCACTTCCCTTCAAGCGCAAAACGGGCTCTACAGGACAGGCGATTCTCCCAAAGGAGCAGCTATTGACTTTGTTGGAAGCCATCTATAAAACATGATGATCCAGCGGTCTCACCTGCTGCAACTTACCCCCCAAAACTAACCTTCAGTCGCATGCTATTATGAAGTCTTTGGGTCCTCAAAGCGAATGCTAGGTTTCGTATACCTGATTGACCTTTCCAAGACCACAGGCACAGAAAACAGTGTGCACAGTGCAGAGAATATGCAACATAAGTAAAGCCCAGGGCTAACGACGCCTTCCAGACCTCTGAATTTTAGCAAAGGAATGGAAAGAGAAGAGTGGAAAAGGGATTGAAAGAGAACAGGCAGCAAGGCCTGCAGTCGGATGGGGAACATGGCACGTCTCAGCTTCCCCCCCCAGGCAGCCTCAGCAGAACAGTCCCATGCAAGTACGAGGTGTCTGAAGAAAGTCTTCGTTCCTTTAAGTTGCTTACAGCAAAACAGCTACTCTTCCCCTACTTGAGCATTGAAACAATGAAAGCCTTCACATACCTCTTGGATCTCAGCAGAACATAAATTATAAGTGTGTGTTTCCTTCAACTTCAGATACAATTTGTAGTGAGCTAAAATCAAATTTATTTTGAATGGCACTACTGAAAGGACACGTCACTGCTTTCTGCAGAGTGGTAGAAGAGAGAAGAAACGTTTTTTAGTTGAACAACAAAATTGCAAACCTTTTAGCAAGTGCTTCAAGTATCAGAAGCTAAAGTTCTGCTAAAAAAAAAAACCAAACAAACAAGAACTCCCAACCCTCCACCTCCACATGTTAAAATACATTTGCCTACAATACATTAATAAGGTCACTAGAAAAAATTTAAATGGGTCATTTTTTTTTTCTTTGTAATATCTAAAGGACGGCTTCTATGCTCACATATTAGTTCCTAACAAATGTATATTTTTAAAGCACCTACCGGGATTAGGAGCAGAAGTTCTATCAATTTCAAATTCTGATGGGAAATAATATCAGATTGAAACGTTTCAGACTTCTCGACTCCCAAAGGTTCAATACACCTGTTAACATCACACCACTTGCTAATACCACTAGAAATATATAAAAAACTGCTTATCAGTTTGGCAGACTGAATGTTTCATTCTCCCATTACATGTATGCTTTGGAAGCGTCTTTTTCAGAAGAGAAAAAACTGGAATTTATGACTATAGGTAAAGCCTTAACACGAGAGAGGAGGGAAGAAGGGCCAAGAGATGCAGTGCAAGACCACTTGTTCAAGTCTCTGCTCTAAGAAAGACTTCTCCATATAATCTTGTGCTATTCTTAAGATTCTCTGTGGCTCAGTACTTTGTACCACTTTCTTCTTGTAGAGGATTTCTGATAAATATTTGAGATTGTCCTTTGGCACTCTGACACTCTGAGCCCTGCCAGAAATCCAGCCAGCAGAAACAGATCTCTAAGTGTTAAGCAGCTTTAAAATAAAAAAAAAAAAAAAAAAGTACAAAACCCCTAAACGGCAAATAAAGATTGTAAAAACTAGCAATATTTAATTTTAAAAAATTGACAGGAGACAACAACAAAACTTTTGTTTCTCACAAAAAGATAACTATTGAATTAAAAATATTGTGTCTTGATTTTGAGATTATAAAAACAATATTTCACAGATTTTTCTCCCAACCTATTTGGAAAAAGACAATATAAACACAACCTAAACTTCCTATGTATGTGTGTGTATACATATATATGTTTTAATCAAGAGTACTGGATGAAGCAAACTATCACATTCTGAAAGGCTGTGCATATAAAATTTTTTCCCATGGTACTAACAAAAAAAAAAAAAAGCCACTGAATTCCATCCTGTAAATTGAACCTTCTAGCAGCTCAATCTGAAAGTGAGGCAGATAACCCTAATAAAAATAAATTTATAGTCTGAGATGGAATTTCAAAATAAATACATGCAACCATATCACCACACACATTTTTTATGAAGATCTAATTTGATTTCTGTATCCTCCTCATCATGGCATTAATCTATACAATGGTCTTGATGTAATTTCTAAAGCACTAGACACACTCACCTACAAATATAGCCAAGAAAAGATTAGTTTATGTACAATGATAAAAGTGGTCCAACTGGAAATTTTGCTGTGTAGCAATTCACAGCACAAATTGTGATGAAAACAGTGCATGTACCTCATGCAAAATATATGACAAAATATGTTAAATAGACTGCTGACTAAACAAGGTAATAGACTTCAAAATTATTTCTTCCACAATTGGCACAGTAAGCAACATTCACCCCTCTGCAATTTAACTGCAGACAGAGATTCAAATGTATTTATAAATATTTAAAATCTCACCACATACAAACCTAGAACAACATTAAATTAAACGACAGGAAAAAAATGTAATTTAAAATTTAAAAAATAGATAAATTAACACACAAAATTAGAAACACTTGACATTAGTCTACTGAGGTGTCTGTAAAAGCGTCTGTAAAAACTGATGCTAGATGAAACTTGAATGCATCAATTGGCTGCAATTCCTTCATCTCTCAGAGCATTCCACATTCTGCTTTTCACCTCTCATGGAAATCATCTGAGCTGGTAAAGATTTTTGAGAAGGATATGGCAACTGAACAAGCAAAAGCCTAGTTGTTAGGAATACTATAATGAAACTTAGCTGCAAAGCAACAGCAGCAGCAAACATGTATTTGCATCTATTAAAAAAAAAAAAAAAAAAGATGCTAAGTACAACTCCAGGCTTTTCAATGAAGCAGTAACTGCTTCATCTCAAATTAAATGTCTATGTCTTCACTTAGACCCCTTACCTATTTTTTTTTTTTAATTTCTCCATGTTCTCAAAAGCTAACACACAATTTAAACCCTTTATTCACGCTATAAATAACTGAAAAAAATCCATCAATATTTGTCTTCAAATTTCCACTTAAACCCCAAACTGCCATATGATGAGTTTTAGGACCTAACAGATTAATTTCCTTCTGTTAAATTTAATCAAATGCTATTTTAACGCTAGCCTGTGTCACTTCAAAGACTTGGAAACGTTAGCTGAGGTGAAGAGTCGGAGAAAAGCCATAGAGCGTTCACCTGAGAGGCTGCTCCAAAAGCACCGCGCACACATGCTTTGTTATTAGTGACTAAAACCCTTAAATTGCTCCCCAAAGCCCACCTATGCCATAGTGCCTACAAAACACTGGAGAACAATTAGCCAGCTGATGCGCTGTGAGTTTATTACACCATGCATAAGGGACTCGCCGGGCCCCGGCGCTCCGCTCCCCCATGGCTGGCTGGCACGTTCGCGTCTTGTCTCTACCCACAGTTCAGGCTACAAGAGCGCTGTAGAAGAGATCGCTGCTACTACGTATGTGCAAAGACTACAGAGCAAGTCCTGGCTCTCGACACTGTCTTAATACAAAGGACAGCAAGTAATTTAGCTGGGAAGGCGTCAGGCTCGAGACAACGGTGACGTTCTTAAAATTTCAGACGAACTGAGGAAGTTTATCTGGACAGGTTTGGACTATGGATGAAACGCTCTGAGAGAAAACCAAGATACGATTTAAACATGCTTTGTAACAGGGGCACTCAAACCCAAACTAGCAGCGATAGTAGGGCTCTGCCCCACCGTCCGCAGGATCAGGTACATGTGCATATCCCTGAGGGGAGCACGCGTATATCTGCATTTACTCCTGATAAGTACAAGTCATACCAGGGGTGCTTCACCTAGCTCCTGTCTCTTTTCTTCTCTGTTTCCTCGCTAGCATCCTCACAAAAATGTAATAGAGCAAACGTGGACAGGAGGCAAGCAGGACTAAGAGTAATTTCTGCATGTGCAAACATGGGACGCAGAGACGAACTGTTATCCTCCAGGGCAAAGTGTGGAAGATCAGATGCCAGAACTCAACGCAAATCACAGAGGAGGGCATATGTATGCTCCCGGGCGGGACAGGATAGACTACTAGAAAAAAGATAAGCTTGGTCTACAAGAACAGTGGACCTGAAACCATAAATAAAAAATAAAAAATCATTTTAAAAAACCACACACACACACACACTACAGTCTTTCCTTTGGCCCAGAGAATTGCCACAAGCTCTAAAAACCTCTTCTTAAATTAATTTTCCCTGAAGACTTTCATCACCACTATGCCTAACAGTATATACCAACCAAATACAAGAGCTCAAAGAATCCCCCAAACTCACTCCATCAAACGCACAGCCTGGAAGCACAATGAAGGAAGTGACCTGCAGACAGTTACGGTTTACAGTCTGCTTTCAGACCGGAGATGCGTGTCGTGGGAATATCTCTGTACCAAGGACAGAGCTAGAAAAACACAATGCAGATTGTAATCCATTATTACAGGAATACAGGCTTCACAAATACTTTTTAGTTTCCAAAATGCCATTTTATGCATCAGTAGAAAGACAAGGATACTCCTCAAGAAAATAAATCAGTTTGAGGACCAGATTGCATTCTGAACAGCATTACAGTACTCAAATATTTCATCTAAGCTAGCTCCACAAAGTTGCAGTCAGTGAAACTTTGCTTCTCAGATACTGTACTTTGTTTGACCAGTTTGATACATGTTTGCCAAAAGGATTTAGCTCCTGCTATATTCGAACCATCTTTAAGCCCATGAAGCCTAAAGAAAAATGTCTCTGATTTAGCTCTGCGCACTTATTCATAACTCAAATACTACAGTTAAATTTACAACATAGTTCCCTTAGCTGTTTAGAAGACAATTGTTTTCCTTCCTTTCCCCTTAAGTTCCAGTATGTAAAATATCAGAAGAATTCAGATTAAAAAAAAAAAGGGGGGGGGGCCATGTTATTTTTAAAGTTGTTCTTGAGAAAATTTCCACACACAAAAATGTGGCATTTCTCCACTGTTTTGAGAATAATTTTCACATGTTGGCATCATCCTCAAGTGGCTGCCACAATTCTGGTATCATAAAACAACAAGTATTTTCTCTTAGCTTATCAAAACACATTTTATTTTACTGCTAAATTTGGTCTGATCCAAGTTTTTCTTATTCCTTCACAACAAGCAGGAAAACGCAGATGCTGTGCTCCGATCACATACAAGCACTCTCCTAGTGAAATGGGGCACAGAAGCCGGATCGGTCCTCCTAAGCGTATGCCTGTTCAGATCACACTACTGCGTTCATGGCTCATTAAGAGTTGAAGTCCACACTAAAACGTTCACATTATTCACTACTATTCTAGAAGTCCTGTCTAGGTAGCACTAAAAAACAAATTGTTTGGCCCCTTCTATTATGACGCTGGAACATTGTGTCAATATACTTTGGCATATATTTAAAAAAAAATCCCTGTAATATACCATATACTGTGACATTTCCACTTCAGATTTATCATTTACATGTGAAGCACGAATCTGGAAAGAACCTAGTAAAGCTGTAAGAAAGACTACATTTTGCTGAAGCTCTCAGACACCCACTCCATTCAGTCACACCAGCTGGAGAGGTAAGTGTCAAGATACAGCTTTATTCTTAAAAATGAATACGGAGGTGAAACTCCACAGCCTCCTCCATGGCAATAAATTTTTAAAGTGAAATCACAATGATATGTGCTCCTGATTCTTCTATGTCAGCAGCATTTCTCAGAAACCTTTTTGCAAATCTGGACATCTCAAAACCATATTTAACTTATTTTGCAATTTACAGAATTGTCCCTGCACTTCCCAGTCACATCGACACGCTTCTTAGACGTGACATCCATTGGAAGATCTTTTGCTCCTAGAGGTAGAGGAGTCCTTAGCTACCCTCGGTCTAGCACAAGAGGCACAAATAGCCCCCGAGAGACGCTTAAGCCCCTTCTGAAAGACACTGTTGGAGAGACTGTAAATGACACAGTTGCAGAAACTGTTGCTAATGGCAAGCCAAGTGGTCAAGAAGGACGCAACGCGATTACTATAGACATTGGAGCTCTCCAGCAAAAAGTAGATTATATAGGGCAACCAGAGGATGTAAAAGACGCTGGTGATGCGAAAAAGGACCATGGCGTAGCGCTTGTCGGGGCAGGGCTGCGCCTCCCCAGCCTCCCCGTCCTGAGAGCTGAAGCGCACTCGCCTCTCGTTGATCTCCTTGGTGTGCTGCTGGCAGATGCGGAAGATGTTGAAGTAAGTGAAGCAAACGATGAAAGCGGCAGGGGCATAGAGCATCACCACAATGAAGAGAGTAAAATAGGGATCAGTGTTCCAGGAATCGGCACACCATCGAAACACATCCCCATGATATCCAGGCTTTCCCCAGCGAAAGGAGGGTAAGAAGACTAGGCAGGAGTACAGCCAAATTACCAGGATGCAGATTCGAAGTCTCCACGGGGTCACGAGGGTGTTGTAGGTCAGTGGTTTAGTGATGGCAATGTATCTGTCAATACTAATGCATGCCAAAGAGGCCATGGAGACGCTCTTGAGCACTGATACCACGTAACCAAAGATTTGGCAAATCAAGGACTCACTCAAAACAACAGGGTAGTGCAACAGAGACAGAGAAGGCACCAGACAGCTCACACCTACCAAGAGGTCAGCATACGCCATAGTCTGGATGAAGTAACTGGTGGTGTGGTGGTTCAGTAGAGGTGCACAGTGAAAGACAAATATCACTATAATGTTGCCCGAAATAATCAGCACCATGAGGAACACAATAACAACCACTTCCAGGAGGCAAAAATTGATGGTTTCCAAATAGCTAATGGCCAGGAGACAGAACGGCCGGCCACTCTGGTTGCCAACCAAAGAGGAGTTCATCTTGAGCACTGCAGTGATCTCTCCACTTCACGCTCCTGCCTGCTGCCTGCAGCCACTCCAGGCAGCTGCTGTCATTGCGGCTGCTTCTGTGTGTGTGTAGCAATGTCAAAACCGGAGCTCGAGTCCCCACGGCTGCTCCAGATGCTGCTGCTGTGCATTGTCTGCAGCACAACTCCCCTTTAAATCCGGCTCCCTGCTGCTGCACCGGGACCCAGCAGCGGTCATGTCAGCAGCTTCACACAAACCCACGGGAGAGGGCTGATGTTAAAGCCCGCCCGAGTCGGCTGCGTCGCTGAGGAGGGATGAGGGACCGGAGGGGGGAAGAGGGAGAAGGCGCCTCCAGCAAGTCGGGGTGAGAGTCCTCCCAAAAGCTGACAGAAGAGAAGGGGAAAGTGTTGTACAGCATCGCCCCCCGCCAGTGCTCCTTACCCCGTGCCACCACCTCCGTGGCTCTCCTCCCTTCCCCACGCCCTGCTACGGCTTCTCCCGGCCACCATGTAGCCCCCGCTCCGCGCCCGGCTCCGGCTGCGCCTCCTTCCCCGCCATCCTCAGCCTCGGGCCGCCGGCGGGGGGGCTCCAGCCCTTCTCTCCTGGCTCCATCTTGCAGCGCGCTTTTGTTCAGCGCTTTGGCGCGGACCGCGCCGCCCCGCTGCCGGGGCGAGGAGCCGCCGGTCCCGCCGCCCGCCCAGCCGCCCTCCTACCTGCCGCCGCGCCGGGAACAAAAGCCGCGGCGCATCCTCGGCCGGGAGCCGGCGGCGCGCGCTCCGGCCCCGCCGCCAGCCGGGGGGAGGGGACGGAGGGCGGCGGCAGGGGGAGGGGAGGGGGGCGGCGGCGGCGGCAGGGGCGCGGCGCCGCCGCCGGCCCCCGCTCGGGTCCCCGCCGGCCGCCGCGCACCGGGCCCGGCGGCTCCGCGCCGGCGCCGCCCCCGGCCCCAGAAACGCAGGTTTCTGCTGAAAGCAGCAGCAGCCCGAGCAAGGGCGGCGGCGGCGGCGGGGGGGGGGGGTGAAAACGCTCCGTTTTAACGCACAGCTTTTCCGGCACGAGCTCTTTCGGGGAAGGGCTCGTTCCGCGCTAAGCGAGCCGCTTCCCCCCCCGCCGTAGTTCGTGTTGCTTAGGAAACACCCGAGGCGCAGGGTGCCGGGGTGAGGCGCGTATCCCGGTACCCGCCGGCGCCTCGGGCGCTGCTTCGGGCAGGGAAGTCACCCCCCGCACAAGCGTACCCCAAACCCAGAGGTGTCGCTGGCACTGACAACACCCGAGGCAACCGAGACAAACTGGAAAATCCGATGACGTGCCAGAGAGCAAACGGGCAAGGGACCCGCCGCACGGCCCTTGAATTTGAATCCGCATCAGACAGCGATACCGGACACCCCTTTAACTGGGGAAACCTCTACTGCGCACACAAGCCGTCGATGCCGCGACAAAACGCCCGTATCCTGTTGGCAAGACCTGAGAAAGACGGCCAAGAGCATTTTACTGATTTGACGTGTCAGAGAACACGTTCCCACGAAACGCGGCAGCTCCTTCCACGACTCCCGACTGCTCCAGAGCCCGGGCTCGGGCTCGGCCCGCTGCTACGAGGCTGGAGCGAGGCTCTTCGACAAGCTACAGCCGTTTTAACAAAAACGAAAGCAGGCGACTGTCATCTGTACTAGCTTAACTTCACACATTGAATTCATTTGGTACCAACAAACCTAATCTTAATCTGAACTAAACTTCTGTTATACTGTGGGATACCTAACAAGAAATGAATTTGAGCTGAAAGGTATAGATCCCAGAGCAGTCACTGCAGCAGTTAGGATTTCAGTTGACACTTACTAGGGGAAAAAAAAAAGTTTAACTATGCATTTATATTGGTCAAAATTCTATACTGGACAATAGCATGATCTGACAGGTTTTAAATCTCATATGAAAGCCTGAAAACCTTGATTTTTCTTCCTTATCTTTCCCCCACAAAAGATCCCTTTACAGTTGTCCTTCATTTCTGTTATAACTGATGGCATTTCCGCTCATGGAAAATGAAGTACTAGAACTGTAGCTAGGAAACATAAACTTTGAATTAAATTTAGGCAAGTGTATTGTGGCTATACAGAAAACGAGCTACGATTGAATTACTGCTGCAGAAATGATCTCCTATCTTTCCAAAGCAGAGAAAGATTTACATACCGATTGGTTCAAACGGTGTTTCTGGGTCCCTAGGCATGAAGAGGTGCATTGTTAAACACCTTAAGAAAATAGCACATATTGAACTTTAAATATATCTCAGATATATGAAAACAAGGTAGTAATGGAAATCCTAAACGCTTGATCAACACAAAATCTGATTGTTGAAATTTCAAAGCAAAAGATATGCCAACAAACACCCCCCTCAATGGTTTTTTTTTTTTTTTTTTAATTAAAAGTACAAACTTCTCTCTTATACAGTTGACAGGTACTTCTATCTCTAAAAGAGAGAAAGCGTGTGCTGTTTATTCCTTTAACTGACAGTCTACTGTTTCTTCAAAGTTAAGAGCAATAAGTCTATTCCCAGTTCACGTCAACTTACCCCCGCTTAGCGCATCCAAAACCAAACCCGCAATATCTCACGTTGATACTCAAGCATCTCTGCGCCCGAAGGCAACGGGCACGCCAAACTCCACGGTGCCTTGGGAAGCGTATAAATTGCAACTAGAAGATAACTGAGCAGGATATAAACCCACCTATTTAGCCAGACGTGAACGACTAGTTCCCTGGTCAAGTGTACAGCCAATCTACCAAGAAGAATCATTTCTAAACGACACTAAAACGTACATTTTGGGTAGCTAAGCGATTACAAGTACCAGTCATTGAAAATATTTTTGTATTGTACGTATTTCTACCACTTGATTCAGTGACACAACTCAATCTCACCTAGCGCTGCTAAAAGGTATTTGAGAAGTGATTCAAAACTAAAAATGAGACCTTTTGAGAGAACTACTGCTTATAAAAAGATAGTGAAATTACACTGCCGTATGATCAAAACTAAACAAACAAGGGACCTACAGGTTTAGGCACACAGTCGCTAAGGCTCCTTCATATGACTTCTACCGTGATTCACAGATGCACGCAAGTTGACTCTCAATCGATCACGCAAAATTGTGGCACTTTATACTCCAGAAACTTAAATGTATTCTTCTCAATTTAGATATATCACAATCAGATTTCCATGAGTGTAAGTGGAAAATAAACGTTAACCACCCACATCTAAAGCACTGTTACATTTATCCCACTGATGAAGCATTACATTCAGTCAAATGATGATAGTGACATTTGAATCTATTTCTTCAGTAAAAATTAGTATCTTTTGCACCAAGACTGAGGGCTGCATTTGGTGGAACTTGTGTGTATTGCACTCTTCTGCTCAAGGAAACAAAACAGTAGGAAAAAGAGAAAGTAATAGCAAGAGTCCTGCTGAAAGGCACTAAGAAGAACTGTAAGAAATTAGTCTCCTATTAAAATTAAAATTCCTGTTAGAAATGGTAACCCTGGGGTAACATCCCAGGAAACTTTCCTGCCACCGTTTCTTCCGTTTGTGCTACAAGACATCCCTCTCGTGTCAAATCTTTCTTAATACAGTGTATTTATCTCATACAGCCATTCACGTTTTTTCCCTTTAGACATTATTTCCTCCCACGCAGACCTCTATTGCCCTCCCAAAGGCATTTGTTTTTCCTTCAATACTGTAAATGCCAGGTTCTCAAATTTTTGGTATTAGGATGTAATTCAAAAAAGCACCACTGATCTGCGAGACAGTTATATTAGTTCTCTTCTAAAAACCCGGACTGAAAAGTGGCTATTGTTTATTTTGCTTTATATCATGGTATTTTTAACCTGTGTAGTTAGCTTTACAAGTTTCCCACTCAACAGTATATCCAACTATGACTGTCAAAAGCATGAAGTATTTTTTCATTAGGTAACCATTAATGCCTGGAGTGAGTCTCCACATCTCTCCTCCTACCTTCAGTGGCTGGAAGCCTGAAGATTATCAGCCATAATCACAATTGCCAAAGTCCTAGCAGGAACAGATGCCTCTCACAAGGATTGTCTAGATCTTTCTACCTAGAGTTGTCTTCCTGTGCCCAGCAGGGACATGACCTTAATTCACTGGGCTGGCTTTCGTCCACACTCCTCACCATGACTGTGGCAATCTGGAGCTGCTAAAAGCTTCATTATTGCACACAGATGGTGCACAAATTCTCAAAAGTAATTTGCGGAAGCGTCACAGTGGTGAAACTTAGACACTACTGCAATAACAAAAGCACAGTGTACAGACCCGGCTAGTGTTTATCAAAGCCATAAAGAGTAAATTATGAATAAACACGGCTGTGATGACTGTAAGATGCAATGAACACACCTTGAGGCACAGTTTCAAAGCTCCTTCCTATGCCTAAGTCGGATTCAAGAACAGAACTAGATACAGCCTTCACAGGTAAAACACCACAAGACATTTCACTTTCAATAGCTCAGGAGCCACACAACAACAGCAAGCAAGCAACTATTCTTACAGCATTTAACTTGCAACAGAAGACAAAACCCATAGATTCCCCAAGCAGCATGTGCTACAATTCCATAGGCAAGCAATCAAACAGCAGAAGAGATACTGAGGAGCCTGCATCCATCACCCTGCTCTCAAGGAAGAAAAAAAAAAAAGAAAAAAAATCACTGAGAAGGTCAGAATCTTTTGAAGTAGCTGTCAGCACAAATCCTTATTAATTTGAGGCTGTGGTGCCACATAGGATCATGAAAAGCTTGACAGAAATCAAATGCAGCTGCAGAAATAGAGGTCAAAATTAAGAGAGAAGGGGCACTGGATCACAGGTTCTCAAACAGGCTTACTGCATCTCCTGCTTGCACTGAAGAGCAAAGGTTTTACATCAACTCCTCGGGCTGTCACACCATGCTGCAAAGGTTATTCTCAGTTATACCATTTTTCAATACATTGCAACGCAAATAACTTGCGCACTTGCCAGAGCAGAGTTTGTATAAGTGACATATAAAACACAGCAGAGCATTACGAGGCAGGTAAAGCAGTATATACTAAAACATCTGGCTGTCATATGATGAACAGACTCTTCTTTGAGGGGGACACATTCACTCCTGTGCTTTGCTTCATATTGAGTATAACTGAGCTGCTATTTTCAGAACAGCAAAAACAATTAATCACATGAGAACTCTCAAATTATCGATAATCTATTAAAGGTATGAAAGCCAAACATTACGGCTAGGTGCAGTCCAGCATTATTATAGAGTTAGCAAGTATATAATGGGTCTGCAAATGGTATCTTCCTGGGTCCTGAATTTGTATTCTCATCAGCCTCCCAAACAAATTTTGCATGCTTTGCCTATTCTAATCTTTAGCACTTCCATACAGCCCCTAATACTCTTTTGAAGTCTTCTGCTTCTCTCACTGCCTGCAGACTGAAGAAAATATGGTTGCATCGTGAACCAACTAAACAGATACTTTTGCTCTCAGAGCACCATTCTTCTCTGTCCGTTCTATGTTTTCACGTAGTTTATATTTAAGTCACAAAAAAGCAAACAGCCACAATGATGATCCAATAAGGCACTTCAATATTGAAGCAGACTGTTTTCATTTGCTTGAGCAGGTTATTGTATTGAGCTGGTAGCGTACTACAGATCTTGCACGAGTGCAGCAGAGCCCCAAAGTGGTCATTCACTGCTAACTTGCTTTCAGCAGTTAATTTTTGATTTAATTTCCAATGCTGAATGACCATTCCAGGTATTGCTGGGTAGCCAGCCCTTTGGTGCAGTTCGCAAAGCTCAGCGCTTCGCTCAAAACTCTCCCTTTTTCTTGGGCTTTACAGGTACTTCCAACACACTAACGGCAGGTTGTTTCCTTTGTTTCTGCCAATTGCAAATGACTGGGAAGGTTTCACAGATTTAAAAATCAATTACACGATTCCGTTTTAGATCACAAAGACAGTAGCAGTAGCTGTCACCAATGTACCGCAGAGATGACTTCTTTCATTCCGATACCAAAATATCGGAACAGAAAAACAAGTGACACTGTCAGCTACTCACTAGGCAATTAAAATAACACAACAGGAGTAACTGCGACACACTCCTTGCCAGAGCATTCAACCGCTATATTATTTGTATGATTTATGCACCATAAATCAAAGTTATAGCTCTACTATGCATGTAACCATAATCAGGAATTCAGATCAAATTTCTACTACATTCAGTAAGAGTATGTGAAAGTATCCATGGCTGAACATTTTTAACTAATCTTACATGATTCATTTGAAACATGTAGGATCCTACATGATTCCAACAGAAACTGAGTTTTATTTCAGAAGCCCTCCTCCCCTCAGAATAAGGTCTTTCATTGCTCCTTGCAAGTCTATGTCATCAGAATATAGATATACAAAGACTGATTCAGTCATTTTGCTTTTTAACTGGTGAACAATTAATTTATATTGTTATTCTTTACTCAACTTGCATCATTAGCCATTTCTAACACAGTCTTGCACATCTGATGACAGCAGTAAAACACAACTTGTCTACACAGATAACGATCAAATCCAAACTTAGTACATTGAATTTCTGGGGAGGGAAGAGACATTTCATTTTGTGACACTGAATGTTGACTGCATATATGACTTGTATTTTCTTTTCCTATGTTATTGAGGTCAGCATTGACAAAGTTTAAAAAAAAAAAAAGGTCCAGAGCAAAAACGTCTAGAGTGCTGTGTTTCTTCTGTCAAAAAAGAAGCTGCAATATCAACTAGCATTGGATTTTCAGCAACAACATTAAGGTAATATGGCAAAATTCAGCTTCCATACAGGAAATTCAAGAAAGCAAAGGACATGAGCCCCCGATCACTGTTGATGATGAAACAATTAATAGAATATTCATTTTCAACAACCTAGCCCAGAATTCATCCGAGTAGGAATATTAAAAGAAAGCATTATTTAAGTAGAGATAACGCAACAACTAATGTTGTACGCTAATTCAATCCTCCCTCCAGCAAAAAAAAGAATTATAATGGCTAGTTGATTCATTATAGTCAGATGCACTCCTGAACCTTTAAGCAAGGGAGCATGCACTTGGAAGTCTCTATATTTCCATTCCTTCAGATGTGGAAAAATAATAATAAAAAAAAACAAAAAAACCCACATTCTTCTACCTTTGTGATGAGAATTCGGTACTTCTCCACCAGATGATCGTTATTATGACACCCTGCCAGCAGCTGCCACACTTCCCCTCTTAGGGCCTCAGGGACGCCACTTCTCACCAGCGCTGACAACGTCTTTGGCCTCACGCTCAAATTGAGGTGCCTGGGTGGGGGCGAAGGTATGTTACCATGATCCAAATACAAATACATGAATATTTAAGCAACAACTCATGTGCAACATCAAACACGTATAAGGATAGGAATTTCAAGATAGTTCTTGTGTTGCCAGTGTAAGTCGAGTTCAAGTTATGAAAGAAACAGATATGGAGAAGCACTTTCCAAACTATTTCCTTGATTCCTATTAAATCGAGATAGAATATAAACATCTGTTATAAAACATTCAACAGCTCAAAAGTCTACAGCTAAAACTAGAACTGGAGAACAGATACTACATTGTGTAAGATCCAAAGATCTCTCTCTGAGCTTTAAAATTAACAAAGTTTTTTGGATTTATCTCAAAGTACACCACAAATGAGAATCAGTTTACAGAAGCACATATTGCTTTCCAGACCGTCTGCACTAGAGCAGGCAGGTAACCTTCTAGAGAAGGAGGGAGGGCAGGCAAACAGAGCTGTCAAAAAGCTCACGTGCTTTCCTAACTACATCCATGCAATTAAACAGCTTCCCCTGTTACACAAGCTAGTACTGTCTAAACATTTTTTTCTGGTTATACTGGTAGTAGCTCACAAATTACAGCAATGTAAGTTATAAAAACTAAATATAATTTATAGTAACTGAGAGTTAAGCTGGACAGTCCATTCGTGGTTCATGCAGTAAAATCCCAGACGACACAGGTTTTTCAATCAAAATAGTGAGAGTTTTTCTACTGTGACTACAAGAAAACTTCTACCTAAAATGATTAAGAGGACTGACAGACTAAAATAGGTAAAAATTGAACTGTAGTCATATTAATCACATGCTCCTCCTAACAATAAACTGATTCTTAACAATGCTTCTTAACAGTCTAAGACACGTGGATGATAATTTTACAGAGTTTGGGACTCCTCGTTGCCTTCCTCCGGTCTACAATGTTCCAGCACAATAATCTGTAGACTAGCTGTGGTGGACTTCCAAATCAGAATACATTTCACAAGAGCTACTACCATAATCTCCCCCTTTGCTTTCTTTCAGGTGTAAGTGTTACTGAAATTCTACATCTTACTCCCCAAAATTTTAAATATCTGAATCTTCTTCATTAGAACAGATGCATACCTGAACCTCACTGCAGCGAGAGCTCCAGGCACTTTTAATTTAGAAGAAAATCTATTCTCTAAACCCAACCAACCACAATAAATATAATATTTACATATCTATATATACATGTATATACTTCTCTGTGTATATATCATTTATCTCACATTTATTGTATTTATCAGATGATATATAAATGTTATATGACTATTTATATAAAATAATTATAGATAAACATACAAATCCTTTGTGAAGATCTATAAAACTGCTTTGCCTTAGCCTGAGATCAGAATAACAGTAATTCTAATGAATATGACCATGAACTGTTGGGCTGTAAATTAAAAGCAGACTACTAGATTTTTTCAAAACTATTTGATTTTGAAATGAGAAAATTGTGTGACTCACCAGTTAAAAAATGAGCCAAATATTATTAAGAAATCACAAAATACCAATGCATATTTAATTGCCATACAAATCTAATTATAGGATTCTAAAAACCTAGCATGAAACCACCTGAACTCTGATTTTTATAATTTTCAATCCTCTTATTGTTAAAAGCTCAAGGATCACTACTTGCAAACACTCATTTTTTGTTAAGAAGGAAAGCCCTTCAACACATATTAAAGTTGTTGTTGCCAGCATTAGCACAGAAGCACTCCATATCCTCTTAGAGCTGCCAAAACATTTTCAATGGCAGTCAGGTGGCTCAATTATCTTTCAGCCACTGGAAGAGTTACAGAAAAATTCAAGTTGAAAGAAACTTTCTCATAGCAGCAGATGCGTAGAGCTCATCTGTTAAAGATGTTTCTAAAAGTCTAGGGGGGAGAGAGGGAAACAGGATTATATATCATTATACCACAGCCTTCTTTCTCACAAACGTTGAGTTTCTGGTGTTCACTTTCCTAGAAACGAACTGGAACAAAAGTACCTTTTTGAAAAAGTATTTAATAAGTGTAGAAAAATAAAACTAATACTTGATTGTGATAAGCTTAAAGAGAAACCTGGCTAAGAGGTCACTTCAGTGCGTGTGGCTTAATCTGATCTCTGTTGTCCTGCTCCTTAGAGCTAATATTTCATTCAGACCTCTGATCGCTGCATACTCCTTGCCCTGCTCTTCAATATTAGGGAGCAGAAGGCAACTAAAGCCAGAGTCAAAATGAGGCATACAGGAGCTCAATCTGCTGATGCTGGGCTTGTCTGCCCCTTTTGTGGAAGAAGAAAAAAAAAACAAAAAAAAACCCAACCCATACTGAATTTTGCAATAATCAGCATCAGTTTCTTAGAGCTGCTCAGGCTACTCCAAGATGACTAAAAGTTCCCTCAGGAAAGAAGAACAGGTGTTGCATTAGCAACTTGATTGTCAAGAAACACTGTTCTCAGTAAGCTGGCATTTTCTATGAAAAAAATAGAACAGCTCATGCACTTCCTTTTTGGCAGGCTCTGGATCCATCTTCCTTTAGCTGAAGGGAAGAAAAGCATCTTTGCAATCCAAGTACAAATCTCCCATATTCTTCAGCCACAGTAACTAAGACACAACAGCTGTAGGAAAAACTGGCTGTGAACTCCACAGGAGGTACAAAGTAGAATGGAAGTGATGTACGCAAAATAAACACAAAACAAAAGTCGCATTTTCTTTACGTTACTTAGGAGGTTAGATTTTTCTTAAAAAAAGTAAAATATACAGAAAAGTAATACCATTATTTTAAGAGATGGCCATCAGCAACAAGTAGCATAAGTGAATTTCTAGATGTTTTTTTAAACACGTACTCAAAAGTGAAAATACTTAGAACGCCATCCTGAAGAAATCGGACACTGTGAAGCCAGAGAACAAGGGGTATTCTGGGGGATCAAGGAGGACTAAATCCATACTAATCTCATCTCAAGTGCCTTCCAGAAATAACGACAGCTCCAAGTAGAAGGAGCAAAGTCTGAGAATACTGAGAACTGTGATTTTCAGAATGTGATTTTGCCACTTACCATTTGGACAGCAGCTCTCCCCATGTCTCAAGAATTTTTTCTGCACACTCTTTGGAAACATCTCCAGAACCACTCAAGAGAGGTTCATCGTTGTCTGCCAATACAAGAACAAAGGAGAAACTACGGGATCAGCAACCGTTTTTCTACCTCTGCAGATTTAAACATTACTCTCTTAACTGTATCAGTGTGTGGGAAGAAGAAATTCATCGCTTGTGAAGGCACTGCCTGTGTGCTGAACAAAGCACTAAAAACTCACCAGGTACTTCAGAAAACAACCAAGAACAAGACAGAGTAGACAACTAAAGCATCAATGCAGCAGGTTAAGAGGAGAAATTGAGAGAGCTGAGTGTGTTCAGTCTTAAGAAGAGAAGGCTACCGGAAGTCTTCAGTTACTAAATGGAAAGGTATAGAATTAGAATTAGACTCTTTTTGAAGGTGTGCAGTGACGCGACAAAAGGCAAAAGACAAGCTGCAGCATGTGAAGTTCTGGTTAAATATAAGGAAAAAAATTTACCACGAGGGAGACTAAATACTGAAACAGGGGCCGAGAGAGGCTGTGGAAACTTCATTACTGGAGACTGTCAAAACACAACTGGACAAGGCCCTGAACAGCTTGATCTGGCTGGATCCACTTTGAGTGGGATGCATCATTAGAGACCTCCAGAGGTCCCTTGAAACATAAGTAATTCTATGTTTCTACCTCAAGCTTTTGGAAGACCACAAAAATTGTCAAAGAGCACAGCTTTCCCTATTTGAAAAGCTACAACACTATAAAAGCTGAAAACACAGTAGAAGCAATGTACTTTCACAGAGCAGCTGCAGACTTGCCATGCTCTCACAGACCCATAAGAGTCCATGAAGTGTTAGGTATTAACCTACACATTACCAATGAAAACTTCGCTTAGGTGTTACCCTGAAATAAAAGCACTGCATCACTTTCACTCAACAGTTGCATTGCATTTCTATCACTGACAAAATAGTTTTTCTAAATTAGCAAGCAGAAAATACCTTATTGGAACTGCCAGCAACCTAAACATCCTGAACTCAATAATCCAAGTAAAAGACTAAAGAATTCTATTTCCTTTATGAAATACAATGTGAGAGGTCATAGTGTCATAGCATTTGCTGCAACCTGAACTGTTTATTAATTCTTTTGTACTTTCACTTTGAACGCTAGTACTTTTTGATAACTTCCCTGGCTTAAATTAAACAGCTTTTTGAATGAAGTACATTCAATTTGCTGGGGAGGGAGGAAGGGTAGTTACCATAATCATGAAAATCCCTTAGTTGAAACCAATACTACAACTGATGTACTTCTAGATTTTTTTTTTCCTTTAAACACACTCACAGCAGGTACTGTAAACAAAAGCTATATATTTCATTGATATAGTAGTCAAACATTGCTTTTGCATTATCAAGGAAATATTTTTTTTTTATTAAATCTATGCTATCTCAGCTGACACCTGAAATTGCCAGCACCCATTTGCAATGTTGCAAGTGGTATCTACTATAAATAAAATACATATGTTCCTTGTCTAGGAAAGAATACCACTGTGGTTAGCATAGTGGGTACAGTTGCTAATGAAGACTCTTTGCAAAGGAGTTAAATTTCAAGTCACCTCTTGTTTAATTTAAAAAAAAAAAAAAGGGGGGGGGGGGAAGAGTAAGCCACAGAAACGAAACAATTCGCCCAAGGTCACATCTAAGGCCAGCGGCAAAGTCAAAAACCAGAAACTCAAATCATTTCAGCTCAAAGCCATAAGGGCCAGATGCAAAATTACTTCATAGCTTGGGTTAAGAGATTTTTAAAAAGCAGAAAAAAGATACTGAAAATACATTAAGTTTCAAGTTCAGCAGGTCCTTGTGTAGTTCTTCTGTATTACAGTTGTCTATACTCTCCTTCTCATGAAAACATGCTGCTTGCATACATTTCCAACTAATGTCAGCTTCTCATTTTTACTCTCAAATCTGTTTACAGCTGCTCAGGGAGGGGCAGAAATCGCACATAAACCCCCAATTTATATCAGCCTCTTTTCACATTGTTCGAGATATATCACATTCAAGGTTTCACGAAGCCTGAGTTGAACAAAGCGTAGACAGACCACAGAAGTGTCAGGCAAGGGAGAGGCTGACCCAGAAATGCAGGGGTACTGGTTATCGAACACTCACAGCATTAAAGCAAGGGGAAAAAAAAAAAAAGAAAAAGAAAAAAAACCACACACACACCACCACCCATCAGCAAGCCAGATTCTGATTGGAAAGGATTCAGAGGATTCAGCATGTTTCATTAACTATGTTATTTACTGACTACCCTGGCAAAGAACTCCATTTCTTTCAAAATATACAAAACACACAACCCACATCTTACCTTCCTCTTCATCATCCTCAGGAGGAGAAGGAATCATTGAGCCCTGTGACCCAGACTGAGGCAGACGAAGAGAGGGGCTTGCTGTAGTTTTTCTTCTCTCCCTTTCTGATTCACTTTCCAGACATACAACTTCATATAGCGTGTCTGAGTTATTCTTTCTGTCCTTCTGCTTTATCTGGGAAATATAAGAAGTTCCACTTTATTCAGAAAAGCTTTATGAGCATCCAGATTACTTCTCTTTTTGGAAGCAGGGAGCTGACAAAGAGACACAATTTTCATCACGTTCTACAATGAACAATGTTCAATTCACTCAAGGCATTGCTCAGGCCTGCAAGTGCTTCTGTGATTTAAAGTTTCTATTCCTACTGCCCTAAAAGAAACAGTAAGTATATTCTACCTAGAATGAATGGAATCGTTCAGGTCTGCCATACTTAGGCAAGCTTATCTTTTCCACCATACATGGACTGGAGACAGATGGGATAGATTTCAAAGCTGTGAATGCATCTAAAATTAAATCCGTTTTCTCTCTTGAACTTTCCAGGGATACTGGTGGGGGCAAAAGGAGAGTTCTTATAGAAATTGTTCATATTTACTTTCCCACTACGGTAATTGTCTTTAGTGATGCTTCCAAGTCATCTATTTGTGTGTACATTGCTGACATGAACACAGGCACACAAATTGTTGGGTCCCAAGGTCTACTACGTGGTCTTATTTCCTCCTTAATTTTCAATGGTATCAAACCATTGATTGCCACTGAAACCATTCCATCAAACCATTCCATTATTTCTTTTAAAAGGAAGCTTTTTCTTTGTGAAGTGGTTCCAAAATTTTAACACAGTTCAGAAAAACTGAACTTTTTTTCCTCCTCCACAAATTAAGAAAAATAGAGTAGAAAAGGAAAGGTGATGAAAAGAGGGAAATACAATTTATTATTATACTCTAAACTCGCTGTGCTCAATTTTATCCTTTGGGACATCTAATATTAAGAGGAACTAAAATAAAAAGACTAAATCACTAAATGTAATCTGAGAAAATAAAATCCTGCTGTTTCCATCATTTCCAAAAAAAGAAACATTGCCCAAGTAAGATAAGCCAATTCTACGCAGCTATGTTTTTAATAGCCTAACTATGCCTCTATAGAAACACGTTTCCCTTCCAGGCTTATCAGGCAGTACACTTCATTTGTTGCTTCCACTATGAATTTTGATAATCTTCCATTAGTAAACACTGGAAGCTGGATAACCTGACAGGGCCTATAGAAAAAAAAAATTAGCTAAGATAAGGCACAATGCATGTGAATTTAGTAAGACAAAAGATACAGAATTAGCTAAGCAAGATAAGCTTCCTTTAGACTACCAAGCAGAAAAGGCGCCTGTTGGAGGTAGCAAGATATTTATAGCTAAATAGCCTTAACTGTTCAACATCTCTATGCTCCACCTCAAAAATACTCTAAATAAAAAGACTGATCTCATCCATGAAGATTTTTTCCACCTTGTATTTTGAAGGAAAGTTTCCAAAATGTTTATTCATAACTGTGTCCAAAACAGTTATACAGCTATTTAGCAGATTTTAGAGTTTTACATAAAAAAAATAGGACATACGTAAAAAAGAATTCTCACTGAACTCCATCTTTGCTACCACTCAGAAATAGTGCCACTATTCGCTAGCACCTTAAGACAAGTGCAAAAACAACCCAGAGAAGCCTCCGATTTCATTCCAACTCTCTTTAAAAAGAAGAAATATCAAGAAATCAGAAAGACTTTAATCTTGCTTTCTTGGGCTCCACCCAGAATTACTAAGCCTTGAGAAAGCACACATGCCCGCATTGCTGCGTGCTTTTGTATCTTTCCATTCCTTTGAACAGCACTTTCATTGCAGAACAATAATTTCTAAGACAGGAGAACAGCAGCTGCTTCAAATGCATTACCTCCTTAGTAATTTGTACCTTCAACTTTCTAGGCTTATTCTGAGAATAGGTTATTGCCTTGCATTGTTATTATGAATATCCTAGATGGAAATATCTCTTTCCTTTTTAACAGCTAGGGTAAAAAGGAAGTTGGAAAAACAGAATAATTTTTAACAAATTCTAGGGATTTTGTGGTTGGTTGGATTTTTCCCCCAAGGGAAAACCAACCCTTGGCATAGCCCTAGATTGCAGATGAATCCTTGGTTCTATTTATTTCAAGGTTCGTCTGAAAAATCCTTAAGCCTCCGTATAACTTTGCAGCCTCATCAGAACTGTCAAAATTTGTTTTGAAATGAGGACAGCCAGTTCTTTATGGGAAGTTTAGACAATCAGCAACAATTACCATAATGAAAGATTTTTTTTTTTCCCTAGAATAGAACAGTATTTATCATACCTCTTTGATTCAGGAGCAAAACACTGAAATCCAAAAATCACATTAGTAAAGGCTTTACCAGTCACAGAGAGAAACAACTACACTGAAGTTCTGACCTTCTCCCAGTCAGTCAACTCCAGGGTAAAGGAATAGGTGCAAATACTCCCCTGGAGTTCCCACACCTCTGTTCAAAACAAGACTTTAACCTGCTTCTCCACCTAAAACATCATAATGAAAGATGAGGAAAATAAACACGCATGATGCATATACAGCAAACAGCCTCACGTTAGAGGAAGTCAGACACCCGCCTGCAGTACAATAAAAGGGCACAATTCATTCCACTGGTCTCAGTAGGACCAGAGAAGTTTCAGGACAGGCCCTGGTAACTAAAATTCATCTTCAACACGTGTATTTATTCAACATTATACCATAAGCCTACCCCTCCAGTCTCCAAACAGCATAATCAACCATACCACTGTTATACCTGAAAACCAACCTCGACAAATACCAAATCAACTGTAGATGAAAAAAACAAACAGAAGTGTTACCTGCTTCAGTTTTAGGAAAAAGTTTTCCGTAGAGCTACGTTTGCTGAAGGGCCAGAATAATCTCTCATTAGGTGAGCAAACTCTGACTTTAGTCTCCAGAATGAATCTAACAGGTTCCTGAACCTCAGTTATCACCAAATCCACAGCAGTAGTCATGAACAGTACTTTATCTAGAGAGAAAAAATAAGGCAATATTATTAGCATTAAAAGAAACATCCAAACAAAATACTCTAATCTCTTTCCTAGAAACATTAAAAATAAAGTTTTCCATAGAATTCCTTTTTTGCCTAACAACACCTCAAAGCCCAGCAGTTTCCAAGCACATGGAACCAGAAAATAAGATCACTACGCACTACATAGTAGAGAGCGCTCTTTCAAATTCACACTGAAACGTATCAAAATAAGTCTTTCATTAAACACTGATCAATGATTTGATTTGTACACTTAACTCCACAGTGCAGATCTCTTGCCATCTGGCCTAATTACATTTTACTTTTTCTTAATTATATTTAAGTTATTAAGATGACATTTAATTTCCACCACATTAAACACACTGAGATAATCATCTCAGTTATAAGATTTAGAAAATGGATTATACACTATGCGTCCCCAAAAGGAGGCAACTGGACTCAGTGACCTATGAGATCCCTTCCAGTACTAAATGAGAAATTGTGTCCTTTAGGTAGGATAGCATTCCACCTAGCAGCAGATTGTACCCGGAGAAGTCATCCGCCCCAGAAGCGATGTCTTTGTCCTGTCAATTCCCATGAATTTCCTCAACCTTTGGTACATAAGTGCAGTAACAGATTGAGATGATGATCATTCAGCTGCAGTAATTACAGCTCTGTTTCAGGACTCTAGAGAGCAATGCAGCATCAGTTATTTTCAGATTACATTTGGAATATTTTACTTTCATTCTCATAGGTACAAGAATGCCTTTTTTTTTTTTTTTTAAATCTGAATTGGCCACACAAACTAAGCAAAGAGGAAAGCTGCAGTAGTCATTTAGTGCAATTCTCAATGGCATTCTGAAGAAGTATAATGAAAGACAAGGCCTCTGCAACCTGTCTCCGTGCTCAGTCTATATAACCTGCTGGGACATACAGTTATTCTTACAAGGAGTTACTACTAAATGCAGGATCTCTTTTCTAGCCTTCTGTTGGATTGACTTTTACATTACATCTGGTGCCCTAGTTTCTGAGAGCATATGCCAAACCAATTGAATTCAGAGGCCCACAATATAAATTTTATTACGTTCATGCTACTAAAAGAAAAGTGAAAAAACGTCTTTTTGCAGGATTCATCCTAAAAAGCAAGAATTGACACAATGTCTACTAGGCGAGTTACTTGCCCTGCCTAGGAACAAAATCTGGCAAAGTTCATACCTTTCGGTGTTTCTTCATTTACAAATTGGAAGTGTGGAGATTTTTGATTCCAGCTCCCAGTGATCACATATGATTTCCCATCAGAACTTTTACCCATGGACTCCTGTGAACAGGGTAATAATATATATGCTATAAACTATATAAATAAATATAATCTGTATATTATGAAGTCTCAGCCCCATAAAACAGCTGCTGCACTAGCAAGAGAAGGGCAAACATCTGAAGTCTACGTTATATTGTCCTATAACAGAGATGACTCTGAGAATAAGAGTTCCCACGCAATTTTTGATCTCCTGGCTGATAATATAAAAAAGCCAATTAACATTAATTGTTATACGTGTATGTACATGTAACAAGCAAGACCTGAAGAAAGATCAATAGCTCATTTTGGAGATGGCTATCCGACAGCAACTTTTAGATCACAAAGGCCTAAGTGAGATCACAGTCAAGTACCTAGAAGGACAGTACTCCAAGTTGCAAATGTTTGGGAGTTTTGTTGTTGTTAAAGAACAAAAACAAAACAAAACTTTAACTTTTTAAGAATTGTCCTGTAAAATTCAAGGCAATCCAGTCATTCTGGCCTCCTTTTGTACCATGCAGTCACTGAACAACAGTAACCTGAACGGTAAAGCATTTGAACAGACAAGGCTTTGATCATGCACTTAAGGGATGTAGTTCATTGCCTCTAATACATGAAAATAAATTACATCAGAACACTGCCTTACAAGCTGCTGAACTTGTGAACTTGGCAAGTGTTTTACATTAACATACCTTCTACTTCACTGTGATGTTTTAATAAACCAGTTGTGTGCTATTTAATCCTAAGTAGCTATTTTATGAAGTATGTTGTAAAAACAAGGATAAAAAAATAAAAATAGAGTTGTGCAAGAAAGCACAGTTCTTACAACTTAGTTCTTTTCTGCAGACCCACTATGACATATTTTTTATATGGTCTCAGACTTTTGTTGAGATCCAGCTTCACGCAGCATACAAAATACATGTTATTCAGCTACCGAGAAACAAGTCAAAGTTTTGTTTTATCCTCAGTATTCAGTGTATCTATTACCCAACCCACTTTATTTTTTAGCAGGCTTCTTATTGTCCAGCAAGTAAAATCATTCATGTACTCACTACTGCTCTATTGGACCACTGGACCGTTTCATGTACTCGCTACTGCAACAAGTATGTTTTCATTAACATGAACAAGTTTATTTTCACAATACACCAGTGAAGTCAGACGATTTCACAGATGGAAAACTGAATCACAAAAATAAAGTGCCCAGCAATTCTC
Organism: Struthio camelus; assembly: GCF_040807025.1. Classification (NCBI taxonomy): domain Eukaryota; kingdom Metazoa; phylum Chordata; class Aves; order Struthioniformes; family Struthionidae; genus Struthio; species Struthio camelus. The sequence goes on from NC_090961.1 coordinate 2,295,174, forward strand.
AGTGATATCTCTAAAGCAGTCTAGGCCTCATTTTACACAGTGATAAGTATGCTGCAACACGTTATACGCTCAAGGTACAGCACTTCTGAAAATAAGGCTCCATATGTCTTATTCCAGTCCCCTAAATGAGAGCAGTCATGCCTGGCTGTGCAAAATTGGGCCAATCCCTTGCCCAAGCATCATGTCACATCATAACTCTCGTAGCAGAGGCAAGGATTCAACCCAGTTCCCCAGGGCACCACTCAAGAGCATAAGCTACAGCATCAACCCACATTAACAAGTATGCACAAGCATCTAAACCTTCTCTATCTGTTCTGAGATCACACACAATCGTAATTACTGAATTTTGCTAATAAAAAAAAAAACACCTTACCAAATCTAAAAGGTGCATGTCACCACTCCGAACATCTTTCCCACGGCTAAGGAGGAGGCCAAAACATCTGCAAAAGGAGGCAACAAATTAACCTGCAAAACTTAGACTTACTACTCATAAACAAACTATCAGCATTCTCTGTTCAAATACTCCTTGACATACATCACAAGCAGCCCACGAATACTAGAACAAATCAACAAATTCTGATATCTGAAATCGCATGAAGCACATCAGGCAAAACGACGTCAAGCCAATACTAACAATGTCAAGCAAGATTTCATCAGCATGCTTACAGTATGATTTTACCCTGCCTACAGTAGTCAGAAAGTTGTTTAGTTATCTTCATTTGCCAGAACAGTATAAAACACACACAACTAACATGCGTTCCATATTCTGCAGGTAGGATGAAGTTTCCCGTATTCTTCTCCCTCTCCCACCCCTGCCTTTTTTGGGAGACAGATTTGCATATTATTTACCCTCTCATACAGATGAGAACCAAGAAATTCCAAATGAAGCACAGGGACCTGTCTTTATGATTTTACTTCTCAGAGACTTTTGGCCCACAGAGGTATATTCCACTCCATCCTCTGGTTTACCACACTGCCTCAAGTTCCTGTATTTCATTTCAGACTACAAAGGCTGGCGGAAGCTGTATCTTGTCTGTGTAGTATAAGCAGCACTGAACTCTATCAGTAGTCAAAAATTTTAAGTTTATTTCTAAGCAGTGAGATATTTGAAGTCTTAACTCTCCCCTTTCCTACACAGACATTTCATATTCTGGAATTCTATATCACAGCAGATTCAAGGCATACTCTCAGATGCAACAGAAATGAGAGGAAAGCAATATCCGAAATTAACTCCATCACTGATTATAGCCTTAGCATTTCAGACAAATTGACCATTTAAACTAAAAGCAGTAAGTTTTTATAAGAAGCTTCGGAAATAGACACTTACAGAAGACAAGCACTGATTCTACAGTCGGGTCCGTGCAAGAATTCACTGAGCCTGGATTGTCCCCTCCCCGCCACACACACATACCGAACGTCTCAATCAGATCTTTTGCGACATCCCACCCAACAGAGAGGTGTGGGGTTAAATTACATAAATGGAGTATTCATAGAACAATTACTAATCTGCTGCCTCAGAAGAAACAGCTCCATAAGTAAACATCAAACAGATAAAGAATTTTTTTTAAATCTATTAAATTACCTCTCAATAGCAAGTTCTTTATTAGTGGTCTGTTGAACGTAAATCACTATCTTCTTATCAATCCCTTGGCGGAGTTTAAAGCATTGCCTGTCCTTGTCTTTGGGAACTGCACTGTTATTTACCAGGGAAGGAAAAAAAACTCAGAGCGTCATTTATCTGTATTCCTTGCATGTATCAAAAACAGCATCAGACATTCGGTGAAGTCAGCTTCTTATACAAAAGCACTCAAGACCTTTCTTCCTTGCACACTGCAATTAGTAACATGAAAGAAATGGCAACATAATTAGGTGATGGTATTTTATCACAATTAGGCGAAAACCAAGGACACTTAGTTTTCAAAATAAACACTACTGTATTTTCATACTCTGAGGCTTATTCTTGTGAGACTTCCAGCAGCAGTTGAAGAAAGTTTCTAAATACTGATTCCCTACATAACACGCAAATATTTTTTGAGCAATTACTCATGAGAAACTGTGCACCACTTTCTTTCACAAGGCAGGTGACCACTGGAGCACATGATAAGACAACAAGACAAAAGGATGCACCAATCTTTAGACTGAGGATTTTTTTTTCTTCCCTCTGGAGAGGGCATCTTCTCCTAAATGCTGCCCAAAGCTGAGAGAGCGTGCTTTGGTGGGAAAACCTAGAATCATACTTCAATGTCAATATAGATGCTGAAGTTTCAGCATCAATAGTCCCTTTTGAACAGTGCCAGAGCAGTAAATCCTGGACAAATCAGATTGCTAGATGATTTAAAAGAAAATCAGAATCCACTTGCTCACTTTCCCCTTGGATATAAAAATTATCTTTATTTTATTTCAGACCTTCTCAACCTCTGGGTTTGGCAAAACGGGCTGTGCAGTATAAACCACAGTTTAACACCTCCAACAAAATTTGGGTTTATTTCCTGACAGCAGTTGCTTACCCAGGCCACGGAACTGCAAACTACCTTTAACTGTCAGCAGCAGTTCCATGTGCTGCGGCAGGACAGCAGATTCACATCCTTGCAGCCAGTGCATGCAGTTAGATCTCGTGTTCTCAGTACGACAGAACTGCGTTACCAGTGACCCAGGGTGACAAATGGAGGTAGATGAGGTAAGACAAGGTCAGGTACGTTAAAGACTAAGATCAGAGACTGCGCATGCAAAAGTGTTCTCTTAACTTCTACGTCAGTAGGGGTCTGCACTTCAAGGGTTAAACACAGGTTAGTGTCAAACTGCTAAAGCTAGCTATTTGAACTGAAGCTTGATCTGTACAGTACGTACAGGTTAGCTAGGATTCTGCATAGTCCAAGACAAAACCTTCTTTTCTTCACTTTGTATAGAGTAGGTACATGGTTTTTAAACAATTGCGCTCTTCCACCCTAATGCAACCACATTTTTGTGGCCGAAAAGATCTTTAGGTACATGTCCATAGCAAAGGCTGAGGTTCAATGTGCAATCCACGTGCAAAGCTTTTAGCAAAAGCTAAAGACCGCCTTTTAGAAACCAAGGTTCTCCATTATTAGATATAACAGGAAAACAGCGCTACCTGACACAGTGTGAAAAGCTGCCCTAACACCCCCATGCACACCACTACCACCGCTTTCTAATAACGCCTGGCTCAGGAAAAAATGGGGAAAAGATTAACTGAATTTGGAGAACTGGGACAGAGAACACAAATGTTTTAGAGACGGGGCAAGCTCTGTTCATATAGCTTTTCTGATGCTGATAAGGTACAGATGAATAGCTTAGTATTTCAATGTAATAGATCACAGCACCAAGGATAATTAATATTGGTGACCTTTGATAACAGATTTGAATTCTGCCTTCTTTTCTGCTCTCAATAGAGCAGAGATCAACTCTAAGAAATCATGAGGAAATGGATAAGGATGAGGGATTAGGCATTCATATTTTTGGAATGCATAACGTAGCTAAAAGTTGCAAAGATGTGGCGGGAATAAGGAAAGCTGGGTTTCGCTAGGATGAGAGTGACTGCAGGTCTACATGGGCAATGTCATTCAAGACATTTAGTTTCCCTGGGCAGCACTGCAAGATTTCAGTTTGGACTATACAGCTCCAGTAACTCCAAAACATTATTATGTAAAGAGGAAAAAGCCCAGAGTGTATTATTTTTGCTATTTGATTCCGCTTTCAAACTTCCCAGAGAATTACTTCTGTCCAGCATATTTAATAGAGTTAACTGAATTTATCCCATTCACAGAGCAAAAGCAAACCTAAAGACCAAAGTTAAAACGCAAAGCAGTCTTCTATGATCCTGCTTCTGCCTCTAAACAAACCCCTTTCCTATGACCTTAAGTAATCAAATATTTTAAGAAACTGTTCTAAATAATATTTAACATTAAAATCTAAAGATTTGCTGATCAAAAATTCATTATTATGTTGTTGCTTTCTCGCATCAGGTTTTGTACAGAGACAGACCTCTGAATACAAAGAATACATTATGGACAACCACGTTTTTATACAGTTTCAGAATAACAATGTGGGAATAAGTCTGAGATCTTGATCATCAAGCTTTCGATTGACAAAGTGGTAATAGTCCTATACTACATCCTGAATAGTAAACGTGTCCTTTGACAAGCAGGATCTGCCTAATACTTCTCTGGAGAATAATCTGTCTTTAGGGATCAGCCAAATGATTTGGAAAATTCCATTTTTCACCGTTGCACGTTTTCCGTCTTCTCTTATGAGACTTTATTGAAAATATGCACCCTTGCGCCTCCTGTAGCATACACACGTCCACAGAACCTTTGGAATCCTGGCCATAAATGCTTTCCTACCAGGATTGTGCACAGAGTCACTATGTTGCATTTTCAGCTTCAATAGTGGTTCAGGTGAGCATGATTTAAGCTGCATTGCACAGAAAAGATTTTAAAGACAAAAGAGGAATAAAAAATAGAAAAAGCAATTGGCAGGCAGCATCAGATTCAATTCAGTGAACAAGACAGAAGAGTTCAGAGAGACATCACTCATGAGTGATTTGTTTAAACTAGAATAGGAAACTTTCGAAAGGGCAGTCTAGGAACATCTCAGACCCACACTCTCCATTCACTCACCTTCCAACAACAGAAACCGATGCTCTATACAGCAAATGAAGAATCTATACCTGAAATAACCTTTCCCGTCATCTTCTTTGATTTCCAGTGACACAGAGAAGGTGAAAATATCACTGTCTGGAGTCTGTGGGGTGGCAATGGCTGAGAGCGGAGTTTGTTTGGCAGAACGACGGAAGGCAGTGGCAAAGCTGTAGAGTATTCGGCTCACCTGCATTTACATGACACCAAAGAAAGATCAGAAAGGTATGGGTATAGAGGATGCAAGAGCTGAAAAGCTACCTGCATTTTCACTAAATAGAATGAGAAGTAACTGTAAAAATGACTGTGGTTCTAACATCTAATTAAGTATTCTTATATGCTTCTTTAAAGGATAAACTATTAAATCCGCATTATTTCACAGCAAGATTTCTATAATTTTCTTAACCTAGTGTAAAAAAAGCCAATAATGACAAAGCAGATTACTCCCAAAGTGCCTGAAATAACCACATCATTTTTAATCCAGAAGTAATCTCAGTTCTAGCTCAGTAATAACCCTTACATTTAAGATGTAGTTACCATTGGGGGGTGGGGGGGAGGAAAACAAACAAACAAAAAAAAAATCAACTTACAGCCTCTTGGATTTCACATCGGAAGACGTGAATCCTGAAGAGTTCTGCATTGTAGTGGCTTTCAGTGAAAGCAAAGCAATCGCTTTCAGGGGTTCCATCATGCCCTCGTACACAGAAAAGGATTTTATAGATTGGATAATTTGCTATTTCTGTGTTTGTTTGAGGATCTAAGAGTCTGTTAAAAGAGAGAAAGAGAGAGAGGAAAAAAAAAAAAAAAAGAGTTTGCAACTTTAGGAGAATTACTTCAGCTAGCTATTAACTTGCAAGCCTGAAAGACTTCATAGCTACTGGAGAGAGTACGCTACAAAGACACTAACCCCTGATTATCATTTACTACAAAGCTTGAACAGAATAATTATATTTACATTGAAGAATATAAAAACGTACAACGCAACACACTTTCACCAATGATTTCCTCACAGTTTTCAGGGCTTAACCTTCAAACTGCTACACTAACATACAGCAATGGAAGAATATTTAGGCTAGCAATTCTCAGACTCCCAGTAGCTGCACAACAGCCATTTTCCAGCCCTAAAAAACGAATACATTTCAGGCTGTTCCCACTATTGCATTTCGGGCACACAACATCATAACAATATTTGATACCGATCCTTGGGCATGAAATGCCTTTGGCAAACAAATTCAAATCATCACTTTTCTCAGACCTCCTTAGACTCATTTCTTCCACTAGAAGAAATCCCAACTTGCTTATGTTCCGTCCCCCCCATCCCCTGCCTCCCAATAAACTGGGGGTTATCTCCTCCTTGACTAGGAGGAAATAAGATTAAATACACAAAGTCACAGGGCACAGCTGAAGGAGCTTCGTACCTCACTGTTCCTTCAGAGACATTAGGCACTGACAGAGTCACATCTAAAGAAATCTGGCACTGACTTCGTAAGATGGACATCATTCTGAGGGCTTCCACTTCACTCCGGGGAGCGTTCACTGAGGCACAGCCTAAGTAGGTGAGCTTGCTAAACACCACACTGTCCTCATCTGTCAGAGGTGTAAAAGGGCTCAAATCCTCACAGTCTAGGGTAAGACACAAAGTTACAACATAAGAAGCAAGACAAAGTATACATAAATAAATTATTATAGAATGCATTAGTCACTTTATCATACTGTTAGTGACTAAGAAATATGTTACAAAAAGACAGATCAGGTCAAAATACTACAGAAAAACCCTACCTGAAAGTGAGTTCCTGACAGCAGAGAGCAACACAGCTATCCACACTCTACAGATTTATAAATGTCCCGTGGCATGAGCTAATTAAAAGCGCACCAATTTTCACTACTGAAATAAGATGCACAGATAAGCTAAACAGACTAACATTTTATACAGCTAGGCAAGTAACCATTTATTTCTGCAGAATACACAGCTCAAGGCTAATAGCAAGTGTTTTCAGAAGAGAGGATAGCTCAGCATATGGTAACTCTCACATCACATAACCTGCAGTTTACTGTTCTAGGTGATGAGAGTAGGAAAAATGGGGAAAGGAAGGTAGACGCACCTGCACCTAAATTACTCTTCCTTTCCCCAGATAAAGCTAGCTGAGAAGATACCACCAGGTATTCCCCATTTTTTTCTAACCTCCCTGCGATGGTTTGACTGGCAAACTCATTTCTGGTTTCTGGAGTCCTGCCACCGACACTGGGTTAACGGTAGAGGATGCTGAAGCCTCAAGGACAACAGGTTCTTCCCCATCTCCATCAGTCCTAACTTCTTCTCCATGCTCCCGGTCACTTGATTGATCTTCTATGGGTGGATCCATCAGCACGTCCTCAAGTTCCTTCTGCAGCTCCTGTTCGCTTCCATTCCCCACAATCTAAGAGCCACAAACAAAGTTGGGACACAAAAGAGACTGTTCAAATGAAGACAAAACCCTCATGCATAGAGAAAGTCTGTCATAGGGCTTCTTCTGCCAATCAAAACAGTAGTTAACAAATTTAACCTAGTTACAACCGTAATCTTAACACAAACTGCAATGTGCAAATGCTCATCAGTTCAGATTATATCCCCTGTACTTTAACAAACCTAACAAAGGGTGCTCAAAGCAGGAATTCTCTAGTGCTGGGAAAAATTAAGAGATTACTTTAAAACTAGTCTATGATTACAGAATCCGTAAACTAGCTTATGACACAAGAAACTCAGAGGTCCACAGTACAGTGGTCTACAATTAATCTCAGAAGAGTATCAGGAAGTGCCAAATATAATGAAATATGCTACATGGCTCGTGGGCAAGATAGCAATATTTCATAGGAAAAGAAGAATATGGAACAGGATTATGCTATCATGCTGAGAAGAGGTACTGTTGTTTTATTTCTTAAACTCATCTACAGCCTGATTTTGCACGCGTGGAAGTCCACAAGAAAGCTCCCAGCAACGCAGTGGTGTAAAAATCAGGTCCTAGGCCAGAAAGAAGATGGAGATAACATTTATTGCTTTACAATTATCTAAAAAAAATTCTGAAAAGTTGTAGGCTATATGCAGGGATGAGTCAAGTGTACCTAACCTGGGGACAGAGAAACTAGAATTCTCCTTCTGACTCCCAAACACAAAGACAACCTGGCTGTGGTGTTCTCTAGTCACATACTGGACACAGTGGTTCAATCTTTGTGCAAAGAAACAGAAGACAATCTAGATATAGGAGGTTCTGCCCTTACAGAGCAACACGGGCAATATTAACAGGAGCATAGCTGGCAGATCAAGGGAAGTGATTACCCTTCTCTGCTCAGCACCCATTAAACCACAGCTAGAATGCTGCATCCAGTTTTGGATCCCCCAGCACAAGAAAGACATCAAGAAACTGAAACAAGTTCAGCAGAAGGCCACCGAGATGGTCAGACAGCTGGAGCACTTGCACTACGAGGAGAGGCTAAGAGAGCTCCAGCCTCAATGAGCCCAGAAGAGAGGGCTTCACAGGACCTAACAGTAACCTTCCATATCTACAAGAACTTCATCAAGATGACAGAGCCAGGCTCTTCACAGTGGAGCACGGCAGGAAGATGAGAGGCAAAAGCATACATTGAAACAAGAGAGGTTCCAACTGGATATCAGGAGAAATGTATTTACCACGAGGACAGTCAAGTACTGGATGAGGTTGTGCACTGCGCTCTCCATCCTTGGAGGTTGTCAAGGCCCAACTAGATCACAGTCTGAACAACCTGGTCTGACCTCACAGCTGACCCTGCTTGAGGTAGGAGGTTGGACTAGAGACCTCCAGAGGCCCCTTTTAACCTGAAATGAATAGCCATCCTCTGAGCACAGCCCTCCGCCTGGCTAGAAGCAGGTGCTATTACAGCCTGTCTAACTGGAAGCACGTACTTGTGGAACAAAGTGACATAGACGAAAGACAAGTCATACCAGTAGTGTCCTGTACTACCGTGTTCCTGTAGTGTTTCAAAATATGTCAGAAAACTCTTAGATATTGCATCTAAGGAAATTCTTTGCTCATTCCTCTGCAACGAACAGGGAAGTGACTGATGCTTTACACAATTTAGAGACTAAGCATGGAAATGGAGTTTATGGAAGCGTTTTACGAGATGGCACTGACAGAAACATACCTGAGTTCCAATACTTCAGTTGCTGGCTGCCAGTTATTATTGTTGGCACCCCATCTCTTCCCTATGAACGTTTATTTATTTCTATAGCCTTCTCATTTCTGCAGGCTTACTGATTTAAGATGCTATACACAAGCTAACAAAAACTAAATTGTGCAACTACTCCAGTTCCTTTAAAAAAAAAAAAAAACTCTAAAAGAAATCTTATTTAAAGAAAATGGTTGTTCTTTCTTTACTCTTGGAAACAAGATAGTAAAAAAAGGAAGTGGTTAAAAACAGTAGGAAGAACCTAGAGCAGACAAACTTGCCCACAGCACAATCTCAGCATTGGGACAAATTTCATCTGCCTCACGACCAGTATCTCAGAGTAGACCATTAAACCATCTTTAAAGTATCTGAAGCAACGGGCAAGATTTTTGCATTTAAGCACTAAATAAGGCAACCTGAAGTCCACTTAAGACTGCTCAAATAACTCTGGAACAGGTAGAAGAACACTTTCATACACGCTGAAGAGCCTTACAATTCATGAAATAACTGAAATATACTCTGAAAGTAAAATCAGATGTCACTTAAATATTTGTATGTGCATTTCCATTGGGCATGTCTCAGGATTAGAGTTACAGTGAGATTATTTAGAGGTTTCTCTGTTGGGTCAGAATTCTGACATATGATCATTTCCATCCCATCTCCAAACACAAACCTCTCAGTTCAGGGGGAAAAGTAAAAAAAAAAAACAAAAAAACAACCCATCAAGTTTACCTGCTGTCTTCTCTCTCTGTCATACTCAGACCCCCTACTGCCAAAATAATTATCTGAATTGGTAGTCTCTATCTAGTTTGCATTAAAGGTGTAAATTGCAAATTAGTTTTCTTGTGAAAAATAACAGTTTAATATATGAGAATATTAACAAAGAACAAAAATGCATGACCTAGGGTTCACACAGTAAGATAAGAGACGTTGCACATCCCCATTCTTTGTACACAAAAAGTGAAATTCACAGATAACGGAGAAATCAGCAAGTACACACAAACCTAGAGGCAGGAGGGACAAAAGATCTAGTGACTGTTACACTGCAGAATCCAAATGAGGGAAAAAAAACACTTGGAGCGGTTTATGGTCTAGAAAATCATGTTCAAATAGAAACTACTTTTCTAGTGCGGATGAAAACATATTCATGTGCTATCTGGTATCACCTGCCAGGAATAGAACAGAGTAACTTACTCAGCTGTACGTCCACAGAAGCTTCAATAACCTGCAGCTAGTTACAAGAATCCACAGATTCGCATCTTCCCGTTGCATCATGCTAAAATTCATTTGCATGATTCCTCACAGAAGCAATCTTGCTCAGGCATGAGGTTATCAAAGGCATAATCCCTTTGAGAATAAAGTTTATTACCCAGACTTATTCAGGTTTTCCTCAAAGATGATGTTGGAAGATGCCACATGTTATTTTATTGTACACAGTTTACACATTTTGCAACAAGATATAATGAATCAATTGTAATATCCTAGCAGCCCCCATTAAAGCCTGTATATTAAAAATACTGAAGTAACTTCCATTTTACAGGACCTGTTTTCTATGAAATTTGAAGTTAAAATTCATTGTGGCAAAAATCTGCATATCAAATGCATTTGCTGACAGATGACAGTGATTAAGATAAAAGAAGTTCCTAAAAGTAGTAGGAACGGGTAAAACACAAGTCCACTTTCTTTACAGTGTGACAGCAGAGCAGACAGGCATGTTAAAAAAAAACAACAAACAAACAAAACAAAAAACCCAAAAACCACACACACACACACACACTACAATGGGGGAAATGGAGGGAGGATTTACATAAAATGGAACATTACCTAAGAGCAACAGGAGACAGTTTGAAAGTATTGCCCGAATCCAAAGAAATATTTAATTTTTACATAAAGACAAGCAAAACCATTGCCTGTTTGCATGTATTTTAAGAAGCAAGGTAAATCTAGATTTAATCGCCTTAACAAACTCAAAGATAAGTAGACAGAAATAACATGAAAATATGCTTGCAAAGTCCACAGCAGCACAGCCTATAGGACAGTGTCTTGCCTAGCAAACGTTCTAAAAATTCATAACCAAAATCCTTATTTAAAAAGTAATTTTAAAAAATCCCTCTACATATAGCCTTCCTTCTTCTTCCAGACTGCCCTCAAAAGAGAATTCAGAGAGGAATATCAAATACACTTCCGGACTGGAGGATCTCTGTTGCTGTTCCCACAGTCCTAACAGAGTAAGTGCAACGAACCAGCTGCCCAAGGAACAAGACCAAAAATACAAACTGAGACCAAATGCATGTCAACCAAAAAGTCTTCTTAATTTACCACGTAAATTGACTACATTGCAGAAATATTGAACGTTAAGATGTAAACTTTTTGAAACTTTGCTGCAGCACCAAAAAATAAAAATAAAGAAAGAAAACAGTAAGAAGCAGCATGACGATTGCAAGAGAACTAAGGGCAGAAGGGAAGGTACGTTAATAAATGCCTTCACGTAGGTTTATTTGATAGAGACAAAAAAAAAAAAAAATTTAGTCTAATCATTGTTTCCTCCGGTCTTCACAAAACTGAAAACCAATTTTACTTAACTTTTAAATAGTTTGTAGCCTTCTTTAAAACCATATTTACAACATCATGGGAGATTTATTAAAACTGCAGCTTATTCTGTTATGCCTGTGTTGCTGGCTTCTGCTGTCTGAGGTCCCGGTATACAGCGTATTCAGAGAACACCTGTTCTACAGTGTGCTCCAGAAACGGGACCTGCATAAATCCAGCTCAGCCTAACTGGCAGACACAGAAGAAATACTGGAAAGTAGAAATAGCTAACAAATGGTATTTCTGGAAAAGAATCAGTGACAATCCCCTTGTAAAATGTATGCATTGTGTATTGCAGCATAGACAAAAAGAAAAAAATATTTATGAATTATGACCAAGAGAAGAAAAATATTTCTTCTGAATAAAGGCCTGGGCCATTTTTTATCTGTCTGGACTCGAGAAAGAACAAAAATAAAAGTGTGCATTAGTTCAGTCCAGAGCTCTATTACTTAGGACTACAGCATACCAAAGAATTCAAAATGAGAGCCCTGGATCTAATCTACAGTTTTCACAACCTACGACATTCAGCAAACATAAGCCTAAACTTCCAGCGCCATCCTCAGATTGTGCTTAGGCAGTGCCTTAAGATCCACAAACTGCTTTTTTAGAGTTAAACAGAACACCAGCGAAGGACTTTTGCTCAAATTTGATCCGAAGCTTATTTTCTGCTTTCCTTGGTGGGTATATCATAACAAATAGGTTTTGATATATATAAATAACTAAGTTAAACAGTTTGTAGCAAAGCAATTCCTCCTCCCAGAAAAAACTCTTCTCATCATTTATCCCTGTGAAATGCATAACCCTGGTTCTCATTTTGTACTGTCAAATTATTTTCCTTATACTACTTGGACACTTTCAGATGCTGCTGTGACCATATTTTAACATACCTCTGACAACCTTCACAACTCCACTTACCCACTCACAGAGACAGTGTAACAATACAGTGCAATTGGTTACTGAATGACTAGCTGCAAGCTAAAAAGAGACATCAACAACAGAGTTGTATCCTAGTGTAGTCTCTCTCTTTTTCTGTAGATTATTACCAGAAGACGATTGCTGTCCCTAAGGACACCTAAAAAAAATCCTCCAGTTCTATCATTAACAGTTTTTACCTCCTTAAGCAGAAGGAGCGAGGTTAAAAGGAAACTCCTGTATAAGAGATTGCAGACTGGGTGCTGATTGTTTATCTGAAGTGCAGCGTTTCCATTAATCATTCAGATGGCAGTGAATAAAGAAACAGCACATACTCTCAAGCGATGGAATACAGAAAGGCTCAAGGTGAATCACTTTGTTCAAGGACTGTGCACAGTCTTGGCACCAAATTCATGAAGATGCTTATCTTTAAGACCTGCAAAAGTTCTGTGACATTCAGTGCTAAGTCAGGGAACAGCATAGCTTTATTTTATAATCGTTGATGATTAGGAAGTAGCAGTGATGAAGTTCTTCCCTCAGCAAGAGAGAGCATACCTGTAGATAGTATTTCGTAAAGCACTTTGGAAGTAAACAGGAGGAAAAGATAAGTAGCAAGGTACAGAAGGTAAGAACCACTATGTAAAGTATTCTGAACTCTTAAGTATTTAAAGCTGCTGGTATACAGATTCTAGAAGGATAAACATGAGGTTCCAGTCTTTCAGTAGGTTTTACAGAACATCAAGCTGATTATTCAAGAATAATCCAAATTTCAAATTAGACTATCCTCCTGTGACGTGAAGTACCAATCTTCTGCAATTGCAATAAAAGTGAAGTCAACTTTTTTGCCAGATTAAACAAAGATCTGGAGACTCCTGACTATCAGATTTAGCGCTAAGAGTCTTGTGTAGAAGAAAATATCTGCTATAATGGTGTATCTTGTTCAGGTATCAAAGCAATGCAAGAATAACAAACAAAGCAATTGGAGGTAAAAGAAAGATGAGTAAAGGCATCAATAAGTGTTCAGTAAAGTCTCTGTTCCAACAGCAGCTAAGGAAAAGACAAATATCCAGTCCAGCAGAAAGAACACATGATTTCTTATCATCTTTGAAAATGTGATTTTGAAGATGTAGATCTGACTGGAGATCTCAGTCTCTTTTGATGGTGGAATCTCTCTTCCCATCTCCCACAAAGAACACACTAACCTGAGTCAGCTATAGGAAAGATTCCGTTTTCAACACGTTAAAATGACAGAATTTGGAGTGACCACTGTATTTGTGTCATTTTACTTAAAGACTGCTAAAAAGGGAATCAGATGAAAGGTTTTCTGTAGGTAGCCAAAAAAAAAAAAAAAAAAGTAACAAGGGCCTCTCTCCAGACTCTCTCCAGAATAGCACTATCGAAAGTGAGAAGATGACAATGCCCTTCCAATTCACACAAGCCTACTCACACAGGCTTGTATTCTCAGATCCATGCCAAGTTGTTAGTTATAACTGTACTCTACATTTCTTAAAGAGAACACTTCACATTGGGGAAATCTTTAACGTACAATTGAATTAACGGATTCATTGAAGTCAAGTATATGTTAATACTGGTTTCTACCTGAAAGCTGTGATGAAGTCACAGTTGCAAGTTTTTGACAGTCACAGTCTGTTTCATCCTAAGCACTTTGTGAAGAATTGAGCAAGTGGAAAAAAAAATCCACAGGCAGTGATGGAGAGAGCTCTTATTCAAAACCTAATTATCACCTTTGACATCAGCAAAAGTAATGCAGAAACTACTGGCAAAATCGACTCCTGAATAAGTTCTCTCTGCTGTCAAGTTTTCCACAATAAAGAAGTCCCTCTTTAAGCTCTTCTACGGTTAGTCTGGTTTAGAAGAACAGAGAACAAACTCAAGTTATTGAGTCTTACCTTCAGTCCTGTTTTTTCATCATCACTACCATTATTTGTAGATGGTGTTTCATCCCCTTGCCTGGAAACCAAGACAAAATCTTCACTGTTAAGAGTGGATACCGAGTCTGAAGAGACACTGATTTTTCCAACAGAAGCCTTGTCATCCATGACTTAAAAAGGAAGTTCGACTCATGAATGAGATTAAATATTTTATAAACTCCTGAAAAACAAAAATCATAAAAATACTTACATAAACTTCATGCTAAAAAGCTCAAATGTTTGTTTTCTGAAACCTCCTGACTATTAAAAAAATAAATAAGAAGTAACACATCTGACAGCATAACCACGCATCAACTCCTCTGTTAGTGCTCATCCATGGTCCTGTTTTGATTTTGCTATGAAACACACTACTTGTTAAGCACTGGTTTCCACAGCTCACACATGGGAAGTCAATACATCCTTTTTCAGTATTTCATGATTATGTCAGACACCGTTCTACCCAAAGCAGGCCCTCAGAACACATGCCATGCCTGGTGTAAAAGGACTTATATTAGGATCAGAACTATAAAGTTCATTTATTCATTCAGATAACGTGTCCGCCTTCATCTATGCTCATGCAAAAATTAATTTTGTAGATATCAGAGCACACTGATTACTATGCTGTCGTCACATTCTCTTTCCCCAAATAATAATAGTTAGATCTAATTCTTGATATTTTGGGCTAAAGACACTGTAAAACCTTGGGACATGCAGTATTCTGCATGTATCTATGCTGGATCTTCTGTACTGTACAGAACAATAAAAGAAAAGACTTCCAGGAAGCAGGAGGAACAGCGTAGGTTGGATCTGTACTGAGAGTCAGAGCCAACAGAGGATTTAAAAAAGCTGGAACTGGCACTGAGACACATTTGAAGAAAGGAACAAAAGGTGAAGTTCAGCTGCACACCTTGAACTCTACAGCAACGATTCTCAGAATCACTGGCTCAAAGCAGAATGTCATGATAAAAATGGCTGATTAAATTTCTCAGAATCCCCATTTTACCACTATCACAACGGCTCAGGTCTTCGCATACTCTGAAGCGTGACCAAGCCTGGACGCTTTTCGGCCTCAAGCATGCCTCCCATTCGGTGGAGCACTGTCCCAGTCTGGCTCCCAACAGAGCTGCCAAGCAATGAAGAAACCTGCCACATCCACAAGCACAGCTCATCACATTCCCCTCCGAACCAAGAACAATGTAGCTGAAAACAGCAAAGCCTGTTTTTATTTCTGTCAATATCTTTCTCCTCCACAGCCACCAATATGACTTGAAAACCTGCCAGGAGATCAACAATCTTTTTTCCCCTCAGGTTATTTTTAAATCCGATTCTTTCCTGATCAAGTCTCTTCATGGCCCTAAAACATGTTACACTGGCACAACTGAGGGAGGCAGCAACATGCAAGAGGAAGAACAGACGTGGGTTGTGCGTGAATAACAATACACCTGCTATTATTGGGTATAATTTTCAAAAGCACATATGATATTTAGATATCCCTTTCAAAAACATCATAAAATCCACTGACTTTCAATGAGAATTAGTGACTGAGAAATTTATATATTCTGCCAAGTTTTACCCACTGTATGTGCCTATTTGGTATTATTTGCTAACACCTTAAAGGTGGGACACAGTTCTTATTTTTTAAAGACAATTTTATTTAAAGAATTCACATTAACACATTTCTGTAGAAGTTCCTTATTATACACAGATCATCTAAAAATAACTAAACTGAATAAATTGAAACACAAAATAAAAACAAGCTTCAAACTTTTGATAACCCTTTGGCTTTATTATTTTCATTCAAACAGTGTAAATTCATATCTGCTGCTCTGTAAGACAGCATGAGTAGAAAAGCTGGCTTTGATCATAAGCAGCTGTAAAGATCATCTAGGCAAGGATCAATTCAGCAATTTATTTTGGTGTGCTGTGTCTGGCTTGAAACGTCAATTTCATCTATTTCCAAACTCTTTCATTCTGGCACCTCTCACCAGCATAAACTTCAATTAAAGAGAAAAAAAAAAAAAAAGTATGCTGTGCTTTTGCATACTCCTTTTTTTTAGTACAGTGTGGTGTGTAAACAGACACCACACTCGATCCTGGAACACAGCTGGGCTTAGTCTAACCCCTACAGCAGTTTCACAATACAGAATTGCAACAACAGAAGGTCCTGATTAGCCCAGTTCTGCCAACCTTATACTGAGCAAAAGTCTTACTGAAACTACATGAGATAAAAAAAGCACTGGGAAGGGGACTGTGTAGTGGACTACAGTAAGAAGCTTTTGTATATTAGTGATGTATCAGCAGGCTAGGCACAATTACCCAGCCGCTGGGGAATCAACCACAGAATTCACAGAATTAATGCTCAAATAGCCAAGCTGTAAAAATACCATCTTAAAATACCAAAAATACTAAAATCGTGTCTTAACTAAAATTTCCATATTCCCACACTTTACTTTGCATGCATTTTATTTCCTCTACATGCTACTTTAGATCACTTTGCTTTGTGCAGATTGCCTCACTGATCATTTTACCTAAACCATAAAACTCACAACGGCAAAATCCACAACAGAAAGCCCATGAGCTCATTAAAATAAGGCCAGTCAAGAAGGGCACACATCAAAGACTAGCAGAGCAATTAAACGTGGCAGGCCTACAGCTCTTCTGGAAACAAGCAGCACAAAAAAACAACAGCGGTGGCAGTGCCCTTTAGCGATATCTGCAACTTCTCTAAGAAACTTAAGTTTTCTGTTCTCACAGTTTAGCAATCTAGAAGAGACCCCCAGCCGTACGTAGATCTCAAGTTTTAATATTTCTCAGGAGAGCCAATGTATTATTCCTTTCAACAAAAGCAGCTTTGGTTCATTTCAACATAAATAAAAATGAGCTTTCAAATTTAGCATAGTTTAGTTCTTGACATAAAACTACACTGCAGTAATGCAGTATTTGCCTGAAGGTGTCTTTACGCCTCTGTCGCGGACAGAATGTCTAGGTAAAACTAAGAGGCTAATTTTTATTAACTTATTTCTTTGCTCACCTATGTAATTAAAGGGTACCCTTGTCTCTCCTCACACAAAAGACCATTGGAAAAAGCTGCAAAATGAGAAGAGCAACGCGGCTGGCTCCTGGGTCACTGTTTTTAGTTTTATTTTAAATTCTAATTCTGAACACAATTCATGTTCACTCTATGCTTGCTGTTATTATACGCGGCCACAACGCAAGGCCAGGAATCAAACTATCATTTTTAAACATTCTTGTTTCTGTCTAAAGCAATCAAACAGCAGCAACACCTTACCTCACTCCCTCTGTTCACATTCAAACAAACAGCAAAGACACCACTTACCACACTAAAATCTCAAGCCACAGGAAGCAAACCTATCAAAGTTCAAGATTAGGTCAATAGCTTTCTAAAATATTTGTCTTTTCTTGCTTACCTGCTTCCAAGTATTTGGTGTATGACTTGCACTTGTGAGCAAGATTTTCCTCACAAGTACTGCCAGAATTAGTTTAAGAGCTCAAAGTAGATAGCATATAAAAAAAGAAACCTTCCATTTTACACTATTGTAGAAAAACACTGATGCTTGAATGCCACTTTGAGACATGTACAACAGCTCGAGCGAGGCATAGTAACTACAGCTGGTTTCATTGCCTTTCCAAGGGAGCACCTGTTTTTCACTATTTAGAACATCCATAGCTACACATTAAAGCCGCAAGACGAGCAAAAAAATCAATACATTTCTGCTGTGAACTTCTCTGACCGTTTAAACAGAAGTTACCTTGAAATGAAGAGTAGACGTAGCACCCTTAGCACAGAATTCAGAGGGGCATGCAAGACAGAAACGGATACCACCACAACATGCTACACTATTATTTGGTACTAACCAATTGTAAACTTAAGTTTTTAGGTTTTCAAGGCAGGAGAGAGCATAAGCATGAGAACAGGTGTGCAAACTAGAGAAGAAAGGTGACTTTTTTCCCATTCTTATCTTCCTCAACTTCTACACTTCAGCAGCAGCTCCTGTAGTGATTCCAGAAAGTTATAGTATAGCTGATGAAGAACACACAGAAGAACGATACAATAATATTAATGAAACTGTTGCTTGAATTATTGCATTCTCTAGTAACCTTGAACAACAACATAAAAAATCTTGGCATGCAGAATAAATCTATATCCTCTGCCTCCTAAAATATAAAAGCACTAAGTGTAACATTAAGTTTACGTGGAAACAAAAAAAATGGGACAGCATAAAGCCAAGACTCTGAGGTGATTGACTCAAATCAAATTCATCCACTGAAAATAACACATTTTGTTTTTATTTTTCTAGCTGTATGTGAAACTCCCCAATAATATTCAGTACAATTCTATTTAAACATAAAATTCTGCTTTCCTAGTTTGCATCATTATCATCTTAACAAGCATGAGTAAGTGGAATCTGTAGCAGAATTCAGAAGTTTTGCGATATGTTTTGCAAAGCTCTTTTACGACAAGCCAGCCAGCATTCTTTAGAATTCTCAGTTCACATTCTTTGACATTTGAGGTTTTTTTCCTCCTTCACAATTTAAACAGTGTATGTTTGTTGTTTTATAAATACACAGTGAGTCCTGAAAAAAAACTGGCAAATGCTACAGTACGCTGCTGTAACTACAGGCAGTTGCACCAGGTGTTTTAGTCTGAGCAGCAAAAGAAATCTGATGTCACACTGACAAACACGTGGAAAAGGAGCTGTGGTTTGACTTTTGCTGAGCGCATACACATAGGCTGCCTTTTATTGAAGCTTTGGGGAAAAAACATATAAGGAAGATGAATCGCTAGCAACCTTTTTCCTCTCACATATCACATGATTAGTCTGCATTATCATGTTTGACCTTTACCTACCTCTCTTTCAAGGAAACAGCTACAGTCTTTCCTTCCCCATGCAAACCATATTCTCAAAAGAAATAAGAAGTATTTTGCACTCAAAATGAAGCAAGAAAGCCACTGGAATACTGCATGTGAAAATAAATTTTTAAAATGACTAAAGAGAATGATGAATAAAAAAGACAGCAACAACAGTACTAACTTTTCCGTTTATCTTGAAATACTCTGACAGCCACAGATGTTCCCACTAACCTCAAGAGCCAGATGAAAACAGGGTATTTATTGGAAGACAATGCTGCCTCAAATTTCAGCGCCCCTGTTCTTTTTGCTCCAGAGCAGACTAGTACAGACCTCAGGAAGCTGACTGCATTGTTATCCAGTATATAAAAACCCAGGAATCAGGCAAGAGTTAAGCTAGTGCAATCTTTGTTAACAAACCTTAATGTGGCAACAATTGTAAATCTGTTAATTTTACTTTGAAGGTTAATTTGAACCGTTCACTCGGAGGATAAAAGTCTAACGTTAGGCTCCTGTATCAAGCAAATTCCCCAACCCCAGAAACAGCCCGCAGGTCCTGGGAAACAGTGGTTTATAAAAGAAACGCTGACACTGCCTTAGCTCGACCATCACAAGAACGTCACTGCAATGAATTAACCGTGAACGCTCTGTCCACGCTTGCAGCGCATTCCGCGCCCGTCTGCGCGGCGGGAGCCGGGACACAACAGACGCTGGTGGATGGGACACCAGGTAAAGGTGAAAGAAACCCTGGAGATGCTGCTGTAAACGCTTCTGCAGCTCCTCTCTGCTTTCATTAAGATTCAAATGGAGACGTACAGTTTTGCTTACCCGACAAACATAGCACTTCAAAAATATATTGTGAAATCTTAACACAGAACTGAAAAGGGGAGTTACATCTGATACACGCTACCAAAAGCTGTCTGCGCTAGGATTTGCAGAGCAAAAGGAAACCCCTGTGCCAAGCTCCCCCTGCTAATTTGTTTACTGTGCGCACAAGCATAAGTTTGCCCAGGTCCTTGGCCTTTTAACGATAAGCAGAAGCCTTCAAACAAAATGATGGCGCCTCTGTAATTTAATCAGCAACGGGGAAGCCCGTGCCGCTCAGCATCCGCTAACAAAGCGGCTAAAAGAGAAAATCTCAGGAGTCCCGTCGAGCTAGCTTCAACAAAACCCTGCAAGCAAAACCGCTGCGGGACTGCAGACCAAGAGCACAGACCGAGCTGCGTTTGCACGACGACAGAGCCGAACAAGTACTTGATCTCCAACTGGCGTTTTAGGGACAAAAACGCGTCTTTTCCCTCTCCCCCGAGCTCCTCCCGGATCCCCCCCCCCCCCCATAACTCGAGGAGGCAGAACCGCTCGGACGAAACCCCCCCGGGGCCACCGCGCCCGCCTCCAACCTCTCCTTGCTGTTTTTAAGCTAACGCCTGTTTTCAGAGTAGCTTTCCCCTCCGTTTTCACGCCGAACAACCCAGCCGGCCCTCAGGATTTACCTTCCGGGGGCGTTTCAGGTGAAAAACAAAACAAAACATGGAGAGGAGGAGGAGGGAAGGGGGGGGTCGCCGCGGGATGAAGCGCGGCGCCAGCGCGGCCGCCGCGTGAGGGGGAGCCGGCGGCAACCGGACACCGACGGGCCCGGCCCGGCCGCGGCGCTCCCGGCCCCCCGCCCGCCCCTGACAGGCGGCGGGAGAGCGGCGGCACCGGACGAGCCCCGCGGGCCTGAGGCGCCGCCGCCGCCGCCGCGCAGCGCGAACCTCACCTACCCCGGCCGCCGCCGCCCCCCGGTGCCGGTGCCGGTGCCGGGCCCGGCCGCCGCCGCCCCCACCACGTGACCCCAGCGGAGGGGAGGCGGCCCCGGGAGGCTCCTCTTCCGGGGGCGGGCGCGGGGTAGCGCTTCCGGGGGCGGAACGATGCGGTTCCGAGTCGCCGCTGTCGCTGTCGTCGTCGTCGTCGTCGGCTGCTGCTACTGCTGCGGCCGCCGCCGCCGTAGGTGCCGCGGGGGCGGAGAGCGGGCGGGCCCCGGAAGCGGATGGGGACCGGCCCGGCGCGGCTTCCGCTTCCGGCGGCCGCCGCCTGCGCCGCGGGCCGGGGGGCGGCGGGAGGGGGGCGCGGCGGCGGCGGCGGCTCACGGCGCCTCTCCTCCCTCTCCAGGTCTGAGTAGCCGGAGCGGCGGCGGCGGCGGACGCGGCCCGGCGCTGCAGGTACCTGCCCTGCCCTTCCGCGGGGCCCGGGGCGGCCAGCAAGCCGGTCCAGAAGTTTGGCTTGGGCTGCCGCTCCCGCGGGGGGAGGGTTTGGGGCTCATTGGGTTTTGGTTTGGTTTGTTTTTTTTTTTTTTTTTTTTTTTTTGGAGTTCAGTAGTGTGTAGAGGCAAGTCACCCGTTTTCGGTTTCTGGCGATGTGGCTTTTATAACCCGCCCGAGGAGCGCTGAGGGGAAGCGGCTGGGTTAGTTGTGCCTGTCAGCAGCATCATACTCTGCGATTTCGGCATGGGCGCTTTAACTCCGCGTGTATTGTAGTTCTTCACGTAGGGCCTAATTACCTGTAGAAAAAGCATGCTCGCAGGTAGACTGCCTTCATCGAGGCCAAGGGGAAAAAAAAAAACAAAAAAGAGTAGTTTTATAACGCCTGAAGTTCCTTGAAGATATTTCATGATGTTCTGTTGCTACAGTTTAGATTTGCCAAAGGCTATAGTGCCTCACAAAGTTGATCTTTTTACTCTGGGAATGGGACAAGTTAGGTGCGCTGTGTGCGGGATGACTGCTTGACACTTGTGGCTCTACTTTCGATAGATTCATACAGGATGATGCTACCATCTGTTTCTGAACTTTCAGTGGTCCCTTGTTTGTGAAGTTTTTTGAAATCCTCTGGTAGATCTAGCGTGTCATATACTGGAAGATATACTTGATGGACTCACATAGCAAGGAGATTTTCTGATTGCTCTCAACATTCAAGTCTCAGAATTATATCTGATAAGCAAATTGGAACAACCCTGATTATCAGCAGATACTTTCAAAAATGTTCTTCTTTGAACCCTTTCTTATGTATTCATTCATTTACACTAGGCACGACTCCATTTCCTGTTGTTTACGCTGAGCTAATATTTCATGCCCCAAGAGAGCAGTATTTGCTTTTATCTATAAACCTCAAAGCTTCCTTTTGAGCTTTATGGGGGGTGTTTAATAGTTGTGAGGTATAAGTTTTACTTTGTCTTGTTTCTTTATCTCACCAAATCTTGCATCGTTTAGTCTGCTGCGATTTCTTCACTTCCTGCAATCCCTGCTCTCTGGCAGGATTGCATGAACAGTGTTTCATCAAGAATCAGTGTAGTCTTATAAATTCTTACAAGAACTGTAGAAAGACAAAAAATTGATATTTGGTTTATGGAAGATCTACTGTTCTTCATTCCAAATACTTTCAAACAAGAACAAACTTCCTAAAGGAGTGATCTTCCAAAGAAGAAGACAAGAAACAAGACTTCCTGCATTCCCCAGGTATTCAAAGGAGAGAGCCTAGAAGGGATAATTTGTGTAACAAGGGGCCATATGGAAGTTTGTCTCTTTGATGTTAAAAAAAAAAAAAAAGAAAAAAAAAACTTCAAGGCAATGTAAACTGAAATATCCAGACAAGTTAGCTGAAGTTATAGTTACTTCTGTTGAGATAGAATTTATATCCTATCATATCTACTTCATATTCAAACTACATCAGATTCAGAAAACAATACTGCACAGTGAGGAGTAAGCTTGCTTTCTTGAGTTGAAACTTCTTATGGATTTGAGTGTTTTAACTATGACTAAACCTAACATTAGATTAAATACAGTTCATATCATTACTTTAGACCCTGCTAACTTGCATACATTAAAAAAAAAAAGTTCTCATTTGTTTTTTTTTTTTTCCTTGCTGCTTTTTCTTAGGTGTGCCAAAATGTCAGAAAGATCAGATATTCTTCACTTCAAATTTGACAATTATGGGGATTCGATGTTACAGAAAATGAACAAACTAAGGGAAGAAAACAAATTTTGTGATGTCGTGGTCCATATAGATGACATTGAAGTTCACGGGCATAAAATTGTATTTGCTGCTGGCTCTCCCTTCTTAAGAGATCAGTTCTTATTAAATGACTCTAGAGAGGTAAAAATCTCCATACTGCAAAGTTCGGAAGTGGGGAGGCAGTTGCTTTTATCCTGTTACAGTGGCATTCTGGAGTTTCCTGAAATGGAACTGGTAAACTATTTGACTGCTGCAAGCTTTCTGCAGATGAGCCATATTGTTGAACGATGTACACAGGCACTCTGGAAGTTCATAAAACCGAAGCAGCCGTTGGAGAGCAAGGAGGAGTGTGAACAGCAGAGCGACTCTTCTGAGTTGAAGGAACATCAAGGAGATGAAGACTCTCTACAACAAGATTCACCTTGTATTCAGCCTTCAGAAGACAGTATGGACATGGAGGACAGTGATATTCAGATCATCAAGGTGGAGTCTATTGGGGAGGTAACAGAAGTTAGGAATAAGAAAGATCAGAACCAGTTTATTTCTTCTGAACAAACTGCATTGCATTCATCAGAGCCTCAACACTTTCTAATCAACTCCACTGTTGAAAACAGAGCAAGCGAAATGGAGCAAAACCACCTCCATAACTATGCCCTTTCATACGCTGGCAGTGACAACATCATTCTGGCCTCTAAAGATATGTTTGGGCCTAATAACCGAGGTATAGACAAAGGTCTCCAATGGCACCATCAGTGTCCAAAGTGCACAAGAGTATTTCGGCATCTGGAAAACTATGCTAATCACTTAAAAATGCATAAACTATTTATGTGTCTTCTCTGTGGCAAGACATTCACTCAGAAAGGCAATCTCCATCGGCACATGAGAGTGCATGCAGGCATCAAACCTTTCCAATGTAAGATCTGTGGGAAAACGTTCTCTCAGAAATGTTCCTTACAGGACCATCTCAACCTGCACAGTGGGGACAAGCCCCATAAATGTAACTACTGTGACATGGTTTTTGCACATAAACCTGTTTTGAGGAAACATCTTAAACAGCTGCATGGTAAAAATAGCTTTGACAATGCCAATGAAAGAAACGTTCAAGATATAACAGTGGACTTTGATTCATTCACATGTAGCACTGCTACAGACAGTAAGGTCTGTCAGCAAGCTGATGCAAGCCAGGTACTGGATGCAGGGAAACTGCCTCAGGCTGTGCTGAGTTTAAGAAATGATAGTACCTGCGTCAACTAAGCAATTAAAAACAGCCCTTTGTAGGGATCATGAGTGAGAGGAGCAAACAGTTGGTTTGGGCTCTTACCTAAACTAGTGGTATGCCCTGAGAGGCTACGGATGGATGGATGGATGGATGGAGGGTTAGATTGCAAAACCTGGCAGGTCTTCAGCCATCGTTCGTAGTCTTACTTGATATCTTCTGTGAATAACAATCTTCCTTCAGGTTTCTGTCTGTGTCTCTACTGTGGATTATGGGGTTAATTGCTTCATTTCTCTCTGATTAGGAGACTCAAGACTAACACCTTTTGAAAGACTGTTGCTGTGGGCTGCAAGTAAACCATCTGCTGTACAGTTAGAGGCCTCTCTGTGTCTGGGCAGATGGAGGAAAGAGCAAAGAGGACAAGTCTGTGAGATAACCCAGTTGTTTTTTTTTTTTAATTTTTGTTTTTTTAAGCACTGGATAACTGAAAGCACTCCATATAGTTAAATGCTAATTTGTTTTAAACTTACCTGTTAAAAGTTACCTTTCTCTGATCTTACCCTAGACCCCTACAGTGAAAATGAAGTATTTTTATGTCACTTTTTTGCCCTTTCTAAACTATTTCAAGAAACTCCTGTTGTCACTGAACACTACCTTAAAAGCTCTCAGGGTTTTTAACCTAGATATGCATTATAAAAAGATAAAGCCCTGAATGCTTTGGCAGGGTTAGTCGATCATTGCATAGAACTGTTCAAATTGAGAATAAATTGCAGCTCTGGAATGCATAAGGCTGGCTGCCTAGAGTCCAGGTGTGGCCTATTTCTTATGCTGTCATACCTAGGATTATTCAAGGGCACTCACCGCTGTATGTACTGAGACAAACGAAAAACTTCAAAACTAGACATTATTGTCTATCTTCCATAAATTTTGCTTCATATAAACAAAAAAGAATTGTTACTTTCAGAATTGGTTTTAGAGCAAAGCTGGAGTGGAAAAATACTACTTTTTGACACTGTGAAAAGAATCTGTTTTAAAAGCTGCAAGGTATAACTCCATGCTTTTTTTTCTTTTTTCCCCCTCAGTTCTTGTGTGTCTGTCCTCGATATCTAATAAGGGTCGCATATCAGTAAACTTGGGAAAAAAAAGCAAAGAAAAAACCTGCCGTAAGAACATTAACGTAAAGGTTTTTTTGATTTCCTGGACATTCAAAGAATGCAGGGTTTTTTTCGTTTTTGGGGGGGGGGGTTTGTTTTTAAGTGACCTACAGAGTTCATGACCGTTAGTGTTTTACAGAGCCTAGGATGAGGTATAGGTAGCACAATTTCTATAGGTTAATATATCAGCTATTACTCAGCAATACCTCTTATATACCGCCTTAAACATCAGACATAGCGGGAATGGCATGGTAATTGGGATTCTGGAATTACACTGTATAACTTAAAAGTGCCGTGGAATTATCCGCATCCCAATCAGGCTGAAAGAACCTAATTTCTCATCTGAAGAACACCATTCCCAGTAGAACAGCACTCTTATTATATTGAAGTGTAGCATAGACCAATAATCAAATGGCTAACCCTCAGTAGAGAATTGCTGTTCATATTTGGAATAAGTATCTCTTCCAACGCAGCTCTTTTCCACAAGGTTTGCCATGAGGCTGAGATTATGCTTCCTACTAAATGTAGTACTGTTTGTGTGTTTGAAGGGGGGGGGGGAAGGAGGGAGGGAGGAAAGAAGGGAGGGAGGGAAGGGGTAAGGCTGCTATTGTACGGTTAAAAATGCTAAACAGGTATGACCAAAGGTGTGTTAGAGCAAAAAATGTTTTGTATGTAATTATCAAAAGTTGGTCTTGATCTTCAGATATGTGTATGTAGAAACCGCAAGTTCCTTACTGCAGACATTACACTGATGGACTGTAAAAAGTGTTAATCTTGCAAAACGTATTCAGAAGTCCACATACCCTCAAGTAGAAAAAGCAAGGTGATTCTGTGAATCAGTTTTCGCAATTGAGTTTTATACTACTGTACTTGACTGTTACATGGACTGTTAGATGGATAGCTATGAAGTAAGCAATGGAAACGGAGTCAGGGCATTACACCTTTCAAGTTGTAGCAAATATACTTAGGTCTAAAAATCTAACTGTTGGGTTTTTTTTTTTTAATTATTATTCAGGTTCCTGGGGCAGAAAATAGGTTTGCATGGGAAGCAAAACTGTTTTTCCTCTTAAGTAACTTGCTTTCAGAATTCTTTTGAGCTAAGTAAGACTGTGGTAGTTACATCTGACACTTGCATTCTGACTTCAGGCAGAGTCTTCTGTGTAGTTCAAACATTTTGATAATATGTTATTCACTATATGGAAACACGTTATAGCTCTAACATCAAAAAGAAGATAGATATGGAGAATAAGAGCTTGCAGAGCCAGGTCAAGATGCTGTAAGGGACTAGTGAACTGTGTATCGGTATGGACTTGATAAAGAAAATGGTCTTCTGCCAGAGAAAGGAATAAAACTCTACAAAGGCTAGGAAAAAGTGGCAACAAAATGGACAGTATTGAGAGCTTTGTCTAACTGGGAAGTTCCTCGTGGAATTATGAAGCTGCAAAGAGCATACAGCATACTGAAGTAGCCGTGGGTGAACTGAAGCTGATATGAAGAGACAAGGGGTTCTCCTACGAAACAAAAAATGGTTTGGTCAAGATATATAGGTTTTGAATGCACCCTGTGCTGTGGTGGTGTCGACTGTTGAGAAGGCTGAGACTGCTGGCCTTTCAGATAAAAGCTTGCTTGTGGTCATTTGGTGAGACTATGGCAGAAATAAATAGGAAAAAGGAGAAATGCAGAAGACTGCTTCTTCAATGACAATGGATGTATCTGTTGGATGAAGAGTGACTTCTTACTAACGTCTGTGCTTTTGGCCTGGCAAAAAGGTGCAGAGCAAAAGATTTATGCAGGAGACGGCTACGTGACTTCAGAAGGAGGAGGTCTAAGGTGGCAATATGCTGATGGCACAATAAACGTACACTGGTGGTAGAGTTTATGTAAAGTTTGCCCCTTTACGGGGCAAACAAGTAAAGAATATAGAAGAGGTGTTAGGAAGAAAACATCTGGCTAACACTTCTTGTCTGAATTATGGATTAAAATGGAGCGAGGATTATGATAAATCAAATATCCAGAGGCAGCTTGGTGATAGAATAAGATGAACTTAATCGTTCACATATGTAAAATGTTGTCTTTGTTGCAACGTTCTGATTAGCGAAAGACTAGATCCGTTGGTTGTTGCTACTGATGCTACATACTCAGATGAGGCCTATGGCAGTTAACCATAATCTGTGTGTTGATGTGTAGAATACTATTTGCTGGTAAGTGGATAGTCTCACAGTTTAATGTGCTGTAAAACTTCCTGCATATCCTAAAAATAGCCGAGGTCTATTACAAAAATACTTAAATAACTCCTTGAATATATTTTAGGGTTTTTTTATTATTATTTTGGCATTCTATTTATTTATTTGATATAGGAGAAGATAATTCTTAGAACACTTAGATTTGCCAGGGGCTTAGGCTTACTGCCTTTCTGGATGGTGTAGCGTACATTCCCAGAGAAAACGACGCAGCTACACAGCCTCCTATATAGATCAGGGACGAGTCTTTCCTTAATTTATTTTTCTTTTTAGAAGAAATGTTTTGCAATTTCGTAACTGATGTAACGGAAATGTCAGTCTTTCTCCCCTAGCTTTTCGGCAAAACTTAGCTGCCGCCGAAATAACGTAAGAATGGATTGCGCGGGGCTGGTTTGGTTCTGGAGTCACGGGGAGGAGGCGAAGGCGAGGCGCGAGAATCGAAAGGCGAGGCAAGCGGAGAGCTCCAACGTCGTGTTAAAAATCTGAAGTCGTGTTAAATCCTGCTTTCCCCCCCCCCCTCCGCCCCCCAAAACACAAACAGGGGGGAGGGCGGGGGAGTTGGCTCGTGGTGGAGAAGGCAGGTTTCTCCGCGGAGACTGCACGAATGCAGACGGAGCATGAGCTACCTCTTCAGCGGCCAGGCAGAAGTCCTTTCACCAAAGCAGGCGGGGAGGGGGGGCTCGCCGCCGCCGCGCCCGGCTCCCCCCCCCGCTGTAGCAGTGCCAAGTGCTCAATAAACGTGCTGCTAACTCTGCTCTCGGCTCTCATTTCCCGGCGGGGGCGGGCGGGCGCCCCCCGCCCCCGGAAGGCGGCGGCGGCGGCGTTTCCGGGGCGGGCGCGGGGAGCGCTGCCGGGGCGCGGCGGAGCGCGGAGCGGCGGCGGCGGCAGCGGGGCTGGGTGCGCGGTGCTGCGCGGCCGCGGCCATGGCCTGCGACTCGGAGGTGCTGCGCTTCCAGTTCGCGCAGCAGGGCGACGCGGTGCTGCAGCGCATGAACCTGCTGCGGCAGCAGAACCTCTTCTGCGACGTCTCCGTCTACATCAACGACACCGAGTTCCCCGGCCACAAGGTGATCTTCGCCGCCTGCTCCGCCTTCATGCGCGACCAGTTCCTGCTCAACCAGTCGCGGCAGGTGCGCATCAGCATCCTGCAGAGCGCCGAGGTGGGCAGGAAGCTGCTGCTCTCCTGCTACACCGGCGCGCTGGAGGTCAAGAAGAAGGAGCTGCTCAAGTACCTCACCGCCGCCAGCTATCTCCAGATGGTGCACATCGTGGAGAAGTGCACCGAAGCGCTCTCCAAATACCTGGAAATCGACGCGTCCGTGGAGGGCGGCGATCAGGACGCGGAAAGGTGTCATTCCTCAGACGCCGAGCTGAGAAGTAGGGATGATGCTTTAGATCAAGACTGTGAGATAATTGAGATTTCTGAAGATAGCCCGGTTAATTTAGAGTATGCCATTAAACAGGAGAAGGGGGATAGCTCGCGGCCTGCAGCGCAGAGCTTAACGTCAGAAAGGAAGGACGCCAAAACCCCAGAAATACCCACGGTTGAAATAGGTTATAAGGATGATGAAATTTGTATCTTCAGAATGGATTCTATGGGCGCAGCTAACATAGAAAACGATCATTTTCCTCAGCCTTGCACTTCCTCTAAAACAAGCTTATATTTTCCAGAAACCCAGCACTCTCTGATAAATTCTACAGTTGAAAGCAGAAATACAGAAATGTCAGGAAATCGCTTTCAGGCTTTTGTCAGTGATAATCCAGAAGGAACTTCTAGCGTGATGAATGGGTTTCAGAGTCTGGATGATGCTAGTAATTCATGGCGGCACCAATGTCCAAAGTGTCCGAGGGGGTTTCTGCATCTTGAGAACTACCTGAGACATCTGAAAATGCACAAACTCTTCTTGTGTTTGCAGTGTGGCAAAACATTTACGCAAAAAAAGAATCTCAACAGACACATCCGGGGGCACATGGGTATCCGCCCCTTCCAGTGCATGGTGTGCTTGAAGACGTTCACTGCCAAAAGTACGCTGCAGGACCACTTGAATATACACAGCGGTGATCGGCCTTACAAGTGTCATTGTTGTGACATGGACTTTAAACACAAGTCTGCTCTTAAAAAGCACCTGACTTCTGTTCATGGAAGGAGTAGCAGTGAAAAACCAAACCTGACCAGTATTACAAAAGTTAAAATAGACTATGATTAATAGATGGGCAGATGTGGAGCCAGGCTCCACCAGATGCTCCTGTCTAGTGATATTCTAGATGTTCAATGGATCCCCCCCTTAACAGACAGAAGCATAAATATGTGATGGATGATCAAAGACAGGCCTTGCTCGTAGTGAACTCGCCTGTTGTATTTAGGCTGCTATTGGTGTAAGTGTTCAGAAGGTGTTTAGTATTTGAAAGTAAACCACAAAATATGGGAAATGATTTTATGCTTCTCTTCTACTATCCCTGATGTGGATATCTGTTCCACGTTGTTTTTTTTTTCCCCTAATTGCGTTTTGCACTCCGCTGTTTTGAGGGCAGGTGCTGCCAGTTTTCAAAGTATTGTTGATACTGCAATAAGCTGAAGCCTGAGCCATGATGTTCCTGATCCATAATGGCTAAGGAAAGGGGATGTTTATTCAATCACCTGTACCCATTTCATGTATCATTTCATGGTGAAATCAGCTCTGTACTTGACCAAATGTTGCTGGTTCTTTCCACAAAAAGAAAGCATGTTGTCTCACTCAAGTCTGTGATATTTAACCAACGAGCAAACAAACTATAGTCAAGGAAGCTTTGAAGTTGCCTTTTACAAATAGAGAACTGGTAAAAGACAAAAGCAAACGTTATTGCCTTGAAATTCATTTTTAACTGGATAGCCTCATTAGAAGGACTTGCATTCAGTTTTATGAATGACTTGTGAATTTTTCTAAACTTTCTTCTGATCACATTTCTTCTGTCATGGTGGTGTTTAGCAGCCTTATTTGACTAATTCTAAGTTAGTCCCATTTGCTGAGGTGTACTGTTATATTTGTCTTCTTTTTTACAAATTCTGGATATATACACTAATGTGAAAACTTGAGCTGTGCGCTGTTATGTAATAGCGGTTACTATATTCATTTTGAAAATCATCCTTTGTATCTTAAAAGGAAGAGTTAAGACGTAGCGGTTTTCTCATACTCTAATTCTGTGATACAGTAAAACAGTACTGTGTGTGTTTGGGTAGGTGTGTTTGTACTTTGTCAAGGGTCATTTCAGTTTCATCACAAGCATCGAAAGCCCTGTAACTCAGAATCTTTATCTCGTACCTGTTTTTGACTGGTATATGTTACTTCCGCTTACTGTGATATGAATGAACAGGCAATGCAGTTGTTACTATGAATAATGCTACTTACTTTACATTCTGTCAAATCAGCAGAAGCAGTAGTTCTTATACCCTTTCGTGATACAGACGAGATTAATACCTTCCCTCAAGTTTCAGAGGAGCTGTTGTGAAGTTCTAGCTCTGAGCGCGTCTGCTGCAGAAGTCTGCCACTTGTGCTGCATAACTTGCCTGTTTTTAAAATGTAAGACAACAGTTTGTAATGTCAGTTAACGGGCTTAACTTATTTTCCACGCATGTATCTATGAGTGCATCAGTCATTGTTTGGTGTTTTATGCATCAGCTTCTTGAGGGTTTGGGTATGTAGAACACACACTATGCTGTTTCCTATTATTGTAATAGGAATGGTCAGCTCTGCCAGTGTTACTACTGTCTTATCTATCGGAAGCGTAAAATGAAGAGTCTTGCTTCAGGATGGATTTTTAAGCTCTTCATTTGATATCATTCAGTGCTTTATTGATAAATGCATATTATTTGGATTGCAGTGATATTTGCAGGTCCCAGTTCACACTAGGCTTTATTATGGTTGGTCGTGTATGCCTTCCTCAAAAGGAACGTAGTCTAGATAGACTAGTAGTATGTTCTGTCACCAATCTGAAGCTGAGCGAGCCACTAGTGCTGTATTCCTCCAAAAATTCACCAAAAAAAGTGCTTGACTTTACATATACAGTTGACTTCTGAAGGACTCCTTCATTGTACTGATTCATCAGAAAGGCACGCATGCAAAGTCTGCATACCAGTGTGTCCCTATGAATAGTGACAAAAATGACACGCCCAGGTTAGTAGGTAGTGTAACTGTGAATTAAAATTGGCTATTGAACCTATTACTTTAGGCATAAACCCCAACCTTTCACAGTCTCTGCTCTTACTTTGTATTAAAAGTTTATCATCTGCTTTGTTTTGGTGATTTCAGCTGCGGTAACTGTCATGCTAATGTTTGGGAATCAGCTTGCTTATGGTGCAACTGCCTCACCTTTTGGAACAACTGCATTTCATAGTGTTTTCTTTTGTTTGTGATTATCAGTCAGTGTTTACAGCCTTTTTGACCTTGTGATTAGCACCGAGTTTGCTTGTATTTCACAAAATATCATTAATTTCTGGTTCTTAATTGCATCAAAATTAAGAGCCTGACTTTCAAAAGCATGCTAATATCATGCCCTTGCAATTCCTGTATTTACAGACGTTAACTTGGGTATATGTACAGGCTTGTATGTAGCTTTTAATTTCATCACTTCATTTAAAATAAAGTCCTTCATCCTTGGAAGAGGTCATAAAATAAGGAAAATGTTGTGTTTTCCTCCCCCCGTTCTTTTTACACTGGGCTGCTGTTAACTGGAGTTCAATAAATAAATGTATCGTGCAGTTGTGGGACAGGTTTGTTTTAACTATGCTTAAATTTGTTCAGCTACTACGCATTTTTGGTAAGTGTATGGTTCTCATTGATAGCACTCCAAACGATCATTTGTTGGGTTTTGTTTAACTGATTCTTGTAGGCGTATGCATGGACGTTTCCCTATGTGACAAAGGGGAAATAGAGGCTGATCTTTTGAAGTGCATCTTCTGTGGGAGCAGGACTGCTAGTTTTTCTTTCTGCTGTTGTACTGCATGTAAACATGAGAGGGAGTTGTGTTGTGTGATGGGCCAACTGCATGTTCTGTTCAGTGGCTAGAGTGTGTCCTTGATAAGTTTTGTTATCAAAAACTGATTTTGTGCACATTTTCACATAAAAGGTGTTTCCTCTCCCCTTTCCTTACGTGTAACCACTTGTCTAGTCATAACGTTAATAAAGAAAATGCAAATAAGACATTCTTTTAGAATCACATATACTTTCTTCTAACCTCAGTAAAATAATTTTGTGCATACCTTAACATTTAATACTTTGACCACATATGGCGAGTAAACAAAAATGCAAACAAAATACGGTGTTCAACTGGCAGCCAGTGAGCAATTTGCCTTTTCCTCCCCTCAGAAGGGTCGTATCAGCAGTTATTAGACCGATGAATGATTTATCCTAAAAAGATGACAAATACACGCTATCTCAGCCTTGATTAAAAACCGTTTTTGAGCCTCTTCACGACGCAGGGGCCAGGCTAACGAAGGGATGCGGCCCCCGGGCTTCGCTCTGTGGTGGCCTGCGATAAAGTCGCAACCCCGGAACTACCAACAAGGTCCCTGCAGCCCTGTGAGCCAGGCAGGCTGCCTCTGTCCTCACCTCGGCCTCGGAGAGCCCCGCGACGGCTTTTTTTCCCCCCCCCTCTCTTTTTGGGGGATTTGTGTGGCAGCTTCGCCTCTTCCCGGGCCTGGCTGCCTCTGTGCGGGTGATGCGCGCCAGAGGCGGCCTCCATTCCCCTCTTCATTTTCAGCACTGAAAATATTAAAATTATTAATTAAAAAAAAATACACAGTGGAAAAATATATAAATAATGAGAAGAGTAAAATGTTGGGGGGGTGGTCGCGGCCGTCGAGGCGGGGGGGGGGGGGGGAGAGGGCGCGGCGGCGCGGGCCTGTCTGCCACGCCGGCTCTATGGTCCCTCCTCACTGCGCTTCGCAAGGCGGCGGGGCACCTCGGAGGGCGCGTCTGCGGCGCCCTATCGCTGGTAGTCCTCCAGCCGCGGCGCCCACAATGCCCTGGGGCGGCCGTTGGCCTCGGCGGCGGTCACGTGGGGGCGCGCGCAAGGGCGCGGCGGCGGCGGCGGCGGGCGGGTCTCGCGAGAGCGGGGCGGAGGTGGTGGTGTCGGGTGGGGGGGGGGGGGAAGGCGGCGCTCGCGGCTGTCAGCGCGATGAGGAGGCGCCGCCGAGGCCCCCGCCGCTGCCTCCGCCGGGCCGCGCCGCGCTGCCCGCCCCATGGCGTCTGAGAGGCCGCCGCCGCCCGCTCCCGGCCCCGCCGCCCGCGACGCGCAGGTAGGAGCGGGCCGGGCGCGGCGGACGCGGTGACCCGGCGGGCCCCGCCCGCGCCGCCCCCCCCCCCCTCCTCCTCCCTCCCGGTGTCCCGGCGCTGCGGAGCCCGCCGGGGCGGGGGGGGGGGGGGGGTGAGGCCTTGCTGCCGCCTCGCCAAGCCGGGCCGCTCGGGGCAGCCATTTGGTGGCGGCCGCGGGGCAGGTGCGCGGCGCCGCCCGCTGACAGCGGCCTGGTGCGCGGGGGCGAAGCCGCGCCGGGCCCGGCGGCCTCCCCTGCGCCGGGCGGGCGGGCGGCGAAGGGCAGCGGCCTTCCCCCCCCCCCCCCCGGCTGCCGCCCGCAGGGCCCGTTCAGGGCATCGGCAGCCGCCCCCCCCCCCCCCCCCAAACCCGAGCGTCCTCCGTGGGGAGCAGTGAGCGTTCCCACCGCTCCCGCTGCGGAGCTGCGCTTCAGGCAATCCTGAAGGGAGGCAGAAAACAGGCCCCAAAGCTGCACCCAGCGTGCCGCATCTAAAGAGTAAAGCGGAGGCCGAAAAAAAAAAAAAAAAAAGCACCAAACCTCTGAGCAGGAAAAGCTTGCCTTAGTTCTGCTGATGCTCGCGACGCGTTGAGGGTTTTAAGTCGAGCGTAGAAGTCAGCACAAAGCGTAGGGAAGGGTAGCGGTGCGATTGGAGAGGGATGAGCGCTGAGTTACTGTCAGGGTTCAAAGTGGGATGGCTGGTGCCTCTAATGAGATAAAGTAATAACAAAGTCTAGGTTGGCAACCGGGAAAATCTGCAATGTAGGTTTGTTTATCTTTTTTCCCCCCTGTTATGTCTTTCAGCGCAAAGTTAAGGTTTCTCTTGAAAAAGCTGGGTTTAATTGTAATTCTTGTAACGTAGTCACTCTCATGATCATTTTTTAATGCCTGTTGTAGCTGTATCACGATGTTAAAATGAAAATACATGTTGTGGTTATATCATAATGTTATTGAGGCAGAAGAGATCTTGATATTTTAAATGACAAGCTACAAGTACAATTGTGAATGTTCTGAATCAAAATAGTGTTATTTGACCTTTAGTCTGTGCTAAATATAAGTGGAAATTCTAGAACTTGAAACTTCTATTACTAGCATAAGTATTATTCCATGAAACATTGTATTCTTAATTATTGTGATTCATCACATTCCTAAGACCTGTGTGCCTTTGTAACGAACTCTCTTTTTTTTTGCAACGTGAGCAAAGCTTTCAGCAAGAAAAGGTTTCTTACTAACTTACGTTCCTGTCTTGTTGCATTCATTTCTGTCCAGCAATTAAATTCCAACAGATTTAGTGGTAGTCCTTGAGATATCTCAAACTTTAGTCCTGATCTTGAGCATTGATCACTTCTATTCATGGACTTGATTTATAACAAACACAATATTTGTAGTACACAGAAGGTATTGCTAGTAGCATTTGTTTTGTTAGGTATACTTTAAACTTTATTTGGTAAGCTTTTGTATACCTTTTAATGAGATGAGTAGAAACAGTCACTCTTTACTGGCTTGGACAATCCTATTGAAAAGAATAGTATCTATACGTGTGGGTATGCTAAGTTATTCTCCACAAACTCTAACAAGCTTTCTTTTTTCTTAAAAAAATCTTCTGTGTTCTTGCTGATGTTTGAGAGAGCGGAATTAATATTTCCTTAAAGTTATTTGCAAAATGTTAGTGTATGGAATTTCTCTTGTGTAAAATATATGGTTTGAGCATTGCAATGGAGATGGTGATAAAAAAAGGATTTGAAAGACATGGGGAACTAAGCCGAATGTAAGAGTCCTCGTTCTCTGATAAATATTCATGAAGAGCATGGAATTCTTTAGCATATCTCTTCTAGAAGTACTTGTGTCAAAATTGACCTGTTTAGAGGTAGATGTTCTTCTCTACGTTCGGAGTAAGTTCAACTGATTTTGGTGGCAAAGAAAATTTTTCTGGACTTGCCCTTCAGTTATTCCTGAAAAGTCAATACTGTTACAGGAGCTGAATTCCTATCAGGCTTGTGGCAAGGACAGACTCTCCTTTCAGTGACACCCGTGAAACACAAAAAAACCACAATGGAGTTACGTAAGTCTATAGGAAACTTTTAAAGTCTAGTAATGTGACTTTTTGCTAGCAACACTTGAGTGGGAAAGAGCAGGTGTTACTTATTGGGGATGTACCCATTCTAGTGTTGACTAGGAGGGGATTTCACTCTGGATGGAGTGAACTTTGGCAGTCACCGAGCAACCATAAACTTAAATTTGTATTGGTGAATTTTATCACTCTTCATAGTAAATTCTTCTTCAACCACATGTTTTAGGGAGGCAGAGGAGGTGATCTAAAGCTTTAATTTCTTAAGAAGATAGCAAGTGAAGCATTCAGTAGTTGCTCTGACAAAACCTAGTCTGGATAGAGATATGTATTCTAATATGTCACCGAGTTTTCTCCTGATAATGACTCTTCTGAAATTTGAATTGGGCTGTAGGTACTGACAGTAGCACTAATTTTTGGTGAAAAAAATTTGGATCAAAATAATGCGTGTAACAGTCATTACAAAAATCTCTTCATATGTAGAATTTATCTAAGAGATTTGCATGTGACGGATGCAATATGGAATGTAGAAATAAGCATGCCTACTCTATGTAAAGAGAATTTATTTTAACTTCAGGTCCTCATAGCTGAATGATGCAAAGCTATTAGGGGATGGCCCTTTTCTAAGCCTTTGAAGCTCTTTTTTTTTTTTTTTTTTTTAAGATCTGTAGATGCTGGTTCTTGAAGAGATATGAATAAAAGACTAGCCATTTCAGAAAATAATTTAATGCTGATACTTTGACTAAGTTATGACCTAGGCAAGATGCTTTCAGACTGCAAAACTTGAGAAGGAAGGCTTGAAAAAACTACCTCCTTGTAGTGCAAACAAATGATTAATCTACATCAACAGAAAATTGTAATGGCAGTTATTTAAAAAGGAGAAGAAAATCCCATGATTTCTGCAATCAACTTCAAGAGCGAGTAAATATCAAGGGCTTTTTAATTTAGTAGTTAAAAATCAATTGAATTCTAAGGAATTTAGGCTTAAATCCACAGTGGGATTGTAACTGGGCTACTTTAATTTGTGAAAGCTCCACGTAATCCCATAATTTTTTCAAGATTTTGCTTAATCTATGGAGAAGACTTTCCTTTGTTTAGCACCGGAAGAATTATTCTGTGTCTCATTCTCTTAAAAGATCTGCTTGCTAGAGTTTCCTTTGCCTGTGTCCCACAGGGGACCTGGTCGAGTAGGCATGAGCAGAACAGACCTAATGCGGAGCTACAAGGCTGCCACTTCTGTTCAGAAACATGGCTGCTGGTGATACTTCTGCTTCTTGTTTTCTCCTAGGCACTTGCCTAGGAATCAAGTTCAAGTCTTCAACTCCTCTGTTTCAAAGGGCTGAAACTTGCATATCTGCTTCTGGTAAATGCCCTAACCCCAGTGTGCAGCTTTGATGGGGATCACTGTCTCTGTCTCCCGTTGAACCTGTTTCTCTTTGAAGAAAAGAAGGTTATCTTAGATTGAGACCCATGCTCACCATGTTATCTAGTGACCGGAGTATGTAGCTGGGGAAGAGGCATTGAATTTTGCTCTAAGAACTATTCCTAGATTTGATCCAATGACTGATGAGTGAAAATGAACAACTGATCTTTGAGAATGAAGCAGAATCCAAAAGTCATCTGCTCGGGCAGCTGAGCACTAGGCTGCAGTCCTCTTTGACTGGTAAATCTTCAGTCGTTTTTTTATGCAAGGAGTAGCTGCAACTTGATTGAAGATGTCCCAACTCTACAGTAGCATTTAATGTGGTATGTTTGGATGCTTTTTTGTGAGGTGGAAATGTGAATTAAAACCATTCAAAAGGAATTGAATTTGTATCTCTTGGCATGTCTGAGAAACCTAGCTACTGAATTAAGAAGATGTAAGGAAATACCACCACCACCACTAACAAAAGAATATCCCCTTTTCTGTTCTTATGTCATCTTCTTTAATTCCTGAGGTCATTAACTTCTGTTTGTGAAGAAGTAAACATCTGCTTTCTGGTGTTAGCCTCCAAGCCCTGGATAAGGGTAGATTTTAAGATAAAGCATTGTCATCTGAGTTTCTAATTAGCTAGTCTAGGCAATGTTCTGCTCAGTGTGCTGGCTCAGTATCCTGTCGCAGGGCTTCAAAACCTCTCCTTGCATTGTTTAATGAGTACTAGTACTGAGCTCTGGAGGCCAGGTGCCAAGTGGATGACATTGCTCATCAGAGATCAAGCCCTCTTGCCTTTAAAGGTTTGTTGTACTTAATAAGAAAACTAGCCATTTGTTCTATGACAGGTAGAACAAGAGAAGCTGGAATTCCTGCAGATTTGTGTCGAGTCCCTACCCTCCAAATAGCCCTTTATTATATCTGAATGAAATGTATTTTGTGACTGGGTCCCGGTTGGCTGGTATGTACGCGCTGATTGACTAGAAAAGTAGACAAAACAGACCACTGCTGAGGATGTGCTACAGAGTGTCTTGAGAACTTACCCAAACCTTTTTCCAGATACTGATTTTCATGAAATGAATATATACTTCATATAGGAAGTATCCCTTACCAGGTTTGCTTGAAAATCGTCTGCAGGTTCTAAAGTTGCTGTGGGAGAGGAACATCCTAACAGAACAGCATGATTGCCTAAGCTTGGTTTCCTTAGGAAAACAGGCTTAACGTGGTATTTATGGGTCTCTGTCCAAAGCTTGTTGAATCAGTACAGTGACTTGGATTAGTTGTGAAGAATATCATGGGATTAAGTAGTTAAAAGTTAATTTAAAGTAAGAACATCTGAAACGTCCGTCATTGGTAAATGGTACCGCTGTTTGATAAAGGTTTCGAGGCTCCGACCCCCCAATTCCATCGAATATGCTGGTCTAAAATTATCATGAGAAAATCAATGATTTATTATTGTTACTAGGCTGCCTTGCAAACATTAATACAATAACATTTTGCCACTGCAGTAGAAACAGCAAATGAGACTGAACTGTAACTATTTGTTTATTTAACTTTTGAGCTTAGACATGAGCATTTTTCAGTTTGTCATCTGAAGTGTTGCCTTTAATAGCTAATGCTATAAAATTTCTTCTAGCCGTACTACATAAACCTATTTAAGTAAAAACTACCGTCTCCTTTCAAACTGTTTACCTTGTATGTTTGACTAGTTTATCAGCCTTTTCCTTGGATTTTTTTTTTTTTCCAAGGTACTTGTACTTTGACAGGAAAGAGAAGCCCTGTACATGCATAGACATAGATAGCATGACTACCAGAATGAACAGGAAGAACAAGGGTAATTGCACTGAGTATACTTTCTGTTAAAAAACAAAGTGATTTCTAGCTGACATTCTTTAGTATGCTTGCTTTCTTGTGTGTGTTCAGTGTAGAGCATGGGAGCAATTTGTTCTTCAAGAGGACATCCCTAAAATACATTATGTTTGGCAAGGAGCAGGAGTCTATTAAATAGTTGGCTTATGCTTTTTGTAGAAGTTGATGCAATAATTTGGGGGTATTAACACTTTTTCTTAACATACTGGAGTGCAAGAATGGTAGGATAGCTGGCATGCTTGGTAGAGTACGGAAACCTCCTCTGTATGTGACTGCTGGAAGTTTGAAGAGTTGAGAGCTTTTCCCAGCTGTTTGCTGATTTAATTAGATATCTTCCTGTCAAGAAATCTGAAGGTCAATACATGCTCAGTAGAATCTGTCACTTATGGTGATTAAATATTCAAAAATAGATCTTTAAAAATGGGTGGTGCAGTCTTTAAGGAATCTCTTTTGTTTCATTTCTATGCCGATCAGGAAAACAAAGAGCATAACTATTTTAAAAGCTTCTAAAGAGGGAGGTGGTTATTTTTTGCAAGTATTTGAAGTATCTGTGGATACTAAATGCGAGTGCTATCACCAAGTAGAGATCCCTGTGTTTGAATTAACTAGTGAGAAGTGTGAAAATAAAGACTGCTTATTAGGAGATTGTCAGTGACCATAGCATATTAGCAATTGAGCTGTCTGTGTACTAGCCTTTTCTTAAACCTTCCCATTTGTGAGTCACGATATCACACTTCCTGGAGAAGTCTAGTTTGTGCTGCTACCTGTATCGTGCAGTCAGACAGATGAAAAACCACTGATACCTTTACTAGGTCAGCAGTAACATTGGTGTTAATATTTTACCATTTCTGGTAATGCTGGCAAAAAAGCTTTAAGGAAAGTGTTTACTGGAAAGCTTTACGCTACAATTCTGTGTATTTCTTGTCCTGCTGTTTTGATAGGGAAGCTGAAGTAGATGCGTTAAGTGGTAGGATTCTTTTATAGAGAAATTAAGAAACTTTTCAGGCATTTTGACTCATGATTTGTTTTTGCGGTTACTTGTTTTGCTTTTGTGTTTCCTTGGTTAAAAGATACATGTAGCAATAGCAGATTAAGCAGAAGTGCAGCTCTTGTCTTCCTTGGAAAAGTTTTGACTTGGTGCTTTTCCTAGAAGTTGGATGCAAATCCATTTTTTCTAATGCACGTGAGTGTTCTGGTTTATGTTGAAAGCTTTGCCTCAGCAGTTTGGTTTTGAAGGGACAGGTCCAACTTTCAGTTTTTGTTCTGTGTTTACTATCAGAATTCGTTGCGGGGGGGGGGGGGGGGAATCTCTGAATAACATTGAAAAGTTCCCTGAGATGAGGACATCTTGTACAAGTATCCTGTTACTTAAAGGGCAATGAATGTTCATAGTGCTAAATAGAATTTCTAAACAGATGGTCATAATTAAAATAAAATATATCTACGCATCGAGTCTATTTGGTGTTCCAGTAATTATTTCAATGGTCCAATACTTTAGCATTAATGAAGTTGTAGATTAGCCAACAATGGAATCGCAGCAAAGAGTTTCTGAATTCAGAGGCAGAGCCTGACTCCCTCAAAACAATTACCTTTTTCCATCACTGGAAAAAATTACAATATTAAAAGGAATTAAAATGCTTGTATTTGCACTTCTAACAAGCTGCTAGGATAGGCTTGTCCATAGCTTTGAAGTAAACTAACTGGTCTCTAGGTTGCATAGAAAGTCAATATTGTTGTGTGTTACAGCAAAGGGTGGGGCTGATTAGCCATTAGATGAAACTGTGGATGAGGAAAGTTTGAATGTAAATGTTTTAGCTGAACTTCATAGGCCTGTTATCTTTTTTTCTAGAACTTAGTTATGTAAGATGGGATGTTTTTCAGAACAGTTTCTAGAAATTCTTTTCTCTTGTATGTTCTGGGGGGGGTAAAATGATTTGTATGGCACTTCTGTACAGAGTGAGATGTTTCAAGCGAAAGCAGACTGTTAATAACAAATCAACTGAAGCTATTGCTTGCTTTATCTTCAACAAGTTTTGTCTTAAATACCTGCATTTCCAGAGCGTCGAGAATTTTCTTGCTCTGAGTTTTTTGAAGTAGATTGCATTGTTGTGTGAAATAGAGAAGCATGGGGGTTTAAAATTTTGAATTTAGATGAGGTTGTGCGAGATACGATTAGTATGATTCATGTCATAGTTTTCTGTGCCAACAAGTGACTTCCTCTACTTTTTCGTGACGAAGGTGTATTTAATCCTGTGAGAAGAATTTTAATAATATTTTTTGTAAATAAGTGCGACATTTTTTTACAGTAGTCTACATTAATTCAGTTTATGAGCCTTTCTGGGTACTATTATTAAACTAACACAAAGCTGGGTTTGTGTTTTTGAGCGCTTCAGCCTGTGGTTGTGGTTTTATTCTGTAAAATATTGAATTGGTGGGGTTTTAAAATTAAAAATAATTCTTAAAGGCTAGAAAGCATGTTTTAAATACTCTGTTATTCACTTACAGCTGCCAAAACATAATACAGTGAAATAATGGTCTGCTAGCCTGCTAAACAAGTGTCCAGCTTCCACAATGCCTGTGCAGGCAGCTCAGTGGACAGAATTTCTGTCCTGCCCAATCTGCTACAACGAGTTTGATGAGAATGTGCATAAACCCATCAGCTTAGGTTGCTCTCACACTGTCTGTAAGACCTGCCTGAACAAGCTCCATCGCAAGGCATGTCCTTTCGACCAGACTGCCATCAATACAGACATCGATGTGCTTCCTGTAAACTTTGCACTCCTCCAGTTAGTTGGAGCCCAGGTATGATTTAAGGAGGTCTTTGTTTTGCCACTTCAAGTTATTACCGTTTATGTTCCGGCTGCAGTGCATGCATTAATATTTTGCCCTCGTTTTAGTCTTAAAAATTATAAGACTTTCTCTTTGTAGTATTTTGAAATCCATATATGTCATAAAAGAAATCACACCATTTTCAGGACTGTCCCCTTCTCATAAAATGAAAAGATCTTCTAGCTTTGTGTGTAAACCGAATTCTGGTTTAAGAAGGCTCTTGCTATCTAGAGTTTTCGCACAATGAGTGCCTAACGTGTGCTTTTGGGAGAGGCTTCCATCATGGTGAGATGGATAGCGCTGCGACTGGCGAAAAATACCAATTAGGAACGAGACAATTGTGTGTCACAGTTGTCATTAGAAAAAGCAAATCTGCAGATCGTGGCTCATTCATTGTACTGTCATGGGGAATCACATTTATACATGTCATGTGTCCAAAAGTAGCAAGCTGTTTAACCAAGGTTAAGATACGGGGGGTTTTTTTATGCATGATGATCGCTTTTCGATTGCGCTTTCAGACACTGGCTCATCCAGCCGGGAACGTTCCCTGTGTCGTCTCGTAACAGTGGCAAAACAGTGATTGTATAATCAGTATTTCACTTCCTGGAGACTAAATAAGTCTGTTCTCCTTACACTTACTGTATATTTCAAGGTGTTTTTGTTTCGCAAGTTCACCTGTTCCTTCATTCTTTATTTCTAAACTTGTCATAATCACTGCCTTACCCTTACAACTGTTATTTTCCCGATCTCCTCACTTCCTGCAATATCTCTTAAACAATTTAATATATTGTGACTAATACCCTTTTTATTTGCATAGTCTGGCCTGTTAGTCTGCTAGCTTTTTCACCAAGTTAAGTTTGTCATTCTTCTCTTTGAAGACTTTGGAGCTGTTTGCATGCCTAAACTATTTTTTTGATTTCTGATTGGGGGTTTTTCATATAATGCTCTTACCAGTTAATTGTCTTGTGACTTCCTTTGTCTCTCTGTGCTAAATCATGCTGATCTGGTACACTGATCATCCTCTCAGTTCTTGTGTTCTTCACTCAGCTGTTGGTTAGACCTTGGTTATTGTTTCTTTTATCCTGCTTTGCTCTTAATGTGTTGAGTACAGATAAAAACAGTCTTTCATCACTGTGATCCTCATCTTTAGTCCTTTGCATTGCATCTTACTACGTTCCACACACCTCGGGTGGATCCTGTCTTTCACTTCTCTAAAAAGCGGTATACGTCTGCAGCGTTATATAATTAATAGTAGTGATGTTCGTACCATCATAGGCGTATCAGGTAGGTCAGCCAGGTATATATAATTCGTCTCTCTTCCCCACCCCCCTTGCGTTTTCTTAGGTACCTGATCATCAGACAGTAAAGTTGAGTAATGTAGGAGAGAACAAACATTACGAAGTAGCAAAGAAGTGTGTTGAGGATTTGGCACTCTACTTAAAGCCACTAAGTGGAGGAAAGGGTGAGTCTTTACTGAACGGAGGAATTTTGATGTAGCAGATTGGTTAAATTTTAACAGCGTTTGTTTTCCGCGTTGACTGATCTTTAGGCCTCAATGGGATAATCCTCTCACTTTTGTGATTAAAATTTCCCTTATGTCTTTGAAGTTCATTCGTGCCTGTGACAGTTCCATCTTTGATTTTAACGTTATAAACGACTCATTTTTTTTAATTTAGTAATATTTCTTTGGGCCAGCACTGTACTAAAGTTGAACTTTCCATAAAGGATAGGTTTGACATCAATTTAAGACTTCAAAATTATTTCTGATAAAGAACTACATGGATATATTTGCAGATCTGCAAGTAATTGTGGGCAGTTCTCTGTTCATTACTAGGAACTTTCAGAAGGCTTATGCGCTCTGGAAGGAAAGACAGGAATCCTTAGTAGCCTTAAACTTGTCTTTGAGGGTAGAAGTGATGAACACGCTACTTGAAAACATCCGCGTTCATTACCGATTATAGTAAGCCAGGAACTCTCTTAGTACAACACCTAAAAGATGCCTGACCAAGGAGGAAGACTTCTTATGTGTTGCAGAATGCAAATTCCCTAACATAAAGAAAGATGTTTGTGATAAGTATCTAAGTCCTAGAGGACTATATACATATACAATCAAACGTTTTTTGTTTACCTTAACTTATGCAGGTAAATTGGTCATAGATGAATTAACAGTTTATCATTTGTCCCTTTCTTTAAAGGTGTTGCTAGCTTGAATCAGAGTGCACTGAGCCGTCCAATGCAAAGGAAGCTTGTGACACTGGTGAATTGTCAGCTGGTGGAGGAAGAGGGTCGGGTTAGAGCCATGAGGGCAGCTCGGTCCCTGGGAGAAAGAACTGTTACAGAACTGATTTTACAGCACCAAAATCCTCAGCAGCTTTCTGCCAATCTTTGGGCTGCTGTCAGGGCACGAGGATGCCAGTTTCTAGGACCAGGTAAGGTATTTGCAGGGTCTTTACTCTTTCTTAATACAGAAGTGTTCCTTGGAAATTTCTTCTGTGCCGTTAAAGATGTGATTACTTTATGGCAGGGAGGAAGCGGAAGAAAAACTGAAGAGTTAGTGA
This sequence comes from Struthio camelus, assembly GCF_040807025.1. Taxonomy (NCBI): domain Eukaryota; kingdom Metazoa; phylum Chordata; class Aves; order Struthioniformes; family Struthionidae; genus Struthio; species Struthio camelus. Next base: position 2,339,928 of record NC_090961.1, read on the forward strand.
AGTCTGCTGACTTAGGTTTCTGTGGTTTGTTTGTTTGTTTTTTCCTTATTGATACTGTTCTTAGAAATTGTGAGGAAGAATGCCACATTCTGGCAAAGAATAAACAAACATGCTTTCTGCGTTGTTTGTAATGCAGTGTAACTAATGCTGGCTGGTGGTACTGGTCTCTGGTTGGAAAGTGATAGGAAAGTGTAAATGTTCTCTTTTGTTAATACTTTCATTGTAGATACGGTCAGCCTAAACTTTAAAGTATGCTGCAGCTAAAATTACAAGGATCATCTGTTACGTTTTTGAAAGTAATACGCTCCTAGTTAAGAATGCTGTTCGACTAAGCACAGAAATCACCAGCAAATTCTGTTTAAATTGTAAATAGTCCACTCCTGATCCCATGGCTGATGGTAGCATTACTATACTGCTCCCATATTTATTTTACACAGCATCATGGTATAGCATTGATGAGATGTCCAAAATTATAACGGCTGCAAGACCGCACAGGGCAGAAAAGTATAAAAACTGCATTACTGAAGAGTGTATTACTTAAAATCAATCTTCAACCTTAATTTTGCTGTGCTTTAAGTGCTTTTAAATACTCCCTTGTTTCTAAATTAGCATATTCCTTAATGCTATATTTTCACTGTTTATTTTTTCTTATGATTAGTAAAGTAAAAAGTAGCAAGGAATTGTGTTCAAGAAAATTCAGATGTTCCGACTTACGGGGCTAATATATGATAGCCTTGCTGTTTCCTGGTAATATATTTTTATGCCTACCTTATGTTTTTGTGTGTTAAAGCTATGCAAGAGGAGGCACTAAAACTTGTTTTACTGGCACTGGAAGATGGCTCTGCACTCTCGAGAAAAGTTCTGGTACTTTTTGTTGTGCAAAGGCTAGAACCAAGATTTCCTCAGGCCTCCAAAACAAGCATTGGTCATGTTGTGCAGCTACTGTATAGAGCATCATGCTTTAAGGTAAAATGCAAATATTTAAATTAGTGCAATTGCAAAGAACCCTTCCTCAGCATCAGTATGTTTCACCTGTGAGATGTTATGAAAATTCAGATTCTGCCTGTTCAAATAGTTAACTGGTTTTAGATAAATTCTTGATAGTCCACACTATGTTGTTTAATAGCTGATCTTTGTAGAGATTGAAATTTCTAGAAGGCAAATCCCACTGTATGTGTTGAAACTGACCTGAAGTAGTTGTCTAATTAAGTTCTCTGCGAAGAGAGCAGATGTGCACTTGGGGAGCTAACGGGAATGGAGTCTGAAGTTACTGCCCTCATTATTAATTGCTGCCCATCATTTGGAAACTACCTCCCGTAAAAGAGACATGGAACATGACTCTGTGGGCCCTGATAGTCTGTTTCAGGGAGAAGTTAAATATTTTAATATAATCCATTATTGCTTTAATTAGATTCGTAAGAGGAGGTCATGACCAGACGTGCCAGATTGGCTAGGATGCTCTCAAAATTTAGAATCCGGTCCCAGCTTTATGAAGAAAACTTTTGAAATATTGTAGTGTCTGGGAACTTCTCCAGCTCCAGCTCTAGGTGTAAGAGGGGGGCGCCACGCAGGGAATGTGCTCTTAACCCAAACTCACACCCTCGCTTTTCTCTTGTCTGTGTCTGGCTGTCTTGTGCTGAAGAACATCTGCCTTATTTTTGATTTATAGGAGTGTTTTTTAAGCTGAATATTCCCCTACCCTAGATATCTGGAGAAGAATGAAAAATTAATTCAGTGGGTGTACAGTATTGCTAAACAAAACGCTGAAATAATGAGACGTTGCCTTCTTTTATGACAAATGTTGTGTGTAACCTAGGAGTTCGTTTAACATCTGTAGTGGGCTCTTAGTTTAAACGTTCTGTTCTTTAAATGCCAAAATCGTAAACGTTTTTCTTCCTTTGTATTGTTTAAGTCTCTTCTAGAGACTTTCCTGTTTCTTTGGGTCATCTTTTAACATTGGGCCCAAAAAAAAAAAAAAAGTAGTAGAATTAAACAACGAAATCTCTAACTGTGTATCAGCTGACTGCTTTGTATCTTCTGTGACTTAAGCAGAACTATTACTTTCTTAGCTGGAAATAGTGGAGTTGATAGTACAGTTTTGAATTAGCAACCCTAAAAACTTGGGTAGCTCGCTGCTCTGCCTGTGTGCTGGTATCTAAAGGGATGAGTTTTTGCAGAAAAAGTATATTCTAAATATGCAAGATTAGTATAATTTTCCAATTTATGCTGTGTAGCTATCTTTCTGCTGAACTTGGATAGCATTAAAGAAAGAGTGTTTGAGCATTACTATTTGTTAGGTCACTAAAAGGGATGAAGATTCTTCTCTGATGCAACTTAAAGAAGAGTTTCGGAGTTACGAGGCTTTGCGGAGAGAGCACGATGCCCAAATTGTTCACATTGCTATGGAAGCAGGACTTCGAATATCACCAGAACAATGGTCTTCCCTTCTTTATGGTGACTTGGCGCATAAATCGCACATGCAATCCATTATTGACAAGGTTCGTCGAAGAGATGGTTTAGTATCCTAGTAGGATTAGCTATGACTGTTAAATGGTATAATAAAAATCCTAGAACCACTACAGTTACCTTTCTGTCTTTAATTGTATCAAATATTAATTAAAACTAGAATGAAGGACTTTTTTCCCCTGCTGTAGTGTAACCTTTACATGAAGACGTTTTGTTTTTCTTGTAGTTAAAGTCTAGTTAAAGTCTGTGTCTTATGATGAAGCTTCATAGGGCAGATTCTGAGCTGAGAAATGAAATCTCTCTCCACTGATATTCACTGTATGCCATCTGAAGACACAACTTATTACACTGGTTTCTAAATGCAATCAAAACCATTTTAAAACCAATAGGTTCCCAGTTACAGGAAGCAACACACTAACGCTCCCTTTATTCTCAGCTCCAGTCTCCAGAATCTTTTGCGAAGAGTGTACAAGAGTTGACAATTGTCTTGCAGCGCACAGGGGATCCTGCAAACTTAAACAGGCTAAGGCCTCATTTAGAGCTTCTAGCAAACATAGATCCAAATCCAGGTATGCAAATTAGGCTTTAAAAAAAAAACTTTACGTTTTTTCATATCTAGGCAAATAAATTAAGGTAATGATCTCTGTTCCCAGTTTCAAAATTCCTCATAATTTTTGTGGCATATTATAAACTGTTCTCCCGGATTCTTTCCTTATACTTGGTGTTTTGAGGAACTAGAAAAGTTGCTTCTTATTTATGATGCTACTGGAATTACTAACAGATTGACAAGCCTGTTCTTAATAATTTTAGATGCAGCATCCCCAACATGGGAGCAGCTGGAAAATGCAATGGTGGCTGTAAAGACTGTGGTACATGGGCTGGTAGATTTCATCCAGAATTATAGTAGAAAAGGCCATGAAACTCCACAGGTAACTGTATTTGACTGTTGCCTGCTGTGTTTTGATGTACGTTTACTAAAAGATCTAACTTGGAAAAGATAGCTGTTGATTTGAAATATTTACAGCCTTTTCTGTGAAATAATTGATGACACTGTTGTCTGCTGGGTTCAGGTTTTGAGAACTTAACACTTCTGAATGTGGAACACAGCAGAGCTTACTGCAGCAAGCTCAGTACAGTGACATAATACTTAGCCCTTCAGCAAGCAACTTCCTTAGTTTGAAGATGCAAAACGTCAAAACATGTCATGGATGTGTTTTAAGTGTGTGTGCATGTGTATTGTAAACCTCTCTTTATGTAAAACTCTATTAGATTGTAAGTGGAATGACTTTTATGTGTTTTAAGCCACAACCAAATAGCAAATACAAAACAAGTATGTGCCGAGACCTTCGACAGCAAGGGGGATGCCCAAGAGGTACCAACTGTACGTTTGCTCATTCTCAGGAAGAGCTTGAAAAGTGAGTATGGGAGATAATGTTTTTCGATTTAAATCCAAACTGTTTCCATAAAACTTTGAAAATGACTGCTTCTATGCATAAATCTGTTCTGGAGGATCTGTGAATTCCTTGAAGTTACAGCTCTGTATGTAAAGTTGGAGGTACATTAAAGCATTGTCTGTAAATTAATTTCAATGCTACCTTGTATTCTACTCCATATGAAGCAAAATTTCCTTTTCTGAAACAAAGCCTAGGCTCAGGGCCTATCCTTGATCTGTTATGCCACCCACAGGAGAACGAATGATGGTTGCAACGATTTGAATTGAATTGGGGAATAAAGTGAGTTGTTTAGCTAGTATGTAATGCACGCATCCTTAAAGGATTTGAGTGAAAATAGTATTTCCAAAGAACTGCTCAAGTGGATCTCCTAAGAGGAGGTGGATCTTTGGCTAGAAGGAGGAGACTGATTCTCTGCTTGCGTATTAAGCTAAATTATTGAAAATAAGCACCAACTTAAAATCCTGTAACTTTTGAGTGTTGCGTTCCTTTCAATCTCTTCTATTCTGTCAGTTTTACAAATACCTTAAACTGCACAGTATGCACTGTCATCTGTCTTTTCTGTGTTTGCACGTATATTTCTATATAGGTATCGTTTGAGGAACAAAAAAATCAGCGCAACTGTGAGAACCTTCCCCCTTCTAAATAAAGTTGGCGTCAATAGCACCGTCTCAACCACAACAGGAAACGTAATTTCTGTCATAGGAAGCCCTGAAGCAACAGGGAAGATGGTGCCAAGTACTAATGGAATAGCTAATCTAGAAAGTGGTGTTCCCCAGTTGATTCCTCGCTGTGCAGACACATCCCTGAGAGCTTTGGAGAACGCCAAGAAGGGAGGGAAGGCTGGAGCCAATGGCCAGAATGTGTCTGGATCCCCTACTGAATCACTACCTGAAAAGTAGGTAAAGCTTTTGCATTAAAATGACTAAAGACAACATTTTGCTTTTAGATTATCGTGGCAAACAATACACAAGGAAGTCTAGTCCGTATTTGCAGTTGTTATTAATGCTTACTGGCTACGGAGTCGTGCAAGATCTCATACTGCAGTGCAGATACCGTTTTTCAGAGTCTGTGAATTTAAGTTGTCAGGGCCGGTTTTAGTTGTTTTAGCTTTTAAATAGTCCTGTGTAACATAGATAAAGCCATTAATATCTCTGTGTATCTTTTTATTCACCTATTCTTAGCCTAGTATCTAACCTAGTATTGGGTTATTAAAAAAAAAAAAAAAAATTGCACTTACACTGTTGTCGCAGCTAAGAACTACCAAGTTATGTGGTGATTTTTATCAGCAGCCATTATAAAATCCCTTTATAATCCTGGAAGATGTGGAGGTCTCCCTTAAAATTGTTTAGATACTTCTTCGTAGAGCATTGAGCCTCCAAACAACTTTTCAAAGCCTTTATTTCTTTACCGGAATACACTTACAAGTGGTATATAAGCTTCTGGGTACATATGAGTACGTTTACCTGAGCTTTTGAGCTTCCTTAAGAGGAAGTCTGTTCCAAGGTTTTAATAATAGCATCAGTTTGGGGCATGAAAAATAGAATTCCAGAGGAGGTGACACGACCTAAAGTTCCACATTACGTTGGAGTATATACTAAGAGTTGATTAACTGAAATAAGCAAAGATCTCCTTAATGATTTGTTGGTAATCCTTTTCAGTAAAATTGGTTCTCCACCCAAGACTCCTGTAAGCCAGGCAGCAGCTACCTCAGCTGGTCCTCCTAACATTGGGACAGAAGTGAATTCTGTGCCTCCAAAATCAAGCCCTTTTGTTCCCAGAGTACCTGTCTACCCTCCACATTCTGATAACGTTCAGTATTTCCAAGACCCCAGGACTCAGCTGTCCTACGAAGTTCCACAGTACCCACAGACAGGTGAGTGAGTTGAGCACCGAATAGTTCAAAATAAGCTCTGAACTTTCATCTAGATCAACCTAAATTTGTGCTGAGAAATAGCTTTTATTTCAAACCTGTGGCTTTTATTTAAGCATCAACTGAATCTGCACTTTATATAACAGTAATTGGTTCCATCACTGCATATGGGATTATTCAAGCAAACTCTTAAGAACTTACTCTAGCATCAGGTGGTTTCCAAGCTCTCAAAACAAAAGGTAGAGATGTTCAGGCAGCTATCGAGGCGGGGGAGGGGAGAACAAGCGAAGTGTTAAATAATTGTTTGCGGACCTTTGGAATTATTACAGTCTAACTTTTTTTTAAGCAATATAGCTTTTTATTTTGGAGGTAGCTATTTAACTTCATGTATAAAGAGAAAATACTTATATCTTCTCAGTAAAATATGTAGTTGTATGTATATTTTAACATAATATGTTGGTAAATGGAATTTCTCTGCCACTGTTTGCAATTGGGTCAGGTTGGTAAATGGTCAGCACTGCCTCTGCAGAGGTAATGATAACGTGAAACTATACATTCACAGAGAAATGGTGGGGTTTGTAGAAAGGTGTCGCTTTGCTCTCTGAAGGTACTTACCAACACTATTTACAGTTTTAGAAGGTGTAAAATTCTGGGTCGTTTGTGACCACATTAAATATTCCTTTTTCCAATTTTCAAGGATATTATCCACCACCTCCAACAGTACCAGCTGGTGTGGCTCCCTGTGTTCCTCGCTTTGTGAGGTCCAATAATGTTCCAGAGTCCTCCCTCCCACCTGCTTCCGTGCCATATGCCGATCATTACAGTACATTTCCCCCTCGAGATCGACTGAATTCTCCTTACCAACCTCCTCCTCCGCAGCCGTATGGACCAGTTCCTCCTGTCCCTTCTGGAATGTATGCTCCAGTTTACGACAGCAGGCGCATCTGGCGCCCACAGATGTACCCACGAGATGATATTATTAGGAGCAATTCTTTACCTCCTATGGATGTGATGCACTCATCCGTCTATCAGACGTCATTACGTGAGAGATACAACTCTTTGGATGGGTATTACTCTGTGGCTTGCCAACCTCCAAATGAACAGAGGACTGTGCCTTTACCAAGAGTAAGTAAGGGCAGGGGGTGAAGGGAAGGTTGTCGGCTTGATTCTAAAGGTCATGACTGAAAACTTGATAAACAATTATCATAGACCTCTTCTGTTTGGTTGGGGTTACAGTAATCCAGAAACATGACCTGGGCAAAGCTCTTGTTTTGTTTTTAACCCTAATAAAATAGGCCTGTAAAATAGATCGCTGACATTCTGAATTAAGATTAGAGCCCCACTGTCTCTAATTCCAATGCATGTTGCTTGAATTAATTAAACACTTAAGAGTTGAGTTATCCTACAAAAGACCAAATTCTTCTTCAAATCCTTGTGAGATTTTTCCAGTGACATCAGTGGAAGGTTACAGAGCCAAGAGAATATGGAGGTCCAAGTGTATGTCCTGGCCCAAGTACTGAATCTCTCTTCCTGTCCGTATCCTTTTTTCCATCCCAAATATTTACCATTTAGAGTATGGTAGGATATACAGTCTTACGCGTCTTATTTGCTAGGAGCCTTGTGGTCACTTGAAGACTGGTTATGATGAACAGTTAAGACGGAAGCCGGAGCAATGGGCACAGTACCACACCCAGAAGACTCCTCTCGTGCCCTCAACCCTTCCTATGGCAACACCATCTCCAACACCGCCGTCTCCTCTCTTCAGTGTAGATTTCAGCACAGAGGTGGGAAGCCAAAGAACTTCTTTATTTTCCCTTCCTGCTTCTGTAAGATGACATTTAGTATTTCCAGTAAGGATTTTCTGTGTGCCATCTATTTTTCATAAAACAAAGTTAATCTTGTAGCAAAAGGAGAGTAATATCTAATAAAGAATGCTTTCAATTTGGTATTAAGCTGATGCTAAGCATGACTGTTGACAGAAGGTCAAGAAGTAAAGAAGTGATTTAACTTACCCTCTCTAAAGGAAATGTCATTTTATTGAACTTGCATTGTGAGCCTCCAGATTTTTATGTAGGGAACAACAGGTGTTTTCCATTAAGAACCACCTTCTCTTTTATACTCCTAATGGCATGATAACATGATGAATAGACTGAATCAAGCTGCAAATGCTTCTCAAGTCCCAGAGAATACATGTTCTTCAAAAGTGACAAAAGGCATTGGCAGAATATTATATACCTACATGACACAGTTCTATAAGCAAGAACGGAAAATTACCAACAGAAGCTGGATGTGTATTTTTTTTGAAGTAAAATAAAAGTCAGTCTTGCAGTATTTATTTTATATACATATAAACTAAATGCAACCTAGAAAATGCCTAGAGCAGTGGTTCTCAAACTGGTCTCTGCTGTGATTTCATTTATAAAAGTGACACTGTTGACATTTGAGATGTGATACAGTGATTATTTGGAAGAGTAGGTTTTGCACGATAGGTGTACCTGAAGTCTCTCTTTGGGTGTGTTCAAGGTATGTCAGGATTAGGTCTTCATCCAGGTTGGAAGGTTCTGAGTTCTACTTCTGTCTGCCACTGATTTCTATGTTAAAGGAGAAATTCACGACTTCCACTCTAATTGGTCCAGGAACTTGTCTCAAGAAACTGACCACTAACATAATAGCACTGATTTGACCCTCCAGTGTTGGAAGGACAGGCATTGATTTCTAGTGGCAAAGCTTACCGTTCTTTGACTAGCTGTCAGCTGCACTGAAAAAAAATCGACTGTGAATCGGTTATGCGGTTCCTGAGTCAAGTTTTGAACATGCATAGAACTTCTTGATTTGACTTCTGAGATTATTTCATTAAGTAGCAGCAAATGTCTTTCCTTATTTTAAGACTGAATTCCTTGTTTTTCATATTTACTACTTATTTATTCCATTTTCCGTAGTTCTCGGAGAGCGTCAGTGATTTGAGTGGAACTAAATTTGAGGAAGATCATCTCTCCCACTATTCCCCGTGGTCTTGTGGCACTATTGGCTCTTGTATAAATGCTATTGACTCGGAGCCCAAGGATGTGATTGCCAACTCAAACGCTGTTCTGATGGTAGGGCTTTTCTGCCTTTTACCTCCTTAATGTAATGAGACTTGCATGCTGAAGTGTCTTCTCTTTGATTAAGCAAGGCCTTCCTCCTCCCCCCCCCCCTTTTTTTTGATAGCATCGACATTGTAGTTTAAGGTAGTTCTACCTGTTTGAAATTGTTTGGAATATCTTTTCCCAATTTTGTGAACTGTATATGTTTCAGTGACAGAATATAGTGCTATGAATAATATTCTTAAACGTTTAAAATAACTATTTTAATAACAGTTCTGTGTAAATTGAACTTGTAGGCAAAACATCGAGTTCATGGTCTGTAAATTGATAAGAATTCCTTACATTTAAATGCGTTCTCAGATCTGTTTGTTAAAACGATGGGATAAAAAAAAATAAGATGGGAAATTCTTATGTCTCTTCAGAAATGTATTTGCTCTTATTTACATATATATGTGTGTGGGTGTCTATGTTTATGTGTATATTTACCATGTGAAACATCTGAAATAGTCTCAGAATATTTTATAATGGCAGACTTGACTGGTTAATATAGGGTCACTGTGGCCAGTTCAGAGCAGAAGTCTCTCAATGGAGAGTAGTCTATGCTGCATGAGTAAATTACTGGGCTTTTCAGGACTCTAAGATTTGTTATGTTACCATTGTTTCAGGGAACCTTTACTTTGAAGTTAGTTCCAGGAGCAATGTAGGCTTTACAGAAATGACATGAAAAAAGCTAAAATATTGTGGACCCAGGATAATCAGCATGATCCTTAATCTTGGCTGCTGTGTACCTGCAGAGCATCTGTATGAACTGTTTCCCTAGAATATGCTCTTGGGTAGAAGGCACGTTCTCCCTGCAGTGAACAGTTCAATATAAATAAATCTGTGGAGGAAAAAAAAAAATATGACTTTATTGCCCAATTTCCATGAAAGAAAAGACTAATTGAAATACTTTAGGGAGCCAAAAAAAAAGTATGAATCATAGACTACAGATTGATTTTTGCATAAGTAAGTCTTCATGCTTTTTTGGAGGCTTTCCGCTCTATAGCGTAGCAGATTACCTTTGCAGTCTATGTAACAAATGTAAGCAAATTCATCCTATACCTGCTTGATACTGCCTCCTTCAAATATAGAAAAGGGTACTGAAGGACATAAGACTGTCGTCTTAAAGCATACTGGACCTTTTTCCAACTAGAAACACTAGCTTGAAAAGCAAAACTACTTGTAACACTGCCTGTAGGTTTCTAATGGTCAGTTTGCCATTAAAGGGCATTAGTTAAATCATTGTGTCTCATTTTGGTGCAAATTAGCAGCCTTGTATTCAGTAATGATAATGAGAAAGTCATTGGCCATCTGAATGATCCAGCAACCTCCAATCAGTCCCTTTATATTTTTCTGTCTCCCAAACTTGTAGGATTTGGACAGTGGGGATGTCAAAAGGAGAGTACATTTATTTGAAACTCAGAGAAGGGCAAAGGAGGAAGATCCTATAATCCCATTTAGTGATGGACCGATCATCTCCAAGTGGGGTGCAATCTCCAGGTCATCCCGCACTGGTTATCACACAACAGATCCTATTCAAGCCACTGCTTCCCAAGGAAGTGCTACTAAGCCCATCAGTGTATCAGGTACAAGTATAGGCTTCCTATTGCCAGTAGAGCACATTTCACAAGAGCGTTTGTTGATGATGGAAAGAACTAAAATATCTGTATATCCTGCTTTAAGAATGGAGAAGAAAATGAATTGTATCTTAATCTGTTGCAGATTATGTCCCTTATGTCAATGCTGTTGATTCAAGATGGAGTTCCTATGGCACAGATTCCACTTCGTCAGCACGTTACCCAGAACGGTAGGGACTTTATTTCCATGTGTGTTTGTTCTTAAGCATTTGCTATAACTTGTTACTCTTAAAAATCCTGAACGTGGAAAAACACGTGAAACGCTTAATAGACCGTCTTCATTTTAAAGGTAACGGATTTTCCTATCCAGCATAAGGCCTTGGAAAAACTAGGTTAAAACTTGTGTAGTACTTAAACCTAATGCAGCTATTAGTAACTCGCTTATTAGCAGCATTATGCTTGAGAGGCCTAATCAAAGAACTGGAGTTGGGTACTGCCGAGCTGTAATCTCAAGATCTATAACCTTGAGTGAGTTATCTCAAATTTTCCTGCAGCATCTTCCATGTGTGTAAAATAAGGCTGTCTGTATCATATAATGCCTTGGAGTATTGTGTACTATTATTGGATGAAGAGCTTGTTATGCATTTGGACATAAACTATGTGGAAAAAAAATAACATGACAGGCGAGTGAAGTTTGAGAGGCCTGTGACTTAGAGGGCTTGTTTTTAATCCCTAATTTCACCTGCTTGATGTAATATCTACTTTCTCTTAAAGGGACAGATTCATAGTTACAGATTTGTCTGGTCACAGAAAGCATTCCAGCACTGGAGATCTGTTGAGCATTGAATTGCAGCAGGTAAGATCAGTTATGCCATGTGTAAAACTTCATTTGGTTAAGTGACTTTAAAGAAATTGTTTTTCTGTATAACTTAACAGAACTAACTAGTACAATTGACAAAATCGTCAGTGAAGGTTACCTGGACATTAGTACTGCAAACACTTAGTACGATGCGTGAGAACTGTTACTGTGAGCTGTTCCATTGACTTCAGTAAGACTGTTTTTTGGAAGCCTGATAAATGTCAGAAATCCAGAACAAAATAAATATGGTGTGTTGAAAGAATACGTAGTTGTACATCTAGAGAGAGGACTGTTCTCTTTGTGAGCTGATTTATTTTGCCATTTGACAATATACAGTTAAGTGTAGTTGTAGGTAACTGATATGTTTCTTTCCATAGGCCAAAAGTAATTCATTATTACTTCAGAGAGAGGCGAATGCACTAGCCATGCAACAGAAGTGGAATTCTCTAGATGAAGGCAGTCGCCTTACCTTAAATCTTTTAAGCAAGGAAATTGATTTGAGGAATGGTGAGGTAAAGAAAGGGGTGACTGGGAGGAAAGAAATCTTTGAGATACGGGGGATTTATGTATGCACACAGACACACGCTCTTAGTTTTAACATGCCTAAATATTTATAACACATTCTGTGCAAGTTGAGTTGTTGCCCTCAGTTACTTCCCTGAGATGAAGTAGGTGCACCTGCTATGATGCTTCTCCAATCCTGCATTTACAAAATGGCAAGAATGTGACCATCCATCTTTCACACGATCCTTATTCTTTGCTCTAGTTGTAGATGTTATAAATATAAATCCTCTGGCAACGGACTCTACAGAAACTACCATTCCAGTATTCATAGTATTCATTTTTTCTCTCTGTTTCAGTACTTTTAATGCAATCAGATTTTGCTGTGTATCCTATTTTGTCTATACCCAAAGTTCTGTTTGTGTCTGGCTTGCTCTTTTGTAGCCTAGAAATGTTGTGTCCTAGAAATGCACCTTCTATTTTCACTTTTTGTACTTGTGTTATATGCAGCAGGTGAAAAGCCTACCTGATGCTTAAATAATGTATTTAATTCTTTTTTCAGACTGATTATACTGAAGACTGTGCAGATACAAAGCCAGATCGAGACATTGAATTGGAGCTGTCAGCCCTTGATACAGATGAACCTGACGCGCAGGGTGAACAAATAGAAGTAAGTACAAAAAAAAGCGCATCTGAAGGAGTCATTGGGTCTTATTAGTTATTCAACAGAACTTGTCTTTTTAAATTAAGTTTGTTTAAATTGATAGCAAAGGCTTTTATTTTCAGTGTTATACTGACACCAAATTTTCTGACACTTAATATTGTTTTAACACTAGGGGATCTCATACTTCTGCAATTCAGGTAACGGACTGTCAGTATTAACTTAGTTTAAAAACAAAAAAACAAACCCTGCTGTGTTCCTTGTGATAGCTTTCAGCTTTTTGCTCTTAATCTTTTGATAGAGTTAAATAATGTGTGTGTGGCGGGGGGGGGGGGATCTCCCTCCCCACACTGTTGAAATTACAGTTTAAGAATGTTTTAAACTGAAGTTCACACTTAAGTGTGATCGTGTAATTGAATTTTGCACTCACCTGACTTTTTTAATAGTCAAGTCATCCATATTATTGTAATTCACTCTTCTTTTATCTTCACTGCTACTTCGTATTTTGTTGGAGTAGAGAGAGTGTTACGGTTTCTTCTGTTATTTCCCGCTTTGCTGTGCGGTCATAAAACATTCCAGTGTTCATCCCAAGCCTGACAATGAATTATCTTTATTAAAAACAAAACAAAACCTGTACACTTTAAAAGAAAAAAAAAAAAGAAGGATCTTACCTTGAACTCGTTACATAATACATTCCAGTACTGGCTTCTATGCTTTTGTTTGCTCTGTTTTTTGGTATGTGCTGCAGTACTATAGTATGAATACCTGTGCTTTGTCACTACATTGCAGGGGGGACACCTGCATCTTTGGTCTGTCTTTCTACCCCTAATTTTTGAAACAGTTCGCACTGTCTTTATTGCCTCCTTAGTATCTTACCTTATAAACCTTTCATTTTTGCCCCTCCGCTGACCAGCGTACTACTGTTGTCTTTCACTGCTGTCCTCTAATAACTGTGTTCCCCTTGTTGATGCTGTTTATCGGAAAAGGACTGTGAAGGGAATTTGCAAGCTGTGTTCCCTGCCTCTCACCCAAATTATTGTGTAACACAGAAGAGGAATAGGGTGCATAGGTTCCTGGGATTCTCTAGACTTTCAAACAGTTGGTCAGTGTGAAATCTAGATATGATTTATGATCTCTTCTAGAATCTGCCTCTTCTTATGTCATCTTTATAGTTGCAAAAGCACTCTGAAATGCCTGATGAGGGTGAAATATATGCAGCTAGGCAGTTTCTTGAAAAAGTTCCAGTTGAATTTCAGTCCTGTTGGGAATTTGTAATTTATATCAGTTTACTTTAAAATTTTAAGTTAAAGATATTTGTGATAATATGATAGGCAAAAGTGAAATGTGATGAGCATTCCTGGAGTAAAATGGGATATGTTCCATTGGTATGAAATTAACAGGAGTCTTTTAGTAAGACTCCTCAGTTATTTTTTCCATCAGTTGTATGTAGTGAAACGTAATGGGAAAACCTAAAGCTGGTAGTGACAGTATTGATGGACATTTCTCCTTTCTCCCTGTAGGAGATTCTGGATATACAGCTAGGTATTAGTTCTCAAGATGATCAGCTGCTCAATGGAACAACTGTAGAGAATGGGCATCCGCTAAAGCAGCACCAGAAAGAATCTATGGAACAGAAGAGACAAAGTTTAGGTGAAGACCTTGTGATTCTGTGAGTGTTAGACAAAACAGCAGTGTCTGCCAGTATTAGGCAAAACAGCAGCATCAGAATAGTTGAAGCCTGATTGTTTAAGGATGAACTATGTACCTACTCAGATTTGGATTAGACATCTGCCTTGTATATGCATGATCAAGTGAGAAGAAACTTAAGAAATAGAATTAGTTCATAAACATGAAAGTTGCAGCATACCATTTTTCATATGCATTGTTGTAGCCTAATATATACTGAAACACGTCACAGCTGTTAAATACTTTCATGTGTTCAGTAAACGAAAAATGCAAAAATATTTTTATAATTACCAGAAATTAAGGAAAGTTTCAAAAGATTAAATGTCAGACTATTTGCATAGATCTCCATAAAGAGGTAATTTTGAAAAATATTTTAGGTTTAACACTATTTTAGGTTTATATGGACTGTAGTTCTTAACATATAATACAGCCTTTGAAAACTGGGCAGACCGCATTTAACGTCTTGAACGTACCCTTCCGTAGTAAGATGTTTTGCCTGTTGCTAAAAAATCAGTTTGTCGTATTTATTTAATGCACACGATTCATTTACAGATACTTGTGCGTGAACTTGTTTAATATTCGTGTAACTTATTTTTCTCCTCAGGGAGGAACAGAAAACAATCCTGCCCGTAACTTCTTGCTTCAGTCAGCCGATCACAACATCTGTTAGCAATGCAAGCTGCCTGCCCATCAGCACATCAGTCAGTGTTGGCAGCCTCATTTTGAAAACTGCTCACATTATGTCCGAGGATAAAAATGACTTTTTAAAGCCTGTTGCAAATGGCAGGATGGTTAACAGCTGAAAGGCATTCATCTTTCCAGCTTGTGACCACACCATGGAAGCATTTACACTAGCTTTTTATATATATAATATATATTATATAATGTATATTTTTTTTAAAAAAATAATATTGGGGTCATGCATTTCCTGTGGACTCTTTGATACTTCAAGCCCCTCTCGCATTAGCATTCTGAAGAAAAAAAACTTACTTTACTAGGGTAAGGCGTTCACTTTCCACAAATGAATGGAATTTGGACATTGTTTTACTTAAGCTTAAAGCAGCTTTTTATGAGTTTGTAGCAATCCGGTGCGGTATCTGAGCCATTCTTGTTTAAAATGGCTTCTGTAGAAAACTAACAACTCAGTTATTTAAACTAGCAGGATCCTACAATGATACATCTAGTGAAAGGAAAACTAACTTATTTGTCTCTATTTTGTTTCATGAGAGAGGAACTTGTGTCTTGTTGCAGCTGCTTTTTCTTTAGTTGTGGAACTTTGCATGGAGTATTGTTTCCTGTTTGAAGACTGAGAGGTGGGGATTTGGACTTGTGACTTTTACAGGGTTAACACACCATTAGCTTTGCACTGCTGCATTATTTGCAGGTCTGTGGTGCAGTGCTTTGCTGCGGCTTTTTAGTTTAATATTTTTCCCCCAATTTCTGCTTTAGTACTGTTGATATACATACGTACGTAGGCTACTTGTCAAAGTAACGTTATTAAAAGTAAACCAAGTGCCTAAGTCCTCCATCTAACGTACTAAGCATTTGATTTCCCCAAGTTAGACGTGAAACAACTTTGAGCCGTTTTGAGAGGTTATGCACTAATGTAACAGCAATTTGGGGGGGGGGGGTGGTTTATTAACAGTTCTCAACTTGCAGATTATAGACTCCAAATGACTTGGCAAAAAGTATCAGGTGCTCTTGGCTTTCCTTTGAAAACCCTGTATGTAGTGTTTGCACTGACTAACAAGATGGTATTGCTGTTTTTTGTACTGTTTTGTTTTTAATTTAAACTAAATATTGGAAATTTAAGGCAGTTGTATTACCTTTGCTAAATGTTGTTAAAAATAATTTTGTATTCAGGTTTAATTTTGCTTGTTCAATGGCAACTTATTTTCAAAGACCTTGAAAATACAATAATATAGCATTATCTGACCTTCAGAGTATTGAAAAGTGTATGAATTTATGCCCTGTTAAGATGTTACTGAAAATCATATTAGACATGTCAACGAAAAATAGGTTTTCATAAATATATACAAACTAGAGCCCTGGGCATATTTTTTAGAAAGCTTAAAAATCCACTTTTTTTTGGAAGAGAAAGCAGGATTCTCCCTCCTGATGATTACTATCTCCTTTTTTTTTTTTTTTTTGACCTATTCCTTTTCTTTGTGACAAGTTTTACATTTTTTTATGTTTTTATTAACTTCTGTGAAGTTGTTTACTCTGAAAATTGTACTGGAATATTTTAAGCCAAGCTGATCTTTCACCAGGTGTACTGCATGTAAGGGCTTTTCCTGCTAGCAAAATGCTTAAAGAGGATCATGTTACTGGTCGTCTGAGTTGTTATTTTACAAAAATCACAGCTATGTGGTCGGGTAAGATTTTGATAACTGTTTTGTGCACGTTTCTGGGGGGTGGGGGTTGGCATTTCCCTGAGGGTTACTGATTAGACTAAGTAAATATTGGTGTTTGATATCTCTCCTAATGAAACCTGTCCATGAAATAATTATGTTGTAAATATACCTAAAAATCCAAGGGTTAGTTTTGATATTCTGGTGTCAGTATGGAAGATCTTACACATCTATTTAATACTCAAATGTAAAGGAATGTATGTAGAAGAACAGTCAAGTAGTCTTTTCTTAGTTTCCTTTGGCTGTTGCTGTACCTTCCTATATAGCCAGTGCCACCTCATAGCTAGGATTAGACTGTGTTGTTTCACTTGCAACTCAAAGTGAATGGATACAAGAACCAGACCACCTTTGTCACCTTAACTTATTTCCTCTTGATGTTAACTTTAACTTAGAATGTTAGACATAAATATGATTGTTGTATATTTTATACTTAGACCATTCTGTAAATATGAATTTATATTACTTTTGAAATGCTTCTGAGATAATATTATTTGCTGTACAATGTAATTCCAAAACAGATATGCAAACAAGTATGTCTCTTTCATGGATATTTAAAACAGTGAGATCTTCCATGTTGAAGGTGATGTAATTTTTTTAAAAAGATTTTTAAATTTTAAATTGCTATTTTGTTACAAAAATAGAGAAAATATAAAGGTTCGAGAAGTCCTTATTTGCCCTCAGGGAAAGAGCCCTCTGTGCACCAGAACTCCACAGAACATCTTCAGCATGATCTGAGGGTGAATATATACTACATAAATTGATTGTGTATTTACCTTAACTTTTTAATTTTAAAATTGCAATTTTAAAAACTTGGTTGTGCTCTGCTGGAGGGGGATTGGGATAAGCTGCTTACACACATTTGCCTCTTTGTCCAGTGAAATTACATAAGCCTAACATATTCCTGCCACCTTACTGGCATATTTAAGAACAAATGTATTTATATACTCTTGTCTGCAGCAGGAGGTCCCATGATATAACAGTTCTCTAGGATGACCATACACTTCATATGGAAAGTTGGCTCTTAGATGAGGCTAGGTTTTTTTGTCGTTGTTAAATTTTTAATATATAGAATGACAGGCAAAAGAATTATTTGGGGGTTTTAATAGCATGCCAGCTTTGTCTTACAGTTTTAACACTGATTGTGTGATTTTTGCCATGAAACTATGCCCTCCAGTGCCCTGATGAGTAGAAGCTACAGGTGGGAACCTAGTTCTGGCTTTCTTCTTTGGTGAAGTTTCATCCCTTGACCCTAAACAAACAAGTATGTATTCATGTGTTTAGTTGCAAATCAGGTGCCTTTGGGCTATGGAAGGGCTTATTTTCTGACACTGACGTAGTGACTAATCTTCATGCATAATAGCAGTGATTCCCAGTGATTTTTGGCCTAACTTTGCTGTCAGAAAAAAAGCCCGTAGCAGATTGGGGAGAAGAGATTGGCTCTTCGGCTTTGCTTGGACAAGCGTTTTGGGGTGTTTATTTTTATTTTTATTTTTTTCCCCCACTAGGGGTACAGCAGGGATTTCACATGCAAGAGATACAGGAATTATTAGTATCTAAGTTAATTGTGTTGCCTCACTACCTGGATTCATTCCTTGTTTTGCCTCATTTCCCACATAGGTCTTAATAGAGACTAATGCTTGTGCTGGGAGAATGCTTGTGTGAGAAAGTAACTATCTGTACGTTCTTAACATATAATTTATAGCAGAGTGATTGCCCTGCTGCTGATATTTCGTTCCTGTAAACAGGTGACAAGAAATGAATCTTAGTGTTTATGCAGATTTTGCATTGTAGAATGTATACTAGACCCTTCAAAGGAAAGGTTAGACTCTTTGCAAAGCAAACTGGCGTTGGTTCTTGGTAGTCTAGTACAGGGACACTGAAGTTTGACACTTGATAAGAAAAGCAGTTGTATGCAGCTGATTGTGTTAAATAAGCTCTTAATTGCTCTTTGTAGAAATCTAATTTGGAAGATTTTAGTGCTTTGATAACACAATTGAAATTTTAATTTATCCTGTACTCAAGAGCTGAATGCTGTTCTTGTATAGTAGCGTACTAGGCTGGATGAGGTACAAAATAAGCAATGCACAGTGGTCAGAAAGAGCTGAGGAAAGAATGCTTAAAAATAACTTTTATCGAAACTCAGAGTAGTTCCAAACATTTTTTTGTTTGCTTTTTTAAAGCACAAGTTGTCAAGTTGTACCTGTTGCTGTACATAAACACTGTATGCCAGCAGCTCCTTGATCATATTTGTGAACAGATTTTTCATTATTATTAGACTGTTACTAAAGGAAGATGTTGGATTTGAGAGTGTAACAAAATGAGAAATGAATGAATTATCTATAGTATGTAAAAAAAATCCATTCTTTGTTGTAGTTTAATCCCTCTTGTTAGGAAATTCCCTCTCATTGAGGGACCTCTTCTGCAAGCAGAACACAATAAATGTGCTTTTGAAATGACCCAATTTTTCCAGTATAAATGAACAGCTGACTCTGGCAGTAGTCACCACTGTGTATCTCTTTGCTGGCAAGGGAGCACAAGAAGGAAAGAGGAAAAAAAAAAAAAAAAAAGAAAAAGAAAAAGAACTATGTCGATGAGATAAAATGAATCCGAATGATCAACGTTCCCCATACCCAAACATAAAACTATACCCTGATATCTGAGGGGAAAATACTTATGGAAGCTTTTAATCAAGAGTCCGCTGTAAAAGTTGAAATAAAACAGAGCCTGGCTGCATTTATTACTGCCAAAAGCCAAGGTCATTTGCACATAGGCCATCAATTTCTCCAGAGTAGATCTCAGTTAATCCAAGGCATGGAAATGCATGCATTTTCTTAGCTGGGCAAACAAGTACATTTTACGGTAGTTGTGATACAACACATGTGGCTTTTATTTGTACTGCACATACCCACTGTACAGCCACTCAGAAGTATTGTGGTTAGCTTGCAGCATCTGCTGTCCGCATCTATACTGTTTACTGCGTATTCTTTTCCCTGGAAGTTTTAAAGAAGAAGAAAATTTTTTTTTCTTGTTGCATTGATTACATTTTATAAATTTGCTTAGCTGGAAAGTTTGGGAAAAGAGGCCTGTTTGTCAATTGTACAACCGATTGTGAAGCTCTAGTGTGAATATTTTTACGTCTGTATTAGACATTTTCTTTGCAAATCTATTGTTCGATTGAAATGTAAATGAAATAAAAGATGGTGTACACCCATCATGTATAAAGCAGGCACCATCGCTACGATGGATTTAATGCTCATTTTTATGGCGCATTCTCAGCTTCTATTTAAAACTATAATTTAAAAAAAAAAATCTGTAAAATGAAAGGGGGAATATATGGGGGAATAAATTCTATTCCGTTTATTTCGGTTTTGGATTCCCAAGTCGTGATGTTTCCCTTTGTGTTAGACGTAGGCGGCCGGGCCGGGGCGGGCGCCGCGCGGTGCCGCCGCCCCGCGGGTGAATACTGTGTGTGTTTGCTGTTAGCACTGAAGTGAAGAGGTATTAGCTTTTTTTGGCTGGTCACAGAGTAGAGCATCATGGTTTTTTCAGTGTTTTTGAGAGAATTGATGGAAGAAGTTTGCAGTATTTGACATGTATTTGCATGCACGAATAAAATTATTTGTCCACCTTAACCGCCTGTGTGCGTTCGACCCTCTCCGCCGCCAACGGCTGCCAACGGCTGCCGGGGGGAACCACTCGCGGGGGCGGGGGGTGGAGGGTGGCAGCGGGGCTGGGCTTTACAGTGGCGGGGGGGAGGGAAAGGGAGGCTACACAGGCGCCCCCCCCCTCCCGCAGCGCCGCGTGGTGGCGCCCGCGGCCGCCGCCATTTCGCGACGGGTGGGGAGGGCGGAGCTGCCCGCGGGTTGCGCCCTCCCTTCCCGTCCTGCCCTGCGCGGCAGCGGCTCCCCGGAAGGCGGCGGCGAGCGGGTGAGTAGCGGGGCCGGGGCGGGGGGGAGCCGGGGCCGGGCGGCTGCGGCCCTGCCCGCGGCGCCGGGGTGGGAGCAACGGCGAGGAACCGGCCGCCCCTTGGCGCCGCCGGCCTGGGAGCAGCGCGGCGTTTGCGCCCGCCGTGCTTGTGGTGAGAGCGGGCGTCTGAGCCGCGTCGTTCCGCGGCGCCTCGAGTAGTCCCGGCGATCCCCCGCCGTTGCCTTTTACCCGCAGCCATCTGGCTGTCTCCTCGGTAATCCGAATAATCCGCTTTTAACCTCTGCTAACGCCGGGCGGGAGAAGGGAGAGCCGCGCTGCGTCCTGGCGGGGCCTCTGGGCTTGTGGGTCCCGCGGGGTTTAAACGCGAGCCCGAATCGGCGGACAGCGGTCTTGATTTTTTATTTTATTTTATTTTATTTGTAAACAACTTTTTTCTGGACGCTTTAGAGGTAGTTGATGGGTCGCACGTCAAGAGCCAGGTACCTGCCCTTAGCGGCACTCTTTCCTACAGCCCTCGCCCCTCAGCCAAGTAGGGAAAGCAGTCCTGCCGCCTTAGCAGCCCCCTCAGGATAAGGTCTGGTCAGCAGCTCGCCCCTCAGCCAGGAAGGGAAAGCAGTCCTGCCGCCTTAGCAGCCCCCTCAGGATAAGGTCTGGTCAGCAGCTCGCCCCTCAGCCAAGTAGGGAAAGCAGTCCTGCCGCCTTAGCAGCCCCCTCAGGATAAGGTCTGGTCAGCAGCTCGCCCCTCAGCCAGGAAGGGAAAGCAGTCCTGCCGCCTTAGCAGCCCCCTCAGGATAAGGTCTGGTCAGCAGCTCTCCCAGCGGACTGCGGCGGAAGGAGCCAGCGGAGGCAGGTCCCCAAACTCTTTGAGGTGCTGCGCTGGTTTCGGCTTTTCCTCGCTTGGAAACATCTGACGTTTCTGCTCTCGTGATGTGGGAGGCTTTTGAAGTCTGTAAGTGCTGATACTGTGGATGCCGAAGGAGCACGTAGTCTGCTGCCGTTAATTTCTGTTTAGCAGAAGGTCCTTGAATAAAGAAAGCGGCTCAGGAGAAGCCAGCGCTTTGAGGATGGTTGTGATTACTTTACCAGTGTCAGCGGCTAACTTTCAGTGTTGTGAATACAAATGCTGTTGATTTCTGGGAAGATGACTGATGTAGTCAGTGGGCAGGTGAAAAGAAGAGAGGCATAAAGTTCTTTCTTTTCACGTGTTACATTCTAGCCTGGAGGAGATGATGTTCATGAACTTGAGGCACTGTCTGCACTAAGTGTTCATGTAATCCATCTCAGTACATAAAAGTGTGTTTTCTGTGTTTGAGAGTAACCTTTTTTTATTAAAAACTGCAAGCACAGCTGCATTTTCTTCTACCTTTTTTCCTTTGTGTGCTTTTTATTTTTTAAATGTGCAAACAGTTTTTGCAAAAGTTTTTGTGAGATCCTCTGACGATTTTGAAGTTGAATATAATTTAGATTTTTCTTCTCCTAGGTTTTGTTAGAAGCTTGTTTCTGAAAGACTAGGAAGGAGTAAAGGTCAGAACGTTTGAATTTAATTCATTGCATTGATCACTGCTAAAATAATGCAAATAATACTGGAAGTTGAAATTTACATCACTGGGGAGGTCAGCCTAGCAGGGCGGTGTGAGCGAGGGTGACGAGACTTCTGAATCGCCGTTAGAAAAACTCATTCTCAGTGGAAAAAATATTTACATGTATACTAAAATATATTTTAGTGCAGAAACAGCTTTTAGGAGGGTAAGTTTTTCAGTAGTGAGCTTTAAAGCGGAATTTTATTCATAAAGTTTCTTAGCCTAAATACATTTGAAAGGACAACTAAGAATTAATTCACAAAGCAATTGACCATCTGCGCTGTAGTGTTTGATAATGGGCCATAAACTGTTCTTCTGCAGCAAAACAAACTTCTCTCAAGAAGTAAAGGACTGTCACTACACGTTTAAAGTGGAGTCTCTTGTTGCATATGTGAAGAAGAGATACATTGTCTGTTTTGTTAATTTATTTTTTAGAACGCAATGACTACTTTGGATGATAAACTACTTGGTGAGAAGCTCCAGTATTATTACAGCAGTAGTGAGGGTGAGGATGAAGACAGTGAGAAAGAAGACAAAGATGGGGAGAGCACCCTTCCTGAAAGTGTTGGGGAAGTAGAGCTTAGCAGCGATGGCAGTGCTATCAACACAGGTATTGTCAGGTCAAATTAATTACTTTAAAAATATGTTGTTTATTGGAAGATTCGTGTTGTTTTCTACAATCCTCTTTTTTGGTTTAAAAAAAAAAAAATCCTATTTTGATGTATGTTTGAGCCAGAGAGTAATCATTTCTTGGCTGCAGTCTAACCTTATTTTTAAAAGCCTGTTCCTTATTTTAACGATATTTAATCTCCCAGACTTCTCTGGGAGACTTCAGCTCTATATATGAAGCGGTTAGGCTCTGCATGCTAAACAGATTAAGTGGAGCTGGGGCACATTGGCTGATAAATCATAAAATTATTTCCTGTAAGCCACACAGCTGTAAACCTCCAGCAGTCCTCATATAACAGATGTAGGTGCTGAAAAAGTAGGAACTGACAGAAAATGGCGAGGCTTTGAGAAATTGATAGAAGGTGGCCAGGCTCTCCCAAAGTAGCATTTTCTGTTACCATGGTCAGAGTCACAGTACTGGAATATGTGGAGCATTGGTGTGAGCCAGAGGGCATTTCTTAAGTTTTTATGAAAGACTGGCCCTCTATATTTTAGGGTTTCTCTCAGAGTGATGAAAAATTCTCATGCACGTGTTCCCATCTTTTACTTGGGAAGAGTTATAGGGCAATAACTGGCGTATGTAGACCTGAAAAAATAACTTTTTCCGCTGGGCCCCAGCCGCAAGATAATAGCAAGGTGAAATCTGTAAGAACCACGCTTACTATGTATCATAAAATTTATTTCTGTAAAGAGCATAGGCAAACTTAATTCAGAGATGGTTTCTCATCATATTATTTTGTTCTTATGAAAACTCATGCTAACAACAGGGGGGTTCTCGAGTGCTGGTGGTTTTATTTCTAGAACACAGATAGGAATCTTTAGAACAGCCTTTGGGACAGTTCTGAGAGTAGCCTAGTTAGATAAGCTTTAACGTTACACAGATAAGAAAACAGATACTAGTTCAAGGACATGTAAATGCCAAGTTAATCCTGTTATTTTGTTTCACTACAACATTTTGCACAGTATACGAAAAGTTTATGAGGAGGCTAATGTTTTACTGATTGCCTACAAATTACTGTTAACGTTTTAAACAGCAGATGTAATGTTGTTACTCTTTTGCACTAAGTGCCTGTATATTTAATTTCAGGTCCAAAAGGAGTCATCAATGATTGGCGAAGATTTAAACAACTGGAGACGGAACAGCGACAGGAGCAGCGCAGAGAAATGGAGCGACTCATAAAAAAGTTATCTATGACATGTAGATCTCACTTGGATGAAGAGGCTGATAAGCAGAAGCAGAAAGAGCTTCAGGAAAAAATCAATGGAAAGGTAGCAGCACAAAGATGCCACTTGAATTTTTAATGTTTTTTGTTTCTTGATTTGCATATGTGAAGTAGATGGGAATGCTTGTTCTGTTAGGAGATGTGTATTATTCCTTTCCAGTGAATGGGAACACAGTATAAGTAGTGTATTATTTGCCAGGTGTTGTCAAGTTTAATTATTTCACGTTCGAGTAGTATTTTAGGGACGCTGTGTTTGTCCGTGTTAACAGATAACATGATTTAGCCAGCATACTGAAGAAGTCCAAATCCTTTTCCCAGATCTCTCTTATCTCTCTATCAAATAAGTCAAACTTCAGGAAGTAAAATAAAGAATTACACAGCAAACCTCCCAGACTGAGAGTTGCATAAAACACAAATTCAGGAGTCCTTACTGATTTCAGTATGTAGTAAGTGGATGCTGAGAATTTAGCTTTGCTCTCGGAAAGACTTTACACCCCAGAGATAGGAAGCGTTGGAAACGGTGAATGGTTTTGATCACCTGGGCTGTATAACTCGCTCTTATGTTTCTAGGCAGAACTTGTTAATTTAGCACATAGCGTGCCTTGCTTTCAGGTGGCAAAAATTGGCCACACTGTCCTGTACCTTGAGTGACGCAAATATGTCTAATGAATCTGGTGAACCGATATGAAATGCATAAAATCCTGTTAACTTCAGTTCTGCGGATGATATTGTGTGTTTGTTTTGCCCAGAAAATGTTAAATCAGTGAGAAATTGATGAAAAAGATGAGGGGAGATCGAGGTTAATGGTGGCTATGTGCTTTCACTAAGCTATCAGCATTGATTTGGATACCGTGCCTGATGGCACGTAGCCACCACTAACCTGGATTAAAGTGAGAGCACTTGCATTACTAGTGCAGTCTGTGGAAACTAGAATACCCAAGGCTGGAATCAGTATTCCCACTGGACGTGGTTTATGATTGGATCGAAATGGAGTGTAATATATAGAGAGTGCTCCAGCCTTCGTGAGCTGTACTTTGCTGCTATTAAAATGAGTGACCCAGATTAATCCTTTTGATTTAAATTCTAATTATATAAGTGACCCATATAGTGATGCAGAGCTTTTATTTTTCTCTTTATCGTGTATCTTTGTATGTATTTTTAGATGACGTTGCAAGAATATAACATGATTCACAATGATGAAGATGATGAGGAGTTTTTACAGCGATACAGGAAGCAGCGAATGGAGGAGATGAGACAGCAGTTATACAGTGGGCAGCAATTTAAACAGGTTTTTGAGATTACCAGCGGGGAAGCGTTTTTGGACACAGTTGATAAAGAGCATAAGAGCACGCTGATCATGATCCATATTTATGAAGATGATATCCCTGGCACTGAGTCCCTGAACGGCTGTATGATCTGCCTCGCTGCTGAGTATCCAACAGTTAAATTTTGCCGAGTAAAGAGTTCGCTCATTGGTGCCAGCACTCGCTTTACTAATAACGCTCTGCCAGCTTTGCTGATCTATAAGGCAGGTGAGCTCATTGGCAATTTTGTGCGAATCACTGACCAGCTCGGAGAAGATTTTTTTGCTGTAGACCTGGAGGCTTTTTTGCAGGAGTGTGGTCTGCTTCCAGAAAAAGACTTAGTGCTTCTGACTTCTATACATAATCCATCTGCATGTTACAGCGAAGACAGTGATCTGGAAATAGACTGAACCACCTCTACCAAGGGGCCAGTAGGTTTAGCTGTGGGTTGTTCTTGTGCTAGAGGTTGTTCTCTGTCTTTCTTTGTGTTGATATGTTATTCTTCCCCTCCACGCACTTTGAATTTGCTCGTTAAAACTTTGTTAAGGTTAACATAAGGAGTTCCTGACGTTTTCCTAAATTAATTTAATAAAGTGTACACTAAAACTGCCTAGCTCTTACGCAGTTCACATGTATTTTACTAAATATGAAGTTACAATCCAGTAAGTTTAGTGAGTTGCGTCTTATATTGTCATCTCTGTTCTCCAAATCATTTAGATTTTCTAAGCATTTTGTTGTCAGATCAGCTATGTATGGTCAGTCTCCTTGCAGGTTTGCTGAAGCAGTATGTGCGAATACCAGTTGAGATCGGGATGTGGTGCCTACTCACTAAGATAAGAATTGAGACCACAGATTAAGAAGTTCTTAAGCATTCGAGACTTTTACTAATCTGGAGCTGAAGTGTTGCCAGTGAGTTAACAGTACTAGGTCCTGTCTTCCGGTCCTTGATTTGCAGACCCCTTCTTGGCGGCACTGTTGTTTTAACTGTTGTTATTGTTGTTCCTTTCTCCCTTACAAATAACCACAGCTCCTGACTTCATCCTGAAAATTACTTTTCAGCTGGGGAGGGTGGCTCGCTCTTTGATCTTGCCTGAGACTTAAATGAGGAAAATCTTTCTTCAATTACAGTTCTTAATACGTTCTTGGGCTTTTAAAATACTCACCCTTAGAGTTCATAGTGCTTACTGAAGCAGAAAATGACTTCTGCCTCTTAAGAGGGAGACCATCTCTAAAAGCAGGCTGTAAAGAGCTCTAACATGCGTGCTGAATAGCATCAAGGAGAATTTTGTTAGCAAAATGTAGAATTAGGTCTTGATAGCATCAGAATTTCACCTAGTACCTGTAATATTCTCTAACACTATTAAACCAGCGCTAAAATTCATTTTTGTCTGCCTTCATATTATCTGCTTCAGCTGAGTTGTGAGACGCATTTTGAATATTAATAGCCCCTGGCCCCGACAGATGACTGAAAGGCTTTGTGGGAAATCAGCCTTGAGCCAGTAAAGAGGCTGAGTCCCTCGTACGGGTGTTCAGTAGCAGGCCCCTTTTTTTGCAGCTCATTCCTTGTTTGAAGCTCGGTATCTAGTTTCTGCACAGAATGTTCAGCTGGATCAAAAGTGGTGTCACTATCCTGTTCTTCCTCTCATGGCAGCTCTTTGGGAGTCTGTTTTTGTACAGTACGTCGGTGGAGTTCACTAAACATGGAAGAAAATCTTGTAGGGTGGGAGTGAAATCTCTGAGGAGACCTTGCAGTTTTTTCCTCTGTCTTTTTTTTCAAACAACAAAGGCCTTTTTAAAAGCATCCCCACTGCTGTTTCAGTTACTCAGCAACGTAGGTCCAAAAGTTCTCATCTTCCCCAAAAACACAGGGCAGCTCCCACTTCAGGAAACAGAAAAAAGGCATGTAGCACTGGCTGAGCTCATTTGTTTATTCATGATCATTTTTCCTACTGAATGCTACAGCTGTGTATTATGCTTCCCTCCTGCAGCATCTTTGTCATAATTGTTTGTCATTGATCACAGCTTTATTAAAAGTGTTTGTATTGTTTGTGCTCTACTTACTTCATAAATCAGATCATAGTACAGGGAAGTAAGTCTCAGGTTTTCTGTTATATGATAGTTCCCTCTGACTCTATCAAGTTTTGTACTACACCAGTGTAAGATATCCTGAGTAGCATTAGAAACCATTAGCAATTTATGGTGAACATGTACATAAAAACTTACAACGATGCGGAGTGAGGCAAAGGCTTTGCTGGCCAGATTGTGGTGTGGCTGATTTTAGTGTACCTAGCACAACCGAGCGTTGAGCGTATGCGCTCTACTTAGCTGTTACTGAGCTACGCGTCTTTTACATACTTAAGCTGTTATTACAGCATAAGTTTGCTTTCTCTTGCATTACTTACTTTGCTTGTTATTTTTTAATTTTGAGGAAAGTAGACTATAGTTACCTAAATACAGTACCTAATTTAATGTTATATTTAATGATTAAACTTAATTGCAAGTTTTGCGTAAGGCACTTGGGAGCACTGTGGAGAAATGTGAATGTGTAAGCGTTAGATTCAGAATAAGAATATATCTTAGAATAGAAAAGGAAGAGTTGACCTTAATTATATCTATTTGAACTGTTTTAAAAGATAGTAGAAGCACAAAGATAAATAATTTGTGATTAAAAATTATTGAATTGGCACAAATTGTAGCTATTTTAAGGAAACTGGAAGAAAAACAGAATGAAAATGTTCCAAGAGATTATTTCTTTCCATCTCAGAATTGCAGAAAAGAACATGAAAGTTAAATGAAATTAAATCATTGAGAATGGGTATCAGCATTTTTAAGGAAAAAAAAATCAAAGTAGCTGTAATTTGTATTCAGGCTGAGATACAGTGGAGTCTGTTGTGCAGACAGGGTGCATATTAGCATCATAATAAAACCTGGCTTGGAGGGGTGTGGGGAGGGAGCAGACTGCTTGAACTGCTTTAAGTTTTACGTTTATAAAGTGCTTTTTTCCCTGCATGGCAGCAAAGCTGTAATAGGATCAAAACCTCTCCTGGTGCTCTGTCAGATGGCCTGCAGCAAGGTGACCCTTCTGGTTATTAATATATGGTGCTAAGGTGTATGATAGATGATTTACAGTGCCAATAGCACCAAAAAAAAAAAAGTCCAAATCCAATTAATGATTGATCTGGAAGAACATAAAAAGCAGAAGGGAGAGAAGGGTAGAGAGAAGATGTGTTATGCTGCTTTTCTTTCTCAACACAGACAACAAAAATGCGCGAAGGCGTCGCAGGTCTGCTGAGAAGCGTCGCGGCAGAGCTGGGCAGCGCTGCCGCCCGTGAGCAAAGCTAAATTCTTCCAAACTGACCAACTAGTAATTGTGCCCGAAGGAAAACCAGCATTCTTAATATTCATTAAATATAAAATAAAATTAATTTTAGGATAGGTTGGTTATTAATTTGTTAGTGTCTGACCCCTACCTAGGCAATACAAATAAAAACTACAATTCATACTAAGGTTGTATCTGTAAATGTGTTGGTCGAAGGGCTAGAGTCTACTTTATTTATCTAATTTTAGATGTCCTGACCTGCAGATTAAGAATTGGATTGTGTTTATATATGCATATGAGGACTGAAATGAAATTGTATGAACACCTACATGAAATAAAACTGTTCCGAAACAACCAACTTTGCATCGAGAGTGTCAGGTTTTCAGTTTGATTCAGTGTCTCTCTGTCCCCCACAGGCATTCTACTCTGTCAAGACTTCATTTAAATTGATGCATTCCTAGACCGTTTGGTTTTGAATAAAGGATGCTTCTCCGTTTTGTCAAAGATGTTTCCTCTAGCTTTTCTGGCACGAAGACTTCCCTAGCACATAACATTGCTCTTTGCAGAAACCTGCTGGACTGCAGTAGCGTTTATTCGTCCTGTGAAGGGCTCTGGTATGGCAACAGTCGTCAACTGTGATGACTAAAGTGTGTTTGAATGCTCGACTATTTTGTCCCTACTGCCAGACCTTATATTGACTCGGCCAGAGGTGTTCTGCGAACTGCTAGACACGAGCTGAAGCTCAGGAGGAGTTAATTTGCCCAGCCTTTCTGCCCCGTAGTTAAGCAACAGCACCCTGAGCCTCACCTGAAGGGGTTTCTGTCTGCCGGGGAAGCCCTGCCACCTCGGTTTGGTGGTGCCACGGCGGTGCCCACCCAGCTTTCTCCTGCGTGTGGATCTACCTGAGCCCTAGGCAGCAAACGGCAAGAAGGAGCGCCCAGAGGCAGCGCCGGGCTGTGAAACGGGACGGGTATCCGCACGTGAGTTTATTTTCCTCAGTGTCTCATTGCTGCTTCTCCTGCTCCCTCCCAGGCGGCAGCGAGACCAGCAGATCTGTCGCCGTCTGTGGAGCCTAGGGTGATGTTGGTCTGAGGTACAACCGCTGCTTGGGACAAGTCGGGCAGCCTGGAGGCTTGGTGCAAAGCTCTGTTGGAGTTAGCTACTTCTCCCCTTTTTGTGCAGAGCTGTGCAAGGTTTAACCACGTTGCTGATGCAATTCTGCCCACATCTAAAGGCTGCAAACAGAGGCAGATCTTCTGAAATCTAGTACTTCCAACAGGACAGGGGAGCTTAAAAAGAGAGTAGCTGCTCCTGGAATGTGCGGACACGGCCAAGATAAATTTGGCTTTTCTGGTGTGTCAGCTCTGTTTAGTGCTGTGTCGACCTGGGGGTGTGGGAACTGTGACAGCCCTTCTGTTGGGGAACGCGTTCGTTGCCTTCATCTGCTTCTTCTGGCCCCTCGTCTACGTCCCATCCCTTTTGAAGGGCTTTGTTTTTATTTGCAATGACGCCAAAAGTAAATTACTATGTTACGATTTCTTGATGTTTTATTTCTGGCGAGTCAGAGGTTCAGCGTGACAGGTTCTCTCATCGAGGACGGCCCCAGGTCCGCCGTTTGGGCGAGTTCGGGAGCCCTTCCTGGCTCGTTCCCGGCGTGGGGCTCCCCCCCCTTCTCTGCCGGCAGGTACCGGCGCTCTGCGCCTTCGGCTCGGAGGGCCGCTCGGCCGCGGCCTCGTCTCGCTTCCGTGACGCACCTTGCCGGTCGAGAAGATACTTGCGCTACATCTGAGTCATCTCCGTGTCTGATTTTAATCTTCATTAATTACTATAAATAGCTGAAACAACACTTGACAGGGAGCAGCCGTTGCTTTTAGGAAGTGCTTTATTTTAGAAAAAGCAGCCTACGACAAAGGGGCCAGCCAGAAACGATTATTTTTACAGGAGGGCATAATACCGCGTTCAGTTAGAGGAGGGTCAAATCACCCCAATTCTCCCCATGTTTAGTTGCTCCCAGCCCAGGAGGGGAGCGCTGGCTCCCGCTGGATCCAGGCCACGCGGGCGCTGCTTCTAAGGCGTCCGTAGCGCGCCGGGCGACGCGGCCGGCGTTGGCAGCAGTCAGCGCTGCAGGCAGACGAGCGCCGTTGTTGCTGTCGGGCGGCAGGGTGAGGCGCGGGAGCGAGCCGCTTCGCCCGGGCTGCGAGGCCGTGCCGGACCGCCTTGCACCCAGGGACGAGCGCCCTGGTGTTTTTGCAGATTCCCCCAAATCCTCTACGTCCGAGAGAAGAAGCAGTTACCCGCAGGGGCCTGGAGCTCATGAAAACCGGTGGGTTGGTCTCCCCTGATGCACCCGAGAGGTGGCGATGCTCCCTGGTGCTGCTTCATGGCGGGGGGGAGGGGGGGAAGGAACATTTTGGGATGTCACCCGCGAGCTGCAGCCTGGGCAACGCGTGCACCCCCAGCGCCAGGGGAGCTTTCCTCGCTTGCGTCCGTTCCCCAGCCAGATGACGGAGCCCGGCGCGGCGGGAGGTGATGGGCGCCCGGCGGTGCCGGCCTGCAGGCAGCACGCTGGGAGTCGTCCTCAAGGAAACTCGTGACACTGGTTTCCCTCCAAAGCACCTTCCCGCCGCCTCGGTGCTCCGCAGGGCCTTGGAGGCCGAGCGGGCCCTCGCCAGCCTCCCCGAGGACGCGGAGGCGGCCGGGGTAAGACGTGCCGGGCGATGCCCCGGGTCCGGCGCCGCTGCGGACGCGGAGCCCCCCCAGAGCTGGGGCCCCGCTGCCAGCCCGGGCGACCCTGCCTGCGGACCGCGGCCCGACGCCCGGGCTGGGCGCCGCGTGGGCCTCTCCCCGAAACGCCGGCCGCTCGCGCGCCGCCGCGGGGGGCTGCCGAACCCGGGCCGCACCGCGGGGCGGCTGCGCGTCGGGCGGGTGCTTACCGCGCGCCTTAAACCCCGGGCCACTCCCTCGCGCGTGCGGTTTCCAAAATACGCTGTTCTGCCTTCACAGGACCCAGGGCCTTTTTTGCCACTGAGAAAACGCGGCCAGGTCTGGCTGCAACCCCAGCAGCTCCGTGCCCGCTCGCTCGTTCATCCTGCCTTTGCCTCCCTTGCGAGCCGGGGGGGCTCCCGGGGATGCTCTTCCGAGACGCGCCGAGGACAAGAGCCCCGTCCCACCTGCCCGCTTACAGCGCTTGGTGCTGGCGCCTCGCTGCCCTCTCCCTCCCCGGCCGCCCCCGGGGTGGAAGTCCCGCCGGGACGGAGCGGGGCCGGTTCCCTCCTCCTGCTCCTCGACCCGGCTCAGCGCGGCCGGAAATCGCAACCGGACGACACCTCTTCCGTCTCATCCCCCGAAAACACCGAGCCAGGCAGAAGGAGTTATGTACGGAGAGGTTTTATGCGATAGAGATACACAACGTTGGATTTAAGCACTGGGTTTTCAGCATCTGGAGCGCTAAAGCACGAAGCGGTGGCGCAGCGGCGGCCGGCGGTGCAGCAGCAGCAGCAGCAGCACACGCGCGCGCCCGCGGGGAGACGGGGGCTCGCGGCCGCCCCTTCCGAAGCGCTCCCTGCGGAGGGTCGCGCCCTTTATCTCTTCGGACGCGGTCAGAAATGAAGCCGCTGCGGCGCCAGCGAGCGCGGCCCGCTCCGCGCGGGGCCGTTGGCTTTCACCGACGCACCAGCGACTTGTCCTGCACCAGCTTCCGCTTCCTTCTGCCCCGGCGCGCCGCCTGGCTCTGCCGAGCGAAAGCTTGCAAACTTGCTGCAAGGCATGAGCCGCGCTTCAAAAATCACCTATTGCTTTGAACGTCCGCTTTCCTGGAGGCGAGCTGCGGCCGTCTCGGGGGGGTCGGCGCTGGCTGCCAGCGCTCACGTGGCGGTGGCAAGGGCCCGAGGGGCTTGCGAGGGCGCGCGGCTCCGGAGCGGAGCAGAAGCAGGCGCTGCGCCCTGGGGACGTAACCTGGGGAGCTGCGCGGGCAGGAGGGGTCACGGACCGCGGGCTGGAGGAGCCAGACGCCGCTGGAGGTGGCGCCTTGCTTGGAGCGGCCCCCGGCGACTTCGAGCCGCTCAGACACGGGGCAGTGCTTGAAGAGGGCGCCAGGTCCCGGGCTCCCGGCCCCGCGAGCGGCAGGTAGAGGAGGTCTGCGAGGTGCCGCTTAATGCCTCCCCTCGGCTCTCCGGCTGCAGACATAGCGCTCTACTTTCTTGGTCTGGCCTAGTTTCGGATGCTTTCCTCCAGCTGCGATGGGGACGTTCGCTCCGCCACGGCACTGCCAAAGGCAGCGCTGGGAAGCAGCAGCTCGCTGGCTCAGCCCGGTGCGGACGAGGCGGACGCTGCCCAGCCGGGAGCGCTCCGTGTGCGCTTTGCTCCTCTGTGGCCGACGTGGGGAAAAAAAACCCTGCAGTTTGGGTGCGTAAAAACGATGCTTCCGGTCGCTTCGCGTGCTGAAAAGCAGTGGCGGTCGGAGGGGGACAGAGCAGGGGATTCAGAGCACCCCAGCAACCTGGGAGTCCCCTGAACAACCCCAAGGGTTGCACTAAGGCAACTCAGTGCAAGCTATTTGCTAGCAAGAGAAGTCGGTCTACTGAGGACAGGTCATGGCAGCTATAATTTTGGAGGCACTTTAGCTTTTCCTAGAGCTAGAACCAGCTTTTTCCCCCGAGGCTCCAGCAACGTTGTGGAGAAAGCCCAGAACCGCGCGATCTTCTGTCCTGCCGGTGTTCGGCAGAGGGAGTTTGCAGGTCTCCTCTCCTTCCCCTCGGCTCTCTGCAAGAGCGAACCGGAGGTTCAGGGCCAGGCTGAGCGGGTGTCTCGCCCCGGGGCCGGGGAGGGGACGGTCCCTACCTGCGCAGGGCTGTCCTGGTGCTAGAGCTCCGCAGATCGTCCGCCGTCTTGCTGTCTCCCGCTTGCTCCTGATTCCACAGAGTCCGGCACACGGAAAGACACGTACGGGCACTTCTTCACGTTGAGGCACACGAGTTTCTCGAGCGACGCTGTCTTAACGATCTCAAAGCCAGTTGCTCCGCCAAACGTGCTGGGTTTCCAGTACTCGGGGGAGCAGATGGGGTTTCCGAGAAGCCCCTTGAGGGAGAACGGAGCTCCGATCTCCACCATGCTTTCCCCAAAAATTGAATTGGGCTGGGGTTTCTCAAGCAGCAAGCCCAGATAAAACTCCAGAGCATCAATGTCTCCATACAGCTCTTCCAGCTCTGCCGCCTTCTCGTCCTCTCCTGCATCAAGGGAACGTCAGAGCGCTTCAGTAAGAGGATGAGCCCAGGGCAAGGCCTGGCCTTGCTCTAGGTGCCGGGGCCGCGGCAGCTCTCGTACCCGACGCGCCGGCTCGGCCCGGCGGCCGGCGCTGCCCTCTGCACAGCGAAGCCCACGAGCCAGGCAGCAGCCCCGTCCGCCTTCGGTGCGGGCCAACGAAAAGCCTTGCTGCGGCCAAGCGCGGAGGGGCCGGCGGCAGCCGTGCCGTCCTACCTGTTAACTCTTGAAAGGACTTGTAGGGCTTCATGCCAAACCTCTTCCGATACTCATTGAAGGGCTGGAGCCTCAGCTGCCGGGACTCCTTGATAACCCCCACAGCCACTTTCAAGACGTTGGCGTTGATGGTTTGCCCCCCGCCGATCTGCAGGGGGGAACCCGAGGAGCGTGGTCACCCTGAAGCGCCGGCATCACCTCCAGGGCGGCACCTGCCCACCCCGGGCTGCCGCCCCTGGAGCGGCCGCGTCGGGCAGCGAGCGGGGGCATCGCCGGACAGCGGAGCTGCTGAGAAGCAGCCTGGGCCAAAGCCTGTCCCATCTCCAGCGAGGGGTGGAGGAAGGCACGTGAGAAGCCCAGGTGGGACAGTTATGCACCGGCCGGGGAGGTGGGGAGCGATTATTGGTTTTGGGGGGACACAGGGGGAACCTGAACATCCAGAGAGCGGCAGGTCTGCGTGTCAGCCTTGAGGCAAGACAACAGCCAGAAACACCAACGCAAGCGCGTGGAAGAAAACCTCCATGCGATGGCAGCAAAGACCAGCGCGAGGCGCGTTGCTTGGGCGCCTCGGCGGCCGTCGCGGGCCCTGGCCCCGTAACGCGCTCTGCGCTGGCTGCGCCAGCGGGTTCACCGCAGGCTCCCGAAGCCATCAGGACGTTTGCCGCCAGGTCCCACGTCAAGCAGGCGAGGCCGCCGAGACCCAACCTCGCTACGCTGCCTGTGGGCAGGCGTCACGGCACGGAGGCTGGGTGCCACCGGGCTGGTTGGTGTTTGAACGCACCCCGGGTGACGGGCTGAACGTGCCACGCGCGGCCCCGCTGCTGGGCTGAGGCATCGGTCAGCGGCTGCGCTCAAGGCCCTGCTGGGAGGAGGGCAGACCTGGGACCGGCGACGCCAGGGACCGGAGCTTTGCCCAGGGTAAGAAGAGGAGTTCAAAACTCTGCCGCTTGCCTTGCAAGTCCCAGAGCTTGCCACCACCATCAGGCAGCAGAGCAACCTGGGCACTCAAGGCGTCAAAAGCATCCACCTGCGATTCCCAGCGTCCCACTGCACCAACCGCAGAGGGCACCAGGACGTGCCCGCACGGAGGAGAGAGCAAGACCTTACCCTGCCTGCAATCTGCTTGGAAAAGGACTCCACCAAGGCCTCCACGCCATAGTCCATGAGCATGGAGGTGTTGTAGAGGAACTGCTCGTAGCTGTACTCTTTCCCCTGGATGACGAACGAGTCCGGCATCAGCCCGTGCCAGTGGTAGAGCTGGTTGAACTCCACGGCAATGCGATTGCGGTACTGGAACTGCACCCCGAAGAGCAGCTCGGGGTCGAACTTGAGGCTCAGGAAGTACCCGCTGAGGTGCTGCACGTAATCTTCAATGACTATCTTAATGGTCTCCCCTAGGCAGGAAACGAGAGAAGCAGATGTCAGCTGGCAGCAACTGGAGAAGGGCTCCAGGTCGGCCCCTTGGGATGTCACCCGCATGCTGCAGTGCTACACACAGAGCAAGGCTCTCCAAGGGCCGCGTGTCCCTCAGGCACCTCGAGGAGGCCCATGGGGGCCTCAGCACCCTGAACCACCTGGGACCGTTCTGACCATTGGCTTGTTGAGATGGCTGGGAGTTTTTTCAGTGAACTGTTTTTTTCACCAGTCAAAAGGTTGGTTTGCCCAAACCAAAATCGTTCATGAGCAAGCTGACCTTGATACACTTCTTAGAGATTAAAAATGGGTGATTTCCAGTGTGGGGACATGGACCACTTCTGGATTTTGGTTGAAAATGATATTTCATTGGATTATAGTAAATTTATAATAGAACATTAAAATGACATAATTAAAAATTATGACAGTTAAACTTTTTGATGGGCAAAGGCCAATTTTTTAAAAAATTGCATACGTTCGACAAGTGATGTATATTCACGGAGGATGAGAGCTGCTGTGAGCTGCTCACAACCTTGGACACTGTCTTTGTGCTGTCCTTGCTAACACTGTCACAGCAAAGCAAGGAGACAGATCCTCTGATGAGCTACTGTCAGTCCAGCCCTTGAGGCCAAGCCCTGTAGGTGATATTTTCTGAGGACATGTAACCGGTGCCACTGAGGAACAGTCATGCTAAACAGCATGAATGTCACGATATGCCACAATAAGGTCAACAAAGGATGCCAGATAAGACCGTTCCACATGGCGAAGTTCTGGGAAATGGGCTGAAAATAATATAAGTGAAATGCTGAATAGCAGGACGCTGTGCCAGGGCGAGATATGATCCCCAGACGGCTGCCGGAAAAAATACTCCACAATTAAAGCTAAACTGGCCACCACCCTCGAAACAGAGACCTACAAACACACCCGTCCTGGGGAGCTTGCCCAAGGAGGCAGGACATGCAGGACGCCCCGTGCCCGTGCCCAGCCGCGGCACTGGTCCTCACCGATGAGGATGAGGCGAGCCGTCTGGAAGAGCTGTTCATCGCTCCACGTAGGATGCTCCTGTTTCAGGATGTCGCAGACACGGTTGTGCTCGCGGAGCCAGAGCGTGGCGTACAGGCAGAGCCCCGGCAGGAGCCCAAACACCTCCTGCCCCATGGCCATCTGCTTCTCCTTCGGCATGCCAGGCGGGTAGACCATGTGAACGGGAGCATCAGTAACCGTCGGGGGGTACACCTCTCCGTCCACCACCTTGGAGAGACAAGAGCGCCATGGCAGAAAGCGGAGGAGGGGACACAACCGTCCCGACAACAGCCTGTGCGGGCAGGACCTACCTCTCGATGGGCAGCACAGCTGCTCCCCTGCACGGCCCTGACCAGGGAAAACCCCTCTCTCTTGTAACCCCCACCACGTGACGCCGCTGGCAAGCACCTAGACCCCCCCGAAGCTCTTCTCTGACCTACGTCGGACAGTTCAGGGACAACCCTGCGTGGTGGTGACAAGCTAGGGCTGCAGCACGAGACCCTGTACGCCAGGTGCCTGCAGAGCCCAGGGTCTCTGCTTTGCCCAGGAGGCCGGAGGGCGGCAGCAGGACGTCCCCTGTGGACCTGCCCAAAGAGGTGTCTCCAGCCAGCAATCACCAAAGTGGGGCCCAGCAGCGCTGGGTGTGTGGTCCTGAGGGCTGGTGTCTCCCAGAGCTCCCGGGAGCCTTGGGCCAGCAGCTTCCAGAGAGGCACGGGCTTCAAACAAAAAACGAGCGTGGGACAGAGGCTGCCTTTCGGCACGTGCTGGGTCTGGTGGTACCTGGAATTTGAGCTTCCCGTCCCTGAAGAGTCGCAGCTGGTGCTGACGCTGCAAGTTGTCCC
This sequence comes from Struthio camelus, assembly GCF_040807025.1. NCBI lineage: Eukaryota > Metazoa > Chordata > Aves > Struthioniformes > Struthionidae > Struthio > Struthio camelus. The sequence goes on from NC_090961.1 coordinate 2,377,310, forward strand.
CATACAGGTGCCCGAGGTCCACCTAGAGAAAAAGCCTGGCGTCGCCCCGCTGCTGCCCAGGGCGCACGCTGCGGCGCGGCGCCCCGCTCGCAGCCCCGACAGCCAGGCGGGGTTGCTGGCCGCGGGCGCCCAGCGCTGCAGGTCCGCAGCCCACCCCGCGCCCGGCGGCGCCGCGGGGCAGGAGCTCGTTGGCAAGATTTAGAAAGGCCGGAGGTGCTGGAGACGGGTCGCCGGCGGGGCTGGAGCAGCAGCCGGGCCCCAGCGCCAGCCCTCACCCCGTGCCCCAGCGCCTTGGTGAAGCCGCGGCCCATCTTCCCGTAGGTCTTGAAGAACTGGTGGGTGAAATGCTGGGCGAAGAAGGCGAACATCAGGTTGGTGCCCTGGGGATCGGCCTCGAACTTCCGCCGCAGCAGGAACCTCTCCGCCAGGAGCTGAGCGTCGGGGAGCTGCTTCCTGCCTGCGGAGGACACCGCTCGCTTGGTGGCCCGCGGCGGGCTGGGAGGCGCCGCGCACCCCGAGGTGGCCCTGCGGCCACCCCCTACCTTTGGTGCCCATGGGCGTGGGGCAGTCGTCCGGCACGGGCGGCAGCACGCGGGTGTAGTAGCTGACGTTGGCGTAGGCTTCCCAGCTGACGTAGCCGTAAGCCGAGTTGAAGGTGGGTGGGCTGGGGATGAGGTTGGCGCGCACTGCAAGGGCACAGCCCGGAGTGACCCCGCTGCTGGCGGCGGCACCGCAGAGACACCCCCCCATCCCGCGCCCGTCCGGCCCGCGGCGAGCGCCCGTCTACCCGCCTGGCGCGCGACGCCCGGTCTCGGATGACGAACTAGAGGAGAAACGGTGCAGAAACGGTGAAGCCCGCGGCTGGCGCCTCGCGGGCGTGCAGCCTGCGTGAGTACGCGCCGTGGGAAGCGTTGGGACGGCAGCGAGTAAGCTGCGCGGGGGCTTCGGGGCCCGCGGGGTAACGGAGAGCGGCGCTGCCCGCGGCTCGCCGGGGACCCGCAGCCGCCCTCCTCACCCGTCAGCACCAGCCTCATGAGCGTGTCCCGGACGAAGGTGGCGTTGACGATGTCCCAGAACCATCGGAAGTGGGTCAGGAGGAAGTGGAAGACGGCCGGGCTGGGCTTCAGCAGGGCGCGGAGCCGGGTCCAGAGCTCGGCTGCAGGGGGACGTTGCCTCGCGTTACCCCCCCGCGGCGGCGGCGGCGGCCGGGCCCGGCCCCGGCTCGCCCGGCTGCAGCAGCACGGGGCCGCCGGAGCAGACACTCACGGGAGGTGCAGTCGGCGCCGGAGTAGCCGGTCCGCGTGCAGTCGCACTCGTAGCCGTCGAGGCCGACCCTCACGCACACCCCTTGGTGCTGGCAGGGGTAGGAGCAGCACGGGTTCGCTGCGGGACCAGGCGGAGGGGTTAGGGCACGACGCTGCCCCCCCCCCCCCCGACCCGCGCCGCCTCCCCCGTCCTGCCCCGGGGCGGGGGGGTGCGAGGCAGCAGCTCCCGGGGGGCCCGGCCCCCGCTGCCCCCCGGCTCACGCCGCGGCGCAGGAGCAGCACCAGCCCCGGTGCCCCGGAGCAGCCGCCCCGGCGGGCTGCAACAGCCGCTCCGGGGGGGGGGGTAACATCAGCGCTCGGCTTTTCCCTTCACCCCCCCCGACGAGGAATTTTTGGCCGGGAGCGTGGCTTTGGCGCAGCAGGGCGCCGGGGGGCCTGCGGCTGCAGGAGCGGGGCTCACCCCTGCAGCGGCGGGATCGAGCGCAGCAGCGGCAGCCACCGCCGCAGCTCGAGTTTGCTCTGGCCAAGCGGCTGCGCGGCCGCGGCGGGGGGAAACGGCCGAGCGCGGGGTCCCCACCGCCTCCCTGCCCTGGGCCGGGCCGCTTCCTCCGCGGCAGCGCCGGTGCCGCCGCCGCCGCTCTGCAGGCGCGAGATAAGGGGCCCGGCCCCGGGGGAGCCCCGGGGGGGGCCAAGGGGGGGCGGCCGCCCTTGCGCTTTTTTTTTTTTTTTTCCTTTCTTCTTCCCGGCTGCCTGAGGAGCCTCTGCTGCGGCTCTGCGCGACGCCCGAGCGCTGCCGCCCGCTGCCAAGGCTGCCGCAGGCCCGCAGGAACGCGGGAGCAGGTTCTGACGCCGCCGGGACGCGCGGGCAGATGTGCCGAGCGCGCAGCGCGTTCCCCCCTAGGAAACTCTGCTTCCAAGTTAACATCTTTAAAACATAAACCTAATTTTGCAAAAAAAAAAATAATTAAAAAAAAATCTCTTTGTTTCCAAGCCAGCTCCTGCAGCTGGGGATGGGGGGGGGACCGGTCGGTGCCGCTGCGGGCTCAGCAGCCCCCAGCCCGGCGACCCCCAACACTCACGTTTTGGGGCCGGCTCGCCAGGGCTTAGCTCGGCTCCCAGCTCGGCTCCCCCTGGCCCCCCCTCAAACCTTTTCAAGCATCCAGCCGCCACTACGCCTCCAGCCCAGAGGCAGAAGCAGGTTCTTATTCATCGCAGCTGGACTGACCTCAGACCGCTGCTGGGCCCCCCTTTTTTTTTTTTTTTGGCAATAGGGAAACTTTTGCAAGCTGAGCCGTGTCATACGGAGCAGGCTCGGGGCTTCGGCGGCGTGCTGGGGCCGGGCACCCCCGGGGCCGGCGCCGGGTGCCGCAGGCGGGCCGAGGGTGGGAAAGGCGGCGGGAGCCTGGGGGCGCGAGGCCGCCGCGGACCCCCCCCTCCTCGCCGCCGCTCCCCGCCCCGCGCAGGAGTCCGGCACCGAATTCCCCGCCGCCGGCAGAGCATCCGGCGCCGGCGGCCGAGCGCTTCCAAGCCCGGGGCCGCGGCGCCGCCAACTCGCTCCCGCTCGCTGACCCGACGCGCGCTGCGGCGGGAGAAGAGGAGCCGAAGGACTGGGACCGTCTGGGGAGCTTAATCAAAAAGTAGAACAAATTCTCGCTCTCGTTTTGCTGAGAAAAGCGTGTCCCAAGCGAGGAAGCGCAGAAAGGCCGGGGCCGGGAACGCCGCCGCCGGCGGGCGGGAAGCACGGCCGTCGCGCCGAGGGACGACTCGAGCCACCGTCGCGCCGAGGGTCTCGGAGGAACCGGCAGCACGTGGCGCCGGGCCGCGCCGGGGCTCGAGGCGGGCTGGCGTGTCGCCTGCCCCAGCGAAGGCTCGGGCCGCCACGGCCGTTGCGCAACCGCTACCTCGGGGGCGCCGGGCCGGGGGGAGCGCGGGGAAGGGCCGAGCTGCGAGCGCCCACGCCGGCGGCGGCCGGCTGCGAGGTGCGAGCAGCGTCCCGGCGGCCTTGGCGGGCGCCCAGCTGCAGCTGCCGCGGCCGGGGACGCCCGCGGCCCGGCCAGCCCCCGCGTGTGGTCCCCGGGAGGCCGCAGCAGGAGGCAGAAAGGGAAGCTGGGTTTTGTTTTTGTGTTTTGTTTTGTTTTGTTTTTAATGGGAGTTTTTGCTCTCCGGCCAAGCACGACAGGCTGAAACCTGCTGCTCCTTCCTTGCGCTGGAGACTTGCCGTCCTGGTCCGCGTCGCCCGGCGCCACGGCGCGCAGAGCCGGGCTCCAGCTCCTGCTTTGCTGCAGGTTTTGCCGGGCTGCCGCCTGCCCTGCCCTGCCCTGGCTCTCGGCTTTCTGCCGAGGAAGGGCCTCTGCGCAGGGGACGGGAGGGGAGGGGAGGGATGGGGTGGGGTGGGATGGGATGGATGGGATGGGGTGGCATGGGATGGGTAGGTGGGATGGGATGGGGTGGGGTGGGATGGATGGGATTGGGTGGGATGGATGGGATGGATGGGATGGGGTGGCATGGGATGGGTAGGTGGGATGGGATGGGGTGGGATGGGATGGATGGTATTGGGTGGGATGGATGGGATGGGGTGGCATGGGATGGATGGGATGGGGTGGGTGGGGTGGGATGGATGGGATGGGGTGGCATGGGATGGGTAGGTGGGATGGGATGGGGTGGGATGGGATGGATGGGATTGGGTGGGATGGGTGGGATGAGGTGGGTGGGATGGGGTAGGACGGGATGGGTAGGTGGGATGGATGGGATGGGAGGGGATGGATGGGATGGGTGGGATGGGGTGGGTAGGATGGGATGAATGGGATAGGATGGGTGGATGGGATGGGGTGGGATGGGTAGGTGGGTGGGATGGGGTGGGATGGGATAGGTGGGATGAGATGGGGTGGGATGGGATGGGTAGGTGGGATAGGGTGGGTGGGATAGGATGGGTGGATGGGATGGGGTGGGATGGGTAGGTGGGTGGGATGGGGTGGGATGGGATAGGTGGGATGAGATGGGGTGGGATGGGAAGGTGGGATAGGGTGGGTGGGATGGGATGGGGTGGAATGGGTAGGTGGGATAGGGTGGGTGGGGTGGGATGGGGCGGGATGGGTAGGGGGGTGGGATGGGGTGGGATGGGACAGGTGGGATGGGATGGGGAGCCGGCAAGGAGCAGCGATGGGCTCAGCCCTGAGCCGGCAGCGCGGCGCTCCGGCACGTTCCCGGGACAGACGGGGGCTCTGCCCGCCCGGGCCCCCTCCCCGCAGAGCCTCGGCCCTGCCCCGGGGCCCCGGTACCGGCCCCCCGCGGCCGCTCCCCGCGCACCGCCCGACGCCGCTCGCCCCACGTCTCCCCGGTGCCGGCTCCCCCGGTACCGGACCGCCCGCTGCCCCGGTGCCGGTCCCCCCCCGGCCCGACGGCGCGTACCGGTGCCGGCGCTCCGGGCGGCGCAGAGCAGCATCACCTGGGCGAGCAGCAGCCGCGGGCGCAGCGGCGCGGAGCGGAGCGCCGGGGCCGCCGGGGCCGCCGGGGTCCGGGCTCGGCACCCAGCGCCCATGGCGAGAGGCAGCGCCGCCGCCCCGGCCCCGCCGCGCTCCGCCCGCCCCGCCGCCCCGCGCCGCCCCGCGCCGCCCCGCTCCGCCCCCCGGCCCCGTGACACCCCCGGCCGCCCCCACCTCCCCACGTCCCCCCCGTGTCCCCCGGGACCCCCCGGCCGCCCCCACCTCCCCACGTCCCCCCCGGGATCCCCCGTGACACCCCCGGCCGCCCCCACCTCCCCACGTCCCCGCTGTGTCCCCCGGGACCCCCCGGCCGTCCCCACCTCCCCCTGTCCCCCCCGCGCCCCATGTGCCCCGGGACCCCCCGGGACCCCCCGGCCGCCCCCACCTCCCTCTGTCCCCCTCGCACCCCATGTCCCCCGGGATCCCCCGGGACCCCCCGGCCGTCCCCACCTCCCCACGTCCCCCCTGTGTCCCCCGGGACCCCCCGGCCGCCCCCACCTCCCCCTGTCCCCCTCGCACCCCATGTGCCCCGGGACCCCCCGGGACCCCCTGGCCGTCCCCACCTCCCCACGTCCCCCCTGTGTCCCCCGGGACCCCCCGGCTGCCCCCACCTCCCCACGTCCCCCCCGCGCCCCATGTCCCCCGGGACCCCCCGGGACCTCCCTCACGTCCCCACCTCCCCATGCCCCCCCCCCGTGTCCCCCGGGACCCCCCGGCCGTCCCCACCTCCCCACGTCCCCCCTGTGTCCCCCGGGACCCCCCGGCTATCCCCACCTCTCCCCACACCCCATGTCCCCCCCGGGATCCCCCTGGCTCTCCCCCCGTCCCTATGTCCCTCCCAGCCCCTCGTCCCTCGGGATCCCCATCCCTGGCCCTCCAAGCCGACTGCCGCCTCCCTGCGTCCCTCCGCTCCCCACGTCCCCCCCCAGGATCTCCACAGCCCTCCCGTGGTCCCCGCACGCCCCCAGGCGCCCTGGCCCCCATGGTCCCCAGGGTGCCCGCGCCCTCCTCCGCCTGCGCCCGGAGCACCCGGCACAGCCCGGCGCCCTGTCCGGCTGCCCCGGCGCCCGCTGCCGGCAGCCAGAACCGAGCCAAAGAGGCGACTTGATCCGTAAAACCGTCAGCGGGTGCTTCCAGCCGGGCCGCGGGGCACCGGCCGCGCGCGAGCCCGCGGGGCTCCCGGGGCTGCGGGATCGGGGGCCCGTCCCGGCGGGCTCCGCGCGAGCGCCCGAAAACCGGCCGGCTTGGCCGGCAGCTGCCCCGCAGCTGCTTGGCGTTCCCGGGCGCGGCGCGGAGGAGAAGCCTTGCAAGGCTGCAAACAGCTTTCGCAGATGTCCAAAAATGCAGGGCAAACAAAGCGTTCGGGGCGATTACGAGACACGTTACAGGCTTTGCTGGGAAGGAGGGGGGTCGGCAGCTCGCACGGCCGAGCGGAGGCGGGCAGCGCCGCGTCCCGGGGGGGGGCAGCCCCGGCCTCCCCGCTCCGGCCTCCGGAGGACGCGGGCTCCGTGGGGAGCAACGCAACGCTACCGCCCGTCTGCAACGCGCGGGGCTGAGCCCCGGCGGGCTCGTTGCACGCATGGCTCGGCGGCTGCTGGCCTGGCTGGGCTGCAAAGCCGGGAGCAGCCACGCGCGGGGCTTCGGCTGGCGCAGAGACAGAAACGCCAGCGCCCCGCCGCCGCGCTCGCCCCGGCCGCCGAGCGGGAGCACGCGAGGTTTCCGGGGAGGAAAAGGTTTCCGCGGGCGCCAGGGCAGCGCTGGGGGCACCCAGCTGGGCTGAGCTATTTCCGAGCGGGGCCGGGGGCCGCCGCGTTTCCTGGCGGCGGCCGTGGGGGCCGCCCCGGGCTATCGCCGCCCGGCAGCTCCGCCGCCCGCGGTTTGCCCTGGGGAAGCGGGTCGCCCGCTCCGGCGGGTACCCCCCCCCGGCTGCTGCTGGGGGCTCCCGGACCGGGTGCTTCTCCGCCGAGAAAGCCCTGGAGAAGGTTTCGGAGAGCCTGGAGGGGGAAGGCGTCAACACCCCGGGATGGGCCGGCCGCGCGGCCGCCCGCGCTCTGCCCGGCGGGCGACGGCCTCTCTGCTGCGCGATCAGGACGGGGCGGGCCGCGCGGCGCGGGGGACCCTGGGGGCTGGCGCGGGGTCGGCGGGCTCCCGGCACCCCTCGCTCCCGGCACCCCTCTTTCGGCTTTCCTCATTCTTCCTGCGCGATCTCCTAAGTTTTGCTTCTCCCTTTTTGGTTCCCCCCCCCCCGCTTTTTTTAACCGCCGGGCAGGCGGGTGACGGCGACTCGTGGGGCCCCGGGGTGGCTGCGGCGATGTGCTCGAGCCGCGCGTCTCGCTGCGCTGGCGAGAGGAGGCGGCAGCGGCGGTGGGGAGCGAGCCCCCGGCCCGGGCTCCGGCCAGCTGCTCGGCCACCCCGACGGCGTGCCACTCGGCCACCCCGACAACGTGCCACTCGGCCACCCCGATAATGTGCCGCACGGCCACCCCGACAACGTGCCACTCGGCCATCCCGACAACGTGCCACTCGGCCATCCCGACAACGTGCCACACGGCCACCCCGACAACGTGCCACTCGGCCACCCCGACAACGTGCCGCACGGCCACCCCGACAACGTGCCACTCGGCCATCCTGACAACGTGCCGCTCGGCCACCCCGACAACGTGCCACACGGCCATCCCGACAACGTGCCACTCGGCCACCCCGACAACGTGCCGCACGGCCACCCCGACAACGTGCCACTCGGCCATCCTGACAACGTGCCGCACGGCCACCCCGACAACGTGCCACACGGCCATCCCGACAACGTGCCGCACGGCCATCCTGACAACGTGCCACTCGGCCATCCTGACAACGTGCCACACGGCCACCCCGACAACGTGCCACTCGGCCACCCCGACAACGTGCCGCACGGCCACCCCGACAACGTGCCACTCGGCCATCCTGACAACGTGCCACTCGGCCACCCCGACGGCGTGCCACTCGGCCACCCCGACAACGTGCCACTCGGCCACCCTGACAACGTGCCACTCGGCCACCCCGACAACGTGCCGCACGGCCACCCCGACAACGTGCCACTCGGCCATCCCGACAACGTGCCGCTCGGCCACCCCGACAACGTGCCGCACGGCCACCCCGACAACGTGCCACTCAGCCATCCCGACAACGTGCCGCACGGCCACCCCGACAACGTGCCACTCGGCCATCCCGACAACGTGCCGCTCGGCCACCCCGACAACGTGCCGCACGGCCACCCCGACAACGTGCCACTCAGCCATCCCGACAACGTGCCGCACGGCCATCCCGACAACGTGCCACTCGGCCACCCCGACGGCGTGCCACTCGGCCACCCTGACAACGTGCCACTCGGCCACCCCGACAACGTGCCACACGGCCACCCCGACAACGTGCCACTCGGCCACCCCGACAACGTGCCGCACGGCCACCCCGACAACGTGCCACTCGGCCACCCCGACAACGTGCCGCACGGCCACCCCGACAACGTGCCGCACGGCCACCCCGACAACGTGCCACTCGGCCATCCCGACAACGTGCCACTCGGCCACCCCGACGGCGTGCCACTCGGCCACCCCGACAACGTGCCGCACGGCCACCCCGACAACGTGCCACTCGGCCATCCCGACAACGTGCCGCACGGCCACCCCGACAACGTGCCACTCGGCCATCCCGACAACGTGCCGCACGGCCACCCCGACAACGTGCCACACGGCCATCCCGACAACGTGCCGCACGGCCATCCTGACAACGTGCCACTCGGCCACCCCGACAACGTGCCACTCGGCCACCCTGACAACGTGCCACTCGGCCACCCTGACAACGTGCCGCACGGCCACCCCGACAACGTGCCACTCGGCCATCCCGACAACGTGCCGCACGGCCATCCCGACAACGTGCCACTCGGCCACCCCGACGGCGTGCCACTCGGCCACCCTGACAACGTGCCACTCGGCCACCCCGACAACGTGCCACACGGCCATCCTGACAACGTGCCACACGGCCACCCCGACAACGTGCCACTCGGCCATCCCGACAACGTGCCACTCGGCCACCCCGACGGCGTGCCACTCGGCCACCCCGACAACGTGCCACTCGGCCACCCCGACGGCGTGCCACTCAGCCACCCCGACAACGTGCCACTCGGCCACCCCGACAACGTGCCACTCAGCCACCCCGACAACGTGCCACTCGGCCACCCCGACAACGTGCCGCACGGCCACCCCGACAACGTGCCACTCAGCCACCCCGACAACGTGCCACTCGGCCACCCCGACAACGTGCCGCACGGCCACCCCGACAACGTGCCACTCGGCCACCCCGACAACGTGCCGCACGGCCACCCCGACAACGTGCCGCACGGCCACCCCGACAACGTGCCACTCGGCCACCCCGACAACGTGCCACACGGCCACCCCGACGGCGTGCCACTCGGCCACCCCGACAACGTGCCACTTGGCCACCCCGACAACGTGCCACTCGGCCACCCCGACAACGTGCCGCACGGCCACCCCGACAACGTGCCGCACGGCCACCCCGACGGCGTGCCAGGCAGCCAGCGCCGAGGGCAGAGCCGGCGCCGGCAGCAGCCTGCGAGCGGCCGGCAGGAGAAACTGCGCGCGGAGTCGCGCTGTCGGGCCGCGTCCTCCCGTGGGGAGGCAGCAAAACCCCGCCGATGCCGCGGCGGGCGGGCGGCGAAGGCCCTCGAGCCGGCGCCCCCTTCCCGGGGCTCGGGGCCGGCTCCCCCCAGCACGGGGGGGACGGACGCAAAAAGCTTGCGGCGGCCGCAAAGAATAGCCCAAAAAAAAAACCCCCAAAGCCCCCCAAAACCCGCTCCTCGCGGCCCGGCCTGCCCGCGGGGTCCCCGCGCTCCCCGGCCGGCGCTCCCGGGAAAGCCGAGCTCCCTGCGGCAGCCGGCGGCCCTGGCGCAGCTGGGACGGTGCGGGGAGCCGACGGCTCCGTTCAGCCCGGAGGAGGCTGCAGCAGCTCCGGGGAGGGGAGATTTGCCAGGGCAGCGGGCGCGTGGCCAAGGCTGGCGGCCCAGCGATCGCAGCCCGGACCGGGGCTCGCCGCAGTTTAAAACCACCCTGCACCGCGTGCGGGAAGGACTCGCCGAGCCTTTTGTTTTTTTTTTTTTTTTTCCAGGAAAAAACCCAGAGGTTTTAGGTTTTGCAGGTTCGGTCCTGCAAAATAAAAGGCGGGCTGCCGCATTTCACAGCGCGCGATGCGGGAGGAGCGGCGGCGGCGTTGGGCCGGGGCAGCCCGCCGGGGCGTCCCGGGGCCCGGCCGGGGCCGGGTGCTCGGCGGTGGGCAGGGGGCCGGCGCGGGCGGGCGAGGCAGGGCGCGCACCGGGGCCGGGGATGGCAGGCAGCGCTGGGAGGGCTGCACATAAGCCCTGCAAAGGCCGGGCCGGACAGGAAGTCTGGGAGCCGGTAACCCGAGCCGCGGGGAAGAGGCGCGCAGGAAGGCGCTTTCAGCACTCATATTCATCATCGGCGGCTGGGCTCGTTAGGGCGGCTGGGCTCGTTAGGGCGGCGGAGCGCCGGGCTGCCGCAGGCCAGCGCTCCCAGCTCCCCGGCGAGACGCGGCGGCGCAGCCGACGGCGACGGGCCGGGCAAGGCCGGCCGGCACCGCCGCGCACGTGCCGACCTCGCGCCGAGCTGGGGAAGCGCCCGCTCGCCTCCCCAGACCGCCGGCGACGGACGAGGCCCCCAGCTCCGGCGGGCGGCTGCCTCGGTCCTGCCCGGGCCGGCGGCGCCCCGGCGTGGCGCGGGGACGCGGGCAGGACCCCGCCGCCCGCCCGAGCCGACCGGCATCACCGCCGGCGGCCAGGAAATTGCAGCAGACGCAAACGTAAATAGGGCCGTGCGCCCCCGCGGGCCGTCGGGGGCTCGACCGGATCCTGCCTGACAGCTTAACCGCTTTCATCCGTGGGCCGCCGCCGCCGCGCGGCGAGGGGTCCCGCCCGCCGCCCCCGAGGGGGCTGCAATCGGAGGCGGCTTTCGTCCCCCCGGGAGCAGCCAGGGCCCCGCCGGGGTGGGGGGCTGCGGGCAGGCAGCAATTTCCCTTATGGAGTTATTTACCTGATTAGAGAGTTTATTTTATCGAAATTGCTTCAGAATGGGGCGGCTCGGCGTGTCCGGCGAGGCAGCTCCCCGGCGGGGCTGGCAGGCCTGGAGACAGCTCATTTGCGCGGTTAATGGGACTAATCCACTAGGCAATTACAGCAATGGATTTCACGACTGCAAAGTGCTCTGTTCCCATTAATTAAAAATCTGTTAAGAAGATTAGCGCATAAAAGTATCAAAAGAAACCCAAGAGTTTCTTTCCTCGCTGGCCCCCGCCCGGGCGAGTGGGAGTGCTGGCTTGCTCGCACGAGTGCAGCAATTACTCTTTTGAAGGTAAGGGCTTCACGTCCAAAGTAACTGCTGACAGTTTTCCCTGACTTCCCTACCAAGAGGTCCTTTATGTTTAATTATAGTTTGTTTAAATTAGCCCTGATTGTTAGCATGGAGTGTTAGTTCAAATATATTTTAAATGTATTGTTCCCCTGTGCCCTGCCTGTGCCGCGCGCTGAAGGCGGCTTCGGGCAGAGGCGTTGGGCTGCGGGCAGGTGCCCCTGCGTGCGGGGCCGAGCACCCCGGCGCGCGGAGCTGAGCATCCTGGTGTGTGGGGCCGGACATCCCAGCGTGTGGGGCCGAGCATCCCAGCACGCAGAGCTGAGCACCCCGGCACACGGAGCTGAGCATCCTGGTGTGTGGGATTGAGCATCCCAGTGTGTGGGGTTCAAGCATCCCGGCACATGGAGCTGAGCATCCCAGTGTGTGGGATTGAGCATCGCAGCGCATGGGACCAAGCATCCCAGCGCGTGGGACCAAGCATCCCGGTGCGTGGGACCAAGCAGCCCAGAGTGCAGGACCCAGCATCCCAGAGCGCGGGACCCAGCATCCCAGAGCGCGGGATCAAGCATCCCAGAGCGCGGGACCCAGCATCCCAGAGCGCGGGATCAAGCATGCCAGCGCGTGGGACCAAGCATCCTGGTGTGTGGGACCAAGCATCCCGGTGCGTGGGACCAAGCATCCCAGAGCGCGGGACCCAGCATCCCAGAGCGCGGGATCAAGCATCCCAGCGCGTGGGACCAAGCATCCCAGCACGTGGGACCAAGCATCCCGGTGCGTGGGACCGAGCATCCCAGAGCGCGGGACCCAGCATCCCAGAGCGTGGGACCAAGCATCCCAGCGCGCGGGACCAAGCAGCCAGTGTGCAGGACCCAGCATTCCAGCGTGCAGAGCTGAGCATCCCGGTGTGTGGGATCGAGCATCCCAGTGTGCGGGGCCGAGCATCCCAGTGCGCGAGGCCGAGCATCCCGGTGCGCGGAGCTGAGCATCCCGGTGTGTGGGATCGAGCATCCTGGCGCGCAGGGCTGGGCTGCGCCAGCCTCCGCGGTTCGTCTCTTGGCACAAGGCACTGCTGGGCTCGCTCCTGGCCTTTGTCCACAGCCAGAAACTGAACGAAACAAAAGCAAATTCCCAGGCAGCTGAAGGTGCCATTTTTATGGATTGGCTGAAGAAGGAAGTATTTTTTGATCTCGTAAAATCCTGAATATTATCTGACAGTTTATCTTGTTTCTCCGCATCCGTGTCTTTGCGGCAACGCCAGCTCATTTACATGTGTATTGCGCCTGCCTCCACGGGTGCTGAGGTCAATTGAAACTCAAGAAAAGAGGAGAAATTTATGCAAAACTGTTGATTGCATTTGTATGTAATGAAATCATCCAATATTCATCTGACTATAGACTCTAATCTGAAAGGAGAAGTGAAGGACATAAGAGTCACTGGAAAGCAATAATGAGCTTCTGTAGTGATTAAAAAAGCACTTGAGCTTTCTGAAAATCCAGCCAGAAATCGTGTCTAATCAACACGGAATATAGGAGGCAGAGATTACATTGATACATTTTGCAAAGCTCACTGTTGAAAATGCATGCGAGCTGTAAACTCTGACATGCCATCCCTGCTCTGTTTTATACAAATCCGGGAAGCACACAATCAGCGCCCAGGCTCGTCCCTGGCACAAAGCAATCGCGGTGGCTCTGCTCGATGACTCAGAAGGAGTGCAATCACATCTATTTTGAAGAGCAATGTTGTTTTTTAACTATGTCAAGAGCTTCCAGATTCCTTGGAGTTTCTCCTTCCTTTTGCTTCCACTCTGCACCCCGCCTCCGTCGCGGGCCGGGAGGCGCCGCTGCAAGGTGGCACCTGCCCCGCTCCCTGCTATAACCCCCCGGCTGCAGCCCCAGCAATTCGGCAGGGCTGGACAGGCCCGTGGAGCCTCGGTGCAGCAGACCGCCGCTGCGCTTGGGCCCTGCCGCCTGCCGCCCCGCCACGGCCGAGCCCTCGCGGGTCCCGCTGGGACCCCGCGGTCGCTGGGCGGCCTGCGCTGCCAAGCGGTGCTCGCTGCCACGTCCAAGCGGCAGCGTCGCCGTAGTCCCCGAGATCAGACCCACGTTATGCCTGGCCTGGCCGTTCCCCAGCGGGATGGGGTTATGTGGTGCAGCTGGAGCTCCCTCCCCACCCTCGGCGGCATCAGCTGCGGCCCCTTAGCAGCCCTGGGGGTGCCCCAGGCAGCCCAGAGGCTCCTCTGATGCCAGCGGAGGAAGTCTTGTGCCTTTTCTCAGCACCCTTTCCTGCACGCGCAGTGGGTGGTGGAGCTGCTCGCCCTGGGGCAGGCAGGAGCGTGCAGCAATGCAAGAGCAGGTGGATTTATAAAGCGCAAGGGAAAGCAGGACCAGCCCAGGTGCGCCAGCAGAATCCAGGCACGGTAAGCTGAACGAACGCCCAGGCTCTCCTCTCCTCTCCTCTCCTCTCCTCTCCCCTGCTCTGCTCTAATCCAAAAGGCAGGCGGCCCAGGCGCTGGTGGTGGCAGGCGGTGCGGGGCGGTGTTGCAGGCCCGGAGGATGCTGAGCGCTTGGCAGCAGGTGTGGTGGGTGCCGCCACCGTCCCGCACCGCCGGAGGGTGCCAGGGCTGCAGCTGGCGCTTTTGTCTGTTCATCCTGCCGCGGGAAGATCAGCTAAAGCGGCTCGGAGAACTGGTCTTTGTCTCTCTTCATGTTTAAAAGTTAGCTTTGCACCTGGCTTTGTTTCCCTGCTGCGGCCTGCCCCGTGTCTCCTCCCGCGGCCTTCTGAGAGACCTGGGGACAGCCGCACGGGGAGCAGCCGGGCCCTGCGCCGGCACGGTGCAGTGCGGCGCGGCGCCCGTGGGAGCCCTCCCTGCTGCTGGGCCGGCAGCTCTGCAGCGCAGCTGCAGCGTCGGCCCGGGCGCGTCTGCAAAGCGCTCTGCAAGGTGTTTAAGGCCAGTAGCTGGGCAGCGCTGGGCAGTTTTACCCCTAGGGTTTAATTTATGTGAGGTGCAGTCAGATGCTACAGGGAAGGAATATCTAGACTCAAGAAATTCCTCCGTGTAACGGCTCCGAGGAGCCGCAGCGCCTGCAGCACCGCGGCCTGCCTCCGTCCGCGTGCGAGGGCAGCACGAGCCCGTCCAGCCTCCACCCCGCGGCCACTGCCTCAAACACGTGGCGGAGGGGAAGGGCAGGGAGAGGCCCCCGTCCCCGCGGGGACGTGCCCCTGCCGCCCTGCCCAGGGCAGGGAGACACTGCTGCGGGTAACGTCAGCCCTGGCTACCTGATCCCGCTCTTGCAGCGGCTTCTTGGACTACCCCGACATACCGAAACGCTGAACTAAGCGCCCTGGCACGGTTAGCAGAAATTACTCCCAGGCAGGTACAAGGGAAGCTCTTCAATCCTAGGCTGTTGCTGGGATGCAGAGGCTGCAACAACAACAAAAAAGCCTAGTTGATAAATGTCAAAAGAAATACAGTAATCAGCTGAAAGCAATTTACTGAGCCATGTAACCGCCCTGGGCTCGCCATTTTCCTTTATTCATTTATCATGGTAGGCACTTTGGCCAAAATACACAAAGCAGAGAAATTGTTGACATGTGGGGCCCTAGCAGAGCAAATCCTTCATCCTCCTCCCCCTCCCCGCTGTGCACAAACTAACTTTTTGGGAGTTGTTTATTTAAGGACTGCAGAGCACTTGGTGCTCTTTGAACCCAAATGCTTTGGGAATGGAGCTGGGTTGCCAGCAACCAGTCACCATTGACTGAGGCTGCAGGGAAGCCCGTTTGCTGCTGTTGGAAAGTACCCGCTAGCAGCGAGTTCAGCTGCACCCCATGCACAGGACCCCGTTCTGCTTCTACCTCCTCCTCCCCTCTGCCCTGTAAAATGGGATACCAGGGGCCGACGTTCACATCAAAAAGCTCCTGTGCTGGCTTTGGTTTTCCTGTGTATGCTTAGTCCTGGCAAAAACAGCCATGCTGACAGCAGTAGTTTCAATTCTTTGTCCACAAAACCCACCAGAGTCTAAGGAATCACAAATCCACGGTCTCTCGTGTCTGCTTTGCCAGTGTGCACCAGTTGGTGCTGAGCTCCTCCACACCTTCCTGGAGCGCTTGCTGGAAAGGCTGATAATTGCGCTGGCAAGGGCAGTGGGCAAGTGCTCTCTTGAGAAGAGTGAACTCAAGGGGATGGACCAACCACGAACTGGCTGTCCCAAGGCTGTCCCTCCATGTTGCATTTTGACTTTATTTTAGGCAAAAACATGTGACAAGGCTAACAGCAGGACAGCAGAAGGGAAGGTTCCCCTTGCTTGTGTCCCTTGCTTCTGCCACTGCCAGGCTGAGAGTTGCTACAACAGCAAACAGGCTGGGAGCGAGGCGAGCCTGCAGCTGTGCTCCGGGCAGGCCTGGTAGGAAACAGACCTGTGGGGAGGTCAAACATCGGTTGGTTTAAGCCTTGCCAGTTCTTGCTGGCTTAACGCCTGAAGCAGAGGGCAGCCTTACCTCCTGTGTCAGCTTCTGCTGTGGGAATCCTTCCATCAGCTTCCAATCCTTCTTATTTTATTTTTAATTTTGGTTCACTTAATTTTGTTTTTCACCTGAATAAATAAAAGCAAGGAGAGTTCCCCTATCCCTCCAATACAAAGACCAGCAGTTCGAGCAACCAAAGCACAAATCTGTTCTGGAGGTCTGGGAGAGCTGTCCCTGCCCATCACCTGAGGCTGCTCGACTCTGGGCAGGAATGGCCAGTGGGGTGGGAGGCAGTCCAGTCTTGCTAGAAGGGGGGAGCGTGTCCATATGGATGGCATTTATCCAAGCAGCTCCTTGGTCTTCGCTGCCAGCAGCTTGTCCATCTCTGCGGCGGCACTGTCTGCCATTTGCTGGATCTGCAGCAACACAGCACAAGTCTGAGTCACATGCTAGGTAGTGCCAGAGTTTAAAGGGAAAGGAATGACTGGATCATCTCCTGAAACAAAGCCTAAAGTGCTAATAACAATCAAAATAGTGCTGAGGCAACAACTCTTTCCTCCTAGGGGCTCCCCACCAGCCCTAGGCAAGTCTGTGCCAGTGTTACGTCTGTACGATGAAAACAGGGACCAGTCAAGGGCTCTGAAAATGAAGGTGCAACATGAATTCTCTCTGCAGCTCCTAGTTACTGCCGATGCGGATTTGAACGCTGGTGCACAGAACGGCGAGGGACCTGGGAGAGCTTCCCACCGGCGCTCTGCTGTTTTGGCTAGAGTCACTTGGCATCTGAAGATGTCCGCGTCTGCTTACACCCTGTACGTAACCTACGTTTGCTGCAGTCCTCGCTGTTCTCTCAAAGACTCCTGACAAAACATCTTGGCTGAGCCTCACACATTACTTTGTCAAGTCCTTATTTAACAGAGCTACCTCAGGGGGAGGGTGGAGTTAAGAGACCTGCTGCTGTCAGTGCCAGAGAAGAGAGGGCTTATCTCATTACTTTCTGCAACCTTTCCACTATTACAACAAACTGGATAATAGGAGGAGCCAGTCTTAATGTGTGAATTCCTAGTGTGTACTAAGTAACATATCCACTTATTTCTTGTAAATGATAAATAAACTGCTAGTGCTAAAGCCCTGCCCTGGTAATAAGCGTTGGAGATGGGAAGCATGTCAGCGGTGCCCACGTGTGTGCATGCTTATTTGAGCGCACGATGTGTGGATAAAGGTTTGAGCACATCGAAGGTTTTCACACACTAGTTTTAGAAGACTGATTTTGCAGCATTGACTCCTGAGGTCCCAGACATCTGAGAACGACCTTTTCTCATGCTGAAAAATCTGGGTACAAGCAAAAATTAGACTTGAGACACTACCTCTACAAATACAGAAAACCATCTGTCTGCTCTGGGAGGACTGCTTCCCAACAGGATTCAGTTACAATAGCATGGCCATTTTTCCTGCTTGCACAAATGCTCTGTATATCAATGTTTATTTTTGTGAGCACACAGAGAACTGTTCTGAAGCATTTGCAACGTATCTAGCTTTAGCTGTTAATAAACAAACAGCTAAAAAGTAATGGCCTGCCTTCAGAGGCATCAATTCAGCAAAACACTTATGCTTGTGCCTGAGTTTATGCCCAAGTAATTGACTTTAGTGACATCTGCTCTTAGAGAATTAGGCATGTGCTTAAGTATTTTCCTGAATCAAAGCCAAAAACTCCTAACAGAGATAATCTTGCTAGCCTTTTCATTAATAACAAACTGGAGCAATCCTCATTAACACCAGCTGTTTTGCAAGGTCCAGGCACTGTGAACGTGGGTAGTTTTGCTCCCCTGAGGTCAGCTGGCTTGTGCAATAGTCCCTTGAGCTACAAAAACTTTCAGGGAAGACTCTTCCTGTGTTAGTTTACAATGGTTCATACCGTGAATTTGGCTTTGAGATTCAAGCCCCAAATTGCACAGAGAAAAGGCAAAAACAGCAGCCATTATCTACCCCAAAAATTCAGCCCAGGGTCACCCATCTCCCAACTAGGTTCTCAGCGCTGGAAATCTGTTGGCAAGGTCTGGGATAAATGTTCACACCACTGGGCTGTGAAACATCGGGATGTGCCAGAAGGAACAAAATTACCTGCTTTTCTAGCAGCCAGATAGTATCTTCAGACACTTTGTTCTTGAACTTCTTTATTTGGGTCACGCTCTTGCTTCGCACCTTTCTCAAGGCATCTTTGGATTTGTTGGTGGACTGTTTGGCAAGCTTAGCGAGGCTCTCCCTGTGCTCTCTGGTTATCCTAGCAGTGGGAAAAAAACAGTGTCATGTGTAGCACAGCTAGATTTATTTCCTGTGAAGGACAGACTGGACTATGGGTAAACCCAGTGATCCTCTGCGCGCTGGTCTCGGACAGCTCTCCTGGCTCCGGGACCGACCGGCCTAGACAGATCTGCCCTGCAGCACCATGCTGGGCTCTGCCGGGACACCCCAAAGCAGCGTGTGTTAAGACAGCGCTCACTCTGGGCTGAGGCTCTACGTCGCGAGGTCGCAGCGCTAAACAGCGCGGGCTCAGGGACTGGTCATCCTGCTTTCGTCCCCTGGTTGACTCAGTCTGAGCTAACTCAGGTACCTCTGCACAGAACAGCGCAGCTCCTGCCGTGGTGACATACCTCAGCAAAGTAAGTCTCAAGCCTAGAGCAGAAAGCTCCCAGCACAGCTCTGAGCTGAGGGACTTGCAATGAATCTTACTTGTTTCATGGTTGTCAGTGCAGTGCCTGAAAGTCATGCTGTAATGTTTAGGTTTTCCTTTTTTCTGCTGCCAAAGCATCTGGGGGAAAGAGGGAAAATCCAGCTCCAGACCTGAGAGACAGAGCTGAAAAGTGTAATCCTCCTGCAAAGCTGTGAGGAAACCTCCGTCCGTTCCTGAAACTCAATATAGCCTCCCTGCAACTGCAAGAGGCTGAATTATATATCTGGAAGCTATAGAGCTTATATTTCACTGAACCTTATTCCAGCTCATCACTAACAGGCATTTCCACTAAGATCATGTTTAACATCCTGTTTGACAAGAGGGTTATCCTAGAAGTGGTTCCGAAATTAGTGGCTCAGCAGATCCACAGCTAAGTGGCAGAGTAGAATTTCATTTCCACCTCTGCCCTGATACTGGGCCAGTTACAGCTGTGATTCCACAGGAAAATCCTAAACTTTCCATCCCAAACTAAAAACTAAAGGTGATGGAGGAGTCTGAGCACCTGAGTAAGACACAGGAACAGCTGACAGGTCACCTTAGCTCCAGTACTGTTCTGCTTCTTTCCAGCATCTACAGCTGATCGCTGTCAGCATTAATTGTTAATGCTTAACAATAATATTTCAATTACTTTCACGGCTATTGATGTTTCCAGATTGCCTTGCGAATGAAAAGCCCAATGTACCTACTAAGACTCACTCGTAAGCGAGCGCCTGTCTGCTAGCAGAAGATATTGCAAAATAAACATGTCACGGGAGCATTTAGAAATTGACTGCAACAGGCTGGGTCACCAAAACACTGAGGCCAAGGCTCTTCCTACAGAGAGCTCAGGAAACGTGGGGCGAGGGCTCCCACGGCAGAGCTAGCTCTGCCCCCTCGCGGGTATTCATTACAAAGAGTCTGTCGTTACGTGCTCAGATTCTGAGCCCTTTCCGAGCTTGTTCTCAGTCCAAGGAGGCACATTCGCTTTGATACCTCCCTGCAGCCGTCGGGTCACTCGCAGCAGATGTTTGCAGAGGCGCTGTCCGTTCCCAAGCCTAGTCAGTTATTTTTACTTCAAGGTGCAGAAGGGAATAGGCTTTCCAGAAGTGATGAGTAATTACTGGAATTTGGTGTCTCTAGAAAAGCTGACGGACATAGGTAGCAGAGACACAGCCACAGTGTGTACGGTCGCGCCTGCTGCTGCCACGCAGCCCGGAGCTGGGGGGGAGCTGGGGGAGAGGGACAGGTTTGGCTCCCTGGCCCGGCCTCCTCCCTGCTGACATCGGCTGAGACAGCACAGCTGGAGGGAGCGGACCCGCTTCTTTCACATATGGCAAGAGGCTTCTGGTCAGCTGAGGCCAGAGCCTGGATCTGGACACTTAATTAAAAGTGAGCAGGGTTACTTGTGGTTTCCTGTGCATCCCAACGTCGATGCCTTTAGGGCTTCTCTTTTCCAAAACTCTGAGCCAGAGGTCCTGCGGCACATGCGAAACCAGCAGAGCCCGCTCGTAGGCAGAGGTCCGCGGGAGGTCAGGCTCCCGGGGCGGGTGCGTACGCACGTGTGTGTTAAATCTGCGTCCACTGAACTTGGAGGAGGGAGTAGAAAATCTCTCTGCTTTCCTGCTGGGTGGCGAGGCAAGCTGCTCTGCGGCAGGACTGCCTCAGCTGGGCGAGATCAAGTTTGCTGTTAGCTATTCACCTCCCCGTTTGTGTTCGTCTTTCGTGAGCTGTGCTGAGGGTATCACTCGCCTGCTTAGGGCTGCTGAGCCTTTAAGGAAATGTTTTTGTTTATGCAGTGCTGCCAGATTTCCTATGCTTCTTGGCACAGGGTCACAGCTTTCATGCCTCCTTGTCTGTCTTTATTAACACCAATTTCTTTTTATCACTGAACAGCACCGCGGAGTTTCTTGGCGGGTTTTATGTTCCAACCAGACTGTGTGTAAATTCTCAGCAATGCTACCAGCTATGCCAGAAACGGGCACTTTTTTTCAGGCAGATGCTGTTTCTGGTTAAGAAATCCATCAGCGTGAGCCAGGCCCAAGGTTTTAAAGAACAGTTGTTTAATTCTGCCACCACATCTGGGACTTCCACGCTGTTCTGGATATGGTTTTTCTTCTAGCTAATGATCGTTGTCCCTGCCTCCTCTTTAGAGCCAGAAAGCGTGCAGTAAAGCTGGGGAAGGGGTGCCAGGAGCGGGGAACGAGGCCAAGGTCCCTGCCCGTAGCCCCTTCCTCCCTCTCCCGACCAGCGCACATCGCTGGGGGAACGCTGCATCTCCTTTGGATATAAAGAAGCAACAGGCTCCAATCCTGCTGTTTCTAGAGGGTCAATCCTGCGCTGTGGGGCTATGAGGGGTGATCATAAGAGGCCCCTGGTGACGGAAATGCCAGTTTGTTTTAGAAATGCAACTACACGATTGGTAACGTCTCCTCTTTTTCTGCTTCAGTCAGCAACCGGTGGTTTAAACGCTGCAATACTTGGATGCTCCTCTTGCAGCATACGACATGAGCGCACCCACAGTGAAAACAATGCAGGCCACATCTGATCTCCAACACGAGACATTTATGCGGGTAAGAATAATTTCTCTATCTTAAATGCTAGGAAATTCCTGTGAACGAGAGGGATCAGCTAAAGGAAAGTAGGCTTAACTAGATACTCTGCATGCATAATTGCAGATGCAGATAAACACAGGGTGCAAAAGATATTATTCAACAGAAAGCACGTATGACACTTATGATGAGAGATCTGGAGCAACGCAGCTCAAAAACAGCTTTGTTTTTTTTTCAAATGAAATTTCTTGAGCCCTTTCTCTCCGCAGTAGGTATCTTTGCATATTTCTTAAAGGGAAAAAAGAAAGCTCACAATGAGTCATTAAACTTTCAAATGAGTCATCTGGCTTTCAGTAAAGCATGTGTAAAAATATTACTAATTTACAAACAATATCTAGTGTAACACAATAGTTCCAAAAAAGATGAATCTAAAAATGAGGCAATACCATAAAAGGCACAAGGTCAGGTCAAATTCGGCCAAGAGATCAACCAATACAAATGTTCCCATGGCTGGGTTTTTTTTGTTTCTTTTTAAACCCTCAGAGAATGATTTTAATACAAATAAATATTGCCCATGCAGTGCTAGCAACACAAACAAGCTAATACCTTGGGGAGTAGAGGGGATCCTAGCAGGAAGCAGAAGTAAACACGAGTGAAACCAGTGTATTTTTACTGTCTAAACTGAAATGTAAAAATTAAATGAATAAATACTGAAAAGTAAATTTTAAAATGCCATTTAAAATCCATTTTTAAATGCTCAGTTGAAACAATCTCAAGCACTGAAGTATAGTTGAACCTGCATGAGGCAAAATATGATGCACACATGTCCAGCTGATACGTCGGACTGAAAAGTGTTTTTAGTAACAGGCAAAGACGTTTCAGATTTGCTGGTTTTACTTTTGATGTGCCCACCCTCATGAAAGAATCAGCTTCTGCAGAAATAATATTGTATCTTCCAGATACGCAAGTGATACCTACAGCAACTTTATCTGATCTGTCTGCTTATTTTGCACACCTGCTATAACTTTGGTAAGTTAACTGCTTCCTGTCTGTCACATCATAAACATCATTAGAGTGTTGGGAAAATGAAATAATTTGAAAAATTAGAAAAAGTAATTCAGGGATATACTATTAAAGAGAGGCCTCCAGCAGAATTTGATTTATTTTTCCCCCTTTACATTAGAAGGTTGTAAAAGATTCTAGCTGACTGCCTGTCTTGTCGATAGGTGGATGAAACTCTGAAAGATCCAGTCTCGTCACTACAGAGTGGGTGAGGAAAACGGGACCTGAGGTGCCCATCAGGGCAGACCTGCAAGGCACATGTTCCAAGTGGAAAATCTCTTTAATTCAGGACTCCCTAGGCTGCCAACCACCCAGGGCAAAAAAAAAAACAAGAGCAGCAATAGTGATACACCAGAGGAACACGAGAGCCCACTACACAGGTCTTCCATGGGGAAAGAAGACCTGGTTTTGCTCCACAGCACCACAAAAGAAAGTGACAGAACATACACAGTTGTTTAAAAAATAATATATTTTTTTAAAGATCAGGATTTGCAGTTTCAGAGTTTCCTCCCCTGCAATTCATATTCAAGGATGACCCAAGTGCCCATTAACAATCAAACTACTGTGCAGCAACCCGGGAGCCTCAGCAATTATGAAGATAATAGTGCCCTCCTCCTCTGCCTCCTCTCCTGAGGAAGGGGGGAAGGGCAGAGAGCACAGGGGAAAAAGAAAATCAGCAAATAGAATGATAATGTCATTCCCTTTCGCCGACAGCACCAGAAAGCTGCAATTAGAATTCCCTAATCAAAATGCTAGATAAAATCCAGCAGTATTTTTAACATAGATCTAAAGCACTAGAAATACTTAGTTCATCTTTACTCAGAAGTCACCTGCTTGTAAAATGCAGTGCATGTGCATGGTACGCGCAGTGTAAAAGCCGTCTCTAGCCTTTATGGGAGTTGTGAAATCAGGCCAGTGGTGGGTTTGTACATCCACATCTGACTCCGCTCCAGCAGGGTCTGAGCACCCACAGCAACTCATGAATTGACCTTGCACCACCCAGACCCGGGCAGAGCAGCGCTACTCTCCCCATTACAGGCGGTGCGGTGCCCGTGCTAGCAAGATACGTGCCACAGGAAGAGCCGAGCTGCAGGGCAGCTCTGAGCTGCCTGCCTTCCAGAGGTCTGGCTCTACAGGAGATCCGGTCTCCTCTCAGGGAGGGAACACATGTGAGCACTGGGGGAGCATTAGGTGCACTCCCAGAGTATATCTTTCTGTTCAGTTTCATCTGAAAGGAATCCTACTCACGTGTTTTGAGACAGCAACACGCTGTGAACCAAAGCCTTCTAAGCACTGACCATCAGGTGACTTGCTTCTAAAGCACTCTCTTGATCCCAGCTAAAGCACTGATGTAAAGACACCTGCCTGATTGGTCTGAGCGCTGGGAGAAGCCTGTGATGGTGAGGGAAGTGAAGCCCAGTCCTCAGGCAGGAGCAGCTGCTTTTCTGACCACGAGCCATATACATACAGATGGACGTTTTACGTCCATGTTGCCACGGGCTGTAAGGTGTGTCCTAAGTGAGGAGAGGGAGTGGCTTTTTTAGTCAAAGCTCTCAGTTTCCTCCCTCTTCCTTCCATCATTTCCTTTTGATGTTCTCTGCAGCAAGGTGCTGTTCACCTCTAATACTACTCATTCGCTACTGCAATACTGCTGCTCAGTGCTGATGTAACTCCAGGAATTGCAGAAAAGCAGCAAGGAGTCAGCCCTTGAATTAAGGCGATACAGCTTCCAAAGTCTTTGGCTGTCTCTTGCAAAGTGCTGCAGCCAGCTAGGCCCAAGCTTCCTCTGCAAGGGGAAGATAAAGAACAATGAGACCAGGCATGAGATGCCAAAATGTGGTGACTTAGAGCTCAGACACTTGGAAGAAGTTCCATC
The DNA here is from genome assembly GCF_040807025.1 of Struthio camelus. Taxonomy (NCBI): domain Eukaryota; kingdom Metazoa; phylum Chordata; class Aves; order Struthioniformes; family Struthionidae; genus Struthio; species Struthio camelus. Next base: position 2,401,128 of record NC_090961.1, read on the forward strand.
AGATATTTTTAGGGGCTCAGATTTTTTCCCAAAGAAAAAAAAAAAGAGAGTAGCTGTGTGGAGAGTAGCTGCATCAAGACATCACAGCAATCATGCACGCTTACACGGCCGAGGACAATGAGGGGCACTCGCTGCAACCTATTATGTTGTCTTGCATAACCATGAATTTAGACAGCCATCATTACTTACTTGGGGATTGGTACCCGAATTATTGTCCCATCTACTTCCGGGTTTAGGTTCATTCCACTTTCCCTTATAGCCTTCATAGCTGCAGCTGTACTCTGTAAACCAGATCAAAAGGTAAAGGGAATTAGGAAATAATTATTCCCATATGCCAGAACTCTGTCAATAGTTGGCAATCCATCTCCACAGAACATGGAAACATTTAGTTCTGTTACCAGTAAGATCAGGAAGTTACATTGGTGCAGAGAGCTTTGATCAAACTGAATGGGAAACTATGGCTGCTCTCGGTATCAGGGTACGGAGGGCATGAAGGGGGGAGAGAGGGGAAGGGAAGCAACAACAAAAGAAAACTGTTTTGCTTCTTTGAAACTATTGGAATGGTTTGAGGCAATGCAGAGCGAAACCGCAATAAATTCCCAAGGCATAGCCTGACTGTGGCAAAGGAGATGAAAGATTCTGAGCATTTAAAAATTCCAGTTGAATGTTTTCCACTAGAAATCACAAAGTGCCAATTTAGAAATGTTAACTAACTTAACCGCTTCAGCACTGCAACCTGACCACGTTACATCAGGGCAGTAGCAGCTGGCTGAGAAACAGAGCCTGTGCTCAGCTCTAAGTTTATTTTACAGCTAATTACGTAGGATTAACTTTTTAAGACTCCATCACTGCTGGCTGTGTTGACACTCTGCTTAAAAGGTGACATGGACAGGTGTGCTTGGAAACTGCAAAGTGTTTAAATACTTCCTTCCCCATCATAGAGCACTGGTGTACCTTTACAGAGTGTTAAACTTTACGGTTAAATCACAGTTTTGCAGAAGACTCCAACAGTGCCCTGCCAGCTTGTTTCATTCTTTGACGTTAACAATGACAGAACAGAATTAGTCTATATTTCTTGGCACTAGCGTGGCATTTTCTACAAGGAACACTGCTAATTCTGATACTCTTTTCCGTTATTGACTTTAGATCCAAGCTACTACAGTAGACTGTATTTATGAAGTCCAGCATTTATCAACTGAGGCACAAATTAAGGCTCTGCATATTTGTTTAGGTCTCCAGTGCTTGTGGACATCACTGAACGCAATGAATGCTGTACCAATGTGTTGTAAAACATAACTGCCGATCTTTAGAACATAAAAAGGGCAGAGAAAATGTAACAAAGATGATCTCAGCAAGTTAGGACTGTAAACGTGTTATTCTATGAACAGCGCCTGTCCTGTAGGAAGGAAATGTTCAGTAAAAGCTGTGTTGTTTAGCATGTACATTGGAGGAGATAGAGGAAGGGGAAAATATTGCAATATTGCCCCCATCCTGTTGAAATATATACTCAGGCTTAAAAGACAAAGTCTTGTTTGTGTTTATAAATCTCATGCATAGATACATCAGACAGAATTTGGCCCTGCAAATCCTTTTCTATGATTATTTTCTTTCACAGATTCTTCGGACATTTCTATTTCCTTTTCAGTACTATCAAGTATTGGCTATATGCTGCAAATAATGACATCAAGTAAACGTGTGCCTAACGTTGTTAAGGAGTTCAACCTAGCCATGGAATAGTTATTTTATAAAAAAAAAAATTGCATTGAGAGAAATGGTTATAGCTCGAGTTCAAGTGAAAAATGAGTCCCTGGCTTAGAAAAAAACTGTAGGCAATGGTACATTGGTGGTATTTGATTTCACACATGCCTATTTCTCAGCCTGTCTCAGTTCCTGCTTGGACACGGGCTAAGTCATGGAGTGACTTCTTCAGCCCTCTCAGCTCTGGCACTCTGAGGGACCTCTGTGCGCTCACTGATGAGGGGCCTTCATTCTTCAAAGTCATTACACATGCTGGATACACTTTAAGAAACACTTAGGCATCAAGTATCTCACACTGACCTCCTCTGAGACTTTGCTGACTTAATTAATTGGGGAAAGCCTTTGCAAAATAAATAGAGATAAGCTTTGGCAAACCTCCAGACCTGGAGCTGGATGAATTGCTAACCCTGAGCTCATTACTGCTTATATCTGCACACACCGCTCCGGTCTCTCTGAGTGACAGCCCTCTCTACAAGGGACTGCGAATGCTTGTCCCGAAGGTGGGATTCACCTAACTTAAGGGGCAAGTCTAACTAAGGCTCCTGCAGAAAATTAAGGGAAGTTGGCTCTCTCAAAGGGCACTTCAATTTGGGGTCCTGATCTGAAGGCACTGTCAAGAGAGGAGCTCACTAACTTCAGCAGTGCCTGTCAGGCCCTGTGATAGCACAGGCCCAGCTTAGTGCTACCAGAGGAGCGGCACAATCTTTTCAGGCGTTCATGGGCTACGTCAGCAGCTTCTTCCGTAAGCTTTCAGAGAGTGCTAAGCAAGCGTCTGTGGTAAGTAAGCACGTTTTATAGAAATCTGATGGTGCCCCCAACACAAATACGGGCTATTCTAACTACACGTACGGTTTTGCATGTGGTCAAGTCTTCATAAGGAACTGAACTGACATTAATATGAAAGGGCAGATCTAGCATTATTCTCACATGTGCAAGTCAGGTGAACCAAAAGGACAACATGCGTGTGCAAGACTACTGGGTGCAGTAAAAGCTCAGGAAACGAAGAGACCTAGCAGGGCACAGTTATCTAGGTGTCCTTCCAGCACTGCCCTGCCCTAGTTATGATAGTCTCTATGCTTTCTTTCAATCAAGTTCTTAGTGATGCAACGGATGGGAAACTAGTCCCCAAAGCAGAATGACCATATTCTTGGGATTTATTGGATGGGAGCCTGAGAGCAATCATGGCCTAACAGGCAGCATGTAACACTGGGCAGACCCCAGTGCTGCTGCGCATGTGAGATATCTTGTATCTAGACAGTGCTGGAAAGTCACTTGCCTGGTGCGGTGTGCAATCTGCAGCAAAACATGACTTCTGTTGCGTGTCAGACATGAAGTGATACGCCGTGCAGTCAGAATTCTCAACGACTGTCAGAGCTGACTGATTTAGTCTAAATGTTCCTTTGCTCAGTATCCACCTGTTTGTTCCCCTGGTAATTATGTCCCTGTAATGCCTTCAGTAATGTCTCCTTACCTCTGGAAAATTGGTCATGTTCACTAAAACGAGCTGAGGTGACTTCTGCGAGATCTGCCCAAGCTGGTTCAGTGGAAACTTCCCATCTTTTGTCACCACAATTATGTGATCAAAGGCCCCTCCAAAGAACCAAACACAGTGGAATTTCAGTATGACATGGCAGTTCAGAATGCTAATGTAGTAGAAAGACATATGCAGTGTCCTGCATTCCTTTCATTACACAACATACAGATGCTACAAAAGAAAAGGGTTTTTTTCAGACTTACAATTTTGCTCTTGTACTTATGCATCCCCTGTGGCATTCGCAAGCTAAATATTTCAACATTACTCTTGAGCACAAGAACGCGAAAACAAAACTCTTGTTTGTTTTCATTATTAGAACAGGAAAACTAAGCAAAGATGATGAATAATTAAAAGGGTTTTTTTTAATTCTTACAATTTAAAGAAAATCTAAATGTTGTTATAAGCATCAAGGAAATTACCGTCTTCAGCTTTGCAGTGTTCCCTTAAGCCCCTGAAGTTCTTTTCCAAGTCCCAAGAGGAGGTGTTGTACGCTGTCTAATTTAAAGTATTCAGTTTCTCCCTGAGCTACTCTTAATCTGCTCTCTAGTTTATGCTCAAAAACGTTAACAGGCCAAAAGGCACATGGGACAAGAGGCACTTTATCAGCGCGATTAAAAAAATACCTATGGCTAGAATAAATAGTTAAGAGATTGAGATAAACTTTCCAGCTCCATTAAAGATTGAAGTGCCCCAGCCAGAGCTGGAGTGGTGAATGATTCAAATTTGGTCATTGTTTAATGTTAAATTTTATCCCTGAAACTTGATACTACTTATAAATACATATGTTCAGAGTGTTATAGTAACTGCAGCTTAGTTAAATATATTCATGTTTCTTTCTAAAACACAAAATTCACTAAGTGAGTAGGGCTTGTAAAGGTCACTAACCACAAATACGTATAGCAAAAAAAGTTTGTATATGCCAGACACCAGCCTGATGGCAATTTCCAAAAGGCTAATTTAATGGCAATTGGATTTTTCCTGCCCTACTGCACCATTAGCTGACAACCTGCTTCTTCATCACATCTGCAAACAGTTCAGTTAGACACTTTTGACATCTCCCACTTACAAAAGCTATTTCCAGGAAGCTATTAACAAAAATGGATTCTTCCTGGTCAAGCTCAGGGTGAAAAAGGCCTTTAGTTGGGGATGTCAAAGTTGTAATCTGCTGCCTAGTGAATAACTCAATAAAAAGAAAATCAGTTTTGAAAAAATTAAAGAGGCAGTTCTGTGCTGCAAAGACTAGTAACCTTACTTATCGACAGCGCAATATTATACAAGAAAATTACCAACCTGGTGAGGTTCTAATATTGAGATTTCTGCTGAAATCTTCTTTCAGGGCTTCTACTACCGCCTGCATGTCTTCACTGGTCTCTTCTAAATTGATAATATCCTCAACTAAGGCAGCACTGATATTCACTCTGGCTTGAGCCTGTCCTTTACCTTTAGCTGCAGATTACATACAAAATTAATTTCTAACAACACTTCCTTGTCGGATTAGAAAGAAACCACTACAATCGCTGTTATTTTCAGAACTGAGCCTAAGATGAACTGAAATAACTATGTTTTTAAATGAGTCACGAGTATATTTTTAGAACGAGTAAGTAGCCCAGCGCTTGAGCACGTAATCCAAAATGTATTTGGATGTCACACTGTGGGCATTATCTCCAGTGTGGAATGTGAAGATTACTACTCACTGCCCCAGCCCAACGCTCATGTCCGTGCAGTACTTCTCCCAGAGACAGGACTAAAATTTCACGTACACTGCAATACACTTAGGCAGATCAGCTCCTCCAGAGCTGTGCTGTGTGCCTAGGTCAGACCCATGCTGGTACATGAGCTAAATGGGATAAGAAATTCTGTTTTAAGTAGTATCTGGCAACACACTAGTAAAAAGGCTGCCGTATTTACCTTTTTTGGTAGCTAGCTGTCTAGTTTGCATCATCTGATGGACACACTGCATGCAGCTGTTCAGGAGCAGGGCTGCGCAGCCTGCAGGAGCCCGTGGCAACACCCTCGTTGCAAACGAAGAACGATACAGCAGGGACTGCAGCTGCCGAAAGCATCTCAGTGCCATAGCCATTGTTCACAGCTCCTCTTTAACTCACCTGGAAAAGAGAGAAGGCAGGTGGTCCACTTTGAACGCTGAAAAAAGCATTCAAAGCTTCACGGCTTAGTTGTACCTGTCAATGCAAGTGGACAGCTCAGGCAACGTGGGGCAACAGGCCTGATCCTGCTCCTACAGAAGTTACAAGCGTGTAAGAATTGATTCAGCGGCACAGAGATCGTAGCCCGGGTGTTTGCGTAGCGTCCATCCAAAGGGCTGTGGGGGCCTGCGACGCGAGAGGCACGTTTAACATTCAGGAAGGGATATCGTGTCAAAATATCTGGCATTTGCCTGCCAGCTGAGTACCAACTTTAATTTCCACCAGAGAGGACTGGGCACTTCCAAAACCCTCAAGCTCCCCCCAGTTTAAAGGCTCCGTTTAAGACCGTAAGATGTTCCGGCCTCAGACGGAGACTCCTTCGCGCTCCGCGCCGCGAAGACGCAGAAGAAGCCGCCGGTCCCTCCCCGCTCCGTGGCAGGGCGGAGGCTGGCTGGCTGCAGGGGGGGCCCGGCCCCGCCGTGCCCAGGCCCGGGACCCCGCACCGCGCCTCGGCGCCCGCGACGGGCCCCGGCCCCGCCACGCGTGCGCCCAGACCCCGCCCCCTTCCCCTCAGACCCCGCCCCTTCCCTCAGACCCCGCCCCCTTCTCCTCAGGCTCCATCCACACAGGCCCCGCCCCCTTCTCCTCAGGCTCCATCCACACAGGCCCCGCCCCCTTCTCCTCAGGCCCCATCCCCGCAGGCCCCGCCCCCTTCTCCTCAGGCCCCATCCCCGCAGGCCCCGCCCCCTTCTCCTCAGGGCGCTGAGGCCTGCTCCGCGCCCCCCGCAGGCCCCACCCCCCCCGCCCCCCGCCGCCCCCGGTACCCTGCGGAGGGGCGGGCTGCCCCGGTGGCCAGCGGGGCCGGGAGTGGCGGCGGGAGGAGAAGGGAAGGGGGGGAGGCGGAGAGGGTCGGCGCCCGCCGCCTCGCTCACCCGTGGCGCAGCCCCCGCGCGCTCGGCCGACGGCATCGGGCCGCGCCGTGACGTCAGAGCGGCGCGCCGGGGCGGGGCGAGGCCTGCGCCGGGAGGGAGCGGCCGCGGCCTGCGCGGGCCCGCGGGTGTCATGGTGAGTGCGCCCCCCCCCCCGGTCCGGTTCGGTTCGGCTCGGTTCGGTCCGGTCCGGTCCGGTCCGGTCCGGTCTGGTCTCCGGCCCCCTCTCACCGCCGCCCTCCGCAGAGCCATGGAGCCGGGGCGCCAGACGCTGCCGCTGGAGAACGCCTCCATCCTCTCCGAGGGCGCCCTGCAGGACGGGCACCGCCTCTGGATCGGCAACCTCGACCCCAAGATCACCGAGTGAGTCACCCCCCCGGGGGCCCCCGTCAGGATCCCGACCCCCCCCCCGGGGACCTCCCCCGGGGACCCCGGTCAGGATCCCGACCCCCCCCCCCCGGGGACCCCCGTCAGGATCCCGACCCCCCCCCCGGGGACCTCCCCCGGGGACCCCGGTCAGGATCCCGACCCCCCCCCCCGGGGACCTCCCCCGGGGACCCCCGTCAGGATCCCGACCCCCCCCCCCGGGGACCTCCCCCGGGGACCCCCGTCAGGATCCCGACCCCCCCCCCCGGGGACCTCCCCCGGGGACCCCCGTCAGGATCCCGACTCCCCCCCCCGGGGACCCCCGTCAGGATCCCGACTCCCCCCCCGGGGACCCCCGTCAGGATCCCGACCCCCCCACCCGGGACCCCCATCACGATCCCGACCCCCCCCCCGGGGACCCCCATCACGATCCCGACCCCCCCCCCCGGGGACCCCCCCGAGGGCCCCCGTCAAGATCCCGACCCCCCTCCCCGGCACCCCCGTCAGGGTCTCTGCTCCCCCCCCCCCCAGGACACCCGTCAGGATCCGCCCCCCCCCGGCACCCCCCCAGGACCCCCATCAAATTCCATCCTCCCCCCCCCCAGCACCTCCGTCAGGATCCCTCCTCCCCCCATCGGGACCCCCCCCCGTCAGGGCCCCATCGCCCGCCCCCCCCCCATTCCCTCCCTCTGCCTCAGCACCGCCTGGTGCCCCCTCCCCAGCAGCCCTGGGCAAGCCATCCCCCCCCCGCCCACTGTCCCTCAGCCTGATCCTGGCCCCCCCCCGGCCCCCGCCGTTCTGTCCCCCCCGCCACCACCCAGCACGCCACATCCCCTCCGTGGGGCACCCGTCATTTGCAGCACAGGAAGGTGCCCCACACCGGGTTGGGGGAGCCCGCTGGGCCCGCTCTGAGCACGGACCCCCTCCACACCCCCTCCGCACCTGCGGGCGGACGGGGAGAAGGGCCTGAAGCGGGGGGCGTCCGGGGCCCCGTGCAACGCGGGGGCACTCGCCTAACCGGATCCTCCCCCGGGCTGGAAGCCCAAGGGCAAAAAGCATCTCTGTTATCTTCTAAAACAGCGCCACTCTAGCATTTTAGACCTGCCTGGCGCTTTCGGGATGACTGAGAGGCTTGTTTTGTTGTTTCACTCGCGCCAGCAGTGGGACGTTGGTTGAATAGAGAGGTCCTAACTGAAGTACCTGAACGGGAGCTAGGCAGGGCGCGGTGTCGCTAGCTCCCCGTGGTGGGTAAGGACATAAAGCAGATGGGTGTGTATGCGTTTCGTGTGTTTCCCCAGACGCTAAATAATTGTCTTCTGAGCAAACATAATAAAATATTTGAACAGACAAACTATCCAGGAAACATGAATTGCTGTCCAATATTTGGATAGTGTGCAGAGCATAACTAGATCTTATAAAAAAACAATTTGGGGTTTTACACTTCTAAGAAACAAGCATTTTTGATTAACTATTGTATGTGCCTGTCATGGAATACTTTTTCCTCGTGCTTCTTTTTGTGTGTGTGCAGGTGCTAGGTTTTTATTCTAAATGCGGTTCATCTTAACAGAGCAGTTTTCTAATAGCCTCTAAATGGAATCATTAATGTATTGTGCTTTTCAGCCATTCAGCTTTGGGTGATTTCTGCATTAATTACCATTTTTATCCCACAGCTATGTTATTCTGGTTTGTCCACATTCACTGACCACGTAGAATTAGATATAGGACATCTTGGAAGCGTTGTTTGCTGAGTCCTTAAAGATTCAGGAAACTGGGTTAGTGTGAAGGGAGGAATAGTGGATGCTCGTAAATGGATTAGATCTTTTGCTTCCCGGGAAGATCTTTAATTTCATTTTTAAAAGACCTTTTCAGTCTAGGTCATTCCTTTGAATCTAGTCTAGATGACTAGATGTATATGCTTTATATGGCAAAAATGTGTTCACAGCCTGGATGAAACATGTTTTGCAGGTTTCAGTACACTACTTGTGTGGTCAGGCCGTTGCTTTTCAAATAACCGATTGTAGTCACAGGAATTCAGCAGTCTGGGCGTCAGGTACCACTGCCCTTGTACCCTCACCGTTAGAGACGGTCTGTCCAGAGCAGCGTCGTGTCTGTAGGGAAGGGGTGAGGGACTGTTTTGAGGGCTTCATTCGCCAGTGTCATAAAATCTAGAACGTTTCCCTGCTAACAAGTGTTTAAAACTTGCCTGCTACTGATTGTCTGTACCTGTTACTTGTTTTAGGCTTTATTATTCTGGCTTAAGATCAGTGTGTCCTGTTTTTGATTTTGCCTTTAAAAACGCCTAATTTTCTCCTGCAAACTATATTGTAATCTCTTTCCTTACAAAGATAAAAGAAAGGAAATTTCCTTTCAACACCTTCCCAGTGTAGACAAAAAAAAAAAAAAAGCGCGTTTCTATGTCAGATAAGTAAATTTCTATAAATCAGCCTCACCCTTATTTTTTTCTTAGGGACTTGCATCTCTGCTCATACTTACTCATCTGAATTATCCCAGTTGAGTATACCGAATTATCCCAGTTGAGCATACTAATATCATGATGACAAAAAAACCACAAAAAATAAAACAAAAAACCCTGAAAACTAAACAGCTGTTTCTTCATTTGCTGCTTTTATCTGTTTTTAAAGCATTGCCCCTACAATTTCTATGTTAGCTTTGTTTAAGAGTGAGTAAAGTTGATTGAGTTGTTAGCAGGGTTAATAACTGGTTGTGACTTTCTCAAGCAGAAATACATTCAGAAAGTCTTGAATTAATCCAAGACTTCCATTTAGAGAGCAACCTATAGCTGCAATCAAGCACTAGGAAGTTAATACGTAACATATACATTTGAGCACAAACTGTAGTACTCGGAATTTATAAATGTAGGGCTGCCCACAAATTACAGCCTGCAAGTTGATGGCTTACAGGAGGTTATTGCACATATTAAGTAACTGTGACTCAAGCAGGAGTCTCAAAGGATCTCAAATGCTGACATATCCTACATATTCAGTATGACAGGTTTTCTGGTCCTTCCTCCTCCCTTACTGGCAATGTTTACTTGGATGACCTTTTTTTTTTTTTTTTTTTTTTTTTAAAGCATCCTTGTAGGATTGTTTTGCTTATGGAAAAAGAATAGTATTAGGCCTCAGCTGAATGTATTCCTAGCAGCTGGAAGGAGGCAAGCTGGCACTGTGTGACTGAGCAGCTGCTCCTGACATAGGACACGTTCTCCAGGCGCTTCCGGTGCTGCACGATCCCTGCTTTGGGGACTCAGCTGTGCGTGAGGAGGGCAGCGGGTAGTCGGGTCCCGGGTTTGATATCGCTGACTGAGGAAGCTGTGGATTGCCCTCGCTGTCGCCATGAACGTTGTTGCCTGGTGCAGCATTTGTCGCCCAACTGTGCAGTGGGGTAGGAGATGCACCGTGCCACAGTGGCACTTCTCAGTAGTCCTGGCTAATGATCCTGGCTGATGATCAAGTTCCTGACTTGTGTTACATCCATCTCCCACCTTGTAAGCTGAGTAGAGCTGCCTGCTGTGCAGATACTTGTTTGCAAAGCCTTTGAGGTTTTTTTAAACATTTATCTGTCCAAAAAATGTTGCATGTTCAGCGCTGTACAGTTGCATATCTATGAACTAGTTTTCAGTAGCCTTTGAATGACTGTTCATTTCCCCCAGGTATAAAACAGTACATGTTCACCTTCCTTGGCTGTTCTGCCACTTGTCTAGGATCCCATCTTGATGAGTCTCACCTAGAAAACAATGTGTGCATAACTTGTTGTTACAGACTCCTCCTGGCTCCCAGTGGGGCAAAATTCTTAATAATAATAGGTTTAGCATGTGGCCCAGTACCTTTTTGGTATCCTTGGGATAGCATTGTTCAGAGGAAGCATTGCCTGTGTTTGAATAGCACTCAGGGTGCCAGGAGGAAGGCTGGAGGAAAAGGAAACGGGGGAGCTGCTGGTTTGTCTTGCATTCACATCAGATGACAGGAAGTGGAAATTGAGATTGGCTGCAGTGATCTGTGGAGTCACATCTGTGCGAATAACTCCCAAGCTCTGGATAACCCAAATCGTTGCCATAGTAAAGCTTTTTACACATGTTCGCACCTTTTTTTTTTTTTTTTTTTTTTAAGAAGCTTCAGGTTTTCCATGATAGATTTCCCTTCAATTCTGAAGCCCTCTTTGCTTGGAGAACTACTTGCTGAATTACTGTTAATGCCGCCACTGTGTTAACGATAACAAACCCTAATTGGAGCCTGATATGTATACGAGACTTCAGTTCTAAGCTATTCCACGTAGAGTAGGTGGCTTGCAGTTGTAGAAACTGTTTGCGTGGTTTAAAAAATATTTGCATCATCTAGAATCTAAAGATTCTAAATAGTCTAGACTCTGCATGGATTGCTTCTAGATTTTTTAAATGAAATTTATTTTAAAGGAATGACTATCACTTTTCTGCCAAGAAAGTAAAATCAATGTTATTATTTGAATGCAGAGGTTCTCAGAAGAAAAACAAAGTGTTCCTTTTGGCAGGGTAGCTGCAGATTTTTTTGTTGTTGTTATTGCTAAACAAAATATAATGAGAATCATCATTGCCCTTCCATTGACTCTAACTGCCACAAGGGAAGAACAACATTCTAGTGTTAAGGGCTTTATTTTCCTACTGCTGAAATTGCAAGTTGCTTTTGATAGCAGTATCTTTTTAGAAACAAATCTGAGGTGCACTTAACGTATTTTGGAGGCTCTGAAAGTTCAACATGTAGGACTTTGTATGTATAATATATACATCGCACAGGTCCGAAGCTGGTGTTTTTACATGCACGTCTGTGTCTGTGTCTTGTAGGTAGTTTGAGGAGCAGTGGTGGAAGTTGGCTTACAGCGTGACTGGCTTCCTTTCCTCCTCTCTTGTATTCCTGTCTCTTGCCTTGTGAACAGGGATTGAGGGTTCGTAGGACTCTTGGAATATGGTAACACTTTGGTCCTTTATCTCCGTCCTGAAGGATATAGGAAGCCTTCCATAATCAATTACAGTGTGTTTATTCCCCTGGGCAATAACTTGGCCATTCTGCTTTGCTAGTCTGAACGCCTGCTGCACCTTCACCTCTTTAAAAGTGCATATCCTGAATGTCCACCATGACCCATCCTGTGAGATGACTCACATTCCTGGAACTTTCTTGCCTGCCTCCTGAAGCTTAACAAAGAGCTGTAGCCCGTTTCAAATATCCTACCAGGCTTTATTAGGGAAAAATGTTGACTGCCCTTCCCATCTGGACCATCACTAAAGTTCCTTGATGCTTTGCATGTCTTGGGACACTACCAATCCTTCATTTTTGGACAGACACTCCCCCCCCCCCCCCCCCAGTGTGTGGTGGTCTGTGTGCACTTCCAGTAATCCTGCGGAGCTTTCAAAGCTCTGAGTGCTCATCTCATTCTGCAAGCTGGAAATCGAGCTGAGAGGATAAGTGGCTTGCTAAAGCTGCACAGCTAATCAGGAGAAGAAGTCAAGAGTCCGAAGATGCCTTTTTAAACCCTTAGACAATACTTCAACTCTAGGGATGGGGTCAACCAGTGAAATATTGACGGGTGTTGACAGAACTTTCCTTCTAGGTCAACTAGTGTTGTTAAACGTTTTGATCCAGGGTACCAGAAAAACTGTACAAAACTTCCAGAATTAGATGTGGCCTGCACAACAAATGTGCTCCTTATTTTATGTTGCTCAGTGCACTATATACTAAGACAAATTCACTTTGGCTTTCCCCAATTTCATTAGAATTGATACACTCCTCACTGGATGGCGGGAAGATAACTGGCTAAATAAACGTCTGACTTTTGTGGGCATGTCACTGAAGTGCTGCCTGAGCCAGAAGCACTGTTAGATTTTTGCCAGGAGGGTGCGGAGGCCTGTCTGATGCCTTTTCTGCCTGACCTACTGTCACTTCCTGGTTGCAATTTGTTCTGCTTTTTTTGCATCTTTCTGCTTCCCCAGCTTTGCCAAGCCAGTGGGAGAGCGTCTGCATTTGTGTGTGACATCTGGCCACGTCCTTGTCAGCATGCTGACGCTGCTCAGCACAGAAGGGATGGGACTAGCCGTGCTTGTACGGGGAGAGGGAAGGCAGCAGCAACAGCAAGGATCGTGAGGGAAGTAGGGTCCTGCAGGCTATGGGCTATGGCTTCTTGTGCAGGGAGAGGAGACAGAGCTTCCAGCAGCCGCATCAGGGCTAGAGAAGGGGAACGTTGAAGGTTGGAAGTAGGTGCAATTGAGAAAGGCAAGAGGCAAAGTCCTCCCAAGCCCCTGGGGAGGCATTGCATAATTATCCAAAAGCCAGCTATTAATAGATCTTCTCTTCTGTGCCCTTCAGCTGGCACTACTGGGAGGAAAGCTCTGTGCCTTGAGGTTTTAGAGCAGTCACTGATTCGGGGCAGCTCAGAGCTGTGGATGCTGAAGGGCTGCTCTAGAGAGCACGCAGCTCTGCAGGTGTCTGAAAACGTATGTATGACAGAAAACTTCTTATGTGACTGAATGTGAAATGTGGTGGGTGTTCTCCTCTCAACCTACTTGCTTCCGAAGTAGTGAAAGGTGCCCTAAATGCCTTCTCTCCTCTTCAGATACCACCTTCTCAAACTCCTTCAGAAGTTTGGCAAAGTAAAGCAATTTGACTTTCTCTTTCACAAGTCTGGTGCTCTGGAGGGGCAGCCGAGGGGTTACTGTTTTGTGAACTTTGAAACCAAACAGGTATGTTGCTTTTAATCTAAAATTCTGATTTATATGTCTGGCTGCTTCTTTCCCTGACTTATTTATGTCAATTTAAAGATAAAACAGGAAGGGATGACTGAAATATTTTGTCTATACAAACAGCCCTACTCTGTCAGCCCCACTCTGAGACAGCATCTGGAAGTAGCAATAGTGATTTCCTCTATCCTGTGCTGTCTTTTCCTGAATCCTGTTTTCTGATGCTATTAAAAAAGGCCAGTTCTTAGCCCCGTTTTGTTAGGGAGCTGATTGGCTCCATGAGCACACAAACACCAACCGATGGGATGCTACCGGATGCACAGCATGATAAATCTGCAGGATCCTGAAGCAAACTGACCCTGGCTGCCCGTTTTGGGGACGTTAACTCTTGCTACAAATCAGAGCTTGAAGTCGTGCTGATCTGTAGCATCAGAGCTGGACTTCTTTTGTCATAATTCTGCTAAGTTGTTTGCGAGTTATGAAGAACAGTGTATTTGGAGACCCCCCTTGGTTGCGTGCCTTCACCTTCTGCTGGGGAATTGAAGACGGGGTTGTAGGCAGAGCCCTGGCACAGTGCAGTGTCATTCCCTTGCTGCTCTAGAAGCTGTACTGGAACTATTACTCGTACCAAGCTGGAAGAGTAGTGCAACGTAACTGCTGTGAATAGGGGAGCGTGCCAAAACTGAGATTCCACTGCTGAGTCTAGATCAGGACTAAGTAGATAATGTCCCCAGTGTGTGTTAGCAGGATCTGGAGTAACTACAGCTGGGTGTTAATGAGACATGTAATCATGGTAATGAATCGCAGCATTTTCTAGAGAGACTCCTGCAGCAGAAATCTCCTCTGGAACGCTGTTCCAGTGCTCTCTGCGTTTGGTCCTTTCAGAACTCCTTCCCCGTTTCCTCCTCGCAACAAGTGAAAGAGTCTACATGGTTAGTTTATAAAAAGTCCAGTTACTCAGGTGGACGTTGGAGTCTTCCAGAGAGATTCCTGAATTGGAATAGAATGTGGTAAACTGTCAGTGCTGTCAGTTAACTGTACTTTCACGAGACTGACTTACAAAGAAAAAAGGGTCTTTCACTTTCGAACAGATTTGACTGAAGACTTAGTTTTTGTTTATTGAACTGTCTTCCTGTGCAGGAAGCTGAAAAGGCGATCCAATGTCTCAATGGGAAGCTGGCCCTTTCCAAGAAATTGGTGGTGCGGTGGGCGCATGCACAAGTCAAGGTAAACTTGTTGTATTCTTTAAAGTGTGAAATTAAAAATATGTTAATATCAAGGAACAATTCTTATCAATGCTGTCTTAGTCTGGCAAGATAATTTTCAGTCTGTTCTAGGGAACAAGTCTCATGGAAATAGTATTAACAATCTGTGATTCTGATATTGCCCCCTTTGTGGATAGGAGATGCATTGAAGTTCCCAGTTACTGAGTACTTTGTTTCACTTCTGAAAGCACTTACGTTGCAGCAGCTCTAATTACTTGTGACTTTCAAATACTCTGTGTGTGTGTGTGTGTGTGTGTGTGACTTTCAAAATAGATATTTCATGTCTAAAATAAATGTTTTTATTATTTGCTTTATTGCATAAACCATCAAGTTTTTTATGTTAATTTAAGCAGTACCATCTCATGTTTTAATTTCTTTGAATTCTTATCTTATTTCTCCTACAGATATTTACTATCTGGTGCTTGGTAAAGAAACTTATTTTCAAAAATTTTCTTTGCAGAGAACTGGATTGCAGGAGGAGCTGCTTACTACTATTTGCCTTTGGGTAGTTTGTTTTTAACTTGTATTGATCATCCTACATGCAGCTTTCTACCCTTTCTCTTGCCTAGTGTACTGCTGTATTTGTTTTGAATGCTAAAGAAACGGGTACCTTTGTTAAAGCAGACCATGCTGTTTTAATTATTGGCTTCAAGGGCTCCAGGCTCTTGTCAGCACATCCAAACTTGTGTAAATCCAGTCTCCATTTTCTTGAGTTCTGTAACTATTAGAGTGCCACGTGCTTCCGGATGCCTGAAGAATGATCAGGCCATAAAAGGAGCTTCAGCCAGAGGAGCGAGCGTCTGCTCAGCTGGGAGTTCGGCAGGGTAGCCCGCTGCTTAGCAGTCCAGAGTATGGCAAAGAACGTGCAAAAACAAGCAGTTCAGTTTGCATGGCATTTTCTAATGTGTGAATGGAAAGATTTAACCATGCAAAACTGGCTTATTGTAGCAAGTGTTTATTTTAGACAATACCAGTGCCGTGCTTAAGTAGTTTTAAGATGAGCAGCCAAGGCTTACCAGACGCTGTCAATTTGAGCAGCTCTGCTGAAAAACAAACCTGTTCTTGTGCCAAGCGAAACAAGGAAGCAGAACATTGCGAATAGTTCAGGAGGCCCGTTGCCCGCAGAGAAGACAGACTCACAAGCTGCTTTCTACAGAAAGGGGATGGTTCCTAACTGCTCTTGAATGCTTTTTTTTTTTTTTTCCAGCACTGCACAATTCTGTTCAGTTGTGTAGTTGGGTTACCTTCTGACTCTGCACAATGTCTGTGTGAAGGGTATAGCAATGCAGTAGAGTAATTGCCTTAAATTTTAACATCTTTGCTTTATGCCTTATAGAGAGGGGAATAGGAAGCCATAACACAGGGTAAGGCTTAAGGATCTGTAGTACGATGTGTGTAAGTATGCAGGATCAGAGTCTACGTTCCATGTTGACGCTGAACAAACATCACGGTTAGGATTTATTTTAGTGCATGGCTACCAAAATCTTTCGTAGCAAAAACTTCACAAAATCTGAGGCGACGTTAATCCAAGTTTAAAGCGCGTCTGCGGGCAAATGTTTATTTGATTGTAATTCTGCTTTGCTTTAATACTTGGTCTCTTATTTGCAGAGATATGATCATAATAAAAACGAGAAGATTCTTCCAATCAGTCTGGAGCCATCTTCCAGCACGGACCCACCCCAATCTAACCTAAGGTAGGAGACTGGGCAGGTGAAGCGTGACCAAATGGTGGGGGTGGCAGGGGACAAACTTCTTGTATTTCTGTAAGATCTAGAGCTGGCGTTATCTGTGTGCTAAAAATCTAAAACCACCTTTACTGCCACTTTAAAAGGGCAGCATGCTGCTAAGTAACTTGTTTAATGTGGGACGCTCTTGAGAATTCATACATGTTTTCTGATATGAGAAACTATGGAGGCGTTATGGAGGAAAAGAGGTAAGATGAGGAACTGGGAACGTGTAACGCTGCAGCTCATTCGGCCGGAATGCGGCTGCATGCTGCTTCATAGGAATTTCACTAAGGGGTTCTGCCTCTGTTGGTTCCCAGCAGTTGTGGCAGAAGCATTGCGACAGACCGACTAGGGAGGCAGTAATCTCAGCACGTGTCTAAAAACACATCCCTGCCTCCCATGAGATCTAGAGCTTTAAAATATCCTGAGTTAGGAAAATGTGTCTTCTCCTCATCTATCTGAAAGCACTGAGTCAGAAAATTACTAGCCAGTTCTTAACAGGAATGCTGGATTATAAAAGAGATTGAGATTCACACTTTGTTATGGGAAGGGTAGATAATTCTCTTGAACATCCCAGATTAAGCAGAAATCTGTAATGTGGTATTTCACTGTACTAATTTGATTAAGCAAAATGCTTGAGTGAGGATTTCTTTCATAATGGTAAAACTTTAAGACAAATTCACAGTAATACTTCATATTAAACTAAAAGCGTCTTGCCAGCGTTAAGGCCAGAAGATCTTGTTCTGTGTGGGATTTGGCTGAATTTCCCAACCCCTTTGTTTACCTAAACCACATATCCCTGGTTGGTTGAAAGGGTATGTGAATTTTCTCTGCGTTCTGTCAGTGGAATGCTATAAGGAAGCAGGACCGGGGATAATTAATTTGCCTGTGGATAAAATGAGCTTGAAATTCAGAAGCGGTACTGACAGTATAAAGTAACGAACGGAGAGACTTGAGTCCTATATGTTGTTAGCTCTGTCACTGGCACAAAGGAGTTGTTTCAGTGAGGATGGATGTTATGAGAATCTGTACTGGAGAAGGGAATGTTCCTCGGTCCATGCCCATTAGAGGATTGTTAATAACAAAAGTCCAAGGAATTTGGGGTGTAACCTAGGATAGCTTCTCCCTTTGGGATAAACTCTGGTAATGTTGAAATAATGTTTCTTCCTGACCTAATTAGAGTCTGGGGTTTTCCCATCCCAAGCGATCTTGCAGCTTGGAGGAAGTCTGGCTTTCATTTCTCTGCTCTTTCCAGCAGCCTCGTCTGAGCTGCGCTCTGCTGCACATGCTCAGACCTCCTTAAATTACATCACTTTTCATGAAGTAGGAAGCCTTTTAGTGTACTCATCTGGCTCAGAGTCCTCAAGAAAGTGCTGAGTAGGTGCAAGGACCGTTATTTTGTGGTGCTGTGATAGATCTTGGAGGACCTTTCCTAGGCAAATCCATGCTGAGGTTTCAAGTGAAATAGTGTGGGCCTTAAGCGGTAGATTCCTGCTTCCCACCTTTACGCTGCTCATGAAGGTAGTGACATGGGCTGCCTAGCCCCTCCTGGTGTACCTGAGTATTCAGATGTCAAAAAAACCCCTCTGGATTGCTGTACTCTGTTTAGGAAACTAGGAGCAAGCTCAATTTCTCTTCTGCTTTTCCTTTCCAGTGTCAGTGCAAAAATAAAGGCCATTGAAGCCAAGCTGAAAATGATGGCAGAAAATCCAGATGCAGAATTTCCAGCAACGCCTGTTTATTCTTACTTCAAACCACCAGAAAAGAAAAGGACTACTCCTTATTCCAGAGCTGCCTGGAAATCTAGAAGATGATGCTTATGAGTGGATAATGGTAGCAAGAAACACTGCTTTATATACCTGGAATCTTCCAATGCTTTTGTACTTTGTATAGTGAGAAGGATACTGCCACCTGGGCACAACATCACTGAATACGGCACAGTGTTTTATAACACCTTAGGTGGCCTGCTGAATACTCCTTATTGCCAGTGTAGCTTCACAGCTGAACGCTGACCAGAAAAGTAGGTTCCATTCAAAGCCTGGAATGAACACCCAGACAACCCAGACAATTTTTGTTAGTGTGCGTTCAATAGCGAGACTAGAAACAGTAACCAGTGTATGGAGTAAAGCACATCCAAAAATGTTGTGTTTAACTGATTACTTCTTAAAGTGTTTTTAAACAAAGAGTATTCCACTTTGTGTGTGTTGTTGTTTTTGTGTTTTTTTTTTTTAGTGGAGGGAAAGGACTTGGTTACGAGTGACATTCTGTAGTTACCATGGAAAGCTCTTTTTTCATCTCAATACAACTCATTTAAAATAGATTTTGCAACAATTCTAGCAACTGTACTTTTGCAATATTTATATGCACCGAAGCAAATTAGTTTTGCCTTTTGATTTGCTTGCTTTAAGATCAAGTTGGTCATGACACAACACAGATATTTTCATTGAGGTTGTAGGTATGTGCCTCTGTGGTGGAATTAGTAAATGTACACACCACTGAGGTCCGTTCTGTGCTGTAAGCTTCTGAGTGCAGCAGTGGCATATCTAGTGTTCCCATTCAGTAATCCCCTTTAGTGGTAGTTCTTCATAAACCAGATGTGACAGCGTGAGAATAACATTGCTGCCTCAAAGACATCTGTCAGGCACATGACCTCAGCATTTGCCCACCAACCAGTCTGACTTCTGTTTTTTGCTGGCTGGTAAAGATGGTTGATTATGTCTGTTGGTGTAATTTGAGTGGCACAAGTGTTTTGGGTGAAATGATGCTACTGTATGCTTGAGGATTATCTGTAGAAGGTGTTAAATTTACAAGTCTAATGGATAGCATTTTGCTTAAATCATCAGATATTCAGCATGTTCTCCTCCCTAAATGTGCTCCGCAAAATTGAAAGGTCTGGGGAAAGACCGTTGTCTGGCAGCGTGTTCTCCTTTGCGTGCATAGCACTGAGGACGGTGCGCGCGACAGGGGTGTTGGAGAACGTGCACTCGGGTACAGCGGATATTGTTTTGATTTTTGCCGATGTCCCGTTTATCGCTTGAGTCCTTTCAGTGGTGAATCTTCACCTCGCCAGTCCCTCTCGAGCTGCTTCACCAAACCGATGAACAACGGTCTCGGAGAAGAGGAGAATATAACATTGAAGCAGCCCCTGGTTCCTCTACGCAGATGTAGCTCTCTTGTCTAGCAAAGTAGGGTTTGTGTTCCTGAAGCGGTACGCCTGTCTTACAGGGCCGAGCACGCTTCCTGCTTCCGAACGGAGTATCTAGAATCAATCTGTATGTGTGCATGACGGATGGATTGTTAAAAGCCTGAATTGTTTAAAAAGTAGGTCTCTTGCTGTTGAATATTTACTTTCTCATTTTCTTTGGATACCTGACTAAAGAGAAAAGTTGTGTTCTTTGGAGTTTGTATCCCTGCGAATGACAATTACACCCATTTACATTCCTCTATGAACAGCTTGTGTTTTGTTCTTCTTATGTGGTCTAACATTTGTATTCTTCGGGATTTATATCGGCATTATTTAAAACTCATTCCTATTTTCAATAGGAATTTTAAAAATAACTAAATTCAGGTCAGGTGCATGGTTGTGTTCCCTTCAGAAACATACTTTGATATTTATTTGTATTTAAATACAATTTGTTGACATTCTTACAGCTCTAAATAAATATTTAAAATGCATTTTTTTCCTCCAGGAAAGTGAGGGTGATGAGCCGGACGTGAGGGGTGGTAAACGCTCGGCCTGAGCCGAGGTCCGCTGATACAAATCTGCGTACAATAGCGGTAGTCTTTTGCACTGCCGCAGTCGCTAACAGAAGTGCCTTGTGTATCTTTTGGCCAGACTCAGACCTGGGGGAGGCTTATTGCAGGTCCGTGTTTGTGTCCGTCATTCCCGTTGCCGCCAGCCTGGCAGGCGGTCGTGCCGCTCGCGCTTCCCAGGAGCGCTGTGGTCTGGAAGGCCCCGCGCCCCTTCGGCAGCGGGCTGGCGTGAGCGTAGCAAAACCAAGGAGTTTCTAACCCTGGATCTGGGAGGAGGTAAATACTCGGTAATGCTCTTCATGAGCGTCGGCACTGGGGCTTTACGTATCGACCATCATAAAATGTCTTTGAAAAGCACCTGGAAACATCGCGTCCCTACACCTTTCGTGGAGGACGTGGCGTGCTCAGGAGCTGTAAGTATGGAGGTTTGCAGGCTGGTTGGGTGAGGGAGACCCGGGCTTTGCCCTCGGCTCTCGCTCTCGCGAGGGCCAGGCTGGTGGCTGCTCCTTGCCCTGGCTCGGTGCTCCTGTCCCGTCAGGGGTTTCTCCTGTACCGCTGTTTCCAGGGAAGGCAAGGTGGGGACGCCGAGGACAGCGGTCGTGGTGTCCACGGTTCGCTTGTTTTTCTCAGTCTGTGAACAATCTTTGTGCTTATGGTGAGACTCACTCCCCTAGGACAAATACAAATTGTGCTTTTCATCATGGGCGCGGATGAAATACCTGCCCCAACATCGGAGGTTTCTGCTGCTGCGCGCGGAGATGCAGCCTGCTCGCAGCTCCTCGCGCGCCGGCTCGGGCGGGAGTGGGGCAAGAGCCGGGACGCAGTCGGTGCTAGTACGTGGCCAGCGGGCCGGTTCGCCCTCCCCGAGCGGGGCGCGGGTGTGTTTGTCCCTGGGCCACCCTGAGGTAGGCAGGCGCCCGACGGGGCTCGGCCATCTCCCTGCCTTCGGGGTAGCGATAGCAAGCGGCTCGCCGGCCCGGGGGGAAGGTTTGATGGCGGGGCCGGGGCAAGGCTGCGCCTGGGCTGGCGTTCCCCTGCCCCCGAGTCAGAGCAGGCTTTGCCGGCCCGTGCCGCCTGGCTTTTCTGAGCGTACAAAAAGCCACCAGTGTCGCTTTGCGGTGTGCGGTGGCCGTTACAACCCGGCATCGTTCTTGGGTGCAAACAGAAACCTTTTTGCCTTGTTCTGGCCAGGGCTGTGCAGGGGGCAGACGGCTTTCGGGGCTCCGTCCGTGACAACTCCTACGTGCTTTTCCGGAGCGCTAGCGGCTCGTTCAGACCCTGTTCGTTTGGGCGAGTGGTTTAAATTGTTCTTTTCCAGCGTTGCTCCTCAGCACTTGTCTGTGCTCCTCCCGCCGCTCCGTCTTCCCCGTGGGTCGCTCCGCGGAGGCCGGGGATGGAGGGGAGGATCTGCTGGCAGGCCTTAGGCTGAATTTCCTAGGGTTTTCTTGGGCTTTCTTACAACCTCAATGTTTAAACCTAACGTCTCGTATTTATTCTAAAATGGCTTTCATCTGATTTCCCTCTCGGTTAACAATTTAGCTGTCAAAATCAATAACGGCGAGTATCCATCCCCAGCCTCCATCAGCTCACGTTACGGCCCGACAATTACTTCATGGCGGAGCGGCTGCTGGGGCTTTTGCCGGGGAATTATCAGGTTACTGCCGGAGCCCGGGCAGAGGCGGGCGGCCCGGCCCGGCGGCGGTGGGCGCTGCCGGGGTGCGCGGCCGGGCCGGGCCGTGCGCCCCGTCGGGGCGGGCAGCGCGCACCGCCGCTGGGGCCCGGCCCGGGGGGGGGGGGGGGGGGGCGGGCGGTGCCGCCGCAGGTAGCGGGGCCCGGCGGGGCGGGCGGCCCCGGCGCTGCGGGCGGGCGGGAGGGAGGGGGGGGGCGCCGCTTCCTGCCCGGCCCGCGGCCGCCCCCGGCGGGCAGCGCGGAGCGCGGAGCGGGGCCGCCCGCTCCCGCCCTTCCTGCCGCGGCCGCCCCAGCGCAGCGCGGAGCGCGGCGGCGGGCGGAGCGGGCGCGCCCGCCCCATGCACCGGAGCCATGAGGGCGGGCAGCCCCGCGGGCCCGGCCGCCGCGCCCCGGCCGAGCCGGGCAAGGTGAGCGCCGCTGCCGCCGTCGGGCGGGCCGGGCCGGGCCGGGCCGGGGCCGCCCCGGCGGAGCCGCCGCGCCGGGGCCGGGGCCGGGGCCGGGGCCGGGGCCGGGGCCGGGGCCGCTCGCAGCCTCCCGCGCCGAAGGGGAGGATTTTTCCATCCCGGCGCTTTCTGGGGCGTTTTGTGCTCGGCGGAGGGAGAGGGGGAAGAATTTCGATTTTTAATTACTACCATTAAAAAAATCAAATTTGCAATTCTTTGGGTGGCCTGATGGATTCCCTGATTGACAGCCGGAATTGACACTCTGGGTACCTCTTATCTCGGGCATTTACGGCAATTTCTAATTGCAGGTAGTTTGTGGGGTTTTTTCAGCGCTTTGGCTCGCATGGGAACCGAGCGATTACTTCAAGAGGCCCGGGTTAAGTGCAGGCAGGGAGAGAATTCAATCCACATTCAAATTGCTTCATTAAAGAGACGCAGCTTTTGTTGCAAAGGATTTAAATGGCCACTAGAAAGTTCTTATTTATTGTTTTGAGGCGGTTTATATAGGGTGCCCCGCGCTCGCCCGGCGCATGGAGCCGCAGCCTCCTTCTCCCGCTCTCTCCCGCAAGGTGATGCCGCCGGAGCCGCTGCCCAAGGCGAGCGCCCGCTGCCTCGACCCGCACGCCCGCGCCATGGTAAGCGGGGCCGGGGCTGCGGGAGCCGTCGGGATCCGCCGGGAGCCGCCGGGCCGGGGCTGCGGGAGCCGTCGGGATCCGCCGGGCCGGGGGCTGCGGGAGCCGTCGGGATCCACCAGGAGCCTCCGGGCCGGGGGCTGCGGGAGCCGTCGGGATCCACGGGGAGCCGCCGGGCCGGGAGCCGTCGGGATCCGCCGGGCCGGGGCTGTGGGACCGGCCGGGGCTGCGGGAGCCGTCGGGAGCCGCCGGGAGCCCGGGAAGCGCAGCGCCGGGCACGGCCGGGTCCCGTCTCACCCCCCGCCCCCCCCGCGGTGTCCCCGCAGTCGCAGCCCGACGGGGAGCCGCTGCCCGGCGCCCTGGACAAGGAGGACGCCCGCTCGGCGCCCAGCACGCCCTCCACGCCGTCCGTCTGCTCCCCGCCGTCCTCCTCCTCGTCCACGCCGTCGGCCGGCAAGAACGTGTGCTCCAGCTGCGGGCTGGAGATCCTCGACCGGTACCTGCTCAAGGTGAGCGGCGGCGGCGGGCGGCGGGCGGCGGGCGGCGGCGGCGGGCGGCGCCGGGTCTCAGCCGGCCCCTTCTCTGCCCCAGGTGAACAACCTCATCTGGCACGTCCGCTGCCTGGAGTGCTCCGTGTGCCGCACCTCGCTGCGCCAGCAGCACAGCTGCTACATCAAGAACAAGGAGATCTTCTGCAAGATGGACTACTTCAGGTAGGGCTGCGCGGGGCTGCTGCGGGTGCTGCTGCGGGTGCTGCTGCGGGTGCTGCTGCGGGTGCTGCTGCGGGTGCTGCGCGGTGCTGTGCGGTGCTGTGCGGGTGCTGCCGCGGATGCTGTGCAGGGCTATGCGATGCTGCGCGGGTGCTGTGCGGGTGCTGCGCGGCGCTGCCGCGGGTGCTGCGCGGGGCTACGCCGTGCTGCGCGGGGCTGTGCGGGGCTATGCGGTGCTGCGTGGGGCTGTGCGGGTGCTGCGCGGCGCTGCCGGCCGGGGCTCCGGGGCAGCTCCGCGGGGCTTCGCGCTCATCTTCCCTCCAGGCGAGGGAAGGTCGGATCCTGCGCGGGTGCTGGTGGGGGGGGGGGGGAAAGGCTGAAAGAGCTTTAGAGCCGCAGGCAGAGAGGCGTCCGCGGCTGCTCGGCAGCAGACGGGGCCCCTCGGCGGGGATGCGGAGGGAGGGAGCTGGGCCCGGCCGCCCCGGCTCGCTGCGAGCATCTCGGCCCCGGCGCGCTCCTCTCCCCAGCCCCTCGCCGAAGCAACTGCCGAGCTGCCTTATCCCGGCTTTTGTAAAGAAAGGGAATATGTATCTAGCTGGCTGCAAGGTGACGCGGTTTTTTAAAACCACCTCTTGCCGTGGAAGGGCACCAGAAGTGATAAAGCCGCGGTGGCGGTGGCATGTTAAAGAACTGAACCAAATTCCCGGCAGCGCGAGCCGCTCTGCCTGGCGTTTGGGCAGGGTTAAAGCCTGGCCTCGGTGGGGGACTCTCTGGGTGCTTCTCGGCTCGGTTTAGACCCGCGGTGTCCTGAAGCAAGGTGATATTTCTGGCTTTGACACTCTCTTCTGATTATAAACCTTAAACCGTGAAATCTCCCAAGAAAAGAGAGGCAGAGAGGATGGAGGATTTCTGAGCTCTTCATTAGGGTTTAAATAATTATCCGAGCCCCCAGCTCTGACTCTTCCCCATCTCGGCACGACGAGGAAATATGGTTTGCCCCCAGGAGGAAGGGGAAATTCAAGGCAGGAAATGAGAATGACCCTGGCGGGGAGCGGGGCGCCGGGCAGCTCCGTCCCGCCGCTGCCGCGCTGCCCTTTCGGGCGGTTTTCGGGGGGGGGGGAAGCGCTCTAAGCAGGGTGCGCGCTGAAGAAGAGGAGGAAATTGTTTTATATTCCTGTGGTGCTCGCTACTGCAAGGGTCTCCAGCTCCCTCCTAAATTATGGGCCGGCCCCTGGGGCCGCTGCGCCCCGCTCGCAGGTGCGCGGCGCGGGGCGGCCGCGGGGTCTGCGCTCGGCGGAGGCGGCCGGCTCGGGGCCCCGGGGCCGCCGCGCCGGGCTGGGCTCCGTCCTGAGACCCCGCGCAGCTTTGGGTCCTCGGGGGCTGTTTTGTTGGAAAACTGTAGTTTTCGGTCGTTTCACCAAAATCTCCTCCTCCCTCGGCAAGGAGCTTTCGGCAAGTCTAAGGCACCGTTGTGCCGTTCCAGAGCGCTTCCAGCGCTTCTCGTTAACTAGTAACCGTTCCGATGTCATTAACGGTTTTGTTTCAATGAAAGCTCTTTCCCATCGCTGTTTTAAAGTAGCAAACTGAGCCTTTCAGTCGCCTTTGAGACGCGCAGTGAACAAATTCGGTGGGAAATAAATGATTTTAGACAGAAAATCCTGGCGGAGCACCCTGCGCGCAGGTGCCTGCGCGCCCCGCGACGGGCGCAGCCAGGCGCCGGGTGCCGCGGCCGCGACGCCAACCGCAAACGAAAACCGCGGAGGGCTCCGCGGGGCGCGCGGCCGGCTCTGCCGGCGGCGCGCAGGGGGTGGCGGCCCCCGAACCTGCCTTGCCTGGCGCGGAAAAAGAGCTTTTTTATTGTTTGGAGAAGGGGGGGAATTTTGCTCTCGGGTCGCAGCGCCGGGGACCGGCCGGGCCGGCCGTTGCGCGCCGCTGCGCGCTGCCCCTCGGCGGCGCCCGGGCTCGCGGCGCGGGGAGGTGCGCTGAGTGCGCGCGGGCTCAGGCGGCGCCGGCGGCTCCCCGCGCAGCCCGGTCCCGCCGCGGCCGCGGGGCCCAGGCGTCCGGGCGGGGGGGAGCAGCCCGGCTCGGCTCGGCTGGGCTCGCAGCAGCCGCCGCCGCCGGGCCGCTCCGCGGTGATGGCTGCGCCGAGCAGCCCGGAGCCCGGCTCGGCCCCGCCGCCCCCGGCTGCGTCTCCCCTCTCCCGGCCGGGGGGCGAGTGTCCCCCCAGCCCCCAGGCTGGCGAAGGCGCCCGTGAGCCTGACGCCCGGCTGGCGCCGTGGGCACCCGTGCATGGCAAAAGCCGACCCTTTAGAGCCCCCCCTCTGCCCCCCCCTCCTTTTTTCAGCAGATGAAGCGTGTTCGTTAAGAGCAGAGCAGCGAAGCCGGCGCAGCACGTGGGGGGCTCGTGCGCCGAGGCGGACGGCGGGACGCGCGGGGGGCCCGGCACCCGTCGGCACCCTCCCCGGGCAGCGAAGCGCCGGCCGGCCGAGGGGAGCGGCGCTCGCCGGCACCCGGCTGCGGCCTTCGCCCGGCCACCATCGGGCGCCCGCCAGCGGCACGTGCCCCGGTCAAGGCCGAGGTCTCGGGCCGGATGCGCGCATCCGCCGCCGGCAGCGCCCGGCGGCCTCGTGCCCGCCTTAGCAGGGGTCCTTGCGGCAGGCGGCTCGCGGCGGCCCCGCGGGCAGGGACCGCGGCCAGCGCCGGCGGCGGCGGCGTCTTCCCCGCAGGGTCTCCCGCGGGGCCGGGGAGGGCCGCGCGGCTCCCCCACGGCGGCACCTCGCCTCTTCCCGCGCTTCCCCGCGTGCGAACACCGTTCGCTCCCCCACGGCAGCTGCCCAGGCCGGCGCCGGCCCCCGGCCCGAGAGCCCTGTCCGTGCCGCCCGGCCCCCCGAGCCCTTCGACTCGCAGCAGCGATCGCTGCTTCGAAATAAAAAATGAATGCAGCTCTTTTGTTTGTGCGTGTGCAGAGAGGAGCTGGCCCGGCGTCAGCGTGCAGCGCTCCCATCTGAAGCGAATTAGCGAAGTCTCTGAGCTGAGGCTGAGCCGTTTCAGCCCAGCGCTGTCCTCTCCAGGGCCGCCCTGCTTGCTTTTTCTTTTTCTTTTTTTTTTTTCCGCCTCTTTTTGGTCAACTCTGGTCCAGCTGAAAAATTCAACCCTTTTCCTTTCCTCCCGGATAGTTTTGCAATTAGTAATGGCAGCGTCGGGCAGGCTCGGCGCCGGCGCGGAGGCGCTGCGGGCGCTGGGGCCGCTCCGCGCCGCCGGGCCGGGCCGGGGCTGCGGCGCGTGGGGCGCCTGCGGCCGCCTCGACGGCCGAGCGACGGCGGCAGTGCTCGAGCGGCAGTCGGGGCCGGGCGGGTTTGGGGGGGCTCCGCCGGAGCAGCGCCCACCCGGCCCCCGGCTCTGCCGCCGCTGCCGCCGCTGATTTTTCTTTTCATTTCATGTAATTGTTTTTTTTTTTAAACAACAGTAGGAATAAAACGGCGCGGGAGCAGGCGGGCGCGTGGAGGAGGCTCCTCCGCCGCCGCCGTCCCGAGCGCCTGGTCCGCCCCCGCCCGACAAACGCGGCTTTTCAGGCGCCGAGCCGGGGCCCAGCTCTCGGGCGCGCGGCGCCGGCCGCCGGCTCTGCGCTGGGCAGCTCTCTGGCGCAAGCAGATCGGCTGCGCGCACCGTCGCCTCGCAGCGAAGGGACCCCCCTTCCGCGCCGGCCCGCGCTGCGGCCGAAAACAGATGTTTCGGTTTATCGGACTAGGGGAAAAGCGGCTCTAACGGCGTTTCCATCCGAGTGTCGTGTTGCCGGTTATCAAAATAAAAAGGCCATGAACGCGGGAAGTGATTCACTCCGCCGCATGACCCCAGCGCTCGCCTGCCTCTGCCTGCCCCGGCCCCGGGCGCTGTCCTGTCCGGCGGTGCGTCCCCGTCCGGTGGTGCGTCCCCGTCCCACGTGGCAGTGCGTCCCCGCGCGATGGAGCATCCCTGTCCTGCGTGGCGGTGCATCGCCATCCCGCGCGGTGTGTGTCCCTGTCCAGTGGTGCATCCTCATCCCCGTCCGGCGGTGCGTCCCCGTCCGGCGGTGCGTCCCCGTCCTGCATGGCGGTGCGTCCCTGTCCGGCGGTGCGTCCCTGTCCGGCGGTGCGTCCCCGTCCTGCATGGCGGTGCGTCCCCGTCCGGCGGTGCGTCCCCGTCCCGCAGGACTCTGCTCCGTCCCCGGCCCCGCGCCGGCGGGTGCCGCCTCCCCTCTCACCCCGACTTTCCCCTCTTCCCGCAGCCGCTTCGGTACCAAGTGCGCCCGCTGCGGCCGGCAGATCTACGCCAGCGACTGGGTGCGGCGGGCCCGCGGCAACGCCTACCACCTCGCCTGCTTCGCCTGCTTCTCCTGCAAGCGGCAGCTCTCCACCGGCGAGGAGTTCGGCCTGGTGGAGGAGAAGGTGCTCTGCCGCATCCACTACGACACCATGATCGAGAACCTCAAGCGAGCGGCCGAAAACGGTACGGGGCGCGCGGAGATGCCGGCGGGCAGCGCCGGGCCGGGCCCTGCAGAGGGGCTAATCCTGCCCTGGCACCCGGAGTCGGTGAGACGGGAAAGCTGGCGGGGGGACAAGCCGTCCCCGGGGCTTGGCAGCGGCCCCCGGGCCGGCCCCCCGGCGAGCCCCACGCCGCCGGGACGGCGCAGCCCAGCAGCTCACTTCCACCTTCCTGGCGGCCCGACGAGGCTCGGCCTTCGCCGGGGCTGGCCGAGAGCTGCCGCGTGCTGGCAGGGCGGCAGGAGGCGGCCCGGGCTCCCCGCTAGCCCGGCTGGCGCTGCGGGAGCCCAGGCTGCGCGAGGGGCCGCTGGGCCCGGGGCGGCCGCAGAGCCTCAGCCCCGGCGGGGGCATCGGGGCCTCTGAGCAGCTCCTCTTCTCCCGAGGAGCTGAGGCAGCTTGAAGTCATTGAAGCGTCGACTTCAAACGACCATCATTAGGCTTCAGAGTTAAAATCGCCAGCAATAAATGCTGCTGCCGACTCGGGGCCCCCGTGGTGCCCGCTCGGCCCTGCGGCGGGCTCTGCGCTCCCGGGGCACCGGGAGGGGGTCTGGGGAGGCGGGTGACCGCGGTCTCCGGCAGCCGGAGGAGCGGGAAGCCGCGCCGGGCAGCGAGGGCCGTCCTCGGCCAGCGCCGGGCGCTCTGCGGGGCGGCGGGCTCGAGGGGCCGGGCTGCGCCGGGGAGGACGCGCCGCGGCCCGGCCCGGCCCGCGCGGGAGCTATCAGCAACCTGACGTGCAAATAATCAGCGTTTCTGCTGCCGGGGCTGGGCAGCGCCGCGCGCGGCCGAGGGGCCGGGGGCGCCGCCGGGGGCCGCGCCGCCTGCGGAGCCGGGGGGCCGCCCGCCCGCCCGCCCCGGTAATCACCCAGCGATTTCGCCGGCACATGAGGTTTTACATGCAAGGAAAATAAACAGCTGTTGCCCCAGTCGCAGTCCCATTCATCACCCCGAGGGAAGGAGTCAAACCCTGCGAGAAAGTCCTTCAACTCCAGCCAAGACAATCGGCGGCCGGTCCAGCTCGCCGCGCGGCCGCCGGCTGAGCCGGCGCATCCCGGGGCCGGGCCGCGCGCCGCTGCCCGGCGCCTCCTGGGGCGCTTGGCCGTGCCCCGCGCCGGCCGGGCGCCGAGGGGCCCCGCTCTCCCCGTCTGCTGCGCCCGCCGCGTCCTGCCGGCTCTGCTGGGGAAGGGGCCGCCGGGGCGCGCCGGCCCCCGAGGGAGGGTGCCGTGCTGCGCTGGGGGGGGGGCACGCGGGGGCCCGGCCGCCCTTCGCCCCGGGGCGCCCCACCGTCGCGCGGAGAGGCGGTTTGCAGCGCTCGGGTTTCCGACCCGTAGCAGCCCCGTCGCTGCCCTGGCCGGGGCGGGCAGGCAGCGCGCTTTCGGCAAGCTCTGCCCCCGCCTTTCCCACCGCTGGGCGCCCGCCGTCACCGCTTCTCTCCCGCAGGCAACGGGCTCACGCTGGAGGGGGCCGTGCCCTCGGAGCAGGACAGCCAGCCCAAGCCCGCCAAGAGGGCCCGCACCTCCTTCACCGCCGAGCAGCTGCAGGTAGCGGGGCCGGCCGGGGCGGCGGGCAGCGGCGCGCCTGCCCCCGCCGCCGCCCGGCCTCACCGCCCGCTCCCTCTGCCCGCCAGGTCATGCAGGCGCAGTTCGCTCAGGACAACAACCCCGACGCCCAGACGCTCCAGAAGCTCGCCGACATGACGGGGCTGAGCCGCAGAGTCATCCAGGTGAGGCCCCGGCCCTTCTCCAGTCTTCTCTCTTGCGCCGCGCAGTGAAAAAAAAGACGCTGCCCCCAGCCTGCCCGAACCAGTTCAAGAAAACTGCCTGCGACACGCCGCCCGGCGCCCCTTTGCTTCGTCGCGGCACACCAGGCCGGCCCGCCGCCCGGCCTCTCGCCGAGAGCGGCCCCGGGCGCGAAGGCGCTCGGCCCCCTGCCCCGCGCGGCCGCCGGGAGCCGGCCAAGCGAGCCTGCCCCGCGAGAGGTCGAGCCTGAGGGGCTGCCAGACCAACGACGTTTTGCAGCCCCGGGAGAAGCTCGTGGAGATCCCGGCAGCGGCTGCAGCAAAGTCCCCGGGCTCGGGCTGCGTACGAGGGAAGGGAAAGCAAAACGGCAGGGGCCGGGATAAAAATGTGTGCAAATCCCTGTGCAAATCCCAGCTTGCAGTTCCCGCAGTCGTCCCAGCTGTGGCCCCTGCTGCAGTTCGATTCCTCACTTTACTGTTCTGCTAACATACTTTCTGAATACAATAAGAAACACGAACAATTAAAGCGAACTTGGAGCTTTCATCCAGGATCGTCTTGCCAAAGACTCATCTAAATTTCTGGTGTGTGAAAATCTGGCTCACGTCTCAGTTATTGAGATCCTTCAATTAGCTAAAGACCAAGTATTTTTTAATGTGGACATTTTTTAAAGGTGCTTTGGGCAGGAAACAATTTGTCAAAGGCTTGCGGCTGTTTCCTTCGCTGCGATCCAGTCCGCGCGGCCTCCGGGAGTTTCCCTTCGCCGCGAGCTGTCGAACGCTTTTACTCCCAGCTATCTTCAGAAATTAAAACATAAGAAAGAAAACAGAAAACCTGGCATTAAA
This sequence comes from Struthio camelus, assembly GCF_040807025.1. Taxonomy (NCBI): domain Eukaryota; kingdom Metazoa; phylum Chordata; class Aves; order Struthioniformes; family Struthionidae; genus Struthio; species Struthio camelus. The sequence continues at coordinate 2,431,897 of NC_090961.1, forward strand.
AACAACAACAAAAAGGCAACTGAGCCCCCCAGGTTTTAGCTCGACAGCAGAATCCCCTAGCTGTTCTTCCAGCTAAAAGGCGTGAGCTTTGGTAAGGATCAGTCAGCTGGAACAGGTCTGTATCCTATGACCCTGACCTTCATTTTCTCTGCTTTAGCGTTGTGCTGGCACGGTTTTCGAATGTGATAAAACATCAGTGATTAACACGACATCAGGATTATCTTCCCTAAAGGCCTATCTTCTCCTAGTCTGAGCTTTTCCTTGGTTTTGTGCCCCTTTGTCTCTTACCTTGTCTACTCAGATGTAGCCCTCAGCTGATCAGAGCAGGGCTCTTAGGCCAGGCTAGCTGGGTTTGAAGGTTAAAGTCCAAGTAAGACTCGCCCAAATCCTTCATGCCCGAGTTACTGCTGCAATGGAGGACCTGTAGAGAGCCCGCTCTGGCCGTGGATGGGCAGGAGAGCACTAGCAAGAAATTATTTCAGTGTTCAGATTTCTGACTACGGCTGATTCCCTTTGAACGAGATAGTCGTCTTGGGGTCTTTGCAAATGAGCGTGTTTCGGACCAAATATCTCTTCACCCAGATAGTGGTTGTTTCTCTCGGTGTTTCAGGTTTGGTTTCAAAACTGCCGAGCACGCCATAAAAAACACACGCCGCAGCACACGGTGCCGCCCTCTGGAGCACCCCCATCCCGCATCCCCTCCTCGCTCCCCGATGACATTCACTACTCCCCCTTCAGCAGCCCGGAGAGGGCCAGGATGGTAACCCTGCACGGCTACATCGAAAGTAAGCGGGGCTGGAGGGAGGGTCGCCGCCCAAGGCCGGGATGGGCTCTGGTGCCGGGTGGGCTTGGTCTGGCCGGGAGCAGCGGGATGCTGGGCTGGGAGCTGGTGACAGCGCGTTGGGCATGCCCGTGCTCATGGGCACCAGTGGTGCGTGCATTCTTCCATTTCATGGCCTGAAAGACTTTGCCCTTTGGGGAGTTTTGAAGGGCCCCTTGACTGGGAAGTCCCAAATACCTCTTCCTTGAGGATGCCTCATCCCCAAGGGAGACACCGCATTGGTTTTACTTTATTGGTCATTATCTCTCCTTATGTTCTCTTTTGTCATGGAGAACGGGCATGACCGGGGCTTGTTTAGCTTGGTAGTCAGGTGCTCACCTTCCTGTTCACAAGACCAAAGTTGCTTTTTCTAATAATTCCCGGTGGCAAGGAGTCACTGCCCAAGCGGGGGACAGCTCTGGTCCCTGCTGGTTTGCCAGGCTGGAGCATTTCAGTTACGTGGGACTTGCAGGCTTCCCCCTCACCCACCCGGGTCTCAGGGAAACGCTGCTCCTGTTAAGCCTCTGCTTGATCTACCAGCTACCTCTCACGGGTGCCCTGAGATGTTCCTGGCCTGGGAGCCCGCCGCGGAGGCTGGAGGGCTTGTGCCATTGGCAGCAACAGAGGCTGAAGCCTCTTCTCATCCACAGGTCAGGTACAGTGTGGACAAGTGCACTGCAGACTCCCCTACACCGCGCCGCCGGTGCACCTCAAAGCGGACATGGAAGGACCACTATCTAACAGGGGTGAGAAGGTAATTGCAGTCCCTGTTTCAGGCTTTGGGCTCAAACCTCAGTTGTAGCAAAGATTTTTTTGTATCGTGTCATTGCCGCTGCCTCCTTTTGACCACATCACTGCTTCTCCATAGCCTTGGGCAGCTGTCAGCAGTTTGTCTGTGTCTGCTTTATTTTGGTGGCCCTAGATTGATGTGCCAACTGCTGATAAAAATGCTGTCAATTTGTTCTTCACTGAATACTCCTCCTTGTTGGGATGTGCTGGGATGCTCTGCTTGGATTCCTGGAAGTATTTTGATATCTTCCTGCCTGAACTCCTCTTTATCTTCCCTTTCTATATGGCAATGCGCTTCCTTCTCCTGCTCGGTTACTCAGCTCTCGGAGCACTCTGTCAATGCTAACAGTGAACGGCTGTTAATAACTGAGCAGGGAGGACCTTTGCCATGTGCTGACTTTCCAGTTTTCCATGAGTTAACATGAAAGATACATTTCTTGGGGATTCCAGTATTGCTTAAAAAATAACAACTGCCTGTTACAAGGTCTTTAGGAGAAATGTTATTTCGCAACCTCTGGCTAGGAAACACTATTGCATATCAATATTTTTCTGTTGAACACTCAGTATTTGTCCTTTCTAACACACAGTTCATTTCACTTCTGAAACTGCATATCCATGCTTAGGCTCAGAAGACTTTATTTAGGAATCCAGTTAAGTGGCTTCATTTTGAAAAACATGGAGCATTTGGCAACTGTTTTTGTTTCAGCTTTTGTCTTTACTTTTAGAAGTTATCAGCTTTCCTCTTTCCACATCTCTCTCTATTCAGTGCAGCAACCCTAGATTATTGAGTGCTGTTTTGATAAGCACAAGCAGGGGCACAGCAAAGTTACTTTTTCAGTTTAAATGCTACCATTTTATCATGATATCTACACAACAAAAACTTGAGATTTTCCAAAAAATTATACCATGGCCTTGGTCCTGATTCTGTCATTCAAAGAAACTTCATTGCGGCGACTAGTTTCTGTCATTTAAATGCAGCTACGTTCTTGCAAATGTTGCAGGACTGGAGCTGCCCCTGAAACAAATTACTTTTTCAAGGGATCACTTTCACGTTGAATTCCTGAAGCAGTATCTTTTTCCATTCAAAATTTTTTAAATTTGTTAAATACAATGATAGTTAAAATCCTGGAGAAACCTATGTAAGCAATGAGTCTCTGTCTCCCTCTGCACAGAGAGGAGCACGCGCGTCTCCGCTCCTCTCGGTGCGCCCAGCACGTGCGAGTGGCGGTGGTGTTTGCCTGGTGGCATACGGAGCGAAGCGGAGCAGCGACCGCTTCCCCAGCCGCAGGAGAGGGCAGGTAGCACCTGCGGGGCAGCCAGGTTGAATGCGTGACCCACTGTTTGAGGGAAACCTGTAATGATTAACAAACGAGGTGGATAGATTAAGGATAGTTGATATTGATCTTAATCTTTTTGGTAGCTGTTGTAGAGGATATCACAGAGCAAATAAAATAACTGCTGGTTGCCATTTGTCGTATAGTATCATACAATTTTACAGCTAAATATCTGCCTGTTGGTGCATCTCTCACTTAAATTAAGACGTGTATTATCATACTCCCATTATCTCTTGTTTGGGATATCCCAGCTATGGATATCTATCTATGGTGCTCGCGTTGCTCTGTTTCGTGGGCAGGACTGAGGACGCTCAAGGCAAACAGTGGTTGCAGGAGGGATGTGCTCCACGGGGCAGCTTGCTGCCTGAGAGCCCGCCACGGTGGCAGGCACATGTGCTTTTCTTGCTGTTCCCTAGGAATACGTGTCCATTGTGAGGGTTGCTTGTCTTTTAAAGTAGCTAATGCTCAATTCACGTTTTTCCCACTAGGTCATCCTCTTTCAGTACTGACTGCGCGAACTCTTCCTCATCTGTCCATGGCGCTACCAGCACCACTGCCCCTCAGTCGTTGAAATACAGTGTCCAATCCAAGGCAACTGTAATCAGTCATGCAGGAGAAACTCAAATCCAGCATTCTCGGTTTTTTCCATTGACCAGCATCTAACATCCACTATTATTTCTCCAGCAGCACTCTGTGTATGTGTGTGTTGAGTGCACAGTTACATTTTTCACTTGTTTCTTGTGGACTTGTAGAATGACAGTGAGTCTCTCCAAGGCAATGCCGGACGCAGTCAAAATTAGTGACTCTACTGTGCTTAAAATCTTGCTTCCAAAATCATGGGAATACAAACAAAACAGTAAATGCCGAGTCACAGGGGGGTTCGATGACCGCCTATCAATACAAAGAGAGGAGGAATTCACGTGGTTTGGCCTGATTCTCTTTTGCACCAGTGAAGCACTGCTGGTTCCAGGACATCCCTCCTTATTTACACTCACGTGTGAAATCTGAAATGGGCTCTTTGGCTCAGCAGCTTAATACATATGCAGAACTTCCTGAGCCAAGTGCATTGGTAGCTGTGACTCCACTAAGTGGAAACCATGATGCCCGCTGGAAGTAGGCAGTTTCTCTTCCTCCTCAAAGTGCTTTAGAACCACATGTCCTTTGCTCGCTCTGTAAGGTAAGTAAATCTTAGGGTTTTCCCCCCCATTTTTTAGGAGGGGAAACTGAGATGTCCTAAACTGAAAGGGGCAGTGGGGGTTGGTGGCAGAGTCAGGTTTAGCACTCTGATGGTTTTCATTGCCAACTTGTTCTCAGAGCACTGAATATATCTCTTATCTCACAGCCATCTGCCAAATCATCATTTTTTATTCTTAAATCTTATTAACAAACTACTTTATTTCCTGGGAGTCGTATTGGATCATGAATGGGTGATTGAAGAATGCACCTACACAAACCTCGTAGCCACGTAATGCACTGGGACTGGGACATCCTGAGTGGGGGCTGGCCCATGAATGTGTAGAAATGTTTTGCTCTGGTATGGACCCCGCGAGGGGGACTCCAGCAACAAGTTCAGTCAGTGAAAACAGTTGGGCAGAAATCAGAGACCGGTTAAGAAAGTGGAAACAACAGTGCCTGTAAGGCCAGCAGGAACAGTCACTAGCCGAGTGTACAGCAACGTGACGGCCTGTCCTTTCATCTGGCAGCGTTGGCTGCTTACCTCTGCCCTTGTGTTGTTCTCCGTTGCTGGCGTATCGCTGCTGCTTCTGCCAAGCCCTCGGCCGAAGGCACAGTCCAGAACGACTGCTCTCAGAGGAGCAGGCAATGCAGGGCTCACCCTCGGAGGCAGCCCCCTTGCAACAACAAAGGAAGTACTCAGCACTCTGGCCCCAGATCAGGGAAAAAGCTCTGAAATGATACTTCATTGACGGTAATAACAAAAAGTAAACAACTAACATTTGCCAACCCTTCTCAGTTTGCACCAAGCCAAGATTAGGTCTATAACAAAACCTCTCTCCATGTACGCACGCTGGTGGAGGCAGCATTTCCAAAAATGTGAAAGCCTACTATGAGCCACAGTTAATGTGTAATGGGAGCGAACTGTGCCCAAGGAACAGAAGACAGGAATCCATCAGTTACATAACTTGTTTTTAATTCAGACTGTAGATACATGTGTTTTTCTCTCCGGGAGAACCTGGATCAATCTCCAGCGTCGGCCGAGCGGGCAGCCGTCCCGCTGGTTTGGCCGGGCAGCGTTGCAAACATGGCAAGCCTTTCCCTGGCCCTGCCCTACAGGTGCTGCGATGCCGCTGGGCAACAGACTGCTCCAGCTAAGCGCTCGCCACCACGACCGCAGCGCGAGCTGCAGGGAGAGCTGGAGTCTCCGTCTGAAAAGTAACTGAATACAAACACTTATCCATATTTGTTGAAACAGCTGCACATATATATGTACATATATATATTTATATATGCATATGTGTGTGTATATGTGTGTGTGTGTGTGTGTGTGTGTGTGTGTGTGTGTGTATCTCACACACACACACACACATATATTAATACATATATCTATCTATGCAGTGATGGTAACAGTTTGGACAGTTAGGCCAGTATTCTGATTAACCGCAACAAACAGCTAGCAGCTCTATCTCCCAACTTAAAATAATATTCAAAAGCAGGGAGGAAATTAGGCCTGCAATATATTATTGTAACCTCTTGGCAAGCAAATAATTGTTTCCAATGTGTACAAACAATGACAAGACACTGCTGCAGCCATGACCTGCCCGGAACCACTGCTCCAGAAGTGTCCCTTTGGTGAGAGAACAGTCAAAAGTTGCATCTGTTTTGGTTGCTTTTCTCCTTGGCTATAGCAACGAGCAAAAGGCCTGGCACGCGTTTTGTTGGCTGTTAGTGGAGCGTTCTGATTCTCAGTATTTATTATTGCAAGGTTGTAGTAGTTGCTGTGTCTGCTTGAAATAGCTGTGAGAAGTTGAAGGTGGTTGGCAGGGGTCACCAGGGCCCAACGTTCTCCTCCATTTGTGCTTGCGCGTTCTAATGATTGTTCAGTTGTGGAATTAGTGCTATAAACTAATGGGTAGCTATTCGTTGGAAGACTGAAGGAGAGACTCCAGGCTGTAACTTGACCTGACATCCCACAGTACTTGAGATTTCCACAACTGTTTTGCTGACAGAGAAAATGGTCTGATGCATTTATCTTCTGGCTCAGCAATGCAATGAAAGGGAGACTATTAAGTATGTATCTGCTAAATAGCAACTTAGTTACTGATCAAAAAAAAAAAAAACACTTGTGAAATGTACTGTATATCAAAGTTTTTGTAACTGATACCGCTGACAGGACCAGCGTGCAATGCACAGGGCTAAGGTAACGTAGATGTTTCTGACCAAATATGTGTAGTGGAATCACCACTAGACATGCAGTGTATTGCACTGTACAAACTGTGCTCAAGGGCAGTTTCCCCAGCAAGTAGCCAGGAGCAGCTTTGCTAATTCAGAAATCAGGCTCTGTTTATATTAAGCCCAAATTGTTTGCAAAAACTGGAAGCAATTCAGCTTGTGCAGTTTTAGAGCTAATTATGTGTATGGAAAATACTCAACTGTACCAAGAATGTAAGAAATCCTTTAATTTATTCAATACATTGTTTCAGAACACATTTCACACTGACTGTTGCCACTGAACCAAACCTTATCTCAGGTCATTTGCATTCATCTCCTGTCTATAGATTAAAAAAAAAAAAAATTAAAAAATCCTTCTCATTTTTTTAGTTTATTCAGTAATTGCCAAATGGGTTCTGCTGCAGTAATGCAGACTCTGTGTATTCAACTTTTCCAGTTGCTATTTACAAAAACTGTTGCAGACAAAATCCAATGAAGATAGCCAATGAAAGGCTTTTCACTCACATTTAATATGGTAATTAAATATGGTGAGGGTCTGAAAGTGGAACGGTTTACAGTTTTGCTACCAAAATTTTTTTTTGGCTCACGCTGGTTAACCCCAATGCCCTAGCTAAAGGTGCTTACACAACTCACTAGTTGGGATGGGGGAGTGGGAATCAATCCTGCACTACTATCGGTGATATAGCTGTATGATGCCAATTACAGACACATCAGTTTTATTTCATCAGCCAATCATTTTGCTGTAGCATGTTGCAATTATGCATGTCTTGGCTACAATGGTTAAAAAAATTCTCTGAATGAGTGGACAGTCAAGACTAATATTTATTTTAAAAAAGTAAAACTAAATTGTAAGCACTTTTTTGTAAAACCAATGTCTGTTTTGTTACATACTTTTAATGTTGTGCTTTGTAAATGTCTTATTTGTGTAATAAATAAAGTTAATGCAAGTAGAAGTGCTGGCACTCACATCCAGAAAATGATGTAATTCCATTTTATTTTATTTTTAAATACTTTCTGGCTTACTAATCAAGCAGCAACCCACCCAGTTTTCCTCTTTTATTATTTTGTTAAACTCTGGCTTCAGGAGAGTTCAACAAACGTTCGTAGTAAATGGATATAATTTCCTAGTTAGCAAACCAGTCATTAAAGAATACCTCTGGTGTACATTATTACAATGATCAATCAATATCAAAGTACTGAGCGAAAAGAGAGGAAAGGAATTCACCAGGACAGCTAACTAAAATCTGGGAAAATAATGTTGATTAAGATGGATTTGAATGACTTTGACATTGAATTTGAGGCACTCTTTTTAACAAATTGTTTTCAGGCTTAATAATGTGTATGTATACTACACTGCACACCTCTCAGGAATAATATTATGAGTACAGTCTGCTTTTTTTTCCATGGCTTTTTTTCAGAATGACTGATTAAATGATTATTTCCATTTTTGTTTATGCTGACAAAGATGACAAAAAGATTATATTCCTATAGAGGGAAAAGCTGATACAAATCCACAAGGACAAATTAGACTTATCATGAATCAAATTACCTACTTTGTAATATTATCATCTAGCAAAAAGCTGTTTTCATAGTTTAAATTTATTTCCAGTTATTTTATCTCAACCTTTCCGGCAGGTCCGAACAATCCATTCATGTTCATCGTCATCTGAAAGGGAGAAAAACAGAACATCAAATATCACTGCTTAAGATCTGTTCGATGCATTACAGACTGTCAAACAATTTTTCCTTTGAGAATTGAATCCATTTTTAGCCGCTGGCGTCTCCTAGAATGCATTTTTTGTTTCTTACAAGGATTGCGTGTACTGTTGTGTTGGAATTTGTCAAGGCAGCAGATACTGGATCTGTGGCAGTAACTCTGATGGTTCTTCTATTTGAGAAGATTAACTTGGGGTGCGACTATTAATATTTATACATATATACTTTCTTTTCTGACTTTTCATGGCCATGTGTAGGAGATATGGTGTAAGCATCAGAAATGAAGATACGGATTGTTTTATTCTATGTTTGCATTGCTTGTCAGTTTATGAAAAGTGAAGGTAAAGAACAATCTATAGTCAAAGACTTGGTTCTTCCAATTTTTCTTTCAATGCTGTTTTTGAAATGAACATTACAATAGATAACAATTAGCTGATGTAGCGGCTGATAGAAGCATTTTAGACGATCTTCTGTGTCCTTTGTTAGTATTCATGTCTGTCATATTTATCCTCAGAGCACGACAGTGTGGAAGGAAAAAAAAATCAAAGGCAACGTAGGAAAATAATTGTCTAACAAAGTTTGCATAGAAATTTTGTGTATCGTTACCAAAAAAAAAAAAAACTTGGCAAATGTAAATTATGGCCTGTTAATTCAAGGGCCTGTCTACAGGAAAAACAAACTTCAAAAAGCCTTGAAAAACCAAAGTATTACTTAAAACAATACCTCTATTTATTTTTGTATAAATGGAATATATTAGAGCTGCTTCTTCTGTTTACTGTTGTCTTAACACATTCATACTAGCTGCTTGTGATGCATGCTTCTAACCTGCCTCCATCTAAATGTTAAGGGTTTTGTAGCAGCTGTCATTACCTGAAAGAGAAAACTGGATTATAAGAAGGATAGAGCAGAGGGAGTGTAATCCCAGTGCTGTGAACATCCCTTGGCATAGCGCAGAATCCCACTTACGCAGCTGCCATTCACAGTTGTGAGCCGGGCTTAAGTAGGTCAAAATAGATCAAGAAAGCAGCATGTTGCTTGTAAGGAGTCAAATTCTGATGGAAGTCTTTTGACTGTTGAGTTGTATCTTTAAGCTAAATTGGCGTAGTAGCATTTGAAATGTAAAAAGTAGGAAGGTCCTGGGAATTGAGTTGTGCTAGTCTAAGAAGTGAAAGTTCACAAAAAGGGTATATGGCAAATTAGGTCTGATTTACAAGAGTTTTCAACGGTGTGTTTAAATCTCAGTGATGCCAGTGGGCTTTGAAGGAAGTCAGCTTTGTCTTTCCTTTTTCTTCCTGTTCCCTTTTGTCTTTTTTTTGCTGCCCTCTCCTTTTTCCTCATTTCTGTTCAAGTGAGTTGAGTGCAGGTCTTCATTTCTCATAAGGTGCTGCTCACAAGGAGCTCTACTGGCATGTGGGTAAATGCAGGCTTAAGTAAAGCATGTACCAAGGCATTTGTCCCTTGTCTAAATGGCAGCACTTGCCTGACACCCTTGACAGTAGTCAGAAAGGCTGGTGAGTCACGGTGGGGGGGTTTTCCATGAGCCTGCTCTCCTGTTTGCTCTTTGCATACAGTCGCTGGTTTCTAGACAAAGTGGTTGCTTGTGCCCGCTGACCCTCTTATAATCTCATGCTTGGGGTGATGGCTGGCAAAAGCTCCCTCCTGGTAGTGAGCGCTTACCTCTGAGCAGCGCCCCAGTAAGCGTGAATGGGTTCAAGAATACTGCCGTACTGCCATTGTCTGGTTCAACAGCTCAGCCTGTAGATTTGCTTTAACTCCTGAAAAATGGTTACCGTTTTGACAGAGTACCTACGTATAGTTCTTTCTGTGTTTCACTGATATGATACCTTTTTTTTTTTTATTCCCTATTTCTATGAATCAATAGGTCCATAACAAAACACCCCATTAGTGGCACATTTCTTATTCAGATATAAGCTAGCAGAAAATAAATGCTTCTGGAAAATATGCTAAAAGGAAAACTAAAAAGATGAACACTGAGCCTGGCTTAAAGACCACGCAGTCCTTACACAGGCAAAGATTCCACTGAAGGCTCCAGCAGAAATGCAAATGCGGTCCTTAAACGTTCTTAACAAATAACATCAAAGCTGTAATCAATGTGCTGGCTTTTGTTCTATGCGGTAGGTGTTCCAGCACTGGAAAGCTGTGATCATGTGAGCAGATATTGTCCAGTCAAGTTATCTGTGATTTGAGCTGGTATCTCCTTGACTTAAAAAAAAAAAAAATAGTTTTTCTGAGCTTGTAGTGATTGCAAGGAAATGAAACTTTGTCTATTTCTGTCATGGTGAAGGAACAAACAAAACTTACACGTGCTATACATCCCTCCTATCTATCTCATTTTGGTAAGGATATACATAGCTCACCTGAATACTAGAAATAAGCAGTCTACCTTTCTAGTGAGAAATCTATAGTGGTCACATAGCTGAGCACCCAAGCTATGAGCAATAAGAAAGGCAGATGCTACACTTGGCTTCGAATCGCAGTTTTCCAACAAATCCCTGGTTTGCCTAGATTGTTTCCTTCTGCACTCTGTTTTCATGGTCTCCAAGGAAAGCAGGCTAGGCAGCATGCTCTAAGGATTTTTGCTTTCCCAGACCAGTCCCAAAATGTCTCAGTTCATGCAGTGATCTGATCCCATGCAAATTAAAAACATGTTAATAAGCACTGATTAACTTACATATAATTTAATCAGCTGTAAAAACTGAATGAGCTATATGAATTTCAACTCTGTATACGAAAAGGAAAAATAGACATCATGACTTAATATTCCAAAATATAATCTAAAAGCAAGTCCCTAGAATTCCCAGTGCTAGCCATCCAACCCTAGGGTGCTATACGTGGGCTCTTCAGTCTAGGTAAGGGAAAATGAAAGAATTGATCCAGCATAGCTAGAAGAACCATAAAACCAGAGATCAGAATGGCTTCAGGGCTAGCTATGTGAGAAGAGGCAGTGAAATATTAGAATGTAAAGAGTTAAGCGATGGTAAAACATACTTTTGCTACACTAAAGAAGACTGGTTGATAATTACTGTAGTTTTAGGGCTATTTGAATCAGTGCAGCTGCAACCTCTTCAGTAGTAACCCCTGAAACAAGACAAACTGGGTTTATTGTACTGAACAAGTCTTAAAGCTCCTCCCTGATTGTTAGTAATTGGCAGCAATGGACTTAACAGCCTCTTGACTACCCTTTTTACACTCTACCTGACTGTGCAGCTAACAATTTAAATCACAGATGCCGATCCTTCTTTGTGGCAGCTGCTTGTTAACTACACGTTCCTCTTTTTTCTGTCACTGGCTGCTTCCATAACCCTGCAACACCAGGGTTAGATTGGAGAATCACATTTCATCAATATTTAAAATGGAATTAAACCTTGAAGTTTGATTAATGCTACCAGATAGCGAGTTGTAATTACTATTTTGCAAATTGCAATTGTTTGAATATGTTAATATGATTGTCTAAGCACATCTTCACCTTCAGAAGTAATTTTCCCTTTAAAAAAGATTTGAAAAAAATACAAACTCTTTAATCAGTGGTAAATTATCACCTTGTGCACAATTAGGTAGTATGGGGTTCTTCGTGTTGTGCACTGAATTTTGTGTCAGCATATTTATCTTTAAAAGTTTATCCATTTTTTTAGATTTTCCTCAGTAGAACATACAATCACGGAACAGACTTTGCTGAAACTGGACTAATCAGGTTTACATTTGAAGGTACAGAAAAAAGCTTTATCTGAACATTTTACTGCAATCTGGTGTCTCCCTGTTCAGTTAATAAATGTTGATAAGTTATTTATTCCAAAGTTAGTGAAATATAATGATCACTATCATGACATATAATTGAAATCTTGAAAGAGAGAGAGAGAGAGAGAGAGAGAGATCTCACTGGATAAGCTGTTAAAATACATGTGAGAATTAACTGCATTTTTAAATTATTTCTGTATGTCTCAATCAAAAATAAGGTCAGACTTCTAGCACTCACAAGAAATATTTTCAATACTGTGGGCTAGATCCTCAGCCAGTTCAAACTGGCATAGCTCCTCTTTTATTTATGTAATTAATTCAGGCTGTTTTCATTAAGCAGGCCCAAGGCATATGGAGCCATCTCTGGTAGCCAGCTGCACAACTGACCCCCAGAAACAGCATCCTTCCACAGCGGATGATTAACCAGGGGTGCAAGTCCTAGTGAGCTACTCTTAGACCCTGTCTACACAGTCAACAGGTCAGTTTGGCTAGAATACTTTTTAGGCAACTAAAAATGAACTAATCCACTTGCTCTTACTGGGTTCCTGTAAGTAGCCCATTTTGTATTCGTTCTTCTCAGTAATTATTGCTTTGCGAGTTCTTTACTTGGTTTTGGGTGGCTTTAGGGGAAGCTCCTAACACTAGAGAAGTTCTAACAAGAAGTTCTAACAGGTATCTGTCAGAAATGCTGTTAGGTATATTCCAGGGGGTGCTCCAACCACTACCCACTTAAATCAGTGGATTTGCGCCCAACTCCTCAGAAAAATGAGACCACTTATCTAATTTTCAATGCTGAATCTAAAAGCGATGGCCTAAGAGACTTGCTCAACTACACACTCCAGATTTATCTCTCAAGTGGGATTAGAAATAGCTGAAAATTCAGGGTAGGCTGGCTACAGTGTCCTTCCAGGGGTTAACTTGAAAATACACTGTAAATCCAGCACATTTAATTTTCTTATATTAAATGCATATTGCAAGGTTTAGAATGATTTGCTTTTCACGATAGCATTCCTTTGCTGCTTCTGGAAACCCTAGATGTGAGATACTTCTTAGGACTCTGCATGCTTAGGTGTCTGCCGTGATGCAGAACGGGGTCTGTTAGAAAACAGGAATATTCTCCCGAAGGCTTCAGGATTTGCCTTCCATCTAGTATTATTCCCCAGTAAATCATCTAGAGGTGCACAGGAAGATGCACCACATTGAAATTAGAATATTTAGCAGTTTACAAAGGGAAAAAGATGCATTGTTCACCTTAAAAGCCTCCCCCACACTCCTGTCTGGCTTAGCGTTATGACCTAATCCTGCACACCATAGTTGTATGCGTGCTCCCAGTGTCTTAAAGGCTGTGTCTACGCTGAAGGCCTAATGTGCTCCCAGGTGCACTACGCAATTCTGATCCTTGGTTTCCTTCACTGCCCAACAGTGTGTTGGGACCAGGTGTGGGTGTGCATCATCTCTTCTTTCGCTCTTGTTTCTGTTAAAGGCCACGTGAGCAAGGAGGGAATTAGATGTTCTCTGATATGTTCCTCCATCAGGACAATCAGGGGCTAACAATTCCAGCGCACCCCTTAGAGCGCAGCATTTAGCTGCGCAGACACGGCCATGTGTGTAAGAGTGGCTTGCCATGAAAATAGTTTGTAAGAGAGTGCATTTGCAATAGACAATAGACGCTCCTGGAACAGAAGCCGAGTTTCCTCTTTGTTTGTAGAGGGCCAAGCACACATAGAATATTGTAAACAACAATATCAGTTAATTCTTTCGTGTGCCTGACTCCTCCCATCACCCGCGGTGCAGTTTATCGTGTTCTTCCACTACACAATTACAATCATATGCGATAACATCTCAGCCATGGATTCTGCCTGGCACACCCCTTTCATTTCCACCACCCTCTCTGGGTCCCTAGCATCGCTTTCCTTATTGCACCTGACCTCACCAACATCAAGGCTGGCAAGAAAATGGAAAATATGTTTTCAATTAACCTTTGCTTCCACCCACAAATTCTCACCCTTCCATTTAAATTTAATTACTGTAATTCCAAAATGGCCCAAAAATGAACTTTCCATCTCTTATAAAACTTGTTTTCACATGAACTGTATAGTTGAATATAAGTGCCTATAAGACTTGCATCTAACCTAACTAATGGATTCACAATGGGATGGCTAGCACACAAACAAAGTTGTTATTCTTGGCATGTCACTATTTGGAATTGAAACCTTCACAGTTTTCAAAACGATAATTATTTTAAGACCAGGAAACCACAAGGAACAATATATCTGCAAAAGCTATAGCTACTGAAATTACCGTAGTAATTTGTACCACGATGCATATATTTTCATTGTTAATTACAGTAGTGAATACAAATCATATTGGTTCATAAACTATTTTACTGACTGAGGTATATTATATATTAAAATGTGTAAAGCAACATTAATATTAAAATAATTTCTTGGTTACGCGTATGAGAGGGCTCCAGCTACGTCTGTCACCTGAACAGACTTTGACAGCGAGAAAGACATGATAAGTATGTATTTTGCAATGGCATTCAAAATGTGCCTGATCTTAACCCATTTCTATATAAAGAAAAATGACGGGGAGATTAAGGGTACGAGAATGGGTCCTGCATAAAGAAAAGTGACTGGGGCGATGATAGGCATGAGGCTACTTCTTGCAAGAGTCAGTGACTTTCTCTGAGATGTTATCACATAAGATTGTTAAGTAGATTCAATTTCTTTCTGCCATGTTCTCACCAACATTCATTCTTTTGCCTTGCCCATTGCGCAGTCCCCAGATTGATACTTACTAACCTTCTGCCTCTCCTCCTTCCAAAATTTCGTTCTTCAACCAATTTATTTGTTAAGCGTTGAAGATTATTTAGGTCCAAAGCTTTCACAACAAGACAAGAGCTATCTACCTAAAAAATAGGAAAGGATAGAGGAGGGACACCTGGAGATCCAGATGAAAGAGCTGTAATAAAATTTCTAACCTTCCTCTTAGTATTGCATTTTTCAAATATTCTGACTATCATAAATGTAACGATTCTAGAAAGTATGCACCAGCAAACTGGGGATTTGTATGAACAGAGGCAGAAAAAGCTGTGTCCTGGGACTAGATGCAATGGAAAAAATGTATACAGGAGATAGAGGAGACAACACCAAAAGGTGAATTTGTATGGACTTCAGTAGAGCCTTTTGGGCAAAGAATACAAGCTGCATGCTGTGGCAGACAGGCAAAGTGTTTTTTGCTATGGTATTTTAGAGGAATTAGAATCAAAGAGGCCAGAAAGAGGAGTTAGCAGTAGTCAAAGGAGAACGGGACAAGGACAAGCACTTCAGCTGCTGCAAGAAAAGCAAGGGGATACTCACATTGGTATTGCTCTATTTGTGTAAACAAAGAGAGTAGTATTGGTTCTCTATTTTACAAAACCCCTTTTTCAGAAATAAGTTTGCCAGTCAAAGTAAGGAGAAAAAGATCAATGAATTGCAATAAATGGCATTTAGCATAAAAATACATAAAATTTACAACTCAGTTAACTTGTCAAACGTTAAAAAATCAGCAAACAATAGACACAATTTGTTTTGTTCAGAGCCCAGAGGTAGAGACCAAATCCTCTAAATTAATTTCTGCAAAAGCTGTTTTTTTTTTTCCAAACAGGTCTGGATCCCATTCGTTATAGAATATACTGATTACCAACTATTTTTAAGAGCTTTACACAAACATTATTTCTTTTGTTGTGTGAAATGCAGAATCAGCCATCTGGCAAATGCCCCAGAGCTAAAATCTTTTACATGACATATAATTCAAAATGATTAAATATACAACAGAAAATAGCTATAGCATTGCACTTAAAATAGCATGAACTTTTACTGCCGATCAAAACTGATTTCTTTAGCTTAACAAGTATCCAAAGAACAATTATTTGAAGAGCTTTTAAGAGTTTCAATATGTAGGAACTAAACCTCATCTAAATTCAGTATCTTAAGTCAAATAAAAAAGAAACAAATGTACAAAAGATTAAATGGTCCTGTGTTATAAGTAGACATTTAAATCTATGGGAAGCTAAATTCATTCGAACAAAAATACTATATTCCCTGTGCATGTGTATTGCTGGGGCTTTCCTCTCCATTGCTAAGGTCATCTGCCAAAACAACTCTGACATTCTTAGGCAATGACTAGGGACTAGCCTGGAATCAGCCTGTTCATCCACTCCCTCCATCATCAGAATGGGCAGTTGCAGTGAGAAGAGGGAATAAAGCTCAGTGCATGATCTCTAAGCACAGTCTTTTTTTTTTTTTTTCTGCACCACAGCCTACTTGTAAGTTAAACTTGCTGTCTTTTTTCCAGAAATACTCCAGGCCTGAAAAATTGCCAGGTCCTCATCCCACACCCAACTCACCAGTAGTTTATGAGAAAGAGCACGCAAACATCTGCATGTATTTGGGGGGTAGGTACAGAAATATTACCCTGCATAATTATTGAGTGGTTATGGCTCTGCTTCCCAGCTACATTTTTCAGACCAGTTAAAGTCTACATTTCTCAAACAGCACTTGGTGCAAGTCACATTTGAATTGTGAAACAAAAAAGTCTAAATGTAGGAGATTTCTCTCATGGATTTGTATACTTGCATACACCTGAAATAGATGAATACATTTCTATCAACTTTCCAAAAAAAAAAAAAAAACCTCAAAACTCATTCAGACCAAGCATGAGAACTTTCATCTCAAGACAGCAATGTGAGGAAACTGTAAGTCTATGATTATTAAGGCTTAGAAATAAAATGTCTTCTCACCTTTGTCTAAAGAGTTGGGTAAGCTGCAATGCCAAGGAACCTCAGATGTTCTAAAACTAGACTTTTACAACTACAGAATAAAATAATATTCTTGGATCTTGAGCTTTTTGGTTTATAACGATTGCTGAAGCAGCAGGAGTTTTCCTGCTGTTTTTTACAAGACTTTCAGGCTTGTAGAAAACCTAAGCTGATTGCGGCTGGCTTGGGACTGCAGCAACACCAAAAACTCTCCTCTTAATAGGACACTAGTCCTGTTTTTCTGGGCCTAATCCTGGTCTTAGTTCCATGCATATTAATTCAGTTACTTGACTGAGGTTTTTTAGTGTAAAGGCAGGCTTTGTGTCCTTCCTATTCTTGTCTGTATATGACGAGATGCATATATTCCAGGTAATATTCGCCGCAGTGTAGAAAGCTACCCTACGCACTGTACACCAACTAGTTAAATCTGAAAATGGAATATGAAAGTAGAAGCACAAATATTCTCATATTACAAAGAGCAAAAGCTGGATTTATGCCATTTAACCCAGCTTCAGGAGAACCAAGGAAGAAATGGAGCAATTTTCACCAGAAGTATCTTTGCTTTTCATCAACAGAGAGGTGATCCATGAAAACCTCCTATTATTCTTCCAATATCAGTAGAAAAAGATTTCTCTTTTTAATGATATTTTCTCTTTGAAAGTTGCGGCCCTCTCCACATTTTGGGGTCCTAAATCATAAATATCATCGCCCTTCTTGTACCTCCCTGCTTTGCATTAAACATAACGTCTTATCTTTCCATTGAAAAATTGGGAAATCCTCCCATCTTTGTATTAACCAAACTCTGTTACAAAGGTGCCAGGAATTCAAGTTCTAAAAAAAAAAAAAAAAAAGTAATACTCTGAGTGGATAAGAGTCTAGTCCCAGGACCTATTCAAAACAAACACCGTATCTTCTTACAAATGAATATTCTTACATATTCTCTTTTATGTGTCCAATTTTGTGTACGTCACAATATAAGAAAGAAAACATTGAAGAACATCTAAAGAATCAAGAGAAATTTGAGGTTCTCCAAGGAAAAAGAGGTTTAGGGAGGGAGTAACAACTGCAAGATTTTAATGCGAATTTGGAAAACTTTACTAGATAAGAAGTAGAACAAAACCGTTGCTGTCATTTCATTCCCTGGGCCTGATTGCATTCTCCTGATGGGCCTTTGCACTGCTTTGACAGTAAGAGCTCTTTAAGTAAACGAGCATCAGACCTCCACGCTAACGAAATTTGTCAGTCTTGCCAAATTTAACAAGCGTCTCCACAGTACTCGGCATGCATTCATCTTGACAAAGAAGCGGTGGAAGCAAACTCAGTGATTTCAAATGGCGTCTATTCTCTTCTGGAATGATATCTGGATGCTGCCAGTTCAGCAGGAAAGTAAATGCCAAGGCAGTACACTTCCTTGCCCCGTTTCCAAACAGCAGAGAAACAATCAGAAATTGCTTCATAATAGAGCTGGGGTGAAAGGTGAGAACCGGAGTATTCTTAAAGCCTGCTTCCAGACCTGAGGAAGATAGTGTCATTTTGGTAAACCTGTCAAGCTGTTGTAAGAACTTCCTGAATGCTTCCTACCATCTGCTTTTGATGCTTTCAAGACTTGGCTGGAAGCCTGGAGGTTTTCCTGCTCCTTCCTGCCCAACCTATAATGGAGTAATTCTGGATCTGTTCCCTGTCATTCCAGCCTCTTCCTCAGTTTCTTCTGCTTACAGCTGGTTTTTTTTTCATTTTTTTTTTTAACTGCAGTGGCCTTGTGCCCTGAATCATCTCTCCTGGGGCAGTAAGTGTTCCTCTGATGTTGAACAAGTGCCGGGTTTTTCAATTGTGTTCGTGTTCTTAAGAGGAAGGGTCTGGCCTACATGACACATTCCTTCTTCACACTCGCATCAACAAGTTTAACTTTGTATACGGGCTTCTCAGTGCAACGGTCACACAAAGCACATCTCCAGCAACTCTTGACAGACTACACGCTGTGCTGGTCTGGTTCGTGAATATTGATTGATATAATTTGTAGGGTTTGAGATAAATGTCGTAAAGGACAATGAGTTCAAAGAACAGATTAAAAAACAATAAATTGAATTCCAAGGCGTTCCCTCCTGTACTAATCTATGTAGGTTCCTGTGTTTTTGGAAAGCATGTTGCTTATCTTCCTCATCAGTAGGCCCACTGCATTCCAGTATTTTGGATCAATGCCATTTGTAATAATCTAGATCAGTTTTTATTCAACGTTTATAAAACAGGCCATGTATCAGAGGGTATATTTTATAGCAGATGGTATCTCCAATTCATTTAACCCCCCCCTGCCTTTACTTCTCTCCTCCAATACCACAGTGCATACTTATAAGAGCTCTTGAAACTAGAGCTGGGCAGAATTTTTTTTAACAAATAGTAAATTTGCTGAAAAATGGAGTTTCCAAGCAACAGAACTGTTAAAGTGTGGCATGCTGAAAATGAAATGCTCTGCCTTCTAGAAATGCCAGGTCCTGGAATTGGGGCGATTTTAAACAAAAAAATGGGGGGAAGCTTTGAAAAAGCATTTTCATTTAAAAAATTTCTGCGCTAAAAAAGCTGTTAAAGACAAAGGTTAAATAACCAGAACACTCCGCATTTATTTTAGGGCAGACTGAATTTTTTTGAGTTCTTCCAATGTCAACCGTTTTTGGGTTTTCTGTTTGTTTTTAATCTGAGAAGTTTCTCTTTCAGCTTAATGAGAACTAATTTTCCCCAAGGTTTATTAATTTGGGCACTGATCCTCAAAACCCCATATTTGCCAGCTTCTACTCAAAACACAGTTCTGCAAGGTGACAAGAATGTTTCCGAGTCAGCACGGTATTTAAACGTAGCCCTAAGACTCATTTAAATAAAACGGACTATCGCAACATTTAAAGACAAGCACATGCTTAAGCACTTTGCAGGTTCACAACAAAGATTTTATGAGCTTTCAGGGTCAATGCTATACACCTTGCAACTGCTAACTTGCTTAATATCATAATAGGAGAAACTGAAGATTTCCCTTAGATTAAGATACTAAATGGTAATAAAATATAAATATATTTATTCATACCTGCTTGGGAATACTTCATTGTAATTTTGTAAAATATTATTTACACAAGTTTGTGAGCATATAACTAGCTGACAAAAACAAATATGTAAGCAATATTTTAGGTCAGTGTGTACAAAACCGGACCATGTTTTTTTGACGTTTTAGCTATAATCACACATCCTAGAGAATGTGAGAATCTCACGTTAATTTACTTTGCAAAGGAAGTTAAATATACCTGCATTTCTCAGAAATCTGAATTTGTAGTCAATGATAACTCTGGTTATAGGATTATAGAATCCATCACCACAGTCGTAACATCCTTCGGGGATTTTTCGAGGAGGATCCAAATTTGTAAGCTGGGAAATGCCTGGAAAATAAAAACCATAAGGTTTGCTTTATTTTGCTTTTTTTCTACATTTGTACCTTTGATAACTAATGAACACTACTTCACATGTCTGTGGCATTTGCTAAAAGATAGTTACTGAATAAATTTTATAAAACATTCTGCCCATTTTGCAGATCAAGAAAATGAAAATGGGTAAGTCCGCACACAAGAAGTGTATAATAAAAAGACAGCAGTTATATTTCCTCATTCACAGTCCTGTCATCCAGCCCGTTAAGTGAATGTTACCAGTATGACCCCACACTCCAAAACGAAGCCAGGAGGCTCTTGCTGGCCTCATTGAGCAACTGCTTGTCATTACTAAAATGTTCTGGGTATAAAGAAGAGTGCTGTATGCCTTGTGTTACGTGTTTTACTCAGGTGTTTTTGCGTACAGATCTTTTCACCTTTTTGCCTATGGATAAACAATAATATTAAAGTCTTTAGCAAGAGTATCGGCTGGACAGAAACGTTTGGTGTCTGCGTCTCCGTCTCGGGTGGACGAGGCCTCGTCGGTGCCAGAAGGGAGCCAGGGCTCCTTCTGTTCCTCCGGGCCCCAGGTCGGCCTGGTTCCTTCCAGGCTCCCAGCGTGGCGGCCGGGTGCCGCGCCGTACCTGCCGGTTTGAGACCCGAGCAGATTTCTGTGTGAAACCTTCTGTCGTAGCCGTCGCAGTAATGCCAGTTTTTCTCTCTGTATTCCAGGCCGTCCGCGAACGTGTGTTCGCCCTGCAAAACGCGCCCCGAGCGCGGCGTTAGTCACGGCGCTGGGGGGAGGGGGGAGGAACGGACGCCCGCGGCTGGGGGGGGGGGTCGCGGTGGCCGGTACCGGTGCCGGTGCCCAGGGGCGGCCTGCGGCGGCCGCCGCCCCGCAGAGCCCCGGGCCCCCGACACCCTCCCTCACCTCCATGGCGGCGCCGCTCCGTCGCCACGGCAACGCCGCCGCCGTCGCCACGGCAACGCCAACGCCGCCGCCGCGCGCATGCGCGCTGCTCCCCGCCGCCGGGGCCACGCGCGGCGGCGCATGCGCGCTGCCCTCCCCACCCGGCGGCGGCGGCGCGCGCAGGCGCCCTGGCGGCGGGCGCTGAGGGGAGCTCAAGGAGAGCGGCGGGCGCCGCCATGCCCGGGCGCTTGCAGGTGCCCTCGCTGGAGGAGCTCGACGTGCCCGAGGTGAGTGAGCGCCGCCGCCGCCGGGGGCGGGGAGGGCTCCCGGGGCTGCCCCGCGGCTCGGCGGGCCACCCTAGCGCGGCTGTGCCCCGCTGCAGGTGAGCGTCAGCTCGGCCGTGCTGAAGGCCGCGGCCCACCACTACGGCTCGCAGTGCGACCGGCCCAACAAAGAGTTCATGCTGTGCCGCTGGGAGGAGAAGGACCCGCGCAAGTGCCTCCGCGAGGGCCGCCAGGTCAACCAGTGCGCCCTCGACTTCTTCAGGTGAGCTGTGGGCTTCGGCCCGGCCCGGCCCGGGCTCGCAGCATCCGGCCTCGTTAAACCCCCCCCCCCCCCCCCCGCCGCTTTGCCTTCCCTCTTCGTGTTCATCCTTCTTCGCCTCCCGCTCTGGGAGCTGCGGCTTCTTTTCTTGTTGGAACGGCCTGTTCCTCGGTAAAACTCCTTAATCTCTCCCTGTCACGCTGGGCTGCTCCGGGGTGAGCGGTTTGAGTGCTTGCTCGGCTAGCAAAGGGGGTGCTGGGGGCAAGGCCTGCTGCTTCTGCGGCTTGCGGCTGCATCGGGCCATCCAAGAACGCTGCGTAGGTGTTGCTTGGCCTGCCCTTTCTCTTCTGCAGGCCTAGTACTCTGAAAGCTCAAGTAGGTAAATGCAGTATATTTATTGTGTCTAAAATGCAGCTCTAAGCATGCGCCGCTATCGTGTGCTTAGCTTGCTAGCATAGGGCCTGGCTTAACTGACTCAAAGCATGCCCTTTTCCAGTGTAGCAGCTTGCTAGCCATCAGAAACCTCTATCTTGAGCACTTTTTTTGAGCTTAAAACGTCAAACTGATCTGGAAGTAGTAGAATACTGTGTGATGTATGCTATTACTTAGCAAAACAAGCATCCTGCATGGCAGGGGAGACGGTGTAAATCTACCTGGCAAGAATGTCTTCTGAATACTGGTTGAGTTGTTGCTCTGCCTGCTTGTAGCTACAGTGATACAAATCTTACCAATAGTGGTGTCAAATTCTGTTAACGATGCTTTATATGTTGACTCTTCTGAAGACTTTAAATGTTCCTGAGAACTTAAAACTATGGAAACATGTTGCAAGTTGAGATTGGAACAATTGTGGCAGAAATACTGTTAACGCTACATGACTTATTAGCTATTTTCTTTCTGTAATCTTTTACAGGAAGATTAAGGTGCACTGTGCTGAGCCATTTACTGAATACTGGACCTGCATTGACTATACCAATATGCAGGAGCTTCGCCGATGCCGAAAACAGCAGGCAGCGTTTGATAGCTGTGTGCTAGAGAAGTTGGGTTGGGTGCGACCTGATCTGGGAGAGCTCTCTAAGGTGATTTCATTTCTTTTTGACTGGGTGGCCGGATTCTTCTCTTCCCTCCTTATGTGTGTTTTGTCCAGACTAGGTCTCAGACTTTTCCCGCCCTGAAGGTAATATGTGAACACAGTACTGGAGTCTTGTGGACTTTACTAGAAGTGGAGACTTTCAGCGTTCTCTGGGGCTGGAAATGCCTGTAGTGCATTGCTTTTTCCAAATGATTTGTGCTTTTCTGTGACACCTCTGCTTATTCTTGCTTTTTGCTTTTCTCTTCCTAATGTAGTGACCCTTCCTTTAGGAATGAAGATGACCACTGCAGAACTACTGTGCAGTTCTGAGTAAACTGTGCCCCCTTCCCCCTCTTCCTTCTGAGGGAACAGGGGAAAGTACTCTAGAGAGTAGAGCTCTCATCAGATCAGCAACACAGTTGTTCTTATGGTGGCTTGGACGTTTGGTACTTCTTCTCTTAAGTACTGACTTAATTTAATATTTCTATTAAATGCAGTCAGAAATTGTCGTTCCTTTTTCCTTTCCAGGTCACAAAAGTGAAGACAGACAGACCTATCCCTGAGAATGCCTATCACTCTAGACCTAGACCGGAGCCAAATCCACCCATTGAAGGAGAGTTGAAGCCTTCTGCGTATGGCAGTAGGCTCTTTTTCTGGTCCTGGTAAAGTGGGCAGCTTGTACTGTAGCTAAAATGTAAAGATACGTTGCTTGCAAATGTAAACTGTCAAATATGCATTGGGTATAATTCTAATGATTAAAAAACCCAAACACTTAACGTGGCTTAGTAGACTTCATTAAACATACTTGCATGTCATAGCAGCTCAAAACCTGTGCTGCTTGTGTTCTGCAGTGCTCTTTGCAGTCCTGTAGCCCTCAGGCTGTTTCCTGGAAACTGTTTCTAGGCATAGCTGTATTAACACCAGTAATGTCATGTTGCTTGAGAGTGGGTACCAGCTTGTCTGAGATAAAGACTCAGACTACATTTATACTCTGACTGCTACTTCAAACAATCAAAAACTGAGAGAGGACTTTATGTACTAATTGTATTTGCTTATTGAGAAGCCTGTTGCCCTTGAGTTGAGTAAACTTTGATACAGACAAATCTCTAATGTCTTGCCTTAGAGTCTTCCAATTGATTATTGTGTATTTTAGTTCCAAGAAACTTCTTTTGTATGGCTTTAACCTAAGACCTGTGTTGGAGCAAGAATTTAGTCCGAGTTTATGGCTTTTGCTGGTTGTGAGGCCAGTACTCTTTTTGACATCGAGATCCTCATTCTACTTACCACATGCTTGTTCCTCATGAAGCTGGGTTAGCTGCTTTCCCTTTTTAAACTAGGGGACACAAGCTGCTTTGTCCAAAAGTTGCACTAAATTTTAAGGTCCTCTTTTTTTAAAAAAAAAAAAAAAAAATCTAAAGGATATCTTTTTCCCATTAAGAAATGCAAGAAGGTGGCTTATCTTCCGTAGAGGCCCTGACTTAAGGGGTTCATGGCAGATCCTTGCTGTGGTCTCACTGTGATAGTGTTCTTGATAATAGAATAAATTGGTTTTCCTCGCCATCTAATTTTCTTCTTTCATGATATCAGTAGTCCTAATATGTTTCATAGGAAATAGATCTAGTCTTTCCTCTGCTCTCTGCATCCAATGGCAAGAACCTTACTACAAAGATGATAAAAAAAACAAGTTAACTTGCTTTCACAAAGCTGTATGCAGTTCTGCTTGCTCAAGGCTGGACTGGGTAGCTTGACCTATAGCAAAGATTTGAATAGTACTTTACTCCTCGAGTAGACTAGCTGTGGTATTATGATTTGAAGTTTTACCATCCCCTTTTCTGAGGGTAGAGTTAAGCTGAAATGGCTCTGTAGCATGTGTTTCTGATCCATGGAGCGAGAGGAAAATTATATAATTTTTTCTAAAATACCTTATGTGCAATGTGGCTCATGGGGTCTACTAAAACTCAGAAAATGAGTGCTGTAGCACATGTTTGCATCTTAATATACGTATCATGTGCCTTAGCAGCTCCTTGACTGAATCTGAGATGGTGCACATCTCTGCAGCTTCTCCTTCCAGATCACTGCCAGCATTTCAGAGCAGCCGCGTGTTCCTGAAGAAGGATAACCTCTTTTCTGCAGAGACTGAAATTAGGGCAAGCCTGAGGCTTAATTACGTATGAGTGAGTGAAGTGTGGTTTGGCCAAGTAGAAGATAAATCATTCTGGGATGTTAACACATGTATCATGTCTGATCTTTTGTTGCTGACCAACTCCAATAGTCACAGAAAGACTTGTTAGATATTACTTATTTTGTTTTGCTAATAACTTACTATTGTCAGCATAATGTATGAAACACTGCATTGCTGAACAGCTGCTTTTGAATAAACAGGCATGGGCATTCCAGTAGTCAGCCCCTAATCATAATTAAAGAGTATTTTTTCCCCATTAAATTGCTTCTGAAAAGAATAACATGCATGAATAGGGGGGCATTTTTTTTAAAAACAGCCTTGTATAAACTCCACCCTTAAGTTGGCTAGTACTGTAAGCAAAAAAGTGATTTATGCCATAGTCTCACAGGTTTAAGATTTTTCATCTGGTTTGTGACAGCTAAATCTATTACCTTTTGGAACAGAGGTTGTTAATCTTGTAGGAATACATTGATCATGTTTAAAGGTGAGAATTAACTTCTGAGCTTGCCTAGATTCCTACTTCAGTTTTGAGCAGGAGTGGGAAGGTGAATTAAAAAAAAAAAAAAGCAGAGGAGGACAGGATCTAAGGCAAAAAAGGGCAATGAGGTGATCGTAAAGTCAAGTAGCATTCAGCTGTACTGCGAGCACTTCTATCATGAACCTCTTTGAGATGATTACTTCTTGTCTTTATCTCTGGGCTGAATCGGCAAGAAAGAGTTGCCATACGGTGCATTTCTTTGCTGCATAGGACAGTGCCTGTATGTGTAGCTATTTCTGTTCAAAATTGTTCTGTGGCTTTACTCAATCACAGATGCCCCCTTTGGAGCTATAATGTTTTCTTGGAAAGTTTAGCACAAGTGAATGTCAAGACTCTGTAAAGACCATAAAACTATCTTTGAGGAATGTATCTTGACGTTATTTTGGCAGATGGAGAGCAGACACATACAGATTCAACACAGATATTTTACTGGCAATGTGAAAAGTGTTGTTTGTTATATTGTAGGGTTTAAGCTTTGCCAGAACTTCTAATCACATGTGTGAAATTAGCAGCTAGAAAACTTTAACCAGTGTCATGGTATCTGGCCTTATCGTAGGCTGATTAAGCAGAACTTGTTACATTCATTTAGACTGTGGCATGGGAAGAGTAAAATCCTAGTGTAATCTCAAATCTTAGTGAGGAAAGAATTCATTTTGGTGCAGCTGGATTACTATGACAGCATCCTTCTGAGGAGAGTGCCCCCCTTCAGCACATCTGGCAGTTTGATATGCACTGGTCTGAAATGGTTCTGTTTACTACACTTCCCTATGCAAAAGGGTCTAGAGAAAATGTACTGTTAGCCAAAAAGGCTAGAAGCGCAAACAGCATAGTCCACTCTACTCATAGTAACCAAATGTTCACCTGAGAAGGTGATAGAAAGGAAATGATTTTATCGAGCTCCGTTGCCAGTTTTATAACGGTATGGCGTATCATATTATCCCTGCTAAAAAGACTTCTAGGAGTCAGGAAATAGCCTTTCAAGCTCTTGTAAACAGATTTGCTAAGACAAAAGACAAAAACCATTCATGTGTTCCTCTTTCTCTGAATTCAGTTGCAGTGTGGTTTTATGATGGAGCTATGATAAATAAGGTGGATTTTTTTTTTTGCCCATCCATAAGGAAAAAACCCCAAACCTATGTCTTTATATAAATTAATACTTAATATTCATAATTTTTAAAGAACCTTTATCTTCAGAACAAGAATGCTTCTGGAACTTCAGAAAGGAAATTTGGAGTCCACTTTTTTTTTTTCAAATCCTTTTGAGAACTTGCTATGTACTCTTAGACACGTTTTGAAACTAGAATCTGTCTGGATATTAATAGGAGATTAAGACTCCCTCTTGTGGCAGCTTTCAGCTGATCTCAGGGATCTGTGTGAAGATTTTTGTCATCGTGTGTCTTAAGGCTAAGTGGGCATTGCTGATAGAAACTTGAGTAGATTTTCTATGTTTGCTACAGAATTCACTTGAGCGTTGTCTCAAGTTGATTATTCTTATATGCGGAAAAGTCTTGATCCGGGTATGAAGTAAGAGGAGAAGAAAACTGGGATGAGAAAGTTCTGATAGTTCACCCTGAGTGCAACTGAAGTGAAGGAAGTTAAGGCAGGGGCAAAGATGGAGGTGGCTGGGAAATCCAGTTGCAACTTATACATATTTGCTGGCTTCCTATGCCCCTCTGAATCCAGAAAGGGGGTCTCCCAGGCCCTGCAGAGAACAGGAAGGTGCCAAGTTCTGAACCTGCTGGGCCCGTGCTAGCAGCCTGTGACAGGCAAGCACAGGAAGCAGATTAATTGCAATATTTAATCTCATGTAAAAGGAAATTATTTCTTTATTCCATTAGGAGTATCTGTGACTTTACTGAATGGCCTTAATGTGACCTTGTCCTCACTAGAAAAGTTACGTTTGCATGCTGTTGCGTGTGAGAACTTCTAGGTAGACACTTGATCTAAATCTGAGGCACCTAGGTGGCTAAAAGTATTGTACAAACTACACCTTGGTGAAGGGATAAAAGCAGAGAAAATACAGCCCAGCAAACGAGACAAAAGGTCTGTAGTGTTATTTCAGGCATTAAGACAGCAAATCAGCACAATTCTCATAAGCACGCGAAGCAGGTACTGAAAGAGACCTCTGAGCGCTCGGGGAAGGTCAGCCAGGCAGCTTACTTGCTGGTGCATGGGTTGCTCCCAGTTTCTTTCCCCTTCAAGGACAAGTTCCCCTAGTCCCTTACACATGCTGCAAAAGGATTGGCAAGCCTAATGTGTGCATCAGTACAGGTTCCTCTTGGCTGTCATGTGTCTGTGCTGGATAAGAGCAAGTAATGAGGAGTGCTGAATCGCTTTTGCGCTTGAGTCTGCCCAGCTGGCCGAGAGCTGCTCTAGGCTGTTGCAGAGCTAGGAGAGAAGCAGAAGCTGTTGAGACATGAAGAGCTTTGCTGTACCTAACTGGATCTAGGAGCAGGAGGGCTCAGAGAAATGAAACGAGAGCATTTAATAAGGTAAAAGCCCTTTTATTCTGCCTGCATCTCAATCATCTCCCTGTTGCTGCTGCCCTCACTGCCTTGGAAATAGCATGGATCACGCTCATCTGCATTTGTCTATTGCAGATGCCCAAAAAAAGGATTCCCAACCTGTGCGTTCCTGTGCTCTTGTCTGGGCTGGCAAATGCAGATGGTTTAAGTGAGCGTTTCATACGTGCTGTGTTCTGCAGCACAAAATGGTGAACAGCTTTGCTGTTTTGATAGGGTTGAAATTAATTTCTCCCTTCTCACTAGGGGAAATGAGGGCTGGGAAGAACAGCCATGCCTGTTGCTTTGTTAAGCTCAGCTTTGGCTCCGTTTCTGGCACCGAGAAAGGAAATAAAATACAGGGGAAAGGGAGCTTTATAAAAGAGGTATAGGTCTGCTCCCAAGTTGATAGGCTGAACCATACAAAACACTGACTCTAAGGTATTGCTTTAATATTTGTAAAACCAGCGTGGCAGCTCAGTTAAGAGCTATGAGTCACCTTGAGGGTGGTTCAGCTCTTTATAAGTAGTAACACAGCCTTTTGCTTCCATGCAAACGGGAGCTAGGATTTTAGTGGAGTCAGAATTACCCCTTTGGTTAAAGCGCCGTCTAACCTCTGCTTTGTTCTTGCTGCCTCCCATTTACAGCTGTGCGGAGAATGGGATCTGACCCATCTTTTGTCTGAGCGAAAGGGACTGGATAGAGCCCTTAGCCGTGAATCAAATCAATTGTGACCATCCCCCCGGTTCCTGTCCCCAGCCCGCAGCGCTCTCCAGGCTCCTGTGTCTGAGCGCTCTGCCCGGTGCTCCTGGGGGACACGGTCAGGTGTGGCCCAACTTGGCTTTCATTTTCAGGAAGCTGCTGACAGCAGGCCTGACCCTGGCCATGTGCACACAGCGGGAGGCTCCGCCGGTCCCCAGGCGCGGCCTCAGGCGCTCGTGGCAAGCCTGCGCTCCAGGCTAAACAGAGGAAGGTGAGGGTCAGCAGCAGAGAGCTCTGCCCAAGACTCAGGAAGCACATTTTGGCAGAGGAAAGAAATACAATACAAGTAGGGAGGGAAACTCAGCTTCCATCCAGCCCCCTCCAAGAAGCATTTGGCTCCCTTCAGCTGCTGGAGTCTTTACTATCAGTTATTGGGTTCTTTAACAGGCTTTCATGTGTGGGTTCTCTGTCTTTTACCCCAGCACGTTGCAGGAGAAAGAGGGGAGCAACACAGGAGCAGTGTGGACCAGAGGGTAGAGCCCCGCACTAGGAGACAGGCGACCCGACTTCCCTTTCCTGTCGCTATCTCATTGTGTGGCCTTGGGGCATGTCACTTCCCTCTGCGTGCCCTGGTTCCTCTCTATGGATGGGGTGGTTCCACCCGACAGCACTCCTTGCTTTGCTTATTTACCCATCTTTGTCCTTGTAAAGTGCCTTAGAGGAGCCTTAGGCAAAGCTCTGCACGGCCATGGCAAGCGCAGACCCATGCTGCAGTGGCAGCAGTATGATGTATGGAAAGGTGTACAGGACGCCAAGTGAGTTCGTTGCAGACGCGGAAGTCCCAAAAGCTCATGTAGCACCAGTGCAAAGTGCTCGTCCCTGCAAACTGTGCTCTGCGCCCCATCATCGCTTGCTTAGAGCCTTTGTTTCGGCTAACCATGAGTGAAACCAGTCGGCGTGGGATTTTGTGTTCGGTGCATGACATAATCGGAGTCTGGGAATTCCAGGGGAGGAATCCCTTTGAAGATTTGCTAGTCTGGCTAATTGCAATAAAGCTATGAGAAGGCGCTGCACTCTAAATGATTAACAGTTAATAATGGAGGTTTGTGTTTTCTCATACTTCTTGCTAGGAAGCTAACCAGACCAATTCTGGCGAAGTCAGTAGAGAGAGGTTTGTCAGAGGCATGCTAACGTGTTTTCACAAAGCTACTGCCCCTCTCTGTATCGTTAGTAGCGGCTCATTCAGTTAAAAACGTAAGTCACTTTCTTGCTTGTTTCTTCGATATCTTCCCTTTTTGCATTTCCGTAAGCTTGAGCAGTGACAATAGCCTGGAGGATTTCTTTGCTGTTTGTTGACATTATCACTTTCTGATGCGCATCCTTACCTTACCGTGTGGAGTTCAGGCTGTGTCAGTTGTAAAGGGGTGGTGTAAGGAAAGGCAACATTAGCTGAAGTGTTGAAAGTGAATATGCCCTCTTTCCCTCCCAAAATGTCTGTGTTAGCAACGTTCACAAATTCTGAATTTGAACATCTGCTTCCCTGTGTAGTCCTATTTACCTGTTATTGCCCTTAAAATATTTATTTGCTCTCCATTTTAGCATCTTTATCATACTTTTATTGAGAGGACGTGTCATTACATAAATCATCTGAAACAAGACATCCATAACGTCTCAGTGAGTGTTGCCGACAGGCCTGCTACATCTTGTTTCTGCAGACACGCATCTGCCTGCCTATACGCTGCTCTCACCTGTTCCTTTCATCTGATTTGCAAGGGTTGTGCTGGATTTGTAGCTGGAGTCAGATAATTTGATGTGATACCCATAGCTTTAGCATCCACAATTGTTCATGGGTGCAAAATTACGCTGGCTTAAGCGGAGGCTGCTTTTCAGAACCAGATCCTAACTCTCCGTGTCCCTGAGTTTTGTGAGCTGTGGTGGTAACAACAGTGATAGGAAACGGCGTTGGATGCGGCGAGGAGAACGCGCTGAGCGCTGCGTGCCGGCCAGCGCCCGCGATGGCAACGGGCGGAGAAGGATCCAGGCGCTAGAGCCAGGGTCACTGCAGTGTAGGAGGCATCAGCTGTGCGCAGTGTAGCAGGCTGTAGCGGGCTGATGGCGCTACAGCGGAGAGGAGAGCCCGGATAGCTCCGTGACAGCCCCGTCTGGGGGTTTCTTCGAACCGTTGCAGGCGAGCGGCCGCGTGGCTCTCGGGGGGAGAAGGGCCAGACCCCACGGTGCTGCAGAAGGCCCCTGGCCACCTGCCTCTGGCGTTTCCAAGGTGCCGATCGCCGTAGGATCCCAGTGACTCGTAAAAAGCAACTGGAGCTACTGGGTAATGGGCTGTGGGCCTGGCCCGTTTGCAAGCGGGCTTGGACGGGGTGAGATGTGGGTGGCTGGGCTATTATGTGGTAAGCAAAGTCGTGTAGGAACAAAACTGAATTGAAGTGATTCTTTTCCTCTCCCCTTGGCCTGTGAGGAAATCTTTCCATTTACTATAAAACATGGTCCTTAATAGTGCTGAAGTGTTCTACGTATTTTAAATAAACATGAGTGGATTTGAGCCCAGGAGGACATGAAAGAATGCAGCATTTGTGGGGTACCGGCCCGGCACACATGTCAGCAATTTGGCTGCCTTGTGTACTTTGGCTTTTAAAAAAGCATTTAAAAGTAAACAAATGAAGGAAAATCTGGCAGCTGGATTTCAAAGTAAATTGCTTTCAGCTGATAAACCCCATTTCCAGCCTGCTTGGGTAGTATCAAGCCATATACAGCCAGGGAGAAGAGCAAATGGTCAAGGAGAAGAGCGGGGGCCGGAGGGAGAACAAAAGCAGGGAAGTTCGGTGGATTTTAGTTCTTCCCTTTCCTTCCTTCGCACCAAACGCTCCCTGCCTCTCACTGCCCCCGTGGCAGAGAGGCAAGTGAATGCCTCAGGTGGCAAATCGCGCTCCGTCTTTTCTCAGCCTCCGCTCCGCACGCGGCTTCCTGCCTCGCGGAGGGTCGGGCGTTCCCAGCCGTCGCCGCTGCGGAGGCAGGAGCGGGCGCCCGGGCCCGAGGCCGTCGCCTTTGCACGTGCCTCCTCGTCCCCTCCAGGAGAAGCCGCCGCACAGCTGCTTCGCCGCCAGCTGCCGCGCTCCCGGGAGGGCGTCCGGCCCCGCGGCCTCCGGGCTTTGGGTGCCGGCGAGAGGGCTGCGCGGGCCGAGGAGGAGGAGGAGCGCGGCGCCGGCTGTAGGGAAGCCTTCCTCCCGAGCGCTCTGCCCCGCGCTCCTCCGGGGAAGCTCTCCGGGCCCCTCCGCCCGCCTGCGCCTCTGGCCCCAGGCTCTCCGGGGCGCGCGGACTGCGGGTCTGTCCTTTAACTAAGACCGTTTGCTTAAGTAACGTCTCATCGGTGCAAAGTAGAGCGGTCCCTGTATCCTGCCCGTAGCGCAGCAGGATCCCCTCTCCCGGCCGCGACCCTGCGGGGGGCCGGCCGCGGCTGCGCTCCTTCGCTCGCGCCCCGCTCTTCGAGGCCGGGAAGCGATCCCGGGGCGCCGAGGTGAGCGATGCTCCGGCGCGACGAAAGCCGCCCGGCCCGCGCGTTGCTCTGGATGTCCCTGTGG
This sequence comes from Struthio camelus, assembly GCF_040807025.1. Taxonomy (NCBI): domain Eukaryota; kingdom Metazoa; phylum Chordata; class Aves; order Struthioniformes; family Struthionidae; genus Struthio; species Struthio camelus. The sequence continues at coordinate 2,463,966 of NC_090961.1, forward strand.
CCAACTGCGAGAACCTCTAAGCGTATAGGTGAGTTGCCGTAGTCACCGGGAGCCTTACGGCGAGAGCAGAGCAGCCCCGGCCCGGGGAGCGCTGCGGCCCGGCCCTTCGTCTCCCGCCGCCCCGGACCGAAGCGTTCAGGACGGGTTTTGGTTTGCGCGCCTTGTTCCCGCTGCGGCTTGAGCGAGGCGCCTGGCGAACTGTGCAGCCATCGGCGCCTTCTCCGGCCGCCGCGTCGCCCGCGAGCGATGCGGCTCTCGAGGTTCGCTCCGTGTTTCGCGCGCCTCGCTGGAAAGGAGGTGGCGAGTGACCGGCGGCGTGAGACGGAGCGGTGCTGGGGCGCCGGCGCCCTCCCGGCCGGCCCCGAAAGCCGCCTCCCTGCGCCCGCCCGGGGTGCTCGCCTTCCCCCTTCCTCCCGGCCTAGGGCCCTTCCTCGCATTAATCTTCTTATTTTTATTTTGACAAATGCCTGTTTCCAGGAAGTTGCTGGGGGCAGAGCAGCATCTGTTGCTGGTTACGGGGGGCGGCGCGGGGGCTGCGGCAGCGTTTCCCAGGCCGCGGGGAGCCGAGCGGCCTGGGGGAGTGCGGACGGCGGCGGGCGCTGCTGGCACCAGCTCGCCCCTCTTTCGGGGGACGCCCCATCCCTTCTTCTCGCGCGACCGTCGGCCTGGCTGCCGGGCGCTAAGCGCTCGGCGGCGGCGGCTCCGTGCCCCTTGGCCCCATCATCCCGTCGCTCCCGGGGGAGCGATGCCGGTTTTATCGCCTGCTCCGGGGCGATTCTCCCGCTGGGAAGTCAGGTGGCAGCGGGGGCTCGGGGGGCTCCGGGCCGCGGTGCCGCCCGCCCCGGCGCTGCCTCCCGCAGGGACGGGTCCGGGGCAAAAACGGCTGCTTTTGCTTTTTCTTTTTTTTTCCCCTCCCCTCTCTCTCTTTCTCTCTTCCAAAACAGCCCGAGGAGGAGCCGGTGCCAAGGCGAGGGCCGCGGAGGAGCCCAGGAGATTTATCGCTGCGGAAATACTTTCTCCAGCGGCGGCGGACGATTGCAGCAGGAACAATAGGGGATTCGCAACGTGAACAAAGCTGATTTCGTTCTGCGTTTTATCAATGCGCTTTCCTTGCGGAGCCTCCCTTCCTGGAAGTGGGAGATGCAGCTTCCCCCGGGCGCTGGGCCGCGTAATCAGCAGGAATGGCAATATCCTGGCTGGGAAGCGAGCTGTGAAACGGTGTCGCCCCGCGTGATTTATGAGCCTGGCCAGCGCGAGCCGCGGGCTGGCCCGGGGCAGCCGGCCCGGGCGCGTGCAATATCCACGTATTCTTTCCCCGCCGCCCGCGCCCCCGGGGAGCTCTCCGAAGGAAGCTGACGCGTTAGACACATACGTTCCGTTGCCTTTTGCTTTATTTTTCTTTTATTGCCGCCTCTTTCCAAACGCCTTTAGCAGGCGGCGCGCGGCGACAACGGGAGCGGGCGCCGGGCCGGGAAGGCCGCGGGCGCCGGGGACGGCCTGGCCCGGAGCGCGTCCCCTCCGCCGGCATGGTGGCGGCGGTGGGGGGCGCGAGCCCCTTCCCACCCGGGCCGCCCCTCCCACCGTGCCGCCTCGCGCAGCGCTCCCCCGATACCGGGAATATGCAATAATTATTGCAAGTGATCAGCTTTTAATTATGCAACACCGAGGATGATTATTGTACGCCAAATTGGTGCCGAGTGCTTAGTTATGTATATGCCAAATTTAGTCTATACTATTATACCCAGTGGGTGGCCGTAGACAATCAGGAAGTAATTAGTTTTGCTGGAGGTTGCTCGCCTGCCTGCTTCGCCGTGCCGGCTGCGGAGCGTCGTGCTGCGCTCCCTGAATGCCGCCGGCTCCGAGTTCAATGCCGTCGTCTTGTGACGAGCTAATAAGCTGTCTGCGTGGCGGCCTGTAATTAGAGCTGTCGATATTCATTTGGAAGCGGAGACCGCGCCGAGCGCCTCCGCCGGCAGCGCTTCCCTTTGTCGACGTCCCGGCCGCGCCGGTGCCACCTCGCCTGCTCGGGGACGAGCCGCGGAGGCCAAACGCAGGCCCGGCGCTGCCGCCTTGCAGGAGCCGCCGCCGCAGTGTCCCGGTGTCCGGCACCCGCCGGCAGCGCCGAGGGCTGCGAGGTGCCGCCGCCGGCGGAGCGCCCGGCTCCGGGGAGCGGAGGCGGCCGGGCACTGCGGCCATCACCGCGGCCAGCGCGAGAAGCGTCGCGGCGGGGTGGCGGCTGCAGCGCTGCCCGCCGGCCCGGGGGTGCCCGGCAGCCCTGGCGTCCCGGCGCGCGGGGATAGGCTGAAGCACGCAGCAACTTTTACCTCCGTTACACAAAGGAAACTTTCCTCCTCTTTTTGTCGGAGATGCTCACTCCATTGAGATGATTGGCATACTGGAGAGCTGAGAAACTAAATTGTTTATACACTAATGAATAGGAGCTTGATTGCAAGATCCTGTTTGGAAAATTATAGTGCTGAATTGAAGCCGTACAATTACATCCAAAATGCTGCATATTCATTTCATCTGCTTTGCATAGAGATTAACAAGCGAGCCCTAAAGCAGACTCTGAAATTAAAGCTAACACCAGATTTAGTCACAGGTTACAAACTAAATGGCATTGTTTGATGGATATGCATCTTTACCACCTGCCTGCCTGATGATTGCTAGCAGCTTACCAGACAGCCGAGGGAAAAGTTTCTTCCCGAGAAGGAAGCACAATAAAGCGCTGGCTGGTGAGTGCCCCCTCCCCGGGCAGCTCGGCTCGGCTCGGCTCGGCTCGCCGCGCCGCCCGGCCCCTCCGGCCAGACGTCTCCCTGGACAGCTGCTGTTTTCTATGCCACCCTTCGGAGAAGGCCCCTGGGAAGGGCTTGTTTCTCCGGGCTTCTCCGCCAGCAGAGAGCCGCGGCCTTTCCGTGGGGGGATGCCGGATGGCCCGGAGACCCCCAGAGGGGTCTTGCGTGCTGTGCTTCAACCCAGGGGCCAGGTCCACTTCCAGGTCCATCACCAGCTTCTCCGGGTCGACCCGTGTCGGGCTGAGGACGGCGTTGTGCTGTGCCCATAGCGCATGTGGGCATCTCTGCCTGGCTCCTCCTGGCCTCGGGGCGACGGCCGGTCCGTCTGCTCGCCCCGCGAGGCTGCCAGGGCTTCGCGCCGGGCCGGGGCCGGCGGTGGGTGAGGGGGTGTCGAGAAGCTGGAGCAGGTCCGGGGGGAGCCAGGCTGGTGCAGCCCGGCCAGGAGGAGGCTTAGGGGGTGTAAGAGCATGGGGGATCCCTGGTTTTGGAGGGTTTCAGATGTGCCCCAAGCCATGGCTGCTGCGGTCTGGGGCGGGTGACGGTCCCGCTCCGCGCGGGCCCTCGGCCGGGGTGCTGGTGACCGCGCAATGCTCTGCCAGGGCGAGGGCAGCTGCGGACCGACGTGGCCGAGAGCTGCGTGTCGGGGTTTGCTGCAGACGGGGCGGAGGCGGCGGGGCTGGCGCTGTCCCTGGCACGGGGCTGGCGATGTCCCCCCCATGGCCCCGGGTCCGGTTTGGGAGCCAGGATTCGTTTCAGCAGCAGGAACGGGCAAGGAGGTGCAGACCCCACGGGCCGTGCTGGTGGCATGGTCGCGGCGCGGGGCAGGGGCGGCCCGAGGCGCTGGCGAGGAGGTACGCGCGGTCGGCAGCGGGGGATCGCCCTGATGCCGGGACCCGGCGCTCGGGGCCCCGGCCGGGGGGGCTGCGGCCGGCCGGCTCCCGCCTGGGCGCTTTGGGCCGGGAAGGGGAGCCGGCGCTGGGCCCCTGCTCTCGGGGCTGCTGCCTCTGCCCGTGGTTTGGGCGCTGCCTGCAGCCCAGAGCCGAAGCGCCTGCGCTGGGGCTCCCTGCTGGCCACAAGGCTGAAAACTGCCCCATCCTCACCGGGACGGGGACTGGCCCCTCGCGGCTGCGCTGGGACCTGGGTGGCAGCAGGCGGCGGGGACAGAGCGGCCACTGCTAGTGCCCAGCATGGCCGGGGCAGCGGCCGGGTGCAGGCGCTCCGGCCCCGGGGCTGCGCGACGGGACGCTGTGGGCCGCCCCGGGGACTGGCGCGCCGTCCGGCGGGTCCTCGCGTCCCGGGCAGTCTCGGTTTCCAACAGGGGTCTCGTTCCTGGGGGTCCTCAGGCTGCTCCCCGCGGGGCCTGGGCCTGGGCCCAGCTAGCAAAAACCACAGCGCTTCCTCTGGAAAGTCCGACACGTTTATTTCCTCTTTAAAAGTCTCTTAGCAAACTGCAACGTATTTTATTTTCTACTCTCCGGTTGGCCTGTTTCTAGCAGACTAACACGCAGCCCAACCCGCTTTCCAAGGCCGCAGGTCCAGGGACCTGCGCGTGGCACCACGCAGCACCGCGCCGCGCCGGGAGAACGCAGCGTTCGGTGGTCACAAGGGCCCTCTGCCGTCGGCTGGCAGCGCCGCTCCGCTCCGCGCCGGCTCCCGCGGCCGCGCTCCGTCCCGTCGCCCTCCGGACGAGGGCAGCGGCGGCTGCTGAACAGCTGCTGCTCTTCGTCTCCATCGCCGCCCTGCGCCATCGCTTCCCGACTCAACCCGCCGACACTTCCACAAACCCACCTTTTGCAAAGAACCGAGACGGCAAAACGCCGCCCTGGGATCCCTCCCGAGTCCTGCTTCCGCTCCTGGGCTGAAAGGGGCCGGCGGCCGTGCCTCGGCCTTACCTAGGCCTTTTGCCCAGGCCTCGACGTCCTCCTCAAACCTTTCCTTCCTTAAACCTTTCACGCTTCAAAGTATAAACCCAAACCATACCGTAATACTGTAAAATCCAAGCGAGGGAGCAGCCCGCCGGCCGCAGCGGGAAGCTGCTCCCAGCGGCACAGGAGGGCTCCAGCGTGGCCGCCTCCGCTCCTGCCTCCCGCCGAGGCCGAGGCTGCCCTGGCCCGGGAACGCGGCGTTCGGCGCGTGCACCCGCCGCACCAACGGGCTCAGAGGGCAAACGCGGCTCCGAATCTGTGGCCTCCCCGGCCGGCCGGAGCGTGGCAGTGAGCGCCCGGGGCGCAGCAGCGCCGGCTGCCCGTGGGCAGCCTGCTGGGGGAAAGGCACCGTGGGGAGGGAGGCAGTGGTGGCTTCGCCTTACGGGGACACAGCGGAGGGGCAGCGGGCAGGGAGGCTGCTGTCCCCCCCAACAGGGCTCGCCCCGGAGTAACGCGGCTCCAGCGGAGGCTGTTCGGGGGGACAGGCCTGCGGCAGTGCCGTCGGAGCCGGGGACGGTGCCCGTGGGCCGCGCAGGGCTCTGCCTCGGCCCCGCAGCTGTTTGCAGCCGTGGCGCTGCCCCGCCAGGGCGCTGTCCGCAGGGGCTCAGCCCCGCAGCCGGGGCTGCCGCTGCACCGCTCCAGGGAGCCGGTTCTTGGCTGCCCGGGCTCAGCTCTGGGGGAGGCAGGCTGAGAGGAGGAATTTATGCCTTGGTTTAACAGTGACGCATCCCCTAGCCGATGCTGGCTGGAAAGGAGGCTCCTTGGCAGGAGTCAAACCAGTGCGGCCCGCGCCTGTGTGCGGTGCCCTGCCGTTCGTGGGACTGTCTGCAGCCCAGCCAGCAACACGGGCTGTAGCTATGACCATGAATGGTTGCCTCTGCTGCAGAGCAAGTCAGAGCGAGCTCCTCCGGCAGGGCCCTGTGCTGCGTCCCTGACTGCGTAAGAGCCAGCACGCGGACCGAGGGCCAGTGGGGGGGCTGGGGACAGAGGGAAGGCAGCGATGATCCCCCTGCGGCCCTGGGGCTTGATGCAATGTGAGCTGGTGCAGATCGAGGGAGGTCCTGCTCCGGCAGCCCTGCATGCACTGGGGGCAGCTACCGCATGGGGCAGGGACGGCAAAGGGACCTGCTTCCCAGCCTGGGCACAGAGGGGCCCCCTAAGCCCACGCAGGCTGGTGGAGCGAGGTGGATGGAGCTGCTGGGACTGCCTGCCAGCTGCCGAGGACTGCAGTCCAGCTAAGCGGGGACCCTGCTAGGTCCCAGAGCAGCATCTAGCTCTGGTTCAAGCAGCTCATCTTCCGAGAAGCTGATGTGCAAGCAGGTGTCGTCCACCGGGGAAAACGGCAACGTGCTGTCCATGGGGCTGGCCAGGGCGGCTAGGTTCCTGCCCAGGGCCTCACCTGTTGCAGCGTCATGGATGCTGGACAGGGGGGACACGTGTCCGTTCTCTCCAGTCCTGTCCTTGCCAAGAGCATGCTGCGAGGTCCCAGCAGGGACGAGCTCCGTGCTGGAGGCAGCGCTCCAGGCAGAAGTCCTCACCTCGGGGTCCAAGAGGGTGAGGGAACTGGCAGTGATGTTGGTGAGGCTGGACACACTGGGGCTGGGAAGGCTCACGTGGACAGTGGTCTCGGGCTTGGCGTCCACCTCCAGGCTTGGGGAGGTCTTGCTCGACCTTTTGCGTAGGATGGGTGGTGGGGGGTTGATCTTGGGAATGGGCTGCTGCCTCCTGGGGAGCAAAAGCAGAGAGAGGAGGGTGACAGGCAAGTAAATCTGTGCAGAGGACTCAGCCCAGCTGCCCCAGACTCTCCAAAAGGCAGATGCCTTTTCGACAGCCCATCAGCGCAACCCGTTGCTCATGTACCCTGGAGTGGTCTTGCTGGGGTCAATGCAGAATTGGCCCTCTTGCTTCAGGGGGACAGGAGCGGGGCAGATAGAGGCCCCCATCCCTGTCCCCATGGGTGGACACAGTGGGTCTGTTGCCCCACCTCTGCCCTCTTGGGATTCATTTGGTCTTAGTCTATGCACAGACCATTTGCTGCCTGCCCCAGCCCCTCAGCTGCAGCATCGAGAGCACAGCCCCTCTTCCCCATCCTCCAGAGCTGTGAGCACCCTGAGGCAGGCTGTGCTGCTGCGAGACCTCCAAAAAGCCTGTTGTGGCCTCTGCTGTGACTGGTCCTGCTGGGGGAGGGAGCAGAGAGGGGAAGTGGCTGCTCCGGCTGGCAGAGGCAGAGGTAGCAGGTCCCTACCTGTCCTCATCCACCCTGCTGTCGACATCATCTGCCTTTTGCCGGCTGCTCCCGTTGAGCGGAGCGAACTCGCTGACCTCGGAGCCCTCCACACGCCTGCTGAACCCGTCCTGCCCTTCCAGCACAGCCAAGCACTCGTCCCCCTCCTTGCCGTCATAGCAGGAGCCGCCCCTCTCCAGGTTCAAGAGATTGAGGTAGGAATCCCCCGAGGCAAGGGCTGAGAGCGAGCCGGGGGCCACGGGGCTGCCCAAGATGCTGGCGGGGGTAGAGGTGGACGGCAGGTTGATGTCCAGGCTGTAGTGGTTCTTCAGGTTCAGCGACAGTGACTGGGCCAGGGACAGGTTCTGCAAGGATCGGTCGACTGGCAGGGGAGACACGAAGCATGAGTGAAAAGCTTGAGGCCTCCAGCCCGGCCACTCCCCAGGGACCACGGCGGGTGCAGGCTGGGTGATGGGATGGCCTAGACCCCCCCGCCCAGGGCAGAGCTGCCCAGGTGTCCCGGCCCCCTCACCTGGCTGCCGGCGCTGTGCCTTCACCTCCAGCTCCTTGAGCTGCCTCACCAGCAGCGAGACGTGCTGCAGCAGGTCCCGGTTGGTCAGCAGCAGCTGCCGCACTCGCGCCTGCGCCTCGATGCGCGCCGCCGTCTCGGCCGCCAGCTGGTCCTTCAGCAGCTGCACCTGCGGGGCGGGAGCTGCAGGGCACGGCCTGGCGCCAGCGGGCCCGGCGCAGGGCCAGGGCGGCGGCGGGGGGCACCCCTCGTGTGAGCGGGCCCTCCAGGAGCCCAGGGGAGCTGTCAGAGCCGCGGGGAATCTCGGATGTGCGAGGGCGGCCGGGGGCTGACGCAGCACCGGAGCAGCCTTCCCAGGCTGCGATGAATGCATCAGCCAGCCCTCCTCCTCCTCCTCCTCCTCCCTTGTGCCCCGAGCACAGGGTGTGGGTGCAAGCTCAGCTCTGCTCCCATGGCGTCCCGTTTGCAAACACTTTTTGCAACGGCCCTGGTCGGTGAGCCCGCGCCCGCTGACTCCCGTGGGGCTGGGTGAGCCCCTAAGGTGAGACCGGCCCCCACAGAGCTCAGGGCTTGGTGCGTCCCCCTGCCCCGGGGCCACAGAGAGACCCCCCGCCACGGCTGTCTGGCGTGGGGGGAGCTCATTGCCCGCAAGCAATATCAAATGAGCTGGGGTTAAAGAGCAGGAGTTGAGGGGATGGGGAGGTGCCTGACCATGCGCAGGAGCTGGCTGGGCACCAGGGTCTCCTGGGTGCATCCCTGCTCCGATGCTGTTTTGGGGGAAGGGGCACTATATGGGACAGCTGTCAAGAGTGGAATGAAAGGAGCTGGTGGCTGTGGAGGGTCCCTCTGCGATCCCGTGCGAGTGGCCTCGGTTTACGTGTTTAGCCATTTCTGTGCCCGAATGTGCTAGGAGAAGAGAGCGGTGGTTGCGCAGTGCCATAAGCTCCCCCAAGCCTGATGCGCCTGTGGCGCAGGATGCCCGGCCCTGGCTTTCCGTGCACTGGCGATGACCGGCACGCAGCCTCCCAGCGCCGCCAGGCCGTGGGCTGGAGCAGAGAGAGGAGAAGGGCCTGCGCTGCCCGAGGGGGAAGTCAGGGAGGTGGCTGCAGACCAGGAGCCGGCTGGGCCACCCTGCTGCCCGAGGAGGCTGCGAGGGGAGGGCAGGACGGGTACCTGAGCCACAGCCACCTGCGTCTGCTGCTGCTGCTGGAGGAGCTGCTGCTGGAGGAGCTGGAGGCAGTGCTGAGATGCCAGGGGGGTGATGGAGGCCGAGGAGCAGGGGCTGCTCGGGCTGAGCAGTTGCTGGGAGCCGGACGGGTAGAGGGAGCAGTTCTCAGAGTCCTGGGCACAAAGAAATAGCCCTGTGAGAGGTTGTCCAGCTTCTCTGGTATTCGGGCCGTGAGTCCCCAGCTGCAGCCCCATGGCACTGACCCCAGCGCAGCAGAGCCGCTGTCCTCTCCCCAGCACCAAGAGGCTATTGAGAGCGGCAGTCTGGGACTTGCTGTCAGGCGCTGCCCAGCTGGGTGACCCCAGGGAGAACACGTTTTCCAGTGACTCCAGGTCTGAACTAGGTGACAGGGCTGTACCGTCAGAGCCCGGCTGTAGCTCTGAACAGGAATGGCAAGGTCCCCAGGGCAGGGAGTGACTCAGATATCCTACCACCTGTCCCATGACCACTGGCTGGGCTGTTTCTTGCTGCTTAGCTATCAGACGCATTTGCCTCCATTAAAGCAGTGACAGCAGTGGTCTAGTGTCAGGTCCATTAGCATATTAAAAGACCACAGGCAGACACTGTCAATAATAAAGCAAAGCAGTTTGTCTCCCCCTTCATCCCTCTCCCATCCCTTGGAGATGCCCAACATTAGAAGAGCAGTGCAGAGAAAAGCTGCCCCTGACTCAGACGTGAGCTTCCTGCTCCCCTGCTCTGCACTTCAGAGCCACAGGGCCTGCCAGTACAGCACACAGCTCAAAAACCCCTGCCGAAACCCGCACCTCATGTGTTAATGCTCTCACACTTCCACCTCCCCCAGCCTCGCTGTCATGCCGCAGAGCAGCTGGCTCTGCAAAGGACAAGCAATCAATTTACAGCTAAGCTCACTGGACACATTACTTTAAAGCCACTCATTAACCTGAAGGAAAAAAAAAATCCACAAGCACCAGGCTTATCTCTCAGGGCTGAGCCAGAAAGGAAAACAGCAGAGACGGGCTAAAGCTGTTCACCAGAGCGTTCACCCAGGTGTTAACCTGCTGCCAGGCTGGGCTGCCACTCCGCAGAGCCGCACCGGTGCTCACACACAGTCGGGCGAGCTTGCAGCCATGTCACACGCTACAGGGACAGCGTGGTGGCCCGCGTGTAGCTCATTGGGCCCTCCGTAGCTCCAGGGATCACAGCAAAAGGCATGGAGCAGAGCACCCCATTCGCCCGGGGGGGAGTGCAGCCAGCCACCTCGGCAGTCAGGGATGTTTTAAGATGGTGCTTTTACAAGGTGACTGTGCAGAGTGCCCGGTGGGGGAGCTTGGCACCAAGGCCACTAGCTCTCCTTGCTCCCCTGCCCTCTGCCTATTTAGTGACAGGTTAGTGGGCAGATCAGCATCTAAAAGGAAAATCACAGGAAATCCCTGCCTTATGAGCCACAGAAATAAATCCAATTTAATACATTTCATTGGAGCGGTTTTCAGCCATGCTCTGCAAGCGATACAATTGTTTAAACTGAAATGATTCCATTAAAGCAGCCAGGAAACGCTCACTGGAACAGATCTGCAGAACAGCTTTCCATGAAGGTGCTACCAGCGCTAGCACTGAATTCACCCTTGGTGCTTATGCTGCAGTGACAGGGCTGCCTCTAGGCCCCGTGGGACGCAGTTCCCTGGGGGAGGGAAGGAGTGGGGCTGCTGCCAGAGCGAGTCAGACAAGTGACCGCTAGAGACCAGCACTAGAGGCACAGAAATCCAGCCTGCGCAACAGGGAAACGATCTCCTCACCAGAGACACCTCTTAGTTTCCGCCTGTTATCTGGGTGCTGCGGGAAGGAAAGGGGTTTCCCTGCTTTATTTCTCCCTTCTAAAGCTGCGTGGTTGCTCTCTCTAAACGCACAAAGCCAAACCCCTCCGTGCTCTGGCCCCCACTTCCCTGCACCAGTGGATTCTGCCTGGTTTCCAGCTGGGTGCTGTGGCCCCACTCCTTGCTCTCGCTTCTCTCCATGTCCCAGCTGGCAGATGCAACTTAGCCACAGGTAAACTGGATGCTTACTAACAAATCCTGCAGCAGGGGCTGCCTGAGGACCTCAGGGTGCTTTGCCAACCGTGGTGACTCAGCCCTGGGTGGCTTTGTCCTACAAGCCTGAATTGCAGTATGGGCTGGAGCGGAGGGAGGCTGGACAAGTGTTATTTGCCTGGCCTGGCTGCAGAGCTCTCCCAGGGCTGGGACAGCAAGTGCTGTGCACCAGCAAGGGAGGTGTCTGCAGTGGGGTATCCGTGAAAGCCCTTCTCCATAAAGCTGTAAAACAATGACCCTGAGCAGATGGACCCCAGCAGTGGCAGGGTGCATGAACCATCCCTTCAGCCTGGCCCCCACACACTATTACCTGGCAGCTCTTGTCTTTTGAGACCTGTCCAGGCTTCAGCATGCTGAGCTCAGACCTGGCAGTAGGCAGCTCTCCGGGCCCTCTCTCTGACACACAGATGCCATCAGTGTCGATGCCCACCTCGTCCACATCTGTGATCTTGGAGCCCTTCATCTGGTGAACTTCAAATGAGATGGATAAAATAAACCAAAGTCCCCAAACACTGCAGGATCGTAGCAACCAACCGGGGCTCTGAGCAGGGCTGGCAGCACAGATGAAGGTTTAGGAAGAATAGCCAAGACTTTTTCAAGTCTCTGTGTGCTGCAGGGGGCAGGAGCAAAGATGCACGCTAGTCAAAGAGCTTGTGCGTGCAGGCCATCAGCCTGCTGGGAAAAGACTCTTAGCCCATGCTCGTGGTGCCTGGGATAGGAAGGCCCCGTGCAGAAAGGCTGGAGAGGACGTGCACGGCTCTGCAAGGCAGGCATTTCCTGTGCCCTCAGTCTGAAGGGACATGAAGCTTTTGCTGTCACCAGAGCTGGCCCACAAAGGACAAGTGACTCTGGCACTTCCCCATCCCCAAGCCTCTCCGCCGTTGCTGTTGAAGGAGGGATCTGCCCAAGCCCCACGGGGAGCTACAAGTCACCTTCTAGTGGCTGCTCCTCCACAGACTTGTCACTGGCGCCATCCGCCTGACCGTCGGCGTTCTGCAGAGCGTGCTGCAGGCTCAGCTTGTGGCACACTTCGAAGGCCTGGCCCACTGTGCGCACCACCCGCATGGCCTGGCTCTGCAGAGCAAAATCCAAAGGCAAGTCAGAGCCCTGGAGACAGAGACATTCCCACCCAGGGTGAAAGGAGGCACCTCCTGCTTCCTGCCTCTGCTGGGAGAAGATGGATCCTTCCCCCCTCTTTCTACCCCAGGGTGGCCTGGGGCTGCCCCTGAGATGCATATGTCTCAGCACGGATCAGAGCTCAGTGCAACCTCTTCCCAGTGCAGTTGCTACCCCTCATCCTCAGCCCAGGGAGGCTCCAGCACTGTCCACCGCTGGCAAGAGAGCAGGGCCAGCATTTGGCTTTAATATGGACACTGCAGCCATGCAGCATCCCCAGTGGTCTGCTCCTGGAGATAAGAGCTCTTCTCTCTGTGTGGTCTGAGGTAAAGTGGCTGCACTGGTCCCCTGGCAGCTGGGCCAGGCAGGGGAGAGGTCCCAGACACGTGTTTTCAGGGACATCTAGCATTAGCGCTGCCTCAGCCTCTCCCCCAGGGAGCTGGACTCACTAACTGTGAACTGTGCTTCCTTCTATAGTGCAAGGTGCGAGGATCCTCCTGCAATGTCTCGCCATTGTGAGGACCTGGCCATGGCCCCGGGAGCATCCTACCTTCTTTTTAGATTTGAAGACATTGCACCTGAAGGAGTTGTTAGCACCGTCCCTTGCAATGTAGCTAAAAATTTTCAGGTCTTGAGAATCATGAGACACGTAGAAGATTCTAGGTAAAAGAGAGACAAAGTGAATTAAACATACAGCAGATTCTCTAACCTCAAACAAACCTCGGAGGCTCTTGTGCTCACTGAACAAACCCTAGGATTGTTCAAGGCATCCAAAAGCCAGAGAAAAGAGGCCATGTATGCTGGATGGCCTTTCCTACAGTTATCAAGGCAAGGAAGCAGCTAATTGACAGACCACTTCTTGCTTGACAGAGCACTTCTTGCTTGATGGAAAATCTTCTGGTTTCTAAGGTAGGCAAAAGCTTTTTAAAGATTCTGTGAAACAGCTAAAAAAATATAGTAGCAGAAAGTATGTGTCTATTTTTAGCCCCAACAATACATCTCTGCCCCTGCTGCAGTATAACAGAACTGGCTGTGCCACTTCAACAGCCAAAATCCTGCTGTGCCCCAGCTGTGGCCAACCCAGGGACCCACCGTGCCAGAGGTGGGAGCTGCTGGCCCTGCTGCTGCACCAAAGGGGCAGGGACTGTCCTGGCCGCTCTCCCCTGTACCACTGCCCAACTCTTCATTCAGACACTCTCCTCTTCACAGCTGCAGCTATCAGCATGCAGATGTTCCCCTCAGTCCTAACCAGCTGCGCTAGCTCTGCCTAGCAGGGGGATGGAGATGGGGAGAGACTCTGGGCACTCTCAGAGGAGAACAGTACCAGATTGACCAGTGACTCAGTGAACAGCAGAGAGGAACCATCAGGAGCACAGGCCTCAATGACAGGCAGATGATATAGGACAAAAGCCAGCTTCTCCTGGACACATCTCCCAAGGATGTTAAATTTATTCTCTGGAGTAAATTTAACTCTCTTACTGCTTGGAAGTAACACCTTTAGCAGCTTCGCAGAAGACAGAGACCTGCAGTGTTTGTCTAGTTCTGCCACTGAGCACAGAGGCCAGAAGATACCTGTGGGTGGGGCTTTTTGTCTCCAGAACACTTTGAGATACTACAGTACGTGCTACGGAAAGTCACTGTTATCTTACCATGCTCTGTACAAGTTAATTCCCCGTAAGAACTCATGCCTAGAGTGAGGCCTTTCTTCAGAAGCACATGGCATCCAGCGAGCCATGCTTTGAAGGAAAACAAAGGGAAGGAAGCTGGTCTTCTGAGTCAGAATTAGAGTAACTGAGGCTGGAGGTCATCTGGTCCAGCCCTTGTTCAAAGCAGGACCAGCTGAAAGTTAGAGCTAGCTTCAAAGCTACATTGGCCTGCTTGTCTGTCTGTCTCTCAAAAACATATGAAAAGATTCTCCCTCTGCAGGAATTTTGTCACCTCATTAATTTTTCACGGGCCGTTGGAAAAGCCACGCTTCTTGGTGGTGATAACTCAGCAAGCAGAAGCATGGAAATGCATCCCCTCTGGTTTGATTAATTGCCTTGGATCTAGCTGGTGTAAATCCCCTGCTGCATACCTGTACACAGGATCGTGCATCACTACCATCTTACTCTCGTCCCAGGTCCATTCCTTTCTCTGTAAGCAGAGGACAGAAACAAAATTGCAGCGTATCAGAGAAAATGAAACTCTACCACTCTGATGGTCAGGACCCATGGAAAATAGTGCATTTGTCCCAAACCAAAATCTAGGCTATAGTTCGACTATGTTAGCATGGGCTATGTAGTCGGTATCTTGGATGAAAAAAAGACTTCTCGGATCATTTATCGTATCTGATCTTCTGATTACAGCTTTCAGGGCTGAAAACAGGTCCTAAGATCAATTTATAGCATCAAATATGCAGAAGAATAATATATTTTGGGGAACAAGGCTTTGAGCTAGCGTTTAGGAGATCTGGGTCCAGCTGCTGGCTTTGTTCAGGTGCGAACGTAGAGGTACTAATACTGACCAAAAAAAAAAAAAACTGTATGTCCTGAAAGCTTTACATTTTTTTGACAGAAAAAACTAAATCCTCTTCCTACTCTTAATTTTCCCACTCTTTTTTTCAGTAAGATTTGTTGTTAGTTTCATAAAAAATGTGAAAAATGGACTTTTTTCTTCTGAAAATTCTGGATGTTTTTTAAGAAAATGCCAGTTTGGGTTAGAAGTTTATTTAATTATTCTGAGCAGCTCTAATACTCAGACACATTCAAAGCCTACACGTAAAATAACTCTGAGACAGCATTACAGAACCCCCACTAAGATGCAAACATGCAAATCCTGCTTGTGCAAAGCTTCCCATTGCCTCACTTTCCCTGCTGATCTTTGGAGTGCACCAAAAAAATCTACTTTGTCTGAAACAGGCACAGGCAGTAACCAAGGCCAATAGCTTTCAATGCCCAGTCTCCATGTGACTCTTGCATGGGCCGTGAGAACATCCAGGGCTTGTTGTAACCTGAATTTTGGAAAGGCTCCTAATCCCCAAGTTCAACAGTTTAACAGAATCCCAGACTACGTGTGAGCGGGATGAGACCTTTCACAAATACCTGCCAGGGATGATTTAGGTGTGACAGATCTTACCTCCAGACATGGGAAGTGACTAGATGGTTTTGTCTAGTTCTGTGAGGTACTTGCAGCTCTGCTGTGGTGCACGATGCCGGCTGTGGCCATGCAGCACAGCCAGCTGCCCCTCCAGGACTGCTCCGGCTCCCGATTGCCCCTCGGGTGCTGGAGAAGTCTCACCTTCTGTTTCTTGCGCAGAATCACTTTCACGCCGTCCACGGAGACAATGATGCTCACTTTCTTCTTCTTAATGTTCTTGGCTTTGAACTCGTACTGAGGGAGGAAAAACCCAGATTAGAGAGATGCAGGACTGGGAGGACATCTGGGACAGTGTGCAGTACTAGTCAAGCTGAGCTTGATCTTCTGGACTCTCCTGACTTCAAGAGTCAGATTTTTTCCCAGCCCTTAGTGGGAACTCAGATCTTCTAAAATCTAGCTGTGACCTTCCCCTTCCTGCAGCCTAGGGCCACACCAGCAGCTGTGAGCAGCACGAGCCTGCAGTTAGGGTTAAAATGCAGCACGGCAGGGAGAGCTCGGCACCCAGGAGGGACTTCCAGCACAGCCTCCCCGGGAGGCGGGCGCTGGCAGCAGGAAGGGGCTTCTGAAGCAGATGGCGGTCCAAATACCAGCAGCTTAGGTAAGGTGAGAGGGGAAATGGCAGGTTGCTGTTAATTCACATCCAGGAAGAACTTTCACAATCTGTTGGCATTTGAAGGGCCTTAAATAGCCCTGTACCAAAGGCTGAACTGGAGAGATGGTGCTTGCAGCAAAAACTAAGCAGTGAATTATGGCATCTCTAGTGTCCTTGTGTTGCAGCACTGCAGTGCTTGGGGAATAAAAGATCACTTATGAACTGTAAGGAGGGCCAGATGGGTGGCAATAATGTAATTATATCTTAGTCATTTACATAATCACATTAACCTCAGTGGGCTCAATACCTCTGGAAAAAAATCCAGCTCCTTCTCTGCAGGTATCTGCAGTCTGAACTCACCTTCATTTGTGTTAAAAATTAAAGTGCCAGCTTTTAAATGCTGCTTTTGATGGTAACTAAGAAGCATGACAGAGGTCTCCCACTCTGGAGACCTGTATTTACAGTGCTGATCCTTACTGGCCCCCTGTTAGGCATTATTTTCAGCTTCCAAATACAGTATTTTTGGCAACCCATATTTTTTGCAGTCCCCATCTGAAATCCAGCTGTCCTGGGCCAGATCCTAAATTTATCTTAGCCAGCACACATCCATTACACTCAGTGCAGCCACAACACCATGCATCTTTTAAAAAAGAACCCTTTGGATTAACTTGACGTAAAGTTACCTTAGCTTGAAAGCAGAGAATACAAATCCCCCATTTTAATAGTCTTGATAATGTGAAATGCTGGGACAGAGCTAGGGGAATAGGCAAGAGAGCCGCGCAGGGACTGCCTGATGGCTCTATCCATGTACACAGCAGCAGCGAGGCTACGGACAGAAATGTTACATGGACTTCTGAACTGCTCGGGATCCTGCCAGAGCCACAGAGACGTGGCTGCCGGCTTGTCGGGCTCAGTCACAGGTACTGCCAGCCCCTTGCAAGGCATTCGGGACAGGACTCTGTGGTGGCTGCCAGGCCTGAATTCAGAGAAGAAACATCCCTTAGCTCATTCCACATTCAGTCCATTATTAACAAAAATGGATACACTTAAAACAGGTTTTTTTTTTCCCCAAAGACTAAGGACTTGCTCCAGCTTGCTGCTGAGTTGCAACTCGAAGTATCACGAGAAACGACAGCAGAGATGAGCTGCCTGCACAACATGCACTGCAGTCCCCGAGCAGAGGGACTGCTGCCTTGCACCAGCCTGTGGGATCAACACATCTCTCCCTAGGATCAACCCAGATCCCGGCAGCAGTTAGGGGATATCGTGGTCCCTAGTGGAAGCTTCTCCCCAGCCAAGGGCTGTGGCCTTGCTGTCCTTTCCGTACAGCAGGTCCCAGGCTGCGGGACTTGGTGCTTCCCTTTCTCGAGTTCGGGACACCTTGCTGGTGGGAGTGCCGTGCCACTTGGCCTCCCACGGAAAATGCACCGGCACAAGAGAGGCTCAAGCGCGACGCGGGCAGGCGCCACTGGGACGGGAGATGCCTGCGCTCCCTTTCTAGCCTCCACAGTCTACTGGGATGACTTTTGCCACATGGCTTTTGGAGAACAGACTGTGTGAGTCTCATTCATGGAGGACAAGGGGCTGCTGAGAGGCAGAGTGCATACTGAAGCCTAGCTGCACTGTGTAATTAGACATCTAATTAGAAACCCTAGCTCTTTATATATCCGGTGGAGCTGCAGGTAGCAATTCAGATGTTAAGGGAGACAAGGCACCTCTTTTAGAAGCCTGAAGTGGGAGCGATGGGAGCACCTCTGGGTGGGTGGCTCCATGTCAGCATGGCACCCAAGCGCTGCAGAGGAGATGCAAGCCTTTGCGGCTCCTCAGCACCCGTTGTAAGCCACACTAGCCTCACTGCCAGAAAATTAGTTGCCTTTCATGTTTATCAGGCTTTTGACGCTGCTCACAGAATTCCTAGCACTCTGCAAGGTTTATGGTATCAGACAGACCCCTGATTAAACCCTACCCTTTCCATCTCCCCATGAATTATTATTCTGAGACAAGCTCTTTAAAAATCTATCTATAGCACACTGCACGTGAAGCCAGAGCTAAATTTGCTATATGCTTTTTTTATTTATAGGGAGGAGCGAATAGCGATGGGCGAGAAGGCAGTTGTGTCCCTCAGCCTTCAGGCGGCTGCTCCCAGCTGCAGCATGTCCGGCCCCGGCACCCTGCTCCCGCACCCTGGCCCGTCCTGCAGCTGGGAGGTTCCCGAGCACCCACCTTTCTGCAAGGCGTCCCTGCGTGCGAGGCACCCAAGGAAGGGAGGGTGTCCCCTGCGCACCCTCAGCCGGCCTCTGATGGGTGATCCGGCGCTGCCAGGCAGAGGGAGGCTGGAGCTTTACCCTTCCCTACATTCAGCACCGCTGAGCTGCGTCTCCTCATCGGCTTGCATGAACGTCAGTAAAACTGGGATGGATTGTTCTGCCTGCTAAAGAGCTCTATTTATCTCTCTTTATGTACAAATGGCTGGGAAAATACTAGCCAAGCTTTCCAAGAAAGAAAGAGTGAGCAATACAGTGTATTTTCCCCTTGTAGCAACAGGGGTGCAATTACATTCAAACGAGGCTCTTTAGTCAGAGGCTTTAAGCAAAGTCCAAGTCTGGGTTTTGCTGAGGTGTTTTTTCTTTCTGTCTTGGGCAGAAAGAAGACAACTGGGAGCAGCGGCAGTGAGACAACTGGGAGCAGCGGCAGTGTACCTCCAGATGCTGCCACGGGTGAGTGGGATGTTTCTTGAAGTACAGGGTACTCCAGCCAGCTTAACACCCCTCATCCCTTCGGCCTGGCTCGAGGACAGGCCCACGCTCTGGCCGCACTGTGAGGATCTCCTGGGGGCTGCGCAGAAAGCCCTGCCCCAGCTGCGCGCGTGCCCTGCACAGCCTGACCCTCACTGTCTGCAGGCAGCACCTGCGGGCTTGGCTCAGGGTTCGGCCCGTGGCCACAGCATCATCAGGGAGGAAAGAGGCAGGTGAGTTAGCCTGTCCGGCTTGTGGCCACAGCTAGTTTCCACCTTGCTGCTGCATCCTGGCCAGATCGCCTCCAAAAGGCCAAGGCAGCACAAGCTTCACACGGGAGAGGAGCCAGGGTTTCAGCTATAGGTATGACAGAGCAGAGCAGGAAAGCAGAATTAGCTTGGCTTGAAAATAATTAAAGCCCACTGGGCCCTGAAAGCCTTTCCAAGGGTGAAATTCTTCAAACAGCAGAAGGCCTTAGGATGACCCTGCCAGGATGAGCTGCTTTGCATGCAGATCAGTCACGCCAGCTGGGCGAGAGAGCGATACTGCAGGGAGCAGGACAGGGTGAGTGCCCCATGAGCCCCCGCTGTACCCGCTTGGGTTAAAGATACTCCCTCCATCTCTGCACGTAAGAAGCAGATGGGATGCAGCTTCAGTCATTTAATTGCTTCCTTTCAAGCAGGAAGCAGTGGAGTGGTATTTTAATTAATCGAGGTTTACCTAAGGACAAAAAAAGCAAATGAAAAATATACTGCAAGGTAGCACACTTTATCTCCCATAAAAATGCTCATAAACCAACATACATACAAACACGAGGCTCTCTGGTTAACCTTATACTGTTGTCAGAGAGCAAAGTCTGTGCACTGAATGTTTTTTTCTTACTATTGCATTGATATGATTTTTTTCCAAATTTGTTAAGGTTACTGACAAATCAAAACCCACACAGCCATGCTTGTTTTCTGTGCTGCCTCCCAAGGTTCAGTAGTTATTCCCTGGCTGATTGTGCTCTGGTGGAAATCTTTTTGGATGTAAAAGCATCTGGAGTTGCCCTTATAAGAGGGGAATCAGTGGGCAAACCTGACCGTTTTCTTAGCTATGGAGACAAGATGGGATGTTTTAAAAGAAATGCAGGTCAGAAAAGGGCATTGCATCTGATTTAATTTAGCGACTTCATTAATCTCCATATTAATTCTATTTCTGATATGTCTGACCTGGAATACTTTCCGCGTGCGCTTTTAAATTCCTGTGTTCAACTCTCTGCCTTTCATATTGGTCCCACACACTGTTGGCATGTGATATTAACTTCCCCAAGAGCTAAAAACTGTATGAGTAGAAATGTTAATGGAGCTGTGTAATGCATATTTCATCTCATAATTCCACCCAAGCAGATATAAATTACACATGCAGTTACCAGCTTCCATCTGCTGATGAAAGAGATAGGCTAATGCACATTTGAAATCATATGCAGTTTCCAGCACTAAGAACAACTTGCATGAATACAGTTATTCAAGGAAGCAATTCTTAATGTGATTAATTACTAAAAGTATCAGGGCCTTCATTATGCAAATGAAAACTGTCATAAAATAGAGAGTTTGCAAGTCCTAGAAAGAGCCTCAGTTTCAAGAAAATGCATCTTTCTCATTAACAAAGAGCAGAAGAGCCAGACTTGAGAGCAATGAGAGCCAGGACGCACCTCAGTGTCACAATTTAAAATGGTGTTTGCTACTGTACAATGTGAATTGTATTAAGGGAAGTTGAGGCAGAGGTCTTCTAGGTTTTTGAAGCAGGAACACATGTGTCCACAAACGCTGCTGGGTCAGCACTTTGTTTGCATGCTCAAAGGAAGATGCCACAAGCTTGGAAATGGACCTCTTTCTTCCTGCAGCTGTAAATGCTTCAGCCAACCCTTAGTCTGCTGTCCAGTCCCCATCCTCTCTTCTCCCCTGGCCCCTGGTCTGGCAGGATGGCAGGATGTATGAGTCCATAAACAACCCTGCAACAATAAGCGGTTCCAGCCCTTTCCCAAACCTTCCTTCTAGACAGACACAGGAAGCATGGCAATGAGGAGGTGGAAATCTGTTCGGTTCTGCTCCCTGACACAGTGGCTCCTGGCAGCCTCACGTCAGCAGGATGAGACCAGTCCATGTTGCTGCTCCCAAGCTGGCACACCGTGATGGCACAACACATATCCCATCCAGGCAGTGCGAGGAGGTATCTTTCCCTCCCACTGCAAGGGCAATTTGCAACCTCTGATGCTACACAGGTAGCACTTTAGGCATTAACACCATGATGAATCCAAGTATTTCCAGTTCAGGAATGTTATTAAATTCAAACCAAACCAACCCCCCATTGCATGAGGACATCAACTTCTGCTTGAATTATTGATGCTTGGAGGGCTGCTGCTTCAAAATGATGCTACAGAAAGGTCAGGGGTTTTTTCTCAGCCAGTGCAGATTACTGGAGCTCTGTTTGCCTCTCCAGATCTGACAAATGAGTAGTGTCAGTTCCCATACCCTTTGGACCATGGACTGCAGTCCAGCCTGAAATCCCCCTGTGAGTCACCATGTCCCCTTCTGCATCGCACCTTCAAGCGACAGCACTAGCAGGGAGGCGCATTTTCACAGGTCAGCTACAGCCCGCGCACAGAGGCCTCAGGAGCCTCAGTGTGGGAGACACCAGGTTATGGCCTTTCTGTTGTTCGTCTTGGAAAACATGTGCCTGTCTGAATCCTCTGAACTCCGCGTGCCTGGCCGCAGGCTCAAACGCTCACAGGGAACTGGAGGCTTGAATGTGGCTGGGCATAGTCTGGGTCTGCGCTTCAGTAGCTGGGCAACACAGAAACAAAAGCTATGCAGGAAGCTGCCCATTCCAGGAGCGCACCTCCTGCCCAGTGGAAAAATGAGAATTTATGATCCTTGGAAACATAAAACTGTTCAGTGGAAAGCAGTAACCGAATGGGGAGTACAATAGGCAAGGAGAATGCTGGCAAAATACCCAAAGTCTTTTTTTCTCATTTAAATTAGCTCCTTCCACCATCGAACAAATTCCCCGTGGATATCACAATCCGTTCCCCCACGGTGATCTGAAGGGAGTCAGGGAGCTATCGCAGCCCTGCTGGGCCTCTGGGAGCCCCCAGGAAGGGCAGAAAGGAACTGTGATCGCTGTTTATTATGCAGCATTTATATATTCCTAGTTCTGTGCGGTGGGAGCGCTGCTTGTCGCCTGCAGGGGCTGGGGAGGGCTCGCACATCTTTGGTGAGGCTGGGAGGGAGGGAGGGAGGGAGGGCAGAGCCTGGGTGTTCGCACGCCAGCCCTGACGCTTGGGCTGGCGTGCTGGGAAGGGATTCAGCAGCTGTTCGTGCACGCGCTGCACCTCAGTGCCACGGCCTGCCCTGACCGCACCATTTGACGGACCCCAATAATCCTTTTCTCTAATTCTACTCAGGAGCAGGTTGCCATGGCCAAGGGCTGAGGGGGCATGTTTGAGCGTACCCCTCTCTGTCCCTGCTCTTACCTGAGCGCAGCCTCCAGTTCTGACTTCCCTGCTGAGTTAAACCCATATTCCTACAGTAAGTGTCCAAAAACCGGACTAACAGCGTTCTTGCAAAGCTCGTGAGCAGCTTCCCACCCACTTCGTTGCAGTGTCGCAGAAGGAAGCATTTCCTGGCAATTAAATGGGGACCAAGATTCATGGGACTAGAAAGGGCAGAAAGTCCTTTCCCTTCACAGCCAGTTCATGCAAGTAACCCACCAGGAGAGGCGAGCAGCCAAAACAGGGCTTCCCTGGCAGGCATGCTGGCTCTGGGGAGCTCTGTATGCGCCTTTTCAAAGGACTCCACCTAAACCACCAGCTCATAGGCAGTCTCTGCAGAACCTGCCCAGCAATGCAGATGTCCCTGGCCACAGCCTGAGCTTGCAGAGACTTGCTTGCAGCCTGCGTTTTGGTTAGAGTTGACAAGAAAGGTATGAGATTAGCCTAGGCACAGATAGTGCTGCTGAGGCCCACCTGGAGCCAGTGTCCTACACACACCAGCTCCGCAGACGCTGCTCAGGTGCAGGAACTGGGGACAACTTGTTGCATAGATGTCATGAAAGGGGTGACAGGAAAATGCAGTCTACAAGCTCTGAATTTCCCTGACACACATCATCCAAGGTACATTATCTGCTTCCTAACACTGGTTTGGTCAAGCAGGTCAGACACTACTCCTATTTCAGAGGTGGAAAGCGGACGCAAAGAGACAGAAGAGACTCATCCAGGGCAGAAAAGGGAGGGCACTTGTCAAAGAGCAGGGAGTGGACTCAAGGACTGTGGAGTCCCAGGACTTGGCTCTAGCTGGAGGATACCCAGCTTCTCGCCACCAAGCACAGTTGCCTTGTTGGAGCAATAGTGTGGGGAGCTGTGCTGAGACCTCTGCCTCATTTCACTTTGGCTGGCAGAAGTATCCAGAGGCAGCGGCTTGCATTTCTTTGGAGGAGTGTGTAAAGCTAACAGCTTTGTAGCTTATTGCCCAGGCCTGAGGCCACCTGATTTTGCACAGATGTATGCTTCTGGTTTCCACAGATCCACTGTCAAGGCCCTGAGTGCACTAATAGGCCTTAATGGCCCTGACCAGCCTCACCTGGGGTTCCTACCCACAGTCTTGCCCATGGGCCCCAAGCTCCATTTAAGCTCAGCCGTGAGCTTGCAGTCTCTTTCTGAGCTATGTTGTAGGAGTGCTGGTCTCCAGCTGCAGCTATGCCTGGCCATGGACCCTGACCTGTGGATTGACTCCCTGGCTTGACTTTGGACCTGTCTCATTGGGATGTCCCTGTCAAGTGATTGCAGGACTGTGTGTGACCCTAGTTACCCTCACTAGATCAGGTCCTGACCTGCAGATTGACTTCCTGGCTTGTCTTCAGAGCTGCCTCATCACCGTGGACTTGCCTGATTGGACTCTTGGTCAAACCTGGCTGCCATCTCAGGGTCTGCACTGCTCAGGTACTATGGGATGGGACCTGCTGGTGAGGTCTCTGCCCTACTGGCTGTTATCATGCCTGGCTTCCAGCTCCCTTTCACTTAGGGAGGAGCCAGCCCTTGCTGCTCCCTGGCACCCATGGGCAGACTGTGTGGCCATGTGCACAGTTTCCTTGGTGCCAATGGAGCTGCAGAAGCACCTTGTTAGTGATGAGATAGTTGGCCAAGCCCCTTGCTAATGGTCCGACTCAGTGGCCAAGCTCTTGATGAAGCTAAAGTTGAACCATGCTGCAGATTGAGGAGGGTGAGGGATGCAGGGCAGTGGAGAGAATAGAACAATCCTGAATTAAGCTAGGAAAATATTTGCCTTTCTTAAGTCTCCAAATTGGCATTGTCAGTGGTATTTTAATTAGTCTAATCTGTGGTTTTCTTGGACCTGTGCCCCACAACCCCTCAGCCAGCATGTATGTGTTTCAGCCATGTTTAGTTAGGTCTCAGGCTTAGATCACAAATGCGGTTCTCAAAATTCCTTCTTGAGTTGCCTGTAAATAGAAATAGGAGTGTGAGCTCAGCACAGCTCCTCTTGGTTCAGGCTCTGGCCATGTTTCAGACCACTGCAGAGACACAGGCCTTTTCTGTCTCTTTTTGGGATGCTCTTTTGGGGACAGAGGTTTCTGAAAGAGGCAACAAAAGGCATGTTGGGCACGTCTGGCCTGCCTGCCTTGTGCTAATTCCTATTTTGGCTTTAGAGACTGACTACAGGGTGGTGTATGTGAGTGAAGCCACAATACTGCTTAGGGTCTAGCAAAAAATTCCCTAGGAAGCAGTATGAGCGCCCACCCTTCTGCCACACCTTCTGGAAGCCACAGATAAGCAGTTTGTGGATAACAGGAGACCAGTGTGTGGATCCAGGCTTTCCAGGCACTCCCTGCAACAGCTTTAGGGCTCCAACTGTATTAAAATGAAGCACTGCCAGGTTGCTTCAGCTCAAAGAGCTTGTTTACTTTCTATAACGCCTTACAGACATCCTGCCCACTATTGTCACAGACTCCTCCTGTCTGGTACCTTGGTGGAGTTAAGGTTCATGGAGAATTTGGGGTAAATAAGCCTGCCAGGCAGTGTTTTGGGAAAAATGTTCCTTTCAGGAAAGGGGCTGTACAGCTCAGCAAAATATTCCTGACAACTTTTTGCATTATAAATATTCATAACAATGAGCACTGGGAGCTGGCTAATCTGAAGACCTTCCCCTGGAACACTGCTTTCCCCTCTTCAAACTTTTTTTGACCATGAGTACTGAACTGTAGCTTTTCTCTGAGCTGGTAAACATTAAGTTGAGTTTCAGCTTGGGAAACTGAGGCATGGGGGAAGTGGCTTATTCATCAAAGGTTCACCTGGCAAGTCAAGACAGCGCAGGAAGTTGAAATCCAGAGTTTATGGCACCTGCTGCTGGTGAGCATTACATATCTCCATTGCATGGCATGTACACCTGTGAGCCCCAGAAGTACTCCCTAACACCCACCCATCAATTGCTTTTGGCCTCCAGAGGAGCTCAAGACCCCATTACGCTCTGGTAAGGAGGGCTGTGCTACAGGGTGTCTTGAGCCATATGCTCGATGACTTTGAGAGCCTATTTACAGCACAGGTAGATTTGGAGAGAAACATTAAACTGCTGCTTAGTGTGAGGAAGAAACCCAAACAGGCACCTACTTACCTCAGTACAAACTAAGGTCAGCTCCTTGGCTGCAAGGTGTGTATATTGAGTAAAGATCTGCCTGGTGCCCTCAAAATTGGTCAATTGTACTTCCTGGCCTAAGAAACAGAGTTTCTAAGAGGGCTGCACAAGCTGAAGCCACCATGCTGAGGGATTTGCAGTGTGCTGTGCCTCAGTTCAGTTGCCAAACCTTCAGGAACCCTTTTCCACGCCCTGGTGTGTCTGAGAGATGAGCTGCTAAATTCTCCTCACCTTTAGGTGAGGTGGTGAAGCCAAAGGATATAGCCGGTGTTTAGCTGCTGCTCTGAGCCAGTCAACAGTGTGTGGAGCAAGGTGAGCTGCCAAACACCCCTGGAGAAACTAGAGCTCCCTCACATGATGGGAGCTGGTGGGGAGCAGAGGGGTAGGCAATGGCTCTTGCTAGAGATTTCCACCTTTGAAAAGAAACAAACTGTTCTGGAACAAAGCTTCATCGCCTGCTTTTTAGAAAGGGTGGGATAAAAGCAGCCTTTTCATTGCCTCATCCCTGCTAAAGAGACACTGTGATGCTGCTGAGCTCCATCCTGAGAGACACAAGCAGCCTCACAGCCCAGCGCAAGGTGACATCATCTGGCCTTTGGTGCCTCCCTGACAAAAGCACCATTGTTCAGCTGCCGCTTCCAGGAACCCCCTGCTGTCCCCAGGTCTAATATGGAGCTTTCCCACACACAGCCACTCTGGCCTTGCCTTGCCAGGGTAGGCTGGTCCTAGCTCACAGGGAAGCTTGGTCTTGTTCTCCTCCCTACCTCCATTCACTTAGCAGTAGAAAACAAATTACTTTTTTCTGTTTGCAATGCGACCCATCTGTAAGGGGAGGCTGGGAACCGGAGCAAGTGCTCTGGGCATGTCTGAGAATCAGGCTTCAAACTGGTGGCAGTGTACTCTGATTGCCAAACATCAGGGCAGTTGGGATTGCAGTTTCCAGGCTGTGTCTAACCTTAACGTACACGTCCACCCCAGTGTTAGCACCGAGCGTCGCAGCGTGCAGACCTCTGCGATGCCTCTCACATGTGCCCTGCTGACCTGCCACTGCTGCGTAAAGCGGATGCTTTTCCTGTTCTTCTGTCTTACAATGACAGAGGGAAGCTTAGATGATTAATTAGTTTCAGTAATGAAGTAGTGTCTTGGGATTCCCTGCCCCCTACCTGAGTCTCATGTACCAGGTGCTGAGTGCACATGAACAGAAAAATGGTTTCCTACCTCAAAGAGTTACTAGATTAGACAAAAAAGTGCTAATTGCATTATAAGCAGGTCAGATTCACCTGAAATAGCCCTTGGAAAGTGAAATTGCAATTAATACACTGTGACACCTTTAAATAATTCTGTATTTCCCTATAAATATCAGTGTCAAGAGGCCCTGGAAGAGAAGGTCCTGATGATTTTCTGCATACATTTCATATCCTAGTTACCTTTTGGCCTGGTGTGTAGGACAATATATTTGCAGATTTAATCTATTTACAACTTTGTTCATAAATATTCAAACAACAAAGCTCAGAAGAACAGGAGCCAGCACTCTGCAGCAGGCACAGAGAGCTCCATGAAAAAGCCTCAGACCCCCTGCATGGTTGTGCAAAGGTAACTGAATATTTTGTGCATCAGTTTCTCATCCACAAAGTAAGGATGCTAATTTTCTACTGCATTCGATCAACTGTCCTGGTTACAGCTTGTCTCCTGCTAAGCAAGTTGCACAGCACCTAGCTGACACAGCCCAGGCCATGAAATACTGTCTGCACAAATACATGAGCAGGGAGCAACTGGGGATTTTTGCTTGCTTCAAAGACCCTTTCGTACTTTCACCACCCCCCTCTTTCCCATGAGCCTCACAGGTCTGCTCACGTGGTGACACATTGGTGAGACGTACAACCCTGAGGGAGGCTGATCAGAGGAGCAGGGGGAGATGCTCCTTGCCTACTTCTCACTTGATGTTGCCACAGCTGAGCTGTGCAGAGGGGGAAATGGGAGAGGAGCTGATGCTCTTGGAGGCAAGGAGGGCAGAAGGGACAAGGGATGGGACAGTGGTGATTAACAGGACTGCTCTGCTGGCTCTCTGGGAGCGGGTGTTCATTGTTTGTTCACTACATAGCTTGTTTGGAGAGAGAATATAAACTAAAAGCCAGTATTTCATTCTTCTGTGGTTCTTTGCAGGAACGTTCATGACAGTTGTTCCTCGGGGAGCAGAGGGACAGTTCAGAGCACAGGCAGTGTGTGGGACTGCAGGAGCAGACAGGACCCACCATGCTGCTCCTGCGTGGGTGGAAGAGCTGCAGTGCAAGTGTAGGGGTGTGTAGGGTGTTTAATGAGTGCCCTGACAGGAGCTCTGACACAGCACAGAGATGGGGGGAATTCCTCGTCCTGCTGCCATGCTGAAGCTCTAAAGAAGGCAGATGCCAGGATTTCAGGCCTCTAAATGCAGCACTTCCCTCTGCGTTATGTAACAATGCTATTTTAGTTTAGGCAGTCAAAATGAAGGAGGATGGCAAATCAGAAGGTAAAGCAGCTAGTGAGTCAGGCTGGATGAGCTGTGCCATCTGCAGATGGCAACAAGGGGTGGGCAGGAAGCGGTCAGTGCTCCTGAGGCTCAGCATGAGGCAGGGGAGGTTAAGAATGCAGAAGAAGAAAGAAAAGTCCTGCCTGTTCTGATCAGCAAATAAATCAACCTAGACCTAGGCCTGCTCCCCGGATGGATAGGTGCTCTGCTGGTGGTTCTTCTCTAGCATCTGATGCTCTGCAGCCAGGAGAAATGGCTTGGTTGCAGCCTCCTCCTTAAAGCTAGTGTGACTTCAGCATGTCAGGGGAGAGTAAGCCTGAGCACGCCCACCTGGGGCATATACCTACCTGAAGGAGGAGCAGGAACCTAGTTTGTTTTCAAGAAAATTTGGAGATGCTGCCTCTGCATGACTCAAACTTGCTTTCGGTAAACTCTGCAGAGAGGGACCGTTTTCTGGCTTCCAACTCACTATCAAGTATCATATGCATTCTGGGTGCTGTCTTCCAGGCACCTCATGGCTTTTCCTGGCCACCTATTAGAGGAACCTGCATTTTTTTTTTGCCTATCTGCAGCAGAGAGAGGAAATTGGACTAGGCATCTCTCTACTTTTGAGCAGGCAGAACTCAAGCTAGAATGAAAAACTGATCTACGTTTGCATTCAGAAACAGTATTTGATTACAAACTAGACCAGAATGAAAATGTGAGGGATGCAGAGCTCCTTAGTGTGCTGCTATTTGCAGGCTATGTTTCATGCCTCATTTGCTGGGTGCAATCAGGCTTCGTTCTCTGCATTCGTGGCAGAGCGCCCTTTGCTAGCTCCAGCCCTGGGTGCAGCCAAACCATTCGATTTCTCAATGCTGGCTACTTTCATAAACACGCTTGCTACATGCTGGTCTGAGACAGTCAGGGACAGCGCATGCTCACACAAAATCATCTACTTTACTGCCAGGCAAGGAGACTTTTCTGTAGGCGCGCAATACCCCTTGCTTCTGAAATATCTTGCCTCCCTAGTAAAATCAGCAGAGAGTCAGGTCTCATGTTTAGATGCAGCCTGTAAGACCAACTTCTAAACCATGTGATTCCTTCTGAAGTCAGTGGGACTTAGGAACCTTAACTGTCCTGCACAATACACCAAGTGCACGTATATCTCTAAATGGCTACCCAAGAGTTCTTGTATCAAGCATGTTTCTGGAATTCAGCAAAAGAGAATGCAAATGAGCACAGACCTTTCCTATCAGGCTGCTCATGGGCAGATGTTAGTCACCCTACGTGTTACCCAGATGTGAAGGCATTGAGCAGTGAGGCAAAGCTGGGCTTACTTCTTGCTAAGTGGCCTTTGGTTAAAAATTACTGAATGTTAATAAAATTTCCAATGGACTGCGGTGATCCCTAAATCTAAAGGAAGGTCTATGGGTTCTCCTTTAAATGCCCATAAAATCTTACTCTCAAGTTTGGAAACAGAAGTGTTATTACATGAAACGGAGAAAGAAAATTGGATGCCAATTGTGTCATCTCCAAAACTCAAGACTATCAAGCAGTTCAAGGACTCTATTAGCCTCAGAGGAGCTATTGAGGTTAGTGAATCATGATAAGAAATGCAGCCCAGGTTTAGCTAGCAGAGAGTATGGATAAAGAAGGTTTTACCATATCAGTGTTTGTTACAGTGATCCTGTAATTAAAACTGTACCAGAGCATTGCAGCTGAGCGACAAGGCAGAGGCAAGCAGGCTGTGCTAGGCTTTTAGGCTCTTGGACAAAAGAGGCCACCAGATCACTTGTTCACCAGCCGTTTCCAGGCCTGTGGTGCTGGTTGGTGTTCATATCCAGTTCCACT
Source organism: Struthio camelus (assembly GCF_040807025.1). Taxonomy (NCBI): domain Eukaryota; kingdom Metazoa; phylum Chordata; class Aves; order Struthioniformes; family Struthionidae; genus Struthio; species Struthio camelus. Next base: position 2,493,318 of record NC_090961.1, read on the forward strand.
TCCCTCCTGCCCGTTCCACTGCGAATCCCAGTGGTCCAGGGCTAGTTGTGTTAGCAGTGAGGTGTGAAGCTAGGAACATTAATGTTGCCTGCAGTGATAGCGCTGTGCTCATGCTGTGAATGATTAGCCACAAGCAGTGTTTCCTGCCCCTGGTTTACAGGCTGTCGTGCCCTGGGCTTGGACATGAGGAAGCAGGACTCGCAGGAGACTAGCATTCCCCCCAGGGGAGGCAACAATGTTAAAAGGACAAAATGTTCCAGGGCTGGAAGTTTGGGCCCAGTAATCATTAACTGCATGGAGTGCAGGCTGTAGCAGGCCTGAACCAGCCTGTGATGGCTTGAGATCACTGAACCATAGCACTCCATGAACTGTGTATGGCTCTGCAGTGGGCGCAGGACAGAGCTGCCCTACTCAGAGCAAATGCCCTAACCTACATTTCTGCCCTGCTACAGGAAAGAGGGCAACCCTGTGTGTTTATGGGGTCCACTGATTTATCGGGAATGAATATTCAAAAGCCCTCCGAAGATAATAAAGTGAGTGTTAAGCAGGAAGCTGAGCAGCTGGCAAACAGCTTCCTGTTGGCAGCTCACCTTGTAATACTGGATCCTCGGTGCAGACCTCCACGAGCCCGCAGTGAGGCAGCCAGTATTGAGGACAGACATCAGCAGTTTGGCCAGTCGTACTGAAGCATTCACATGCCTGAACAGGAACTGTGTGCAGATACCCTCTTTTGGGCCAGCTGTAAATGTCTGGTCCTCCCCTCACACTGCATCTAGCCTTAAAAAGTCTCTCTGCTCTTCTACCCATGACAAAAGGAAAGAGCTCATTTTTGGAGAGAGAACTCTGGAGATCAGATAGTTTGGGATCCCTGGATGTCGTTAGACTTGGCCTTGCAGACAGCGCAGTGATTCAGAGCCCTGGACTGGGATGTTCTCTGCAGCCCAAGAGGCAGCATCCTCCTTTCTATCAGCACCCACCCGGTGCTGGTATCTAGTCACCAGTTGCAGCAGTGACAGAAGGATGGAGGAAGAGGGGAAGTGACTCAGGTGCCCTCAGTACAGTCAGGCAGTTGCCAATTAGTCCAAATAACCCATCTGGTCCAGGGAAAGGCCATTCAGAGAACATCTAATCAGTGTGACAGAAAAGGAAGAAAACAATTGTGTGAAGCCTTTTAAAAATCTCTGCTCCCTCATCAAGGTATCCCTTCCTCCAGGGATCCATTCAAGATTTTTATTCTGTAGATTTATCAGAGTTATTTGGTCAAAACATGAAGTAGCTTGTCAGAGTATTATGCTAAGCAGCATGGATTCTGTTTGCCTTCAGGCCTCGTTTAGTACACAGCAAAAGCAGAACGAAGAAAGAAAGCACAGAATCAAGCTCTTGTTAGCAAATCATATTTTACTAGGCTAAATTTTGCTTTGTGGTCATGGTCCCTCAGGGCATCCTTTCCTCAGAACAGTGATCCATATAGTATAAAGAGCTCTTGCACTTGACAGGAATCAAGACAGCATCTATAAAGGCACCCATCGTTGCGGTACCAGGCACCTTCCTCCCCTGCTGGGGCAGACACTATTAACCTAAGAACCAGAAAGGCTGACGTGAAAACACTAGGTTAGCACTATAGCTACAAGCTGATTTTCCCTGCATTTAGATAGCTTCACCCTTGGGGCAGGCTAAAGTTTGTGTTTTTTCATGGGCTGTTTTGTTTTGTTCCTATCCCTGAAATACACCAAACTGTTCTGGATCAGGCGTGTCCTTGGAGGAAATCAGGGAGGGAGCTCCTATAAGATGCAGGAGGATGGTCGCTCCGCTCTTCCAGCTACAGCGCAGGCGCTTCACCCCATGGTCAACCCCAGTTTATCTGCACTTGCCCATGCAGTTGTTGCTCAGATTAAGGCACCTTCTCATTAAGAAGTAAATCCAGTGTGCTTACTACCACCCTGGCTGCCATCTCAATTACATTTTTTCAGACACCGAGACAGTAGAAGCTTTGAGTCATGGCTCATTGTTCTATACAATAATGTAATTTGAAAGCTGTTATGTTTCATCTCTTTAAGGCTCTACAGCTAGTGACATAATTGTTGAAAAAGTTACTTTATTTGAAACTAGATAAAAGCTTTGCACAGATTTCATATGCTGATATTTTAGCTAGTGAATTCAAATGCTTCTGTAATATAAGGATAATACTGTTAAAGCCACTTTATTTTATGATTAAAATGTACATACCTAAGTGCCAAGATTTAACATCAGACAAAGAGCTTTGCCTTGTTCTGTTTAGTACTAACATTTTAATTTAGCTTTTATCTGCTTAACTGCTGCTTTTATTAGTCTTCAACTAAACTCCAATCCATCATGACTCTTATGCAAAACAATATCAATATGCCTCACTAGTTCCACCCCCTCACTGGAGAAGCTACCCAGTTTTCAGTACTCCAAGGAAAGCATTAAAAGGTCACCGTTGCTTAGAGATGACACATTTCACTGACTGATCCCTCCATCCATCTGTTATCAATCATACGTAGCACACTCTCTGAACGTGATGTAAGAACTGAAGCATCTATAATCACCATTCACTTTTGAAAAACTAGGTCGTAGCATGTGGCTACAGGAGAAACTTGACGCTGTCTCCTGTTACAGTGACATGCATTCGTAGTTAAACCAGTCTCCACTCATTTCAACTCAGAAGTTAAGCAGCAAAAGAAAACTATAATTATTACTCTATGGCAAGATTTTGGGCTGGAGATGAGCAGGCTAGCCATCTGTAAGGGTTTCTAAGAGAGGTGTCTTTATTATACCATGAAACATTCCCAAGCAGCAAGCAGAAGGCGAGGTTCTCAGTGCTATCTAAAAAGTGTTTATTCTTCTCCTCCTACTCAAGACGAACAAGCAGAGCATAGTCAGTTCTCCATCACAACCACACAATCCTGCTTAGAAACACGGTGCATGATACCACTGCAAAAAGTTTCATTAAGAGCTTCTTCCCTTTGCGTTACGGTAGCATGGAGAGTGGAATTTAGGTAAAACAAGCTTGGGTTAGCCTGAGACCCAGCAGACTCCATTCTTCTATAAAAACAGCTTCCATATTTTTAAAGCTATTTCTTCAGTTTATGAATATTAAATTTGCTAAAAGTCTAGTGAAGTGCCACATGTATGAAACACAACTGAACATGCCAAGATGGTCATGGACTGGAGAACACACCTAGAGAAGACTGTCTAAAGAGCTATGCCAACCCCACTACCAGCATGGTCCTGTTTACCCTGTGCCTCCCTAACCCCAGCTTGCCCCCTTCCTAGCCCCTTTATGGCAAGGGACTTCTGGGAGATGTAGTCTCCAAAGGAGTTTTGGCTAATCAGGGCTGCTGCAGGGCATACTGGGACAGGGGAGAGGCTATAAAGTCACTGGAGCAAAGCTCATCACTGAGGTGTCAGTGTAGGGTAGGGGCAGGCTGGTATCTCGGCTGAGGTCATTCATCCTGCAGGGAGATGTGGACTCTGGCCAAGCCTTCTGCCGGTGAGTTCATCTACAGGAGACAAGTGATGCCTTGCTGCAGAAAGGTAAGGCCTGTAACATGGTTATCATCTGCTAATGTAACCCCCTGCCCTGAGAGCATGTCTTTCAGCTCTGTTACCTCCTCTGAGACCAGGGAAGAGGCTGTGGGGTACCAAACTCTGCTGGTGTTTGCAGTGTGGCACAGGAAGTTTTTTTTAATAGAGGAGGATACTGAAAAACAGAAGCTTCAGTATCTGCTGAACCCAGTAACTAATCCTCTAACAAGCAAGAGGGCAAAGGCGAGGGGCAAAGGGGGCTGCATTGGTGATGGCTCCAGGGAAGGAGTAAGAGGAAGGGAAACAAAATCCCCAGCGCTGTAAAATCAGGCTACTGTGTGTGTCTGGGCACAGCAGAGTCTCCTACCAGCACAGCTGGTGCCTAAATGGTAATTAGACTATTTAGGCCTAAGGCCCTCTGTCTCCACACCAGGATCTCATCCTTTTGGGTATGAGAGGTAAAAGGCTTCTCTGCATGGCCTCGCTTAGGACTGTCTAAACCCTTTTGGCAAGCTGCAGGACCCCTGCACTTCCCCAGGAAGCCCAGCCTGATCCCCCCCCTCGAAGGAGACTGTGCTATAGCTGCAACAAGTAGAGGAAAACAAACTAATGAGGCATTAGGACTAAACTTAGCTGCAATTAACACTTAATTACCATCCTGAAAACACTTGCTGTATTTTGCTAGGACCTGGAAAGGTAAAAGCAATTAGCCTAATGTTGTGTGAAAGAAACCTTAAACTGCCTCAATTCCCTGTCACTGTGTAGCACAGGGGATCCTGTGTGTGACTGTCCTGTTGTTGCTGCAGGCAGTAGGGGAACAGGACCAAGCCCTGCTCTGGGCACCAGGTGCCTGCAGGAGAGAAGGGACATGTGGCAAGAAAGCCCTTGAGCCTAGTCAACCTCTCTGCTCTTACCCTTATACTTGATCGCAGCTTTCCTAGCCTGCTTGTCCAAGTGACCATCCTTCTCTATGCCTGTAGCTCTGCCTTGTTGACCAGTATTCCCCCCTAAATAAAGTAGATAACAGACAAGGGCACAGCAAAGGTGTGGCGCCTGCTGGACAGGGAGACAGAAGTATAGAAAGGTCCAGTGAGTAGGGACAGGACAGAAGGGTATCCATCAACTCCTGTAAATCTCCTTCCAGATGAAGTCACCAGGTCCCTTGTTGGATATATATATTTTGGTGGGGGGGAGGAGGGGGGAAATGTAGACTTGCAGCCTTTGCTGAGGAGGGTCAGCTGTAGCCTCATCATGCACAGACAGCGTGAAGCTGCATGAGCCTTTCCTAGGCTCTGCTCTGGAGAACAGCCAGCACCGACGCTAGACCTTCTGCAAAAGGTACCAAGGCAAGTGTGTACATGCTCATGTATGCTGGGTTTGGACACCTACAGCCACTCCTTTCCCCTGGAGGCTATAGGCTCAGTCTAATATGTATTAGTGTAAGCAATCCTTGCATGATCCTCTACAGAGGAAGGGAAGGCATCCTAGAAAAAGATCTAGTCTCTTGGAGCATATGCTGGGGGAGAATACATTGTCTTTTTGCTGGTGGAAGGAGAGAGAGGAAGAGAAACGTAGAGGCTTGGTGAAACTTGTCTATCTGAGGTACTCCTTCCATGTTTACTGATTTAAATGTTAAGTGGACCCATGACCCCAGCATAGGACCATCTTCAACAATACTGTTCCTCATGCGGTCCAGTGAATGTCACTGAGTATGTGATGACAATATTTATTTAACGGCCTTGAGTAAACTGACATGGCCCAGCCCTCCCGCTTATACAGTATCTAGTAAATGGGACTTTGCTACCATCCTGCACATGGAACATTTTCTCCCCCACCTCTGCCATCCTATCAGCTGTGTTCTTGACTGGTCATAGTGTGCTAGCCATTTGGAGTAGATACATAAGATGGCATGTGCTTTAAACTCTAACCTTATAAGAACAGTAATATTTTTCTTGAACTTTCCTTAGAATACCAGGTACTCTTAAGAATTAGGCAAGGTTCACACCAGCAGTTTAAAGACTGCTGAAATATTTTTAGACATTAGCATTGTTTTCCTTCATGGCCCAGGGTTGTCATTAGCTGAGCACTTGGATGCGCTCCTAAAGAGGCTGAAAGGAAAAGCCCTCCAGGAACTGCAGCAGAACAAGCTTCCATCCAACAACAACACATCCTGGCGTGCAGCTACATAGGTCTATACCAGGGCAAGTGCTCTGCTGCTTTGCACAGGGGAGCTTCCACGCTTGAGCGTGTGCTTCAGCTGCAGCTGAGCCAACAGCTTCATTAAATGGGAGGGGCTGTAAAGGCTAACCAAGAAATCCAGCAGCTGGGAGTTCAGCCTCTGTCTTTTTTTAGTGCTGATCACAACTCCAGCGCAGATTAACATGAAGCTGTCAGGAAAGTTTAGCCCCAAGCATAATAACTCAGGAAGGGCTTATAGGCAAAATATTTCAGGGGACTCTATGCAGCAGCAAGGTTGGCCAAATTCTCATCTGTAGTAAGAAGGGTGTCTGCCTAAGAAAACCAAAGGGAGCGTGTTCTAGAAGAATCCCATGAACAAGTGTATTAAACGTCTCTATCTCTGGAGCCCTCCTACACAGTGACAAATTAGACTGAGATGGTTGAAGGCAGTCACCCTGCCCTCCCCCAGCTCTCCACCTGGTTCCTCTCCTTCTGTAGCAAGAGGAGATAAATGGCACCCGTATTGGTTCCTGAACCACTGCAGTTTCCAGCCCTTTGTCACTTTAAGCTGACATGTGAAGCCAGTCCAGCTGTCAGACTGGGCGCTGCTGTGGTGCAGGAGAGACAGGTTATGTGAGCTTGTCTCTGCCACCTCTGCTTAGGAGGTAGCACTGTAAGACTGTAACTTTCACTCATTCCAATTTAAACTGATGTCTTGTCACACTTCAGCACTACCAGCTGATACTTGGCAGTCGATGTGATTTTTACTGTGTGGTTAGATAGCACTTCTTCCTCACTAGAATACCATAGTGAGAAACTGGGAAACTCTTGAGGCCCGAAGAACTGCTTAAGAACACAAATGCAGCAAGAACTAGCAGGAAAAGGAGGAGGCTTGAGTAAGAACCAGGTTCCCACTCCAAGGCCAACTCAGGCATTTCTGAAGTGTCCTAATGCAAGTTTTTATAAATGGTTTCTGCTTCTCTGGCACGCTGGCCTTTGGAAAAAAGCTTTCTCAATTAAATTAGAACTAAGAAATATGAAGGTAACAGAAAGAACTTGTTAGCCTGTATGCCTGCCTCCAGTTTGTTCATCCTGGTACTTGGATGGGCAGAGCACCAGTAGGCTGTTCCCTTGCGAAATGATTAAACCAAATAAACCATCCAACATCTGGCTGCTTTTTGAGTGTTAATACCTGCTCAGTCACCAGTCAGACCTTCCAAACAGGCCTGAAATTTCTAGGCTTTGTAGATTCCTACAGTGTAAATTGCAGGGAAACTAACTCTCTGCCTTAAAGGTAATTAAATGGAGTGACTTAGTGAGTTGTTGGCAAGAGGCTGTATCTGTGGGTATGACAGGCTCTGACGCTACTCCAAAAGCGTGCTTGGACAACTCACCCCTCAAAATAGCAGCATTTCACTAGGGCTGTTTGACTGGCTGTGAAGTGCTCCACCAAGGTTAGTGCTGCACTAGGAAGGGAATTAGCTGACTCTTTCTCCTCTGTCAATGTTAACTCTCTGGAAGCTGGGGAAAGGATGCATAGGATGTTGCCATGTTAACCCTCCTCATAAAGCCATCCGCTCCCTAGGGGCTCTCTCAGGGCAACATTTTTGAAGTAACCTCAGGATCTTCAAGAAAATGCCTTGTGGTTTACAAAACTCTTCTTTACCCTAGGCCTGTACCTATAAGCATCTTTAGCAAAGCTTTCCTGTTACCGTTGTAGTCTCAGTGTTGCCTGGGCCTCTTAGCATCTCTCCATTGCCTCTTCAGTGAGGGCCTTCACCTGGCTATGGGGAGAACTTGGCTAGCTCAGGGTTCTCTAATGGACAATGAAGAGTAATGTATTTAGGGAAAGCCTAAATTTAGGTTTACTCTATTGCATCATAGAGCTATTTGGGCCCTTGAGAAGGACTTTTTCATCCTTTACATTAGCTGCCACTTGACTTCTGCAGAAAGAAAAATCTTGTATTGTACATAAGCTCCTTAGAGCTCTGAGAAGGCTCAAATATCTGCAGATGAATCCACTTCAGAAAAAAAGCCAGCTTCATCAGAAAATTGACTCTGAATGCAGGAGCTTGAAGGAGTACTGCCACACACCCAGGCCTGGATGGCTTCAGGCAGCAGCAGGAGACTCTGCAGCTACTGCATGCTGCTTCTCCAGAAGAGGTTTCCCACTGCTTTTGAGGTGGAGGAACGCCTTCCCACACTGGGTGCTTGTAGCTGCACGGCAAATTTCACTCTCATAAACAGCAACTGGAACTTGATATGCCTGTCAGGGCACAGTGTTTCAGTACTTATTCAAGCAGCAAACTAATTTCATCACCTCCCCTCACAGGGCAAGAGGAGGTAGAGGGATTAGCTTGAACTCTGAGGATCATATAATAACATGGCAGCTTATATGCAGCTAATAATCCACTGGGAGGATTAGCAAACTTACAGTTGTCTAGCTCTGCATAATGGGAAACCAAGCACAGCAACTCCCCTATTCTACCTATTGCGTTTGCATTCCCTCAAGTGGAAGCACAAACATGATGAGACAAGGTTTTCCAGACTGTTGTGAAATGGGAATCAAATCTGTGACTAATGGAGTATTGCTAGTAATTCCACAAGCATCCATTCAGTAAGAAGTATGGATTTAAGCTTTACTATGAGAGTGCATCTTAAATCCCGACTGCAAAAGAACAGATCAAGGTTTCAGCAGGCTAATGTCATTCAAGGCTCTCTGGGAGTAATGTCCCATACCTGTGCACACTGCATGTCCTGAAGTCTGTAAGCAGACTGCTCAGCTGATGAGTGGAGACCACTGAACTCCACCTAGGTTTCCTGGCATAATTCACATGTGACTGGCAAAAGAGCCCTGTACAAAACACTAGGGCAGTAAGATGCCAAGGAGCAAACTTAGCAACTGGATAGGAAGCTGCTGCTTTCTGGGCTGTTCTCCCTCTCTCTCTCTCCCCCCCACCTCCCTACAGTCTGAGGCCAACTTTCAGTGCTAGGTAGCTCAAGATTTTTCCCTACAGTGAGTGCTTTTAATCACAGACTGGAGACAAGAATCAGACATAGGACTAGGCAGGCAATTTCAGAGCCTGTATTAATTTGGTAATAAGTGACCAGAGTAACCAGCTCTGTCAAAGCCTGGAAAAAACAAAGGGGTTGGACTGCCTGAAGACCGGAGCTGTGACTCCTCACCTTCCTCCCTGGTCCCCCTTTGGAGTGGCAGTGGCAATAAGTAACAACCTGCCTGTGCCAGTGGGCTGCCCTTGGACTCCACCGGCTCCTGTCAGGGACCGCTCCAGTGCTGGCTAAGGCTGCCTCCCATGTCGCAGGGCATGTGGAGTAGCATAGGAGATGTCGTGCTAGGGCTTGTACTGTGCAGCTCATCTCTTCTGCTCCAGTAGAGAATCCCAGTTGAACACTGGAGCGCACAAAGGATGAAAGCTTTTGCAAAACATGCCCTTGCCAATGCTTGGCAGGGCTTGCAGAACCTTTCTCACTTTTGCAGTGCAAATAGGCACCACCACTCACAATAAGATGGTAGCAGAATACAAGCTTCTGCCAATGGCTTCTTCCAGTATTTCCTCCCAGTTACAACTGGTGCTGCCGAGAGTCCATGGGAAAGAACGCTGGTATAGACAAGGCCTCTGCATGCAAATGAACACTACATAAATAACCCCCATCTTCCCTCCCTTCCTAGGTTGTGTACTCTGTGCACTAGAATTCTCTTCAAAGACTTCCCAGTTCATTCTTTATGCTCTAATTAAGGATCAGTGCCAATTAACTATCTTCAATAGAGGAGCATCTTCCGCTCAGCAGCCAGGAAGTGCCTGAATAAGATCCTGCTGTACAATACACACATGGAAGAGGAAGCCCTCTCTCTTCAGAAAGGGCTTCCAAGATTAAAAACCCAGTAGAGAATACAGGATGCCTATTTCAAAATATTGTGTGATAAGATTAATTGATGGGCACCGGTGAATGCAGAGTGGTTTGTTATATGCTTCACATAGTATGCTTCACATAGTACATGTTACAGTGCTGCCAAGACTCCAAGCTGGATACTATGTCATCATAGCAATAGCAGGTGTGAAAGCAGAATATCACGCTTTCTAGAAACTGTTTTGTTTGTTTGTTTTTTTTTTGCTTACATGGGTATTACTTACTTAAGGATCAGAAGCCACTTTTGCTATGCAATGTCAAGTATGGTGCCAAAAATTCACTTCAGCTCAAAACATACCAATAGTTGCATCAGCATCTAAATTGTCCCAATAGCCCTCACCTATTACCTTTGCTTCCTATGGATGTTCACCTGTTCCGTAAATAATCAGACAATTCAGATTGCTACCGTGCTGTGTTCTGAACAAGAGCTGTGCTAATAGTATGAGCGGGCAAAAGCAGGGGAATCTCATTTCTGTGCTTGGCTGGAGTTGAATACATCAGCTCCCCAGCTGGTTACAGACAAAGTTTAAAAAGCACTATTCTAAATGAAAATTAGATGCTTAAACATGGTGGGGGGGAGGGTGAATAGGATAATCCCTTCAAAGCTTTAAATGGAAGATTCTCAAACCTGCTTCAGCTGATGTGAGACATATGAACAACCTCAGAATTAAGACTCCTGCAAAACTTCAGCCAGGCACCACAGCAGCACTGCCTTTGGGGGTAGATATACTTGAAGGGGTTATACAGAAGGCATATTTAAGCTAGTTGAACTGCTAATGACAGCTAAATCTGGTGACCATTCACAGACTGTTTGAAGAATAAAGGGCTAAAGGAAGAAGAGCGTAGACTTGCTGATGAGAAACAGGAACTGTAAGACTGCATGGAGGACTGGGTAAAAGCAAGCAAATTGTTCCAGGAGCAGCAGAATCCACAAAGTCTAATCCAGTGGGATTTACATCCATCGTAACAGCTAGGCCAGTGATATTTCAATATATATAATAATATGATATATTTGGAACCAGTGAGTGAGTTCAAGAGCTTCTGTGGTGCAGATTGTGCGTGTCTCATTTTTTCACAAAAAAACAGGCTAAATAAAACTCTTAAGGTTCAAGGAGAATCCCCATACCTGCTTGACAGGAGCTAGGGCTCTATGTTCAAGCTTTGCTAACTGATCTCTTTGCAAAGAACAGGGGGCTAGTCAATCCTTGCATGCCTCAGGAATTTCTAGAAAAGCATGTTACCATCCTGCCTGCTGAGACTTGAGCTCCCAGATAAGAAGGGTGAAGGGAAAAGCCAGAACAACACAATGCAACCAGATCACTGCAGCGAATGTAACCTTCTATCCCACATGGGATTCAGCTTTATTGAACTTACCCGAATCCTCCTCATGGCTGCCACAATCTCCACGCGGCTGTTGGGCCTCGGTACATCCAAGCTACCGATATACTGAAAGACAGAACAGCGAGATAGTCTGTAAAGTAATGCACAAGTTAATGGCACAGGCTTCCTTGAAACAAACGGCATCTCTCTGCTTGGTTAAACTCTCTTGACACAGGACATGAGAGGAATATCTGTCGTGGATAATATATCAAAGTTAGCGAGCTGTTAATGGACTTCTAACTTTGGGTGTGAGCCTCTGACCTCATTCAAATTCTGGATGTGCCTTTAGAGTCACCGGACAATCAGTTATTAAATTTGTTGTATTCTCTGTGGAAACATTCTAGTTCACTGCTTCCTGCAGGACTTGGCAGTACCAGCGCTTTGTAGGGCACTTTCAGTTATTAATCAAACCACAGTTCTGCAGGCCTGAAAACGGGGCTCCATCCTTTGTTAATTTTCCACTACACCTGACTCAAAGCTAAAGGTGCATAAGGAGTGGAACAGTTGCCAGGATGTGCAACAACTTTGCTTTGCTGGAAAAGGTTCGTGCTCTTTGTGTTCTTGGCCTAACTTTTCAGCCTGGACCATCCTTCCCTCCAGATACTGCTTTTTCTCTGCTTGGTCAGCCCAGCTGAACTGTCTGCAGACTCCCAGTAAATACACTCAAATCTATATCTCACACCAGCTGTTTTTAGCTACCCTCATAGGAGCTGCAGTCCTGAACAAGGTGCCCAGCTGAGCCTGCACCAACATGATAGCTGCTGTCTTTGGCATACCGTATCTGCATATAAGTGTAAACATCAGTCCTTCCAGCAAATGTAGCAGCTCCTCTTATTCAGGAGCCAACACTCAAGGCAGATGGCAGCTGCCAGGTTCCCAGCATCTCCGCCTCAACCAGTTTACAACACCTACGGCTTTCTGCAAGTTGGTTGCCTGTTCTCTTGTATGTAGCGTCAATATGCCACTGATGCTACGCGGGTTTGTCAGGGAAGACCTGTAGGACAACAGCTTCATGTTGCTGGCATTTTTCCCTGCTGTGTGCTGTTCCCCTGTGGTGACTGTACTTCCCCCTTATGCTCAGTTATAAGGCTTATATGCCAAAGCAGACAACTAAGGTTATGCACATGTTGGTAGGAAGAGCTCTGTGCCAGGACTCTGCTGCAGCACAGTGGGTACCTGCGGCAGCACACAAGGTGCAGGCCTGTCAAACGGGAGCGCTGCCCAAGCAGCTGCCAAGCTGGGGGGCACAAAGCTGCCAGCTTGGCCCTAGGAATGAGGAAAACATGCAGTCTCTGCTGGCAGCAGTATCGCGTGTGGGGCATGTGAACAGAAAGTGGTGTGGATCACCAAGGGTCTGAGGAAAGACTTTGCATGTCAAGGACACGTTGGCAAGGGGAGGGCATAAAAAATGCCATTTGTCTCTGTGAGTGGAGGAAGGAGGGAATTCCCCAGCCAGCAGTAGCCAGCATGGGATGCTGTCCTCTCCACCCTGGAAGCTGTCCCTGCCCTGGAAGTCCAGCAGCTGAAAGGAGGGTGTTGGATTGGGACTGCCTTTCCCTGCGTGGTGGCATGGGGTTTTTTCCAGTGCAGTCTGTCCCTTCCCTCACTGAAACCCGCAGCCCATCTCTCAGTGCAGCTGTAGCAGGCAGATTAGTGGGGGACGGAGGGCAGTTTACAAAGCTTAGTCCCTCTCTACCAGAGCATTTGGTTCATGAGTCACACTTGGTTTTTGACTGTGTGCTTTGGAGACTTGGGCTTTTTGAATGTTGTTCCCCTGCAGAGAGGGGAGGGGGAAGTGGGGCAGCTAGTTGGGAGACCCCTACAAATATTCAAATACAAATATACATATAAGTACTTCCCCAGAAGCAGCTCCATAGCTATTGCTGTTACTGACATAGTTGCGTTTTTATTTCTCTCCTGTAATGCTGGCAATTCACAGGATCATGTGGCTTGTAATGGGTTTTATTTTGAAAACTTCTACTTAATAGGGCTTTTCAGAGATGGATTCTCCTAGCTTGGTATTTACTGCTCTTTTATCTGCCTTGAAATAAACACAGCAAGCAGTCTGAAAGGTCATCTGCTTTTCCTGATGCTTCTGTAAATGTCTATGCAAAATAGCATTTTTAAGAGCTGTAACTTCAGCTGTACCCTTTTGGTAAACCACAGGGGAACCAAACCGCTCAGACCACAAGAGCTTGAGGGCAGCAGGGAAGGAAGAGACAGAGCTAGGGTTTCCCTCTGCCCTCATTGTTGAGGGCATATCAGTGTCACTGAAGCGCGGTGGCCTGTTTGGTTTGCAAGCATCTTGCTCCCAACTCCGAGGTGGTTGTCAGTGCGGTCACATGTAATTCAGACCAATTCCGTGCATGAGGCTGGCTTTGTATTGTGAACAACAGAGCTGCAGTGGGGAACAGTCCACACTATCAAAGATAAGTGAACAGGTAGGGGCAGGAGGAGCGCTGACGACAGAAAAGGCACGAAAGAAAATACTCAAACTCTCTGCTTTGGCCTTACAACCGAATTTGGGTACCCGAGTGCCTTAACAGAGCCCAGCCAGGCTCACTGAGCTCCACCCAAACAGAAGAACCCTTCCACAAGCAGCTTGTGGTATTGAGCTCTTAACTTAAAGGCATTAAAGTTCATCCCTGAAGATTATAGGGCAAGTAATATAGTTTGGTATGTACAGATTAGAGACTGAACATCATCAGTGAGATTGCCTGGTGTGAGACCCTGGGTAACTGGTTAGCAGCCTTGTCATTTTGAGAGCTGCAAGTAGACTGATGTACCCATAATAAGCATCTTAATTGGAGGAGACAGACTCTGGAGCCGAACTGAGCAAGCATGTTACTAAGGTAATGCAAACTTCATCTTCGACCCACACATCTTCCAGCATGTTATCCAGTCTCTGAATAGCACTGTATTCCTAAAGCTGTCAATCTCAAGAAGTCCATTTCACCCACTTAAAGATACAGTCATTTCACTTTTTTTAAGAGTCACAATAAGGATTTTTCTTCTCCTTAACATAGTCTGCAGCATAGCAAATGTTAATTTTTAAAAAAGCAATTCAAAGATGGCTTTTCTCCCCTAAGGAAGAGACAGATTTTTAAAATAGGTGATTAACTGTCTGCACAGATCTATCCTATACACTGTTTAAAACTTGCAGCTCCTTTAGCAGGAAGACTGAAATGCAGAAAAATCCATATTTTAAAGCTTTATTTGAATATACTCCCTTTCTTTACAGCCCAGGAGGCAGCAGACATAAATTCCATTTTTAATTTGTGTTAGGCCACCTGCAAACGGGGTGGCGGGGGGGGGGGGGAACCCTAGAGTTGCTCCAGCGAAATGCAATTCCTCTTGTCAGCTAAATTATAACCTCGTTCCCTGTACTGTCTACAGAGCGTCAGCTACAACGGAGCCACTGACTCAAAGGAGCGAGGTTGTAACGCCGGGCCGTTCTTCGTGATCAGTGCGAAACGCCTGACGACATCGGTGTTTCTTTCCGATACCTCAAGCTCGCAAGGGTTTAAATTAAAGGCCTTGCCCACACGCGCGTTTTCACACAGTGAACAGGCCAAGTGGAACAAGGTGCTGGAACGGCTTCGGGCAGCGCCCAAGAGTCTGCCAGTTGCCAGGGGAATACCGCTAGCGCTCGGAGGCAAGGACGGCGGCCTGCCCGATGGCGTCGAGGACAGCCATCCACCGGGGCAAGGATAGGCCGGCGGGCACGGCCGGCACGCGTGCGCCGGTCAAGGGGTGTCTTTCCAGAGCAGTTCTCAAAGGAAAGGCACTGGGAGGCCTCCAAGCATTAAACGTCTGAGAAATCGCTAGGGAAAAAAATGCAACTTGTTTGATTTCGATGTTGGCAAGGCCAAGACGCCGGTGTTAATCCCCCCCCCGCCCCACCCCAACCCGGCGGAGAGGGCCGAGGAGGAGCCCGAAGCCTTCGGCCTCGGCGCCGCGGGGCTCCCGGAGGAGGAGGAGGGCGGCGGCGGGTGGGCGACGTGCCCGCCTCGTGTGGAGCCGGGGCCGCAGGGGTGCGACGGCGGGGGCTGCGCCAGGCCGGCGGCTTCCCGCGCTTCGCCTCCCCTCAGAGCCCCCGCCATGGCCGCCGCGGCGCTGAGGGGGACGGGGGGGGGGGGGAGCCCTCGCCGCCGCCGCTCACCTTGGCCTGGAAGTGGATGCCGTGCTGGAAGGCTTCCTCGTTGTGCAGCGGGACGCGGGAGTCGCAGCCATCGTCCACCAGGTTGTACCGGTTCTTCACCGGCATCGCGGCGAGCCGCCTCGCCCCCTCCTCAGGGCGCGCCCCGACCCGCCGCCCCGCCGCGCAGCGCCCGGCGCCGCCGAGACCGCCCGAGCCCGGGCGGCGGCAGAGCCATTGGGGGAGGCGGCGCGGGGCTGCGGGCGCCCGAGCCGGGCCGTGTTTTGAATGAGCTGGCCCCGGTGCCGAGCGCAGCGCCGGCCCCTCGCCTCGGCGCCATTGGCCCCAAGTTGCCTCATGTGACGCGGCGGAGGCGGGCGGCGGGCGGGCGGTGGCCGCCTGCCACGGCCCCGGCCCCGGTCCTGGCCACCGCGGCCCGAGGCGAGCGCGGCTCCCTCCGAGGTTTTTTGCGCCTGTGTGAAAATAAACTGAACCACCCGACTGAGCTTCCCTATATCTGGGGCGATCTTGGCCCGACGGTGCCTTTTTTTTTTTTTAACGCAGAGGAACGACGTGATGGAGCTTCATCCTCACTGAACTGTTTTTTGGGTGGTTTTTTTTTTTTTTTTGGGGGGGGGGGTTGCAAAACGATCTAGCGCCTCCCTGCAGCTTCTGTGCAGCAGCGGTTGGCTAAAACCCTTCTGCGCGGCAAATGCGAACGCGGTTTCCCTTCACTTCGTAAGGAGCAGGCGGCCCCGTCCGAGGCCCCGTCGCCCTACCCTTGATGTCCGCCGACCGGCTGGAAAAGCCCTGTTGGGATTCGGGGGTTGGCTTCGTCGCGGCGTCTGCGCGCTCGGGGTGGCCTTTCCTCGCCAGCTCCTTCCTCGCCGGCTCTCGGCGGGCGCCGCTGCGGGTGAGGGATGCGCCACAGGCCCGTGGCAGACCCGAGGCGGACGTGTCTGCTGCTCGCGCAGCCGTGCTGCTCGTCGTCCGCGGAAACGTTAAATCGTGTAGGAGCCGAGGAGCGGAGGCTCGTGTTTGCTCCCGATTGGTTTCATGGGGGTTTCCCAAGAATTAATTTTGCTTCACTGTGTATGGAGTTATGACCTTTTATTGTACAAGTACTCCCTAGCTGAATGCTTGGATGCTGTTGGGCACCTCCTTTCATGTGGCTCTTTACATAGCAAGGCAGATTTTGTTAATCTCTTTTCTTATCACTGAACAGAATCCAAGATCTGGGATGTGATCCGCGAGGTGTTGATCTGTCTCCGCTTCTGAAGCCCCGAGGATGGGGAGTTCCCCGTATTGAGCTGAGACCAAACGCTCGCTCTGTAAGTATGGCTTGTTCACGGACCGGCAGACTTTCCCCTTCGAGTCTGATCTCTTAGCTCTGCCCCTCTTCAGCAGGAGTTTCAGACTTTTTCAAAGGATTGTCTTTTGCTCTGCCAGCTGTTTCCCACTTCGTGTCATTTCGTTGGGAAGATTTAGGCCTGCACTGCTCCCTGTCTCTGTCTCATGACTGTAATCAGCCTGGGTTTCTTGGCGTCTCTGAACACGCAGAAGTCAGTGGGAGATGGGCAAAAGCCAAAAATCCAGAAACGTATAATTAAGAGAGTGAGAAGAAGCCTGAAGAAGTACTACTGGTTCACTGACTGTGATTCCAGGCATTCAAATATTTTGTAGTATTAGCAGCTCTTTCTGGTACTGCGGGCATTGTAGTGTGCAGGGGAGTTCTGTGGTCGGCTTCCCCGTCTTCGCTAAGTTTTTCTGTTTCCAGCCAGGCGCCTCTTTTTTCCCCCTGGTTATAATGTTGTATTAATTTCCTATTTAAATATTCACAGATTTATGCTAATCTTTCATCTATTCAGCATAACTCAAAATGAAATTTGTCTCAGGTATGTAAATATGTATATATTGTTTTTTTGTCCCATGTGCTACTTTAGATACACATCTCACCTGGCAATTCATTAGTTTAGTTTTGTTGTTGCTTTTTATATGTTTTTTTTTTTTTGCTGTTGTTTACTGAATACTTGAAACATTTCATGGCACTCTCCTTATTTTGTATGAGTCTTGATTTAAAAATTACCTGTTGACCTGAATGAATAACCTAGATTTTGTGTTCAAATGCCCTTGGACTAATTGAGTAAGATTCAATTCTTTGGCTTTCCTAAGCCCAGAGAGGACCTGCCAGCCAGTCAGCATATGCTAGTGCTTCCTTTAAGTTAGTGAAGTTCAACTGGTAAGGGAAAAAAAATTCTAACACAGCCGCTACTAGTGAGTCTCTGCATTGATTCTGCAATATTACATTTTAGTTGGGGCATGCATGAACCTGTCATGGTGCTGAGCTGCTGAAAGTTCCTCCTTGTTACCCTCCCATTGCCACAAGAGCCTTACCGCTAAGGTGGGAGGATGCGGACTTTGTGTGGGATAGTCAAATCTTAAGAACAGGGTGAAATAACAAGAATGTTCTTTTTATTTTAGTTCTGATGCTCTCCACTGTCTCACAGATTATAAAATCCTTTGGGTAAGGGAAAAGAAATACTTCACAGGAATCCTGTGAAAAATAAGGCAATTGTGAATTAATAAAGCTTGCAGTGCCAGAATGTGTTATATCACGATTGAATTGAGGTATTCAGTATTCCATGTTCATTAAGGTCCTTAAACTTTTCATAGGGCTTAGCTCTTCTAAGGTTAATGCTTGGATCTGTGTTTGAGAATGGCATTTGAAGGCTGCTAAATTTAAAAAGCTGTTAGTTTTCTATTTTTTTGGGCAAAAAAATTATCTGTTTAATCTCTCTTGAGATTAAAATTGGCCAATACATGGAATTAAATGGTTCTATAGTATGTCATCAGAGATTTGGTGTAAACAAACCCCTACTATCTTTACTCCTTCTTGATCTGAAGGAGTCAAAATTCAGTTAGCCAAAATTCATAGAGGGTGTTTGCATCA
Source organism: Struthio camelus (assembly GCF_040807025.1). Taxonomy (NCBI): domain Eukaryota; kingdom Metazoa; phylum Chordata; class Aves; order Struthioniformes; family Struthionidae; genus Struthio; species Struthio camelus. Next base: position 2,511,440 of record NC_090961.1, read on the forward strand.
GATGGAGCTACTGAGCTAGTTGTTCCTTTGATGTGCAAAGCACACATAGAAAGTTCCATTTTTCTGAACACAGTAGGAGTTAAGCACCAAAGTCAGCTTCTTGGCGTACAGCTTCAAGCCTTTTTTTCAGAGAACAGGTTTATATCAGCTCTCTTTTCAGGCACAGGCTACCAAGGTTTCTTTCCTTCTCTCGCTCTCACGCATGTGCACGTTTCTGTCTTTCCATTGACATTCACTTTGCATTGAAATCCCTCTTGCTACATAGCTTCGTATTTTGAAGGGACCTTGTACGTGGTGTAAATCAGGTAGTGAGTATTATTTGTAGGCTGTCTTTTAACTGTTTCTTCAATTGGTTTGCATGGAAGGTAGCTGTTCTTCCCATGTGATCCTGTCAGGTTTCTTCCAAACCCACCTTCACAACTCAGATAAATGAGTTGCAGAGGCACTGCACACTTTTCAAAGAAGGCCTAGTTTTGATGCCAAGGAATTTTCCTCCCTTCTGCTAACCATTTTAAGCACTTATTTCTGCAGTGCAGAACTACGAAGATTTTAAATGATAAATAAGACGTGACATAGCAAGAACATCCAGACAGACATCCCAAAATGAGAGCGAAAACCTCTAACAGGAAATCGCTTCCATATCATACTTATATCTGAGGGATCTTTGTATTTTTACTATCTTAGCAGATCTGTTCTTGTCATACCATTTTTATCAAGATTGTTAATACTTGCCTGTGCTGGTGCATTTCTTATCGTGCCGACCTGCAGCGTGCTGGTGGACAGCCTTTTGAGATTTAACAGCTGAATTCACTTGTCACTCTTCAGATGTGTATTTACTTGAAAGTAGTATTTTTCTGAATAAATTTAATAAAGTGACAGAATGAAGCAAAGTACGCCCAATTCAGAGTTACTGGGAAAACACATTTATTGCAGTAGAATTTCATTGATTAAGACCCAAGGGACCTAACTGACTTACTGATGGCTTTATAGGAGAGAAAGATGAATACACCTAAATCATCTGGGGCTTGCTTCAAAGCAATAAAGCCTTTCATTGTTTTCAATGACTTTGGATTTTATCTCAGTTATAACCGTTATAATCGTCAGTTAAGAGTTGGGAGTTGTTTTTATGCATAGTACTAACAACCAGATAGTTGTTTCTCCTCCTCCTACAGAGCAGGATGAGCTGAACAATGTGGGGGAAGGGGGGACAGCATATTATGGCAATAACATGCTCTACTAGTGGGGGCAGAAAGTTGCATGTCGCAGTTGGATTTCCAAAATTTGAGACATGTTCTACTTCCCTTATAATCACTTCCTTTATTCAAGCCCTTGGTGGAGCAAAATTAAACAGTATTTACTATACAGGAAAATCTTTCATTTTTTCCTGATGCCCTAAAATGGTCAGTGATCAAAAGTTAAGGCACAGACGTAAGGGGGATGCTAACTGGCACTATGTAGCATGTCAGGAGTTCTGCACAAGCATGAAAGGTTGTCGTACAGAAAGACTGCAAAGTGAGAGTGTTTTGTACCTGTTTTTCCCTGTCATCCTAGGAAGCTGTGCTCTCCCCTTGCTATAAAAAAGATCTGGAAGCAAGAGGAGATAGATGAAGTAATTCAGAAAAGTGTTTTGACCTGCAGTTCCTCTTGTTTGGTTCACATCAAATAACTCTCTATCACTCATGATCACTGGGTGATAAACTAAAATCTTTGTTTAACCACCTAAGCCTGGAGGCACCAACCATGTCCTATAAATGTTGCTGTGTGATGAAATGTGGAGACAACTTAGATAAATGAGGTACCGTTGACTGAAACTGTGTGATATTACCCTCTGTTGTACTGGGGATTTGAAGAAAACGGGGAAAACTCAAGAGCAGACTCTTTCAGTGAGACTGTGAAGCTGCCACATGACATGAACTCAAAAGTGACATGTGGCGCAGGCTGCCCCACTGTCACTGTTTCAGTCCCCTTCAGTCAGTGTCATATATGCTTTCTGCAAGTACGGGGTCTGCTTGGTTAGATGATTATACCAGATTTCTATTTCTCAAGAAGAAACAGAAGCTTAATGTCTTGAAGGTTCAGCTTTGTAGTATAGCCAGGAAATCTGTCCATTAGAATTGCAAGCCTCTTTCATGCATGGCCAGTTCCAAAGGTCTGTACAACAGGGGTTTAGGAATGAAAAATGTCATCTGCAATTATGCATATTCTCATCATCTTCTGTCATGCAAATTCTTCCCCCCAAGTACGCAGCAAGTGTTTTGTTTGCAGATGTAGGTCAGCCACAAATTCTAAGAGGTCTAACATAAACATTGTAAGCAGAGGTTGATGTAAACAAATTTAAATCCAGTCTGAGAAGCATAACAAAGATATTTTCCAAAGGAGCCTGTTTACTAGATGTGTTTTCTTCTGGGTTTTCATTTTATAAAACATTGCTTTCCAATTGATTTGTAAAAGTACAATTGACAGAAAATACTCACCGTAGTTACAAAAGGAACTATCAACTTCGGACATGGATGGATAGTTCTTAATGAGTAACTTATTTTTTATAATAGTTTTAGGAATGTGTTCTTTTTCAGTATGCTATGTTGAAGTCTTTCTGCAGATAATTCTTATTTTGCCACTGGCAGAAGGCCAGTTCTAGATGTTTTGATAATAACTTACGTTCTTTTTGCAAATTCCATGCCACTGAATGTTTTCCTTTTCTTGGCTATCTTTAAAAAAGAAAAATATAAAAAAGTAATTTTTTTGTCCTTCTGATGCTAGAGAAAAGCTAGAACTATTGATCCAGATTCAGTAACAAAAGGCTAACTAGAAGAGCTGAAATTAATTAAGAAAAAATGTTGTGACTTTTTCAACCCATAAGCTTGTTGTGCTCCCATGTCTGACTCGTGAATTCTGTATTCCACAAGTTGGCAGTACAGTTCATCTTCAATATGTGAGTTGCTTGGATCAGCGCATACTATCAGAACTGAGATATCTCTTGGAGGTGTGGGATACTATGCTGATAAATGTACATGGGTACCAGTACTCTGTCAAATTCCATCCTATGTAGGAGAGTACACTTTGTTTTGTCCTGTCTACAAATACTGTAGCCATTGTTACACTGGAAAGATGATTCAGAGGGAGAATTCAGTATTTTTCCCAGCATACTCCAACAGATGTGCAGTTCTCCTAGAACAGAATATACATATTCTGGCAGGGCTACCAAGATGATTAGAGGGCTGGAGCATCTCTCCTATGAAGAAAGACTGCAAGAGCTGGGCCTGTTCAGCCTGGAGAAGAGAAGATTGAGAGGGGATCTCATCAACGTGTACAAGTATCTGAAGGGGGAGTGTCAAGAGGATGAGGCCAGCCTCTTCTCCGTGGTGCCCAGCAACAGGACAAGAGGCAATGGGCAGAAACTGAACCACAGGAAGTTCCATCTGAACCTGAGAAAAAACTTCTTCACTGTGAGGGTGACAGAGCATTGGAACAGGTTGCCCAGAGGGGTGGTGGAGTCTCCTTCGCTGGAGATATTCAAAACCCGTCTGGATGTGATCCTGGGCAATATGCTCTAGGTGACCCTGCTTGAGCAGGGAGGTTGGACGAGATGATCTCCAGAGGTCCCTTCCAACCTAAACGATTCTGTGATTCTGTGATTCTGTGATATTACTTACTTGTTATCACAAGATAGTAACAATTTGTTGTTATCAATAAATCTCTCTGAGCAAAGGTCTCAGAAAATAAGCTTGTGTTTAAGACCACACACTAACTTTAAATTTCCCTTCTCCTCACAGAGAGCAGACAATTTGAAGTTTCATATTTTTTCTCTCCTGTCACTAGATCCAACCTGCAATATTCAGCAGGATACACTCTCCTTCAGCCATTACCTTGCTACTTCATTACTGCTCAACCTATACTTTACTCCCCTACCTTGCAATACATGAATACCATATACAGGCTGACCTCATGCTGTACACTACAGACCATTCCTGTTTATCTCAACAGGAGATGGAGGTTTTATCCATACAAGGCAAAACGTACAAGGCAAAACAGGTATCTGATGTATTATAGCTTCTCTGGTACGTTACTAGTACGTTATTAGCCTATAAGAAACATACATATTTACTAGTCAGATACAAAAATATTTCTCCTCTGCAGTCATTTTGTTTAGTACTTCCCGTGCTCCAAAGCCTATTAATGCCTTGACCCATCTCAACTGTCTCCCTGGCTTTTCTTCAGCACTGCTGATATTGGTGATGATAAATCTCTTAATATATGTTAAAAAACGCCAGGGGGATGAGCAATAACATAAGAGATTGACACAGTCAGGTCATGACTTTAAATCACACTCCAGTTGGCAGACACTAACAGTTGCTCCCATCTGGTGCTGTGTAGTGAGACAAACTTGTATGATATCAAACTAGCAGACAGCTGCCATCTTTGCACCCATCAGAGCTGGCTGTAGCTGACACCTGTTCAGGCCACCGCAGTAGAAAGGCTAAAGACTGGGTGGGCTGTAGGTAAATGCACGAGTAAATGCAACCCAGGAAAGGTTCACGCTGACCCACCTGGAGCACTGGATCAGCCAGTGCTGATCTGATGATGGGTGATTTCCGCCTCCAGGTTAGCATCTTCTCGGTGGTCCTAATGTACACCTTCGAGCAAGATTCTTCCTGGATGTGCCTTTTGGTGGTATTTAGGAGATACAAAAGCCAGGTGACTTTCATCTTTATAAACAACTTTCGTCTTTATAAACTACTGAGGGCTTGTGGAAAAGGGCCAACACGTGCAGCATCGCTGTTAGCCAGGCTCGTTGTGCCTCATTTCTCTCGTTCCATAAAATACCAGGAAGCATGTCAGATGCAAACGAGATATTAGTCCACATGTTCCTAAAACCTGATCTAGTATGGTGAAAGCCAATTCTCATCTTCTTCTGCAGTTTGGGGTTTATCAATCGGGAGCTTAATTTTCCTGCCGTGACCGTTTCATTTTAACTCCTAGCTAACTGGAAGTCCCGTCTTTCTGTGGCATTTTTAAAAATTTTGCGTTCATTTAAATGATTCCTTCTCACATCAGCCCTGCCCCTTCCCCCTGTCAGGAATACATTTCTATTGGCAGCTCTTCCATCCAAAATCCTGATAATTCCTATCCTTTTTTTTTTTTCCTTCCCTTCCGAAGTATTTTTACATGCAGCCTGAAGTACGGCGGAGGAACACACGCATTTCACGGGGTGCAGCGCCACCTACTGCCTCCCTTATTCAAGAAACCCAAGTCTAGGGGGTTTATTTTCCAAAATAACCTATATATATATATATATAATTAAGGACAGGTTCAGCTTGAGGTTTATGCATTTGGGAAGAAATTTTCACAAAACCGAGAGGATTTAGGGCCAAAGAGCCATCCCGAGCCAATGTTTCAGTCAGTGTTTCAGTCTTTCAGAGCAGCAGGCCCAGCGGAGGGAGCCGTTAGCCCCCAGTCCCGGGGATGCGGGGCCCCTGCGGTGCCTTTGGATTAAAAATAAGGGTTCGAGAAGGTACAGAAACCAAGCAGATGATATACCGGGCGCTATTCCAGGCCAGCAAACTGATCACTGCTGGGCAAGGGCGAGGGAATTCATGAGCTAAGAGGAACCGTCAGCGTGCGGCCCAGCAGCGCGGCGGCGTGCCGGGGTAGGGGACGCGGCCCGCGTTGTCCCCGCTGAAAAACCAAACTCGGAGACCAACGGGCAACGCCAGGCGCCCGCTTCCAAGATGGCCGCCGCGGCCTCCTCCGGAGCCGCTGCCGCTCGTTTCCGAAATGGCCTCCGCGCCTGTGCTCCGAACAGGCCCGTGGCTTCCCGCCCGTTCCCAAGATGGCCGACGCGGCCGCGGTCACGTGGGGCGCGAGCGGGGCCGAGGCCCCGCCCCTCGCGGCCGCCGCTCCCGGCGGGGAGGAGGGAGGCGGTTCGCCTTCCCGCGGCGATTGGCCCCTCGCGTGCCCCGTCCGCCGTTGCCAAGCGGGCCGCGGAGCTATCATGGCAACCGGCGGGGCGGCGGCGGTGGCGGCGGTCGGGCGGAGCCCCCGCGCCCGGTGATGGAGCCGGCCGGGGCCCTGCCCCGGAGCTCCTCGCCGTCCCCGGAGGCGGCCGAGCCCCCGGGGTCCCCCGCCGTCCCCGCCGAGGAGCCCCCGCCCGCCGCCGCCGCTGCCGCCCAGGAGGCGAGGCGCCGCGGGCCCGACCGGCAGGGCCCGGCCGGGCGCGGGGCGCGGGGCGGGGGCAGGCGGGCCCCGGGCCGGCGCGGAGGCGAGCCGGGGGGCCGGGCCGCCCGGCGGCCCCGCGTCACCGTGGACAGCTCCAAGGCCAAGACGTCGCTGGAGGCGCTGAAGATCAGCCTGCGGCAGCTCCGCTGGAAGGAGGTGAGGGCCCGGCCCCGGCTCGGCCCGCAGCAGCCCCAGGGTCCTCCCCCGCGCCCCCGGCTCCCTTCCCCGGCGCCCTCGGAGGCTCCCGGAGCTCTGCCTGGGGCCTTCCCCGCAGCCCTGCCACCTTCCTGAGCTCCCCGCAGGACCCCAGCCGGGCCTGGGGCGCCCTTGGTCCTCCCCACTGCGTCCCTCTGCCACATCACAGCCCTCGCTGCTCTGCCACGCTGCCCTGGGAAAACTCTGCTTCGTAGCTTCTTACTCTGGTGCGGTGTCTGCCTCTGGCAAAGCATTCCCCCTTTCTGTTCCACTGCTATCTCCTTGATCCTGCGCAAAAGCGAACTCCTCTAGCTGGTGGTTCATTCCAGTTGGTGTCTTCTGGCATTTTGCCATTTTGATTATTTATAATTAGATGTCAAGACGTGAGGCTGATTTGATTTATGAGCGATCATGCCATCAGCAGTTATGAAAGCCAAAATAGGAGTACTCAGATCTTACGCTTCAGAGCTTAAACTGATCACCAGAAGGGGCAAGGAAGAAACTTATCCCTGATGTAGAAATGGTTGGGATGTTGTGTCCATTTGCAGCTTTTCTTCTCTTTCACCCTTATTTCTTCCAAGTATGGGTAGGTGATACTGGACGAGAAAGTATGAGGTGATAGATCAACTATGCGATCTACAGAGGGCAAAACCTCTGCATCACAAATTATCTTGAAGCCATGTCAAAGAACACAGGGTATGAATAAATTGATATCAAACAGCCTAATAAAACACACGTAACTCCTTGGTCTTCTAAATCATTGTACTAGGAGAAGATGGATTTTTTTTGTGCAACTTGAGTCATATGTTTTCTCAGTGCAGTGTGAGGAGGCCAGTATCTTGCATGTTTATGTTAAATTGGAAACATGCAATATGGGAGCTGGAATGAAAGTGATGTTTTGACACTTCCTATTTTAATCCTGAAGAGATTTCTAATATGTATCTTATTACAGATGTTAAACAATTTTCAAATTGTAAAGATCTTTCCACAATGACTTTATAAATGGCTTCATAGAAGTAGACATTGCTTCTAGCAGCATTTCTAGGAGCTTTTCTAAGAAAAAGAGTATTTATAATCCAGTTGGAAAAGGGAAGCTAGAGGCGTCAAAGGTGGAGGGTTAGAACCTGAGCATGAACTGCTTCTTCATCTGCAGTTCTACAGAGCTAGAGTGCAGAGGAAGTGATCTGTGGCACGTCTGCCCCATTTGACAAAGCCACCTTTGGGATGCCTGCTTCTGTCTTTTGTCCATGTCTCTTTCTCCAGGCTCACAGGATACTAATATTTCCATGCACCTGATTTTTTTTATTTTAACAAAAGAAAGGGAACATATGTACAGATTTGAGTATACAGTATATTCTGTATTGTTTTTACTTGACAATTAAAGCCTACGCAGCTGTTTTCTGGAGGATATACTTGTGCTTGTTCATAATGTCCAAAGTGTTTAACATCACGAAGACATATATGCTTCCTACTATGAAGAGTTTAATGCTTTCTCGTTCTCTATCTTTATAAATGTTATTTCGATATTTTTGTTATTTAAATCCAGTGGGAGAGTTTCAAAATCTCATTACACAAAAGCTCCAGCTCGCAAATCCTTCTCTTACTGCACAATAGTAACAGAGCACTACAGGTGTGAAATTAAAATCTGATATACTTACTTCTCCTGCCCCTCAATGCACCCATTGAGTGTGTCAGCAGTTTTGCTCCAGTCTTTTGGTCAGTGACATACAGAACAAGGGTGACCTTACGATTAATTTCTTTGTTCCTGTGGCAAAGTTTCATATTCAGAGTACCTGGATACTAATCTAGTGAGTGCTTCTGAATTACTGATGTAAGTTAGCCTTGCAGATTATATTGGTAATGAGCCACATTTACTGATTAATTTTGTCTTTTCTATTTCCTGTATTTTGACTGCTGGGTGTATCTGATGCCCTGGATTCTCTGTGCTCAGTATTCTGTCTTATGAATTGACTTGTTTCTCATGCTCTTGTTTGCTTCTTGAATATCTGCCCTATATTGTCAGCATTCTCTTTTCTTCTCTGTATCCAGCAATAGCAATCGCTTTTGGCTTTACTTAATCTTTATTTGTTTACTGACTCCCTTAATATCTTTTCTCCTCCATCCATTAATTCCGTCAATATTTTTCATTTAGTCTGTTGCTTCCCCTTCTGGCCTCTTTGTACTCTTCTTAATAAAGAAGAGACCAAATATTGAATTTTGAGACATTTGACTGTACTATCTAAGCAGCTAATAATTTATTCCTTGTAAAGTCACTGTAATGTTCCTGTAAAATTTTCATCTTGTTATAATAAAGAGGGAAATACACATTAATGTGACATTATTTTTTGTCAAGAAGGTATTTTCTCATATCATTGTATACATTTCAAATCAGTTTAGAAATCAGAATTACTAGACATTTGAGATCCCATACCCTTATCTGGATGACACTCTTCTTAAAAAAAACAAAAAAACAAAAAAACCCTGCTTTCTCCCTCAGTTACTCTGACCTCTAGGTAACAGTAGGGTCTGGAGGAAGGAAATTTTCATTCAGAGGCCGTTGTACACGTAATGGTGTAAGCAAAGGAGTTAGTGCTCTTCGTTTGTTTTTTTTTTTTTGATAGAAACTTCAACATGTTCAACATTTTTCTCATGAAAACAGGCATCAGCCCCGATGTGGCTAAACAGATCAGTCAGTATCTCAATGACAATAAACTCTAACATAAGAAATTCTACTACAACACAGCATGTATTTGGGAGTTTATCTAATGCCAGTTCATGTCAGTGCCATATTTGCAATTTTAAAGTAGACTCGTGTTTAGGGTTTGTTTTGTTTTCAGGTAACACAAGTAGCATTTTGCAGTATACTAATTGTGGGCTTTATTGAACAGCTAGAATGGGAAAGATTCCTTTGCCCGCATGCAGAAAGAAGAGGTGAAGTTGCCAGTTCCTGCACGTGGGTGAATTCCCCATTTCTATCTGAGCTATTCCATAACTTTAAAAATTTTTTTGCTGTGAGACAGTTAATGGCAAGAGTACTTTTCAACTGGCAATATTCATGTATTGTTTTCACAAAATTCTATTTCTTACTTGCATGCGAGAAATCAATCTAGATTGATTGAGATCTGTCCTGCATACAGATACCACGTGGGAAATATTGGGGAGATTAATTCGTATTTTGACAGCTGAAAGCACAGTGTATTACACAGCAGTAGCTGTAGCTATGTGACACCATTAGAAAATCTCTGGTATAGTGGAGCAAGTTTGGGAAGGGAAGGAACTTATTCTTTTTTTACTTTTAAATTGGCATTTTAAAATAATGGTATAGATTTGATTTAACCCCTTCCTCTGCAAAAATCCATACATATCCATCCAACTCTACTGGTTTGGCACCATTTCCGTTTCACTGGTGTAAATAATGTTTGTTATCACTGACTGGCTCACATACTCCTGTAGCCACATCAGAAAAGTGCTTTTAAGTCTAGCGGTGGCCCAGATTTGAACTACAGAGCATTCTGTTCCAAGTTCAGTCCTTTCGTTCTTGGCCCCTGCAATTTCCGTCGACTTTAACGTTCACCCTCCACATGAAGCGTTGCGTACTTCTGCTGCGCGTAAGTTGCCGTGCTTCATCCGAGAGATGACTTCTGTTGAAATGATTCCTATATATATAGCTTTTAAAGTGCTTTAGAAGCCCTTTGGGATCAAATGCATTTCTTTATGAGATAATAACCTTATGCTTAGGTAGCTGGCAGGTTTAACCAACTTAATGAACAGTGGTGTTGCTGATATTTGAAACTTCATCAATAAACAATATGCACAGTTCTTTGTTGCCTGGAATAAATGCTGCAGGGCAAAATAAATAGCCCTTCAGACTCACTTAATGCTGACATAAATAACTGCATAAAGTGCAAAGCAATTGAAAATATCCTGAAGTATCAATATCAGTTTAATTTGATAGCGCTCCCCTTCAAACGTTTAGAAAGTAGTGCCGGAGTATTTATTCAAACAATTATCCCCAGTGGCCAAACAGCTATGGAGATAGTATTACTATTGCAGCAGAACCAGCAAAGGGTACACACATATTGTTTCTGGTAGAATCTGCAAAAATAATGAGAAAAAAATCTTAGAAGTGTTAATGAAATGTATATATTTAAATATTGATATTTTAGAGAGGGTCGTTTTCTACTCTCTTCCCTTGTATTATAGCACTTTTCAGATCTTCATGCAACAGAGAGAAAAATGATATTGTTTTCAGCTATGGAAATCTTGAGTAAATTAAAATAGCACCGTCATAGCCCTATCTTGGGTAACGTACAGGGGTGGACCTTTTAAAAGGCATTGCAGAATTTTAATGTGCATGCTGCCACTGGAGCAATTATTAACATCATTAGATTGGACTATCTGATTTAGTGTGTCACATTCTTTAAATGAACATGATATGCCAAATGAAATAATGGGCACAAATTGAGCTTGCATCCTGAGTTTATTCATCACTTAATAAATTATTTCTTCAGCTGGCTTTCAATTACCAGGGAAATGGAAGAAGCAGATGTCCCAGACATCAAGTATCCCAGCATTAAGTGTTTCATTTGTCTCACTGTTTAGTAGATGCACAGAGGCATAGAAATAGTTGGAAATTTCGGGGAAGGAAAAGCTGACTAGAAGCCAAGAGTCATTTAAGTTGTCATTAAACATAATGGAACAGACTGATGTGACCCATGAGACAGAGTTTAAATTATTGGCTTCCAATCAAAAGGTAGAAATAACCTGTCAGAAGAATTTGACTATGATTGATTATTAATTGTGTCAGAGTTGTGAAAACAAGTTTGTTCACTTTGTGGCCTCCTGGTTTTGTGCCCTCCACCTCCAAATAAAAGATAATAAATAAATGCTTTAAAGAGTTAGTGAATTGATTGCAATCGGAAAGTTGTTTGCATTTTCCTGAGCACAGGACTGGGCAGGCAGAGGCAAGGATGGCTTCGGGCACAGTTATGACCTACGCGTGCCTGCAGCTGTGAGTGCCCGAGCTCTCTGGTTGTGAGCACCTTGGCTTGGACGTCACTTAGAGCAGGTCTGAGGCTGCTCCAGGTGACGCCGAGCTGATAATTTTAGACAGAAGATACTGTGAGAACACAGGACTGCTACAATCATCCACTTTTCTTTTTAGATAGTCCCCAGCACCAGAAGCTGGGGAGATGGCAGAAAAAGCCTGTTTTGCCAGATCTAAGATAAATTTATATCTGCCTAGCGCTGCTAGAGAGAGCCAAATAGTTTAACGTGTTTGCTTTTTTCTAAACGCTGTTCTTATGTTAAAATATATGCAGACAATAAGGAAGCCGTCCCAGCTCATTCGGGAAATTAGTTTGGTCCCATTGTTAGATAAATCCAAATAATCTTGATTTGTCAGAAGTAGAGAGGCTGCTACGCTATCTGAATTGTGGATTCTGGTGTAAAATGGTTTTCTGGTGCAGAGGTGCTTACACTTCATCTGTTGTGAAATAATTTCTGTGCAGTGTTTGTAAAATGTTTTGATATCCTCTGTAGATGGGAGGTGTTCCTTTCCTTTCCTTTCAATTCCATTTAATTCGATTTCGTTCCTTTCCTTTCAATTCCATTTAATAAATAAGTAAATTGTTCAAGTTTTAGAGAGAAGGGCAGTCTGAGACCTAATATTGAATCTGTGTTCTGCGTTTACCTGTGGAAAGAGGTTAAGGCCACTCATTATCTTTCAGAGCCTAACAGAATTGATTTTTGAATGTATAAAACTAGTTTTTTGCAGACTGAATAATAATGAAATAAGTGAAGAATCCTCTAGCTCTGTTATATTATATATTTCACCCATATGAGTAAGGAAATAGAGAAAGGATATGTCACTAAGTTAGCGTTTTAAATTTAATTATGGAAGCTATTTAGTGAATAAACTGAAATTTTAATTAAAGTAGCAGATAAAAGAAGTGATTCACTCAAAAGCTTCAAAAGCATGAAGTTCTTTTTCTCTCATACTGAAAATAAATCCAGTGCTTAAAGGAATACTCTAAAGAAAAAAGATTACATTTAGACTAAAGAACAAGTAGTTTCTGCAACATACTGTGGTTATTAAGGTACGCTTGCAGTATTTCTTTGAACAGGTTAGCTATTTTGAAGTCATAGGGTGTTGCAGACTATAGATATTTAATAGAACTGGATCCTGAAAATGCTGTAGTTATAATTATGGCTTATTACTTGAAAAAGATGCAATCTAATAATATAATAGATTGTTGTGAATGTATCCCATATGATATTTAATCAACAGCATCTACAGAGAGTTGCAGTTGAAATGTTTCTTGGCTTGATAAATAGGACTATATCTAAGAGAACAAATGTAGAAAATAAAAGTACCCATTTTACACAAACACTAATTATAATTTATTATCATAACTGACATTATACATGTCTAATTTTTAACTATTAGTAATTTTTTTGGCTTTTGATAGTTGATATTGCTAATTCATGGGACTTTTCTTTTTACTACTGGTAACTTTTTTTAAACCAGTTCACTCCTGGTAGAAGTGCCATTGATGATGGTAATGGGTAATGCTGTTTCAGTGCGCTTCAGACTCTTTGAAAGACGTTGGTGGTTTTTGTAATAGAAGGCAAACTGTACCATTGGAAATTTATGGTCAAATCTTGTGTGAATGGGAAAAGAAGCTCTTAAGTTGTTAGACTATTTAGTATTGTTGGAGTAATCCCCCTAGTCCTTAATAGGTTAAATATATATGCTCAACAAATAATTAGATAGCTGTAGTTACTTCACTTAAATATCTTTCTTTGAATATCTATTTTAAATTCTTTGCAGCTGGGACACCCATGTAATCTAGCTTGCTCAGACACTTCATTTCAGTTATATCCCTTCTTGAATTTTAGAAACTTGAACTGAACAAAGTATTCTCAGTTTTGCAACCAAAATATAGAGCATGTTTTGTTTTGATGGTCAGAACACTATTTGGATGATATATGCTTTATATTTTAGAAAAGTAAGTAAAGAACACATATTGCCATTTTGTTTCAAAATTTCTCATATCTCTTCTTTTGCAGTTTCCATTTGGCAGACGCTTGCCATGTGATATCTATTGGCATGGGGTATCATTTCATGATAATGATATATTTTCAGGTCAAGTCAACAAATTTCCAGGTACCTTACTTCTGTTTCTAAATTAAACAAATGCTTTAAAAGCACGATAATGTTAACTGTTTTTCGGTTTTCTACCTGAATCACCTGCCTACCCAGCTGATAGTATTTTTAGAATATTATCATTTTTGGTAGGTGATTTCTGCTTAGCGGGGAATTTGGGAGGGGGTGAGGATAGAGTTGATTATCATGAAGGTGAGTCTTGGTAACCTGCATGGAGGTGAGGGGGTCATGTGAGAAACTCTAAGACAAATAGGCTTATCTGTTATTTTGGTGTTTTTTTCCCCCTTAAGCTTAGGTCGGTCTTGGTCTTTCTTCTACTAGATCATCTGTTGGACTTCCTGTTGTTACTTCTCTATGGGTTATCTAATATTTAAATTATTAGAAGTGTAATAACAGATGGAATTTGTTTAAAGTCCATTGGATTCCTCACCTTGAGATTCTGGTAAAATAAATCTAAATAGACTAGGGTGATACAAAGAGAAAATAATTTATTTGAATTTGACATTCATCCTTTTTGGTTTGTAGAGTAAGCCTCTCAACATTACAAGTATGTATAAGATTAGAGTTAGAATACATGACCAGTTAAAGCCCAGCTCCATGAAAGTAAAAGGCGACATTTCCATTCTCTTTCTCTAAATATTGCACTATAAGGTCACATTCCTGATTTTTGGTTAGTCACATACTAAAAAAGATTCTTGAGTATGTTCTAACTTCTGTTTATTGAATATACTGTTAAATAAGTGATAACTAAACATCTCCTAATATGTGGTATAAATATCAGAATGGGTATCTTGAACTCTTTGTGGATTGACCTTTGTTTTGGATAGAAAGGGTTTCTGATGAAAAAATGCTTCATATATCCATATATGGATTTAGAAAAAAAATGAGTTTTAGGATATGATTTAAGTGAAGTAAACATGCAATTATTGCATGTTATTGAATGTCAATAACACTGTTGAATATTTGAATTAGTTTTTGTTTCATAGTGGAAAAAATCTATTTTGTTTTGAACTCTGGCCTGTTTCAGGGAGAAGCAAAGTTCCTCAAGCGGATTTTTTAATATTGAAGAGTTCATGTCAGCCTTCATCTTATTATGACTATTCTACTTTTTTAAGCTCCCTTATTTCTCGTTTAATCCCAGTTGAGAGCTCTGTAAATAATAGCTAAGAGCTTACGTATTGACTTAGCTAAGCCCCTTGCTTCAGATTTATTGCTGCTGTTAGTATGCTGTGAGAATAAGAAACCTCAGATATCAAACTTTATGCTCTGTTTACTGTGACTTTCTCCTGTCTATGAGCAGTTCACATTCAAATATCAAATGATGTAGTTTTCTGGTGGCTTAAATTGCATAGTATTGCATGAATGCTACCCTCTCTGTGTTCTGGCTTCTATGTGGTAAGCAAGCAGAGTGCATAGTAGTCAAGGAAAACAGAGAGTGAAGAGTCCTTCAGAACTAAACATACACTCTAGGAACGTTGCTCTGTCTTGGCAGTGGCTTTTGCTAAATTTGTTTTCCTGAAAAGAAGTCTTGATGCTTCTCTTATTGACTTGTGAAGTATTCAAAAGATCTTAAAAGGGTTGGTCCTCAGAAAGGCTTGTCCATAAAGATAGCTTTTTAGCCATGTTTCCAAGGGAAATAAGACTTTGGCAGTTTTTGTTGTCTGCATGTTCCCTGTGGCTTTCTCTCCTTAGTGAAGCTCTGGAACCCATTGGCCAAAATCAACCACGCTCAGCAGAGGTAGAAATTTGCTGACCAGGTAGTATAGAAAGCCCACAGTTATTCTCACTGAGAAAGAAGCTGCAGCATGAACTAAGCTGTAATGTTTGACAGCATATGAATCAACACAAGAGAGTAACGCTGTGAATGCCCTAGCCTCGGAAAAAGCTTTGATCAGAGCTCATCCGGATCTGGATGTGGGTTGAACCAAACTTCAGATTCAAAGCTACAGGAAAGCAGGCTTCCTAAGTTCTGTTACTCACAAAACTTATTCTGTCTGACATAATTGCTTAAATGAATGCAAAATAAACACAAAGTGGTTTCTTGTATTTAAATGGACTTGTTTCCAATTCCTGGCATGTTATCAAGTTGAGGCAATAATTGTGGACGACAACAAAGGCAGTAAATGCTAGACTAAAGCACTTCCCTTTATTATTCTGACCTCTATTTTGGACGATAAATTTAAAGCTCTTCTCATATGATACAGTAATACATACATTACAAAATATGTCAGGGGAATGCTACACATTTTTTATCAGACTAGTTAGATTTTCAGCTGTACTGAAAGCATTGGCAAGAGTACCTGCCTACATGGTGAGTAATGATGTAACAATGTACTTTTACAAGGAGGCTTCCGTGACTATTCTTCATCACCTTTAAATAATATCTATTATTTTCCCTAGGTATGACAGAGATGGTACGTAAAATTACACTGAGTCGAGCAGTGCGAACAATGCAATATCTATTTCCTCTTGAATATAACTTCTACCCTCGATCCTGGATTCTGCCAGACGAATCTTCCTTCTTTGAGAAAGAGGTAGATTACTTTTACTCTCAGAAAAATACAACTTTTTGCATATTGTGGCCATGTCATTCTTTATTTTTTTCATATCTACCCGATTTATATTAAAAGTCACACTTACATAGGTGCTGTGGATGACATCTTTTTGCGTTTGCCTGAGATCAGACATAGTCTGGATGAACTGCTTTTGTTTGTTATGTTCTAGAATAAGTTTAAAACAGTTAAGCTTCTCTGCAATACCAGAAGAGATATTTGAAAATTAAAGACAGTAGAGACATAAATCCTTTCCCTACATACTCTACTGAGTTTAAGAGGACTGAGTATTGGGAAGTTCCTGTAGTTTGTGGGATGTGGTATCTCCTCAGGCTCATTACCACCGAAGTCTTGTTAGTCTGTCCTGCCTGTTTTATCTGAATACTTCAAACAGTATTTTGTAGTGTGTTGTTTTAAGTATACGCACGTCTTTCTGAGTAATTGTTTGAGTGTCTTGTCAGACTGCTTCTTTGTTTGAATATTCAAAATGTAATAAAATGCCATTCTTTTTCAGCTTTTTGGAAAAAAATGATACTGTGTGTTGGTGTTTGGTTCTGTTATTGAAAATTTTTTTTAAATATTATATGTATTTGTTTTAACCCTGTCTGACTCGCCCAGTGCATTCTTGTATTCTGCAGTATCCTCTGCTTGGAAAAGTGAGCAGGAAAAGGTATGGACTTTATTAGACTTCTATACTGTATGTTACTTTTTAGATGACTGTCATTTCCACAATCCAGTTAAAACCATGATCATCTTTTAATATATTCTCTTCAAGTGTGCTAGGCCACTGCCATGACACAGCTAGTAACGGTAAAAATGAACAAAATTCCAACAGTATTTCAGGTGTATTAATTTTAAATGCAAGACCAGTTTGTAAAAGTGTAAATTATACAATCAATTTAGGCATGACAGGCAGATAAGTGAAAATAACATGGAAGTAAACTTTCAGAATGGTGCACTGGGGTTTTAGCTATGATTCTTTTGGGAATCATTCTTGTCTCGGTTACGAGGCACTGATTAGCTAAGCAGCGCATCGAAACGTGTTCTGCCATCAGACTAAATGTACAGTACCAGCATGCTGTCAGCAGGTGGCACTATAGATAAATAAATACATGTCTCTGGATGAACTGTTAGTGAAGAGGATTTGGTTTTTGTTCCAAGAATAACAGATGTCCAGTAACACATTCCTCAGAATTTCCTTTGCATATGTTCTTCCATCTGTGTTTGAGAAAAGCACAGTTCTTGTTATCAAACACTATGTTTTATGTTGTAAAAGTTTATGTTCTACTTAACAGAAGTTTGTAATGTAACCTCTCCAAAACAAGAAAAAACAGAAAACAAAACCCCAAATCCATTGTGAACCCTAAGTGATTCAGAACACTTTTCACTTGTACTTTCTGATCCCTCAGTAGGAGCTTTCCGATCTTTTCTGTTGTTTAGATGTGCATGTGTTTTTTTTGTTTGTTTGTTCGCTTTACAACTGAGGGACCGTTATGCTGCTGAAAATGCTGTCTCTCAAAGACTGAATTTTCGGTTTATTCTCAAACGGGTACTATACAGCATGGGCAGTGCCTGTATTTTAGACATACCTTTGTATGAATTGGCATACACTTGAATGTGTGATTGCCATATGGACATTTACCTGAGCAAAAGATGAGTTAACCATCTCAGGTACTTCTAAAAGTGAGGCTAAATTGTCATGGGCTTCAGCGACTGAGTAGACAGACAAGTCATGCTGAAACTTGTGTTGTTGTGTCTTCACTATTATTGTCATTCAAGCCCTTTATAGTAAAGTTAGTTACCAAATGTCACAGGTTCTCTTGCAGCGTAGGTATAGATTAGACATGAGAAGATGGTTTGGTGCCATTCGTAGTACAGAATTTTGCCTCAAAGGACTGAGAAATAAATGCCAATGAGATTTTGCGTGTATTAAAAATTACTACTGAAAGAAGAAATTCATTGAGAATTTCGATGTCGGTACCTCCTCCTGAGGCACTACAACATATCAAAACAGCTTATCTCTCTAATATTCTTACTATGCCTCAGTTATATAGAGAAGCTAATGAACTTTTATAATGCATATATACAAATAACTAAACTGAATGTCATCAGGTTTTTCCTGTTCCCACTTTCAAGCATACATAAGCCCAGGTGGAAAACAGCGTGGCCAATCTAATATTAATCTTGTGTGCTTTAAAAGCCAGTAATCTTACAGTTTGCTGTAGATGGGGTTCATTTTCGGAAATACCAGCAAAATGATAGTTCCCTAAGCAGCATGCATATTCAACTGAAATAGTGATAAGTATTTTTAACAATGGTTTTAAAGTTTTACTCAGTAAATATACCTTTAGCTATTTTTAATAATTACCTATTTTTACCTCATAAAACGTTGTCTACTAACATGTCACTGTATCAGAAGAGGAGTTACAGCTAAACAAATCTACCAGGGGCTGTGGTGGTTACTGCTTCATTAATTGTTAGAAAAGAATCTGTTGGAAGCTCAGCCCTGATAGGAACTTGTTTCTAATAGGAAACTCCAGTTTCTGAAAAGTAACCAGCTTTGGATTCAGGCTAGGACCTTGGTTACTCTCATATTGCCTCTTGTGTGCTGTCAGTGAGGATGATGAATAGGCCTAGTGTGATTAATTTCAAATAAGAGTCTAATTTAGGCAGTCTAATTTCCAGCACAGCATATATTTGGTGGTTTAATGAGGTTTTCACCTATTGGATGCTTCTTAGACATAGGCCTAGATATTCTGGCCTGTGTGCTGTCAGATCTTATTGTCCATTTTATATGTTTTTTTCAGATCAACATATTCATTCAACCAATGTTTTCCTCATGAAAGATTAACCTGTAATTGGACCAGATTTACATTCCATTAGGCTTCGTACTCTCCCCTCACTGTTGACTGTAAATAGTTAATGTGTTTTTAAAGATAATTTGCTTCTGTCAAGCTAAGTACGCAGAAATATCTCATTTCACATGAACTTATTTTTCTGCATGACTCATTTTGCTCAGTCTGAACAAGCCTTCTCGTAATGGGAATTAGAAAGAATGTAGTTGAGGGAATTGCAGAGAATTTGACAGTGACTGTCAGGAATTTTCTTGAAGGTCAAGAACTTTCTTCAAGACAGTCAATCTGCTGAAAACGGACTGACTCTGGATTGCCGTTCTTCTCCTCACCTTCCCTCCCCCCCCCCCCCCACAACTCCTCACCCCCCAAAGGTCTTATCTGTGTCTGGTATATGTAGGTTTTGATGGACTAGGAGACCTGAATAATATCCAGAACACTTTTGAAGCAGATCTTGAAACATGCTTAAATACCAGCCTTGAAAGACAAATGCCTGAGAGAAGTGTGCATACGGTGCAGAAATCTCTCAGTTTTAGTAGTCCTGGCTGGGTGCGCTGAAAAATGATGTTCTTTCCAGTTAAATGGATCATTGAAAGTGTTAAGTGTGTCATCGTGATCTTCACTGGTAATATAAGAAGCCAATATATGAAATTAACTTGTCTGGTTTTGAATTAAAACATTTGTTGTAAATAATCTTGTCTTGGGATCTCATTTTCCCTAGAATGGCTTCCATGACTGAATCAGTTGAGTTGGTTTGTCGTTTTGCCATGTATCGCAGTGCTATTTTCTGGAACCATGACTGCATTAAATGACCCAGGTATTATAATTTAAAAAACCCAAAAACTGAAGCATGTTGCCTCTCCCTTCATTTAGCCTGGATCGAAATGCGAGGCATCTGTTCTCTAGGCAGACTTTTTATAAGAGGCTTCTCTTGTCTTCACTGGTCAGAAAAATGAGTTACCACCTTGTCTGATGTTAAAAACATAACAGAGAGAAACATCTTGCTTTATTCTTTGAAGCCAGCAGGTTAGGAGCATGTGTCATTTATACTCATTCGTTGCTTTATTCTGATCTCTCTCTGTAGTAAACACATATCTTGTCCTGAACTGAAACAACAGTCAATGACTGTTAAAATGCAGTATTTCAAAAGCAGATTGCCTTTGCATCTTCAACAATAGTCTCCAGAAAGCATTATCTTTTTCAAAAAAGTGCTGCTCTAGCAAAGCAAAAGAAGCCCGAGGCGTGAACAATAGAAATGGGGAACAGGAGGCAGATTGTCCTTATTCTTTTAAGGGGGAGAGAGAGTCTTTATTGCTATCTACCCTAATAGACCACAACTGGCGCTTTGTGTGTATGACTGGAATTGTAGTCCAGCGTGTTTAGTAGTGGATGTTTAAGATTAATCAAGTATTTATTAGGATGTTAACTTTAACAAGTTGTGAACTAAAAGGTGTCCTCTAGTATACACTGTAATATCCTTTAAAGGGAAGATTATTCTTTAGTGATTAAAAATACAAGGGGATAAAATCCTGCTTTCCTTATTTGCGACCTCTATGCCTATTGATTTAATTGGGATTATTTATCCATATGCTGTTTATGTAAGCCTAATCTCCATTGTGTTGTTTTGTCCTTTCAAGTGACCTATTTGGAAGAAGGCTCTTTCATAGCATTAGTGTGATTACTTGACCATGAGAAAAATCCTAGTCTAAATAATTAAACTTAAATGCAAGCGGTAGTTAGTAGGAAGCCTTTTGGTAGTGTGATTCTCACTAAAATAAATAATTGGACAAAATGGAACCAAAAGTACTTTCAGTCCTTGGAAACGTCAGAGGAGCACTAAATAGTGTGGATCAATTGCCTAATGTAGTCACAGAAAAGAGTTTCCGTCCGAAAATCATGATTGTCTTAATAGTAGTCAGCCTTTTCCTGTGTTCCAATTCTTCTTCGTTCTGCAGTGCCAGGGCTGATTGTGGCAACTGATTGTTTTTTCTTTGTTAGTTTGTATCCTCAGGCATCTTAAAGTCCATCTCCACTTGTTGCCAGAGAGAGGGCAGGCTTATACGTGAAATGATAGCACCAGCTTCTTTCAGCATATTGCTGGCTGAATTGGGAGAACAGGCACTGCAGTGTAGTTCTAGGGTCTTGCAACGTGTGAATGCAAGAAAAAATTGTCTGTACTAAGAATATCTGTGGTATTTCATTATATTAACGTGACATCCCTCTCCTTTGAAAAGAGGAAATTTAAAATATTTTGTTCTTCTGGATCTCATGTGTAGCTGATAAAGTTGTGAGGCTGCATCCTGCATTTTCTTTAGCTGCATCCTACGTTGGGGATTCCTGTGCCTATGCTAGTATGAGTTTCATGATCTACAGTCTATCACTGTCTTTTCACGGAAACCTGGATTTTATAGTTGCATTTTGAAAGCTACAGTTTGTGCTCTTAACAATTTCTTTCCTCATGAATATCTGTGAATGCAGCGCCGCTAGATTTATAGCCTTATGGAGTCTATCAAAATGCAGAGAACAGCGATAGAACTGAAAGAAGCTTCGCAGGCTGTCTCTCACGGTGGCCCTGCTGCTTTACCAGGAACTTAAAGGACTGCCTGAGAGGGTGGCATGGTAGTTCATTTTCCATTGCTTGCTCAGTCCTTGACCTCAGAACTGAAACTGCCAGACCAGTTGCCAATTAATGCCACTTTCTTTGGTTTTTCTTTTTGTTCCTGATATGTGCCAGTTGGATCACTAAATTCACACTGGGGCGGCCAGCCAGCCTTCTGATATAGCAGTGTGTGAGCACCATTGGTGCTGGTTGGATTTCAAGAGGCTACATACATATATAAGTCTTATGTCAGCTGGTACCTCAGGTAACCTTATTTATTCCTGGTACACTTCTGAAGTTTGAGACATGTTAACTTCACGGGCTTAAAAATATGCTCATGTTTTTTCTTGCTAAATGCGATAAAAGATGCCATATTTTATGGTTAGGTCTTAGGTAACACTAAATCTTTCCTGACTTGCTCTCTCTTTCAACTTTCTCTCTTTCTCTCTCTCCCCTTCTCAATTTCCCTCATCCTTCTGGAGGCATCTAAGTCTCTGTAGTTCTTATTTTTGCTCTACAAGTAATAAATAAGCTAAAAGTTAAATAGGCAGTTGGAGATACTCATGTAACATGAGGGATCTGATATTTAGCAGATATGTCAGGTCCTTACAGTGACCTAGTTACTGTCTTCTTGATTTTTTTTTTTGTCCTTGTAGAAAAAAAATATGTTGAAGCCAGTGAATTTTAGGTTTATTTCTTGGGAATGTGAGTAATGTAGGCAATTTAGATAATATAATTGTTTTTTTTTTCCTGATATAAAAATTTACTTAATTATGTTGATTTTTTTGAAGAATTTTAAGTGAATATATGCAGTCTTTAAATGTGCAGATTTGAATCCAGTGGTTGGTTATTGGTGCCCTGTCTAATTCTGACTCACTATATCTAGTTGAGAATGATATTAGCCTCCAAACATTCTCTGCTAAATTAATGTATCAGTTTAACATGTTCAAAGGTCAAAATAACCTTGTTACAATAATTCTGTTTGGGTCTGCCAACCGTTAACACAGTCTGTTCCAAGTGGGATTATCTAATTTTCTTACAGATAAGATTACTTATTCTTTAGGAAAGAAAAACGGCCAAGCCCTTTTTTTGGGACTTCTTGACGGAACTCCCTTTAGTGTGTTAGAACCGAAAACCCGAAAGATGCTTGCTGCTTCTGAAAAGATATATCTATAAAAGGCTGTTTCCTCTGCTGCTGTAATGCCAAATGTTGTTTGTGCCCCAGAAATCGAATTGTTGATGTCAGTCTGCACAAATGACAGTGGAGTAGAGCAAAAGGCTCAGACTGAAGTACCTTTGAATTTGATGCATTTGAATCTAGATCTGGGCTTTAGACCTTTTTTTTTTTCCTTTTTATTACCACTTTCTATGTGAGGATGGAGACACCTCTCTATAATACACTTTATTTTGTGTTTCAGCTAATAGGCCACATCTGGAATTCTGTAGGATATTTAGGTTCTGACAAACCAGGGATATTCCCCCATCGCTGTTATCATCATTTCTCTTTGAGGTAAACCATTTCCCTTATTCACCCCAAGAATCTAGGGCGCAATACTGAAAAACTGAAGATGAGGGCATAATGATTTATTCTATATTCATGGGAATCTACAAAGCGCTGAGACACCTGGCTACACAAGTTTCAAGCTTGAAGCGACTGTAAACAGTATAGAAATAGGCCATTTAGTCCTCCAGCAACACTCTTACAAAGTATTAAAGCTGACTTTAATAAACAGAGATCTTTCATAGCAAGGTACTGCAAGCAATGGAATGAAGCCAATACTAGAAAGTACTGATTTGCTAACTTTTTTTTTTTTTTTTGCCTTTTTCTTGCTATTTCTGTGACTTGCTGTTTTTCATTTGCATGCTCACAGAATGTGGGTAGGTGTCAGAATTTCTTACCTGCCAATTTCCTTTATAGTGGGAGTATCTCCCTTCACTACATAGGTAGTAAGCTCAATTGTCAATGTGTTTCTTTGGAAAAAAATATTTTCTGGAATCAATAAATATTTGACATAATTTTTAAGAAATCCACAAACCGGAAGCATTTCTCTGTGGAAGAAGTAACATGTATTTTATGTGGTGACTTTTCTAAGCTTTTTTGCCTATTGAAATGCCTCACACCTGGGCTGATATTCCTGTTAGCTGTTTGGCAGCTCACCCGCTAGAGCGCACTGTGTTTCATGCTGAACCAGCACAGTGACGGTGAACGCCTGCACGCAAACTGAACATCTGCACTAGCTTGAGAAAATGACAGGCAAGGCAAGGAATGCACTGTAGAGTCCTCCAAAGGTTTTGATTCGGTACTAAATACCAGCAGATTCTCAACCAGCTTTCCAACTGACGTCACACTTGGTATGTCAAAAGAAAGCATTTTAACGGTCATGTATCATGAACAGATCTTCCCAGTACAAATCAAAGCCACTGATGAGACAGAATTTTGTTTTTTCACATTGGGAAGAAAGCTAGTAGTTGCATGCCAGGCCTGATGGGAGTTCTGGCATAATTGAAAAGAACCTTCAGTTTGGAGAATGGTTCTAGCTAGCAACTGGGGCATAAACTGATACTTTGTTTAGTGTACATTTGTAGTATTTGCTTAATGTCTGTATGTGACTCAATATTCCCTAGTTTAATTAACGCTAGTTTTCTAGTTGTGAAAATCATCCAGTGGTGGAAAAGGGTATTACTAAGGCTGAACCAAGACTTTTAATGTATCCTATGCAGCTTAGAGGCATACTTATTGAAAAGGGGTACTGAATGAAAAACATTGATCCTGTTGAAGTATCCTAACCTCCTTGTCATGAGGCTGAAGGGATAAGTACCTTATGATACAGGGGAGGAGGGTGAGTGAAGCAACTGGGAATGTCTCCGGTCATGGTATATATTTGGCGCATACTAGTGGGTGTGGAGTATTCCTACAATTCATGAAGAAGAGGGTCCAAAGGAAGGACTTCATGTACATACCGATGTCCAAGATCATGTGAACCTAGAACACATTAATCTAGTGATCTGTCCCTAGAGAAGGGGGCCATCCTAAACCAGTGCTTTGTGCATTTTATAGGGTTTCCAGTCAGTTTGAACTGACCCTAGCTCATTATCTGTATATGTCTTAGTCTAGTAGTAAGGAGCCTTAAATCTTAGAATAGAAGATTTAAAGGTATTTTGAAAAACAAGCTACTTTAAAGAAGGTAAAACCAGTCTCAATGATCTAACTGTGATACCTGTTATTAAAGGCCTGAAGGAGCCTGTGATTTAACTTGTCCTGTTCATTTCAGAGCTGTTGTTTGACTTTGCAAGCTCAGTTTTTTTTCCTACGTTGAATGTATTGCTTTTTGAAGACCATTTCCAATTGGGACAGTTTTGCATTTTTTAAATGAAAATGGAGATTCTGAAATATTCACCACATCTGAGTTTGATTCCCCTGTTAGGCTTGGAAATGCTGTTTCAGAAAAGTTTTGTCCCTGTTTATCTGAAATTGTGCTACCTTCTTTTGCAAGTGCATTTAGACAAAGCAACTGAAGGGAGCCTTCACTGAAGCTTTAAACAGATTTTCATTTTTAATATGAAGATGTCTGCTAGTGGAAAGATGCAGGCTCCTGAAGGAAATTTCAGGTGCATGTCTCTGAAGATGTTGTTTTTCAAAAGCTTTATTAAGAAAAGGGCAGAACATAATTTTGAGTTTTACATTTTAAATGGTGCAGCATTGATCTTAATTTTGGGAGATCTTATGTTATGCTGGTGTGGCTGGGCACACACATACTTGAGGTCTAGTTTGAGAGACTTTATCTTGGTTATTGCTAGTAATCATACCACAGATGTTCTGAGCTTATAAAAGACAGCTAATAGTAGATTCACAATTTTTTTTCTGCACAAGAAAGCATATCATTTAAAAAAAAAAAAAAAGAATGCTACCATACACAGCATTAATCATAAGAGATAAGGTATTGTGCCAAATTTTATTTCATCTTTCCTTCTCCCAGTATTATTTGTCTGATTTATACCTCAATAACTAAGCTACTTTCCTTAGGTTAATGATTACTTTTGTCAGTAGTTGTTCAAAACACAGCACAAAAGTTTAGCTTTACAATTTCGTATACATTAGTGAGTAATATAATGGACCTCATGAGGTATACTATTTCATACTGTAAATTGTTACTTAAGATTAAAAAGAAGTTCTTGGAACCATTTATACGATGGCTTGTTATATAGAAAACACTTTTATCGGCACTGATAACTCCCTACTCATGCTTTTTTTTTTTGTTGGATTTTGTGCTTGTTGGCACTGTTTATATTCTACCTTTTTCGCACGGTGTTTACGACTATAGTGATGTGATCATATTATTTTTGCTTATTTTTGCTTGTGAATGCAATTTGTTAGTATTCTTAGTATCAACCCTTCTTCCTCGCTTCTTAGTGTCCTTCAGTGTAATTCTTCTTTTCCTTGTAGATTCGTATGATGAAAGACAGGGATCCATCCTGGAAGCCTACTTTTATTGTAAAACCTGATGGAGGTTGCCAGGGGGATGGAATCTACCTCATTAAAGACCCTAGTGACATCAGACTGACAGGAGGCCTACAGAGCAGGCCAGCTGTGGTCCAGGAATATATTTGCAAACCACTGCTTGTTGACAAACTGAAATTTGATATTCGTCTCTATGTCTTACTGAAATCTTTAGATCCCTTAGAGATATATATAGCCAAAGATGGACTTTCTAGATTTTGTACAGAGCCCTATCAAGAACCCACTCTCAAAAATTTGCACCAGGTTTTTATGCACTTAACCAACTATTCATTAAATATTCATAGTGGGAATTTCATCCATTCTGACAATGTAAACACTGGCAGCAAGAGGACTTTTTCAAGCATTCTGTGCAGACTGTCTTCCAGAGGAGTTGATGTCAAAAAGGTGTGGTCAGATATAATTTCACTGGTAATTAAAACAATTATTGCCCTGACACCAGAACTAAAAGTTTACTATCAGTCTGACATACCAGCAGGAAAGCCTGGGCCAACTTGCTTCCAGGTAGGTTATAATTTTTGCTAGGAATGCAATTATTTATATGCATGGGTGAATTTTATGAATGTTTCATTCCTTTTCTAAAAATTTAAAAATAGTATTTTTGTTGGTCGCTGGGAGGAGGTAGGGAGAAAGGCGAATGGCAGATGTAAACTGGACAGTGTTTTGTGTGAGCTCACTGCTGAGGTTCTCTGCACCCAATTTTTAGCTTACAAATCACTGTCACCTGACCAGTGTTACTGCTAGCCAGAAACAGACTGAGAATTTTCAATGGGTATCAATCGTTAGTAGCAGTAATCACTCCAGCTTCTAGGTGATAATAATATGAAGCTTTGCAGCTTCACAATACAGCTATGATGATGGCAATTTTAAGGCCTAATTATTAGAGATGCTAAGATTCCATGCTGACAGATGAAGTATTTGGAGATGAGGGCACTGGAGAAGTAACCATTTGTATTAAAGACAAACGTTTTCAGTAATTATTCAGCAATACATCACATTTCGTAGTTACTTCTCTTTTCTCTCTCAAACGTTTCTTCCTTCCAAATGCTGCCATTTTGATGACCATTTTATTTCAAGCAGAGAGGATCAGCTCAGGTTATTAATAATCCCAGCAGTTTAGAAGGTCTATCACATTGTGGTATCTAACTGGCCCATTTATATTATGGGACTCTGATAAACTTATTCGATCAGAAAGAATTTCCTCTTTTCGTGTTGTATTTTTGCTGGGACTTTTTTTTTTTTTTAATAGTAAGGAGGAAATTAGAATGATTTCTATGAAAGATCCAACATGACAAGTGCCCTTCACTGGACTTCTAGGCAGGTCTCATCAGGAAAACACTTGCAGGCTATGATTATTTGGTAAAGCCTGCCATTAAAATTAGGATGACTACTGAAGCAGCAATTTGCCAATTTGTGTCTAAATCTAAAATGAAAACAGATACGTGCATCTCAAGCATATTCTCCTTTCCTTAACAATTCAGCTACTAAGCAGCAACAAATCTATTCTGGTCACAAGTAGCACTTAATTGAAAAAGAAGTTGGCTTAATCTATAAGAAAGTATTGAGTTTTCATCAAAGGTAATGGTCTCCTCAAAATCTCTGCAGTGTGTCACCGCAGAAAGGCAACGTTTTAAAGGCTAGTTAAAATTTTGCACATCATCTGTTTGTGCCCATCGTATACCTATTCTTTTGCTGTTTTGCCCCTTGAAGGGGTTTAGAGATGCTTAGCAAATGTTATAGAGTGGAAACTATTTTTGGCATGTCATTCTTTTGAGGAAGCACTTCTGTGCAAATAATGTTGAACTCTTCATTTCCTCAGTTAGGATGGTAGAGCAGTCCCACAGGTAGAGGAAACGTAGGGTAGCAGAAAGTTATGTTCTCTAGAATAGAACTGTGAGTAGAATGAAAGTAACATATTGCTTGTTATGCACAGATTTTAGGGTTTGACATTCTCCTGATGAAAAACTTGAAGCCCATGTTACTTGAAGTCAATGCAAACCCCAGCATGAGAATAGAACATGAACAAGAGGTAAGACCTTTCAGCTAACCGAAATATTGGATTGAAATTGTTTAGGGTTGGTTTTCTGCTCTCTTTCCTTTTTTGAAAGATGAAAGCTGTCTGCTAATACAAAACCTCTAAGGTTCTCTTCAGTTTTCTGCTTTGAAATCATTGCTAATCTTATACCCTTGAAATATGACTTATTGGACTTCTGAAAGCTCTCTATCATCTTTGTCATAAATACATTTATTCATGCAGTTGAATATAATTGTATTTAGGGAGTAGTAATAATTTTTTTTCATGTTTGTATACATAATATAAATGGTAACAGTGGTAACAATCTTTTTTTAATTTCAATTTACTAAAGAAATGTGCTAAAAATCGATATAATATCATATTGAAAATCTTACAATATTTACTTATTCTTTAAGAAGTATTCTGTAATCTGTCATTGTGTATTTAAAAAATACAGGATATGCGTAAGGTTTGAGAAGATGTAGAGTAAATTATCATCAGTTCTGCACTGAATAATTGTATCCCTTCATAAATTAAAGCTGTCTCCTGGGGTGTTTGAAAATGTCCCAAGCCCTGTTGATGAAGAAGTGAAAGTAGCTGTTATCAGAGATACTCTTCGTCTAGTGGATCCTCAGAAAAAAAAGCAAAAAGATATCCAGTAAGTGTGTTGACTGACTTTGTTTTTTTGCATCTCTGCTTTATAATAATTGTAAAAGTGAAAAAAAAAAATTTCCAATTATATTAGTTCACCAAGGAGAATGCTAATTGGTGGCTCAATACAAAAAGAATACTCAGATTTGTTTTTCTACTGAGGAAAGGACAGGAAAAAGAAATCATTGAACTGTCTGTTTAGCAACAGGAAGACCACAGTATGTTTCTTTTACAGCTCTGCATTGACCACTTCACATGCTGTGTCTTTCCTAATGGGAGTGTCATAAGCGGGGAAGGAGCTGTGTGAGTGCTCTAGCTCAAGGAATTGAAAAGGTCCACAAACTGATAGTAAATCGGTTTACTGTCCTGAAATAACTTGCTTTGATTCAGAACTGGTGCAAACAATTTAGTAGCTCAGGTTTATTTACTTATACTTTTCCTTGAGGCATCTCTTTTTATTTGAAATAGTCATGAAATGTAAATTTGTAAATTAATTTACAAATATGAAGGATGTAAAAGTCACAAAGTACTCTGAATCACCCCATTGGAACTGAAGAATATGAGTACTGTATTTAGAAATTACTTCCTTATATCTGTGGCAATAAGCAGAATTACATAAAAACAGTTCATTATAGTCACAGATGAGTAACAAGAATACAGGTTCTGTAATGGAACAAAATAAAAAGTATCCATCTGATACACCTAGGGGTGTCCTAGGAGATTCACAAGCGAATGGCAAAGCACCACTGAACTGATCTTTCTTCTGCCTGAAGTTGGCAGCCAAGGATCAAACATTGACTTTCTCTCCTGTGGAGTGGTGCAGACATATTATAAGTAAGGGTGCTGAAGCAATCTAGTTCTCTTAAGTTAGGGGACTTTATGAAATCTGAGTTTTTATGTACTTTCCTTTGATCGGCCTTGACATACAATTTGCCTCCCCTTTTTTTAAAGGTATATGTGATAATCCAGTGT
The DNA here is from genome assembly GCF_040807025.1 of Struthio camelus. Classification (NCBI taxonomy): domain Eukaryota; kingdom Metazoa; phylum Chordata; class Aves; order Struthioniformes; family Struthionidae; genus Struthio; species Struthio camelus. Next base: position 2,541,175 of record NC_090961.1, read on the forward strand.
GTAAAGTGACTCTGTATCTGTACATCTATTTGCTATTTCAAATGTAAAGACTGATCTAGAAATGAGAAGAACTACCTGATGCAGCTTGCACGGAAATGCTTGTGGTGGAGTCAGGCTGAGGGAGAAATAATGCTTTCTGTTTTAATGAAACAGCTCGTTCGAAGCAGTTCTTCAGAGACGTGAAAGGGAGAATTTTTTTCCTTAGAAATCTTTGCCCATAGGCCTCCATCTATGTTAAACTGTTTTGTTCTTCTCTTGTCATTTAGCAGCAAGTTTAAATGTTACTCATATTCTACAATGATTTCGAGGGCAAATTTACTGTCCTTGTATAGAAAGAAATAACAGAAAGAACTATATAGGAGCATTTATCTAACACATGCTAAAGACTCCCATGAACAAGACAGGATCAATATATTTATAAGATCTTTATTTATTAATCTAATGTTATTATAAGATCAAACTTTTCTCTCAGAGGCAGTGCTACATATTTAGAGGGCGTTATGATCACTGTATATGATGTCTTGCAAAGCAGTCTATAGTATATGTTACCTATACTTAACCTTCACTGTTAAGGTTTATTTAGTCCTTGGAACTGAAAAAAGATCTTTTTTTTTCTTCACCTGTAGTTACGTAACCAGTCATGTCTTTTTACGCTAAAGTTATGTCAGGCATTCATTAACTACATATTAGATATGGTAAAAAGGCAAACAATGATTACGAATAAATTCCTGGAGATCTCCAGTGTGTGTGGAATGCTTACTCAGTTGAGAATTCTTCTCTGATGCATTTTGACTACTAAATAATTTGTAACAGGATTAGTCAGTGATGAGATAAACCATTGGCTCTTCACAGCAAGAATTCATCAGTCATGAAGCTTTTTTTCAGGATAATCTTGTTTACGGAGCATCTTGTGGCTGAGTATCTGCACATCTTCACCATGAGACAATCAATAATCGTATTTGTTACTTCATATGGAGATATTCTTTACTGATTCTTTACTTTTCTGTACTGATATGTAAGAACTCAGGTGAGACAACTTCCCATCCATTCAACTGAGATTTACCCTTTCTAATTCCAAATACTTTTTCTTGAGCTGATGCAAGTATGTCTCTATCCAGAGTTAAGGCTTCAACTGAAAAGATTCCTGAAGAATAATCTTGTTGGAACTCCAATTAAGTATATGATGTTAGGCACTAGGATGTCCATACAATATGTATTGCTCACATATAATTTTTTTGCCCTTGAACAAAATTTTGGATGCATGTTCAAGTGGCTGATATGCATAGAACTTCTTGTGAGAGACAGGATCTTACTGTAAGCCTCAAGGTGTAGAGACAAATAAAGGACCTCATTCTGACAACTGTTGTAGATTTACGCCAAAGTAAAAGCATTTGAGATAGAAACTGAGCACCAGCTGCTTTTGCATCGTCCTCACTAGCAAAGGTTTTACAGTGCTTTCACTTTGTGTCCTTATTGTCTCATTCATTTCAGAGCATTGCGATTAATTCTAACGTGTGCTTCCACATTCCCTGTCCAAATGCTCCTACCAATAGCTATAGAAAAGTGGCATCTTTACAAGTTTGCAAAACAAAGGTAATAACTAAATAACTGACTGCATATAGAATACTGAACAATAGTAGCTCAGTACAATGGATATCTATCCGTTGTAATATTTTTGCTATTTCAATTTCAACTGGCACATTAACCTAAAAAAAAATCTGAAATAATTCTTCTTCTGGCAGCTAACCATGCAGCAAACATTGCAGACTTTATGTTTGATGCTAAGTTTTTAATGGGCATTGATGTAGATAAAGCTTAACAATAGCACTGAATACACGGGGGAAAAACGGAGCTGCATCTCAGGTACTCTGCTGTGGGGACAGATTTGATTTCCCTCTAATTATCTACCAGATTAAAATACCTGAAACATCTAAATGAAAGTGAGTTTTAGAAGTCATCATAAAGCACTTCATTATCAGGAAAGATTAATAGCTCAGAAATATTTGGTAGTTTAATTTTTCTTCATCTTTGTAGTGTTTTGGTTATTTTTTTCCTCCCTTCTTCCTTTCATGTGATATATACCATTGAAGTGTAAGTTACGCTGAAGCAGAGCAGTGTAGTTCATTATGCCACGCATACCTTTTCATTTTTCCAACAGCATTCCATTCTTTACACCTACTAATCACTAGCAATTATCTTGGCCCTGCCAATAATTTAATCATTACAAAACTGTAGCAATACAGGTTCAAGTGAACAAACTGAAATGTATCCAGTGGTTATCATTCTGCAGTATGTACTGATTTTGTCTTAGTTAGCAGAATTTGTGCTGGCCACTTAGATACTGAGGTATGTGCTTAATATTTTGTGCATGTTTAAATATGAAATGAAATACATGTAAGGATTTTGTATGGCTGTTTAATAGAGGAAATATCTTCTGTTATAGAGATGAGGGAAGGCTTTGTGATGCAGAGAACATAAGGAGTTACAATAGAGTAAAAAGTCACATGGGCACACATGAACCTTTGCAGGAGGGAGAAGCAGGGCGAGTAAAGCACAGTGAAAGATATTTCTCTCCGAGGGTGTGAAAGCCCTGCATGACAAAATCCTTTTTATTTCCTATGTAGAACAGATATTCTACATATCAAGATCCTGAAGGCAGTAGACGTCCATATAAAGGTTAATACCCTTCTTTGCTATTTTAATTTCCTTGCTGCCTCGGAATCCTATATATTAGGGTAGTGGTAGGCAGCGTACAGTTACAGCACTGTTCCCGAGCAACTGTATTACTAGAGAGATTTGGAGCCATATACTCCTCTGTAGGTTGCAGATGTATGTCATCAGCCCTGTGTGTCTCAAGAGGAGAATCTGAAAGCAATTCTGTGAGTTATTTTGTTAGACTGCTTTCAATACAATCTAAATCCATCCAGTGAATGTTATTTGGCTGTGCCTGACCAAGTAAATGCCTAGGAAACTCTTACTGAAATTAATGGAGAAGTCAATTAATCAAATGCATTTTGTTCATTTTGATTTACTTTTTTTCACTCTCCTTTAAAAAAAAAATCCAACTTAAAAATGCATATTTATAAAAAGAAGGTTTTATATTTTTTTTAATGAAATATTCCAGGAGCCAAAATATGGAGCCTTTTTTTTTTTTTTTTTTTGCACTAGCTTTGGTTTTGACACTGATCCTCTTTTCTGTAGGCATTCTTAATTCAGAATTGAGGTTTCACTCCTAATTAAAAAATGAATACATTTAATAAAATAATATGGAAGCTACTAGTCCTTTACTTTTTTTTGTGTGGCAGTACTATTTTCGTAGATTTTAAGGCCTGAGAAGATCATTGAAATCATCCAGTCTGATTACATGCTGAAACAAACACAATAATTTCTGGCTTAAGTATTTTATTCAAAAGCCTGAATTTTAAACTCCTTTGTAAAACTGTTAAGTTTTATCAAAACAAACCTTACTGTTTTTGGCATTACTATTGGTTGAAAAAAGAGGCTAGTCATGGCCAGTAATCTTGATTTCTGTTCTGAATATCTGTCAACACTAATTTCAGAATTATAGTGGTGCTTTTTCCAGTTTACATTTTGTCAGCAAGTGTCGCTCTTTTGACCTGAATTTATGATCTAGTGAAGACCTTCAGTACTAGATTAGCCAGATGGTCATTATATCATCATGAGGGAGCTTTCCTCTTTGAGTGAGAAATCTAATGTAAAAAAGGGAAGAGAGAAGAGGGGAGAAATGTACTTTGGTTTACTTAACATATGCCGAGCATCATTTAGAGCAGAGGTGGCACGTGCCCCTTCATGTGATGGGGAAGAGGTCAGTGTTCATTTTTATCCAAATCTGTAACAGGCGACATGGCCAAGATGGTCAGAAAGGCTGGCTGCGCCGCACTTGGAGTGAAATCCTTCGCAGGCAGTAGTATGGTATGGAGGCAGGGGCTGGACTGGGCTTCACGATGTTTCTACAAATAAACTTTTAGAAAGCTTTCTGTTGTTAAATTTGCGCTGGATTTACTTCTTGCAGCTGAGGTGCTGTTCACAGCCTGTCAAAGGTGGGAAAAGTGACTGGATCTAAAGCAAATTTGCACAATTAAATGAATGGTCTAATGACTCCAAGCAGCGTTTGAAGTAAATCAACATTTTGAATGTAAACAGCAGATTAATTAAGATCATCACTGATGCAAATCATTGTTTATATTGTGCCCTCAACAGAAACTCCATTTTAAAAGGCTTCACAAACTTCTACTTTTTTGTGCCTAACTTTTAATGACTCGCTTTCCTGCCCTGTCAAAAACATTTGTGTCCTGGTTTATTAATGCTAACTCGTCCAGAGATAAGACAGATCTTTATATTTTTGTTGCTGTTTCCCAGCATGATCACTTGGATTTACATGCCCAGGTTCTTGTGTATTTCCAGAGACGGACTGTGGCATGTTTGTCATGATTAGAAATAGGAGTTGCTCAAGGAATAAAATCTTCTTTTCACTTGCTAGAAATGATGAAGGTGCAGACCCCTGACTAATACAACGTCATTTTATTCAGCACTGAAATAGCCATTGACAGAAGAAAGAATGGAAGCACTTTGGTAACCAAATGTAATTTAATCTATGGCTGTTATAAAAATAATCAATTCATTGTGGCCACAAAAATGAGTGTGAGGTTTTTTTTTATCACCTATTATGATATGGCTGTTTCATTGCTAGTTTATCTGCTTGTGGGTGCTCATTCTCTGTACATACCACTTCAGTGCTTTTCTATTTGGAATTCAACCTTGAAATTTATCTGTGTTGTTCTAATTCTTCTTTTTTGTCTTTTTAAAATGTCTGGCACCATTCTCTTCTCTGGATTGTCTGGCTCTGGGAAATGTCAAATACGATTAACTAATTTTCTGAGCAGGAAGCACTCTGATGTGGTCTTTCAAATTTTTGCCAGATCAGCATGCAAACACTGGCTAATGTCACTCTGTTCAGAGCCTAAATATTAATATGTGCCAGTTGGAGTTTTTTTTTCCCTCTAAATGTTATATAGTTAGGAAGAAATTTTAGTCGACGTTTTGTAGAACTTCCCGCAGAAAAGATCTTATTCTCTTCTTGCACAAAAGAAGATGGTTTATTTTTTTCTACTGTATAAATTACCTGTCTTTTTCACTTTAAACAGTTTCTTTCTCTGATATGGGACAAAGTTAATAGTTTCTAGGAGGAGAATGGTATGTAATCTGTTTTAGATAAATGTCAAGAAATTAATTCACATTTTCTACTTATGTAGTTTCTGCCTTAAAAATAACTTATGTTAAAGCAGTAGCTTCTTTGGGGGTAACTTCTACCGTGCTATTGACTAATGGGTCTAATATTGCTCATTGAATTGCAAGTCTGTTAAAGAGGAATGTGAGTTTTCTGCTAAAATGACTATTTAAACACTGATAAATGTCCCTCTTTTGTCTATTTCAAAGACATTTTTCAAATCTTCTTACTATTTTTAATTCTTTGATATTGAAGAGCAATTATGTATTTTCCCAAAAATGATAAAAATAAGACAGTAAATCACCTAGACAACTGCATTTCTTCTATTTTCCAGATAGTTTTTATTCCGTTTCACAACCTTCCCTGATGTTTCTGTGTCACGTTTAATGGAAGTACAAAAATATGGTGTGCAAAGGTGACTCTAGAGTATAGTTATCCTGGATTTTGAGGATAATAAAGTCATTCTTGCCACTGATTACTGTGTTTATCTCACTGTACATATTGTACGGTTATGGTTACGTGACAGGGATAGTTTAAAAGGGCCAGAAACTCAGCGCATGAACACATGGAAAGATTGGATGGGAGAATATTGGTGTTACTGCTATCACTGATCAGAAAATAATGACTGTTCTTCAATCTTACTGCAAGTTATCTTCGTTTCCGCTTCTGTGAGTAACTATATTATGTTCTGCAGTGATTCCTTATTTAGGTTTGTCAGTATCTTTGCATTACTTGGCATGAGTTTAGTGCTTATAAGAATGAGCACATAATAAACCTGGATATGCTAATATCAATATTTTGTATTCCCATTTGCTTTATTAGTTACCTCTAACAGCCTTAGGTTGATCCCTATCTTCCCTTATCTGGTCAGGTTTCCAGCTATTCAAATGCTTTTCTAGCACCACCTCTCCATTCCAAGCCTTATTTCTGCCTGGAAATGCATGAACTCATATGTCTGGCTTTCTTGAAATCTTTCTACTCTGGTTCATTTTGGAAAATGACGCAATTTTTTTTCTCCATCAGTCAAAATGACCCAGCATTCATATTCAGGATCATTCTGCCACAGTCTTTTGGAAGTACGTTGAATTAGACCCCTTGTCTTTCCTAGAGGGTTTTTTTGTTTTATTCCTTCGTCAGGCAATCTGCCAACTTCAGTATCAATTTTTGTCCATTATGTTAGCCCAAGAGGCTTTTTATGAGTTAGCCTGGTGGAGAAGACTTTTAAATGTGATGTTTGTCAATGTTACTTTAGTTCAAATCAGTGAAACGTTACTTTGTTTTTCTCTAAGTTGCAGAGTGTTTATTTCTACCTCTATTTTTCCTCCTGCCCAAGAAGAACTCTCTGTCCACCGTTTTGTGAAGCGAATGATCTTTGTTCTCTGTTCTTGCCTTTCCAGTTGTTTATCTGATTTTCCTCCCTGAGAGCTTTTTAACCTTTCTTCCATTGATGAGGACCAGCCTTGTTTGAATTCCCACAAACTAGTATGTGAATTGTTGCTCTGTGAAATGAAAGGAAGGATCTGGTAGTGCTTAACTTACAGAACAGTTTTACAATGATTTTAAAGAGCCACTTAAAGGAAAGCTTCACAAGAGTGATTTGCTATAACAACAAATATGATATGAAGCCCAGAACAGTGGCAAATAATTTGAATATGCTGTGGCAGTAATTCTAACATCGACAAGGAATGCTGCTGATAGAGAGAAAGTCTGATCTTTTAGTTTATGAGTGGCCTTATTTCCCATGTAATCTGAAATGTTTTAATTGATGGTAAATGTATAGCTTAAATACATATAAGCAATAATAATGTTTCTTCAGAAATAGCTGAAACTATATCCCTAGCATAGATACATTAAAAATTCAGTAACTCACTTCAGTATTTTCCTGTAATGGTTTGATGGAGAAAAAGTTGGTTGTATGAAAATAATTCCAGACTAGGAGATAAAAGATGCAATTTCAGTTCCTGATTTAGGCAGTTCTCTCAGTGACCTTGAGACAACTGATTTTCTCTCTGCCATAATTTTAAACCTGTTAAAAGAAGAGAGTGCCTTGTTTCTCCCATGAATTACCAGTCTTTTTAAGCTATAGTGTTTAGCATATGGCCTGTTACTATGCCTAATAGTACTCGAGGTCAGTTTATATATTGTTGTTATACATAAATATTATAGAAAAGCTTCAGTTTTCTTCTATGGAACACTTTAGGTCTGATTATGTGCTCTTCAGTAAATATTCATGAGGGCTACTAAGCTTTTCAAAGCATCTTTTACATTTTGCCAACCTGTCATAGCGAGCTCTACTTTTTCTATCTTTTATCTTTTCCAATACATAGTACTTACAGTTATTGTATTTTCTGTACAACATTATAAATTAATGCTTACGTGCTATTTTGACCATTTTGGATGTTATAATTTAAAACCGGATTTTCTCAAAAGTTGTTTGCTGATGTTATTTTCAGTTTGGTTCTCATTTTTACAGTTCTTTGCTAATACCATTGAGAAACCATGGCATATCCTTGGAATTCACACAAACACAGTACTAAATAACTCCATGCTTGACAGCAGATTAATTTATAGCTATTCCTGTCTTAACTTTTGCTACTGAAAAGAGTGCTGTTGTTCATAGTCTAGTTTTGCAGTTGGTTTGCGTTCATCTACGTTCATACGTTATATTCTGAACACTAATGTGTCTAATGTAAAGACTCTTTTTTAACTTCCACATAAAGAGTGAATTCAGCCTTATTTTGACTCTATTGAAATAGCCCAATATTGAGGGGCAGCTGGAAGTGGTTAGAATATACTAAGCAAGAAAGCTGATGACAGGCCCAGTTCATTTAAAAATTTTAATGGACAAGAATTGATATGGGTTGCAGAATTTTAAAAGGTTTAGTTTTCAGCACTATGAAATTAATTGGTCCAAAAATGTAGTGTGCTTTTGCAGTAATTGGTGTCCTGCAGTGCCCCTAGCTCTGGTGCTAGTCTTTGTCTGTTTTTATGTTATCAAATAGCGCATGGAGACTGGTTTGTCCAATTAGACTTGAACCATAGTGTTTTGAGATGCAGCTAATCTAGTTACACTTTTATTGACATCTGTTTTCTTTCTTATTACTCTTTGAAATTTCTAGTTAGAAGTAGAGGAAGGTTTGAAAATAAACTGAAGAATGTGACCGGTCAAGAGTGTTTCCATAAAATGTGAACTTTCCAAACATTCTGATATATCAGAACATGCTATAGCAATTAAATCTCTTAGGTAGTCACACAGTTGGTCATTAAGAAGCCTTTTGGCTGCTTCTTCTCTTATGCTGATTCTCAAATGCAAAGAGAACCTCTGTGATAAAATATATAGGCAAGGAAGGTTTTATCAGAGCATGTCGCCTGCCTCTCTCTCTCTGTAGCGTAACCACAAAAATTGTTATAATCCTTGAGGTTTGCCCAAGGAGAAGGGAGGTCAGGAATAAATTAGAGTGGTTGCTTAGACTCCTTCCAAATGGCATAAAAATTAACATAGAGGTAGTAGCTCTAATATGTCTTTGAATTCAATTATTTGCTTAGAGATTATAAATGAGTCTTAATGGTAGTAGAATCTGGCTTAGGGCACAGTATACTTTGCAGCCCTTACAACCAGCAATCACAACTGGGAGCAAGTATAGTGCCACTGAATCCCCTGAGCCGTAATAAAAAGCCTGACAGCGCGGCTCCTGCACGCTTGGGGGCGGTTAAAGCCTAGTACCATAAGGGAGAGCGTAGATGTTGGTGTTCCATTGGTTTGGCTCCTGCTTTGATTGAATTCTAACAAAATAAGCTTTTTTTTTTTTTTAAAAAACATAAACTCAATGATATTTCAGAGCACTCCTGGGAGCTCTTGGGTGCAGATGTTTGTTGTATCCAGCCATTGCTGGTAGCTTCAGCAGAAACAAACGAAAGTTCAGATTAAGCATGATCAGAAATTTGCTTAGGTTATGTTGGACAGGATAAAAACAAGTCACAGTTTTGCCCTTATGCATCAAGTACTTCAGTGTATGCTTAAGTGTTTTGCTGAGTTAGCCCTCTGTACCTTTGAGAAAGTGAAATTACTTTCTCTCTTAAGGCCATTCATCTTTTCCTTTTACCTCAGAGGTAAACTGGACTGCTTAAATGATACAGCAGAGAAATCTCTAATGCCCTTGGGTGTTACTTCCACCATTTAGGGCTCCTTGTACGCAGCTTCCAAGCCTGACAGCTCTTCAGCCTGAAAGGGGTTAGTTTTTGTGCTGAACAAGGGCTTAATTTCCAACTAATTTTCAGTGTGTGGCTCAGCTTGGTTCTGGCTTCTCTGCCTCAGTAGTCTAGGCAGCCGTCCAGCTGTGAAGCCAAAGTACTTTGCCAAAGATTGCTCATCTGGAATAACTCTTAAGTTTAAAAACTATCCTGTAGTTAAAGCTAGACAAAATGTATTTATGCCTAGTGAAATCCACGGAAGAGAGTATTATAGAGGAGAAGTCTGCTTAGCATGCTATCTTTCTAGAAAACAGACTGCTCAGCAACACTGTAGATAAGGAAGTAACTTTCTTGTAAAATTGATTTAATTGAAAACTAATTTATTCCCCTTATAGGGGAAAAAAAATGTTGATTCTTTTTCTTCTCTGCACATTCTACAAATGCCATCTCATCTCTTCCTCTGCCAGAATGTGTTAATCACAGCCTCTCTAGTGTGAAGAAGAGGAGCAAAATGAGCAGTTGTTTCTTGATTTAAGGAACCTACTTAATTTTATTAAATACATTTTGAAGAGATAATGCTGTGTTGTGTTTTTTAGGGTTTGCCGTAATTTATGCTTTAGTTTTCAATACAAGAAAGCTGTTGTGTTTTGAAGCTAATAACACTTTTTTCCCTGCTGTCTTTAAGTAGGAGGCAGTGGCAGCATCTGCTTGCCTTGTCTGTCCAAGTGAGCTCACTAAGTTTGCATGTTCATATATGGAAGGTGATGAGTAGTTAGGCTTGAGTGCAAATTATATTTTTCCTGACACTTCAATATGCTAATCATCTGAGCCTGAGTTTCTGCTATCAGCAAAATAATCTTCACCTCTACTTACCCTGCAGCTTGCTAACATAGTCTAGTTCTTTAGGTGATATCTTGGCTTACTGAAGGAATAGTGATTCGACTGCACTCTTCAGTATGTAGCTTTCTTATGGCTTTTGCATGTAGCACAATTTCCAGTAGTGGCATCCAGTAAAATACTTTTTGAATGAAATTTGATTTTTAGAATCTTAGTTAATTGTCTTGTCTAAAATGATGGATATACAGATATTTAATTTGCCCTTTTTTCCTTTTACATTATTGAATATATCTCCTTGTGTTGCGCAGAAGCAACTCTGCTTATAAATGAAGTTTTTTAGTTGGTCTGTAATGCAAACTCTGGTTACTTCTGGTTTGCTGTAATCTTTCTGATATGCAACTACTTCCCACTAGTATCGTGTTAATAAAATAGATGTCCAAGTATTTACTACAAAGATAAATTGCAGTGTATGTATAGTGTGTGTTTCTGCATATGTGTACATACATAGAGCATGTGTGTGTGATTTTCTATATGGTATAAAAATATGTTTTATCTCTTAGCTGTCTCCCTGCAATCTTTAAAATCAGTATGTCATGTGTACCTAAAACTACTACTGACTGTGATAGTTTTGATTGCATGAAGTCTGAGGGGTGAGGAAATCTGGTACAGCCTTGAACTTACTGTCTTAGTTTCCAATTATATTAAGCTCTACATGTGACCGCTAAATTGCAATATATGCTTTATGCTCGCTCAAGAATGGCAAAACCCACGAACAAACTGATTTAAAAAATACAATTTCATGCAACCTAGAAAATGTTATAACAAATTAATCAGGCAAGGGCGTACTAGGGTACATCACCTTCTACACTAATAAAAGAAACAAATAATTTATGTGGAGTAGGGCTCCTGGGTCGTATGGCAGTATGTTATTAAAGTTAGAGTAAAATGGAATGAATTAATACACGAACATGAATTATATACCTGAACCCTAGTGGGATGTTTTTATATACAAATGCATTCTGAGAATTATTTGTTTGTAATGTATTTAGAGGTCAGTTTTAAGAATGGGAGAAAATAATTGTTAATCTTGGTGCAGTTGTGAATTATAGAATAAATTTAATGATATTATAATTACCTCAGGTAGTTATAAGAAATAACACCATTTATTTATGTATTTTAATTTAATTTGATGCATGCCATTAATTTACTGTACTATAACAGGAAAGCCCAACTCTGATTGTGTTAGCTTTCAGCAAAACGTGCTCCATCCTTTCTTTCTGACAGACTGAAAATAACAGTTAGTACCTTTCATTGACTGCAAAGTGCGTCTCAGCCGACAGGTTTCTCCAATTGGATGCCTGTTTTGGAGAGAGCACTGAAAAAAGCAAGCTCAGTCCAACGTTTATTGGAATTTTAATAAAAGCAATTTTTTTCATGAGTGATTTTCAGATATTTCTAAAAATATTAAAAGTGAAGTAATACTATTTGAATTACCTTATGATATTCTTTTCAGTCTGAAGAATTTCTTTGTGTCGAAGAAGCCCTCTTGCTTGAAGGGTTTTGAGTAAACCCATTAAGATGCTAGGAAGGAGATAGAAGGGATCCGATTTCTAATTGTAAACTTAATTTTGCTGAACTTCACATGCAGTCATTAATTTTTTCAGCATCACTAAAGAAATACTGAATATTGAGAATACCAGACGTTGAGAAAAATACTGGGAAAATATTGGGTTCTTTGGGTGTGCCTAACGCCTTATTTTTAAAACTAAACTTGCCACTAATGTGATTATGGGTCTGGTTTAGTACCTACCTTCTGTATTTGGCTACAGAAATTGTCCCTGAGCTCTCATTTCTGGACAGGTCTTTCTGCCTGGGATTTGGCTCCCAGGAGAGCACTGCAGACTGCTCCCTATGTCCCCTGTTCCCCAGAATGTATTCTTCCTGTGGGAGAAGTGTTAATATATTATCGTCTGTCCCTCTTCCTGTCAGAAAGCTAGCAAGAATGCTGGCCTAAGGCTTTTGTGATATGACGGGAATTAAAACCTGAAGATGATGAGACCACTTGAAACTGCTGAGGTCTTAATTCTTCTTCATCCTTTAAAATAAGTAAAGAATCCCTGGGTTTTTCTTTACCCCATAATCACTGAAGTGAGATATCTAAATGAGATATATATCTAAATGAAATGCAAGGCCTTTTTCCTGCCTGAGAAAATACTAAGAACAGAGGGATGAGATACTCTGTATTTTCTGAACAAGTATGCCCTGTAAAACATAAGTCAACTGACATTCGTTATAAGAGAATCTGGAGGAAGCAGAAGCAAAATCAGCCTAAGGGACCATGGAGGTAGAGGACAGGGAGACTTTAATAAGATTAATTAATTTCTCTGCGATAAAGCCTGATAGAATGGGAAGTACAAGGATTTCAGATTGGAATTAGATTTTTACACAAGGACACTTAGCTGGAAATTGTTCCGTAGACTAATTCAGTGGCTAGAAAGTGCCGGAGTTTAAATCGGGTTCCTGATCTGAAAAACACAGTGATTTCTTTTGACATATTTAAGTGCATTCACTGTTGCGCGCTTTATACGTCAGTTGCTATGGTGTGTGCGCCCTGTTCTAGACCTGGAAGCGTGCTTTAAAAGAGCAAGTCTGTCCTTCTGTCCTACCCTTAGTCAAGGCAATCATCCTTGCTGTGATGGACTCAGTGGACCATGTGTAACAAGTATGTCAGAAAGTGGAGATGGGAAATGGGTCTGGCTTTCAGAGTGTAGTACTAACATTGTAAAAGAAGACATGAATATTGCTCAACTTTTTTTACTGCAGAGAAGAATCCATAATTTATACTCAAAATTTAGTGTAAAGATATATAAAGAATAAGGTTTTTCTTGAGGGTGTGTTTAATATAGCAAGGGGTTGTAGGCCTGAGGAAATTATAGCAATGAGTGCCAGACAGTCTTACAAGACGTTTTGTACAGTATTGGAGTATAAATATTTCTGCACTGCTTTAACATGTTCCCCGCATGATTGGTTAAAATAGAAATACTGATTCTTCGAGGGTGACTTATTTGGGCGGTTGTGGGCACACTGTCTTATTCCTTTGCAGAAACAATTTTAGTTGAGGCACTCAGACCTGCAGTTCTCAACAGTTTGAGCGATTTGCCTTTTTTTTCTTTTTTTTTCTCTCTTTGTTTTTGTTTTCCTTTTGCTACTTGACTGCCGTTCACCTTGTAGGTCTTCCTCCATCCATTCTGTATTGCTTGAACTTCTGTATGCCTTTCTAGTGTATGGCAGTATTGAACGACTGCTTTGTTCATAATATCTGGTAGCTGTTTTCCTCTCTGGAAGAGCGTCTCTTTAAAATGGAATGGATGTACACGATAGCAGGAAATGCCAGATTTTTCAGTTTGCTCTTATTGGAATGCTGTGATTTGTTGAGACAAAAAGTTTGAAAACAATATTTTTTGATATTTACTTTTCAAGATTTTCTGTTACTGCTTTGGAGTAAATGCAAGCATTTCTTTTGCTAGCCTTTGGTCTTAAGCAGATGTGGAATGAGCAATGAAGGAAAAAAGGAGGTGTTTTCTCTGATTTTGCAAGAACTTTATTATTCTCATCAGCTTCAGGCCATCAGAAAGTTACCTGTTCTCAGATACTGCACAAAATAAGTGTGAATATTAGATCATAACCATGTCTGAGAACTGTTTACTTATTCCCCTTTTTGTACTCGTGTAATAATGGCAAGGGAGTGCAAAGCAGGTTTTTAAGGGACAGCAAAACTAAGTGCTTTGGATTTTGGCTCAACTTAAGCAAAGGCATTGAGTTAGAAAAATAACATTTTTCCCTCTTACAGATATCCTTCAGGTGTCAGTTCTGCATTATCCTGGTTTTATTACATCAATCACAAGCAGCTTAAGGCTTCCGAAAACATAGTCACAGACAGATGTTGAGCCTGTCTAGGGATTAGAAATATCCTCTTCCATTAAGTATAAATTAACTTAATCACCAGGTATGAAAGATAAGCAGCATAAACACCATTCCCTGAAGCTTTCATTAAAATTAAAATTCTATTTAAAACTAGGCTCATATTTTCCATGACTTGATCCCCCTTCAAAGAGATTATATCTGCTATAAATTTTTACAGTGACAGAGTGACAGAAATTAATGTATTGGGGGCAGCGATGTTCTCTATAATTTAACTTCTGCTGCTAGTCTTCTTTTAGTAAGGGACTTGATTGGTTTATTTTTAAGTAATAATTGGTCTCTAGTCTCTGAAAAAATTAAAAAGCAATAAAACTGCCTAGCACCCAGTCACCACAATGAAATGAAAGCGTAAAGCCACGTGACTTATATCAGTGTAATCATCAACAGTGTTATTTTGTGTATGTAAGTTCACCTGCTTTAACAGGAGGATTACTGCTGATAAAATGCAATTGCAATGTTGCTTTCTACTCCTTTGGATTTCAGGGTAAAGCTCCTTTTCTGCCCTAGCATAAGCACGACTGCTTTCTAAGAATAATTTTCATAGAGAAGAGGTGTCGTGGGGTTGTTTTTTTTTTTTTTTTGCCGTTCTACTGTAAGACACTTGGTGGTGTAGTTTAATGTTGGTTTAAATATCATATCAGGCCTTACAATCAGTTTGCTTTTGCACTATCCTGCGCTACTATTTTTAAGGCACACGTTTCTAAAGAAGCAAAAGAAACAATGGAGAGATAATAAGGCAAATAAGTACTTTAAAAGCAAAAAGTGAACGCAGGGAAATCTACTAGGAATAATAAAATCTGCCTCCACAAAAAATGAAGTTGGGGACCATATTTAATGACCTTTGTTCTACAATAATTTTTTTGCTACAGTGGAACAAAGTCCTTTGATGCAGGTTTTGCATTGCTTATGCATTGTTTCATTATAGTAATGCCATATTTTCTGCAGCATTCAAATATATGGCAGGTAATAGCATAAGCATTCACTGCTGCTGTTACATTAAAAGTAATAAGTCTTCAGCTAATAGTGATATCTTTATTTTTAACATGATAAAGTTAGAAATAAAGAATCTCAATTAATTATTGGGAAATAGCTCATTTTTCCGGTACATTGCATCTGAGAATCCTCAAATGCATGTCTTCATTTTAATGATTTAAGCTATGTATTAGGGAGTGTTATAGAAGAAAAAACAGAGGTCAAGCTGCAACGATGAGTCCAGCTGGATGCTGATCACAAGTATCCAGTGTCTGGTTTATGTCTCTTAAGTGTGTCTCTCATCTCTCTGATGTGCTGCTGGATTGATTTCTGCTGTGACCTAGTAAGGTACGAGAGTAACCAAGCTAGGCTTGATCACAGTGTCACCGGTGAAGGCTTACAACGTTGGATATCAGCTTTGAAACAGTTTAATGGACTGAGCTTCAGTTTAAAATCCCAAGAGACTTAACTCAGCCTTTCTGAGTTTTGATTTGCATAATAGACTTGTTGGAAATCTAACCACTTGTTTTCCTACGTATTTCTTTTAAAAACACCTTAAAAATGAGCTCTCTCTGGCTCTGGAAGATACTAAGATCACAAGCACCTAAATTGTCTAGGCTAGTACACTTTTCCAAGGATGGTGAAATAAATCCTCACTTATTAACCAGGGCGGATAAGGTCCACTCCAAACCATGGACAATTCTTCAGGTAGCTCAGTAACTCTGCTTCCATGCTTCTCAAGTTTCTCTGACAGATTTGTTTCTCTGGCTGGCTCATCTTCTGATCTTTCCATGGCTGTGCTGTCAGGGAAAGGATGCAAGTCTCTCTTGTCCCCTACATGCCAGTAGTTCATAGATGGCTACAATGGTGTTAGCTGAGCCTACCCTGTGAATTTTTTATGCAATATGAAAGTTTGTTTATTTATACTATGGACTATTGGAAGCTATTGTTTCTGCAGCATTTTTCGTACAAAAGTAAACAGCATCTGAATGGTCATATTTAGTAGGGAATAGAAGTGACCATATTTCTGTAGGCTGAAACTGGGAAGTTGAACGCAGTGGGTCCTTGCACTGTCTCCTCTTTCAAAAATTCCTCTGAGCAACGCAAGATTCAGGCTGGAAATGCTCTGTACAGATATTTGAAAGGAAAGTGTTAATACTGAGATAATACTTGTTGACAATTGCAGGAAGTAAGTTAATTGGTTGTGTGGCTGTCTGACATGCTTCCTAATCAATAAACGACATTTTTTTTCCAGGCAAAATGTGTAGGACAGCACATTAGCTTGTCTTAGGTTCTGAGTCTGATGGAAAGTCTCTGATCTTCTCTATGAACGATATGAAAATATTAGTAATATTCTCATCCATCACTTTGTGTCCTTAGTGTGGAGCAAGCCAGGTTTTTGGCTTCTGTGACTTGGAAACGCTCATTAACAATGCGTTAAGAAGGCAAACGTTCTCAGTCTTGTTTTCTTTCAAAAGCTATTTACTTTTTAATGGAGGAATATTTATAATAAATCCACCCCGTGTGAAGAGGCAGTGAAACATCCCTCTCAGGAAGGGGACTGAACGTTTGTGGAGCTTAAGGAGTATGATACGTGCTAAGCGCATAATACCCCTGGGACAGAAAATGGAACACCTGGAACTAGCAGATACTACATGTGAGAGCTGCTTTGAATCTTGATGATAGATTGCAGGGGTTTCAGTTTAACTTTTTAAATAGCTTGATAAATTATTTTGTTGTTATTAAGAAATTGGCAAGACTATGGAGTACACTTTGAATTTATCTGTGGGCTCATCTAAAATGTATTTATGTTTGCTGATTCTGAGAAACAAACTTAGGGTGCTCTGTGTCTTTCACCCCTCCAGAGTGAATGCAGTATTGACTCCTTCTGTTGTCACCGTGCCTTGCTGAAGGTACGAACAAAGTTAGACTTGGTCACGCTCACAATGAGGTTACAGTCCAAGTGATGTAATTTGACTGCTTTATTTCTCTAATGGAGATATGGATTCTTCTTTTTTAAACAGATGGCAATTCTGATTACTTTCAGCACTCTTCCTGTTTCCAAGAGACGGGATATCTGCTCCGTCTTCCAAATGCATTTTGTATGATTTCAAGTTAGTTGACTGTCAGCAATGCTGCAATTATCAATCCTTATTTTTAATGTGGTTGATTCTCTTTTTTTGAAACACGGATTCTTTACCGTTGTTGTGTTTTAGCTGTCACAAAGTATTCTCAAAGTGTTGAACAAACTGTGGAACAGCAATAATTTTTTCTGACCTAACTTCAAAAATCACTCTTCAGGGTTTAATATTCTTCTAATATTTTTATCTTTGTGTAACTTTTTTTGTTATTATTTTGAAAGGAGGAAATGCTAGCGCTGTTGAAGTTTTCTGTTTTGCCAGAGAGTGAATAGGGGATGAATATTCACTGTTTCTTCAAATGAAACTAGCAAATGGCCAGTTCAAAACAAAATGTAGTCAAACTGCAAAACTTCTTGCCACGGTGTACTTGTGAGTGCTAGAAATCTCTGTAGGTTAATAAAAGTAATTGGGTTAATTAATAGAAGAAGATTCATGAATGATTGTTACAGACCTAACATTGTCTTCGTATTACTGTTTCCTAAACAATTTACTTCTGTGAATGCGCACACAAACACCGTAATAACATACACTTTATCTATTTCTTAGGAGGTTCATATACTATACTGATGAATGGGAGAACAGATTCGTCATGCAAAATCTTCTGTGTTTTGTTAACATACTCCTAGCTTTGAGAATAGAGGTTCAGCTGAGGGAATAATTATAGCTTCAGTATCCAGAACATAATAATTTTCTTTTCTTAGGTAAGCAGCTGTCAGCTGATACAAAAATTGTTTAATATTACTTCTAGCAATGCCCTAAAATATACCGAGCAAACATTCATAGGTGTATTAATGTCACAGTTCTTACCCAGTTTTACTCTCAGCTTGACAGATAAATTTTATATACAAGTATACAAAACGTTGTGAATGTTGAAGCCTTTAATTAGCAGTTGCAAATTTGTTTGTCCCTTAGCAGCTTGTATTTGCATAAAGATTAAGGCCAGTTAGAATGAAAGGGACATAAATAGATGGAAAAAATATTAATAAATTAGTGATCATCTATAAAAGATAAGTAGTCTTAGATGTCATTTCCATAAGCTTTACTAAAACTGAAATTCTTTTTTAAAGATGTGGTTAATGTTTTCCCCACAGTTGATCATTTCTAAAGAAAGATCTGTCATGAGCGGCCAAATTAGAGAAATTAATGTATTGGGGTCAGACGTGAGTATGCAAATTAAACATTGCTTTTATTTTGTGTGGCAGCAGAAGGGTTACCTTATATTTGACCTTTCATTCATTTAGCCTGCCTCAGCTGTGTGAAGTCAGAACAATTAATTCTAAGTGTCAACTTTAAAGTATGGGACTCAGCTTCCTTTTCCTCCCCTTGCCTGCTGAAAAGCCCATGAGGAAGAGGGGCTAATGGACTGAAAATCTTTGCAAGTTTCTCTTTCTGGAGATTTGTTTCCTCAGCCTGGAGTTTCTTATCTGTCCCCCATAATTCCGCTGCAGCGCTTGTCCGCAAAGACACCGCAAGGTTTTCAGGGAGACTAGGGCAAAAGCCTGTGTGTTGTGCAGGGACTCCTGACGGGAAGTCCTGAATGAGATTATACGTAAGAGGTTGCTGGAGTAAGAAAGAACTGGATAGTAAATATTGCATAGGAGTCTGAAAGGTAACACTACAGAAACGTGCATTCCTATATTTTCCAATTAACTGATGAATTAATGGTACCAATGGAGATGAAAATCCCCTGTAAATGTTCACTGCTGCTGTTCTTCGAGCTGTATTTCTGCTTTGCACTTTACTGACAACGCTTACACCAGCCTTTGATATCATGACCCCTTGGGAGTTATGTCATCCAGTTTACCCTTATGGTGTGTAGATGGCAGATGGCAGCTGAAATACAGAAAAAAATGTAATGGTGCATTGCAAGTGAGTGTGATTTATCTAGCAGTAGGGGAAAAAATATGTTGTGCACTGTTTCCTTGCAAAAATGTGCAGATCACAGTAAAATTCTGTTTTTATAGATACTGAGTCTGGTTGTAATATTCCTAGCTAGGCAGTTTTTCTTAATTAGTTGTGCTGAGACCACGTTGAGTTTGGGTTCACACAAGTATGTTGAATCGAACTACAGAAAATAAACTTTTATTGAAACTTTTATTACTGCCTGTGGTAGCAGTGAAGAAATATACTTTGAAAATAGTCAGTGTAAATGCTTCCAGTTAAGGTGAGCATGTGGAATAGTCAAGTCTATGCATCAATTCAGTTTCACAGATACGGGAAAGGTCTTGTGCAGGCTTGTTTTTGAACAGCTTGGTCTCATTAAAAGTGCAAAATATAACTTTCACTTTAATTCAAATTATGTGATCAAATTAATTAAGCTCTGTTGCACATTAGAAAATCTTGGCAGGGAAAAGAAAAGCTAAAGAGTGAAAACAAGATTTTAAACTTTATAAAAGCAATAGCCAGTAAAAGCAATGTAAGAACTACATTGTCTTTTTTACTTAATGGAAGTATAAGATTTGGCAATAAAGATTAGGATTAAGTTTCTGTGTTCTGATTTATATGTTACGAAAGCCTCTGAAATATTTAAGTGGAAAGGAAGAGACATGAAATTAGCATACCAAAAAGCTGTTTTTATTTAAAAACACTTTTCAAATAAGTAATATGGCTTTAAGAGTTATTCCAATGCAAGCTGGAAGTTGGAATCTGGTTTTGAGTTTTTACCCATGATCCCAAGGAGGCTGTAGGTTTTCCTCCATAGAACAGGAGGAAGAAAGAAATTCTAGGTGACAGCTTAGAACCTCTGCTTTATTGTATTCAATATTTTTTTCTTTGACTGTAATACCATTTTTTCTATGATCATAAACAATTTTCTATAACCATAATACAAATCAGACATAGTCCTGGTTAATAATTTGGATGTCTCTTCTGGGTAATAATTTACGCTCCTCTCTCAGGCAGGTGGAATCTTCTTGTTTTTTCCATCACTTAGTACTTTGTCCTCCTATATGTAATGACAGCCAGACAGAACTGGGTAACAGACCTATTTTCATTTCGTTTGGGATCACCTGAGAACCATTATTTTAGCCAGTTATTTTTGTTTTGGATACTGAACAGTCCTTTGAAAGCAGAAGATGGGAAGTAGTCTGAAAAAGGATACCTACTTGAGAATATATCAATTTATTTGGAGCCATACGAGTGATAACAGACTCTCTTCTCAAAAATAACCCCCCCTTTGTTAATAGAGGTGGGAGCAGATTAATGGGATGCACTGTGCTGATCCAAGAGATCCCTTCCAGTCCTTTGTTCCCATGAGCAGGTGATCATTTTTTGTCACTAGCTATGTTTCCATATTAGCTTTTCCATAAAAATTAGAGGAATGTCCTGGACAAAAATCTGGAAAATGATACTGAGAAAGACAAACGTGAACACCCCAAATAGATCGTGTATCCTCCAAATTCTTCATGCTGTTTTGTAACTGTAGGCTGAAGATGAAATTGATTGGCAGAACTGAAGCAAAGAGTGTTTCCTGAATTCTGAGTGCAATAAAGGTGCAAGTAAAATATTTACTTAAGAACACTTTGTAGATCAGCTAATCCTCAAGTGTTTGAAAGGCTGTCACTGTGGCCTTTAGGATCGCAGAGGTAGGCCATCTGCACATTTGTTCTGGAAAACTGATCACTTGCATTAGAATACCTTAATGGCATCTTAATGCTTTTTAACTTCAGCTTTCCAGATATCTCTATGGGTTCAAAGCAAAGCTTTCCTCCAAATTCAGGCAGATTGCCATGGTCAGGTCTTTGATTTTGAAAATGTGCGATAGAAAGGTATTCTATTGATGAGGAGCTACTAGAATATTTGAATGAGATATCTATCAGTATATATGGGCAGTTGGTGACCAATGTGATTGTGCCTTGTAGCAGGGACAGAAACAGCAAAAAGTTGAAACACAGAGAATAGGGGTTGGGATAGCTTGGCTTACCAGTATAGTAATATGATTTGATTGACCCCCATGATATAATAAAAAAATTATTAGTAGAAAACAGTAGAAGAATGAAGAGGAGAATTTCAGATGCACAAAAAGCTGCTAGGTATTTGCTCAGAAAGCCTTTAGAGTTAATAGACTAACTCTATTTCTGCATTTATAAGCCTCTACCCTAAATGTCCAGGGGTTCATGTACACACTGGAGGTTTTCAGCCAACACAAGGCAGAAGATAACACGGTGCCAGTTCAAACTGCCCAGCCAACAGCTGCTGTTCTGCCACTGTGCTGGGAGAAAATGTTTCACTAGAGGATTGATAAGCGGCAAAGTTAACAGTTGGGACTTTGTGGAGACAAGCACGTTTTAAAATCTGGGTTAGGTGTCCTACCTCTCTTTCCTAATAAATAAAGCTGTCTTAGTAACTGTTTTGGGAATATGGAAGAGAAAGAAAGTGGTCCAGACAGATAATTGACAAAATTACACAATGATTCTTTCTGAAAGTGGGCTGCTTTTGTGAAGTTGTAAGCATACATCATTTCCCAGTAGTAGTATGCCTAGAGTATTCATTTGCCATTATGTTTTGGATGTTCTCTTCATTACCATTTAACGTTTCTTTTGAAGATGGGAGTTGACAAGTGAAAGACTGAAAAAGTCTCTTTCAAACCATTGTGCTTTCTCAAAAGTTCCGGGGCCTGTTATTTCAGCAGCAATTTGTGGAGTTTTTAGTTGCTTTTAGCGTGCCTTATTTACATATGTTGTCATTCAGTACTGTCGTTTATTTTATGTGAAAAAAGTAAATTGGAATTAGCTCCTGAACCATGCACTGTCAATGAATTTTCAGGTGTGTTGTCCGTCGCAGAGAACCAGATCTTTTGATAATTAATTTGAGGGCCAAAATTAAGATGCATGAAAAAAGCCTCTTTTCTGACAGAAGTATGGATTTGCTGCTGAAGACGGTACCCTGCGAGCTGTAGTTGCAGCACGCTGCAGCTCCTTCGTTAGCAGCGTCGCTAGGGGGAATACGTTAGCCTCCCTTCCAAGGCTGGGCCACGCAGGAACCAGTGACTACTGAGGCTGTATTTAATTTTCCTGAAGCCGATCCCTGTAACAATCTCCGCAAGATTTCCTGTAAAAAACAAAATCTAGTGAAATGTCATCCACTGTGCTTGTTTCTTTGAAGTAAAGCTTAATATTGTTTAGCTGAAAACTTTAATGATTAACAAATAACATACAATCCAAAATACTCTTGAATTTAAAACTAGAAAGTGTTTAGGTTTTCCCACATAGTAAAACATCATCAGAATTCCATAGAGACTGAATTAAAATAAAATCTATGTTACCAAACAACATAACCTTTCTTACTAAGTATAGGTTTTCACATTTGGTCAAGACCTAGTTTAACAGACTGAAGATTGGAATTTTTAAATTCCCTGCAAAACCTTTTAAGATAAATGGAAGACAATATGTTTATCACTTTTTGGCTGTACTTACTCTCACTCTTTTGGAACTAAGGGCTACTCAATGGCTATGAAACCATCATCTCATTGTATATGAGAAAGAACAAAATTAAATGTATTAATTTTAGCTTTACTTAGCTAAAGACAAATGTAACATTTTTTATCTACTGTGCCATTTGCTGGACAAAGACTGCAGTATCTTCTGCCAGTTATCCCTCTAGGGCAGTCTAATATTATAATTCTGATTTCATTGTTAGCTTCATTTAAATGTTATTTGTTTAATTTTCTGTGTTGTAGATGGCTGTGAGGAACACATCCACCAAATCATACCAATTGCAATTAAAAAGCAATTGAGTTGGATGTTCTGGAAATATATGTAGTTTTTCTCTTACAAAGGAAATTTTGTAGCTAGCACAAGAAAATCTAAGGGTGCTTCATTCTGTATGTGGTTTCTTTGTAGTCTTTAGTGAGCCCACCAAAAACCGTTGGGAGCAACCTGATCTGCATATGGTGCTGAATGTGTTTTCAGCTGAAGCTTGGACTAGACCTTCTGAGGTTCCTTCCTGCCTGAATTAGTCTGTGAAGCTCTGAATTATAATTACACCTTAGACCCCATTAGTAGGAGCACCTTGCTGACAAGGCATGGTCTTACTTGTATTTGTCAAGTCAAATTACGGTGGCCAACAGTACTTGGTTAACTCAGTGATGAGAAATTGGAGGTTATATCTAGTAAGTAGAAGGATTTGTGTGTGTAAAGTATTGAAAAGCTGCTCCCCCGTGGGATTAACCAGTCTTTGCAGGCACTAGTTTCAAGGTGGGATTTTACTGTTCTAGCTACCTAATATTACAAAAGTAGCTTTGTGCCAGAATAGCTTCTAGGAGAGGACCATGACCAAAGCATTGCCTCTTTAGAAACTTTTGTCTCTTAGGAAATCATCACATGTAGACATATTCAGCTTTGGTGAATGTAAAGTGTGGATAGAAAAGAAGTACCATTATTTTAAAAGTTTGTTTGCAACAAGAGTCTTGTTCCAAGAACAGATGCTTTGTGAAACACAGCATGATGGGCTCATCAGAGCGGGCCACTGCTTGGCAGTTGCGCTTACTGAGACACTGAGAGAGGCTAAACACAGATGCTTTTTACAAAGAACTGTCATGACCTCATCTGAAGTTCAAAGTTCATCTAAATAAGCTTACAGTTGGCATTTAGTGCAGAGAGAAGTTTCCAGCCTCAGATCCGTGTGGAGCAGTGACGCTGGTGGTTGCAGCCGTCTGAGGGGTTGCAGTTGCTGGAGAGCTGCGGCGTTTTGGAGGGGTGGGTAACATCTGTAGCTGTGAATGACTGACTAAGTTTAGTGCCCAAATTCAAAGAGGGTTGAAAACTTTGCCCCACAAAATGTCTTTTAAGAAATTAGATATCACAATTTAAATTAAACTAACTTTTTTTTTTGTTTTGGCAATTATTGCACTTTTTTCTGTAGGGTGCCTTTATCTTCCTACAGTTGCCATACGTTTATTTTCAATATACCTATTATTACAAGAAGTAAAACGTATTGCTTTGAAGTATTGTACACTGAAAGGGGACATAGTATGGCAATGGAGTAAATCTCTTTCAGGGAAATTTAGCAAAAAAGCCAGGCTAAAAAAAGCATGGGATATTTGTTATGGATGACTGCCTACAGAATAGTTATAAGAAGGCTAAGGAAATCTGCTGTCTTTTAGAAAATGAGTTGGAAGGTGCAGATTTACTGTATATTTGACTTGATCATTTTTACAGTACTGTGGGTGGATAATAACCATGGTGATTGTTATTCTCTGCTGGAACAGAACTTTATGAAGTACACTAAATCTGCTCAGGAACACAAAAGATCAATGTAGTAAAAGCACGGATTTTTTTTAGTACCTAGCGTGAATTATACTTACTCTTGATGATGGGTACTTAGAAAAATGACTGGAAAGAAAATGAAAACCTGAATATGCTTAGTGGGTGCCAAATAATTACCATCAGCTCGCAGACTTTCTGCAGTTACAATAGCAATCTTTAATTTTATCTAGAGATGTCAAAAGCAGAAAAAAATGGAAAAATGTATCATGGTGAATAAACATGTAACGTTTATTTCAGAACATCATTATCTCTGTCAGCTTTTACTTAGGGAATTTGGCAATGACAAAAAGGATGAAATAATGTATTTTGACAGTATGCACAGAGGATTTCAAGCAAAAAGTAATGGGATTGCCCAGAAATTGTCTTCTGAATAGTGCCAGTATGCATTTGTGTATACAGTACTGCTTGCGAACGCTGCTTGAATTCATTCTTTGCGACTCTTAGGTTTATGTGCTTTTTGTACTTTTTACTTACCAGAGAAGCTAAGAGCTTCTAAACGCTTAGGAATATAAGTTTGAATACCATTAGATTATTACATTCATTTCCTATGAAATGTTGCGTGAAATTCCATGAAAGTTGTCTTTTTTCCACTTACCTAAATTTGTTTGATGATGATAGTAACTGAACATTGTTGTTATTTAGTGATTCCTCCTCTATGTGAAACAAGTTACTCTGTTTCCTGCTGGACCTCTCAAAAGGTTTCTACTTCATCACAAGGAAACTACAGAGAAAAACAAGTTCTGTGCTTTGGGTGGGGGAGGAGGGTTGAAAACGGATAGAATTGTTCTGTGTTTGAAAAAACTGGACATACCAGCCAGTCTTTTTGTAAATGTTTTGCTGATAGGAGTCAGGGCAGGTGGGAACAGAGAGCAACTCCAACCTTTTAAATATAGGCTGGAGATGCAGGAAAGTGCCTAGCATGATGTTGTTACTGACCTGATATTTTTAGTGAAATTGTTATTATTCCAACTATAATAAAAATACATGGAGTAGCTCTAGAGCTACCTAGGAATTCTGGCATTACTGTTTTCTTTTTAACAGAAACAAACAGCTGATTTACATTTGTTTATTTTCCAACATTCAGTGACCCCTGCAAAATTCCTATTTTCTGCGACAGGAAAAAAACTTCCAACAATCCACAGATAATAGATTTTCTTGAACATTTCACCTACTTTAAAATAATTTGAATAGGTGCTCCTTTTATCCACGGCAAACTTTTTAATCATTTAAAATTTATTTTGTACTTGCTTGAGGGATTCTGAGCTTCGCTTTAGAAGGCTGCTGTCCTTTAGGTATCAGCTCTTCAGATTTGTGCGTACACTGAATGTTGGAGGTGCCCAGAATATTTACATTTCAGATTAACTGGCTTCTAAGATTGATTTCAAGAAATATTTTTTCAATAGGACTTTGAAAAACCTTCATTGAGGAGATTCTTCTGAGCCTTCTTTACAAAAATGTTTGGATTTGGCAAATCCATTTGGCAAATCTGCATAATTTATTATGCAGATATAAGGAAAAACATTAAAAACAGATTTAAAAAAATCAAAAGATCTAACTTTTTAGTGAAAGTTAATTCACTGGAGCCTGATGTTTTGGAAACCTCTTGTTACATCAGTTTTATTGAGTGCTGTAAGGAGCATTACTGGCAAGGACAAGGAAGGGTAAGAGGGGAAGGTAAAAAGGTTCTTTTCTTAAAAAGGCAAAAAAGAAGAGAGAAAAGCATTGTTCCAGATCAGGGATGCAGAAAGCAGCAACACAATCTGATATCCATCCAGGCTTTCTGTTATTGAAGATTAACTGAAAAGATGTTATCAATGAGTGCAGTAATCAGACTATAATTATTTTTGAAACATTATAAGGCAAGCATGTTGGCATACCTTGATCAAGATTTTCAAAAGTGACTAATTGTTTTTAATTTTCAATTTTGAAATGTGTAATATGAAGTTTAAAGGAACGTGATTATCAGAAAATGCTGAAGAGTCATGTGGAAAATGTATTGTCTTAAGCTCTAGTAATTTGAGGATGTAAAATCACCTGTCTCATCAAGAAAATGCTGATTCTTGTCATTTGGTGGCTGGATTGATAGCTATTCCCCTGGATTTCTGAGGGCTGGTAATATGATCATATATTTTTCATCGCTTTACCAGTTTGGGCAATGTGCAGAAGCGATACAGCTAGAATTTGCTGTCATGTAATAGCTGCAGAGTAAATTGTTGGCCTGTTTCTAGCGCATAATAACCAAAGGTCCATATAAAAAGAATCATGCAGGGTCAGTGTGACCATGCGGGTGTTGGTGAACATGTACCCGTTCTTACTTTTTTCGGGCAACGAACCCAAGATTTTGGCAAAGGAGAGGTTTAATTTAAAAGATGAAATTTCAAGACTGACATAAAAGTGATGTGATCGTACCCCGCTCCCTGTCATTTCCAGGGCAGTTATAAGTGACCAGTAGCTCTCAGAATTAGCCTGTTTATGATTCGGCATCTCTTTTCCGATCATATTTATAGGTGTTATTTTTGGCATCACAGAATATTCTGTTTGTAAGCTTTTTTACATACTTACATAACATGTTTTCTGCTTTAGGAAACCTTAGTATTTATGTTTGGTTTTCATTACTGTATAAATTTCATAAAATAAGGTTTTATAATTAAAAGAAATTTCAAAAATGATAGTATTGAATCTTACAAGAGTAAAGTTATCATAAGATACAATTGTTTTTTATGCTACAGATCTCAGACTTTGGAGCATGTGTCAGACACAAAAGAAGAGCTATTGGATGCAGGCCCAGCAGACAGACTGGAACATGATACCAACAAAAACACAGAGGCTGGCCTACCCTCCTTGTGTCTCAAGCAAGTGTTTCCAAAGTATGCTAAGCAGTTCAATTATCTGCGACTTGTGGACAGAGTGGCTGCATTGTTTATCCGATTCCTTGGTGTAAAAGGGACAACAAAGCTTGGGCCAACAGGTTTCCGAACATTTATAAGGTTAGTAATGTGAAGGTTTCTTTAAGAATTGCATAAAGTGTAGTAAAGAGTTTAGAAACTAAAAATCCTGTTGTGTAGCACTACTGTTGCTCTGCTTGAGTTTTGTTGGATAAAAGAAGACCCTAATAGTGATATACTTGTAGCTCATAGGTTTAGTAAGCCATTCTAAAGGAACTTTTCCCCATAAGATCCGATGAATTGTTGCATAAGCTTTTGTAAAATGGATATGCTTTTATCACTGCAGGTTCCCCAAACTAAATGCTTAAGGGTATAATACAGGCTTTCTGTTTTATACTCTTTTGCTCTACATTTCCTCAGTCTTGTCATTTGGCATTAGAACGATGAAAGTTACTTGCGTGGTGGTGGCTTACTGGTGTCACCAGTACAGCACTGCATGACACCCCAAAGTTGATTTTTGGGAATAAGTGTTCCTGTTTCCACCCTGAGGGAGCATCATGACTGACAGACACATAGACAGACAGACCGACAATGTTGCCAATGATCACTGCAGAAATTGTCATGGTTTCCCAAACTAAGAATTGTCTCTGAGATCCTGGCGGGGGGGGGAGGGTTGTGTACATGAAAGCAAATGTTCTTTGAGATAAAAGACTAAAGAGAATTTAAGAATCTGAGATAACAGAATTGATAACAGTGTAACAAAATGGCAGACTTTTTCAAAAAACATATTATTCTATATCAACCGTTCTCCCAAGTGAAAGGACTTTATGGTTCATCTGTTTATAGCAGCTGATTCATTGCAGTTCCCAAAGCTGTTTTTGGGTGAATTTGATGTTTTGCAGTTGGGATTTGCTAACAGGTCTCTCCCAATAGGCAAATAATGAAGCCAAATTAAAGCAAAAATAATTTTCCTCTGAAAGCCCCATATAAAACTTGCATATGCAAAAAAAAAAAAAAAAAAAGAATAATCTAAGGTACTCTAGCATATCACTGTAGTAAAAAATGACCTTTTCTTTAACTTATGCTTCCCAAGAAAGGACTGAGGAAGTAAATTGTGTGCATATTGTCTTAATTCATCTTTATAGTATCCACTTCATGAAATATATTACACATGTGAGGAGTTTTTATAAATTACAGTAATATCTGTCCTATTGTGTTTATTTTTTCGGCTCACAAAATAAAGGCTAAGTACATGTGTTCATCTCGCCCTAAGTATATTAGCCAGTTACTGTAAATCATTATTTCAAAAAATGTACAAGAACAGCATATATTAGAACTTGCTAAATACATTTTTAATTGGCATTAGCTATTGTGGAAGCTGTCATGGTGTCATAAACTCAGGAACATTCATTTGGTTGCAAATAAGCAGTTGAAACACAGGAGTACCTATGAATGGCTTCCAAAGGCTGTTAGAAAGAAACACTCTCTTTCAATTTATTCATATAATTGACTTTTCCTTGTCGCAAACACACACTTCTTAAATTTCCATGTTCCCTATGCTTACAACTTTTTTGTATAGCTGCTTGCCATGTATATGGAGCAATGGCCACTCACAGGCTGGTAAAATAGGGTTATGGAGTGGGCAGGGATGCCTGTGTTTCCGTTGGGATATATATTACAGTCTCCAGCTCCTTATGCTGACGTTGAACACCCTGACGCAGCATTGAGGGAGATACTTGTATGACGTTCTCGTGCGTGGCTGTGAAGAGATACACCCTGCATTCAAAGGATTTGTGTTCCAGCTCACTCTACTTAGAAAACAGCCTGCTGCTTTTTTAACTTTGTACGTACACTGCTGAACTCTTTAAAGCTGTCACTTTAGATACTCTTGTGGATTGAATCTTGTGGGAATAGGCACGATGAAGAGTTATCTCCCTCCTCACATTTCTATGTAGAGAAGCAAGTTATGGAAGCACGTGTAATTCAGGTATCATAAATGAAGAAAATAATAGCATGGTGACAGAGATAACTTCCTTTTACATCTCTTGATATTTGGGAATGAGTCTAATCTTAAAGGTGTACAGTACTTAGAAAAAAGTGAACAGAAACTAACCTGTGGAACTTCATCTAGTAGGTGCTCTTGGGTCTTCCTTATACAGCAGATCAGTGATACCTGGAAGATGCTATTTGCAGCCCTAGTCAGCATGTCACGTTTCTAGTAAGCCTTAGGAATACAACCGTATTAGTATTTAAAAATTATGAAAAAGTGAAAATTGAGATTGGGTGATTTGAGATTTGATTTTGCCAGCTGTGAGGGCATAGCCTACTGCCCTAAGCCAAAAGAGATGATTTCCAAATGCCAGTTACTGATGCATTGTGCGCTAAGGGTTTGCATCATGAAATTGCAACTTGCAGTGGCAAGGAATTCAATTTATTTTTTTCATATACTTTGTATTTGTTTTTTATGGATATATTTGTTCTTGTCATGGTACAAATATCTCATATTCTGTCTTTCATTGACTATGACAAAAGAAATAAGCAGGAGCAGATGTGCTCTTAAAATACCGAGATCTGTTTTCTATGCAGAGGCCTTTAACATTCAAGAATGAACATAAACAAATTGAATTATAGAAATTATAGATATATCTGCTGTACCCACAGACCAGTACAGGATTGTTTCCAGTTCTGAATTTACTATTGTTTAGTCCACTCTTAATTTGGCACTTTTCAGATGAGCAAAGTATAGATGTCAACATTTCTTCTTAAGATCATTACAATAAATTAACATATCTCAATGAAATAGTGTTTACAGCTTCCTGATGCCTCTTAAATTAAACTTTTCAATGTTGGCAAATATTGTATTTATTTTTTCCCCAGAGGATCTTCACCATCTGCATGGCCCTTCTCTGAAATGCTGTCCTTACTACTCATTTCAGAAATAAGGTCATGTTTCTAAAATGTGTGCTGCATCTCTTTTTCAAGAATGAACTGGTACACAAGTATGTGGGAGTGGGGGGAGAGGGCAAATAGTTGCACAGATTATCCAACCAAATTTCAGCTAATCAAAGTCTGCTGCCTGCAATAGTGTCTTCATTCAAAAAATATAACTCAAAGGGAGACACAGAATGTGGCCCACCTCCTTGCTTGGATGCTGCCTAAGGTTCTAAGGACTGTATAGGCTGTACCTTAAACTCTTCTCTGTTTTAAGGCAGTCTGCTTAGGCTACTGAAGGGTAGAATTATCCTGTTTTTTTTCTGCATAGAAATATTGGCCAGCTCTTCGGCATGTGCGCTAGTTCCAGCCAGGCTGCCAGACATCTGGAAATCCTGGAAAGATGGTTAATTCTCATACACTGATCAACACTATACTGCAGGCTCAGACCACACAAGTGCCAGATCTCCTAGACATGTGCTTATCGCCAAATGCCTAAGATGTATCCGGAAGAGGGAGAGCTGTTGTTTTTCATGCAGTGTTCAATAACACCTAGGATTATTCTGTTCAATATTCAAACATAAGGAAGTGATTCTGTGCCAGAAAGCTTTCCTCCAACCCTTTTTAGACCAACAGTATCAGTTAGTCAAATTAATAAAATGTAACTCTGCCTTCTGCAGACAGTCTGTGCAGATTTGTATTGGCTTTTGCACTGTATCAATTCATTCCATTCTGTTACTGCCTCAAGAAGAGTAGTAGCAATAGTCTAGGAGAAAGCTGTAACAGTAAATCAAGTCATATTTTTAATAGAAATATTCATGATTTTCCTCTTTTTTTGCTTGTTTATTGCAAAACCAAGGTAAACCAGTTAATCCATAATATGGCCTGCTTTCTTTTTGTTGCTAGATATTGACCTGAGATTGAATGTACAAATCTGATTTAGATGGGCAGAGCCTTTTTTTTGGCAGTGATGGTGCCTGCGTGATCTGAACAGACAGCCCGACTAGTTATATACATAGAATGATTTGTAAGTGAAAAATCAGGGCTTTTACCATTTCAGACACGTACGCTTAATAAATGCTGGTTTGTCTGGTATCTATCTACTGTATGACTTTTGTTGGACTCAGCCTGTTATCGTAGGTGGGTACACAACATGGGTAAACTTTTCTTTCGTTGTTCTCCCAATTGCCCTCACAGAAGTTTTCCTAACTTGGAAGTTTGGAAGTAATCAGACTATATTTTTCTTTATTTTGTCCATCTTTAACAGAAACTGCAAGCTGAGTAACAGCAATTTTTCAATGGCTTCTGTAGATATCCTATACATTGATATCACGAGAAGGTGGAACAGCATGGGAATCGATCACAAAGAATCAGGTAACAGTAATATTGTATTTGAAGATAATGAAAGCTGGGGTTTTTGTAGTTTTGCTAGTTCCAACACACCTCCAGTTTCCAGGAGAAATAATGGAAGCAAGGCACATACATCTGAAGCATGTATACGTACAACAAATTTTTCTATTTCGTTTCAAGGGATTTTCCTTTTGTCTGTAGAAGAAAGAGATCTCTTAGTTTTCAGGTTTTTTGTTGGAACAAGTCTTCTGCAGGCCCCTTTTTTTGTGCTTGCAATTTTGCATTCATAATTCTTGTTGCTGTTTGTAGAGGAGCATTTAGAGACATTCCCAGTGGAGCCTCTAACTTAATTACAGTGCAAGGAGATGTGTCCATATTAGAATAACTTACATGGTCTAGCAAAACAAACAAACGAGCTATGCGGGAGCTAAAAATAAATATGCTCAACTTCTCTTTTTGATTCGACTCTGTTCTCCAAACAGGTTCCTTCAGGGGCAAACAAAACTACCTGTATTATTTTTCCAAACAGGTTCTCTCCTCCCCCCCCCCCCCCCCCAATCAGGATACTCCTTATTTTCATTTTCATTGCCTTTGGTATTGGTAAACAAAGAATAATAGGTTCCTGCACAGGCTCACATAGTGCTCAGCTATTAAATTGGCTCCAAAGTCCTGTAATTACAAAAAGCTGCATTTTAACAAAAGAAAAATTCATTAAATAATAAACTTCTTGGAGCAATAAGGTGGGTGTTCCTATCAAGGTACTGCAGATGGCATTTAGCTCACTACAGCTGTGTTGGCAGTATACAGAGGGGCTTAAATCCAAACCTTTAAGGATAAGTATGCTTCTTAATTATCATTTTAAGGGCTAAATAGTCTCATGTTCTAATCCAATGTTAAGATTTTGCTTGTTCTTTGGCAAAGTAAAAATAAAATCCAGTCCACCCATCTCCGTAGTACTAAATGTGTAACATTGTGACAGAAATATATATTTTTAATTAAGCTATTAAGTAGATAAATTAATCATAGCACCAGGAAACTATTTTTTCAAATGAATGACTGTAAGCTTGCAATACCACCTGGTCTATTCTTACATCTGTGTTAACCTTTCATTTTTCCATTTTAAAGTGCTATGGCAAAGCAAAATCTGTATAATCTGTTCATATAATGTTGTTCATACATATTTTGTGTGGTTGATGTTTATCTTTGTTTTGCCGACCAGAACAACAGTGAAAGGAATATTTATTTTCAGTAACACTATAACTAACAAAATGGAGCTCCTTTCTGATTTCTGTCAGCCTTGCAGCTTTTCCTCTGGGCCATACAAAATGCAGCCATTGAGATCATTTTCTCATTGCCTCTTACGCTATCTCGATTTGAAGCTTTTCTTTGTTCCTGTTATCTATGTCAGACACGATACCCTCTCTGTTCTGTGGGTTATTCCAGCCTGCCATTTGTAAACAGGGCAAGAACGTAGAAGAAAAATTAAAAACTGCCTATGTAGAAAATGACATTTATTTTAAAATGGCTTTTTTCTCAAATTAGAATATGTTTTCAGAATCCTGACAGAACTTTAAATCAAAGAGCTTTAATTATTTTCTCTCCTGCTTTTGCACTATTTTGTCTTCTTTTATTTAAATGAAAAAAAAAAAGTAAGCTCTGAGGCTTTGCTATCCTGTAAAACTTCTGCTAGGAAATGGAAACATCAGTTATTGTCCTGTGAACCAAAGGCAAATTGGAGCCCTCCTTGCGCACGCAGGCAAAGTGATGATTACTGGTGGCCCAAGGTTAGTCATGCAGAGGCAGTTAGAGATAGTTGCTTTCCTCCTCAGTCATATTTTGCTAGCCTGACTTCTGTAGATGCTGCCCAGAAACGAAAGTACCCAGCGTACAGCAGAAGAGTCTGCTTCTGACCTGCAGGCTCCTTAGGGAGGGGAGCAGAGTGTTACAGGTTACGCTTCCCAGAACAAACTCATGATGAATATAAGTAACAAAGCAAGGCACTTGGCATCAGTGCCATGGCTGTGAAGTAAAGGTGACTTGCTATATGTGAAAGCATATAGCAATGTTAGGACTTTAGCCTTCTCTTCTGTGCAAATCATAAACTCCTGGCTTCATCAGTGGTATTCATCTTTTGTGTCTTTCCTGTAGCCTGTGGATTCGAAGCTCATGTTTTTAACACTAACCTCCAGCTCAGCACTTAACAACTTATTGCGGACAAGTGGCTGTGCTTTCTGCTACAAGCACCCCTTGGTGGAAATTGCACTCCTGTTTGTCCATTTAGAAGCATTATTCACTTATGTCACTTCTAAGCCTTTTTACATCCCACCTGGATTGTAAAGCTAAGTATAAGTGTGTACTAAGTATGGCTAAAAGGCTTTTATAAGAAATTCATCTACCCTAACAAGGGATTAATTTGTCCTGGGACTCCCTCTTTTCTTCAGTTGGTCAGAGGCAGTTTTAGAGAAGACGATTGAATAACCACACTAGGCTAGAGAGAGGGAAGGAGGGGCAGTAGCAAAATATATACAACCCCTGCTTTCCAGGGCAGTAGGAGAGATCACTGATTCAAAAGAGAAAACATCACCTTCTTCAACAGGAGTTGTCAGGTCCATGCCATACCATGCCACTTGGAGTGGACTTTCCATTGAACAACCTCTGGGAGGAACACTGGAAATCAATCATCTAAATTATTTATTCCTACATAAGGAATAGGTGTTTAAATAAAAATATAGCACTTAGAGATGTCAGACAAGAACAGATACTAGGCAAAGTTGTTTGCAAAGCGACACTAAGAATTCTCTAGCATTTTAAAGCCAAAAGGAAACTGTTTATTATACTGTGTGAGCTTATTCCCAGCTTCCTCAGAGATTTACTCTGTGACCATCACATATCTTCCTGATACTGCACTAAATGGTTGGGAAAATGAATCTAAACACTTTCCTATTACATAGTTGCATTTAGACTATTAACCTATTATAGGAAATAGGTCACAATTTAATAAGAAGGCAGGCTCTAGATAGAGCATTCCATCCTTCTCTCTCTCTCTCTTTCTCTCTCTCTCTCTCTTTTTTCTAAATTTGATTACATTGCTTATTTTTTGTGGCTTTATGTATAAACATGAAAATCAGTTTCATCTACTGAAAAAAATAGATCTTTCTCAGGCTGCCCAAATCTGTACTGTATAAATCACATTGCTCAGTCTAAAGATACAAACTGTCTTCATTTTACTTGTATCTACTGTAGAGTTCATCCACACTCACTACTTTGGCTTATAAAACAGGTTTTTCCTAAATTCCTTTCAAAGGAAAGCAAGCTAATTGAAATGTCAGTGTTTTCTTCTTTCGTTAGGGTGGTTCAAGATATCTGTGGCTTTACGTTTGGCCCGCTTCCACCTGTAATCGATACAATAACTATTGCTATTGTGATAAAACAGCAGTTTCTAACTTTTTCATTAAATGCTTCACATGATTGTCACTTCTTTAGAAAGTACGTATGCTACCGAGGGTACTTCTCTGCCTGTAGCTCACCGTGACTGATAAAATATTTATTGAGCTGGCAGCTGCTGCTTTCAGATAAACCAACAATTTCTTTGCAAGCTGTTTTATAGCCAAGATCATAAGTGACCCCAACTACACTCTTAGTTGCGAGAAATTATACTTCAGAATGTAATTGTAATATTTTTTAAAATATGTCTTTCCAGCGGCATCAGTACACCAACGCTGAGTTAAAAAAACCCCAAATCTTTCAATATCTCATCTTAAAATAATCTTCTAAAGGGTATGTTCGATCTGGGTGAACCAATTAAAACACAAAGCAGCTATGACTGTTCCGTGTTGCTGAAAAGCTGCATTGTGGTCTGGCTTCTTGATTGGGAATTAAATAAGATATTACTTCAAGGTTTAAAAAAACAACAATGACTGTTAATGTGCAGCCACTCTTTGCACTGTCTGTGTTAATATATTATTAATATGATGTGATCAAACAACACCTGAAGAGTTCTGTCCTGCAGCATCTGGCTTCTGCAGGGTACTTTTGTTCATGAAGGAGCAGAGCAGAG
Source organism: Struthio camelus (assembly GCF_040807025.1). Taxonomy (NCBI): domain Eukaryota; kingdom Metazoa; phylum Chordata; class Aves; order Struthioniformes; family Struthionidae; genus Struthio; species Struthio camelus. The sequence goes on from NC_090961.1 coordinate 2,577,033, forward strand.
TTTTGTTATAGCGGAAGCATTTTTTGGCAATGCTCTGCTTTCCCTTTTTGCATGCTTCAACTGGTTGTCTTTCATGTCATTGAAACAAAACTACTATTTTAGAGCACCTGACTTGGATCTTTCCTGACATTAGTAAAGTGTATGCTCATCTGGGAGTTACATAGAAGAAAAGGAGACTAATTAACGTTGCACAAACAATGTATTTTTCTGGAGGCACAGCAGATATTGGAGTCCTTTGGAATAAGTTTAAATTCTATATGATAAATCTGTTAAAACCTACCTCCCAACTGCCATCTCCTCATCTGAGAGGACTGGTAGTAATATTGGAAGGTTGATACTTAGATTTCCATTTCATTTCTATAAATCTGTGCCTGGATTGGATATGTTGGTAGTGTTTTGAAAGAAGTGAGAAAGAAGATCTGTAGGGAAACCTCTGTAAGACAGCTGCTGATGAATAAAATCCATTCCAGTTTTTGGCAACTCCCTTAGATGTCATGAGCCAAATAAGGCCTCTGTGCATACCTTTCAGGTTTCAATTTTATTGTATTTGCCCTGTGGAGAAGGACAATGTGCCCAATCTCTCATTTGTAGTCTCCTTTAATTAGTATCGATCCGGTCAGCAAAGGGTTATGCTGTGAGAAGTGGACACTTTGCATGTCCAGTGGTTAAGAACATATTTACAAAAAGTACAGGGACCGCACTTCTGAGCAGGGTAATGGTGGAGCAGAACATGGAGCTGGATACTGGCTTAAATGCAGTCTAAGTCCTTTTGTACAGAAGGTGTAGAGAGGCCCAGTCCAGCTTTTACTGCAAAATACCTTCCTTACCAAAGTCATCAATATGACTGATAAAAAATTGCCTCTTTGGCCTCCAGAAGGAAGGCTAAAGATTCATACATACTACAGTCTTAGTAGATGGAAAGCAACACTTAGCAGAACTCACTTTTGTGATAACGTGAGACCGGTAATGGGGTTATCTTTGTAGTGCTACAGACTTACTGTTTGAGTGGTTCTACTTTCCACTTTTTTTTTCAGGTCCATCTCTAAAAAGACAAGGTTTAAACGACCCACTTCAGTTGCACATATAACTTGTTTTTCTACACAGGTGGATTTTATTCCCTGAAGCTCTATACGTTAATGTTTATTTGATTGGGTTTCAACTTACTACTTGAGGCAACAGAAATCAAGTCTGATCTTATGTCAATTTAATTGTGCAAAATCTTAAAATCAGTTGTTGCTGTAGCAGTTTTACTGAGGATGCCAGGCTGCTGCTCAGGCTAGTGTTTGTAGAAATCAGTCTCTATTTCTGAACAGCCTCACCGATTGAGAATATGATCCATCTGTAACCCAGCCTGGGCGTACTTGCTATACTGAAACACTAAATGACCTGACAGGTGTGTCATATCCAAAGAAAATATTGTCTTTTGGTCTTTGAAGGACAGATGGGTTTTGTTTTGTTAATGAACATTCTAGGTGGCTGCTGTTTAAATTAAAAGATGTTAACTCACATGATTGCATGTGCAGGCACCCTGGCACATATGCATTCGGTTCTGGTGCTAAAGAAACAAAAGTATTATGTTTAAAGAATGCAGTATGCTAGAGAATCTCCTGTGTTGTGAATCTCCTATGAACTCCTTTTCCTTGCAGGGATGTGTTGGCAAGCCTTTGTGGAAGCTTTCTTCTGCCTGGCTCAAAAAAAATACAAGTCACTCCCACTTCGTGAGCAAGTGGCATCATTGATTGATTTTTGCGAATACCATCTAGCTGTTCTGGATGAGAAGCGCCTGGTTTGTGGCCGAGGGATTGCGGAGCGTCGAAATGCACTAGTTACCTGCCAGACAGATGGACTTCCGCTTACACCAGCTGCTCATACATCCCTCCTGAATCGCGTGGCCACAGCTAGTAAGCTTGCAGATTATAGAAACCATCAATACTAATGGTGCTATTTTTTCAGGGCAGAGCAGGGGGAGACTGATGGAAGTGAGAATTAATTCGCAGGTACATACAACAGGAGGTGGAACAGACTCTTGAATTCCTCCATCTGATAGTCAAAATAGTTTTACAGCTTGTTTGGATTTACGCTCTTCAAAAAGTCTATTGCAAGCTCCCATTTCCAAGTAATGACCCTTCCTGGCAATGACTATTTATTTACTTCTCCACAGAACCTGCCGTACATCTTGAGTGACAAACTGTGTCTTTATCCCGCTTGTATAGAAAACCATGCATGTAGACAAACAACAAAAATTGTAAGGGGATGATAACCAGCATCATGGGACTGGTTGCACTGATTGAGAGGCACGCTTACGTGAAAGGAATTATGTTGCTTTGTATGCACTGGATGTATTGTGAAAAGCAAGTAAGGATTTGCAGACTCAAATACCAGTTGTGTGTTTTGGCACACTAAAGCCTGGAATTATGTATGTGGTCAAACTTTAGGCTGTGACCATCTTTTTTGCTAGCTTGGACTGAATTTGTTGGTATCAATACAGATTTTGTTCATTGCCTACAGCTATGTACTTCATTCACATTTTAAGTTAATCTTCAAACATTGAAATCATAATATTTTTACTTCCATTTCTTCATACGTGACTCTGCCAGGACAACTACTGTTAAATTTTTAAAGAAAAACTAAAGCTGTTTGCCCTTTTTGCTTCCAGAGAGCCAATAAGCTCACACTTATTCACAGAAACATTAGCTTTGTTCAGTCAAATTTGGTGAATCAAGCGGTGTTTTTGTCTTCAACTACTAAGCGCTGCTTCTGCAAAAAGCTACGTAAGAGTCCCTTTGCAGTATACAGGCCTGAGAGTTCATTTGGAGTCCAGTGAAATCAGTCCAGTCACTGGACTTCACGCTTCAGTATCCTAGGACTGTTTTTTATTTTCTTTTGGTTTTGGCTTTTGGCTGTTTGTTATCCTATTTGGACCTACAGTAGCATCTAAAGTAGATCTTTTTTCTCTTTGCATATGTTCTTCATTTTTTCCTTAGATAGCAGTATAATTCTCTAGAAATTAGAACTGTATTATGTAACAGAATATTTTGTCAAGAATGCTGGACTATACCATTATAGCTTTTTTTGAAGGAGTTATACAGAGTATTCTTAATTTTAAAGAAATGAACCATGAGTTCCATAATCACACTTAGAGGGGCCTAAGTAGAGACATGAGGATATTTGAAAGGACATGAATAACTTGGCACTTCAGGGCTGTTTAGTCAAGGTTTCTCCTTTTTTTTTTTTTTTTTCCATTTTTTTTCTTTTTTGGTCTCATACCTGAACTTCTCAGTTTTTGCCTACATGAAGCATCTTTTAATAAGATGCTTATTCTTCTTTATTATCCTGATGGACCTTCATTTACTGTTTTCTATTCAGTTGTATAAGAACATGAACAACTCAAACTCAGTAGGTTTTGATTTCACAGATATTTTTAGGAGAAAAGTTGTATGCTTTCAGTTCTTAATATATGCAGAAAATTATCTCAGCTTGATGCCTAAATGCTGTAATGGCTGGCGTATCAGAAATACCTTTGATAAAGTCTTATGTTTTAAATATGACCTTATGGGAAGTACATTTTCAGTGCAGAGGATTTAGGATCTTTAGACCCATTTGATGCCATGGACTAAATGCATACACAGTATTGAGTGAATTCTTGCTTCAAGAAAGGTTTAGAGTTTACTTTTTTGATGTTACTTTTAAGTAGCATGCATTTTTACCAAGTGGCAATCAGTAGCATGGCTGTACAATTCAGAAGTCAAGCTGAGCCCACAAGAAACTGAGACTCAGAATGTGTTAATATAAGATGCAGAAGTACCTCCTTATGCTCTTCTTTGTCTTTTCCTTAACACAAATAATAATAGTAGTAGATAATCTTTTCTTTCTGTAATAGCTAGACTGTTTGAAATTTTATGTATTGTACAGTTAAGAGGACAATTGTTGACTAATGCCACTGCCCTCAGCTTTGGTTGTTTCGTAAAGATTATTGCAGTATGAAGATAAAATGCCAAACTCCAACGTTTGGCATCTGTCAGCACAAATGAAGGTGAAAGGGTCATTTTTTTCACCGTTTCATTGTGATATATCTGAAGACGTTCACAAGTTGAAAAATGGTTACTTCTCATTTTGTGACATCTGACATTTGTCTTGCGATTGGCAGTGTGTTACTAGAAAATAGCTTGCAGTTTCTCTCATCTTGTGATTGATGTTCTGTAGAGACAGACTTACAGAAGAGTAGGATTTGAAATGTTACAAATGTGACTGCCTTTCCTTAGAGCTTTCAAGTAGTACCACCCATGCCCTAAAATATCAATTTTTTTGCTGCCATATACCAGTTACCCTAATATCTAGGTGAAATAAATTAACTATTATATATAATGAACACTGATAAGATCTCTCTGTATTTTGATGTTCTTTATATTCTCCGGATCTAATACAGGTTTTTATAGTCTGTACACACACAGGCTATAAATTGGGCAGTAAACCCAATTTGTCTCCTACTTCTAATAGGAAGGGTCGCTTGTAGAATAGTCAAAATATTCAATTATCTTTCTCTAGTAATCCAGTGTTCATATATTTATATAATTGGAAAATTTAATGCTGTATTATTCTCTGGAGAAGAATAAAATAAAATAGGAGCGTACTTAAGAGATGTAATGACAAAGTCACATTTCTTCCCTCCCATCTAATGCAATTTCTTCCCAATGTTCTTTTGCATCCAAAGCAATTTCACATACCCTTTCAGTTAGTAGTCTGTGCACACACAAAAATGACCAGAGATGCTTAATTCAGAATATGAATGCTAATCACGGATGATAATCTGTTAATCCTGAGGTACCTTTCCAGCAGAAGAAACCATAAATGAATGATGTTTAAGTGTTTTGTTTTTTAGAAAACAGTACTTTTCTATATATTCTTTTCAGAGAGCAATATAGCATTCAGTATTCCATTTATAAGCATATGTGAACATTGCATACCAGTGAAATCTTTCTCATTATTAGACACATTGGGGCTGGTGTTCCCCACTGGGTCTAAATCAAAATAAATCACCTAAAAATCTGAAGCAGATTTGAGGCACCTGTGCCCAGAATGTAAGTCCAGACAGCTCCTCTCTCTCAAGGTTTGTATCTAGCCTGAACGTGCCTACATTCACTAGGTGACTTTTTGTAAGATTTTCAGCTAAGCGAGTTCTGTCTCTGCATATAGCCAGAAGGAGCTGTTGTCCTCTGAGTTACTTGAGATTTGCCTTTTGCCTAAACTGGCCTAAACTCCCAACTCACCCATCGCCACGTGCTCTGAGAACATTTAACATACACCCAAGTGGATCACTTCACTTGCCATTCAGTTCTGGCTACTTTCGTTAAAACCCAGCTGCAAAGGGAGGTACTCAGCTAATTATACTATTAACCTGTGTTGAGATGTGAGGACCCCCCCCCCCCCTGTTTACCTGCTTCCCAGGTCCAGGCTTCTCCTCCCCATGCCCTGGGGGGTGACCCCTTTCTGCTTGCTCTACCCCTGCGGTGGCACTAATCTTGCATTCAGCCTGTCCTCGGGGAACCCATCAGCATGAAACCCTTGTGACGAGGAGGGCTCTCCTCCTTGGTCTGCGTTTTAGAAGAAACGAGACTTGCATAGCCCTTTGAAAACAGGGAACGTGAATATCCTCGTATTCTGAGCGCTAGCGGCCGAAGAGGCAGGAGGTCTGTGGCGATTCAGCGAGCGCGACAAGGGCGTTGCTCCTACGCTGTTGAACGTGGAAGCCCTCGGGGCAGCATTAAAATCCTAGGATGAGCTGCCGAAGGAGGAGCAGCTGCCAACAGGATCTACCTGGACGGTGCCTGGACGCCGTTGCTCCTGCGTGAGTTATAAGTTACTGACAAAGCATGCACCTTTCATAAGGACGTCTAGCCGCCCCCTGTCCAGCAGTGCGCTTGCTTGCTTGCGCGAACAGGAGCTGGAACGCCCGCCGCGGCGTGGGTTTCGGTCTGGGGCCGGGCACCTCCAAACCAGACACCGCGACGGTGCCTCTGGTTCTAGGCAGCCCCGTGTCTGACCCTATTCTGATTTCTGTGCGATGGGCAGTGACAATCTGTTCCTAGATATCACCCAGTTCCCTGTAATTTATTTTCGTTGTCATCATGCTTTGTTGTTTTTTCCTCTTAACGCCGTAGTTCTGCCTTTTCAGCTTGCCTAATAAACTGCTGCGGTCAGTTTGGCTGAATCCGTTAGTTCAACTTCCTGTGTGGCCTTTTCTTGTAAGGCGCGCGTCTCCCTTTTGAAGGGGAGCGTATCCTGCTCCATCCTTCTGCGGCGTCAGCGGGCGTCAGGCTTTGCTGAGCAGACGCATCAAGTTTAGCTTTTCGGCGCCCCGTCAGCAGCCTGATCTCTGCAGCTTTCGTCCGGAGCGCCGGCCCTCCGCGCGGTCGGTCCGACCTCTTGGACGTGGCGGTTTCCTTTGGGAGGCCTTTATTTGCGGTTTCACAGAGCAGAAAGGCATAAAGGCTTATGCGGTCTAGTGGAGCCGGAGCAGAGGGAGCCCCGATGGGGGTTCGCGCCGGCCGGCCCTCGCAGGCGGCGCTTCTCGCCCTAAATAAAGACTTGTAACCCAACCGTGAAGTTCAACGCGCGCGAATCCGCGCGCTTCGTCACCGCGGGCGCCGCTGAAAGGGTTGCCGCCTGCCTCGGCGTACCTGCGAGGTGATTTGCGGCAGGGCAGACCTTTGTGCGGGCGGTGAGCGCACTCCTAACTTGGTGATGACGGAAATGCCGTTTGCACGGCTCGCTCGCGTGGGGAACGGTGAACGCCGCTGCCGTTTTGGGTTTGGTTGGTTGGTTTCGCCCTCCCCACCCCTGCTTTTAAAAGGCTGCACTTTAATTCGGCGGGTGTTTTCACCTCCTTAAGCCGCCTGCCTGCTTGCCTTGACAGCCATGCCTGTGTTTTATCGTTGACCTGAACGGCTGGCCTCTGTTACTTTAACGTGTGTAGAAAACGCCGCCGTGTAAATACAAGCTGTGAGTGATTGGTAAGTGTGTGTGTGTGTGGGGGGGTGGTTTTTTCCCTCCCCCCCCTAAATAAGTGTTTTCAGTAGTTGAAAACCACTTGGCGGCGCGGGAGGGGCGGGCGGGCGCCAGGACCCGGGGCGGGCGCTTCTGGAACCTTCCCCCAACGGCCGTTCCCGCCGCCAACGGCCGCTCTGCGGGCGGGGCCTGGGCGGGCGCCGGGGGCCGGGCCGGGCCGGCTTTCGCCGAGAAATTAACCCGGAACGGTCCGAAACGGGTACGGCGAGATGCTAAAGTGAGTATATCTTCGAAGGCGTGACTTGGACTGCTTTTTGGCTGCGGAGGGAGAGGAGGAGGGATGGGAGCTGGCTGGGAGCGGGGCGAGGGCGGCCCGCGGCCGGGCCCCGCTCCTGCGTGACGCTGCCTCCCTCACGGCTGCCGCCTCCCGGCCCGCCCCGGGCTTGCACGCTCTTCTCTTCTTTCCCCCACTTTGTTTTCGTTTGAATGACTTAAGTCACGGAAGACGACGACGACTCTTTCAGCCCTGCAGATTTGAAGTACCGAATTAAGCAGCGCTATAAAAGCATAAAACATAACGAGCCGATCTTAATTGATCTGAGGGATGCTGGCGGACGTTCCCGTACAGCGTTCGTAGCTCGCTTTTCAGTACCGTTCACCGAGTTAGCGGCCAGCAGTCGCGTTCTGCCACACGGCCGCGTGTTAGAGGGCCCTCTGCAGAATGCTTACCCAGCTGCCTCCCGTGGTTGCTTTGAAACTGTTGAAGAGTGTTCTGTACGCAGGTGTTAAGGCTCTTTCAAAACACGCTGCTAAACTGACGCTTCAACCCGTATTCGGAGTTTCTCGTGGCCTTGATGTTCTTGTCGCTATGAGTTAGCTAGGTGTTTTAAACGCTTGAGCTGGAGTCAGTCTGGTCTGGTTGTAGTCCTCAACTGCACCTACTGCTGGAGGATCTGGGATCCTGATGCTTGTTGCCTGCTTAGCTTTCTGCGGGCCACCCGGGGAATCAGTGGTAGAGCCCGGCCGGGGGGCCGTAACTGTTAACACGTTTACAACTCTCTAAAGCCCTAATTATTAGGGGAACCCAGGGAGCCCAATTTTCTCTGGTGTGCATGCAATTTCCAAGCAGCCCGCAGTGAAAGCGGTGGGAGGGCCTGACAAAATACAGAGGAAATTTGTATTTCTATGCAGATGGCATCAGAGCCATACGTGGCTCCCACCCCACTCTGCCGAAGGCCTTTACCCAGTCAGAGGAAAGAGGTTAAGTCTTAATAGATGCTTTCCATCCCTTGTTCTGCAGAGATGTTGTTTTTGAGCATATCCCTCAGGTGCTGACTAATTCAGGATCATGGCTGTTAAATAAGTTATATATATTAACACTTATTTAATAGTATTTTCTGATAGCTGCCTGATATATTAAGAATAGTATTTATCAGCTAATAGGTTTGCCATTGTGTAGTCTTGAATGAAGTAAGTCCCTTTCCTTGTAATTGCTACTGTTCTTCATCAAGGAGAAGTAAACAGATCATAGGAAACCTATTTGGCTTTTCAGACTATTAACAGCTGTTTGACAGCTCTGTGAGCTTGCAGAGGCGCTACTGTGCAGTTCATTAGTTTGAAACAGGGAGCAGCAACTGGCATATCTGTTCTGCATTGTGCATTTTCCACCTCTGATCTCCTCTCATCTGCAAAAGTTGATCAAACCCTTGTAAAGGATGGAGTTGTTTATTTTATTAACATTGTGAGACGAGGGAAGTGGTAGGGATGGTGTGGTGTGATGAACTAATGAAGTATCCTGTTAGTTATGAATTCCTCAGGATCACTTGAAAATAGGGCTGCATTTACAGTTGGCTTTGTAAATGGACTGAAGTGCACCAGGGATTTATACATGTCATTAAGAAACACATCAGTAATAAATTCTGGACAAATTATGCTCTGCAGGTGTAGAGATGAAAAATCTGGGTTTCTATTTGCTCCCTGCAGAAGCTGAGAAATGGGGGAGTGGAGAAAGGAGAGCAGTAAAGGCGCTTAGGATAAGAACTGGTTGAAAACACTAGCGATCTTTAGTGGCACAGCAACAGATTTGTGGAAAAGTGTATTTTTTTCCTTCCCGTCTTCTCACCTGCTGCTCTCTGCATTTTAAACAAAGAACTTTACTTTGTTTATTTTTTCTTGAAGCTCTTGTTCTCACAGCTTTTAACTTCTGATTTTCTTTTCCCCTGCTATTCCTCTTTCCTCCTCCTGCTTTTTTTCCCTCCTTACTGTCATGATGAAGGAGGGGAGAAGAACTGAACTCTACCCCTTTCCCTCTCCTTATCCTGCTTATTTTTGCAAGAAGACAGATTTATTTATCCTGCAAGAAGACAGATTATTGAACCCCATGGTTCTCATTGATATTACTAGTTTTGGAAAGGGTCGCTTTATAGAGAAGTTTTATCTGAGGAGCTCCGCACTCTTCCCACCAGCCCAGCTCCCCTGCAGGGCCCAGCCAGCTGGAAGCAAACATGGGGCGTTTGGTAGGGCAGCTCATTCTGCTTCCGTTTCCTCTAACGGTGCTTTATCCCAGCTCTCCTTTGTAGCAGGCGGTATACCCGGGTATCTTGTGCTGTGTAAAAAAAAAGGCGATAGAAGTCAGCACAGACTTTCTCACTACTGGATGCCTTAATCTGCAGCCTCTCCGATGTGTGGACGAATCTGCCAGGCACTTGCTACAGTCCAAATGCGTTTTGTGGCTATTCCAATTTCTGTGACAAACAGATCTGTCCTTGGTGTGCATGGTTGCCTTAGTCTCTATTTTTTGTGTTTACAAAATGACTAAAAATCTCCCAATACTGAACTCAGTAATTAAAGCAATAGTTACTGGATGCTGCCTTTTAAACAGAGTTAGGAATAGCTGCTTTCTCTGCTCTTGTGGCCGTGCCTGTTTGCAGTCCCATCCCTGCAGCAGTCTCCTTGAGGCCTTTCTTGCCAGCTTGCTGTCAGAAAAAAGTCCTGTGCCCATCCCTCTGCCTTGCTAACTTGCAGCTTATGGCAGCCTGATCTCCTAAACTCCTGAGCAGCTGCTTTGTTTAAAGACATCTTGTGCCAGTTCATTGTCAGGAACAAACTGCAGGCGAGCTGGCCAGGCACGGAGGCTCCAGAGATGCTCTGTTCTGTGCAGCTCTGCTGGTGAGGATCAGCTTATTCTCTCTTTGTATTGGTGGTTCTATCTTGCATCTGGTGGGACTGAGACATCCTTTTATACAGACTGGGGTTGCTGGGCTGTGAAGTGCTGCAGGTGATGTCTCCCGGCTGCATTACAGGGCAGGGAGACGTCTCAACTCCTCCCCGCTCGTGATGACAAGGAAGTGCGTGTTTAGCCACTGACTGGCATTGGCCCAAGCTGCTTAGCGTGGTGCTTCAGCCTGTTTGCTATGTGGGTTATTCACTTACTAGTTTAACTGTCGTAAAATCCTGGATAGCTTTCTGCGCGGTGGTAAATGGACGAGCCTCATCCAGGCTTTGTGCTAGGCCAGGCTGCAGCAGTTCTAGTTGAGGCAGCTTACTTACCGAGGACGTTTCCTCCGCCAGGCACCTCGCTGTTCTTTCCAAAGATGCTACAGTGTGCTTCTCGCTGCCCGCTTGAGCAAGAACAAACTACTCCAAGTGCAAACCGAGCACCTGCTTTTCTCAGGCAGTGACTACTTATACCGTTGTCACCTCCTTTTGAAGATGCTGATTGTCATGACTGGTAGTGTGCCTCTGCTTGCAAACATGTACAGGTTCTATAGCAAGCGCTCGAGTATGTTGAGTAATTAGAAACCTGTCCTAAAATATGTGAGTGCTGTCACTACCTATCTTTATGTTTGTGTCTCTAGCAGTGCTGCTGCTCAGTTACTGTTTCTGTTACCCATCTCTGCTTTCAGACATGTTTTTGTGTGGGAGAAAGATCTATTCCTCTTTCTTTTTGATGCATAATTTTGTGGGGGGGGGGGGAGGGAGGAGGAGGAATGAGAGCACAGTTCTGTTCTGAGTCAGTTTACTTAAAAGCAGAGGCTTCCAGCAGCAATGGAACGTGAGCACACAAACCAAGAGCCCCCAGCGTTAGCCAGGTAGGGAGAAGAGCACGGCCAAGACGCTTAGCAGTGGTCAGCTGTGTTTTTGGCTGGAGCTCTGTTCTGTGCCCAGCTTTTCCCTCTGCATGAGGTTACTTTACTAATCCAGAGATTCAGGTGTGTCCACAGTGTTTGGAGAGAGACCCCTACGTCTCCGAGGCTTCTTTTGCCAATATCCTTTCCTGAGGGTACGCTAAATGTCTGATCAGACCCTTCTAGGCTACAGTAAAACTTATTCGTAAAGAGGTGATTATAGCAAGAAAATACCCAGTCTCCAGGTCTCCGCTGCATGTTGCGTCTCTGTCCTGGGATCCTTTCTGTGCTGTGTCCTAGATAGTGCTGTTCATACTCTGGAGGATCTTATTAACCATTTCTGGCTGGGGAATATGATTAATTACCCCAGCAAGGGGTGGAAACCTGAGCTTCTAACTTCTGTTCTTGACTCTGTGAGGGAATATGATTGGTGCCCTGTGGCATCTGGTTCTTAGCCTTAGCCGGCAAGAGGCAAATATGCTGAAGGCTAGACAAATGTCCAAAAGGGAGCTAGCTCTTTCCCACCCCTCCTCTGTTACTTCATGAAGCATGGTGTTAGGGAAATTGAAGTGTTACTGCCAAAGACAGGAACCAGCCCTGCATACGTGGCACTGGGATGGATGCTGCCCCGTTTCCAGTCTTGACGGAGAGGAGAGATTTATCTGGAAAGCACGGCCGGCCATAATAAATGGAAGACCAGGGGGCAGCATTACAGAGCTGATGGCACTTACCTGCAGGTACCTGGGTAAAGGCAAGCCTTAGCTTGCCTTGAATACCAGAGGGCAGCGTGCCTTCCTGGCCTGGTACTCAGCCGCTAGGGAAGGAGGCTCCCCTGCCCTTGTACTCTTCTTTGTAAGTCATCAGCTCTGCTAAGGCGCTGCAGCATCCTAATGCTGGGAAAAAGTGCTTTCTCTTAAATGCAGTCAAGCGTGGTATTTAACTTATACTATAATTTTCCTTATATACAAAATGTGGGAGTTGGCATCAACATGGAATATTAAAAGGGGCACTGTTGGGGCACTGTCGTTCCACTTGAAACCAGCTTGTCTGTCCCTGTCAGTGGTTTGCCTTGCCTTAGCTCAGCTACTGTGGGAGCCTGGATGGATCTCATCTCTGTGTAATGGAGATAGTCCTGTTCTGTCTTAAGCTGTGTACTCTTTTGGGGACGTTATCTGTTAATACCCGAGTAGTGGGTGAGTTAGAACAAAAGGATCCCCCAGGCTTAGTTCAAATAAATAAAGTGAATTGCAGCTAAGACTTTATTAGGTAATCTTTAAAGCAGTTTCCCTTTCTACACGAATGTCTCTGAGCTTTAGGACGATTTTGGGTTTTGGTTTTGATACTGAATAGATGTGGAATAGCTCTGTTGTAAGGAAGCAAAAAAAAAAAAAAAAAAAACACCCAAACCCTTACATGGGAAACTTCTGTTTTTATGATGACTATGGTTTAGGTTTTCAACCAGAGACCCACAAATCCAAGCACTGATATCTGTTTTTCAGTATCTCGAAGCCAAAATTTGAGCAAATTGGGCAAAAAGTGGTTGGATTTGATTTTCACCTGATCAGCTGAAATGTTGAACGTTTGAGAAGATGAAAACTGAGGGGAAAGTGTGTGTGTGTGTGTGTGTGTTTGTTTTAAAACCCCTTTTTTCCTGAGGACATTTTGTTTTGACCTTCTAACAGATACCCTTTTGCAGAGCTCTGATCCATATGCCGCAACGCCTGCATGGGCAGAAACACTCTGGCGGCACAGACCATCCAGAAGAGCAGGCTGTCCAGATGCAGTGGCCGTAAGCCAGGCTCCCTTGTCTTGCAGGCTGCTAGAGGGCCAGGCCCGCTTTTACTCGCTGTGCCTCTTCAGCTGCTTTTGTTCCAGGCCATATGGTTTGTATAGGCAGTGCTGTCCCTGGCTGCCCTGGGCCTCACCCTACAGTTTCTGGAGCACCTGGTCAGCTGTGGAGGACATGATGCTTCAGGGGGTCAGGTTGCAGCAACTCCTGCAGTTCAGGACGATGCAGTGGTAAAAACAGTTCTGCCTTAATGAGGATTATGAAGCTTTCTACAGAGGGAGGCTATTGCTGTGGCTGGACTTCTGTGGTGACATGGGACTGTTTCAATTCATTCATGTGTTGCAGAGGTCCCGTGTGGATTAGAGATGCCGTTTGGGCTCCTAAATCCTACTGAAATCTCAGAAGCAAGGTGTCTACAGCTGCACCTTGTCTCTGCTCGGCTGGGCTGGTCTTGCTCTGCACCCTGGGTTGTTTGTCTAGAGTTTTCAATGAGGTGAGGTTGGTAAAATACTGCTTTTGGTTTAATTTTTTCTCTGTGTAGTGTCTTGTGAGCATCCTACTGCTTGCTTGAGTTGTTTCAGCAGGATCAAATCCTGAGCCTGATGTGCTAGCCCTGCCCAGTAGCATATAGTAAAGCTCATGCTTTTCCTTTCCATTAGCTTATTTCTGCTTTGCTTTCCTTCACTTCACCTTACGCTGACAGACCAAAAAAAAAAAAAAAAACCAACAAAAAAACCCCAACAGTATCCAGATAAATCCATCTGGTCTCTGTCTCAGCCTCATTTAACCTCCCATTGAAGAGATTGTATCACATGGTATTCAGCTGAAACCTATTACCTTGCATGCCCAAGCATATCATATTGAATTACCTTCACCCGTAGGCCTGGAGTGTTTGCTAATAGCTGATGGCATCTTTTAAGTTCGATGTGATTTATTAGAATGCACTTTTATTTCTTTGCGCAGCAGGGATTGTGCGTTTGTTTTTTAAACAGAGCTCAGTGAGAGAATGCAGATGGGCTTGCAGAAAAGGTCAAGAGAAGCTAAATAGAGGCTTGCTTCACAAGTCCTGAGCATAAGAGTGCCAGGCACTGACCTTTCTATGTATTCCCTTTCCTTGCTACTAGCCCCAGACAGAGCAAGTATTAATAACTGGGAGGGGCTAAGAAGTCTGAGTGCGAAGAAGTCTTAAAAGAGCTAACATTGCCCTTCATGCTTGCCTGCGTACCGTTAGATTGCAAACGGGGCAATCATTCACATGTCTGGGGAGCATGGGGTACACCTGTGCGTTCAGTCATCTCACAGAAAAGAGGCTGGGGTGCCGTGGACTGCCCCAGCGTTGTGTGGAGGCACACAGTGCTGTGCCTTTGCCGTGTACCCCGAGTGGCTCTGTGGGAAATGATTAGTTTTTCAGGTTCTAATGGTGGAAACATTTGCTTGTGTTATCGCTGGTTCTGATGTTTTGCTGCAGGTGGAGGGGTAGCGCAGTGGCATGAAATTGCTGTAAAGGACAAAATCAAAAGCATATTATGTAGATTCAAAATTCCCTCCTTTTCCTCCTCACCAGCAGAAGCGTAAAAGCCTTTCTGTAGGTCTGTGTCGGATGCGCTAACTAATAAGTAGCAAGCCAACCCCAGGCGTAATCGAGCTCGGGTGTGAGCAGCCGTACTGGAGACCCTAACCACAAGGAATTGAACGATTTAGAAACGGTGTAGGGAGTTCAGGAACAGTAGTTGGGGCCTTTGATGACTGGATGACTTCCGTCATGCTGCAAAAGCCCCTCCAAAGTGCCCATGAAAACCCAGCCAGGTGTGTGCACTCCATCTGTTGCAAACCACTGTGTAAATAGCCAAATGACAAAATACAGGGCCAGTTGTTGCCAACAGCGCAAAGGATAGAATGAGGTAGTGGTTCTGTAAACCTATAGGACCGTGTCTTGTCAGCTGTAAGAGGTTTCTGTTAAAAATTAACCCATCAGCCCCTTGTTGAGACCGCTTGATCTTGGCACAGAGCGGTGCTAGAGGGTCAGCTCTTATGGGCTTGGGCAGAGCATGTTTAGATGGGAGTTTGGGCTGGTAGCAGCTAAGCCGGGTCTGTCTCCTCACCCATTGCCAATACTGTCTCTAGCACAGCAGTGTGAATTCAGGGAGGAGCTGCAAATTCCCTCAGCAGGAGGTGGGGCTGACCAGGAGCAAAAGCAGAGGACCCTTTACAGTTGTCAGGTTGCACTGTTTTAATGGAAGATGGCAGCCACAACAGTGACATGCAGAGAAAGACAGGAAAGAAACATATAAAAAACAAGTAGTCCAGAGGAATGTTTGTTGGCACTTTGGAGAGGGAGTGTTTTTCAGCGGCACAGTCTGCTGCGAGCCATGTGTTGTGTGATGAGTGCCTGGCAGTGCAAGGCTGCTGCCATACCTGACCTTGTGTGTGGGTCAGCAAAGGGGCTGTGCAGCATGGCTTGCTGATGGTCACCCGCCAGTGCTTTTCAGCCTTTGAGGTGCCTGGGACTAGCCTTGCAGGCTGGCAGCTGCCTTCGTATAACGGTGGGAGCTGAGACCTAGCCTGGCTCTGCGGAGGCAGGGCTTTCAGAAACTCGTCTGTACCGCCACGTGATGTGCTCAGCACAAATATGCTGTCAGCAGCAGCAGTCATAGTCTTTCCCCATTGCTGCTCAGAGGGATGCAGGGGATATTCATCTCCGTGGCCCTTCATCTCCCTGAAGCCAACGACAGTTACAGCAGGTAGGATGTGCTGGAGCTTGGCTTCTTCCGCCTGCCAGCGAGGCTGAGAATTCTCCAGTGACTCCTGATTCCTCTCCAGTGGGCTGCTTCCCAGCAAACCTGACAAGGGCAGTCAGACCCTACTGCAGACCCTGGCCCCCTTCTTGAGTTAGCTCAGTGGCGCAGCATGGGATCGGGGATCAGTAGAGACTGGCAGGCAGGCTGCTGAAGCCGGCAGGATGCATTTGGATTTAGTTTGCTTTGGTGAGGATGTCTGTGTACAATGCAGTAGTCTTCCTTGCTGCTGCCATTTGCAGGAGAAAGTGAGGATGCTAGTTATACACAAAACCCAGCTCCCTGATTTGCAGTTTGTAGACCAAGTCTTTAGCCTTATGATTTTTTTCTTTTCTGTCCAAGTCTCACAGCAACGCTGTTCGTTCTTAGTTCAGAGTGATGAGGGAGGGATATGGATTCCAGGCAGAAAAATATGTGACTGTAATAAATCAAAGTCAAATTGGCTTGGGACCTCTATTGTTCAGGTTTCATTCCTCGAAGATCTGGCACAAAAATCAAATGGTCGAGGTTATTCAATTATAGCTCATACCAGCAATGGGAAAATCTGATAATGGAAAGGCTCTGCATCGGTATTATTTATGTGAAGAAGAGTCGTGCTTGCTGTCAGGTAGGAGACTACAGAAAGCCTTACAGGTGTTCAGGTCTTTCTCTCTCTTCCCCCACCTCCTTTTTTCCCGACCAAATAACCTAATCTGATGTCTCTCTAGGGTCAGTAACAGTGCAGAGCACGTAATGACAAACTGGAAAACTTTTTTCCCCTGAGTGAAGGGAGCCTGTCTCAAAACTGAGTCTGCGAGCAGCTTTGATCCTAATAAAGCCAGACAGAGGTAGCGTGGCACGTTCGATGAAAGCAGTGTGAAGCTTGTTCCTGGCCACCTCCCACCTTGATAGCTCAGTAACTTTAGACTTCTCTAGTAACATTGTTCTTAACTGGTACTTTAGATGAGAGTGTGGGGGCTCTAGCCGGCTTCCACCCAGGGGCCTGTGTGCTCTTTTGTGTATTGCCGTAGAACTGAGGGTGTTGTTGCCCTTTGCACATAGGTTGCAGGCACGCAGTACTGGGATAGAGCCTACAGCCTTTGCTTTCCAGCCCTTAGACAGGAGTATTGTTAAGTTCTAAGATGCATGTTGTCTGCACCAGTTCGCAGGGTGCTCTGATTCTTTAACCCGCAAGGAGAGGTGACCTAGGTTGTGCGAGTACTTTCATGAGCTGCTGAGGTGACTGTGGAGAAGGAAGTGCTACCTGGCATGGGGACTGTGCTGTTTGCCATCTTTTTGGATTGTGGGTTCAGTTCAGCATAGGCCTGACATTCAGCAGAGAGAGAGTCTCTTGCCGCCACTGTGGCTGTTGGGTGCTTAGTGGTAGTTGCCTGTTATTACAGCGCTGGTCAGAGCCTTTGAAGAGTTTCAGCCGTGCTGGGGGTGAGTATTCATTAACGTTTGTCCTCACCTCGACTGTTTTCAGCATGCCATGCCGTACTGCACGTGTGCCTGCAGTGCCTTAGCAGCTGCACCCTTGCACCAGTTCTAGCTGTTCTCTGGCAGCTGTATTAGCATGAGCGATTGCCTGGTGGCTGAGAAGTGGGCTCCTCAGGCAGAGATTCAGCAGCGGCAGTAAAAATAAATAAATAAATAAAAAATTGGGAGCACCACGTGCGGAGTTGTGGAGACAGCACTTGAAACAGCTGCAGGGAGCTGGCAGCATCAAACACAGACTCTGCAATATTTATCTGCCCAGTGCCAGACTGCTGTCTGCCATTGTGTGAGAGAGGAGGAGGATTAGGGAACGTTTTGCATAACATTTCACACTTCTTTGCAAAGTGATGTTAATTATACGTACTACAAGCTAATCTGCTGCCTTCTGTGGCCTTTCCCCACTCTCCTCCCTTCCACAGATGTGCAGAGATACGCAAGGAAGATAACTCAAGCACCACTTGCCCCAAGAGCAAAATGTAGCTACCTCTGAAAGAGGGACTTGCTTCACAGCACATAGCCATGCTGCAGGAGCATGTGGGGCAAGGAGAGCTACCGCTTGGCATGCCTGGGCTGAGCTGATAATATATACGCTGAACCAGATGGCTCTTGGAAAGAGTCCCTGCAGGGGAGAGAAGCCCCCTCCCAGAAACCTTGCACATCTTCCTTAGCCTGTGAGAGTGAGTGATGTGTTAAAAGCAAGGGAGAGTTTGTTGCTGGGAAGAAACGCAGCCTCTGAGCGTTGCAGCAGCTAGCTGTGTTCCTCCGTGGCGCTTGGGTTTGCCTCTTCTCAGTGCTGTGTCTGCATGGTGCTGGGCTGGTGCTTGCAACAGTGGATCTAGGCCTGAGAGCAACTGAGCATCTCTGTCTAGGGCTTGGCTGCTGACCGGCAGGCATCCTAGTCCTTTCTAGAGGATGTGGAAGAATGTGGGAAGTTGAGAGACACGGATAAAATAAAGTTGTGAACAGCAAGAGGAGCTGAAATATTAACATCAATAGCAGTTCCCAGATAATGATCTAATTAGTGCAAACAACAAGTTTCCACTAATGACTCTTGTTCTTTCAGCCCCTTCCTTTCCACTCAGCTGTCACTATTGACTTATCTGGCAGTGAGCGGCCATGCTCCCCCCAGTCTCTAGGGCCAAGGCCTTGGAAGTATGTTTACTGACTGGCTTTGAATTGCTTCTCCAGAGGGTGTTTGCTCTGGGACTTGGACTGATGGGCGTGGGATGGAGGCTGCGCACAGAAGGGGGAGGGAGGGAAATCAGCTGTTTGACTTTTTTAGCTTGCTAGAGGCCTTGGGAAAGTTGTGCTCTTACTGCATGTCCCTAGTGGTAAAAATAGGAGTGATGACATTTGGCTACCGCACTAGAGGTTAGGGGGTGGGGAGGGTGATTGTTTGTGGAAAACTGTGAGTGAAAGATGCTTGAGAGGAGCAAGGATTATCAGAGGAGCAGAGAACAAGCTGTGTCTGTCCATGCCCCCCCCCCCCAGCTACAAACCTGCCTGTGCACTATCATCTCCTCGCCTCTCTTCCACTGAAATAGAACGGCCCTTTCTTGCCGTTCAGGCCCCCGCTTGAGTAAAGTGTTGCCTGAACGCTGTCACTTCCTCAGTTACCCGTGCCTATCTTGCTTTCTGCGGCTTTGTCCTTAGTTGGGTGGGTAGGCAGGACTGTTGCATTTGAAATCAGGCCAAAGGTGCTGAGAGCCTGTAGCTGCACTGAATTTGAGAAGGTTGGCAGGTTCTGGTTTGTGGCTGAGGGGGGTCTCATTCCTGGCAGATGCCCTGGGGAGCAGCAACTGCTCATCTCCCCAGGATGTGCAAGGCAAGACTGGAGCTGCAGCAAGGAGGGAGAAAGGTGTCCTGTCTAAGAGCCCTTGGCACGTCACAGCTGCTGGCTGCTGCTGTTGCAGTTGGCCTTGCAGCTTTGTCCTGGGCATTGGAGCGGGTCTGTGGCTGCGTCACCTCTTCCGAGCAAAGGCTCTGCTGCTTACTGGGATGTGAGGGAGAAGGGGCCGATTGGCACTGTGAGCAGCCTACAGTTTATTGACTCTCACATACTAAATTTGATACAAACCCTTTAAGGGTTAAGTTACTAGAACGCTATTGATGCTGAGCAGTCTTGGACTACAATGACTCTCCAGATTAAAAAACTCAAACACACACATCCACAGTCCCCCAGCCTCCCGGCCCCATGTTCCCTTTGTTGTTTTGGCTGCTGATTTGCAATTCAGCGTCTCACTTCTCCCAGCCTTGCCCTTCTGACGAGTGGCGCCTGTGTTATGAACCTGCTGGGAATGGCTGCAGCCAGACCTTAGGCGTCTCAGATGCTGAAAGCTGTCAAGTACACAGAGATATTCTGGGTATTTTCAGCTGGGAAGTCAGCTCTGCTCTAATGAAGCCGTAACAGAGACCTTGGAAGAGGTTCTATCCAAATCAAGGTGTTATTGACTAATCCCTGCTTGCAGCAGTTGCTGAGTCTCTGTGTTTCTTGGGCTGTTTTTTTCCTCTTGGAGTTTTGTGTCTTTCTCTTAACCTTCAAAACTAGCAAAGTTAAATTTGGAGGCACAAGAGCTACTCAACCCAGTTTGGTAGCACTAGGGAGGAGGCCGTGGGAGCAGACACGTGGGCTGGTGGAGCAGGTGGGGTGGATATGAACTGACCTTCTCAAGCCTGCCGTGCTGCAGGGCCTGGGCCGTTGGCACAGAGTGTGGTTGAGGCGATTGTCTTGCTCTGTCACTGCAGTGCCCAGCATCGGGCAGGAGGCAGGCTGGTGATCTGTGACACTGTCCTGTTGCAGGGACAAATGGTTCAAACCTCCCTAAAGCCACGGTTTCACTGCCCAGGTGTGTCATGAGGTGGAGTTTGGAGTTGGCACTTGGGTGCAGAGGTCTCAGGCGCTGGGCATTGGGGAGGTGCTAGAACAGCTGCTGCTGAAGAAACTCCACCTTGATATGGCACAGGGAGGAGTGAGGGAGCCAGCAGCTTGGAGAGTCAGGAGGTGTTTACTTATTAAGCCCCTGTAATGGAAATACTTCCTTTTATGATGTGAATCTGTGGGGTGCCAGTGTACCTTGCCCAGTGCGTGGTGGAGGCCAGTCACTGCAGGCCATGTGCTGGGTGCAGCACGATGGGCTGTGTGGCTCTTATCCTAAAGGACTAATATGGTTAAATGCAAGTGACTTTGTGCAGAATGCTGCGGGATGGCCATGAAAGGTCTGAGGGGGGAAGGCAAGGCCTAGAGGGAGGATTTTAGCCTGGATGGTTTTTGCTTTCCCTTCTTGGACAGCTGCTGGTGCCTGGCAGAACAAGCCAGCATAGTGTTCTCATGTGTTGCACGCCGCTGGAAACCGGCAGACCCCCAGTGACCAGGTTGGGTCCAGACCCTCCCATCACTGCAGAGCCGTTATCTCAGCACTGAGAGCACAGGAATAGCCATAGGCGCTCTCTACATCTTGAGTTATTTTGAGGCAGCCAGTCTGTCTCCCTCCTCTCTCAGAGGAGCTAATTATGGTGATGTTAATGAGGCAGAGGTGCTGATGCTACCCACGGTTTTAATGACTCTCCTCCAAGTTTTCTGCTGCTTTTACTGGAAAGACAAAAGAAGTGACATGCTTGGAAGGAAAGGTGTGAAGTGGGTGGCGGGGAGCTGTGTGTGCTCAACAGTGAGGAGGCAGGCAGCAAAGGCCTGGCTGTCCTGAGTGTTGCCATGCAGTCATGCAGGTCTTGCACAGCCTGGTCAGTTTGGTGGGGTCTGTAAATCAGGGTGCTATCAGTTGTTCATGTAAAAGCCCTCAGGAAGGCATTCTCTGAGCGCAGTGGCTGTTTCTGCAGGTATTAGTGATCTGGGTCTAGCAGCTGCTTCCCCAGCATGGTGTCACTGTAGCTGTTACCATCTCTCCTCCTTGGCCCCAGCCTCGTTATTTCCATTCCCCCTCTCAGCTTTTTGGCATAGACATCCTACTTTTGGGGTGGTGCCATTTTGCACAGCGACTCCAAGGCCAAGCACAGGGCTAAAAGGACTGGCTGAAATCACTGTAGCTCCTGTCCTGTCAGAAGCATCTAGATTTCTGCATCGGAGGACAAGACATTCAAACCACCTGGGAAGTGATTAGCATGGAGAGGAGCTGGCACTGAAGAGTGATGTGTTTAGGCTGCTGTCTTCTGTGCAAATTGGTTTGGGCTCATCTGTTACTTAAGTAGCAACTGTTCTCATTTGGTAAGAACATTAATGTTTCACTGCACATTTTCTTTTATCATTGTCAAAGCCCTTTGCTCTGAAATAGCTACATGTGGCATAAGATGTTAAGAGCCATAGCAGGGAGGAGGAGGCAGGTGACCTGTGCTAGCTATGTGGTGCTAAGGACATGGATGGGAATTTGCTGTAAGGTGTTTGTGGTCGGCCCCTTAAGCTGCCGTGATGCGACAGGACGTGGAAAAAGAGCAAACCAGAAGCTGTGCCCCGGCAGTGAGACTTGGTGTGCAAATGCTCCGTTTCTAGGGAGGCAGAGGGAGGCCTGCTCAGCACGAGGGGTGACGAGGCACTGTGTGGAGACAGAGCAGACAAATGGTTGTGCGTGCACACGTGGCCTAAGTGTGCGAGAATGCTCTGGAAATTGGAAATGACGGAGCAGAGGTATGGAACACTTATATAAAATATCTAAATAAATCTTTAATATTTCTAATTGCAAATGTACATAAATTGCACAGCCACATCATTTCTTTGAACACCAACACCTTTCTCTGTACATTATTACATAGTTTAAAAGGAGCTGAATGCGATTCAGCAAACACTTCCACTTTGCTTTTTTTTTGTTTTTAAACATACTTACAAAAAAATTTTTTTCTTTATAAGAGGATATAAAACATAGCGACTGCTTATCAGGAACAAGTATCAGCCTAAGCAGATATACAGAGAGAAAGAGGTATATCTTAAGACACAGTGATGTATGATAAAGTAATATGTGAACATGGAGACTGCACTTTTGGGGTACTCATAGTTGAATGCAGAACCACATGAAATTTACAGCGTTGTCACAGCTCACATAACCTGTGAATAACTATGCTTGAATGTGACACCCTTTTCCAAAGCTTGAGTGTTTCTGAGTGTTATATAACATCCTTGGGATTGGATTTGGTTTGGAAAGCCCACAAGTTGCCTGTTAGTAGGTTTCTGTCATCCTCCCTCTCTTCAGCCTCCCCCCTGCCCCCACAATGTAGTTCACCCCAAGGAAAAGAAAAAGGCAACGGTTCTCTGTGTCAGGTTACAGCAGGGCTTGGCTGGTTCTCAATGCAGGGCAGGTACAACACTTCCAAGCCTTGCGGCAAAGCTGTCTCCTCTGAAATTACCCTGAAGAGTCAGACCTATGGGGAGATGGGCTGCGTCCAGTTAAGGAACCTCTTGGTGGCCATGCAGTCTGACCCATGTTAGATCCCAGTACTGGCCCAGGGTGTTGTTGAGTCCTAGCTTGCTTTGAATGCGAATCTTTAAGGAAAAGGTTCAGCACAACAGTTGTTGCAGGTGAGAAGGATGTAGTGCTGCACAAGAAACCCCACGTTCACCCCAAGGACAGTGTCACGGTTGTTCCCTTTGCATTTTCTGCTTCACACTTTCAAGGCAAAGCTGTGTTACTGAAAGGGCAGTGACGTTGGTGGAACTGCTGGAGACCTACAAGGCTGCCTACCAGGCCCCAGGAGTCAGCGCGTTCCCACAGTGCAATCAGTGCTTTAAAAGAGCAAAACTGGAAAACAGAACCAACCAGACTCAAATGACAATGCAGAGTGGCACAGGACTCTTTTGATGGAGGCAGGCTTCCCTTAAACTGGTGCAAAAGAGGCTGGTGAGTACACTGTAGTAATTAGTTGGCATGGGGAAGGACTTCTGTCCCACCAGCCTTTTGGCACTGAACTTAAGCCATTGTCAGTCTCATCATTTTGGCCAGGGACTGTCTGCAGTCGACCTTGGGATACTATTCAGTCCACTTTATCCCCCCTTTTCACAAAACTTTGCTCATCTTCAGGAGTGTTTGCTACAGTTAAAAAAAAAAAAAAAAAACACCCCCCCCCCAAATTCTAAAACAGAATCCTTGAGGTAGGCCAACCCCAAACCTGGATCCCAGTTGGCTTCTCTCCCCTCCCCTTCCCTCGGATCACCAGAGGGAGGGGGCTGAAATCATAACCTGTGTCTGGATCCAAATTTACTAGTTTGAGGCCACCTCTCCAAAACAGCAGTGAGATACAGCCAAATCCTGACCAAATAAGCAGCACCAGAAGTAAATTACTATATACAGCTGTTAGTGAGATAGATACGTTACAGTAAACACTGAAAACATTTACCCCTCCCCCCCCAAAAAAATTTAAGACTTGTATTAAGATAAAAATCTGAGTGTTTTTGTTCTGTTTACACTTTTACGGGTTTGCACTAGAACAGCCTCTTACTGTAAAAAGCGCAGTGAAAAGAAAATGGAGCAGATCACAAAACATTACATATAGTGGTTGCTTTACTCTGGTGCTGCAAGCACCTCTGTGAATTGCCTCTGGTATTGCTATGCCAGATACCGGGCTTGAAGCCACAATCCTGGCCACACCGCACTCACGCTTGCAAGTTCACGCACGTGCATGCACGTGCACACACACACGCACGCACACACACACACACACACAGTTTATAAATAACATAAACTGAAGTAACAGAGCTGAGCCTGGGGCTTAGAACCTAACCCCAATATGTCCAGGGGTTGACGCTTGTAAGGGAAGGCATCATAGGGGAAAAATGGGTTTGGGAGACCTCTACTGTAAAGAAACTTCACACTGATTTGCGGTTCTTTTCATACTGGCTTAGGAACTAAGCAACAATTCCAGCCGGTGTTGACTCTGGACCTTCTAAAGATTTACTAACTCACCATGCAAGGATTTGTGTGTTCCTGCTATTTCAGCAGAACAGTGTGCATTCATCGCTTTGCAAGGTTGAGGGTGACCAGAAGTTTCTTGGGGGGGAGGGGAGGGGAGGGGAGGGTGGAGATCTGGGGGGGGGGGGGGGGGGGGGGCAGTGCCTTAGCTTGTTTGTGGTTGAACAGAAGATTAAACCTGTGTTAGCTTCAGTACTGGACAATTGTTTTGAGGGTGTTTTCTTTTTCCAGCTCTTATGGAGAACACTGACTTTGCATCCCACAATTACTTCTGTGTATGAATGGAAACATGTTCCTGGTGGGGCACCCCCCCCCTCCCCCCCAATGCCCTGTTATTTTTCTCTTGAGAAAACTTCCGTCTCTTGCAACACAAATATTTCAGAACTTAAAAACAATCAGCTCTAAAAATACATCTCGGGCAATGGCAGTTTAAAATAGTCTTTTTGCAGGGTTCTACAATGTATTTGACTCTGAGACAATGGCAGATGTAAGTGTACGTACCAAACTGTTCACAGTACCCTGGGTATCTCCTAACCTGTCTGGGTCTTTCTCCAGTTGTAACCTTGTCAGTTTTGTGAGCTTCTTCAAAGCCATCTGTGCTAGTTTTCCAAAATGCAAAGGTGACTGTAATGCCATAAATGCTTAGTTATTACTTTCCTCTGAGGCGCTCCTTTTGGGGTCTGCTCTGTGACTGTGCCGCTCTGCCGGCGATGGCTGGGTGTGGAACCTCAGTGCACAGCAACATGTTTGCTCCTCCAAGGACCGGAGCTGCAGCAGGTGCAGCCTCACCGGACTCGGCCCAGGGTTTCCAGGGAACAGAAAAGCTTTTTGGAAAAAAGCATCTTTAATTTTTAAAACAACATCGGTGGGAAGAATGCTGTTAATGAGCCTAATGGCTGTGGGGCAGCATAGCAAGGCAGCGCTCACTGGAAAACAGCATCCTGCTCAGGCAGCCTAGGTACTGTGAGTTTGGAGATGGCACCTAAGCTGTGCAGAGCTCAGTGAACATCCTAGGCCCTTTGACTGTACATTTACACGTGGCAGGAGGAGCTAGGACAAGCATTCAGCAGTATATTAAACTGTAGCGGGAGGAATAGGTACATGTCCTGTACACTGTACACTGTTATCCATATCTCAGAGAAATCTCTCTGGCTCTTGGTATGCGTGACCTGCTCTGAGACTGGGAATCATGAAGTACTAACTTAAAAAACACAAACCAACAAACACACCGTGGCAGCAGGTCAGCGGCACAATCCCCCGTTAAGGAGGTGACCCCTTCTGCTGAGCACAAACATGTCTGAATGTGCTGAATCTGCATGTTTCAGCAGTTAGGAAAGTCTAATCCTGGCTTATGCCTGCACAGTGCTTCCTGACAAGGGGGGCTTTCGGTGGTGGCTGCTGTTCTTGTTGGTTACTCCCTTACGACCAAGTTTTACATTCTTCGAGCCGGTTAATTTCCATGCAGTGCTCATTCCCAATTTAAAGAGGACAGTATTCCAGAAAATGGGCTGTTTTTTTTTCTAATGCATACTGTGAAAGAAAAGAAATACAATTACCGATCTTCATGCTTCTTCAGGGCTTTTCTTGTTTGTTTGCCTGTTTTTCTCCCCAGAATTAGTTTAAAAAAAAACAAAAAACAAAACCAAAAAAACCACGCTACACAGAGCATTACCTCCCCATAACGAACCCTTTGTCAAGCAAGGTGCTGGCCATTTCACATAGCCCTTCATTTCCCCCTCTGGCACACAAACTCCAGCCCCTGTGCCTCATTCACAGCTCAGGAGCCAAGCTCGGGCAACAGTTACTTCATTCTGTAGCTAGACATATGGGGGCACAAAGTGCTGGAATTACTCCCCTTCCTTTTCCCCGTTATTCGTGAGAGAGGAGAAACAGAAGACTTGAGACGCTGCTTGCCAGATGCCAGCTCCCTTCCCCTCCGCTTGCGTGCAGTGGCCTTGAGCATGCTCCCCCCCCAGCCCCCCGGGGCTGCCCAGTGACCACCAGAGGAGCCCTGGCAGTACTAGTCGTAGCCTTCTCCAATGCCCTGACACCATGGCTGTCCATGCAGCGCCTCTTTTGGCTACCACCTTGAGCCCTGATTGCTCACCTGGACTGCACTCCCTGTTAATTAAACACTAATGAGCTGTGTAAATGCCCTGCTGATAGTCACACCCTGTAAATGTCAGGCCTTAGGAAAGCCAGCTGAGACAAGACTGCTGGGCTCAGGGTTTGTTTTGAGGAGTGAGGGCTGCGCTCCAGGAGTCGTCACAGGCAGGGTCAGTCAAGCTGCCAGTCCCTAGTACAGCCGTGTTGCGGGCACTCGGCTGCCCCTGGGGCTACGCTGCGCTGCTGTCCCAGCACTACCTTCTCATTCTACCCTGAGCTGTTAGTGCCACCAACCTACCTATTGAACACACTTTAATTAGACTGACTGGGCCTTGCCTGCCACTGGCTCTGCCCAGCTCCCTTTATTTTGCTTACTGCAATGACAAGGGTATTATTCCTTGCTGGGAGGGTTGAGGCATATCCTTTGGGCAGTTTGGAAGGAAAAGGTTACTTTGTTTAAACGTTAAACACTGATTTAAATCCAACAGTGACAGCGATTCTCAAATATATGGTATTTCCTTATGCCACTCATCTCACACTCGGTCTTTCGTCCCCTCAATGTGCTGGCATTAGCCTCTCCCACAAAGGCTCAGTCAAGTGCGCCGTCCGCAGTAAGGAGCTGGTTTCTCTGGGAGGGGGGGGGGAGGGAGAGCAGCCGTTCTTTGAAGCCGCGGCTCACACCTGCTGCTGCACGGTCTGTCTGGCCAGGCCTCCTCTCCTGCGGCAGCGCCCTCCATGGGTTAACAATTACTGCTGTTTCTGAATTCTCCATTCTCTGTAATCTGCAATTTAGTTGGGTTTGTGGGGGAGATCCCATTACGTGTCTGCATGCTGTACCTCTCTTTCAGCTGAGTAAGGGCACTCATTAACCGTGCGTTGGCAGCATCCAGTGAAGCAATGCGTTTCTCCTGCAAATAAATAGGCAGAGGGCGAACTGTAAGTGGCAATGCATGAGACCTGACTCGGCAATGCCAGGGCTAGTTCCAGAATGGCAAACCAGAATCCTCTTGAACCAGGAGCCGCCTTCTTTGACATTCTTAGGTGTTTTTGCTGTTTTTTAGGACATAAGCTCCTGAAACCTACTGCTAGTAACAGGTCTGCAAATGTATTTAGCCCATGTCCCCCCCTCCCCTCCCCGCCCCTCCCTCCCCCCCGGCTGCTTGCCAAGCAATCATCTTTGCAAGCAGAGGCAAGTGAGCTTTACCAGTGCTCCAGGCAGGCAAGACGCAGACCATGTCTCAGCCAGAAGCCTCAGTCAGACTGCGGTTGTACCCTGGCTGTGAGCTCCACTGAGCTGTGATGGGCTCATGCAAAGCCTATGTATGTTCCCTTCTGGGAGGCCAGACTGAAAGCCTCTAAAAATCTGGTTTGGGAAGTTTTTTTTTTTTTTTTTTTTTTTTTAAAGAATACCATCCTCAGCTAACTACAGCACACCACTATCTGGGCCAGTTCAGAAAAGCAGCAACTGCTGTAGGGTATAATACCCCAGTTCGTATATGACTCTCGTAGTGATGTTAGGCAGAAGGTTAGGTCTAGCCTCAATCCCATTCTGAGAATGGCTTTGGCATCAGGAAATCCCTGTCAAATTTGCTTCCGTCCCAAGTGATGCTGTTTAACAGAGCATCTTTCTAGTTCTCCATGGTTAGGTGCCTGGCCTATGGAGGTTTTTAATGCATCAGGCTTTTAAACAAGTGGAATTAGAGCTAAATCCATTTTATCGTCATGTTCTAATTGATCCTGAACAAAAGAGAGATAAAGCAGTTTCTCTACTTGTTCAGTTATGAAATTCATTGCACTGTTTCTAGCCTCTTTGCAGCCGTTAGAATGAGAGTCAGATTCCTCTTCTAAAATCTAGCTCCCTCCCAGGATGGTTATTCATGTCAGCATTTAATTGATTTTGTTAGTGTAAATTAATAGTTTGAACAACTTGTGGCCTCCCAGGACATCTGTGATGGCACGTTCCTTACGCTCACTGACTACTGTTACAGGTACTCTCCAATATTATACGGCTAGGAGCAAAAGCTTCTGTGTTGCAGTCTGATCCTGCCACTGCTGTTTCTTTGTGACACTGAACAAGTAAGTCACTTTCCTTTGTCTGCCCATTAGCAGGAGGGAGTAAAAACGCCTAAAAGGGACAATTTGTCTGTGCATAACTTTCTATATGAATATGCCTGACATTATTGTACAGCCTGAGCTGTCAAAAAGCTAAAAGCTATTGATTGTACTGGGGTCATGGTGACAGCCTCACATGTAACACACAAGGTGGCATGCATAGCCAGGTACAGGGTAGACCGGTGAGGGCTGTGGGCAGTCCTCAGTCTGCACAGATCCCAGTAACAGGCTCCCCGTGATCTGCTAGGCTTTGCCTGAGTGCAGAAGTGAGCATGCCGATTTGTTCAAATCAGCTTTGAACAAATTACAGAAAAGCAGTGATTCTTTTTCAAGAAGTTTGCTACTCTCTCATCTCCTTTTTAATTAGCTATACAGTAAATTAATCATGACTGGTGACTCACAACTGATTAATAAGGTCCTTAAAACTAATGCTAGAATACAGTAGCACTGCAAACGGCAGGAAAGTCTAGCTGCTGATAAAATATTGATCTCTGCCTAGACAAATTAAGAGAGTATGGACCATAGTTTCAGATTTTCTTTCCAAAGCGCAGTTTTTGCACTCATAATCCAATTTCCTGTCTGTCATTGCCATCCGTAGAGCTAGTTGAGCTTCCTAATTCTGCAAGCCACAACCCCAAGCCTGAAGAGTATATTGGCTTTACTTTGGCCAGCCTCTGTATTCCTTGCATCCAGGTCCTTCAAGCTTTACTAGACCTGTGCAGGCTCTGAGCCTGCCCAGGGGAACCATGCCTGCCTCTGGCCAGTTGATAAAGAGCAGAGCGTCATTCGGACAGATTTTCAGTAGTGAAGCAAAAGGTGCTCCTAGGGCAGGAAACTGGCTCACTGTCTGGAGGGCTGGAGCAAGGCAAGCTTCTAGCATTCAGGCCTCTAAATGTTTCTATGAGGCTAAGTGAGCTCGATCTGTGGAACTGAGGTGGTCTTCTAATCCCTACGTGCATGTGGGCCTGTGCCATCACCAAGGGTAGGCGATGCACAGCAACCAGCAGGGTCATTTTGCGCTCTCCACAGTGTGCAACTTAATATAATGCCCTGCTTCCAGCCAAGCCACTTCGCACGTCCAAGAGAATGAGAAAGACCAGAAGGACTAGAGCCTTTCTAGTCTGAGAGACTAGAAAGAGCCTTTGGGCTGAGAAACACTACTCAGGATTTAAATCCAGGTCTCGCCTTCGTTTTGGCCTACACCTGTAGCTAGAGCTTTGTGAAAGTATCTGCATAAAACCCTAACGGGGCAGCTGCTCTCGTCAGCTCAGGAAGCCGTGAAAAACGAATCCCAAGCAAAGATGCTCGTTGTAGTTTTAGAGCTGGGGACCTCAAGGTCCTGAGTCAACGAGGGTCAGTCCTTCCACAAACTGAATGAATGTGACTATGGCCATCCCTGCAAGGAAGGGGGTGTTTATTCCTATATGCTGACCTTTTGCATAAGGCAAATCATCTAGTACTGTCACCATCCCACCTTCCTTCTTAGCTGCAGGCCTTTCATCTTCCTGTCAGCTCCCTTCTTATCCTGCAGATCACCCACCTCCCACAAATCTCCCTTTCCGTCCCAGCTTGACGCGTGCACTCTCTTCTCCTGTGTGCCATTTCACAGAATCACAGAATCGTTCAGGTTGGAAGGGACCTCTGGAGATCATCTAGTCCAACCTCCCTGCTCAAGCAGGGTCACCTAGAGCATATTGCCCAGGATCACATCCAGACGGGTTTTGAATATCTCCAGGGAAGGAGACTCCACTACCTCTCTGGGCAACCTGTTCCAATGCTCTGTCACCCTCACAGCGAATTTCCTTGGCCCTTCCGTCACACCTTTCCCTTCTCAAGATTTTACTCCCGCAGTTTCTTCCCTGCTTTGCATACTGCCACTCCCCACATCCTCTGTGTTGCCTGCCAAGCTCCAAGGCTGGAAACAGCTGTACAAATACAAATGCTGTGACCATAAAGAGCATCATGGTTAAGTCCGACGTGCTCTTTCACTGACTTCCACTTGGTGCTACCTTGTGCCATGCCAGGCAGTCTTGCCATGCTTGACCTGGCACTGCTGCATGGCAGGAGGGTTGCATGTTGGTAGACTTACCCTGAAATTTGCTGCAGGTCTTGATATCAGGGACTCACCTGTGCATCAATAATCTTCTGTTTGGAATCCACAGCAGCCTGCATTTCTGCATGGTCTTTCTTTAATTCCTCCTCAACTGACATCAGTCTGGCAGTAGAACAGGCAAGAAAAACATATGCTTTTAGGATGCTGAGCACATAGCCCTTGTTTGGAAAGTGGTTTGTACTGCTAAGGAGCTAATCTGAGCGCTGCGAGGAGGAGGGGTAGGGGAAAGAATCCTGTAGCCTTGTAACTTCTCACCTCCCCAGACTCCTTATAGTAAAGGTTGGTTTGGAGCTGGTGGCTTTGTGAGAAGCTATCATCTTCTTTACGAGAAAAAAAAAAAGAAAAAAACCCCCAGCACATCCAAAGCACCCCCAAAGAAAGAGCAGCGACAGCTTAGGGTATGGCTGAGTGCCCTGTGTGCACCACAGAGCATTCATTTCTTCATCTGCTCCATTCAGACAATTTCACTCTGTCTTGCAGCCATGCTAAGCCAGGCACACTCCCAGCTCTCGCGCGGCTTGACAGTGACCCAGGAGGCTGCGTTTTTTCCACTAAGGCAAGATTGCTTTGATCGCTTCTTAGCAGGATCAGACGCCTTGAAAGGCAATGGCCTTTTGTAGCAAGCATGCAGTGTCAAGAATACATTAATTACATTTGCTGGTCTCTGTCACATCCAGCTGCCCAGACCTTAAGTCTTACACATGTCTAAATCAGCCACCCATGGTGAATGATTCAGATCACTTCCTCATTTAGTTCTTGACACCCAAGGAGGCAAAGGGGTGATGTGTGTCTCTGAAGCACAAAGCAAGGTCTGTGAAATAGAGAAGCTAGTCTACAGCTGGGACAGGCCTTGTATAGCAGCCTCCATCATCTATACAAGGCTGAGCCCTCTCATTTGGAACAGCAATTCTGAGGCATGCGCGGAGGTGCTCCGGGTACCTGCAGCTGTGCATTCAAGCATGAAAGGGACATGCACTACTTCCTCTCACACACGAACCAGTATTTCAACATCATTTTTTTCCTGGGTGTTAATTCTCTAGGCACCTCTATAACAGACTGCCCAAATGCTTAAGTGAAAAGCGAGACCTAAGGCTGACCAATTAATTTATGAAGGCACATTAAAAGATCTAAGTTGGCTTGGCTTAGGTAAGGATGAATCTAGCTGGACTGGAAAAAACTATGTGCCAGAGAAACAGAAACACATTACCCCGGCCTGGGAGAAGGGGATTCATAGCTATGAGTAACGGGATGGTGATGAGATCTTCAGCTAAACATCAGAACATTTCAATCATGAGATTACTTCTGAGAGAAACAGAAGAGCCAGCTTGCCACATCCTCCTGAGAGCTCGGTCTGGTTGCCAGCTGTCAGTTCCCTCTCAAAGTTCGGCCTCTGAGAGTCAGGAAAATGAGAATTTTTGCTTGTCCCAGGTGACAGTGTTGGGTGGGACCCAAAGATTCAGGGTTTGCAGAGCTGAGCCTAGGAATCCCCCAGGGACTGTAATCCAGACTGGTAGGAAAGGAACAAACACTGGCAAACCCTCATGGGGAACCTGCCTGCACCTCCAAATAAGCTTAATTCTCCCGAGCAGGGGTCAGCTCGACTGCTAGCTGGGCTGCGTGCCTGCCTTCCTCTGATCCACAGCACTGTGTGTGATGAGCACACACCCGTCTTCCCTGTACCTGCTGATGATGCCCTTCATCTGGATCTCCTTATCCTCTTGCTGTCTTCGGAGCCGCTCCTCGCTTTCCTCAAGCCTGGCCTGGTACTCCAGCATCAGCTTCTGTGTCGTCTCCTCCTGGCATTTGAAGCGTGTCTCATACTCTTCCAGCTTCTTGTTGGAGATGCGAAGCTTGTCCTGCAGCACTACTAGATCCTGTTGGTACTACAGTACGCAAGGACACACACAGGAGGAGAAAACACATGTGGCATGTTACCTCGTAAGGCTTTGCCCTTGCCAGGATTTCCCTGTAACCCAGTCCTGCCCCCTTCCTTGCACTGGCCTATCTGCGAAACCGTATCAGATAACCCTGCTTGCTGCCGACACATCTTCAGTCTTCTCCACACTGTGTTGTGCCGCATTCCTCTGGGATGGTAGACCACTGGCAGGTTCAGAAAATGGGTTGTTTGTTAGCAGAGTTTGGCATTTCACATGGGGATGCAGTAGGGTGACTCAATGGCAAATGCATCTGGGATCTTCCTCAAACTAACAGTGCAGGGCTAAACACAGGCAGGAAAAGCTGCACTGGTGGGGTTTTGGGTTTACGCATGAGCTCTGCAGTCTACAGCAATAAACACAGGGTGCTTCAGAGTTGCTGAAGGCCAAGCATGAACTGTTAACACCAGTTCCTTCTTTGCGCCAGGCAGCGGATGCGGCTGCAGTAACTGACGTAGGACAGTCTAGTCTCAGAGCAAAGTGGTCACAGTTCTCCTGAAGTGCCAGGCAAGTCCCCAAGCAAGGAGGGCAGAGCAGCTGCTCTGGGGCTTTAGCAGCCCAGGCTAGCTGCACAATACATAGCAGTGCAAGCTTTGCTTCAGTGCAAGGCTACGCTGGCAGTCCAGCCCTCCTCCGAGACTGCCAGCACAGTTGTCAGCTGGTGCATTGGTTTTGGTAGGGTAAATGCCGTTCTACTGGGAATGTCAAACTCATCTCATGCAGGCCATCAATCAGCTGCCAGACGGCACTCCATCCCTTGTGTGGCTCTAATTCCACCTAGCATCCATAGTTTTTTTTGCTCAAATCCATAGGGATTTGAGCAAATATACAGGCAGCTATTAGTGGACCGCAGCCCACAGAACCAGAGGCAGGGCCAGGTTCAACTCTCATGGAAGGCAGTGAATGTCAGGGAGGCTCCTAACACGGCAAGAGCTGAGTGAGTGGTACTGCATTTTGTGGCCTGTTATTTTAAACAACACAATCAGACGTCAAACCAGGGTTCAATGGGAGAAGAGCTGCTGCGTGACACCAAGACCCCACAGATTGTACTAATCATACAAACGGAGCTAAAATCAGTAACAGCAAAAGAATCACATAAAACAATTACAAAAAAATGAGAGCTTTCTGACTCAGTAAAACTGGGTCCAGCTATTGCAGAAGCACAGCATTCAGTACAACTTGCTTTGATAAAGGAAAACTCCAGTGCATATCTGTACAAGAAAAAAGAGACTTCAATTTCAAAAATTTATCTTTGAAAATTGTTTTAAAAAGATCTCCACTGTAATAACCTTAGAATAATTAGCACAGAGCTGATATTTTGACAAGCTGTTTAAAGTGTTTGAGACAATAAGAAATTCCATCTGATTCATGAAGATTTTTCAGATATGCTTCAAAGCACGTTACAAAAGGCTACGTTGTTATTCATGAACTGCCAGAAATGTGCTTAATCTTGTATTCGTTAGCTGAAAGCATGGCCTTTAAGAGGTTTGGCCATCTCCACCTGTGTGAGCATTCCAACAATGAACCTGCTTGTTGAGTCCTAATTTTGAGAGTCCTGCTGGGGAGTTTTACCAGAAGATCAGCTCTTTGCGAGAGGCGAACACAGCCATGCTGCTTCACGTGTAGCAGTCAGCCAGCTCTCCAGCTCATGTAACTCCACACAGCTTTCCTAATATCAAAACACTCCACAAACTGACTGGCTGGCTAAGAGCAAAAGTAACTGGATTGAAAGTTTATGTTCAAGTTCATCAAGTTTTGTTTAAGTTCATCTGGATTGAAAATTTATTGTGCTGATGGTCTTCCTGAATTGCCCAAGTATTCGAGTCATGGCAGGCAGAGTGGGAATGACCTATGAGCTCCTCCTGCCGGGGCAGAGACAGTCACAACAGATCACTGTGGTTTTCCTTTAAGCAAAGCTTTCACTGAGGCACTGAAAAGACACGGTTTGCAGATGTAACCTGGACTGATGGAGGGAACACAAAACACCCATACAGTTGCACAGAAGCAATACAATCAGACAGAAGGGAGTTGCTCAAACAGGAAAGATTGAATACCTACCCTAGCCTTAAAATAGGAGCAGCGTAAGTGAGCTCAAATGATAGCAGGAGAGGCCTCAGAGACCGTAGGAGTCGTTCCTGTCTCTAGAACACTTGTCTCATTCTTGGTTACCATTCAAGTCTTATAGTAATGGGGAGAGAGATTATGCTAATGAAGATATTTAATGCTAGTGACTGATATGACAACAAAGTAACAAAAGATGCTGCATGGCAATGAGATACCAGGCTCCTGCGGGGGGGGGGGGGGGGGGGGGCTACATCTGAACTTTTGGCAGGGAGGGGCTTGCTTCAGTATTGTCCGAATTTATAATCTGCACGCGGTCTACCCTGACTGAGCAGGGCCCAGTGCTGGTGAACCCCTCCCTGCACAGGATGGGGTGAGCCCGGCGCTCCCCATGGGGCAGCAGCCTCTTGGGCTGGCATGGAAATAGAGCAGTCCATGTGAGTGCCCACCTGTTAAAAGTTGAGCCCATTTCACAGGAAAGGTTGCCAAGAAAAGGGATTAGTGACAACGCTTGGCATGCACAGTGTCCGTACCAGAGTGCCTTCTGCCTGCCTGTGGGAGTTGGCAGGTGTGAGCTGGAGCTGGCCAGCATACGCATCTTGTTGTGTGGCCCTTGGGTCTTTCACCTCACCCCCCCAGTTCCAGTGCAAAAGCGAAACCCATCACTCTCATCTCCGCTTCACATTCAAATGAGCGCTGAACCCCCTTTCGGAAGCACTTCAGGGACCAAATGCAGCAATAACCCAGTGCACGATATACCAGCCTGACAGCACCTTCTCTTTCATTTCCTGCCTGCTGGTGTCTCTGCTAGGGAAAAGAGCTCTACCTTCTGTGCTTAAGTCATATTCAAGATTTGTATACAACTGGAAATAAAGTCTGCTAGTTACAGAGCTTTTTTCTCTGTCAGCTACTATCTGATCAGCGCATGCGTGTGTTTTTATAAGAATATCTAAGGAGGAGAGGGCCAGGAGAAAGTGGGCTGAACTCACAAACGGCCATATTTTTCTTGGGGAAGCTGGGAGCTTTCTTCTTGTATGTCCAGTCCCTACTATATACCTGGCTTTGGCATTTCACTTGAAGTTAACAGATAACAGCCCCAAAGCAATACAGCACAGCAAAATC
Source organism: Struthio camelus (assembly GCF_040807025.1). NCBI lineage: Eukaryota > Metazoa > Chordata > Aves > Struthioniformes > Struthionidae > Struthio > Struthio camelus. Next base: position 2,612,581 of record NC_090961.1, read on the forward strand.
AGAATGGGGAAGAATGCATTAGAATGCAGATGTCCTGGCAGTGCCAGGCTGCTGAGAAAGCATCTTGCAGAAGAAGCAATTAACAAAGACGGGACATTCTCAACTCTGATGGCAGCATGCTAATGTCTATCCCTATGTCATGACCCTTTCCCAGACCTACTCAGTCTCTTCCCTGCTGCTCCCAACTCCAGGCTTTTCTGGAGGGGAGGAAGGGAAGGAAGCAATACCCCTCTATTCTTCCAGCAGTGTAGGGCCTCTCCACCAATGCAGGCTCGGACTGAATACTTTGGAAATGACTCCCCGACAGATCCGCAGATTGTCCAGTCCCTAATCTGCATGACATAACTATAAGCTTGGAGCAGTGTCACTATATCAGTGAAGTCAGACCCCAGTGCTATATATTCAAGACCAGAATCCGGCCTTCATTTTTAGGTCTGTTTACAGCCTTTTGGTGTGGAAGCTGCTTCCTGCCACATGTCCCTACTGTGAGGCATGAGGCTGCCTGCCTCTGTCTTACTCCCTTGCCTGTTTCCTGGGCAGGTTTGGTTCGCTTTTTAAGCTTTCTTCCTCTCCAGCAAGGGGGGAACAGGAATGGGGGAGTAACAGGCTGTGGCTGGCTGGCTTCAGGTGATGTCCCAGAGCAGCTCCAGCACTTGATTCCTGGCTCTTGTTTTTATTATCTGCTTTCATCAGAAGGCAATTTGAGTCACAGAGTACGTGAAGACTTCCCACACCTTCCCCCAGAAGTGCTCTGCAATGCAGTGCAGCAGGGCACAGAGCAGCTTGACACCCCCCTCTCCTGGGCAGTGAGGTGCCACACGGCCTGCCTTGCCCCAGTGTGCTCAGGTGAACAACAGTTGAGGAAACCCTCTCTCTAGTTAGAAACTTTTTTCAATCCAATCAGGTTTTACCTTTTCTGCTTGGCTGAGCTCGTCCTTATTCCTGAGCTTATCCCTGTGCTTGGAATCTGGGTCAATGCTTTCATCTTCTAAAAACTGCATGTTCATATTCAAAAGCCAAGCAGCAGTGCGGTCCAGGGCATTGGGGTTCACAGGAGAAGGGGCCTACAATGAAACATATAACCATAACAAAAGAAAAACCTGTAACAGAAATGGTCATGAAGCTAGAGAGAAAGAGAATATCCTTCCAACCAAGCCCTCTCCCGTGCTGCTCAAACAGCAATGAACAGGTCTGAGCTACCAGAGCGGTCTGGCAGGGAACAGGAACAACTGTTAACGCGCCTCACGTTACTTTAGGTCAATACTGTCAGACAGCCTTTGGTGGGCCCAGTTCTTCCCTCTGCCATCCCCACAGAACAGTCCTACAAAGCGGCGCTTCAGTGGCATCCCGTTGAAATCAACAGGCCCTAGTTTCTACACAGGTCCTGTTGTCACCTCAGAAAGGTATGACCTGTCAAGGTGCAGAGCTGCAGGCAGAGTGGCTTGACATGGTATATTCATAGCAAGCAGAGATTTCACTCAACTCTTCAGCCTGCTTCACTGAGCCGACTTTTTGCTTGCTGTGGAGATTTCATATACGCAAAATTGGATTTGCAAACTGAAACACTACTTCAGGTCATGCTGGTGCCTTCTCAGAAAATAAAGATTTCTTTTCGGATGAGACTCCACAGTTACAACGCTGGAGAGGTCCGAGCGCTCAGCGTCTTAGTAGTTCATCTGTAGGTTTGGTCATGTAGCTATGGGAGCTGAAGGAGCCATGCCGAGAGTGCTGCTCTGCTGTCAGTAAGTCAGAGCCACAGCCGCTGCTTTGCCTTCCTAGTCTGGGCAGGGACGGCAAACTCAAACTGAACACCTTTGCCTAGATCTTTTCCAAGCGCATTGTGACCTCGAAGAAGCGAACCTGCAACTCCTCCTCCTCCATCCTGGTTGGTTATAAACTGTGCTACATGGTTTCTCAGGCTGAACACAAGGATGGTATCGAAGGATCTGGCCAAGAGGAACCCAGTTAACAAGTCAGAAACGGAAGGGACTGTCTCCTCCGTTCACATCCTCTTCTTTTTGGACAGTAAAGAAACCCAGCCAGTCAGCAGCAGTGCAGAACAGGAGATCCCGCGCTCTGAAGGAGTGGGGACTGGTTTTAATCACCTCACTTGGGTTGGGAGATTTCCCCTGCCATCTTTCAGTCCGGTCTTCTATTTCCAGAATTCTCAAACTGAAGTTTCAGACTTAGCTCATGGACTATCACTTGCTATAAATCCTCTCCTGACTTGTGGCTTTCTGCTCGCTCTTGCACCTTCAGCTCAGGCACTGCACTTGTGACGACTGCTCAGATTTTTGGTTATGAGGAACACTGGCAATTACCATTGTGGTTCACTTCAGCAACATAAAGACCATTGGTCCAAGACTGCCAATTAACAGAGCTCAGACCACTGTGCGTGAGTCATTCTGTCTCTTTCTGCCTTATCCGAAGAAGTGAAAAAGGAGATTGATCTGGCCTGGCCCGTTTTAGACTCAGTTCAATAGATGAACTCACAGAGGTAGAGGGAAGCACTTCTGACTGGCCGCAGTGAGGTTTTGGGAATTCTACTGAAATGGCCACCACATGGGATTACTTTGTTCTCAAAGAGCATTACATACTCCTGACTATGAACAAGCAGTTTCATTATGATTTACAGATGCTTCTAACATAAAGTCAAATATGCAGATTAATGGTAGGAGAAGCATTTTCAGGACTTGAGCTCTTGAGAGAACCTCTGAGAGGAGAATGAGGGTGGATGAAAGATTTGCAAACATAAATTTGCCAGGGCTTTTCAAAGGTCACCAGGAGTTCACGGCTCTCTTTTTCTGGAAGAAACTCTTCTACCAAACCGGCTGCTGCTTTGCAGAGCTCTGTACCCTCTTTACCTAATGAGTATTGATCCACATTATACAAATGCTGCTACCTGGCATGCTTGCTAATGTCAGCACTTACGAATCAATACCGTGAGCACGGAACAGCTCCAGAGCAGGCTGATAAAACAGCCTTTAATGGGCAGCACTGACAAAGGCCTCCAGAGCGGCACTGAAAAGGAGTGGCAGTTAAACCAACTCTCTGTTGCTCTTTCCGCCCTGTTCTGCTTACAAGGAGCCTTAACACCGTGTCTGAGGTGAAATGCAGTGAGCTCCTGCCAGCTGTCCACGTTCTCTGGATTTGGATTACTTTTAAAACTCTTCCTTTAGGCACTGAGTCCCTACTGTGTTGACTTTCTATAGGGTTAGTTCTGAAAGGTAAAAATGAATAAATAAGCACTAGAAAAACAATTTACCCATGCCAGGAAAACCGGAGGACCCTGGGCCTGTGACCCACTGCTTTCACTTTTAGCACCATGAATAGCAGAACCTATTTCTGTGCAGACCAGCATATGCTGTGAGACCTGAAGCACTGCAGAGCTCTGCACGGCAGGAACTTCACTCCTGATGGGAAAAACACTCCTTCCGTGCTGCTCTCACCTCCCCAGATTCCCTTATGGGAGGGTCTAAAAGAGCAAACAAATAGAAGCGTCCAGGAGCACCACAGCTCTAATGGAACAGTAGTAACAGCACGGAGACTCCTTATTTACAAGAGAAGATTAGGGCCTGGTCCAAGTCCGTGAGATGGCGCTGGATTGACTATGGCATGGGATGACAGCCTGCACATGAAGAGGCAAAGCAGTGACGAGATGGTAGAGCAGGACAGAGGCACGGCTGCCATTGCTCTCATGGCTCCACCAGCTTCTGCCTTGTGGCAGTCACACTCCGACGCGCCACACAATGGAGGAACGCAGAGAACAAACACTGATGTGTCCCCCTTCCATGGAGGGCCTCCGTCTCAGGCCAAGCTGGGTGCAAGAGCCAAGGTACATCCCCATATGCACATGCCACCATGGTGCTGGCACTGATTCAGTGACTCAAAACCAGCACGACATCCCCTCCCATTGCAGCAAACCCCACACAGCCAATTTTTTCTCCAGGTTCAGGGCCTGACCCCAGCCCAGCCCCTTCAACCCCCGAGGCCGTCTCTGCTGGGTACATCCTCCGGGAACTAACCTGCTTGTGCATCGTACGCTGCTTCATCTCAGGGCTGTCGCCCTTGGAGGAGGAAGACTGCTGCCTGAGGCGGGCCCCGCTGCCAGGCCAGTCGGGCGAGGAGGACATCATGCTGCCGCTGGAGGGTCTCTGGTACTGAACCGTGTTCAGCAGGGAGGGTGGTGTCCTGCCCCGGGTAACAGGCGGGGGTGGAGGGGGCGGCTGGTCTATCCGCCTCTGCGGTCCTGCGCTGTTCTGCCGTGGCATGGTGGGCTGGCCACCCTTCTCTGTCAGCGAGAGCTGCCGGCGGGCCAGCTCCCCTGTCCGGCGGGTGAAGTCCTCGCTGCTGGCAGGGGCAGCAAAGCCGTGCTTGTTGGCCGTTAGCTCCTCGCTGTTGCTGTGGGAGCTGAGCGAGCTGTGGCACTCAGAGCCAGAGTCGCCCAGGCCGCGGGGCGAGAGTGGCAGCCCGGCTGCCATCTGGTACACGGGGTTCTGGAAGGACAGGGGTGCCAGGAGCTGAGGCCGGCCGGGAGCGCTCTCGCCGCTCGGCGTGGTGGGGGTCTGGCCCACGCGGCGCACGGTGGCCATGCCTGTCACGCTATTCTGCTGAGTCCGTGTGGTCCATACGCCCTGCAGCTGCCCAAGGGATGACTGACTGTCATTGAGGGAGTCAGTGCCAGGTGCGTTTGCTCCACTGTCCAAGAGCCGATTGTCCTGCAAGTCCACCATGGACAAACTCTTGCTGCCATTAGACATCTGCACGTCGGGCTCATTGGCCTCTGAGTAACTGGAGCTTCGGGCAGGTGAGGGTTGAGCCCCAGCAGACCTTGTGACAAAAAACAAGTCCTTGTTTTCAGGGGTTGGAGATGGTAACCGTGTGAAATCTATCAGACTGCGGGGAAGTCAGTGCATAAGGAAGAGGAGAGGAAAACAAAAAAGAAAAAAAAAAAAAGAAGAGTTGTGAATGCTGCACCGGAGCAGGAAAACGTTATCTCTCAGAAGAAATCAGCATGGTGCAGCCTTATGGGAACAGCGACATAACTTAAGTTCCCTGCAGGGCACAGAGCCAGGGCTTGCCCCAGCTGGCCAGGCCAGGCCAGGCCAGGCCAGGCCCTGCCTGTGCAGAGGAACAGTGCAACAGGAGTGCAGGGAGGACAGAAGAGTGCATAGAAGTCCTGGGTCAACCCTGTAGGAAACAAGCAGGTATAGACAGGTGAGCAAGGGGTGTGAGTGTGCATGATGGAGAGGGCTGTGCATAGGAGGCAATCAGGGACGCGCTCCCAGAGGCTGTGCCTCACTAGCTGTGATCTGCTCATTATGCTTTCCAGCGTGTGTCATAGTCTCTGCTTCCAACTTGCTGCAGCCAGTCTCTTGTTCCCTGCTTTATACCTAGGCAGTAAGTTCTTGGGGGCATGCTATCCAGTATTTGTACAGCATGGAGCACCGTGGGGTCTTGATCCACGACTAGGCCTCCAGGGGTCCATGCAATGCAAATAATTAACAGTTAGTATCAATAACAACTCCGGCTGTTGCTTTCGAGGCAGCAGCAGAGCTAAATCCTAGCAGCTGAAGGTTATCCACCCGTTCCTCCGGCTGTAACAGATACATTCAGGCAATATTGATTTTGAGCGGATAAGAAGAAAGAGCTTTGCAGTAAGTAGCTTAATGTGAATAGCCTCTGATCAAAACGGGTGTACTACAAGCAAGTATTTGGGAGAAAGCGTATTGTCAGAGATTCTCCACAGCTTTAAATAACTGTACCTCATGCTGGGAAGCATTAGAGATGAAAGCTCTGATTACAGCAAGTCCAGCTCTATTGCTGCCTTTCATTCCTAATTAAACTGTTAAATAACACGTAGTTTCCACTTACAAACTCTTTTATTAGCAGTCTTTCAATTTGTGTAGGCTCTACTTCAGTTTCCACAAACAGAAACATTGTAGGTCTGCAATAGACTAATCTTCCCTATGAATGAAAGCGCTTACGTAACTAGGCCAAAAAGTGTGTTGCGTGACTGTGTCTGTGAATCACTGCTCTTTAAAAATAGCCAGCATTATAAAAACAGGACAGAATAGACTGGAATTGATAATATTAAGCCTCTCTAACTTGGAGACTGTTAGAGAAACGTCTGGACTTGGATCTCCCTAAATTCAGCACGTGTCCTGGATAAGGTCAATCCTATACGTCTTGCGCACTCGGAGACCTAATGAATTTAATGGTGATAGTTATCACCCTAGGGATGGAATCAGCAAGTCCTCAAGTTCTCAAAGGGGGAGCATTTTGTTTCTGCAACCACACGCCAAGAGCGGAGACCACAACAAAGTTCTTGATTCCCCAATCAACCCTCCTGTTTCGGCTCACGATGGATCCAGGATGGAGCCACTTACTTGCGCTACTGCCCGTTGACTGGCAACGCGACTAACTACATGCAGTGCCAGTTTTGCAGTCTGAAAGCCTAGCCAATGGATCAGGTGACTCCACACTACACCTTGTTTTGCCTGTCCCTGCAGGTGCTTGGTTTTTAGTAGTAGCTGAACATTTGGTATTTCCCTGGTCTGTGGCCAGGCCACCTCTTATGTTCTTACCCAGATAAGTCATTCTCTATCACCATTTTCTGTAGTCCAGCAGAGATGCTGTTGCCAGCATTAGGAGTGGATGCAGCGTGATCAGCTGTGACTGAGACCTGCACACAGGCCGGGTTACTGAGCGCCGAATTGACATCCCTCAGAATCCGAGGCAGAGGCCCAAGTTTTGCTGCAGTGCCCTGGGGAGAAAGGAGGGTAGAATTATTACAAACATCTTGCTTTCTTGTTAGAGAACCGTGGGATCTGTCAGTTGCTGGGCAGTCTCTGCAGTGAACTGTGTGTTAGCAGCATTAATTTTCTCCATCATTTACCCGCACTGTTGAGGCTACAGACTGCCCCAGGGGATGTGGCTCCAGAAGCCATTTGCTGCTGTGGGGTGGGAAGAAGCAAGCATTCTTAGCCGAAAGCATATTACAGACACAGAAAAAAAGACAGCTCTGGCCAGGTCTGGTCCAGGTTTCTAGACAGAAATCCTTTTAATTAAAAATGAGCCTTCTGAATCTGCTGGGATTGACAAAAGGCCTGATGTTCAGCAGCTCTGCTTTCTCATCCCATCTGCCCCTCCATCCTCCTCATCCCCCCAAAACGTGATAAACAGCAGAAAAAAAATATATACTCACCTGCCTCAGAGAAAGATGTGAAGAGTAAGCTACTTCTGCAGCATGGGCAAAGGCTGTGGAAGTGCTAAGTGTTAGTAACAGCTATGCTATGCACAGATACAGCTAATGGACTGATACCTGCTGGACATGTGGGAGGTGTGTGGTGTGGTGTGGCCCAAATGCCCAGCACTGGCCAACTGCACTTCCCTCAAAGCCTGCCCCTGCGATTTCCCCCAGATACCTGCTCCAGTTGAGAAATGACTTCCCAGAGTAGCGAGTGCAAAGTAGAGAGTTCCCGGCCCAGGTCAATGTAGCCTTCAAAGCCAGCTGTGTTTGAGATGGTTTCCGGATTGGAAATCTCCAGCAGAAATCTCTGCATGTTAGTCCATTCATGTTCCAGAAATTGATTCATAAAGGACATATATTCCTCTTTGCTGCCAAACCTGTCAAGACAGGAATATGAATCTAGCTAAACCCTGTAAACAGAGGTATAGTCAACAGAACAGTCAGGCACGTATGCAGAGAAGAATGCTAGAGCCTTTCCTCCAGCATCTAAGCCCTTTCGAAGCCTTTGGGATCACTAGGTTGCAGCAAGCACTTAACTCTTACCTAACTGGTACCTCATTGGTACTTTCACTTAACTGGTACCTCACTAAACATGCAGTCAAAATCAAGTCGAGTCTAGCCCAGCTAGGTGCTCATCAGCATGGGATCACGAGCAGTAGAAATAAACGCGAAGGCTAGAGGACAGGGTATGGCCTCCGCACGTAAGACGTTGCTGGAAATAAAGAGATGGTTACACCCAGCCCAACCTAGTCCGGAGATTAAGAAATAGAGAGGTCCAGATCTGAGTCTGTGATCCACATTGTTATCACTGCTGCTTCTTTCAACTTTCAATGCCAACCTTGATTTTTGCTGCTTTGACACACCTATGTGCAAATCCAAAACTCAAATTTGGAAAAATACTCATTTTCCTTTTTTTCCCCTCATCTGTAGCATTTCTAAAGGACCTAGAATTCACAGGAAAGACTATCCTGTTACGATCAATATGAGCCGGAATCACCAGGCAACTGAAACCATCGCACCACCGCAAATACTCTGTATTCTCATTCCCAGTATGTTAAGACCAACACCCAAAGGCCCTCTAACTCCTGCCTCCATCCAACACGTGCCAAGCGTCAGAGCTGGTTGAGCCCCCGCACGTTGCTGCCACCTTGGTGCGTTAATACAGCATGCCACTTCTGGCACGTCTTCTGTCAGAGAGAAGGAACAGTGTCTCCGCTGTCTGTGAAGAGTCCCAAAGCGCAGAAGTTCACAACGTGAGGATGCGTCTGGCATGAGAGTGTGACAGGAGTCAGGCTCTGAATACACTAATGGCAAGATAAGGGGAATTAGAGGGACAAAAGACAAACTGATTGGGCTACACAGTCCATTTCAGTATAATGACAACACTGATGTGAAAAGGTCAGTATTCAGCCTAGTGCTGTTTCTTTTTACTGGCCTAAGGGTCTAGGAGCCTAACCATCGGTCTCAGGAAAAGTCTCTGACAAGACTGGCACCAGTGGCTCCTGATACCTCCCCTCCCTTCCACAGGCACAGAAGCTAACCCCAGCCCTGCAATGCTGCAGCGTCCCTGGCATGACCACCCCGTGGATCCCCTGCAGATCCACACCTGCCGCTGGCTCAGCCTGTTTGCCCCGTCAGACTCTCTGCACCCTCTTTTCCCCTTCTATCACTTCACACAGTCTGCTCTCAGATGTCTTATCTAGAGCACAGCAGAGCTTCACGATTCAATTGTACCAGCAACGGTTCGTGCGGGGACAGGGACAGCAATTGTGCGAGGAGAGGCTTGGCTGTGTGCAGTCTGCAGGACAGCTCAGCTTGATCACTTTTGCTTGAATAATGTCAGCTTAGTTAAAAGAGTCTTTCTTGCAAAGTGCTGAAAACCTGAAAACCTTTTAGTTAGGGATTGGTCAGTAATATGGAGAATTTCTGTCATCTAGTGTAACACACTTGTATGTCTTCTGGGTTTGTGTATATGCGCATGCGTTCCTGTGAGCGTGCGTACTAAGCCAGTTTCCAGATGTAAGAAGCTTTAGATGGAAACTGTCCATTCATAGCTCCAAAAGCTCATCACTGTTATCAGAGCTCAGGATAAGTAGCTCAGAGCTGCAGCCAGTGGAAAGATTTTCAGAACTCTCTTGCTTTGTTTCCATCAAAGCTATGGGCTTAGTCAGAAATTAATAATGTCCCCGTTCTCCTGTCATGCCCTCCAAGTGCAGACAACTGCGTCTGAACAACGGGAAGGGTCCCACTGTACACTGGAGGAAAAGAATGACTCCTGAGCTTTGCCCTCTGGTGCTGCTGTTTGGAGTTTGGCCCTACGGGTGCCTCTGCTGGGAGGTAGGTAGCGTGCAGACCATCAGCCCTACCCAATGCTGCAATTATAGGACAAACATCCTGACTCTGCCTGGGTGTTTCTGCTGTGGTCCAGCCTGCTTTTCTGTATGGTAAGAATAGCCTGTTTTCCTGTTCATAAAACATGTGCTGTTTTGGAAACTTAAATGATTTCCCTGACCTAGCAGTGATGGAACAGCTCCCAGAGAAACGTGGGAAAAAAAAGAACAACAAACAGGCCTTTTCCATCTAGGAGAGGAGCGGCCAGTGTGGGATTCCTGAACCAGGAGCCATGGCTCTGCCATGTAGCCAGCACTGGGTCCAGCTCCTAACACAGAGAAGCACCCGCTGTACAGCTTGGCCTTCTTGCTGCTAGTGCCAGGACCTCTCCCAAATGCACTTTTCTTTCAAGCCTTGCTGATACTCCCACTCAGTCCTCTTGGAACTGCATCTTTATGGCTTGGACTTGCAGCACAGCGGCAGAACAGCATGGGACTCTGCACACGATTGCTGCCCTGGAGAGCCTAAGCCAGCCATCTGCAGAGCTGCTGCCTGCGCACTGACCCTCTGCTTTGCATCTAGCCAAATGGCATGTCTGGAGTTTCTCTCCTCCTCTTCTTCAGACTTGCCCCTCTTGCTCCTGCAGCCCAACTTACTTGGCAAAGTTGGCGAGGTTCTGGGTAACCTTGGCAATAAGGGTCAAAGTGCGTGCAGTGCGGTCATCCGGGTACTCCTGGAGGAGACTGAAGAGAGAAGGGGACATGATGGCCGGACAGAGGAATCGGAGGAATAAGGAGGCACTGATCAGACGCTCGCTGATGTCTGGACGGCCACGATTACTGCATTCTTGTCTCCACGAGGCAAAAACTTCTTTGAGCTCCCTTGGGAAGACGCTGAAACGACAGAACGTTCAGAGACGGTAAATTCAAGGCCTGGGGTTCAAGCTGCCACGCAGCAGTAGCTTAAACATGGCATGCATCAGCCATAGGGCACAACACCCAGACCTTCGGTGCAAAAGTAGAGCCCTCTCACCTTGTTGAGCCACAGTAGCCCAATTATCTATACCAGTCACGGGCTCTTGTCCTTTTTTTCCAGAGCTTCCAATTAGACTCAAACCACATAGGAAAAGGGTCTGAGCTGGCGCCCAGGACAGTGGGACACCATCAGCACAGCCAGTGAGCAGTACCTGGGGTCACTGGCACACCTGGAGGGAGGCGTGTGCAATACTGTAATGTAACGCAATACTCTTGTTCAAGCATTTGGGTCAAATCCCACTGTGACTGGTATAACTGCCGAACCCCACTAGAGTTATTCCAGACTTGTAACTTAGCGCAGAATTCAGCCTGGCTTTCTTAAATTCCAAAATTCCCACGGGTCAAACAAACTCCAGCTGCAGCAGCCCTTATCACTGGAGAACTCGCTGCTGATTTCTCCTTGGGCCCTCCCCAGCTCCCTGCTCCCACCTTATCCTGTTCCCATCATACATTATTTATTCAGCTGGGTACACCCAGCAGGAGCAGGCTGACAACAGCTCCCACTGCAATGGGCCATTGGCTTGCCAGGTCCTTGGTACAGAGCCCCTTCCCCCTCCTCCCAGGGGGCTGCCCTGGCCCGCAACCATGGTCTTTGTTTAAAAACCAAAGCTGTTTTCCTACAGAGCTGGACGGTATGAAAACAGACTGAGGAGGGTGACAGACGCCATTTTAGGCCATAAATCACCTTAGCAAAGGGCCATTTCAGAGGACAGTTTCTCAGTTTCGCTGCAGGAAATAGCTGGGATAAGCAAAGCAAGGTGAGCAGGCATGTAACAAGCTTGACCCCTTCTCTGGACTTGACTGCCCTGTGGCTGAATCTCACACAAGTCAGAAAGAAAGAATCATGCGAGTCGCACTGCCAGAGATGCTGTCCTGCTCTCACACCATACAACACAGTGCCAAAAATGCTGTCGAGCAGCAGCAAGAACAAAATGAGAGGCTTTAAAAGGAGGGAACAGTTAAGAGAACAACCCAGCTGGGCATGCTTCCGCTGCAGCAGTGCTGCCAGACCTCGGACCTTCCTCCTGGTGCCAGCCCTCCCCGTCCTGTGGCCTCCGCTTCCCAGGGCTACGGACGCTCGCTTAGGAAGCCCAACTGACTGTTCCTCTCCACAGCTGCAGAGTTCAGGAACTGTTGGGTTGTGTGCTTCGTCACACGCCCTGCGGCCGAACGTCCATGGCCTCCAGTTCTGTGGCCGCTACCCAAGCTAGCAGTGCACACGCTTCAAGAGCGACCAGGCTTTTCTGGCTCCCACTGCTCTGCTGCAGCACACACAGCACTCACCCCTTATTTCATTTGTTTGTGCTGTCGGTTGGCTGAACACTGCACTGGCCAGTGGCACGCTCCAGTCTAGGGGCTACTGCTGTTAACTGCGGCCAGCTGGGCACCTCTGCAGTCTCCTTCCTGGCTGCCAGGCACCCATTTGCCACTCAGGGCACGGTGCGTATGGAGGTGCGCGTCTTTGTGCTCAGGGTTTCTGAGTATTCTCCATCTCTGACCTAAGGGGCAACTCTCCAGAGAAGCACTTGGCAAATGCTGTCGTCATGTTCAGCTCCTGCTCAGTGTTGGCCTCATGCTTGTACCCTGTGCGTTATAAATAACACGAGCCAACTTCTTTGGCTGGATAAGCTCTCCTCTGCCTTTGGCTCGATCCAAACAAGTGGACAAAGTCCTTTTACTTCATGGTATTTGCCCAGAAATACTAGAATCCTTTGAGCAATTTAAGGCTTGAATGATCTGGACAGGTTGCAGTTACTGAAAAGTAAACCCTGGAAAATGGACGCACCGGATGCATGCAGCCCACAAAGTACGTTCACTATCACAGGCTGAGAGACTATAAAAGTTTAATTGTGTAACAGCGGACAGAATTCAGTTAGCTGGCTTTATGTGACAAACGGGTCCATAATTCATTACCCAACTTTCCAGTAACGAGCTTCCACATGCTGAAATTCTGCTTACACTGAAACCTTCCAGATGTCCAAATTATGTCATAATTATAACAATTTTCAGTTATTGTAAACCTCTTTCCTCTCTCCGACTCTCTCCAGCAGATGAGCATGCACACTCTGGCACTCTATTCAGAGCAAGATGGTTAGCTGTCAGGATACCCCGGCCAATCCCAAACACTCATCATCAGCCCAATTAATCCCCAAGAACCACTGAGCACAAAGGACAGAGAGAAACGCTTACCGAGCGGCAGCTCAGTGGCTTTGGCCTTCCTCCAAAAGGGAGAGCTGGAGGAACAAACTTTCCATGCATTCTTGACTTTCCTTAGGTCACTTTTCAAGCCTGTGTTCAGACTGACCTTTTTAGTGTTGCTTTGGTGATTTTTAGGAGGAAACTAATTAAAACAATTATAATGCAGTGGTGACTAAAAGCAGTGAATCTCTTCTGGGAAAGCAGGTAAGTGCAATTCCTGAGTCAGAGAATTATTAATTGGCCCAATATAAGGTATAGGCGACCTATCGAGAAATTTGCCCTTTTTCTTTCTTGTGGTAGATAAAGGAAGTCTGAGTGAGACTTTGGCTGCTTGTTCTCTCCCTGAGCGATATCAGGAAAAGCAATTCCCTTCCTTCCTGGGCTTCCAGGAGGGCACATTCGGAATCCTAGGAGATTATGTATAGTGAGTTTTCAGACCTCAATGCAACAGCTGCAATGGAGGAGAAAAGGAGAAGCGGCTTCATTATCAGAGACGTCCTCCAAAATTATCCGTAGTTGATGTTTTGCAACAATGGTGGTGTTACAAAATGCAATACAAAAGTCCAGAAGCAGGAAGACTACAAATCCAGCATTTTTATTCCTCAAAGAGGGGCCCAAGCCCATTTTTTCCCCTTTCAGGTTATCTTTGAAGGCAGCATCTCTAACAGACCTTATGGACTTCTAGCTCCCAGGCCCCAGTGCTAGCAACAAGACATCGTGAGCACAGCCAGGCTTGACAGTCACCTCCACAACACACATAGGTAAACTACCTTACTCCCACCAGTTTTGCTTATTCAAGCCTGTCCCAACTCGCTGCAAGAACCTTTACCTGCCCTCTGAGAACGAACTCCGAAATGCCTCAAACTGCATACCAGACCTTGTGCCCGTGGAGCAGTGACCTCCCCGTCTCTGCCTCAGCAAGCTGCCCCACGGGCTGGGAGCCAGGTTAGCCCCAAGAAATGCACGATGCTGACTCAAACAGCAACTGAGAGTCCAGTGAGAAAGTAACTGCGGCGCCTCCAGGGCTCCAGCACTCTGCAGCCAGAGAACATCTGCCTGAACAAAGCTCCCAGGGCTGATACAGCTTCCTCGCAGGCATGAGGAGTGCCGCAGCCCCTGCTGGGGAATCAGTGGCTCTGTTGGACCCCCAGAGCAGATACTCCAAACTTGGATAGAGCTGGAACTGCTGTCTCTCCCTCCTGCCCATCCCCATCATGCTCCTCTCCCTTGCTGGTGCCATACCACATCTGACTGACAGCAAGCCGGTCCCTGAGCAAGCACCAGGGAAGGGGGGAGGGAAGGGTCCACCCATGGCCACACACCCTTAGCTCGCCTTAAGGTTCTGCAGAACCGCATCCCCAAACAAAACCAGTTCAGAAGAAAAATCCATTCTTGACAAGTTGTTCCACTATTCCACTATTTACAGCCATGACCCACAGCAACTCTCCCATTCCTGTGCCAGACACACAGGAGTCGGAGGAAGTATTGTGTATGTTCGCAGAGTGCACCTGAGAGCGTGTCACCCACGGCAGTACCCTGGACACCAGTCTGTGTTCACCTCAGTTCCCTTCTCCCAGAGACCGGTGCCTCAGGGCAGCCTCCGACAGCAGTCACAGGGGCTCCCCGGCATCCTGCAGGGCACGCGCAAAGCCCCGCAGCTCTCATCCAAAGCGCTCTGAAAAGATGTCCATCAGCACAACGAAAAGACAGATACCAACAGGCTCATGCTACACTCCTCTACAGCTGTGCTGCTTCTGCAATAACTAAAGGCATGCGGAGAGAAGCGTCACCTGTGGGATACTGACCAGTAAGAGTTGATGATTTTGCAGAAGGCCAGCTCGCAACACATTTTCAGGTTGCTCTGATGTTCAGGAAGGTCCGAGGATGAACACTTACTGGGATCCACCTCACAGTTTTCATCTGATTCATACAGAGCCTTGATAAACTCCCCTGTAAAACAGACAGTCAGTGATGGACTTTGGAGACACCAGAGAAGCAGTCTACAAGCAAGACGGTTTGTAAGCCCCAGTGCACAAGGAGTTAGCCCAGCCCCTGTCACGTTGGATGAACAAAGCTGGGAGTAGGAAAGTAATCAGAGGCGGCTCCCAGGGGAAGGCTGTGCCCCAGCCAGCGGTCAAGATCTCCAAGTGGATCCTGCTGCTGGGAGCAGCCTGCACTGCCTTGGAAGTTCAATAAAGCAAGCCCTGCAGGAAGGCACCCAAACTCCGGATGAGCAAGTTTTATCCCTCTTCCCCAGCTGGCAGCTCTGTCTACATGGCTGTGGGCAATTACATCAGAACTACTGTGCCAAAAGACTGCTTTCCTCAGCCTGCCCTGAGCCCCCCAGATTGTACCAATTTCAGAGGTGTTCCTCTTGGGCTACTCCAGCAGAAAGTACGTTGGCAAGTTCTGTAATTATTTGTAAGGTGTCCTACTCCGTCAGACTCTGCCTAACAGTACCCTGGCACTGACGAGCCAATGTGATTCACAGGAGAAACAGGTAATTAAAGGACAGAAACAATTTTCTTGGTTTATTTTGAGCTGAGCATCACACAAAATTAGATTAAAATATTTCTCTGAGTTTCCCTGCACTCCTGGTTGCTGACTGGCTGTTTCTCACCCTCCCAGGTTCGCACAGCAGCCCTGCGTTGCAGCACCTCAGCCTCATGCCACCGTTTATCCCGGCATACAGTGGGCACAGACCAGTGCCACCCGGGCTGAGGGTGCCTCCCACCACGGCTGCACGTGTCCAGCCAGCAACCTGGGAACTGCAGCTGTTAGCGCATCCTGGTTAGCGCACAGCAGTGGCTGGGGAGACAGCGGGACAGGATACCGAAGGGAATTAACGGGCAGTATTTAGCTGCTTCTGCAAGTCCTGCAGGAGCACGGCCAGGCCAGGCTGCTAGGCGAGGGTGGACAGGGCCCCTCAGGAAGCGTGCTCAGACCGGCCGTGCCGTGAGAAGCGCTTCCCTGGAAGGTTACGCTGCTTCGTGGGCTGCCCTCGCACAGGGAGGGTGCTCTTCTGGGGGAAAGATTTCCATTTGTCATCTTCTAATTCTAGCTGGTTTGCTTATCTCCTCCCATCCTGCTTTTTGCCCACTCTCGTCTGTATTCTTCCTCTTCTATTGCCAAAACAGATTTTAATTATGTACCAGAGAGCCTGTCCAATGTATTTTCAGCTCTGCCAGGGAGTTCTGGAGCCTCTCTGCTTGCCTGCAGGTGATGCCTGCTGTTATTACCCTGCCCTATTACTTGCTTGTGCTTCATGGTTTAAAGGAAAGCACTATACTGTATTGTGTTACCTTGTGACATAAAGATGAATCATTTCACTGATAAAAGGTCTACACAGAATCAGCGCCCCTAACAGCAAGCAAGAACCACAGGCTCCTCCTATACTAGATGAAGCCGGCTTGGCAGCGTTTGCATTGAGCCCTGAAAGGAGAATATTATGGAATTCTCTCCTTTCATTAATGTCCTGGCTTGTTAGGAATTCTGCGAGATAATCTAGTTACAGACTTGCCTTCAAACAGAAAGCCTCATAAGGCAGAAACAAATAATATCCTTTTTCCCCATCTCACAGGGCCCATTGGCTTGACTGGCTCAATGATTTCCCCTTCCTCAACTTAAATTACTATTGTTATGTTAATAAAGTATTTAAATTTTTTGCTCCTTCCTAAAATTACACAGCTCCATTAGAAGGAATCCAACATACTGAAAAATTAATAGTTTGATAGAGATACGGCCCGGCCTACTGTAAGGCTATGCATCCGATCTAGCTGCCTTTGGCTGAGTCTAAGACATAATGCTTCAAAGAGAGGCCCTCCTCAGCCTTGTGTTGTGTTGGCCATGCACAGCAATTCCTTCCTGACCTACCCTGAGAAAGAAGCTCTAATTATTTTCATTTGCATCAGGAGAAATATTTTTGGAGCCATAAGCGTGGCCAGCCTTTAAAAAAAAAAAAAAAAACCATGGACCAGGAGGGTTCCCGCTGTGAACTGGAAAGCAACTCTCATCACTGTAATTTGGGAGATTTCATTTGACCCAGTAGTACTGCAAGTAACCAACGGGGGGGGAAGCGTCTCTGAGTCGGGGCGTGCAATCAGGGAAAGGATTCAATCAGGCCTCCGTGACACTGCCAGTGTGGAGACAGAAGACTTGGCAGACAGCATAATGCCTTCAAATATCAATTTCTTATCTCCTCTGAAAGGAGATTAAGGAGCTAACTCAGCAGTGACCTTCACCTGGGAGCAGAAGGCTGCACAGCGCAGCCCGCGGCTGGGCCTCGTGCTCGGACCTCGGTGCGAGCCGCGCCGGCTGCGCGCCCTGCTCCGTGACTCGGGCTGATTTGCGCAGCCCAGCTGCGCTGCCGGCTGGCAGCCCTAGGCTTGCGGCCTGCAACTTTCCGGTAGCCTCTAGGACATCTGCAATTGACTTCATTTTAGGCAAATTGCTTGCAGCCTTTAGGCTTCCAGTAAACTGCCACAAAAGCCTTCAGCTAGGTAAAAACGCTGGTGCCTCCGGTACGCTGAAGGCCATCTGTGCTCAGCTGATGTTTTTTCCACAGTGCAGAACACAAGGAAATTCACCGAAGCGTATCCTGTGGGTGAGACTTGCCAAGTGTCTGTACATACCTAAGGCATCTTGCAAGTATTTCTGCCCCACCAACTTCAGGTATTCTTCGATTGCTTTGGTGGCCAGTGTATTCTCCCTGAAAATGAGATGCTCATTCTCACCACAGCGATCAACTTCAGACATCATCAGGTCAGTCAAGAAATCCTGGAAAGCAAAGTCCACGGTGGGTCACCACGTACTGACATATGCTTCATTTAGCAGAGCAGGCAGCATACACCCCTTCTCCAAAGAGGCCTCACCGTCTTAAGACACAAGAAGGAACGCAGGTGCTGCCGGTGACCCTCTGCGTGCACATGACATTACCACCAGCCTGACTTTTCTCCTGCTACTCCAGCCTCACAGAGATAAGAAGAGAAATAAATCTCTGGAGGAATCACAGCTTTTGTACTCCAAAAAGTGTTATTCATTCCACTCCTGCACCACGTTAGCACCTCCATCCATACCAGTTTTTAGGTAGGTCTCAACTCAACCCTCGCTTTTTGTGGGTAGAAGTTTTCTCCACTGTTAAGTGTGGCTGCACTGGTCACGAAACAGGGGCATACTTCTTTGTCATGAGCTGTGCCCCACAATTAATGCCTGAGAATCGAGCCTGTAACGTGCACCAAGATGCTCAAATGTCCCATTTACTTAGCATTCACGCAAATAAACAGCACTGCTACAGTTCTATCTTGGGCACATTTTTGGTGTGATGTGCATGGAATCAAATACCATGCAATTTTATCATCTTCCGTGCTGCACAGTAATGGAACCGGTAAGTAGAAGCAAAATGCACACTGACAGCTGCCCGTGCATCAGTTTGGGCTCTTTGAATTGTAAAATCTAATATAAAAACAACACTTAAGACAGAGCTCCATGTCTGCTCCAGCGAGGGTGTTAACTGATCAGAGAGGGTCATGTAATTCCCCATGCATTCTGCTGAAAATCCACTGTGTGGTGTAATATTTAGTGCGCTGTAGCTAGCATTAATGCAGGACCATGCAGTTTTTTAATGCTAATATGTATTCAGTTTCGGTTCTCTGCACTGCTAATGGGAAAAATCAACTACGGACCTCAGCTTAGCTCATAGCTGTGCTGGTACTGAGGAGTCAACCTCCTCCCACCCAGCACCACTCACCTGGATGGCAAAGGAAGCCGGGCAGCTTGATACTATGTAAATGATGCACGCTATATCTCTTACTGCTTCCTCATGCAGGAAACAAGAGAAATTTAAATTTACTTATATAACCAAAGGCACCATTTTTTAAACTGCCTTCCTCTAAAACAAAGTTATCTGCTCGGTAACAACCCTTCATTAAGAAATTCTCTTTATCTGTCATGCCTGCACCACATGTAACCCCTTTTGGGGCACGGACAGGAGAAGCATCCCAGTGCTGCAGCACAGAGCTCCAGGCCTGTCCTCCCGTCCCCCAGCCAGAGCGTAGCTCCTGAAGGGCCAGCCCCAGCCTCCTCACGTGCTGTGGCCAGGAGTCAGTGTGCTTCAGCCCAGCCTTGGGGAGATGGGACACCCAGGTACCATCCCTGCCAACGGCTGTCTGGGAGATTTGCGAAAGAGGTGCTTAGCTCCGTCTCTGGTGAGGTTTACTTCTCTTGTGGATGCTAGTGCATTAAAATCTTAATCAAAGTTCAAGAAACAACTCCGCCTGGACCAAGTAGTGGCATATTCTGGACACCTTCCAACCTGTGCTGAATCCCAAGGGTGACCTGGAAACGATGGCCGCCTCCTGGGACTCACTCTTGGCCCATTTCATGCCCAGATCACTTAATGCTGAGGCCCTTCAGTGTCGTGCTGCTCTCCCAGACAAAGGAAAAACCCAGGCTGCAGTTGGGTATGTTTTACATCTAAAAAAAGGGGGAGGGAAAGGGAGAAAGGCTGATACTCTCTCTGTGGTACCAAGCAGTCTCGTTCCTCCCATGAAGACTGGCAGCAATAATACAGCTCACTGACCAACTTGACTGACGGCCTGCTTTGCTTTTCTTTGTTAGGAAGATTAAATATATTTACTGGCATAGAAAGCAAGTTATACGCAGTACTGTTTTAGGATTCACCTTCATCTCTCCCAGCTGCTCATGTAAAGGCCAGGTTTGCACGGCAGCTATCTGCAGCAACAGCAGAGATTCTGAGCGGTGTTGACAGCCAAGAGGCTTTTGTTCCTCTCGGAAATGAGTCTTGTCGTGTGGCAAGAACTACAAACATACAGTTTTATGCACAGAATGATTCAAAGCTTGTCCTGCACGTGTGATAAAAAGTCAGTGCTACCCCACGAGTGGGTGAACATAGGGAGCCAGGTACATCCAGGGATTCAAACCTTCCCTTCCCTTCTCTAGGGACAGGACATGTAGTAAAATGAGTGGCAACACGGCAGTGTGCTTCTGCACACCTTCGAGGCACAGGGCAACTCTCTCTCAAGTCCTAGCAATTGTTTATTTTTGTTTAAATGACAATATCTAATAGAAGTAAAAAGCACAGCAAGTGTCAGACACTCAGTAGGGCCTGCGGCGGGGAACGCGCTGGGCCGGGCGGCGGGGAGGCAGCGCCTTTGCAGCTCGTGCCACTACACAACACACCCACACGGGCTCTCGACACCTTCCCCAGCTCCCCTCTGCGATGCCAGCGCCGCTGTCACCTCGACTCAGCTGTGCAGCCCCGGCACCGAGAGCTGAGCCCCGCTGCGGTCTGCGGGCAGGCGAGCGCGCTGCCGCAGCCGGCAGCTCAGGACCGCTGCCCATCCCGCCCTCCTCATCTACCAGCAGCGCTCCGTCTCCAGCAGAAGGGGCCCGCTCTGCCTCTCTCGAAAAATCCCAGTTTAAGAAGAAAGCGGGAGGCCCTGAACAACCCCCGAAAAGCCTCAGAACTGAAGGGAGAAGACAATTCTCCTCCAGGACTCTGAAACCATCCCACAGAACTGGACACAACGGGGCTGTTCTGTGGGTTGGCTTAAAAACGCCACAGCCAAAGGGAGTCGCGTTTGGCACAGCCTTTTCAGAGACACGGCAAGCAAAGGCGTTCAGAGAGGAGGCCTCGCGGGCTGAAGCGCCCTGGGGCAGCCCTGCAGCTGTGGGCTGCAGGCAGCTCCGCCAGCCCCGCGTTCCTGCGGGCCGCAACCAGGCCGGCACGCTGCCACGACCTTCCTGCCGAAGGCAGGGGAAGAGCTTTTGAAAAACATGTCGCTCGTTATTTCTTTAGCCAGAAGATCCCCTCCCTCATAGGCCTGCTAAGTCTGAATTCTCTGGCAGCTGCGCAGGCAGGAGTCCCTCCTGGGACCAAAGCACCTGCCCTCCCTTCACCGTTTTCTCTGATTTTGCCCCTTTTATCAGTCAAGCTGGAATGAAACTTTAAACTCCTGCTCAAATCCCTTTAGTTGCTATCTGGGTAACTCGATCACCTTTTATCTGCCTGGGTCTCTCCCAGGGTACGTTTCAGTTCCAAGCCGGGGCTCAGGCTGACACAAGGTGCTGATTCTCAATTAGCAGACGCTGACCTTGGCTTTGCTTGATTCTCTCTCCTGTCACTTTCCCAACATACTAATTATCTCAGGAACGCTGAGTTTTATAGCTCCTCCCGGCCAAGCGTGGGCCTTTTTTTCCCCCCCCTCAGCCGAGGAGGGGGCTGGGAGCTGCCGAACGCCCTGCCGCAGGGCAGCGCTGCCTCAGCCCCTCCGCGCGGCTCAGAGCGCGCCGCCGCCAGGGCGGGACACGCGTGATGAGCTGCAGGTTTTGATGCAGAAAGAAACTGAGAGCCAGCCACGCTGAGCTGTTGAAACCTAGGGGACAAGTTTTAGCCATTTGGTCATCATTTTCACCATTTTGATGATTTTAGCTAGTCTACAGAACTCATGAGAACTTAAAATGAGGCAAACATCCAGCTGTGTGTGACCCAACGTGAAGCCAGAAAAAATCCCTCTCCAACCGCTGCTGTGGTCGTTCTCCTGTAGAGGATACCTGCCACTGGACAGGTGAGAAAACCACCCCCTTGTCCCCAGAGTTGCAGGCAAAGCTGTTGAAATCCCAGAGAGCTCAGTCACCGTGCCGCGCACCGGCTGGGGCGTAACGCGGCAGAATCCGGCCCTGCTACTGACCAGCTCCACGGGAACTGCACGCCGCAGCCAGGGCATCAAACCGGATCTCGCGGCCAGGCTCTCTGACCTGCCCCAGCAGGTCCGCCCCCCAGTTTGGGCTGGACAGCCTTGCCTGCCTACAGGAGGCATCTCGCTGGGCTGTACGAACCAGCCCCGCGAGACACCATACGGCCAAAATACCCACAGCCAGCGTCCTTGGACGAGCTCCTCTCCTCTCCTCTGCACCCGGCACAGCAGAGGTCCGCTCGCTGCTGGCCAGGAGCCGTGCCCATGGGTCAGTTCCCATGACATCCTACAATTTCAATCTCAGGGCCGTTTTCCGGGTCTTGCCTTCCCTCCGCACAAACAAGCCACATCAGCTCTGGATCACACGTCTGGTATCTGTGCCTTAAATACGCCAGCAGCCAGCGCTGGGAAGACGCAAACGGAATGCAAATACTCGGCGAATCCCTCCGGGGGCCTCACTCACCCACATACAAGGCTCCGAATAAAATGCAATAACTAAAGCCAATAAAACTCCCTGTTTCTGAGCAGCAAAGATCAGTAGGGGGTTGTTTTTAGTTAGGGCCCCTGGCAATGTAAGAAAATAAGATGCTTTATTTCATCACATCAGAGTCGAGAGGGGAAGGAAAAGGTCTACAGTAAAAATGAAGGACGGTAGCAGCGTTCTTCAGGCTTGTTCCCGTGTTTATTTTAAGGATATTTGCTTCAGACTGGACACAGCTAAATCTGTGCAGCTTCAGTCACTGCACATATGCTAATGAAAAAGAACAATTCATAAATAAATAAATCCAGGGTATGACAGCACAAGGCAGCACTGGTTTCCAGTACTTGTTCCAATAAACCAAGCGTTAGCTCACTGCAGCCTGCCCTATTGCAGGGCAGCTCCTACAGGCCTTCCAAAATCACAGCCGGGGCTGAAGCTCCTGGGGCTGTTCCTCCGCCCCAGTCCCCCACCGGACAGGCGGTGCCTGCCTGCCTGCCGGGGACCGGAGGGCAGGCGCAGTCCTGGGCACCGCCTCGCGGCCGAAACACCACGGCAAGTATTTCCAGTGCTGCAGCCTCCCATCTGTGCAGGCCGCCCGCGCCATCCTGCAGCGCCTCTCCTCGCACCCTCCTCTGAACCTCCTTCTCCTGGCACCGGGCAGCAGCTGGCCGAGCGTCACCCTCCGTCCCCGCGCACGTCCTCCCCGCGCAGGGCGGCCTGCGGCGCCAGCCCAACACCACCCACGTGCCGCGGTTTGTTCCATGCGCCTCACCAACCCTCAAAAATCGCTGCCCTGATTTATCTGTAGTGAAGCCTAAAAAGATTTCCTCTTCCCGCCGTGCCTTCATCCGGTGACTTCCAGACCCGGCTTCCCCTGCGCCGGGCGTGCGCGTTCCCCCCTCCCTTCTCAAACAACAAACAAACATCTTTTTCTGGGGTAGGAAACGTATTCCAACCCCCGCCTTGCCCCTCGCTTACTAGCGACTCACACGCCGTCTCACGGCAGGACAGCTTTGTACCCCAAACCTCTGGCGAGGAAGATGGACGCTAGGGGGTAAGAGCTCTGGGGGCGGCTGCGCGCCGCGCCGGTCCCCGCGGCCGGCTCCCCCCGCGTCAGGCGGCACCGCGCTGCCGGGCGCCAGAACCGCCGAGGCTCCCTCGCGGCCGCCCCGGGCCTGGCCCAAATTCAGAAAGGCTCACTGAAAAGTGAAGCTCACCTAGTACAAAACCAACCCCTGGCCAAGAAAGCAGTCCTTCACTGCGGATGTCAGTAGGGCTGAGAAGGCCGATTAATTGCTAAGCTCAAACGCACACACACAAAAAACAGGAAGAAAAAGGGACAAAGCAGGAGCAGAGACGACAGCCGATTCGGTTACACATTCAATCAACAACCCTGGCACTCCTTGCCTCCAGCAGTTTTCTACAGCGCAACAGTCATCCTCAAGCCTGGAGCAGCCCTCGAGAGCCGGAGGAGAACTGCACGCGCCGAGCGGCCTGCCGCCCCGCTCTGCGCTGCCGGCTGCGCTCGCCCCAGGCACCTCGTCCTGCCCATCAGACAGCGGATGAAACCCTGTCAGCGCTGCACGGCGGGCAGCGCCAAGGAACCGCACCGTCCCCCGCTGCCCGTCTCTCGGGCCCGGACGGATTAAAGGCAGCAGCACGCGCGTGCTCAGCTGCTCGGCAGCACCTCCTCTCTGCAGCAGCTGAGGTCGGGGACGGAAAGGAGGAACCTGCTGCGGCGTGCGCGAAGGAGCCCAGGCGAGAGCAGGAGCACCTCCTAGGCACAAGAAGCCTTTCTAGAGAAATAAGAACCAAGCAACACAAGTTTTGCAAGATGTATAACATCCAGCCCTTCCAGATCCGGGAAGCGCTTTAAAACTCGCCAACCCGGGGAACGTTCCCCAGCCGCTGCCTCGCAGGGACACGGTCACCGCCGGACACACGAGGGCTATAACAGAGTCGTGGGCGTTGACGAGATCCGCGGCCCTGCTCCGATAACGTACTCCCCTTTTGTGCTGGAGTTCATTGCTCCTAATATCGTAACTGACTGACGGGCAGATTGACTTTGAAATAGCGTCCTCCACATCACAAGCCTGATTAATAGGATTGACAACTTTAAGAGGATTGAAGTGATAAAGTAATAAGATTACTGCTTATTTCAAAGACGAGTCCAGAGTCCAGTAGGGCCCTTTATGCAGAGGTGAAAAGACATTATCAAGAGTTGACAGGGCTGTAGATTACAGGCGGATGAGTGTCAGGAAACACACGTATGCCAGTGTTTTAGTGACAAGGAACTTGTAGGTGCTGAGGTCCACAAGGAGAGCACAGCGGGGCACGTGCCCGGGGTCCTCGACAGAAGCTGCGAAGGCCGGGGATCCCAACTGCTTGTCCTTGGCTTTTAACCACCACACAGCTCCTCTCACAACAGACGTTTTTCTGCTGGGAAACACCAGTGACATCGTCTCCTTTGAGCATAGGGAACTCATCCTCTGACCACTTCTGGCTTTTTCTGAATCTCCTTGGGAAAAGGAGGTGAAGTGGCAACGAGAGGGTTAATGCAAGGGCTCTCCAGCAATGACCTTGCTTAAGGCAATAAGAAAACCTAATTGACAAATGTAACATTAATACACTGAACGACCACTAAACACGCAGGAGCCTCCAGAGCGGAACGCTACGAAGACAATCCCGTCGAGCAGGCAGCGCTGCCCCGCGAATACAAAGCCCCGAGCACAGGGGAACGGTTAGCACGCACGTGGCTTTGAAACGCCTGCTCTTGTAACACACGACACCTGGGAAAGGAAGAACGCTTGTCGCTGAAGCTGCCACTCACCAGCCTTTTCTTTCCTCCCAACCAACATAACTATTATCTTGGGGAGGGGAGGGGAGGGGGAGAGGAGACTTTTTGTGCTCATAAAACTGATTAGAAACATAATTAGCTCAACTATAGCTGCTATAAAATATCACCAGAGAGATAAAAGTCTTCGTGGGGGAAATGATATGGCTGCTGCCAGGCCTGTACATGGCTGAATGCGCGCAGCTTCCTTGCCATTTTGCGTTCACGGTCTTTCCGGTACAGATAAGCAAGGGATGCTTTCCAAAGCAAACCGAGTCTAAGTGATGCCGTGCCTTCCCAACCTGCACTCCTGCCCTCAGCCTCCGTCCTCTAAGCCTCCTGGGCTACTGCACTGGTTTCCAGGACTACGCTCTGTGTTGATCAGTCACTTGCTGGCACCCTCCACAGTGTGTCCAGGTCCTGCACTCTTCCTACCAGATCTAAACTAGCACTGCTAACAGCGCTCTGACCAAAGCGCCCACCTGGCCGAGGGCAGGGGAGAGCAGCCCCACGCCACAAGGTCTTCTCCAGCAGCCGCTGAGGAAGAGAAAGCAGGGAGCTTCCAGCAGGCTCGCGCAGGGGTGAAGTAAATGCATCTGCTTAGGAGAAACAAATCCTTGCAGCATAAACAAATAGGGACACATGTTTATCCCTCCTTCCATTCACAACACCATAAATATTTATGTCAAGTAAGCAGCTGGTTAGTTAGAGCTTTGTCTGACGCTGGTTTTGATCTACCAACCATTTGGACAAGAAAGTTTTTATATACTTATGGTCATCAGTTGAGCTCCAAAAGTTGTAAGATAGCCCAGAAACAAAACTAGACAGGGGAAATACTCTAAAAGCATCAAAAGTCACCACCAGTCTAGCTTTGGGAAGCACACAGCCTGCATCTCCATAACCACATCACACAGGCCACATCAAGCCATAGTAAGGGTAGGGGAAGGCATTCCCAGGAACACCAAGCATGGTAGTAAGTATTTTTAATCGTGACTTTATGCCTTTAGTCTGTGGATTGCAAAACCCATCACAACGGCTACGCACCCCTCCACACCCTTAGAGGTAACGTTTCATCGGGGATCTTGATGGGAACACGAAAGCCCGTATCAAACCAACGTCAGGCACTGGGGGCCTGAGCCTCTATGCTTAACCACAAAACTATGTTCCCTCCTCTCAGCGCAGCAGTGCCTGTTTCAGGCTCTGCTTTCCATAAATAGAAACAGCAAACAACTGCTCGCGCTCGGAGAGCTGCTTTAGTTCTGGACGTCTGACAGGCTTTCCAGTGGGCTGGGGCAGCTCCCTAAACCCGCCTTCCCCTTCAACTTCATCAGAAGGCTTTTTCCCTTTCTCTCTGCCTTGGCGACTGGCCAGGGGTTTCCAGGCGTGTCCTCCCTCCCCACGCACACCGCAGGGCTACGCTGGCTCTGCCGAGCAAGGCCCAGGCGCTTCCCGGGGGGCTGCTGCGGTGTCGCCGCACACCTCCTCCACCCAGGCGCTCCAGCACCCCCGCAGTAAGCACCGACCCGCGCTGGGACTCGGTCCTCGGCCCTTCCCAGCCGAGAAGCGCCAGCATTCGAACGAAGGAGAAGACCCCTTCGTAGTCCCAGCCTGGGCCACGAGAGCCATTGCTTTAAATCACCGACATTTCCATTACAGTTTGGCCTGATTTATCACTAATTGCTCCCTCCTGCCTCTTCTACCCAACCAAACGGAGAACAGTACAGCTCACACTTCTGGTGTTACTGCTCAACTCTTTCTTTTCGGGACCCCTTTCTGAGCCACTATCTCTTGTAGCGCAAGTTCAGATTTTGCCTCTGATCCCAAAGCGAAAAGCCCACTGGCCACGGCTCTCCTGGGCTGCTCGGTCAAACACTTCACGCGGACACTGTCCAAAGAGAAAGCACCGCTGCCCCCGCCGGGCCATGCCCCGCGGCCCCCGGCCCCCGGCTCTCCCCGGCAAGGCCCTGCGTTACAACAGCAAAGCGAATGGATTCTGCAGCCCCTCCCAACGTCGCAGCTGGCCACGCTTCTCCTCTTACCCCAGGGTCACGTTCACCTTCTCTCTGGCTCAGCACAGTGCTTGAACTGAACTCATCCATCGGCCTATGTTGTGTGACACCAGCTCACCAGGAGTAGCTCTTACATTAGCTCTTTTCCTTGGTGTTTCCTCTGCACAACATCAACTCACTTAATCATACGCTGCATCCTATGTTTGCGGCACTGGCATAAATCTGCCTCGTCTTAGCCGCAGATAGCGGTGGCCATGTCCATATCACGTGGCCAGCTCAGGGCTGACCAGCAGGCCCAAACGTCTACCCATTGCTCGCACACTGGCTCTAGCTGGATGCAAACCCACTGGCCCTGGCAGGGCACTTGGATGCAGGGAAGGCCTTCTCCTGCCTGCAGGCAGCATGGACTCAGTTGCCTCAAGGCTGAACTCCAGCACAGCTCACCCACACCCTCTAATCTGTACGCTGACGAACCTGCAAATCAGCCAAGTCCCCACCAATACTCAGTGCTTCCCTGCTCCAAACTGGCCAACCAAGACTGAGCTCCCCTTACCTGTACAGGGCTTCAGCACCAGGACAACCTGTGTCGCTGCCCAGTGTCGCCCTGAGATCCAAGATGCTCAAGAGGGCTTCTGCTACTTATCCTGCCAAAGGTGAGAGCTCCTCACCACACGTGTAGGTAGAGCAGGACCCCCGCGGACCTCCCTGCCTCTGCGGCGAGTGCTGCTCCTGGCAGCGGCCAGGGCAGGCAAGATGCTGTCAGATGCTGCACAGGAAGAGAGCAAGTGAGGCTGCACCTGAGTCAGGGATGGAGCTGGAAACAATCAAAAAGGCCTGAGCTGGGGGAAAGTGAGAACAGAGAAGCAGTGATGGGCACTGCCCGGCCAGGCTGGGCAGCATTCATCCCCCTGGCTGCCCACAGCGGCCGTACATGCTCCTTCTCTCCGGGCAGGACAGAGCGAGGCAGGGCCTCTGGATTTCACAAGCTCCAGACAACACCTGGCTGGTGGGAGACATCTAATTATTGCAAAGGGCAGAGCGCAACGTCCGCTCAAGGAGAATAGCCCTCGTGCAGCCCGTGAGGCTGCGCAGGGGCGCACGCCCCCAAGGGAGGCCTGGCTGCGGCGGCAGCCGCTCTGGACCACCCGCAGGGAGTGGGGTCACCGCCATGTTGTGCCTCTTCCGTACACGAGATTTGCAGCGTGGCCCTGGATGGACACATGTACCCAATCGTTCATGCTTCGTTAAGGGGTTACACCATATTTACAGCAAATCAGTACAAGAAAACAGAGCCTGAAACAGTGCAAGAGCAATTAGCTGCTAACGAGTCTTCACAGATAATCTACCGGACACTTGATTCTCACTCCAACTGTAATTGCTAGTTTAGCGTCAGCTATAGCAGCCAAGAACCACAAAAACCCCTTTATCAGCAAAATGAATTAACGGCTGTTGATTGCCATGTTTGCACTCTTCAACGAGGAGAGGGCAAAGGAAAGACAAGAGGACTCTGGGGAGGTCGCTGGGAAGGCTCCTGGTAAGGCCTAAGCACGCGAAACCCACCTCCCCAGCCAGGAAAGCTTCGGAGGGTCACAAGAGGACAGAGGCCTCGGCAGAGGGTGCACACCGCCCTCACTGGGCTCCTGCACACACCAGCACCACGGGAACAGCGTATTAACTACCGCCAGACTGAACTGAAGTCCTCCTCCAAAGCCAGCCGCCTGGGACCCAGCCCCACTCTCAGCCTCAAGCCTCACCCAGCACCATGCTGGCTTCCTTGGCACCATCCCTGCCCTCTGTGCTCTCAAACACACTCTTTCTGGAAGAAACCCACCGGAAGAAGAGCTCTTTCTCTTCTTCCTGTGCTTGGAAGCCTGTTTCAAAAGCCACCGTGCCCTAGGCAAGGCCACAGGGTATACACCTGCCTGTCTAGTGCCACCTCTGTACCAGCAGGCCTGTCTGGTGCTGGGTACATCTGGGCTGAAGGAATGGTGTCCTCAACATCAAAATTAGGTGTAGTTCAGTCAGACCTGCACGCACGTACATGTCTACACGTACACAAACACGCACACAGCTACATTATGTATAAACAAAAGAAAAATGAATCAAACCGTTTCCCCAGCAGAGCGGTAAGGAAGAAAAAGAAAGAGACTGTTACTGTTGTTTCTGTTTTTAAACTCTAGGACCCTGCTGGCAGGCCCTGTTGACAGGGGCCAGACAGGTTATACCCAGGGAGAGAGAGAGAGCGCAGATAACATGGTAATCAGACTTTTCTAAATTTGAGTTATCTTTTTCCTGCCCCAGATTTTGGCAGAACGGTGGTCTCCATCTCTGCGTGTTGTGGGGACATGCTCAGGACCTCAGGGGCCTCCTTCTTCCACTGGAAACAGATACGAGAGTTGCGCGAAACCCACAAAGTGGTAAAGTAAGAGCATTTGCTGCTGGCGTGTTCAGAGACATCATGTTGCTAAATAGCGATGAGGTTGCAATAATAGGAAGAGGAGAGCGCTCGCGTGCGGCTGCGAGCAGGGCAGAGCCGTCGCCCGTGCGGCAGGGCACAGCGCTGGGGAGCAGCCCCAGGCACCGGCCGCACAGCCCGGAGGGGCTCGGGAACAGCAGTTCGCCCTTCTGCCAGTTCTGTTCTCTTCCACCTCTGCAGCGGGAGCTGTCACCAGGCCTCCTTCAGTCTGCGTCAATACTGGGGGGCAAGTGCAGATGCCAGTGCCAGGGACAACCTCACGCCAACTCCTGAGGACCAGGGGGCTCAGCACAGAGCGAGCGTGGACTTGTCCTGCCCAGTCCCACTCCTCTGAGCAGGCCACGGGGGTCAGTCAGAGGGGACCGTAGAGAAGAGGGACTGCAGCACTCGGCCCAAGCTCTGCAAGAACCAGCATCGGCTGGGCAGCACTCCCGCCACCCAGCTCCCACGCAGCCCGACAAGAGCCCGCGCTCTGTCTTCGTGCTTCTGGGGAGGATGGGAGCGGTGTGCTGGGCTCACCATGCCCCTCCAGCCTCCCGGGGCAAACCGGGCATGAGCTTGCCGTTCTCCTGGGGCTGTGTCTTCTTGCCGTGTCTCACTGCTCAGGCATGGGAGAGCTGTTCTGGGTGGTGCCGGGGTGCACCCTTGTCACACGAGCAGGGGTGAGTGGGTGTTACCCTCTCTCATTCACTGCTCTTTCTACCCTATTGCTGATTTTTCTTTCTCTGCTTGTCCAACTCTTCTACAGAAGGATGTATCACCCTGTTCCCATGCTCCAATAATTCCAGTTGCTCTGACACTCTCTAAACTCTGTGCCAATGCTGATGGCAGATGACAGGCAGGGAAAGCAGAAGCTTCATTTTAGGGGGAAATTTATCAAGTCTGTTTACTGTTTGCTGCGTCCCCTGTGTAGAGCCTCTGGGATCTCAGCACTGATGCAGACACATGTCTGGAAACATGCTTACTGCCTCCTGAGCCTCTCCAGCACTGGCGAGAAGAGGGAAAAGGCAGGAGCAGTGACAAGGGCTCTCAGACACACATGCACCTGATTCACAGTGACCGAGATCAGGGCGACACTTAAAGCCTTTTGCACTGGAACCGTGTTAGTCATAGATAGGATTTTTTATTCCAGCAAGAGCTCCGGCACTAGTGCAGTCACAGATGCAGCAAAGGGCAGGGAAGCTTACCGTGCGCAGGGAGGAGCATCACCAGCAGAAGGCAGGGCTGTGCCAGCAAACCATTGCACGCGCTGACGACTGTGCTAAAGCCACTGGCACAACAAGCGAGAAAGGGCCGACCTAAGATGTTCTCTGTTATATAAGCACAACAGTATTATTTCACACGCAGCGACCTGTGAGCCGCTTCTGTTCCCACTGAAAGCAACAAAGCCACAGGGACGAGGACCGCGGGCCTTCCCTGCACTCCTGAGGGCGCGACACTCCTTCCTGGGATCAGAACTGCTTTAACTGAGCTATTTTCACCACCTCTGGGATAGCAGGCCCATGGCCTTGCAATCCGCTCATTGAGCTTCTCCTGCCTTGAACCAGATAAGGAGGCCGAGTCACTCCTCCGTATGACAGATGGTAGTTACATCTAATCCATGAATCCGGCCATGACTGCAGGCAGGAGTGGCAGCTGCAAAGACAAAGGAAAGCCTTGCAATTCCCCATCTCAGGTGGGAAGCTTACCTCTCCTCAGCACTGCAAAAGCTTTGGAGATCTTGCTCCTCCCCCAGCTCCTGATTGCAGAGCTCAGGGAAACATTAAGAGAGAGAAAAACTATGATGTTCTAACTCCTTCAGTTCTGACACTGGCACTGTGGCTAACAGTGCCCATCAGAGCTGTGCTCATGTCAGCTGGGGACGTGCAGCAAGGAGGAGCTTTGCTCTGGGGCAAGTGGGTTCACACTGCTCTGTCGCCTCCGGGGTCAGCTAAGAGCGCGGGCTTGCCTGTGACCTCCAGTGAACGGCTTTACCAGCTCTGCCCATCCTGCCCTCATTCGCACCAAGCACAACCAGAAGTAAAGCCCAGGCCCTCTGCCTCTTCCTGGCTTGCTTTTCTTCCCAGACCTGGCAGAGGATTCCCAGTCATGAAGGAAGTTCAGAGCGGCCCAAAAGACTCAACTTTTAGCACTTGCGAGTCAGCCTGTATCAATTCCTCAGCCCCAGCACAGCCTGGGAGCATCCCACAAGCTCTGGGCTTTCCTGCGCTGCTGTCCCCACCATATCTCCCCTCCCAAAAGGCACAGGACAGATCCCAAAGACTCGGAGCTAATTCGGAGACACACTTGCTTGAAGGCAGACTTTGCCCTGAAATTCCCAAGGCAGTGTCTACTTCACTGTGGCTCCTACAGTCCTGGGATGCACAATGCAGTGATGCAGCGCCAGGAAGGCACGGAGTGGGCAACGTTACAGGTTCTGATGTGAACACACAGCACATACAGCCTTGCTTAGCTCAAACCAATGCTGCTGACGTTTCATCCCTGAAAACAGCCCTCTTGTATATTTTTAGATTTGTGCCTGAAATAAGTCTGGCCCCTTAGCCTCCAAAAGCAGAGAAAAATACTTATGTTGGTAGCTTCTTGGTCCCACCAACCTCTTTCCTAATTAAGCAATTTGCAATGCATATGCTACCAACTTGTTCGTAGTAAAAAGGAAAATTACAGTATATTAATGATGGGAAGGCCTGAAGCCAAACGAAAGCCATACCGATGTGCCGATTTCCACCAGTCCAAAACGTTATGTACAGGAGCTTGCTTGTGATCACCTCTAATGGGAGCGTACGGATGACAAAGGGGTCTTACCTTGGCCTTGCCCGTACTCTGCAGGATGTGTACCAATGCAGATGCCATTTCCTCTTTGTTCTTCACACTCAGCGAGGGCTCCAGCACCGAGCACAGTACCATGTAATTGTTAGTGATGTACTCGGCAAACTCTTTGTACATCTCCATGGGAAGAATGCTCATGCTCTGGTAGCGCGACTTGATGCGGATCATAGGCCCTGCGGATTTGCCCTTACTGGGGTTGGGGCTGACCACAGGGTACCACTTCTCTACAAACTGCCGGCCCGTGACAGAGCCAACAGGGATGTTCACTTGTCCAATAAAGTTGGTCTTGTCTTTCTTTTTCTTCTTGTCAGTCTCTTTGTATAAGTGCACTGTAATGTTTTTGAGCGACGGGAGGTTATTAAATTCAAAGTGCTCCCCCCAAAAGACATTATCAGTTTTCAATTTACAGGTAGTTCGTGCATAAAGAACGTCATCCAGGCATAATTCACACAAGTATTTCTTCTTAGCTGGCAGGTCCTTGGCTTCAATAATCCACAACTTCAACATATTCTCTACCCTTCTGCTGTTGTCCTAGAAAAAAAAGACGCAAATAAAAAAGGTCAAGAGAAAAAAACAAAGCCATGAACAACAAAACTGGAGATATGAGTTAATTATTTCGGATGTGCTAAATGAGCAGAGGCTTAATTATATTTTATTTTAAGGAAATACTGGCTCTCAGGAATCTGCATAATAACACTACTTATGTTAATTTTCCAAATATCACCGTGCTCTCCATGTCTGCTGGTGCCAATTAATATAAGGAACAAGAAAGATAAATCCTCTCCAAATTTAAAATGTACCAGTTCCAACTCGCTGCCAAGAGGGCCTCAAAAGAAACAGGAAAGAGCCTTACCAATAATGAACGCCTTTTGCAAAACAAAAGCTACGTTACAGGTGTCATTGCCCTCCCCCTCTTTTTTTGGTATTGCTGCTTTACAGCAGCACTGGAGTACACTTTCCTTACTGCAACAGAGCAACAATAAAGGGATCCTAACGTACACCTAGGGATTGCCTCATCCAAGGCTGGAATATAACCACCTCTGGCATGGAAAGAAGCATTTGCAAAACCTCACAAGATTTTAGGACTGAAGAGCAGAGTATCCAACTAAAATATCAAGAGGAATTATGGGAGACAGAGTGAGTCACACAGGAGAATGATTAAAATTCAGAAATAGAAATTTGGCTTTGATACTGTTTTAACAACAATGCAGTGAAGGATACTGTGGATCTTTAACGACTCCCCAGCGATGATGACCTCATCCTGGAAGAACACCCAGGGGCATTTGCTGCGGGAGCGACTTAAAAGACAAAGCACTCGCAGCCGAATCACTCCTACGGACTCTGCAGTAACCTGTTTTGTTTGGAAGTCCGTAGCTGAAATAGCAACCAGGGTTTATTCTATCTGCTTCGCTTGGGAGTCTGGACAGGAACGTTTTTGCTGGAAGTCCACAATGGGGTACTGTAGGTTCAGGAAGTACACACAGGAAATTTTACAAGAACAGTAAATTCCTGACAGAAATATCAAGTCAGACACTGAGAGTTTATTGTCTAAGAAGTCAAACAAAGACGGAAAGTTAGCCATCAGCTAAGAGCACGTTTCAAGATAAGGGCCTATTTCCAAATGAATTTTCCCTGAACATGGCATCTCAAAGCCATACTGATATGCCCATCCCTCCTCCCCCCCAGTCCAAGAAGGCTAATAGTAAATAAAAAGGCCTGATCACCCAAGCCTTACAAAGCTCTTTCAGATCACTACTACTACGGGGCTGCTGTACTCTTGATGCAAAGCACTGGATCCAGCAGCTGAGTTCCACATGCAGAAACACATTCCCAGAGGCAGAAGTCCACCTCTCCAGTCTGTTGTTCTCTTTCTGATATGAAAGGAAATCTACTATACCAACATTTGGCACTGAACTAGGAACAACAAACTCGGACACAGAGGGCTCCTTTAGCAACTTGCCAGGTCTGGATCTAACCTGTGGGCACAGTTATGTACCTCTGATGCCAGGAATGAATTCACAGGATCCCATCATTTGCATTTTCCCCTGATCAGCAGAAAATGACTTGTTGATTGAGCTCATCAGCTGTGAAATCCGGCAGCTGATTAGCCCTGATCAATCTTTGCTAGCTAACTCCAAGGCAGAGAGGAAGAAGCAGCTGCAGGCTTTATTTTAGGATGCACTTAGCCTTAGCGGACCATGAAAACATATACTGGGCGTCCCTGCGTTCCAGTGAAGAGAGGAATTTGTCTCTGTAGATCCCAGAGGGTGTGATTTTGCCGACTCAACTGGCTAAAGAAGCGGAAAGCTACATTCCAAAAACCAGATTCCACTGCAGTCTCGGAGAACTCACTGTGACATTGCATCTGAGTTTCTCCAACTCTGAAACAGACACTGCAAGTACCACCAGAGTCAGGAAAGGTATTACGTGAACTCTTTTTGACTATTCAGTCTTGTACCTTTGCTGGCAGTTACCAGCCATCTGTTCCAAAGCTTTTGGGAAGCGGAAAATCCTACGTAAGTGGCAAATATCATTAGTAACAGAGCAAGACTGAAGATTCTTGAGGTCTGATCATTTCTCAGCAACAGCTGAAAGCAGCACGTGCTGCAAAAATAGAGGAAGAAATAATTAGCACTTTCCTGTAAATCTAATTCTGGAAGAAAGCAATATGGAAAAAAGCTGACCCACAAATACACTTACTCACTAAAATGACAATATGTCCCCCGCTGCTACTATGCACTGGGCTTTAAAATGTAATAAGGAGGAACTGAACTATAACAGAGGCAATTCCTCAAAGCCACTACCTTATTTGGGTGCACGGCACGCCGCAAGTTTTCCATCCATTTATCTCGCTCCGCTGCAGAACGACATGAGAAGCACTTACTTCCTGATGAAGTCGTCACCTACAAGGAAAGGAACAGGATTATATCTTGACCAGCACACTGCAGACTGTGTTTTGGAAAGTCGGGGAGAGTAGGAAAAGGCCCTGGTAGATTCCCCCTCCAACCCCCAAGCAAATAGCTTTACCCAAGCATGAAGCAACACCACCTAAGGCTAGTGGAAAAAGAGAGCATCTCTGCATGTCGCAGAATTAATCACGGAAGCAAATCCCCTCTTCCCTTCTTCCACACCAGAAGACACTAGATATTGGGCCCCGTGCATGGGATGCTTTAAAGCACAAGGTCCACAACAGAGAGTGCAAATCCTTAGGTGAACTAACGATAAACTGTAACCACTTGGCATTCCTCTAGATTCAGCACAAAGACTGTGACCGTAACAGCCTATCCCTTGTCTTGAGTAGAACATCAGCCCCTGGTTAACCTTGCTTCCCACCTTCCCCTTTCCTATCCTGTTGCTTCTGAAGACCACACTGGGAAGAACATGGGGAAGGGTATGCAACACGCTCCTGGCAGCAGTAAAAGTGGCAACTCACAGCTCAGCTGGTGGCATTACCGAGCTCACAGCACCCGTTCCGCAGCCACGGATAACCAAGCTGGGATTCCTGAACCTGGAGATGGCAGGTAGAAATGCTGCTGCGTCCTACTCTCACCTCTCATACTTCAGCACCACTCCAAGGAATCTTTCTGTAGCATTTACGTGACCCCAGCTCTGGGGGACTCCATCTCAGCAGCCACTGCCAGGCAGGCACAGGGTGAGCAGCATCTCCCAGGACTCAGCAGAAGTCAGCAGCCACCAAACATTTCCTCCTATCCATCACAACAAACTTCCTTGGTGTCAGTTACTGAGCCAAGGTCTAAAAAACCAACAATGCTCCAAGGTCCTGTCCAGCCATGACTCTAAATTAGAAGAGGTCTCTCATGTACACATATTCCTCAAGCACCTATCTCCCTCCCTCAGGCCTTGCTGGCAAGCTGATGGACCATGACTGCGGTATTATGAATTCTGTGCTACTCATAAAAGCCTCCTTCAGCTGCTCTGACCTTCCTGGTATTCACTGCACCTGGCAACGTCCAGTAATATTCTTTATGTACCTCACTGCTTGTGGGCCAAATGGACCTGGCTGGTACTTTAACTAACTCCTCTCCGAGTTTCCTTTTCTCCAGTTCCAAGCTGCAGGAGTACTGGTGTGCTCTTTATCATCTCCCAGCGTTTGTTTTTACACACTGGGCCATCTGCTTCTGGGAG
Source organism: Struthio camelus (assembly GCF_040807025.1). Taxonomy (NCBI): domain Eukaryota; kingdom Metazoa; phylum Chordata; class Aves; order Struthioniformes; family Struthionidae; genus Struthio; species Struthio camelus. The sequence goes on from NC_090961.1 coordinate 2,648,882, forward strand.
ACACAATCTCCTTTAATTTCATACATCTCCCAGAACCTTAACATGTTCTTAAAGCGGAGCTGGCACTCACTAAGATTTGTCATTAGTCAAACTCAAAGATGAATTGAACACATCCCTTCCTTTGAACACAGGCATTTTCTAACCAGGGCAAAATCCTGTCTATATCCTATCCTGTCTTTACACAGCCAATTCAAGAAATTTTCCAACCCTTGATATTCCAGGTCTCTCCTTCAGGCTCAATGCAAACAGTAGAGTATGCTTTCACACTCTAACCTGTAAAACTAAAAATTCTTCTGGGCACAAGTTATCTTCTATTCCTAAGAAGAGAAGACTCCATATTGACAGACACAGTTTTATAATTTTTTCAGCATCTTTTCACGCTTCAGTGTATTTCTAGCTTCTTCAAAGTTTTCCCATCACAAATCTGGTCTGCTTCATCTCCTATTTGCTACTGTCAAGCTATATCCCTAAGCCCTCACAAACGAACTTCTGGTAGCACAAGAGATGTATCACTTGCAAGACTGATTGTCCCCATCGTGTGTGATCCCTATGCCTTGCTCTGCCAGAGGCTATGGCACTTCTGCACCTTGATCCTTTTCTCAGCAGAGTGTCTGCAACAGCATTCAAGATGAGCACAGCCATACACCTGAATGGTAACGGCACCTAAAGATGGACAATGCATAGCTGCATTACTTTAACACGGTGCTGTAATGTTTAACACTGAGTTACAAATACAAAGATCACAGGTGTACCAATTAGCAACAGTTTTTAAGAACCGAACTTACAGCGAAGTGACATGAAAGATACACAGCAAACAAGCATCACTCCAGATTGCTCAGTAATTGCTAAATCAACATGATTTCTTCAACATTGCTCAGACAAGAACCTAAAAATTTAGAACTTGAGCCTTGTCCTATTTGGCCCATCTGATTTAATTGTGGAAGACTCAAAAACATCTACGCTCAAGTCTAAAGTGCAGAAGTCCTGAACTCTACTGATATAGCCACCCTACACTACAGCAGTTACGGCTGAGCTTCTGTACCTCCGAGTGGGAAAAAAACTCCCACTGAAATTCAAATTAAGGTCCATAAAATTAAGTTCCAAGTGACTGCTTAGAAATCAGTTAATAAATGTGGAACAGGTCACACAGACCTTTCAGTGAGCTATGCCATGAGTCTCTTTCCTCAAAGGACATTTTTCTTCTCTTTTGTTTTGATAGGAGTTTGGTATACAAATGCATTTGAATGTTGCTCTCCAGTTAGAGAATTAGGGAGGAAACTCAGAAACCCTGCTACAGAAGGGAATCACAACTTTTTTGTTTGCTGTTGAAAGAAGTTCTCTTAAAGGGAAGTTGTTCTTTGTGGCACATATTGACCCTACTGATCTCAATAGGATTCATATCCAAATAAATAAGAATGAGATTTAGTCATCCTTCTATTAGATCTGTTAATTAAATGTCACTTCTTTTACCAGCTATCTGTTCAGTTGAATATCTAAGATTCTTTATTGCTATATATATATAAGTAAATACATTGGCATTAACCTATCATGGTAAAATTTGTGATTCCACTTCAAATCAATTAAACCCATTAACTAGTTATTCAAAACCTAAAAAAATTGTAACTGCCATACTTAGGTGAGAGAAGAGGAAATTCCTCATGTGTCAGATTGGAAGCTCTCTTGATCTGATGGGAATTGAGGGTCATGTCTACCATGTGTGTTGAAAAAGGTGATTTCCTCATATCTGTAATAGTATCTTGGCTTTGACCTCTGACCTAAACACCATATGTATTAAGGATCTTCGTGAGATATTAATTATCTCAATAAAGAGAGCATTCTGGTCTCATCAAGCTTTTGGATATGCCAAGATATTGTTAATGTACAGGATAAACTCAATTAATAAAACTTGTTAATTTCTAAAATATTACTTATTCATCCTCAGATGGGTGATTCCTGCAATCAGACAAAGTTTGCCACTTTTAAAAAATTTCTTAGAAGTAGCATGGGCTGCTCAAACTACCTTTCAAGGAACCTCAGTGGTGTAACAACAAAAGGTGGTACCTTAGTTAATGAAGCTGTTTCACTCAAAGTCTTCAAAAGATTTTATGAGCAAAAATTAAGTCTCAAGCTGATAAATGTTACCACATCCAAGCTGCAGAACAGCAAATCAGAGCAGGGAGACAGTGCTTGGGCCAGCCCCGCAGACCCTGTGACGGACGGCCAGCCAGGGAGCCTGCAGGGCTGTGCAAGCAACGGCAGATGTTTACACAGCTGGACTAAGCCTGTCCCCTAAATTCTCCCTTGCTCAGGCAAGGCCAGGATGAGCCTACAAGGTCTGAGCTGTTTTTTCTGTGTCCTGTTCCACTTTCTCCCAGCTGTGTCCTGTGATGGCCTAGACGTGAGCTGTGCAACAAGGCAAGACTTTGGTCTGCCAAGACAGTGACAACAGAATCCTTCAATCCTCATCCCCGGTCCCGGCCCTAGTCATTAGGACCTCACAAACAGCGGAGCCAGGACCAGGCTCTAGGAGTCTGGACTCCCGGTCTCTTTTTACTAGACTAAGCTGCCTATTGCATATTTAGCATATGCAGCACGTGCACTAGATAATTGTGCTGACTGGGAGGTCTTTCTTAGAAGGAGAAAAAAGATTATAGTAAATAATTTTTTTGAAAATATCAATGAAGAAAACGAATAAATACTGATTGCCAAGTACTCAGCAAGTCAGAAAAGGCAAGTTTCATAGAACTAAATAAGCAGAAAAAGCCAAATGCAGCTTTTGAAAAAAGCAGTGCATTACCGCTGTCTGCGCAGCTGTGCCCTCCTTACCCCCCGCAGAGCCCCGCGCAGGGGGAACAGAGCTCAGCCGCCGGCTACAGCACGCCTTCGCACAGGTCAGTCGTGCTAACGGGGAGAAACAATTGCACCGTACCCTCACAAAGCCAGCCGCCTCTGAACAAACCTCTTGTTTTTTTCCACTGCAGATGGCTCTGGCACCTCTTGCTTTCTGCTCGGTTTGGCTGTGCTGCCAGTTCTCTCGCCGACCCTCCCCTCTCCAGTGCAACTCCATCTGCAGCCATGTCAAATCCTGCCTTCTCGTTCTTTCAAACCACACGGCGGCGGCGGCGGCGGCGGCTGCTGCTGCTGCTGCTGCTTGGGGTTTGAAGGACCGTGCCATGCCGTACCTTGCACCGCATGTGCTGGGCAGGTTGGACTGCAGTCAGCTTCTGGAAAACCTGCTGCGTGCAGTTGCTACTGAGAGACCCCAAAGAAGAGCATGGCTGAACCATCCAGGCCAAGCGAGTGCAGGCATCCCAGAAGAGAACTAAGGGACACCAGCCAGCTGGTGAGGAAAGTAACTTCCTAGGCACTGTTTACTCCCTGACCACAACACTGCAAGGAGGAGATAATTAAGAACAGTGTAAGGCTGGCATTGCCCAACAACAGCAATGCCTCACTTCTCAACTTGAGAGAGCACATTTGGCTGCTCCTCAGTGATCTCTCCAGAGAACAGATCTACAACAGCTTCACAGGGACAGTGCAGCACTACCAACCCGCTGCACCTTCATAACGCACTATGCAGGCAATGTCTTGGTTCCTCTAGTCTCCAGGACTCTGGCAGGCCCTTCTCACTTGACAATTTTCTTGTCAAGGTTTGCTTCCCGGGACATCAGTTTGCATTTCTCACTCTTCAGTATTCTCACACATAGCAGTGTCATGGCTCTCCATCACCAGCTTGTTTTTCTCTCAATCTCCTGCAGACTAGACCAAAGCTTTCACAGCTCCAAGCCACAGCAATCACCACAGTTTTTTACTGCTCTTTGCTTCCACTAAAAAAGGGCAACAGTCTTTGCCAAGTCTGTCCTGTACTTTCAGATAAAGTAATACTGAAGGATTTAGGACCACAGGCCATAGAGGAGACCCTCAGGATATAGGGGTGATTTGAGATGTATCAGAGGCCCATCCTTGTAAATTAAAACATTCTCCAAAGCAAAATAACTAAAGGCAACATTCAGGTACTGAAGAGCAAAAGATGCACACACGGTTTTGATACTCAATTGGCACTACTGCCCGGCGCGTAGAACCACACGATGAAGTTCTCTGGGCCAACGCGTGTGAGAGCCCGGGGAGGTCAGCAACAACTAAAACTGCCCAGCCTGACCGCCAGCACAATCCGCTGCTCCGTCCTGGGCTCAAGACACGAGCTATGCTCATCTCTCCCGCCCTGTACTGCCCAAAGGCAATGCTAATCCTTTGCCTCTGTCAGTTATACAGAAATGCACAGTGGATTGTGGACACTGCCTACTACCCATTAGGGATTCAGAAAGATCTGCAAACTCATTTCACTTCTGACCTAAATCAGTATCTGTAAGCGGCTCTCCAGAGATAGAAGAGCAATGCATTAACACAATATGCCATTTAACTCTCACCTAATTCCTTCCCTCTGGAGCTTGCTGATGAGTAACCATCAGTTACAAATCAATGTCCCTTTCGTTTTCTGGCATTCTTCCTTTCCTCTACAGGATTTGCAGAACAGCAATTAACATGATCTTTTTTCTGTATGACTCTTTTTTTTATCCAGCTCACTTAAATTTTTCTTCGTCCTTACAAATGCATGACTTGTGTAATTCCCTCTCAGTCAACTTTGTGCAAATACTATTCACATCCCTTCCTCTGCTCTTGTGTGCTGAACAGAAGTGGTAAACAACTCTTATATTATGGATGTCACATCTATTTTCCATCTAGCTTCATTTTATCTTTCTTGAGTGGAATGTAATAGAGGCCATATAATTTACAAAACGGTTCTCCTCCTGACCTGCCGCACTCGCTCAATTCTACAGAGAACGAACAGCACTGGAAAATTTATACCTCTACCCACTTCAGAGTTTACGTTTGGAGCTATTTTTTTGTAAGAAGATTTCGGTCTCACCCGTTTCAATGTTAAGAAACGGGTCTTTTAATTCATTTCCTTCAAAATGCACTAATTTCAGTAATGAAAAAATCTTAATCTCTCCTGCCTGACTGTTCATTGACCCTGACAAGGTTGTCTCCATCTAGCACTGCCCCTCCCCAAAAGACGTCTGCATTCCCACCGTAACCCGCTTACAACGTGATCCGAGATCCAACCATGAACATACAGTTTATCTGCTCTTCTATCTCCAAGCATAAATAGGTTACCTGCTCTTCACAGAAACACAAATATCAACCACCTTACTACTGTAAGAAAACCATTTCCCAATCCTATCTGTATCTACCCGCTGCAATAAGCAATATTTTGTCTTCCATGATGAAGGATAAACAATTCCTAAGTGATGCTACATTGCATTATCTAACTGTACACTGTTTTTTGTGCCTCACTGCTTCCTGCTGGTAAAGATCTGATCACGTGCCAAAACAGGTGATATCCACGTAAAAGAAACTTAAAATATTCACAGACCTCTTATTTACCCAAACAAGTAAAGCCTTACTTTTCTAGACAAAGTCCTCAACTCCACTTCCATGGACAACAGTAGGATATCCTTATGACCACATATAACGTCTTTATACACACAGAATAGAGATTAGCACCTTCTCACATCTGTATGAACATAAACTACTAATTTATGCTCTACTAATACACGGTCTTTAGTAGTTCAGCACTTATGCCAGCAGCAAGTCTGGCTGCTACAATGGTTACAAGGCAAAAAGCTCAAAGATCTGATTTTATAGGTATGCTTCTCCTTGTAAAGTTGAAGTCATTTTCTCCCTATGAAACGGTCTCTTTGTGCAGCAATTCAGATCAGAAACATTTCAGAGCAGCGAGAGGCCAAGATGTGATCCTACACCTTGCTCCCCAATCAGCCATGTTACACGACAGGAACAGCCCCCCGGATAACCAGAAAGGACTCTTACCTCAAAGCAATAGTCCTGTCCCAGGATGCTACTGTGGACTGGCTTGATGACCACTTCTTCCTCCATACTGAGATCCAGAGCCTCGACAGCACTACTGGGACTGAGCAAAGACTCGTGGGAGCGCGATTCTTTCAGCCTCGGCATTAGATGGGATCTAGAGGAAGAATGTAACGGTATCAGTGGACAGCTTCCCTCCCAGAGAGCTGATTAACTCCATCTGTTAGCAACAACTGCAGAATATTCCTGGGAAATTTTTGCCATGAGATAACAGAGGGCCTGGAATAGCAGGGACTGCGATATAGTCCCTTTTATAATTTGGTGAACAGGTTATATTACAGGCTATATTTATAGCAGAAACGCTGTTTTTTTCCCCAAAACTCTGATGCAGTAAGGATTACATTAGAGGTTGATACGAGCATCCCTGCATAGCAGGACATGTCTTTAAATGGATGTAACACCTGCTGCATGAGACTTTTCAAACACCTTGGGAGTACGATCGTATCAGTTAGGCAAGCTGTCCCCAGTCCCAACTGACAGGCTCGTCAGGACCACACCAGGCTCTGAAGTGCCCACACGCCGGTGGTGCTGAGCACAGACTGCCAGCGTAGGATTGGGTTTGCACGTGAATGGGATCCCACAAGCATCAAATTTCATTCATGTTGCTTTTCAGTACCCAGTCCCAATCGACAGAAGAAAGTGACTGAAAATGAGGAGGAGAAATTAATGACACATCTTTCTAAAACTCAGGAACTTATGTTCGCTCCTTCTGCACCCAGAGCGTGACGAGAGAAAGGCTGGAACTCAGAGGGCAGACGTCACGAGCCCTGCGTGCTGCACACACCCTCTCCGCCACCACAACACACGTTTGTATCACGGATGTAGCCTGCGTGTGGATCAGCACCCGGTAACTGATGATCTGAGGGCTCTTGTGCTCCATCCAACGGTTACAGAGATGCCCAGGCCGGGGACAGTGTGGAAAATAGGCCATGATAGCCCTATTGACTGATCTAAATGCGCTGGAGTCCCACTGGCAGCACTTAGCAGCGGGGAGCCCACAGACAGCAAGCGCTACACCATTTTCAGAGACAGCCAATACAATCGACGGTGCTGCAACTCTTAAAGCAAAATCAGAGCGCTCGAGGGAAAAAAAAAATAGCTAGGTACTCCCAAGGAAAACACAACAAAACCGTAAAGTGGCCAAGGAAAAATAATTTGAGAGCAAAAGCAACAGCTGCTTTCTTTACAGTCTGTACAATGTAAAAGTTCCTCCTTGAGACAGTTCACTAAAGCTCTGATTCCACTAACACTGACCTCTGAAACCCCCGGCCAGTACTTTTGGGTCTTCTAGTGAGACCATGCGCCTGCCTGTCTACAAAGAGCGTATGCTGCCTGCTTCAAAGGAACGGGAGGACAAAAGGAAGGGAAGGTTGAGCTACTCTCAGCACAGTCTTCTATGAGCGACACAGTGATGCTCCCAATATATTCTGCCAGATTGCTTTGCCTGTGTGTATTGAGTTTTGCCATTCTCTAGAATAAAGCTAACCAAAGAGAAATGGAGAAACGTCAACAGTGCATGCAAAGTTTATAGTTTCGAGTCAATCGCGTGCCAAGCTGAATCCAGAAAAGAGCCCAAGTAGAGTCTAAGATAAACAGCACCGAAAGATAAGCAGGTGCTTCTCTAGCTTTGCCATTAAGATTTATGCCATCAATGGGCCCAGAGGCCATAACAGATCAGCCTGCAGCTGGGTACGCTAAACAGGCAGCCTGAAAAGCTGAAGGCCACGGCTTCACCGTAGCAGCACTACAGCGCAGCCCACGTGGGAGCCGCTGCCTAGGGCCGAACGACAGCACAGCCTCCAGGGGCTGCTCAGATGTCCCTGGGTGTACTGAGGTTGTCAGCCAGGACAAACTGTGGTCGTACATCTTAGCGTGTCTATGGAAAAAGGGACGAAGACACCACAGGCTTTTCTTATCGGACAACCAGCAGCCCTTCAGAAGTTAAAACCTTTAGGTTAACATAGACTTGTAGCGGACTAGAACCTGTGGCTTAGAAGCAAAAGGCTCCATATCCCATTAGCAATTCTCTACGCTGCCCGCTCAGCCCCTATCTCTATTGCGAATAAATTGATCTTTAGGAACTGAGCAGAGTCATTTCCAAGTACTTTGTAGCAATTTAACACTATTTTCAAAGAAAAGGGGCCCATATCCTTTTCCTCTAAAGGATACCGAAAATTAACTCTAATATAGGTAGATAGATCAAGTTACCCCTGGATGCTGAGTGCAGTATCGAGAAGTATCTAGCAGCTCAAGAACTGACAATATAGACTGTTCATCAATCCCTGATAAACTAGGAATTGAGGTATTTGTGGTAAATCTCATTTTTACAATTTATAAATGAAATTAGAAAAGGTAAGTAATCAAATCGGGGCTTACATTCTTGTGGAGGCATATACAAATACTGATAATCAAAATCCACAGCTCAGGCGCTACATACTATATAATGCACACACCTACCTATGTCATGCTGGCGTAAGAATTTTGGGTAAAATTAACACAAGGGCTTTTTTCAGTTAAAACGACTGCACCTGCCACGGGGAATGCAGATGTGCAACACGAAGACCTAACAAGGGGAGATTCGCAGGTCTTATCACGTCGTTACCAAATTCAAAAAATGCGTATTTATATGCCTCCATAGTCTCGCCCCTCTGGGAATCCTACAGCTAACAGGACTTTCTCTTAGACATGAGGTTATTTGCCAGACTCTTTCGTAGGCAGGACCCGCTCCCATGACGTCCTTTATCCCTAAAGGCCTGATTAAATCCAACCCAAATCAGTAACAATAAAATTCTTCACTGGATGCTGTGTTATATGGAGTGAGCGTTGTAGGTCTCAAACCAGCCTTAAAAGCCTGAGCATCTGTCTATATATCAAGCGCTAAATGGGGAGATGTCATTAATTAGAAACTCTTGCTTGAAATCCTAGAGGAAAGGATGGGAGCAATCTTTCTGCCCGAGGGAGCCCTGGCAGTTAGAGCAGGCGCGAGCGCTGCTGGTGCAGAGGCTTCCAGGGCAGCCGGCCGGACCCCCCCAGTCGCCCCGGACCAGGCACCACCCCGACACTGCTGCGCTTAACCTGTCGAAACCCGGCCTGGTCCAGAGCGCTGCCGCAAGGAACAAAGCGGGGCAAGGAGAGGGATTACGTATCATCAGTCTTCAAAGGGCACATCCATTCCTTCATTTTCATACTCAGTTCAAGAGGAAAAAAACATTTCTCATGTCCTTTAGTAACATGACATTTGCAGCAAGAATTCATTTACTGGAAGATGTTTGTAAGTCCTTGTCACAGTTCCCATAAACTTCCTTTTATATTAACAGTAATAACAAGATCCTGCTAATGCCATAAACTGATTCCCTGATGCAGAGGGTTAAGGAGACTGCTCTTACTGAAATGACCACTCAGCCTCGCCCACGTTTTGGAAGAGAGAACACAAGTCCACGATACGCGTGATACAGATGAAGCGCTAGGAGCAATAACGTCTCTATTTCCAACACTCTAGACAATAAGAGACCTGGAGGGCTTGGTCCAAAGACAAATTAATGGCTGAGGGCTGGCAAGTGGAGAACAGAAAAAAAACAAATCCGCCTGCTGATGAAGAACTGCAGAAATAACAAGCACACAACGTGAAAGCTGGACTCGGCTTGAAACGGGGGCATCAGACAGCATCAGTGCAGGATTTTCCACTTGCTGCTGCATCAGAGTGTGCCTCAGCACTGCTGCGAGAAGACTCGTCTCTATTCCCTCCAGCTCTGTCCCCAGACTCACACGGAGAAGCCAGGCTTTCCTTTTGAAGAGCATGTTCGAATATTTCTATTAGGAGACCCCTATCAAACTGACATCCTCAAAAGAGTATGACGACACAATTAGTTTGCAAGCAGTACTTTCCGTACTGAGGGGACACTGCTAAGCTCTGCCTGCTCCTGCACAGAGCACCACCCTTGTTGACAGAATCACCTGGGCATCTGTGAACTCCTGCTCTTCCTTTGGTCATCCCAGAGCCATCCAACATCCTAACAGCCAAAGTCACCTTAAAAATCATCTGCTTACTGCATACACACACTTCGAAGATTACAGTTATTTCTTTCAAATCCATATCCCTACCGCCACTTCTGAAAACGCAGTCTGTGTGGCCATCTAATTCCCTGCTGTAATAACTCACCGTGCTCCAGGTCCCACCTTGGCTTACATAGGCTGACCAAGTTCAGTCCCTACATCTCTGTTTTAATATGGTGGGAACAGCCAACTGCCCAGAGACATCTCACAGCAGACACCCCTGTTTTGGAAACAGCACATTCAGTTCTGTTTGCCACGGGCCTCATTTTAATCCCCTTCTACATGCCTAAAGTTCAGCTGAAAGGAAGGAGGGAAAAATCTCATAAAAATGCCACATTAGTTCTGAAGAGAAATAACATTACTGCTACTGGCACTGACCTGGGGTGTCCTACAGAGAGGCAGCCAGTCTCTGGTTATTAAAGAAAGAGGTTTACTGCCCAAGAGCAGGGACAGAGGATTGTTCTTCTAAATAATAAGTCACAAAACATTGCCACGTAAAGGGATTTTATCCCACTCGGCCTGCTTCCTTCATAAACAGCCAGAATTAGGGATGTCAAGTATCATCATTAGACTGCAGAAGCACACCTAACCTAACCAGGACTTTGTGGACTACAGCGAGCACTTTGTGCATCAAGAGTAACAAGCGCAGAGGGACAATCCAGTCTCTCCTGAAATTTCAGGCCTGGATTTCTAGCAATGGGGACGGCAACCAGCCATCGGCAGCAGCGGCATCACGCACGCAGCAGCACCGCAGAACGACCGGAGGGATGACAGGGGAGGTCAGGCCCAACGTTCTTCCAAGAACAAAGATACTCGCTGAGGCTAGAAGGAAGAAAAACATTTAGGACCTGTCTACACAGAATTTTTCTGGAACAGGTCTTGTGTGTTAAACTCATTCACTCTTATTCCAGAATTGCTTTCTTGTGAAGACAAGCCCTCAAAGGGGAAGCATCAACTTGCAACCCCAACTGTTTTCATTTCAGAGCTTCACCTGCCTGAAACCACCCAGCTGCTGACTTCTGTGGTTTTAAGATGAAAATTTTCCTAATATTTTTGAAAGACAGAAACAAACAGGGAAACTAGCTGGCTAGCTATAGAGAGAAGGAGCAGACACAAGTTAAATACAAACACTGGAAAAAGAACAATCCTTTCTTAAATCTTCTGTTCCACTGTGAGAACACAAACCAACAGGGTAATTTTGAAGTCCAACCTCTAAGCTGAAGATGTCCTGTAAATGCCAACTGCATGGTTGGCCTTGGCAATGCGAACGCCTCTCCACTGTTAGCATGGCTGACAACACCAAGTTTCAGCTCCCTATCCCACAACCGATCTCAGAAGGACCTACTTTCCTAAATTAGACTCAACTCTGTGGCCCTTCCTGGTCAGGAAACACACAACGCATACGGCTTACCATGGGCTAACAATCCTTTTCTCTGACCCAACCTGGAACGGGGTCTTTAAGGCAATTCTTACACTCTTACTAGCACACTTCTGCAGGGTGTCCCACGTACCTAAAAGCATTAGAACAGATCGCGAGATCCATGGGCAGCCTGGAGAGGAGAATTTAATTCTGACTCTCTCCAGCCTGGGCATTAGGCTTTGTTAAGGCAGAACAAAGTGGACAACTCCAGGAAACTGATTTGCATCATCAGATAGCAGAAGGATTTTAACAATCCCACATGGGAATAAATCAAACACTAGCCTCTTAGAACTTCACCAGAGGCCGCAAAAAAGGCAGCTAGGATGTTCTGCTCCGCAAAGGCAGACCTTTACTACCTGGGACTCAGGAGACTCCCTGCTGCTGCTGGTAACAAAGCCGGGACTACGTTCTCTGCACAGAGCCCTAACTGGTCTGATGACTGCATTTCTTCTGGCAACACATGCAAACAAGCCTCTCCTACAGCATGCTCTCCCATAAGCCCTCTCTTTGCCTCATTAGTATTGCCCATGTGAAACTGCATTTCTTTTTGCTGACTTCCTGTTAACCTCTTGACCACTGCTTGCAGTTCTCATCCATTCCTTCCCTTACGTCTCATCCTGCTGAGCACGTTGCTTGAATTTAACAAATAAACATGAAAGCGATGTTATGGGAATAACCCAGAGCAACAGCACAACAGAACTCGCACACTTCCAGAAGAGGAGAAAATGGTTTTCTTCCCTATGACAGGATGTGTGGGTGAAGTCTAAACGCACGGAGCGTGCACAATAAGCATATTCTCCTAGACCAACAGCGATGCCCACGTTCTGCTAACCTGAATTTTCTCCCTTCGTTTTCTGAGCTCCAGTTGATTTCTGCTGCGGAAGTGCTGCAGCTGGACAAGGTGGGAGGCAGGGATATTCTGCAGCCTTTGGGCTTCGTTAGCAGGAATGATGCCAGGGAAATTTTAGCACACTCCTTGTAATCGGAAGCTTCTGCCACATGCTACCCTCGCTAAATGAGACACCTTCAATGAGTAACAAAAAGGACATGTAATTAAACTTATGAAGGCTTGCCCTTGTTTTTTGACTATCCTCAGTTTCTACTAGCAGCAGAAATAATTACCTTCAAAAGGACTCTGTCAACTCATAGCAGATTCCAAATTTTGTCATCAGAGCAAGTCCTCAAGAAACCCAAAGGATGATTTTAACCTGTGACCTTCTCCTCAGCACAGCCATTTATCTGCTTAATAACGTGCCACAGCAAAGTTTGCCAGTGAAAACCTCAAAGTCCAATTCAGAATAAACAGCAGGTACAGTGATTTGATTTGTAACGTGCAAGACTAGAGGAACCGCAAAATCAAAGCGAATGACTCAGGAGTAACAAATAAAAGGTGATCAAAAATACTGAGTTTCAATAATCAGAACTGTTATTAACAAACTAGAGAAGCAAGTTACTGCTCCCTCCTTTCCAACAGGGGACTGACACCACCGTCCCTTAAACAGAAATCATTGCTTCTTTACAGCGACTTTATCTTTTCTCATCCCACCAGCCTAAATCAGCACGCACTAACAGTGCTGTATACGAGGGCGTCTGATGCAGGCAGCAGACAGATCCACCACTCTGGTGTCTCAGACCCCAGTACAGCACTGAGAACTAGCCATTCCCACATCACCAAAAGCGTCGGCAGTGAGTACGGATCACTCGGCCAAGCTGACAGCCAGGGGAACCTCCGAGGAGGCCCTGCAACGGCCAGGAGGCACCGCAGCGGCGAGTGCTGCCCGGGGCTCCCCGCGCCCTGCCGCTGCCCAGAGCGGGCGCCAGGCAGGGCGACACGGGGTGCTCCCCAGCCGTACCCCAGATTCAGAAATTTCCACGGCACGAGGAAGGTAAGGAGAAAGGTTTTGCCTTTTGTCACTAAGATTTAGCTTGACATAACTCAGAAGGCAGAACAAGAAAGAAAAAGCAGAGCAGGATCTCTCCTTCTGGATCAACCACGGGGAAACGAAAGCCACCGGCCCCATCTTCCCTTCCGTGCTAGGGCCCTGGCTCCAGAGCCTGGCTAATTATGGACTGCTGCCTGAGACAGCGATGAAGTTTCAATAAATAATAATGAAAATAAATTCTTAACGAGTAGAACCACGCATGGATGGAGCGCTGCTAAAAATAAACCATCAGCGCAGAAAAACTGGCAGAAACCAAAGGGCAGGCTGCGATCAAGCCACAGCGGCTTCAGGGACAACTGCGGCGGCCTCCGCGCGGCCCCCGACCCCGGCCGCGCCCCGCAGCGTCGCCCTTCCTCAGCCGGCCGCGGCGGCGGAAGGCAGGAGCGGCGCTGCCGGGGGGCGGCGGGGCCGCGCCGGGCGAAGCGCGGGGCCGGGCCGGGCCAGCCCCGCCGCCGCCCGCCCTGCCCGGGCTGCAGGTGGCAACGCCGGCTTCGCCGCCCGCTTCGCAGGGCTCAGAGCCCAGCCTGCTGCGAGCCCGCCGCGCTCCTGTGCGCGCAGCCAGCAGCGGCGTCCCCGCCCGCCCCCCCGTGCACAAGCGCCCACACGCGCGCTCCTTACCAGCGGGGCCGGGCTCCGCCGCCGCCCCGCTCCGGCACGGCCACGGCCACGGCCACGGCCGCGGGCGGCTGGGCGCCTCCCCGGCCCCAGCGCGCCCGGCCGCCCCGCCCCGCCCCGCCCCGCGCGGGGCCGCCCGATTGGCTGCGCTGTAGCTGGGCAGAGCGCCCCGGGCCGCCGCCGCCGCCGCCCCGCTCCCCCCCGCCCGGCCAAAGCGGCGAGCGCCGGGTCCCACGAAGTCAGGGCTTAGCGCCGCGGGCTCCGCGCTCCGGTTATTCACCCCCAGGCGACTGCGTCTGCTGCCTGCCGGCCAGGAGCTTTGCTCGCTGCCCCGGCCGCCTTCGCCTGCTGCCCGCGCCGTCCGGCCTCGGCGCGGGGTGGCAGGCCTGCCCCGGTGCCAGGGGGTCACCGTCACCCTCCAGCCGCTCACCCCGAGCCAAAGCAATTCCAGCCCGTTTGCATTCACCACTGTTTAATTTTGTTGCAATAAACCTCAGGAAAATCCAATTCTCCAGGAGCCTTTATTTTTGCAAAAAAGCTGCACTACTGCTCTCCTTCCCTGACCGCTTCCCTCAGGCTCGCTCCAAAAGCTGCCGTTCGCGTTCAGCATGCCGGGGAAGGGACCAGGAATGCAGCAGGCTGCCCAGCGACCGGGTGTCCTTGCCCTGGGACACACATGCACATTCCTTTCCCATTCCGGAAAGCTAAGTCACTGACCTTTGCAACAGCGCAATCCACAGAAAGGAGTAGCGTCTGCAGCAGCAGCCAGCGGCACCTGCGTGAGTCATGGTCCGAGCGCCGGCACCCCTCACGCACGCAGGGATCCCGCATGGGAGCCAAGCGGCAGCCTGCTCGGGGCGCCGCTCAGGTGCACGCTCCGCTCGCGTCCGCAGCTCCCCGGGGGCCCCGAGCAGGGCTCGGGCTTGCTCAAGTACAGGCTCTGGCCACCCCCCGCGCCCAGAACAGCAGGTGAGCCGCGCTGCCCGAGCACGAACGGCGATAGATGGAAAACAGAGGAAAAGGCTCCACAGCGTGGTCCAGCCGTCCTGATTACCACCGTCCTCACACAGCCCACGCTGACACGTTCCCTGAGCCAGACTGCTGCTGTCATCGTGGCGTATTCAAATACCTCCATTACTCATCAAGAACAAAGTCAGACTATCTAGTAAATGAAAAACCACCACATGGCACTGTCCCCTGCCTGGTATTTATGGCTGCTTCCTTTTCCACTTTTCAAAGGCTACTGTCCAGGTCTGCAGCAAATCAAATCTGGCAGCTCATGCAAGACTACTCGGGATCAGGGGAGGGACCCGTCGCCTCGACCCCAACCGCTGGTCAGCACTTGAGGGGAAAACGAGTGCAAAGGTAAATACCCCTAATTAAAAATAATACTCTGGATTTCCCCTAACCAGAGGGGAAGACAGCAGGTCTCCTCCCTAGCCAGCAGGCACCACAGCCTGTCCTTCTCCAGTGGCTCCCAGGGTGCCCCCAGCCAGCACGCGCCCGTGCAGCACTCACGGCAAGGCCAAATTCACAGGTTCTCTGCCCAACTCTGACACTAACTTACTGCACATCGTCACTTATGTGCCTCTCTTCCTGCTCACCTAGAGAAGCAAACAGGATTCTCTCAGCTCTGGGGGATTAGCATTAATCAGTGATGCCTACGGGATCCAGAAAATGCAAAGGAAAGACAGCATTACTGTTGCATTCGAATAATAGGGACCACTACCTGTTGCCTAATGCTAGTGGGGCCCTTTCCCTCCTTGCAGGGCCGAGCAGTCCCAGCCCATGCTGGGGATGAGGGCATCGGCTCACCAGCCATGCCAAGATGAGCCACTTGTTCAGCAGGACACCTGCAATCAACGTATTTCACACCCTGACTCCTTAGCAGAGCGCATGGAGGCCCCTTCTCCCCTCCAGTCTGCAAACAAAGCTCTAGATTTAGCATATTTCACCGCATGCTCTTGCCCTGCCCGCCCCCCTCCCCAGCAGTTTGAAGCTTTCTCACCCTTTGCTGGCAGATGCCATGCAGAGAGACAAGCTCGCTGTCCTCGATCTGCTTTTCAGGGCTTCTATAAAGTAGGGCACCAGCATCAGCCCAGCGTCAGGTTTTTGATACATTATTGGAGTAGCCAAAAATAATAGCAGGCAGCTTCAATCTTTTTGTTCTTGAATCTGCAGCAGCAGCAGCAGCACTGAGATCCTTTGTGCAAGAGCACAAAATACAACACACACCGGACTGAAATCCTGGTCAGCAATCCAGAGCCATCGCCCCTCGTAAGATGGGCTCACCAGAAACTTCAAGCGGGGCACTCAAGCGCTCCAAGGGGAGCCCTTGCCTTGCAGTTGCCCCTTTTCTAGAGCCATCAGTGAGCGCAGTGCTTACTCTGGGAGAGCCAGGGGCTTTGCTCTCCTTATTTCCTTCAGCACCTTATCTCCCTCGCTGCAGCAACACACTAAGGTCAAGTTACAGTTTTACTAACCATTTTATCTTTCTGGCAAGGCACTACAGTGCAGAACCTGAACTTTGGAACAAGCCCTCGCACTTGCGATGGGTGGAGAGTCAAACACACCAAGGCCAGCAAGAAACAGGCAGAATCCAGGTTCTTTCTTCAGCCCAGCACTAGAACAAATTCTTTTGCACATTCAGACACATTATTAGGACAATCTGGAAGGGAGTACTGAACCGAACAAGCATGTGCTTTTGGCCTGCATTACAGCAGCAAGCCAGATGTGCTGGGAATTGGGGCAATTCAAGCTGACGCAGAGACGTGACATAGCTCCACTACAGTTACCAGATTACAGTGATCTACCCCAGTGGAGGACTTAGCCGATACATATGACAGGTAGAAAGACCAAGAAGGCCCAGTTAAACAGTTTTATTTGCTGGGAACTGCCCAATCTCATTTCCAGTGTCCCAAACTCAAAATTCCTTACAACCTGTCTCTGCAGGTCTGGGGCACACAGACCAGTCATCAAGAGCTAACGTATGAACTTAGCCCCTCGGGTACTCTGTGGTGACTGTCCTACTGCACGTGCATTCCTCACCCTCTCACCTCCACGAAGATGGATGTTACCCAGCGGTAATGCGCTGACCTGCCCAAGCCCCGGCAGGCTGCCACATCTATCATGCTGTATTTGGATTGACATCCTCAGCACACAAACTTCTTGGAAGTACACCTCTCTAATAACGCACAGATCATTTATTCCTTCACCCTCCCATAGCGTCTAGTTATGTTTGGAGCTACAGAAAGTAAGCTAAAATCTTAAAAACCAGGGCCTCTTGGACTGCTCTTTCTCCCTTTCCTCAAGGAGTTCAAGGCAGTGAAGAAACTGTACTCAGTTGACTTGATCCTTAAATACTACTGCAGTGAGCATTAGTAAAAACGAAAAAACAAAGAAACCAAGCCTATTTGTCAAAGGCCCAGCTAATTTTATTAAAAGCCAGGATTTATCCTAGCTTCCTTAAGCCTAACTTGCACCTCGTTCCTCAGCTGTCTAATGTCGTGTGTCCTTGCAGACTGTCCTTCTCCTCCCCAAAGGCTGCTATGGTCAGAGGCCTATATGCAGCTGTAAAACACGTTGGAAGCTATTACTATGAATGCCGATATCCTCCTCAGAGCGCTGTATTTGACCTCTGTCCTGTCTTCACGTTTGCACCTTCTGTTACTGAAGGTATTCCATCATTCACCCACGCAACCCTCTGTTCAAGGGACAGCCTTGTGAAAGGAAAGCCGCTGTGCCCCGTCAGAGAGCAAGTAAAATAATACCTTTAGTGGGTTATTAAAATTGTTCATTAGTTCACAGTTAGCTTCAATGATTATTATTGGCAATATCTGTAGAACTGTCTTCTTGGGTTGCTTTTTCTTCTGAGGTCCCAATGGGTCCTGGGTTAATATGTGTTTCCTCAGCTGGATGGGGGAGGATGGCAAGACAAGACATTGCCGCCAGCCCTCCTGGAGGGACCTTTCCAGACTCCTGCTATGTTTACTTTGCTTCAGCTATTAAACCCAGGTATCTCTCACTTTTTTTTGGCTGTGAAGCCAAAGCTTTACGATCTCTCCATCTATCACTAGGGAAAGCTGAATCCCCCTTGAAAAGTTAGAATGGAAGGTACCGTGATTATCCACATATGTTCCAATTTTACAGGTAAATGCCCGTTAATGTCCTAAAAAGCATTTTTTAAGAACAATTCTGTATTTCGGCATAAATTAAGACATGTAATGGCACAACTGGCTTGTTACTGGATTGCTGCTCAAGTGCTGGGGCTGTGAATACTCCTTATGGCAGGGCTTTTCTGAAAGAATTCCCAATACGTGTACACCTCTCTTGCTGAAATCAGGCAGGAAGCACAGCTGGAGTAGGAACAACTTCATCTCTTGATGTGGGCTAGATTATAAAGATCAATGTTGGGGCTTTCGTTCAAAAATCTGCAGGACTCGGGTTACGTGACAGAGCCCTGCCTGGCGAATGCCGGAGGGCCAGGCCAGGGACGGAGCCCCGGCACAGCCCGGGGGCAGGCCTGCGCTCGGGCACTGCCTGGAAGCGGTACAATTTGCAGCCTTCTCTATTCAGGCCTGGCCAGCAGCGTCATTTAGTCACTCTGCTGAACTCACCGGATTAATCTCGATTCATTCTCGCAGCCCACCAAAGCTCACTGTGAAGGTAGACACTGGCCTCTGATCTCTTCGTTCAGTAGATTCTGGCTTCGTCTCTCACAGCTTGAGACTGATATTCCACGCCTGCCAGAAAATAAACAACCTACGCTCTCCTGGCACCGTCAAGTAACATATAGCTATCGCTGCAGACATCTCAGGATGCCCAGTGTTCCTCCTTCAAATGGCATACTCATACGCCAGGCCACCGAGTACTAAAGAAACCCAAGCGAACGGCCCACAGCCTTGAACGTGGTTTGTTTATTTTTGCCTTCGGTTTAGATTCAGCAAAATAGTTAATCTGAAGCTGAAGGGCACAAAAAATTATCCAGACCTTGCAGATTAGAGGAACAACGGCAGATTAAACTAAGAGATTTATATTAAAAGTTTTCTCCACTTGCATTATTACAAGGTGCTTGATACGCACAAAAGTTGAGCTGCCACAATTTAGCAGAACTGATGTCTAGCGCTTCTGAAAAACCAGGCCCCCGTATCAAGCAGTATTTACACTGAAAGAATATTTAACCTCTGACTAATGCTGCCTGATACTCCGTACTTCATTATGGCTAGACAGTGAACCTCAACTGGCCGATTTCTCTTTCTGCTTGTAATTAGCTTCACTTTTCTGCTCTCCTGAACAAGCGTTAGACTTTCCTCTAGGATTATAATATTGATAAACAGGAAACCAACCTGCAGCAAGACACCAGTCGTATTTTATGGGTCTTATATCTTGATTGTAACATTGTTATTAATAGCAGATTTTTATACCTCTTTTTGTCAGGTCCCATTCCTGCAAACATTCAGTATCATTTTGTGTTATTAGTCTTGCTTCAGAGACAATACTTAACATTCAATGACAATTTGAGCCAGGAAGCATTTGCAGGAGTCAACTTTTGAATTTCAGATCAACATGAGGGTACCAATGTCATATGACTTTAAGTCTGACAAATACAAATACATGCATTAGCATCTAAACAACATTTTACTTTGTTTTGTCCTTCTATCTAACAATATTGGCATATATAATACCTTTGGCTTAGTAGCTAACAGCCGAGTTTGGAGACTGAATGCTGTTCTTAAACAAAATGCAGTCAATGACAAGTTTACAATTGAAATGAGAAAATGTTATTTTACTACTAAGAAAATGTTATGTTACTACTTACAAAATCTTCCTTTAAAAAAAAAAAAAAAGAAGCATTGTAAAGTTCCTTTTGATTGTGTTGCATTTT
The DNA here is from genome assembly GCF_040807025.1 of Struthio camelus. Classification (NCBI taxonomy): domain Eukaryota; kingdom Metazoa; phylum Chordata; class Aves; order Struthioniformes; family Struthionidae; genus Struthio; species Struthio camelus. Next base: position 2,668,743 of record NC_090961.1, read on the forward strand.
ATCCATGCAGGACCTCACATACCAGAGGTGGCATCAGGATATAAAGCTGAATTTTTCCAGTTGCTATCTGCCTTTGAGGCAGATAGACTTTAGTATCTTTTAGGGATATAAACTACGTCCTCCTCATAGGAATCCTTTTTTTCAGATGGAAGGAGAGTTTCATACCTATCGAGGAGCGGGTTTTTCTATGGCTTTCAGGGCTCTAATCGCTTTCAGGGCAAGCGATCCATTGCAGAGAGCGCGTGCCCCATCCACTGGTCTCCTCAACCCAAGGCCCGTTACAGGCGCCAGAAGCCCCTGGAACACAGAGCGCTTCTGCTACTGCACACAGCGCCTGGGGCTACCCTGGCGAGGGGAAAGGAAACCGTAAAGCACTGCTGACGCCGATCCCCAGTGCCTGGCTGGCTGGATGCTCTCAGCCCTCCAGTACTGTCCCTGGGACTCATTATTGCAGGCACCAGTGCTGGACAGAGCTGGGAGCCCCCTTTTCCCGACGGCCAGTGGCGTTCCCTCCTTGGGTGCTTTCCACAGACAGCTACCGACCAGAATCACTTAGTACTGACACAGGAACCACAGTACCTCCTCAGATAGCCATGTCCATCCTAAAAACTTCCCCAGTAGTAAGATGCGTCTGTCTGCAGAATTTGGACAGTCACCTCAGCACTCATCCCTGACACAAGGGGACTTTAGGAAGAGCCATCATCACTGCGGTCCCCACCTACCCCCCAAACATACATGCATACATCGCCTCAGCGCTTTTTACTCGTCTCTCCATATTTCTTTTCTGCCTTATACTGACAACCCGTTTCCAGGGGAGGGGATGAGGTGTTTGTTTCAGCTGAGAGGTCACCCAAGCGGCTCACAGGGGCCTGGGGCAATCCCAGCCACCCCTCGGGGCTCCCAGGCTCGTCCTCTGCCCAGGCTGGCTCTTACGGTTCTAGACTCCCTGACCAGGAACTAAACTTTGCAATGCTGAGGTGTACTGCATCAGTTCCAAAGCTTGTTTTTAAAAGTGCAAGTATTATTACTGCGTACTTCATGCAAGGCTGGGGGCAGCTACTTCAGAGCTGATGTAAAAATTGTTATTAAAACTTATAAACTGTGAAAAACTCTTAAAAACTCCAAATCCTGGCACTGCCCTAAATTAAATTACAGCCACAGCCTGATAGGGGTACCTGGATAAGCACAGAGTCAAGCTTGCATGCAATCCTTATCCACAGCCCACACCTGCTGCTCCCTTCTGAAAGTGTAACTAATGAACACAGTGTACAGCCCAGAAGGTTTAAGATATGGAAAAGGTCACGGTGAAGACCCACGAGTGAAGCACTGATTGAACAGGGTTCATAAATGACAGCCCCATCTTAAGCCTAAAATTAATTTTTTTCAATAAATTAGGACAAGTGAGCTTTCCTCTAATTCAGATAATGCAGCTCTCCTTGGGTATAGACTGCTGGCAGGAGGAGGAGGGCATATGCGTTCAGGAATCAATGCTAATACTCTTAAAAAAAAAAATCTCTGAAAATTGTTTCAACAAAATTTCATTTAAATCTTTGAATAGCAAGAGCCTGACTGGACGAAGGTATCACAGTGATATTACTAGATTAAGCACAGACTTTAAAAAAAAAAAAGGCATTGTCTTTTTTATGCAAGGCTGGTCCTCTCCCTCTGGCTTTTTGTTCCTCAGTTTCCCAGCTATGGATACAGCATGTTACACTGCCTATCAGTGAGTCTATGAAAGCTGCTAGTGCCTGTTAAGAGCTAGCTATCGTTACACAGGACTGAGGACAGGATGTGGCTTCCCAGAAGAGAGAAATACAGGCTATTCCACTTTAAACAAGAGTCATGGTTTGTGACATCAGAACGTAGTCGAGATGGCGCTCTCCAGGGAAGGGAAGAACTGGCTCTTCATCCAGCTCTTGCCAAAGCCAAGGTAAGTGCACTGGAGACTCTGAATGTGTTTTAAAAAGTGAATATGCTTATAAAAATCGTGCCTTTCGGTACCTGCAGGGCAAAGCCAGCCACCATGCCAACAAGCTTTGCAAATCTAAATCAGACCTCAGAAGTGCAAAGTCTCTGGACCTGGCTGAATAACATAATTAAAGCAAGAAGACAAGTAGCATGCCAGTTTTGGCTGCTGACCATTCACTCAGGGAGCTCTGGACCTACAGCCTCTCATTTACTCAGTTTTAGTAATGTCACCATTGCTGGTGAGCTTCCAGGGGGTTGTTTTGCTCCTGGCTCACGAAAGGCACTGCACTGCCACTGCACTGCACTATCCACAGTCTTCCCCTCTGCATGGATCCTGGGGCGGGGGGATCTAGAGCCATGCTGTCAGCTTGGAGGAGGAGAAGGGACTGCAAGGCTGTTCCTACAGATGGAAGAGTACAGCCCAAAGCCACCTCCTCTGTGACGCACACTGGCCCCAGTCTGGCATGCTCTAGCCTAGCGAGCTGACAGCTACAGCGATGTAGGAATCTCATACCCGCCTTCCCTTTGAGCAATGAAAGCTGAAACCTAAAATTGTGTCTCAGCTCTCTTTTTTAAGAGTTGTGTGTGATAGGCAAAGATAAAAATCAAGTTTAAAAACCCAGACTGTCGTTCCCAACATATGAGCTTTAAACGAAGAGGTCAGCCAACATTTGTTTTCCTAACTTTTGCTTACTTTACTTTTCTTACCAGAAAGGCTTTCTACCACCTTCTGGATGGGACATGCAGAGATTCCTGAACAAGCTCTGTGAACAGCCCCACCTGGTTCAAGAATATTACCATCCTCGCCTTTTACACAAGGGAACAGAGGCTACCGATGGGAAGCAGCTTGACCAAAAGTTTCATACTGTGGGATGGAAATGGAAGCAGGAACAGAGACAGTCTAATCTCCTGATTCAATAGCTGTACAGTAGAAACACTTTCCTTTTGTAACCAACTTTTTTAAAATCAATCTAGTTTGACAGATGCAAAGCACTGACATAGATGCACTGAAACTGGTTTGGTCTTTGCCTCAACAGGATTAACTTGTCTCACTTATTAACCAAATTAAACTCCAGCTCATCATCATTGCAAAAAATGGTTGTGTCTTACACTGATAGTTGTGTCAGTGTGTAACTTTTAATTAGAGAGTTTGGGAGGATTTTATTTTGCAATAGGTATTCAGGGTCACCACACAGCTCCCCACCAAAACTTGTCTTGACCTCAGTTAACTCTGGTGAGGTAGAAGTGTGCCTTCTCTCCTCTACAATGTTACTTCATTCCTAACATACAAACCTACATTTTAGGCCATTAGCCTGTATGATAACAAGAAGAGTTAAAACCATTTAGGCACCCTGCACTAAGAGCCTGAGTTGATTTAATTACACTGAGCTAAAATAAAGGTAGTTGCATGGACACCTCTTTTTCTGCAGATCTGGCCTGAATTCCACGCTTTATGCAATAGGGCAGACTCTTAACATTTCTACACGCTGTCATTGGCTTTTCTTTATGGTTCCCCAGCTCTGAAGGGTTACACTCATCTTTGCAGGAAACAAAAATGCCCATTTTACTTTCCTCTGAGAAAATTCAAAACATTTTTAGTTTTAAAGTTTGATCTAGAAAGTTAGGACTTGGGTTTTGCTGTTGCATTTAATTTCTTAGAACACTAATTTCCGCAAATATGTTGTCTTCCTCTGCTGGAACATGAGCCCACCCTCCAAGAAGGAAAAGCCAGCAACATCTTCATGGTGCTTCCCACCCTCTGAACTGCCGCTAAGCCCATGCCACTAAACCCTTTTTTCTTTCTGTGGCAGATGATAAGCTTGGTTCAAATCCATGGGAATACATTGGGCCAACCTATGCTCTCATTCACAGAATTGCAGTCTGCTTCTCCTGAACTCCTGAGGCTGCCTTGCATCCCAGCTACAATCAGACTCCTGTTTTGGAGGTGTTTGTGTCCGTGTGTGCACGTAGCTGAGGGCTACCGAAGTGCCCTGTGCCTTCTGTGAGGAGAAGTCAGACGAGACAAAGCCAAGGGGCTGCAGAGAGTACTACGGGCCACAGCCTCCCCACTCTCAGCCAGCCCAGCATCTCCAGGGAGCTGGGAAGTTCAACCAGCTTGGTGCTGCAAAGCTGCCGGACTCTTAACAGTTGGCTGTTAGCAGAGTGATTTACTCGGTATAACGCAAGCGGTAAATCAGAATCTATTCCACTCGGGGAAGCAGCTGACAGATTTGTAGGTTTAAATGACTATAAAAATCAGCCTACTTCACGGAGCGCTGCCACGCTGGCCCAGGGTGCTGAGCTGCCCGGAGCAGAGCGGGGAGCATGGGCGAGCTGCAGACAGCAGCCCGCTCTGGCGCTGACCGCCGACCGCCCGGCCCCCGCTAGGCAGGCCGCTGCAGATGATGAATCTGAGAAAGTTTTCCAGAACGGACAACTAAGTAGATCTGAATAACGCAAGGGTAGGGTTAAGACAAGACGGCACCAAGCATGAGGCTGAACTCTGGGTCCAGCTTGGCAAATTCCTTCCCAACATCAACTGCCCTCGCTTCGCCCCGTTCCTGGGCCCGTCTCAGTCACCTCCCTTTCACAGGTACTCCTCATTTCATGCACCTCTTTTCTTGCGCAAGACTCAATCACATGGGAGCACAGAGAGAGGGTTTAAAAGAAAAACATGCCACTGGAAAGGCAGGGCCCCCTGAGAAGAGGGGGGCCCGCAGCATCCCTCGGGGGGGAAGGGCACCGCGAGCAGCGAGGCCGACGGCGCAGCGGCTGCCCCAGGCCCTGCAGCCTGCCCTTGGCTCTCGGAGGCAGTGGCCAGCACAAGGAGCAAGGAAGCTGGGGAGCAGATAGCAGGCCACGACCGCACGAGCGGGCAGTGCCAAGCGCCTCCCAGCCGACCAGCGTGACTCACCTGCCTGCGGCAGCAGGAGCCAGCTGGCCGGCTGAGCCGCCTCTTCTCCCTGCCAGCCTTGCAAGCGAGAGACTGAATGTCTTTATACACTACTTCAGGGGATCAAAACTGAAAGCAGCAGGTTAGTTCCCAAATGAGTGTAAACACTGTGTGGCAAAGTCCAGCCCAGCCCAACCGGTCACAAGAGCTTTTCACTTGCTGTCGCAAACAAGAGCCGGGAACTACTGCGGTTGCCTGTCCTGCACAAGCGGCACAAAAAGTTAAACTGACTTCATAAAACAACTGAAGCGGTTCAAAAAGTACCTGCTGTTTGCCCAGAGACCGCACTGATGTCTCCTTCCCCAGCCGGAGGATTCAGTCCCAGCCACCTGAGCGCCTGTCTCCTACAGGACGCAAGGCAGGGCAGGACTCAGCCAGGTGACGAGCAGGCGCTGCCGAACACGGGTGATTCGGCTGAAGTTCCCAATCCAGGTCCCGCAAAAGGGGCAGCTCTTTTCAGCGAGAGCCGAGCAGCCTTCCCTGCGCAGCCAGCCCTGGCACGCGCGCGAGGCCAGCCGGCTGTCCTCCCCGCCGCCCCTGCCTGCGCTGCGGGCCGCGGCGGCGCGGGGCTGCGGCGGAGCCTTGGGCGAGCGCCCGTGCTGCCAGGCCTGCAGTGCTCCCCGAGGGAGCGAGTGCTCGCTCGCAGCCCATGCTGGCTTCACACTGGCGGCCTAGAGGTGAAAAGCTCTCTTTCCTATTAGTAGCCCCTTTGTATTACTTCTCTCCACCTGTGCTGTTCTTCATCTTCTAGACTAGCGCAATTGCTGCTAGCTTCAGAAACCCAGGCACACACGCCGAGGAACGGGCTCGCTGGAGGGGATCACGTGGAGCGCGATTCACCCTGGGCCCGGGCTGCAAGGCTCTGCGCATGCCCACAATGTCAGCACACTCTTTCCATTAGGAAACCATCAGCCTGTCAACAGGGATTAAACGAAAGGACCCTGGCTGTTTACCAGTAACCGAGTATGTTCGGTGACTAAGTCACACGCTGTAACCTCCAGCCGTATCACACTCCCAGAGCACAGGGCGACAATTCAAATCCCTGGGCACACTCGGTATCGAAGGGCTGGGACAGGGGCAGTATTGATACAGACTTCACCAAAATTAAAACAATTGCCAAGTGAGAAAAATGTTCCATGATTTATTCACTTCTTTGGACACCTGAGAAACGCACAGCTGATGCGGAGCTGGCCTGCCGATTATCGGGGGGCAACGCGAGGATTGTACAAACCAATCTTCCCCGCTCCAGGGACGGCTTCACTTCTGCAAAAACCAGCTGCCCGAGCAGCTGCCACGCAGCACGGAGAGAACCTCAGAGACGCTGCCAACACCGTCTCTTGACGTGCCCACAGTGCACGCATCCATGTTTACAAATGACTGGATAATAATGTAATTTTTTTGGTTTTTTAAAATGAGAGTAGAGCTGGTGAAAAGTGTTATCCCAATCCCTGGGCAACAGACGGTTTCTGGTGGGGGCCAGCAGCAGCACAAGCTCCCCACAACGTTTCGCTGCCAGCGTGCTTCCAACCTGCGATGACGGGCTCACCTGGAGGAGGGAGAGCCAAGGCCAGCGCAGGGTTCAAGCCTGACCCTGTCCTTGTGTCTGCCAGCTGGGACTTAGCTGACCCAGAGGGAAGGCAGTGCCAGGGCAAACACGGATCTTCTGCTCTCAGTCAGAAACACTGGTCACTGAGCACAGCGTCACAGCTGAGCCCTCCCAGATGAAAAGGGATGCAGCCTGCGAGCAGTCTAGTCTCTCGGACAAAGCACATTTTCATAAGCATACGCATTCCTGCTGGTATTTAATTAATGATACTCTTCAGCAAAACTGCTTGAAAAGATGAATCATTTTACTCCCCTTCTGTTTTTATTTTAATAGCGAACAATGTAATTGTCTTGTCAAAAGGAAAACAGAACTGGAAGGAAACTCAGGGAGGAAACCCAAATCCTAGCTCCAAGTGCATGCCTGGGACAGTATTAATCAGTGCCTAACTCATGCCATATTCCTGCTCAGACAGAAAGCACAAAGTATGCTTACAAAGAGGAGAAAAGGACTTAATGTTAAATCTAAGTCTGAACAATAATGTTTGGAAAAGCCAAATAAAAAGAAAAATCTCCATCAGTCGATGAGCAACGTCTGAGTACAACTCCGTTCTACTGATGTCAGCCCCTCGAACGTCGGAACGAATCTCAGTGTTGGCTTAGCTGCAAGAGTCCCCGGCACAACCTCCCGAAAGCTGAATCCGGGCCTGGGCGAACATGGTGGGAGAGTTCACAGGCAGCAGCACCCCGACAGCGATACCGGAGGGTTACCGAGCGGTACCTTACCGGTGCCTTCATGTATCGAGTAGACTGCGGGCAGTGCCCCACAAGGTCTCACAAATCCCTCCATCCTTCTGATATGACTGTAAAAAATTCAGACTCAGGAGCCTAACTAATTCTGTGTTATATGTGGGGTGAGGGTTTCTGGGGGAGGTAGGGGTAGTGGAAAGTTATTACAAAAGAATAAAAATATTCTGAGCTTCAGGAGTCAAGTTCAGAGGGAGCCTGGAGCGAGCGTTTCTGAGCTCAGTCTTTGAACTTTCTGTGGCCTGGCACTGCCACTAAGTTGTCACGTGCCTCAGTTTCCGGTTCGGATGGTGAATCTAACTACGCTGCCCAGTCTTACCGGTGGGCTGTTATAGGAATTAGTTTTTATAAAGCACTTCAGGGCTGTCAAATAAGAGGCTCTGTGCATGAGCGCAAAGTGCTCTGAGGGGAATTGGCTAGACCATCTTGGCCTGCCTTTGACACGTGGCTTCCCTTATACCATCTCTTATACTTTAAGAAATAAAAAATACTTTTAAATGCCTTTGACTGTAGAATTGTGTAAGCTGCTGCTTCTGAAATCCAATGACATCCCGAGTGAAAGCCAATTGAATCGTGCACCATAAAGACTTCCACGATGTAAATTAATGAGTCTCTCAGAGGATTGGGAAGTGTGCCACATACAGCATTTCTGACTCTATAGCTCTTTTATCTAAGTTGCCTTTTTTCCTTTATCCTTTCCCCACTCCATGACAGTTTTGAGATTTCTGGCATCGTAACTGCAGCCTGGCTTGTCAAGCTAAGCATCAACAGAGACTTTATATGTACGTGAGAAATGAGAGAATAGAGATAAAAATAGTTATTAACTCTGGTTTTAGAATACTAACCAAGTAAAATGGCTGCGCTCCAGCAAAGGAAGGGGTTTGAGCCATTTCTGATACACATCTGTTTTACACTGTCCAGTCTCCACGGTGTTGGTGGAGACATTCGTCAGGGCCAGGCACGGCTGCCTTCCTCCTCCGCACAGGCGCCGGGGCTGTGGCCGCAGACCCTGCCTGCACGCCGGGGCGGGCGGGCGGGCAGCGGGACCAGGCCACGCGGCTCCCCGGCGGGCAGGGGACAGGCCGCGACGCGCACCCCTGGGGCTCGCCCGCCAGCCCCGTTTCCTCTCAAAGGCCTCAGGCTCCGCGGGGCAAACCGGAGCGCAGCCAGTGGGGACAGCTGGGGAATCCCTTGAGAAGCGCGTGTCCGATGCGCCCCAGGGTGAGCCGTGGCAGGGACGGCAGCCTTCCAGGCGTGAGCGGAGGCGAATCCATCCCTTCAAATCCACAGCCGTTAGTGCCTGGCAGAGGCTCTCATAATTGCAACACAGTGACACCGACTGCTCTAAATCAGATCCAGACAAACTGTTTCTCAGAGAACATCCCAGCTTGCTGCAAACACTAAAACAAGTTTGGAAACACTGGGAACACTGGATTCCATTAAACCGAGGTGGGACATGCCAAGGCTGAGAGCACAAGCACGTGACCTAGCGGGAGTATCTTGGCTCACAAATGGCTCATGGACAAAGCGCGCTCTTTTTCCCTTGCCTTTCAGTATCGCCAAGCAGTGTCTCGTTCCCTTTCCTCTGGCAAGCGCCGTCAGTAAAATTTGCAAGACTCTCTCTCCGCACTAGTGGATTTGAGAGGAGAAGATGGAAAACTGAACTGGGTGACAAGCCAGAGCTCACCAAGGCGCCTGACCAAGATCATGCACGCAGGCACGCACAGAAGAGAGAGGCCACAGCACCGCAGAGACGCTGCTGCGGCCCGTTGGAACGCTTGCCCCATTACTGCAGAAGGCTGCGATACTCGTGCCATACTTTGCAGAAATTTCAATTGTAAATAACAGGCACAGCCAGATATTCACCTGCTCCATAGTGTTTTCCCCACGCTTTGAAATAAAACTGCCAAAATCAGAGGAGATGTTCACTGCCCACTGTAAGAATGCCAAAAGCTCTAGCTACTTTGGCCATTGCTATAAAATATTTGCAGACAATAGCTAAAGGCATTAGCAAGGAAAAAATAAAAAAAGAAATATTGTCTTTAAAAGATAAGATAAACATTGGCCTTATCGTCTAGCCACTTTATTTTCGAGTACTTCTGGTATTTGCTGTGTCACACAGCACACGTCTCTGAGTAGTTCTGTCAACCTTTTGTATTTTGCTCGAACGGGGGCAGCGAGCGCGAGCGGCGCGGGAGGCCGCTGGGGCACGCCAGCCGGCCAGGGCGCGCTCCTGAACGCTCTGGCCGCTCATAGCTTAGCTCGCTGTGGGAAAGCAAAACCTCTGCTTTCATCACGCAAAAGCTTTTGAGGTCTGCAGATCAGACATGCTAGGGGAGAGCCACGTGCCTATCCCACAAGCGTGAACACAGCTACAGGATTTGTATTTACGATTCTCCAACATCAGAGTAATAACTATCACTGTTGCAGCTGATCTGAAATCAGCAAGCGTGCGTCTCACATTCACAGATAGAGAGAAAACGCTAAATTATTTATGGTTTGCATATGAACAAATACAGAGAAATAAGTTAATTCAGCACAATATAGCAGAGCAGATCCAGGGCAGATTATTGCTCATCCCTCACTCAAATCATACTCGCTCATTATTCTACAACAATTGTTTCTCCTCCAAAAAGTGGGTTAAAAGAATTCTAATTAAGGGATCAGCAGAATCATTCCTGACAAGTTTTTTAGATCTGACTGCAGATGTAAAACTCTCTCCTCCAAATCCTCGAGCGTTTATTGGGATATGGCATGAGTGCTGTGCAGGAACACGCCACCGCAACCATCAAATTAGGGAAGCAGTGGTTGAACGACTTTCCAGGACATGAGCATGTTCGCTGGTTGGTAGCAGCGAACAAATTCCCAACTACGTTTTACCAAACTCCTTGTAAAATAAAACAATCCTATCATGGTCACCAAACCCCAAAGAAGCGGAGGAAAAAGAGAAATCGAACCATTCTGCCTCTTAATTTGCATTTCTCCTTATCCCTAATCATATCATAACACAGATTTTTCAAAGCCGGGGTCTGTCCACCTCAGCAATGGGATTTATACTCCTGTCCTGTTCATTACAGAGCACAAATAGCATTGCAAAGGACAGTCAGAAGTTACAAAGCTGTCACACAGCCTGTGCAACGCCATGTCCACACAGTGGCTGTCGTTTTTCATTTAAAGGTGTGAGCTGGGAGACCTAGCTCAGCGCCTAGAAACAGCTTTTAGCTCAGTCAGGGTAATCACAGCTCCCAAGCGCGGACAGGCATTTCTGAGGCTGCAATTCAGCCTGCGACACACGCAGTGGCACAGCCCGAGGCCTCCACTCCCAGTGCAGGGCTCCATCCATCAGGGATTTCTGCTGCGCTGCGGGGCCCTGGTGCTGCTGTGTGCCACGTTGTCCAACCAGATAGTTTGGTTGAGACCCACGCTGTCTTCTGGACTGGACAAGCCACTGCATGGGCAAAAAAGAAATCTAAATCCAGCGTTTTCTTTGTTCCTGCTCTTTTTTTTTTTAATGTTTCATTCAACATTTCCTTGCCCATAAAGAAGGGTGTAAATACCCACGTGTTTCTGAAATCACACTGTAATCATTATAGCTCTTAACCAGGGAGGGCAGTGAAGTTTTGGGGCTATTCTGCAATCCTGCAGTCTGAGGAGCTTCAGAGCCAGTCGAGGTCTCATCTTCATTCACAGCCTCTGCCATCAGAGCAGAAGGAAGCTCTCCAGACAGACCCCTGTACAGCAGTGCTACACCTCAGCCCTGACACTGACTGGCTTAAAATATCCCAGAAAGCTCCGTCACTTAAATTCATTAATTAAAGATGCTCCCCAGCTGCACAAAAACCTTTCTACTTTCCACGTAAATGCACGATCACTATCATACCTCCCGCTCTGCCCCAAGACCTATGGCCAGTATTAGCAAAGTGTTTCTCATACCGCACTGTCATTACAAGCTTGGCAGGAAGGAAGATCTTGCTGACGGGGGAAGCGGTGTAATTGCAGGAGGAATGACAAGAATTCTGGGACAAGAACGCCTTTGGAGGCTGATTTTTCAGCAGCCACATCAAGCCCTAGATTATACACGTGTGTGTGCATGCGATGAGATGAGGGAGAGAGGGGATGAGGACTGCCCTTCAATTTCTCAACCGTTTCTTAACTTAAATCCTTCATTCTGAACATAAGTACTAAATCAGGCTCAGGGAAAGAAAAACTTAATTAATCAGAGGTAGCTAAGTTCAAAGTGCACCTAGGGTCAGCTTTACTACTCCCCTTCACTTTGGAGGTATAGCTTTTATGCATAAACCCTGTCTGCTGCAGAATGACAACTACCTGGTGCCTGGTGTTTTCTGGCAGTAACTAGATTTGAAGGTCTCCTTTCTTTTCACAGCTTAATGTTGCTACTGAAAAGTAACTGAGGGCCACATGAAGGGGCCACTGAGGGCCACATCTTCTTAACAGAAGATTCCAGTTCCTCAGAGATAATCCTGACCACAAAAGGTTAGAAATACGATGCTGAAGGCACGGGTGCTTGTTTTTGGTCTGCTTCACTTCGTTTCCTTATGTCTCAGTTCCTTCATCATAGAATATTTACTGACCTTGCTGAAGTACTCTGAGGTGACAATAACGGATACATATGTAAGACCGCTGCGAACATCCAATAGAGCGTGTAACATCACGGTATTTGCTATTATTTACAGCAATCATGCCAGTGGCGACAAAGACGATTTTCATTCACAAACGTACTATCCAATCTAGGGAACTGAATCACGATTATCTTCATTAACTTCATTATCTGTGTGGACAGTATCTCTCCAAAGTTTACCAATATCAACAGCAAACAATTATCTAATTAAATACCAACAATGATAACGCCAGCAAAAGCAGAATCAGGTCTTTGTGGGCTTTCTGGGTTGCCAGAGGCAGCCCTGCAAAGCTGACCAGGTGTCTTGGGCCAGCCTACAGACTCTTGTATTTGACCCCTTCCTCCTGAGCAGACACATTTTCCCTGACAACAGCCCCGATAACGAGCAGCCAGTCTCTTCACAGACGTGTTTCTAACGTGCAAAGGAGATGGCCACAGCTGCTACCTTTAGAGAACATCTGAGTCCGAGGGTTTCTGCGCCTAGCAGAGCGTTTCCCCCAGGGGTTGGGGCAGGACGGCTCTCCCACATTACATGCAGCAAATGAACTTGTTTCTCCTCCACAAACCCAGCTGCTGCATTGACATTTGGCCTTATTCCCAGCGAGCTGCTGGTAGGGTAGGTAGTTACTTCCGGAGGTGTTTGGTATGGAGGCACCCACGCAGAGTGGCAGACTGAGTTTTGACTGGGACTGAGCAGCCAAACTGGGAAAGAGCCCACCTCTGCTTGCCTTGACTGACTTGAGTCTCAGCTCAGGGGATGTCACCTGCTGGCCCAAATTCAGCTTTACACCAGAGCACTGAGCTTGATAAGGCTACAAGACTAAGGGGGGAGAAGGTCTATAGATACCTCAGAGTAAATACGTGAGAAAGAGAAGAGCTATTCAAGCTACATGGCAACATTGGTAAAGCAAATGGGTAAAAACTGGCTGTGAATAGATTCAGACTTGAAAATTAGAGGAGGGCTTCTAACCATGAGAGAAGTGAAATTTGAGAGCAGGCCTTCCAGAAGGAGAGAGAGCAGAGGAGAAAGCCTCAATGACATTAAGATGGAGAATGTATGCTTATGAAGAATATTCTAAAATATGGTTGGCAGTAACAAACAGATCTGGGCCTGCTGAACAAAGCAGTCCCTTCTGGTCATTTGGAAAATGGCCCAGCTAGTCTAACGATCTCCTAGGAGATTCTGTTTGGCATATAGAGATGGCATAGCCAGTCCTTGGATACCCTTCCTGGAGCTCTGGTGAAGAAGGACAAGTAGAGACAGAGGTATCCAACAGAACAGCTGTTCCCAGCTACCACAGCAGCCCTTGCGTAAGAAGTGCAAATTAGGACAGTCCTGGAGGCTGCAGGAACTGAATCTGGGGCTAGATGAGCTCCAGTCTGCTCCTATAGAGTTGGATAGGAACATACATATTGGACAGAAACGGATACCTGCCTATCAGCCCCATGGCCGTCAATTGACCTGGCTCTGTATTTAGCTTCACAATGCAGAATGGCTGGATGGAAGGAGCTGTCTGGTCCCTGGCCAATACCCGGCAGGCACACTGGCTACACAAACAGGTTCTCCCAAGGGCTGCCCATGGTGGGACCTATGCCAGCATCGAGTCATCAGTACTTTCTAGGGAAATGTTTGTTGGGCCTGGTATGGGGAGTTCGACCCCGTGCCTAAATAGTAAAGCCAGCATTTAGTTCCTTCATCTCCACACAAAGTATCTCATTTCAATTTAATTTCACAGTTGTAATGGATTTTTCAAAAATATTCAAGAACATATTTACTTTCCAACATCTTATTTCCTTTCACATTTGAAAAAACTTTCTATCTAATCCCCCAAGTCATCCTACAGTCTGAATAATTTCAGGTTTTTAATCAATAGCTGTCAGACTTGTCAAATTACTTTAGGGACCACAAAGCAATTTTTAAACATTCATAAACCCTCATAGAACAGCTAAGTGCACTGAATTTTAAAAGAAAGAGGAACTGAATAACACTGATCAAACAGGATTATATTCTGGCAAATTATAAATTGGTTTTTTAAGAATCCTCTCACAGCTACTTATCTAGTGTCAGGCTTCTGCTGTAGGAAGGGAAGAGACTGTTCACCTCTAGAGGAAGGAGCCTTTCCTCTTTTGCTTCAGAGCCTCCTAAGCCAGAGCAGGGTACAACACACTTTTTGTTATCCTTCAAAAAGCAACACCATTATCTAGCCAGCTACTTTGAGGTTCTCTCTATCACTGTGCTGTCTAAGCCAGAGATGGCCAAGCTACGGCTCCTAAGCAGCAGAAATGCGTCTTGGTTCCTGGTATACTTCCCAACCCAGTCTTTGCTTCTCAGTACGCTTCTGGCACGTCAATCAGTCTGCCATGTCAGCCTGGAAATGACCATCGCCAAAACTTCTCAGTTTATTGGACAAAGGCTGTCTGGACTCACAACACAGAACTTGAACCCCTTATACGGAAGATTTCTCCATGCTGCACTACACCAAACTATTAGGATGAAAGGCGGGAGTTTGGGCTGTTGCTGCCTGTTCTGTGCTTGTTCTAGGAATAGAGATCAAGAACGTTTGAAGAAGTCAAACGTGTTTATAAAGCAATGAATTTATACACAACAGTCCCACCTCATCATCACAGCATCCTTCTTAATTTGAGGGATGTAGCCTGCATCGGGAAAAAAAATGAGAGCGAGCTTCATAGTTACACCGAGAAAGTTGGAAGACGTCCAGGAAAAAGTACAGCTCAGATCAAACGCAGGATGAAGAACGATCAGAAGAAGGGAACATTTTAGCTGGCCACATGCAGACTAACAAGACCAAACTCTCCTCCCTCCAGCTGAACTTACTCTTCCACTGCTTCAAAGCCACTCCAAACACACCTGTACTTTCTCTCTCCCACTGTGGCAGGCCTCCTTGCAGGTGGCTACTGAAGACAGGAGAGGATACCAAGAGGCACCATGTTTTCCTGTGGAGCAGCTGCCAGCAGGAGGCATTACTGCCCAGCTAACGCGGGGGAGCCGGGCAGCCCTGCGGGAAGCCTGTGCACAGTTGCATCCTGCCTGCCTGCTCCAAGCAGAGTGCAGGGGCACCCAGGAGTGCTGGGGACACACACTCTGCTGCAGCTTCACGTCCAGTACACATCCAGCCATGAACTGGACCCCTGACCTCCAAAGTCCTTCTCCTGAATAACTTATCCCACGCCTCGTTTCAGCATTGCTTGTCTCCTTGCTTCTCCCCAGAGCTCCAGCGCACTCAGCAGAGGGATCCAGCCAGTGCTGTCAGTTCTGCAGGTTACGCTTCCTGTCCCACACACTGCTACTTAGTGAGGCATAAAATATGTTCCCCAGCTATCTGCATCTGCTGCAGATGTCCTTTGCCAGAGATCTGCAATTTTATATGTAAAGCCTCTAAATACAAACAATGACGGCTTTTAACCTTTACACTGGTTTCTAGTTTCCCAAAGGATTTTTGCTGTTGCCAACTTAATCAGTGCAGTACTGACAGCAACAGGAGAGCCCCATCTTACACAGTCATCTTTCTTTATGCTGACAGTCAGTTGCCATACACTTGCCCAGTCTCAAATACCCCAGAACAGGAGATCCACCCAATACAGATTTTGGTATCCAACTGACCAGCTGTCTAAGCCACGGTTCTGGAAGTCGAACTTGTCCAGGCTTTGGGAAACCTTGTTCCTAGAGCCCAGGCAGCCAACATCTCCACAAATTCCTCAGCATTCAACTGAGGCCTGGAAATAATTAACACAAGCAGCTCAGAGCAGGAGACAAGAAAGGAGAGTGGTGGAATTGACAGCTAGCCTAATTCAGATGGAAACGTAGGACTGCCTGACTGATTCACAGGTACCCCAGTTGCTATTTTTCATGGCACAAATTGAAGGAGCAAAAATATTTCTCGGTGAGGACTTTTCAGCCAGTTACAGATGCTTTTAAGCCTTAGCCTGCTTTTCTTAGGTGCGTAATAGGTTTGTTAGGCTACACATCACACATACAGCCCTGCAAATCTATTATTCTCCTTATCTTTCATATTTAGCTTATTATTAACCATCTATCCAGAGAGCTAGAAAATCAGATTCAAACATACCACGCTAACATACAGAAGCTCATACAAACACACGTACAATTACAGGTATTATATGTTCTACGCCAGAACAGTGTAGTCTCAAGATCTAAATAAAGAGTAAAGAACGTAACAGGACGCTAATCAGATCTGTTCAGCATAAATGATAGAGCTCACGTTTCCTTTCATCTTAAATAATTAACCTCACGCGTTACACTTGATAAGGATTCAAACATTTCATTACTTTGCGTTAATAATAATAATAAAATCAGACTGCTTTTTGTCATGAGGTATCCTGTCCAGGGATTTGGTAAACTAGATTTAATTACAAGATTGTTTCATTAGATATAAAAATTAAACTACAGACAAGAAGCTATGACTTTTGAAAAAAATAGTAGCATAATGAAAAGGAAGGCTTTATAGGGCACAGAGGGTGATAAAGAAAATACCCGAAAAGAAGCACTACACAACAAACCCACCTCATGTTCACAAAAAGCAACATGCCTGCAACTCCCCTTGTGGGGTCCCCACACAGGGGCAGCCGGCAGCCTGCCCCCAGCTCCGGTGTAGGGTGCCCCCGGTGCAGGATGGGTGCAAGCGGGCACGGCGGCTCCCTGTGCCCCCGCCAGCCCGGCTGCCCGCCCCGCAGAGGCCGCACTCCTGCTGGCCCGGTGTGCCCCCGGGCACACGGCTCCCGGCCCACCTATTCCCTGGCAAAAGGCACAGCTCTCTTCTTTTTCACTCTACAACCAAAATGAAAGCTGAAAGCATGCACCTCAAGCACTTTGGTTCAGGCGGTAACGTTTATGCGCCGAGGGATGGCGGTGCTGGAACCAACACCCGCTGGGTGAGCAGGCGCCGTGCTGGGCCGCAGCCAGCACCCGGCACCCCCCACTTCTGCGGGGGCTAGGGCTGTCACAGGAAAGCTGCATCGAGCTCATCACGTTTGCATAAAATGATGTTATTTTTATATGAAATGACCAAAAACCTCTCGCCATTTTGCATTTTTCTGTCACCTTTAAACTCTTGAGGCTTTCACACTCAAACAGCTGTCTGAATTTGCTCAGCACTTAGCAACAACAGGCTGAGGTTGTTATGCTTGGCTGTAATTGAAAGAATTAATTAATAAATAACATTAGTTACCACGAGGGCACTGTCAATATGAAAACTCCTCAAGTTAAAAAAAAAAAAAAAAGAGAGACAGAGTAGTTTGAGTTCTGGCAGCGCTTGGGTTGGTTTATGCCCATCCTGCTTTCCCCCCAGAAACAAACTTACAAACTGGCTGCATAAACAAAACACAAGGGAAGCTGACTATATATAAAGAAAAAAAACGTGTAAAATGTGATAAGAAAGCTAAAACAATTACTGTGAACATGCATTTTAAAGTTGAACGTTGCATCCTCAATCTGTCCTTCACCATCAGATGGGTGGGTTTCCTTCACTGTGGGTGGCAAAACAGAGGCAGGAGGAGGAGATCTGCCCAAGGTCACACCATGAGAAAACGACACAAGTGGAAAAAGCAGGCTGGGTGCCTGGCTCGAGTCCTCTGCTTTCCCTGCTAGGGAACTCCACTGCCACCCAGTTTCGGTGCGCTCCAGTGCATTTTCAGGCACAACGGATAGAGGAAGGGCTGTGGAAAGTTTGAGTATTTGTTTTTCAACCGTTCGTGCATATCTGTATTTGTGGAAGCATTTCAGAAACCCTGTCAATGCCTCGGGGGGCTGCTTAGTGGTCTGAAATAACTGGGAATTGGGAATAATATAGGAACCAGTAGCTGCAGCTCAGCTCCTATAAAGCAGAAGAGTATGAGCAGATCATGCTTTACCCAACTTTAGTCTCGTAAGGTAGGAGAGAGAAAAAACATCAGAGAAGCCTAGATCTATACGAGTAGGTTGGATTTCTGTCAACCCAGCTTGTAGCTTTTGTGTCCAGAATGTCTTCCTCATACTCATCATCACATATTTTTCTTTTAAAACAGCTGATGCTGTTTCTTCTAAAACTGTGTTTGCATTACTCCCAGAAGTGTTAGTTTCTCTAATATGTAAAACAAAATAAAATACATCCTGAATGAATGTTAACATTAGCAATGGCCATGAATTCATTTACTGTCATGGTGGTATAGTGTTATTGCTAAATATACCTAACAGCCATTTCATCTCCATTTGCTAGCCCCGGCCTTCTCTCAGAGCCCAGCTGTGGGACTCAGACTAAATGGACTCCCCACCTAGTTGAGCTTCTATGAACACTGGTGTTAATGGACACAAACACCCTCTGCTTTGAAACACATAAGTGCTTTTCACAGCTGAGTAACTCCAGTCACCACTGCCCAGGTTTACAGCTGTATCAGAAAATAAGACAGAAAAGCCCAGCCGTTTGCCTCCTAAAAGTTACATGCTTTTCATTGTCTTTAAAAGGATGCTCTGAATAGTGACTGACATACAAATCAGGGCACTAATACAGAAAAATTGAGACACTTTCTTTTTAACTCCACTGAAATGCTCAATGCCACAGTAAGGTTTCTAGGAGTAAAAGCGGAGAAGACTGTTGTAAAGTGCTAACATATATGGATAGTCCCTTTTAAAAAGATTACTTGGCATATATGCAGTTTTATGTTAAAATTGCACTAGTAAGGAACTAAATAGTCTTTAAACATTTCAAGCCTTACAAAAAAAAAAAAGAAAGAAATAAAAACTCACAGATTTTTCCATAGATGGAAACCAACCTTTTATTTGCAAAGGTGTATTTGAGGCTAAATGTCTTTTAAGCAGCTAACGCATCTCCAGCACACACTTAACTATGTCTCGCTTAGCTTCTTACAGCAGTCCTCTTCTGCGCAGAGCCCTCTGGCTTCTTTAGCCGCAGCTGTTTTGCTGCTGTTGCTGTTGAAGAACGCGTTCTAGCACACCTCTGCCCATAAACATGACAGGTACTAGGAGGGTTCTTGGAAGTCCAAGACCACATCACTTATCCTGTACTACAGTTCATTCCTCTCATTAAAATAATAAGTCTCTTTTAGGAATACAGTTCCTTATAAATATCATGAGATCTGGCCTTAATATACTCAGCCTTATAATTAACACCAACTTTAGTGCGTTATGAAGGCTAAGAGGTCTCTGGGGTTCTTGATCAGGGAATAACTCTATTTAAGGACTAGATTTATGGTATGTTGCAGCTGTGTATTTAAAAGGGTCCCAGGGCTCCAACAGTTTGATTCTAAAGTACTTTAAGGGGATCTTCTCGCAGCACAGAGGGCTTGCCTGAGCCCCCCTCTCACATCAGCCAGGCTGACAGAGCAGGGTCGAGATGCCAGGATCGTTTCTAATCAGCTCTTGACTAAGCAGGAGAAAGAAACAGAGACTAAACATACCCCAAGGTTATAAGATGGCATTAAAAAATAAAGTTCCGTTGAGAAACTACTGCTGGGATTTGATTTGCTACCATTCCCACTGGCATTTCTGGGAAATTTCCTCTTTATAAATAAAACCTGTTTTAAAGTAAAATATCTTGCCTCTAGGTTTTCTTGTGCAACCTAAAGAAGAAGATCGCACAACATCTACTCAGAAAATAAAGCCCAATTGATCTAATTGATTGATAGGCCTTGGATCTGTGCTGCAATCCCAAAAACGGAGACCAGTGCCCCCCAATGCAATAGGAGCTGTACAAATACATAACATGAGCAAAAGCCACAGAGACTTACCATTTCAACTGTAAACCATTGTAGTCAGCGAGTCACTTAATCTTTGCCGTCTGTGAAATGGGAACACAGTCTATAGCTGCTACCTTGAAGAGCTGTTAGCAGGACTTACGCAGGAACATTTAGAAAATATCATGTATGTGTTAGACTTCGCTGTTCCTAAGAGCATTTTTCTGCAAGCTATTGGGAGGCCTGACTTACTTCACGGCCTTTGGCAAGATGCTTATCTTTGTCCTTTCATTTATGTTTCTAGCCCAGGATCCCAGAACGAGCCTCTAGTCTATCTAACATGGTATCCTGCCTCCAGCAGTAGCTAATAGCTGATGTTTCAAAGGAAGGCAATCTTGTTAACAGAGCGAAAATATAGTTGCTGACCCTTGAAGGCAGGCAGGCTGAGCCCTGAAACTTTTGATTTATTCTTCCTGCTGATGTTGGTTGCTTAGCTACAAACATTCTCAATGCTCATAAAAGGCTCTTTCCCTTACTCCTCCTCACCGCTATGTTTTAAGTCCAGTCACAGTTTATTTTTCCTGAAACCTAGGTGATGAAATTTCATGTTGACGTTACATCTAAAATGCAGAGTGCCCTCCTCCCTTGCAAACGCCTGGGTAATTTCCATTAGCATTAATAGGAGCAGAGAGGAGCTTCATTCCATGGAGACCCATCACTTTTCAACACCAAAGATGGGCAGCAGTGACAGAGAAACTCCCAGTTCTGATGTGAGAGCTCTCTTAAAAAAGAGAAAAGAAAGAAAGAAAGAAGTAAGAAATAAGCCTGAGGAATCAAACCAAACCTGTAGCTAAAACAGAACTGCTGGCAGCTTACTCCATGGACCTGTCAAGGGTCTGAGGCAATGTCCTGAAACCATAAGGGTCTCTAGACAGTACTCATCATCTTTTTACAGGCCATATGTGTTTTGTTCTCAAACAATAGTTAGAGGATCTCAGGGTACAGCACCTGTGAGCAAATGAGCCTGGATGGCATCAGCGGATTCAAGTTTGCCATAACAACAGGCAAAGTATCCCGAACATACGAGTGTCCCCAACAGATCTTCCTCTCTCCTCTTTGCACGTGCTCTGACTGCCTGCAGAGCACGTGGCCCCAGCCTTACAGCCCTGTTGCTCCGTCTGCTGTGGGGTTTCTCATGTGGCTGCTGTGATATACGAGCATTTGTTAAAACTGAGGTGCTATCACCATCTTCACCTCTCACCCTGCGCTCTGTTTATGTATGTGCTGGACAGGAAGAGGCCTTCAACAGGTGACATGAATGGATAGGAAACAGTGGTCTAGTCTCCGTCAGGGCTAAATAAAATTACTGCAACAACAAAAACCTCGCAGCACTACCCCTTAGGAAAACAAAGAAAACACATCTGTAACAATCGCTAGCACCAGCTGCTGGGAGGTGGGAAGGTAACAGAATTCAACATTTTTTCTTCCTGTCTGCTGAAATTAGAGAACAATGGGCAAAAGCTCTCGCTGGTAGGAAAGGGAAGCGGCTTGGTGGGGAACACGGGCCAGGCGTCAGACTCTGAGGCCCTGGGCCACGCTCAGGGTCTCGGGAGCTGCAGGCAGGAAGCCAGCAACGGCCAGCTCTCCCCGCGCGGACGAGGTGCTCAGAAAACACGTGTGCTCCACTCTGGTGTCTGCTTATTTCCTAGGAAGACGTTAGCCGCTCTGAGTTAATGTTTGAAAAATGCTTTGAGATCTCTCACTAAATACTGCAAACAGAGACATCAGAGCTATATCAAGGGTTAAGTAGGTTTTTATGCTTCCATTACATAATGCCTTCTCTACTTTAGAAGACATACATATTCATATAGCTATATTTCTATACATATAGGCAAGCAAACACAATTTCATAAGGAAGGCTGGGGGACGCTATCTAGAGCTCAGGGAAAAGGATATCAGCTGACTTGACAATAACATCAGTTTCAGAGGCCACGTGCAGGAGCCAAGAGCTGTTTTAAACTCATGTTGCCATTGCGTAGCCCCTTTAAAGCACTTAGGAGTGCTTTAAAGCCTGTGAGTAGAGCCGAGCTGCTCTTCATTGCCACTGTGTAAATGTTGCAATGAAGAATCAGAGCTTAAGTCAAAGCTCTTTTGGTCCCTGTGAATCTTGCTGAAACCCGAAGAGGAGCTCCTGCACTGCTTGTTCTTTTAGCCTCCAGGAGCCAAGCAGTATCCCAGTTCCTCGCAGGCCCACACGAGAAGGCAAATTATTATGTGACCCCCAAATTACCAGGTAGGAAGCAACTGGCAAGCGCAGGGAACGGTTAACGCTGTCAAATTCTGCTGACTAAAAGCAGGAGCAACTTGGAGAGTAAAAAGCATGTTTTGGGCTAACAATCCTTCATGTTTGGTGAGCAGATAACAGAGGATACAGAAGTGCTGGGAGTCAAGGGTCTCTTTATCAGACTTTTTTTTACTGAACAACCTGGCAATGATGCCAAGAGAGAACCAGAAAGCTCCCAGCCAGCACTGCACTACAATCAGTGATTAATTTGTTGCAAGACGCTTTGCTTGCTGTACATGACAGAGCTCATAAATTCTCATTTTTATTGATGTTGTCCTGGCTGTAAGGGCATGCTGGAAAAGGCTGGCTTGCGCTGCCGGCATACGGGACAACTACCTGGGGACCATCAGGGAGGTGTAAGCAAGCTGAACTGTTGATGCCATCCGACCAGGGTTAACCCCAATTTATCAAGGTCACAAGCTCCATATCTGACTCCCTCCACATGCACAGATGCACGTGCGCACACACACATGTACACACACACACACCCCTGCATGTGCGAGTGCGCACAAACAGAGGAGGTGTTCCTGTCTACTCAGAGCAGCAGTTCTCTCTGAACTAGCAGCTGCAGGCTGGGGCTTTAAAACAGCAGCACCCCAGCAGGGCGGCCCCGGGGCGTTTCTCAGAGCACACTCCCTTCAGTCCTCCTCCCATGACTCCCAAAAGAGACTGCAATTTAACTGACATCAGCCTCAGGAGCTCTGTGAGGCCAAGTCTGTGGTGCTCTACAAAAAGAAACAAGGAGCCCTGGGAATACGGTTACCTATCAGTTCTGTATATCTGGTCTCAGATAGGAGGCATCGCTGGCATTTCTTTCTCTTGGCATGTTCTATATAAATGAATGCCTTGGGCTCTGCGCACAGGTTGGCCTTGAAACCCACTACACCCACCATAACAAGCCACACCAGGGACCACAGGCTCCTCAGATCCTGAATACTGTCACTGATATTTCATATGTTGTGCTGGTATCACTTTTCCCTAGACACTGCCAACCTTTCCCAGAGCCAAACATCCTCAGAGGAGAGCCTGCTCACGCATGCATCTGGCTCTTCGCAGAGCTGCAGGAAGAGAAGGAGGGATCCAAGAGCACACAGCACTGACAGGGCTACTGGACAACTGGAAGAGGTGAAATGCTGGAGGGACAATGATCACTGGGAAATGGCGTGCAGCACCGTGTCTGGAAAGACTGATTTGAATCTCACCTCTGCAGATTTCTGCTCTCTGCCACAGGATGTCACCAGCATAGGCACCAACGGGTCGCACAAACCCGTTGAGAACGTCCATGTCCAAAACATTAGTCAATCACGCTGCAGGATATGACAAACTGCTCAGAGACTTTGTTAAAGCCGTTTTTATTATTTTATCAGTCCAGTTCTTGTTTTTCTTGCCTTTGCTGTAAATCTGCTGGCTGCAGCCCAGTCCGCATCCTGCTCTTTACTGGGAAATTGAGTATGCGAGAACCTCCCATCACAGCAGGGCAGAGATTGCCACCTGTCACTGCAACAGTCTTAATGAAATGCAGATTGTATCCAGCACTACTGGGACCACTGATCCCAGTAGCCTGCCTAGGACACATGGTGAACACAATGGCACCTAGCAGGGGACCGTTACCCGCTCCACGGACAGGCTTTGCACAGCCAGATAAACTCTACATACAGCCTAAGTCCTTGCCCATTTGCTTCTCTGATGCAGAAGTTAAGAACGCTGAAGAGGACTCCACCTCTCCACCTTCTTGCATATCGGAGGCATGGTATTCTCCTACAAACCTGTCTATCAGAAAGCACAGGTGAAAGGGGCTCTTCAGGCAAGATGAGCAGCGGTCCTCCCCTGCGTAAGCGCGTACCCCACACAGGCCTGGGGTGGCCTGGAGTCCCGCTTGCGCCCCGCAGGGCACCAGAGTGCTGCTCTTCAGGGAGCAGCAAGTGAGACAGCAATAGCATGGCCAGCACCCTGGACACGTGCAGCACCAGACTAAACTGAGATTCATGGGCGCTGACACTACCACAGCAGAGGGGAGGGAAGGAGACAAAGGCTCTCTATTTATAAAAAGACAGAAAAGTCTTATAAGGTGAAGGGCTGAAAGGAGGAAACGGTGCTGGGGGAAGGGAGAAACTCTTGACACGAGTTTCCAGCTGTGAAAAATGAGTACGCCCGCATATGCTTACACAGCCACTGACTGGGGTATGTGGCAGCTTGGGCCCAGCATTTAATACAATTCCAGCAGACATCAATGCCCAACAAGTCTTAAAAACTAGGTCTCAAGCATCTAAAATTGGGACTGCACAAATCAGTGGCCTTACGCTTCCTATCCCAGATGATACAACTCCAAGTTCTTCAAATTGCTCTTCTCTACACAGAAGACAACTGTATCTTTTATTATTAAATCTGTCATCCAATTGCAGATCTCCAAAATGGTGAAAGTCAAAGACAAGCAAATTAAGGGGGGGGAGGTATTTCTGTACAATATCCAGTGGAGCTGAGGGAACATTTTAAGTAAGAAAAGGTGTTATTCCCGTCACTTTCTGCAGATGGAAGCTCACAAAATTACTGCCTGCTTTCTCATCCCACTTACCATCTTCCCAGCTTCCCAAATATGCACCCTAGGGACACCAAAGCCTAACAAGCTGCTGTGATATAGCAACAGCCACACACAGAGCTGCAGCTCAGATGCGCCGGGAGCAGACCGAGCACCATGCACGGGCTGCGCCGGGAGAAAACAGCGACGTTTCCTGCTGAACTGAGAGTTCCCTCTGTTTACAGAACGGCTTTTTCACCCACTCCACTTACATCTCCCTGCTAATATTGCCACTAATGAGGCCACAGGAGGCAGTTTAGCCTCGCGGGATCCTGAGTTATTTTCACAACCCCCATGGCAGACCTCTTCTCCCAAGCACTGCAGCCATTCCTAGGACATCTCCTGCTAACTGCTGTGCAGTGGGAAGAAGGAAGGTGCCAGGAGCCCCACCACGGCGCTGGAGCTTAGCACAGTGCAAACGTCACTCTGCTAGCAGTCCTGTAGGTCGGGTCTCTCCAAAAATGCCCATGGCCAAAGGAAAATGCCTGAAACGATGGCTGGGAATTAAAAGGAAGCAAGGAGAGTCGCATCAGTTTACCTCTGAACATTAACATGACTCTTAATTACCGTTTGCTACATGAAGCTACAGTTTAATGAGAACAAATACAGAGGCAGCTGTGACCTTCCCCCGACACCGCACGCTCCCTTCCGCCCCCCTTGCTGCGAGCCGTGTTCCCCGACCCTGGCTGGGGCGACGCTTGGTGCTGCCGCTGCGGCAGCTCATCAGCACTGACTCCTGCTCACAGATTTGAATGAGGCTTGTCTTAATATAAGAATGAATTGCTTCAGTTATAGTTACTTGCTCTTAGTTATATATATTGTTATAAACATACCTTATTTACAAACTGCGGTTATTATTCGCTGCATCTATTGAATAATGAATAATCTAAAGGCCAAGACAGATACTGCAGCTGTTTAAGATATTGTGAGCGATGCTTGTCACCCTGATACCTTTAAGGGCTGGGAGGGAGGAACTGTGTATGGAGCCTAATGAGGACACAGATGCTTGCCAGACTTTAATTTGAAATTTTTTCTTCCTTTCTGTTTCAACAAGAACCTTTTCTGCAGGCTCTGAAAAGAGCAGAACTGGACAATTGTAAGGGAAGCTGGGAGAGATTAACAATAGAGGAGGAACGGAGAGGGAAGTGGAACCAACCTATCTCCTTTTACTCAAAAGGAAATGTGAAAAAGAAACAAATTGCATAAAGGATGACTAATAAAGACAGCTTTAAAAATCATTTCAGAGCTTGTCTTTTCAGGTTCACAGCAGGGATGTCAGGAAGGGACATCCAATTTCATAAATTACATAAGTTTTAGTACATCTCCCTTTAAAGTTAGCTGTGCTGTACTCGTACCACGTACGCACCCGCCTACACACACCCGGGACTGCTTGCAAACACACCCTTATTCCACTCCACCGCCCATTCCTTTTTTTCAGTCGTACAGAACTTTTACACTCACCCTGAAAAATCTACTAATTCTGTGCGCAACAGCTTGCCCTCTGCCCGCTTTGCTCGGTGGCTGCGGCTGAACTGCTTGCCTGCGTGCTGTGCCCCCAGATCTGTGGATCCCTTTTGCGAGAGTTTCAGGGCCCAGAGTAAACACCATTCACATAAACCATTTTACCATTTCAGTCCTGCTTCTCTCTTTCCCTCCCCACGAACGTCTAGAGAAAGCGCTGAACGCTCCCTTTCTCGGCAGATGATTGAACGCAGAGGTTGGCTAGAGGCGCAGCTGCTGCAACCCCCACCGGCTGCTTTCACAGGAAACAGCACAAACATCTGCACCACTGAACTGACTGACAGACCTCGGGAGATCTCTTTTCAGAGCAATCCAACATTTGAAAATCCAACACATTGCAAGATGCTGTAGCCTCAGCAGTCCCCACCAGCTGAAACAATGAGCTGGAAAGCCTGCTTTCTCCATGTCTACTCCCCGGCCCTTTTTTAGAAAGCAACATATGAATTCAAAAGATTTTAAAGGTCCGACGTTTCAAATCTGGATCATCCACTTCCAGAGCAAGTTCAACAACGCGCAGGAAATACTTTGTCATTGCAGTTCCCTGTTAATGTAGCAAGTCTTGGTGAAACACTGAAAAGAAACATAAGTGGAAAACTACTGGACACTTACCCAAGCCTCCACAGCACAGAAAAATAAGATCAGTACAGAAAACCAACTCTGGGATCCCGGGAAACTCAGCTCCTGCAAGAGCAGTGCGATTCCATCGTCTCCGGTGCCCTCCCTTGCTCGGGTTGCTCGGGTCTGTATGGCTTCTATTATTCAGCTGGCTCTTAACTGCTCTCAGACTCCCGGACTGCCCGACTTCCTCTGCAGCTGATAGCAGGATTATTAAAGTAAACTGACTATTGCCCTTTGTGAAGGGAGGTGGAGGGGAGGGAAGCTCAGCCCCTTCCCTTCCTTTGTAATTCAAACCCTTCCTCGAGGCTCACTGCTCCGGAGGAGAGGCGTCTGCTCCCAGCCCTTTCCCCGCTGCCGAAGAGCTCACGCAGGTACTGGCTGCGGTCCAGGCTGAAGAAACTGTGCTGTACTTCAGGTTTACGTGACAAAGCAGCTCATTCCTAATTAAACTTAATGTAGCATGTTTCTTTATGCTATATAATTAGTGCAGTACAGCAAACATACGCAGAAGAAGAGAGAGAGCTTGCACATATGCACAGGCTCCTCTGTTTGCACCTCCAATTAGTTTTAAGATTTCCACTTCATCTATTCAGTAACAGGCTCCAATCCACTTCATAAGCGTTATCTACTCGCCACCCTTTCGGGAGACACTCGGCCAGTTGACGGCAGCAAGGAAAGGATGCTCCTGGGAGGATGCTGGCCGCACCAGAGGAGCGCGCGTTTCCAAACCCTCCCGGCTCCCGAAGCCTAGCGTTAAACCGTCAAGATTCTTTCATACGCAGTTGCATCTGGATTGGGCAGCTCTGTTCTTTATTGCTTCCTGAAGGGAGTTAATCTTTAAAGCTGAAACTATAAATGTTGTTGGTTTGGCTTGCAGCCTCCTCCTCTTGGTATTTATAATTCTCATTTTTAATTATGAAAAGGTAAACACAATCCAGACATACAGGAATTAAAGGACATTTTCCTCAAATCCTCTTGAAACCTAAACTGCCACTATATTAGCCATACCCAGTGTGATAATAAACTCCTAGTCCCTGGAAGCAACACAGAGTTACTATCGCCAGCATATTTAAATACTGTACAATGACCTGGCAAGCAGCATCAATTCAGCAGATTTTAGTTCACCTTGTCAATCAGAAAATTCTGGCAAATTACAGAAATAAAAGAGAAAGAAGAAGAGAGTATTTTGTTTGAGTGCCCACAGCTCTTCATGTCTCCCTCTTTCCTGAAAATCAACCTGCTTGAGGCAGTGTTTTCAATCATTTCTGATGGCAAATGTTTAGATTCACTGCCCTGGTGATGACCACAAGCAGTGGGAACTGTCATATTATCTATTTCAGCTTTTTGTACCATTCCCCAAGCTAATGATAAAGGGCACCGAGAGCTCCTGCTAGAAACCAGGGCACATCGTGCTACAGGAGAACACTGAGCAAGGACTTGCTATTTTTTTGAACGTACTCTTTTTGAGAGAAGTAACTGGAAAGGTTGGAATTGCAAAATTGTTTTCTATTACATCTCTGCTCAATGGGCCGACCTTATGCTAACAGCTTGGTTGAGACTTGTGCACCATCACTATCACTCCAATGCAAAACAGCGTCTTTCTACTCTCCCAAGTGCAATTTGCACAGCTGGCTCTGAAGACATTATGGGCATGTACTCCTTTAAATCTGGATCTTGTTTAACCTGAGCTCAGCTATTCTTGCACCAGAACCCACGCTATACTCAAAGCTGAGAGACAAGAAATGAATGCCTTGTGCAATACCCACGACGAGGCAACAGTGGCAGCCACAGGTCAACAGAAAAGGAAACATAACCTAAGGATGCCTATTCCGAATAATAAATGAGAAGATAGTAAGTGGATGCCAGATCATTATTCTGTGTTAGCTGTTTGCAGGCCAAATCCCACTTTCACTGAGGTCCAACGGTTAAATTCACACTCCTTTAGTAGGAGCAGGATTTGACTCTCAGTAGTCGGATATGGGTGTATATCTGGAATGCTCCTGTTTGCTGTCAAAAATGGAGTAACACTTTTCTATTAGCCTGAAGAGCAAGGAACTCTATGATAGCCATGAAGAGCACATATAAATTATGGTTACTTGACCTAGGTTCAGCCAATACAAAACGACAGCTCTATTCCAAGCACAAGGATGTACGAAAGGTATAAATAGAAGCTTTAAGTGTTAAATAATCTGTCTCAGCATGTTACTGTTTCAGAGAGATGTTACCTGCTCTCATAACACCCTGACATATCTTAAACATTTTAGGAAGCCAAAATATCTTCGGCCTTCAAAAGCCTTTGAGTTCACAGACTTAAATTACTATTGTTTAAACCTGTGCAGGCCTAGAGTTGCCAGCTCCATATGGAATATCTTGATTTTATTCACAGAAAACATAGACTTCAAAGCCACTGAGTTACTGACTACAACATCTGCTTAATTAGCACCATTTCCATGGCAAGATTGTATCCTACAGCAAACCTTCTGCTTGTACTGTAATTTGCAGCCTCTTTTTATTCCACTGTATTTCACAGAGATCTCTCATCACTGAAATGGATTTAGCCCATATCCCAGAGCAGTCCATCCCAAGTTCCTCAGACTCTGGGAGATTCCTCCCTCTTGTCCCAGCACTCTCCCTACACATGTAGCTCATTATGGATGTCCCACTTCCCCAAAGCTTTCTGCAGGTGCCTTTCAGTACAGCTCCCTTGTCCCCTTAAAATGTCACCACTCAAACACATGTGGTCTTTGCAAAATAGAAAGAAATATATAAATTTTAGACTAGACTGGCATGAAAAGGCCCAGTAATATCAGGTAGTGTAGCCAAAGAATAAATGCATTTGCAACAAATAATCCACTTGTGCAAAGAACATCTTGGGAGGCTTCAGTTAAATTCCCTTCAGTTAAATATCCAGAGGTAAAAGCTCATAGCAAATGTAAGAATCGCCTTGGAAGCAGCCATCACAGGCTCACTACAATCCTCCCATTTCCTGGGATCCCTTCCTTGCTCACGCCAAATCTGTGTTGGATGGATTATCAAACAGGCAGAACAACAGGCATGTCAGAACTCAGCTTAACTATGGCCTTAAGGCACTACTAGAAGGTAAATGTTAAGTGACAGGACTAAAACATGGACAGTCTAAATTGTGACTGGTTAAAAAAGCAGCTAAACAAACAAACAAAAAAACCAAACCCCAAAACACGTGTCTACATTGCTGCAAGATACAAGGAGCTTGCTTTTATTCTATATTACACTATTACAAGTTTGAATTAACTCCACTCACTCATTCTCTTATGTACATTGGCATAATAGAATAAGAATTGACCCAGCATCAAGTATTCCGTCTTCAGAATTATTTCCAGCTGCTAGTGCCTCAGAAGGTCCATGAGAGCCCGGGAGAATGTATCCATCTGCACACTTATCTCTTCATTTCAGACCATTCATCACTCTTTGCCTGGAAGCAACAGTTAATTTACAATAACTCACTGTCAAGATGGCAGTTTAAAATCCTCTTGAGGATTGCCCTAGGAGGAGATTTTGTCCTGGCTCTCTGTAGCCACTGTGGAGTCAGATGAGCCTCTTTTTAAGTCACTTAGTTTTAGAGCACAATAGAAAGAAAGAAAAAAAAAAAAGAGCGAATACCTGCTGAACTGTATCTAGCGCACTTCCAAACCAATGAAGGATTGTCTCTGCAGTGCATTCTTTTGGGATTTCAATAGTCATAGAAATTGGAGACAGAAAGGAAGTATATGGTCAGCTGGAAGATCAGTGTGCAATGGAGATTATTTCCTACAGCTTATTGTTTTGTCCGGACTAGATTTAAATGACATACAAATCTTGCACTGATTAGGAAATACTTCCAGCTTAAAGGGGAGGAAAAGAACGTACCCCCAGACTAACATAACAGGTTTGACCTTCCTGAAAAAGTAAAGTCACAATTAGAATTGTCCCCCCTAAATTTCCAAAAGATAATCTAGATAAAATCCACAGAAAGGACCACTCTGAGTAGAGCTAACCAGAAACCAAATCTTGATCTTCCTTTCTCTTCTTTTCTTTCTCTTGGGTTAGCTTGGACTTGTCTTTATTGTTTCATTTTAAGAACTTTGCTCACACATTTTACTAATGGTGATGGTCCTTGCCTTTTATGAAGGATAATCTGCATCTAATATTTTGGAAAAGCAATTCTTTAAAAAACTTCAAGTACTGCTGTAAGCAATGGCTGACACATCATCTATGTAAATCAGAAGGTGCCTAAAGAGGGTGTTTAGAAGCAGAACGCTGCTACAAGTCTGCCTTTGCTGCAGATAACAAGGCTGAGACAATGACAGATTTCCTTCCCTTGCAGCCAGGACTGGCTCCTTCCGATTGGCTTTCCCCTGTTTATCCAAGATGCTGGGAGAGAGCAGGCACCAAACATGCAATTAATTGGCAGTTTGCAAGAGCATATTGCCTAAAGATAAACAGAGTGGGTGATCATGTCATAGGTAAAATGGCTGAGTGCTGCAGATGTAGTGTTGACCCACTTTTAAAAAAAGGTTATTATTTTGTCCTCTTGAAAAATAATTGCATTTAAATGAATACCTTTTTTGCGGAGTCCCTCTGGCCTTTAAACATTTTGTGTATGTAAGCCATTTCAGGTTCTTCTTTAATCTGAAAGTACTTGAGTTTACTAAAAACTTTTACTGCTGACATCAGTGAAGCATTCCACCAGGAGAAAGTTTTTTTTGTACGTTGTGGCATGGTGTTAACGGCCTTTACTCTTCACAGAGGGTGTTTTGCAAGCAGAAAAAGACAAGATGCCAAACTACTGCATCTGACTCTAACTGGAAATCAGGTGATATGAAAAGGAACAAAACTATCCAGGACAGACATGGGAGTGCAAAGAAGATAGGTTTTTAAGACTACAGGGGAGAAATGGTTATTTAGAGAGGACCTAAAGCAGGGACAGGGAATGACCAACACTTGGGAAGTGGCCAGCGTTGTGAGTGGAAGGGACCGGCTATGACCTAGACTGTTTTGGTTTCTATATACAGGTGTTGTCAGAAAGAAAGGCACAAAGATGGCATAATGCCCCAAGTCAGGTGAGGAAATACAGAAAATTATTAGGAGGAAGACTGAGCACTTTTTAGGAGAGCTAGATACACGCTGGGAAAAGTATGTGCAGGGCCTAAAAGAGAAGGGAAAAGGAAACTTGAACAAGATGCTAGACAAGTTCTGCAGCTTGGAAGCCTTTCAATGGGTTATGTGTGACAAGATCAAAGCAGCAGCACAGATGGCTGGATCAAGTGCAAGGCACCAGCGCAAACCAGAAAAGCTCTCAGTATCAGGAGAGCTGCAATAGAAGAAAAGTCCTAAATGTAAAATTTTGGACTTAACGTTCTGCAAAACATACCAGAGGCCCAAACACCTACTAGGCACAACAGGAACAGGCAGTGAAAAGCAACGAGCTCATAAGACGAAAGGACACTTGCCTCTCTCATTCTTTATATTTAGTGCTATAAAACTAAAGACTAAAGCATGTGACAGATTTCTCACTTCATTTCACTGAGATCACATTGTCATTAACATTACTGTTCAGATTGAGTAAGAACACACGTCACGACCTGGCAACTCCACTGTGAGGGACAACATGCACTGACTGTTATCTGCCCCAACCAATGTGATGACTTCAAAAATTCCTCCTCTGGAATTAGCGATCCCATGGAGAGATTCTTTGCTTCAGCATGCTTTGATCTGCTCCTTGCTATTTTGCTTGTTACTTTCACTGTGCCCTCAGCCTAGACTGCGAATTGAGAGTGGACAGTTTTACATGCACTTTACACTCTGTAGACCACATCCTTCCCTCTTTTATGCTAGTGTGATTCCAAACTAACTCTTCATGCAGGATTCAGTCCAGTTTAACTTTCTGAATGCCAGGCATTAATCATGTGCCACTGAGTCTGGTGTTGTAAAACCATGGCAAAAACCTCAGCAGCCTTTTTTAAAATCTTCTTCATTTAGATCAAAGTTTTTGTATTTGGGTACGTAAAGCTAGCTAGCAAAAGAAGTGACATGATATTCACAGATGCAGAATTTTCATTGACTTTAATGGATTCAGCATCCCAGAAAAGTAGGCCATTTACTTACGTACCTAAATAAGGATTTGCATGCCTAACTTGAAGGAACCAAGGTTGTAAATGATGACCTTATGTTTTAAAAATCCTGAGAAACCTATACATGCATCAGTATGTTATTCCCTTTATCTCTGTTACTTGTAGCAAGTCTCATTTGAGAGAGAAATTTAAGCTGTAAATGTGCCTCTAAAATTTCTTGGTCTTTGCTATTTAGCGAAACACTTAGGCACAAGCTTAATGTCTTCCTGAAGAGAAGCACTTTACCGAATCAAAGCTAATAGCTTTCTCATATCCCTTTGGTTGAGATGGGGAACAAACCCTTTTTCCCCATAGACAATTTCTGCTCCTGATGTGAACGGCTCAGCAGCCTTGAAGGCTGCTTCGGCCTCATCACTTTACCCTAGGAACCTACTATAATACTTTACAGTCCTTAATTCTTTAAAGCACAGCAAGCTAAACAACACTGAAAAAACGGCTTCAGATTCTGCTGCAATCTGCATTTTGGGAAGCAGCACAGGAGCCTTGCAGCACGTGTACCAGCGGCTGTGGGGTAGACAGAGAGAAAAGAGGCATCAAGAAGCAGCAAGGAGACTGAGCAAGAGTGATCCTTGGGAGGGCAGCTGCAAAGTAATGAGGCACAATCCTCCTGCTAGTGCACAAGAGAAGAGCTCCTTAACCCACTATTTATCTTATAACTTATCTGTTCTCAGCTTGTGCCACTGAATGACTTTCAACAGACTGCCATTTGGCTGCTTAAGGAAATAGCTGTATAATTTAGCTCTGATTGTTTAAAGCACTTGGCAGGAAACAATAGATAAAAACTGACAGGACTTTCTGCAGTTAACAATACAAACTAATTAAATGAAATACTGCTCAGTGAAATATTGCAGTGGGTATCCCCAGATTCAAATGAAATATAAGAAGCGGCAGTGTAGATTCTGCACTGCAGTCCATTGGTATTGACTTTTAAGAAGAGTCAAGACTTTTCTAAAATGTCTCTGTCTATTGTTCTGTCAAGCTGTTTATGTTACATGCCATTGCATGTAAGTTTATAAAATTACACTAATTTACAAAATTCCCAGAGAGGAACCACAAGTATAAATGAGCTTGGTTCATATTTAGCACACTTTCACATTCCCCCAGCTGTTAGGGGAAGAAGGAGTTCACCTATGGAACAACACAAGCTGTTGAAGGGAAGTGATGGGGATAAAAATCCTGAACTCAGACTAGTCTGTTTAATAGCTACCACCAAGATTGAGCCGTTGTGTGCAGATGTGTTCATAACGACAACACTGAAGGAACTGGGCAGCTCAAGCAGCACAGGCGCGGAGGATATTCTGACTGTCCAACTCACTCCTAAAGGCAATTGCTGGATATTGAAATTTGGTAGAGAGAGTTACTGCTACTATAGACAACTGCAGGCACTTTTTTATTTTCCTGTATCTTACAAGTTGTAGCTCAGAGCCTGAATTATTCAAAGCAGTCTCTTCTGACAGCTTGGCTGAAGCAGGGAGGCACACACACGCACACACAGACAGTGGCGTAGTTTTCCACTACCCATGGTGGAGCCCACTTGCTAAATGTGTATAACTAGACAATTAGTGCGACTTGTTAAGGGCCCAGAGGGCACTGAGGAGGAGCACAACGCGCTATACAAAACATCAGCTGGTCATACAGAGACCCTCGCATTTGTGCGTCTTCAGAACTGCAGACGCAGTAGATGAGCAGCAGCCGACCCGTCCTGGAAATGAACGCTGTTTACAAGACATATCGGTGTGATTATCTTGTGGTCTCACCCACAGGCTCAGCTACAATGACACTTGAAGCCCTAAGGAAACTAATGATCAAAAGCATTATTGGGGAGGATTTCCCTGTTGTATATCTTACTGTAGGCATGATAAAATTGACTTGAAAGGCGTGCTGTGAGGAGTTCTATGCACAGAAGTAGGATCAATAACTTGATGATATGTATGGCTGACTGCAGTACAGTCCTGGGTAATCCCTAAGACACAGCAATATTGCTGTCTGTTTTGTCTGCCCATGCTATCAGTGTACTTTCTGCCTTGACCACAATGGAAAGAGACAGAGGGTAGCAGGGCACAGCTTTCCTGAAAATCAAGACAATGTTTTGTCATGTGGAAAAAGAACATCTTGTCTTTGAGGGAAGTTTTAACCCTAGTTTCAACCAAAAAGTTTGGCTTCCACAGTGAAGGACTACAAAGTTTCACTCACCCTGAGAAGAACAGGAAGTTTTCATTTACTGGCCCCAGGTAAAATTGGAAGGGAAATTACATACGGTTTGTAGTGGAGACAGTTTGCAAGTAGAAAACTAAAAAAAAATTAAGCAGGAAAGTGGTGCAGATGTAGCAGAGTTCTGCCTGAGTAAAACCAAGTACAACGCACCCTGGCCAACTTTCTCATGCATCTATCTCGCTAAAAACCGCCCTGACCTCCAGTGAGGACCTTCAGCAGCTCTAGGGAAACAAACGGGCAAATCCCAGAAAGCCACGAGGAGGAGAATCGCGCCTGTGCCGGACAAGCTCCCTGCACAGCTCAAGGCCCACTGAAACCCATCGCCGTCCCTTTCGGCCCATCCCTCTCCCACTGGAGGCAAGATTCACCAGATATGTGGCCTCATGCTACCCTTCTGCACAGAGGTGAATTTATCTTCTATGAACAAACCTAGAGAGAGAACGTTTTTACAAGCAGTTGTATCTGCTCCTAGCAATGCCTTCCAGCATCGAGATACTGCATTCCTCAGTGCTCCAAGCTAAAGCTGTTCAAGCGAACAAGATACGTGCCAGACTCATTATTTCTAGTGGGAGCTGACACTGCCAGCGCTGAAAATCAGACGGGAAGAAGTCCTCAAACAAGGAGGCCAATTAAAAAAAAACATAACTGACACTGCTATACAGCTTAAAAGATTTAAGAACAAAAACTAAAAACATCTTCATCCTAAAAATAGAAGGCACATAAAAATCTTTCCTTTTATACAAAGCAGAGTGAACTTAAAAAAGCAAGGAAACTTCTAAAAGTTACATGGATCTTTTACATGTATCTATATACCTGAAAGTCAAGGCACTGGTTTCAAATTCCATTTGAAATTTTAAAGTTTATAGATCTTTCTAAACTGATTAAACTAGTGTTTCACAGAAAAAGACAAATAAGGGCAATTGGATCAGATTAAATGCAATGTTCTAAAGAGTAATAGGCAAGAGTCTTGCTGCCTGAAGTGCTATCAGTGATGGAAAAGATAGCAATAAAACTTTCTTCAAAATAGCTGCCCCTTTTCCCTGCCCACACTTCTGCAACGCAGGCACACAAGGCTTTGGGGATGCACGTTTGCTGCGTAGTTACAGCTGGAAAGGAGAAGCATCTCACCCCCATGCTTCCGAGGCAGGTGTGGATGGGGCTGACTCAGCCTGACCCACAGCAGCCTGGTGCCTCTGAAACTGCTTTAAAAGTCTCCACATTGCATGACTATGATCACAAGGAAATATCAGCATTATTGTCTTTCAGTGCATTGTTTTCTCAGCATTAAATATAACTTAACTACCATTCAAAGAAGATAACTATTCTTTGTGTAAGAAAACGTACAGCAGACTTTTAATCTGACACTCTTTGCAAAGAGTGAAGAAACAATTATAATAATAATCAAAAGCTAAAAAAGTCTTTACTCTCTATGCATATTTCACTTTCTAAGTCATAGCGATTGGGATGTTTATCTCTAAAACTAAGCAAAAAATGGGAAGTCTTAAGATTTTGGTTTTGCTATTTTCATTGTAAATGTAGGAGGCTTTTCCTGTCTCTACGTATTCCATGACCCCATTTCAAAACATTTTAGAACATTTACGTTCCACAAAAAGGGAAAAAAATAAGAGGAAGGAAAGAAATGAAATCTTAGCTTGTAACTGGCAAGAACTTGAAGCATTTCAACGTTATAAAAATACAATTTTATGAAAATAAGAGATATTGTTAGTGTTTTTTAAACAAAATATTTCAACTATCTCTACTTAAACACCTTAGAGTAATATGAATAACGGTAGGACCTGGAAAGCTGACCAACTGTTACAGCATGTATAGCATATGCCATCATTCCCACCTACCTTGTATCTACTTATATGAATTCCAGCATCCCATGTGCAATTCCTTTCAGATACACCTGGTGCTGCCCCTGTAACTGGTGCTGAACACTGGGATACCACAGCTTTGTGAGTGACACTTTCCTTTTGCTAGGGTCTATACTAACATTGCAGGAGAGCAACTCTGAAACAAAGTGGCTGAAGTTGGCAAGCAATCTGGATGTTGTGTTTGGCCAGTCAGAGCCTGAGGCAGTCCATAAAGATCCCTGTGTCTATTGTGACTGTGATTAATCTTTCAAATACATCCCCCAAATCAAAGCTTCAGAGGCCCCTGGTTGCATCCAAGCCGTGACAAAACTCCTAGGTCACCAAGGGGGAAATTAGCGCTTTAGACTTGGCACTTCTGAGGTCCATGACAAAGCGCGTGCTGATTTGAATGGGAAAGGAACAGACTGCAGAAGGCACATACCTGGCTTGAGTTTCCTGGCTGAACTGTGCCATCAGCTGCTTTTGCCACGAAGGGCAATACCAGAGGCTCTCTACCAGAGAGGAGTTCAGCAGCTAGGAGGGCTCAGAGGCGCTTGAGTTTCTACTGATGTACAAAACCAGTAGCGACAGCAAGAGGTCTGTGAGCGCATATGAAAGGAAAACACCAGTGCATGCTTCCTCCGAGCAAACTTACGCCTCCCATTATGGCAGCCCATCACCCTGCGCCAGTTAGGCTAAACATACAGGACGCATGAAGAAAGAGTTGAAGGGAACCCTGTGGAACAGAGGTAACTATAACAAGATGAAGGCACTTTGTAATGGTGGGCAGTGGGGCCAGATTCTGTGATGGATGGTAGACAGTGGCTCATAAGAAATAAGACGGAGGCCACAGCCATAAGGATCTGCAGCCATATAAGCCATGCAGTCAGTGTTAACCTTCTCTCACTGTCACCGGCCAGGGGAAAGGCCAGGGGATATACGTGACCAAGCTCTGCTGTGATTTCCCAAGTGCAGCTCAGAAATGCCTGTTTTGTGTTGTGTTGTTCCCAATTTAATCCCTGCCAAGTCATTTTTTAAAGGTTCATATAAATATACTCCTATAAGACAAAGATGACTACAGCTCTACAGAGTTAATCCCTGAGTCTGTCCAATGAATATATTATCTTCCCAGGAACTTAGCATAAGCACACAGTTTTACTGCAGTCATCACAACTGAACCCATCACTAGTATGTCCTCTGGATGTCATTAGTAAATAATAAATGAAACCACTCAGGAACAGTGGGGAAAAAAAAAAAAAGTATCTCAGATTTTTTGGAGCACGTTGAGAGGCCAGTAGCAGTGATAAGCACAAAAGGAAAAGTCGAATGGGACAAGCTCTGGGGAATGACAGCTTTTCAATGTCACAGAGACAGGTAGAAAGAACAGATGAACCTGCCAGCAAAGGCAGCATCCACTGACTCCCCACAGGTGGGGCAGAACAGGCACCAAATCCAGGCCCCACCGCCTGGTCAGTGAAAGGACATATCCTCTCTCCCTGAAAGAGCTATGAATTCATTATTGGGCACCTTGACAAAATGGAAATATGAGCACTGCATTACAATGACAGTGCCAACATTTGCCAGAGAAGGTCAATATATTTTCACTGTCAGATCTTGGGAGGTTTCTCTTAACATGGTTTAATTGGTTTTTAGCACTTGTGAAAGCCCTGGAGAGAGATAGCTTGTGCTTAGTCACAGAAGAGTTATAAGCATTGAGACAATGGTAATGTCCTTCTTTGCACAATCAACATATGAACCAATTCTCTCATCCCTCTCTATAGTCCAGTCTGCTTAGATCCAGGATTCAATCCTCCCTTTTATTCAGTACATAGTATTCTCCATTCCAAAGTACCTTTTCTCTCCCTACTATTAATACAGAGTAAAGTAGGCTGGGTGTATCATCAAATCCTCAGCACAGGAAAGCGCCCAGTCCTGAAGAAAGTGCATGGATCTGCCTGCCTTCCCAGGCTCAGAGCCTGTGGCAGAAGCCAGGTATTAGACGGCACGAGGGGAAGATGGAATTTGTGTGCGTAGCTTGCAAGAAAGCTTCCTTCAGATGCGCTTTCCCAGCTGGCAGGTAACAAGGCTTAGCGTTTCTGTGCTTTTAAAACAACAATGCAAAGAACAAGTCTTAACATTTTGCGCATGTGTGCATGTGTGTGTATGCATGTGGTGCACATACCTGTGAACTACCTGCATTACTGAATGAACCCATACGTTAAGGCCAGTCATTCCCCAATTCCCATTCAGTGACGTCAGTCCTGTTATGGGTACTTCTTTATCCTAATCTAGCCTCCTTTCCGTCTTACTCAGTTAATACAGGGCAGATCCACCTCTTTCACTCAGTTTTTCTGAGCTGGCATTCTTAACACAGCCTGACTCAAAGACCATCTCATTTTACCCACTCTACCCCTCAGCTTCTCTGAGGGCTACAGCAAATACTCCAGCTCTTTTCAACCACGCTAATTTAAAGCATCTTGCCCCGAGTGCAGAACACTGGGGACAAGTTTTGACCACCACCCTCCATGCATGGCTCTCAAGTCAGCATATCCTGCCCTCAGCTATACGGAATACTTGCATTCCAGGTAACCCAAACTGACACTGCAAATGATATGAATAACAGATATTCAGCCCTTTCTATAGATTTGTCACCTAATCCCTGCTCTTCTTCAACTGCTTCATACTCACCCTGACTCACTTGCAAGAGACAAAGCCCTATAGGGTAGTTAAAACTGGCTAGCTTTCTGACTGAGCCTTGGCTAAGTGCCATGGCTCTAAACATATTTGTCAGCCCTCAGGTACAGGGGTCTGCTTGGTGGAACTCCTATCTGGCTGGTGAAATTAAGTTCTCTCACACTCGCACACTGTTTTAGATGAGAGTTAAGCAGCAGTCTTTGGAAGCAATGGGTCCCTCTCAGCTTTCTTCCCATGTGCTACCAGAGATCTGAATATGGCTTCTTTGAGCTAAAAAGGGTCACTCAGGTCTGCTTGCATGTACAGGAGGGGCAAAGACATGACACAGTGGGCTAAACAGCTCTGCAGTCTCCTAATTATCCAGGATCCATCCAGATGCACAACAGCCCTTTTGCTGCCTCCATCAGCAGGTGTTACTGTAAATCGTGGAGCACAGATGCACAAGAACAGAGCGAGGGCTCAAAAACTAGGAGAACAGAAAAAGGAAAAGATACGTCACACATTGATGCAAACACAAGGTGAAAGACAGCTAGCCCACAACCGCTTTTAAACAAAAGAGAGGAAACGTCAGAGGCATAAAGGGTCCTCTCAAATAAAGCCAGGCCCCTGCACAAAAGACGGGAGGGATTTCTAAAGCTAAGCACTGGCATTTCATAGCCTCCGCCCTGCCCGCTGGGAACAAGGCACTTGGTGCCTCGAGGGAGGGTGGGTGTGCTCCGCAATTCACACCATGGAGCCCGATATTTCCAACAACATGTAGGTAAGAAATTGAATTATCAGAAAGAAGGAAAGAAAGAAGACAAACAGCAAGAAGAGGAGTTGTTTTTTAAAAAAAGATAAATAATAAACTATTCTCAAAACAGCTGCCTGTGAATTAACTAGGAAAAATAAATCCAAGCCCAAAACGTAAGCAAGTCAAACACACCCTGTCAACTGGAGAAAGTTGTCATCATCATTCCCCAAGTTAGTATTTTTCCCATGAGCGCCAAGCCAGCTAGAGCACAACAAAGGAAAGTAAGTTGCTTTTCATTTCCTGAGTACATCTCAAAGCGAGGAAAATTCAATTTCATCACCCAGAACATGGCTACAGCCATTTCCCTCCCTCTTCTGTCCTCCCTCTCCAGGGATCTCAATCTCCTGGAGTTTCACAGGTTTTTTTGTTTGGTGGTGGTGGTGGTTGTTTTTTAAAATCTTTAAAAAATGCACAGCCCCACATGTAACAACAAAGGGGTTATTTTCACTCCCACGTTTATAATGGGCAATTAATTTTTTTAGTTTACTGCAGCCTAAGATGGGATTCCAAAATGTGTCAGATCTTTCTGAGA
Source organism: Struthio camelus (assembly GCF_040807025.1). Classification (NCBI taxonomy): domain Eukaryota; kingdom Metazoa; phylum Chordata; class Aves; order Struthioniformes; family Struthionidae; genus Struthio; species Struthio camelus. The sequence goes on from NC_090961.1 coordinate 2,709,655, forward strand.
TCCTGTTCCTGTCCACACTCCCTACTCCACCCTTTGCTCTTCAGAGTGATCCTTTGGGAAGGCTCAAACTGAGATCTACTTCCTTGCCAAGCTGTTTCCCTTTTCATCACCTCCACTTCCAGTTGTGTTAATGTGAGGTTCCTGGAGTGCGCTGCTGCTGGCACTCATTTCTCTTTAGAAAATATACTTTGTTTGACTGGGACTAGGAGTGGGAGAAGTCTGTTTTTCATCAGTTTTTCTGAGTTTGGTTTGTGGGAGAAGTATTATTTCTTAAAGGATGCATCCATTTATCGGCTGGGGATATTTCTAGTGCATTTGTTTTTTGTTGTTGTGAATTTGGATTAGAAGCATTTCCTTCTTCCTGACAGTTGCTGGCAGCATGCTATAAAAATACAATTAATTAAAACATGACTAGGAATCCACTCAGAGGCTTAGGCTTTTCCTCCTCTAATGTAAAATAGAGGAAAGGCCATTAACAAAGTTCTGATATTGACTCAGATTTCAGAGTACGCTGCAGGTTAGCTCGGTGTGACTATGAAGTTGAACCTTCAACATTTAAAAAGCTATGACCTCTGGGAGAGCAAAGACTTCTGATCCAATCCCAAGTATAAAAATAAATAAATAAATAACCAAGCCACACTCAAAAAGGACTTCAGCAGCACACCAGAAGAAATGCTGGTCACCTGAGGGGCTCCTTCTTCGCCTACGTGCCATTTTTAGCTTTCTAGACCGTTCAGCCATAGATTACCTGCAGTTCTGCTGCACTGAGATTTTAAACTGAAACAGCACGTTCTGGCTCTGGTTCTGTGAGAAGCCACTAGAAATCCTGGAAGGCCTTCAAAAATGAGCAGTGTAATACTTGAAAAAGCAATGCAACATTAGTAAATGGAGATATTTGAATTTCCTAACATGGATTTTAAAAATGACTACTGTATCTTTAATGACTGCATTATAGAGATGCTTCAATCTGAAAAGGGCTTAAGGTCTTCCTTTGAAGAAGTTAAACTTAAAAAAATAATAATGTAAGAAATATGTCTGCTACATTCCAAGGTCACAAAGGGTTTTATGAAACTCTGTATTCCTCCCAACTTTGACTTCCCAAACAATAGTCACTTGTTAACCCAGAGCACCTACCTGAAACTGAATATAAGTAGCTGGGGAAGGGAAACATGCTAGACTAAAAGAATACTGCCATAACAAACGGCTGCAAGCAGCAATGTGTTGCGAATACAGATGAAAAATGGGCTATTTATTTATTTCAGGAGCACAGATTTCTTATTCACTTAAATGTTATTTTTGAGCTTGAATTGTTTTAAGCTGTTAGGTATCCTACAGTCTTCTCATTGATCAATAGCTTGGAGGAAAAGCACACAGAACGGGAAGCACTGACTTTGTTACTTTGCAGTATCTGCGCAGTTAGTTATTAATTCCAATTTTCCAAGCCAGCTCTCTCATTATCTTTCCCAAGTTTAGTGCCATCCTTAATCCTTGTGGCCATTTCCTCTGTGTGCACCACGTTTTGGATCACGACACAGCAGAGAGTCACCCATGTATTCAATTAGTGAACAATCTTCTCTTCATAGCCTTAATGAAAATGGCAAATGTCTGCTTTGAACGCTGAATATCATATGAGGCAACCTGCCAGACAGAACGTCCCACTTTGATGGTACCAAGCCATGAGGAGTCGCCGGCGTTCACAAGGCTCAAAGGTTATAAAATAGCAACTAAGTTGTGTGACACAGCCCAGGGCTGGCATAATCAATGCAAAGTCGCTGCCCAAACACTAGAGGCTGACAACCCACACTGTACATTCACTCCCTAAACCTGTGTTCCTGACAAGAAAGAGATGGCCATTTGTGTCTTTAAAAAAGATCAATAATTCCCTGTGGTTAAGCAAGAACACGGTCCATAGTAAAGTGCTTAAGCAGATAAACTATTAGACTAAGCCATAAATTTAGATGGCGCAAGACTAGGTATGTAAATTAAAAATGAAACATTTAAAGGCTGGGTGAGGGCAAAAAATATATATAAACAATTTCAAATGACAGTAGTTATTAGAGATTATAAATATGCCTGCTAATTTGTGTGACTTCTAGTGATGTTTTCTAACTAAGTTTTTATTCATTTTATTGCATGCAGAAAAATTCTAGATAAGAACATCGTGATGTGCAGAAAGTTTAATCCAACAGAAACCCCTTACTATGCAATTTAGGGATCTCAGGCTCATCAATAATCCTAGAAGTACAGTGTTTAAGCTAGTTTATTTGCATGGCATTGGGTACATCTGAGCGAGACACAAGGCATTGCCTTCCTTTCAGGAGATACCCTCTGGTGTGTTCATCCAAGACACTGTGTGGGAATGAAGTTTATTTCAAGGATACCCTTCATCCCTTTACTAGAGAGAAAAAAATGGACAATCCTAGAAGTCAGTTTCTCAGAGAAAGATCATCTATCTCTCTGAGGACATTCTGATAAGAGGATAAAATTAATACTCAAATACTACCCTTCTCATCAATCCATCCATTCGTCTACTGGCAGTTTCAGGGTAGTAAACTAGATCAATATGAATTATTTTATGTGTGAGCTGGATATTTCTTATAAATTCAATATTTATCCGTATTTGGAGAAGAAAGTGCATCTGCTCATCCAGAACCCAAAAGAGAAGTCTGTTAATGGGACTAGGACGCTGTAAGCAATTCATGGACTAAATCCTGAGAAGCAGCATCATTTTTACTCCGAGCAATAACTATTAATTTTTTTTCTACTTCCGTCTCTACATAACTGCTTCCTCTTCAAAGGATCAAACTGAGAAAGTCTAAACCTTCCTCAAATTTTATAGCATTCAATATACTGGCATTAATCCATATATTGTGGCTGACCCATCTCTAGTTCTATCTGTGGAAGACCACATCTGAGGCTTATATGAGAGAACCCAAAAGAAAAACCAAAATCCAATACATAGAGCTAACATTTGCTAGCAGAGCAAAACAAAGCACCTAGATTAGGACATTCCAAAAATATGCACCAATACATTCTCCCATGCTTCCCCCAAGCCAATCTTTCCCCCATAAATCTCTTTACTCTCAGTCCCTGATTTGGGATCCTTCGATGATGATGGAAATCAGAAGAGACCTGTTAGGTGATTTGACTCCTCCAGCACATCCCCAAGGATTTTGTCAGTAATGAAAGCACTTTCACTACTTCTCTCGGGAGCCTGTTCTAAACTGATATATTGGAGTACTCAGATAATTTCCTGATGCCTAGATGCCTATATCTTCCCCCTTTATCCCACGTTTATCTGTCAATTACAATAAATTCTTTCACCTCCCCAATGTTGACACCCTTTAAATACAAGATTATGACATTCACTCTCTGTTATCTTTCAGCTGACCTAGATAACAGAACTGGCCGTGCTCCATGCGCCTTCTGTCCTGTCAAGATCTCACTTACATGGAGATGTTTCCAAAATTCTAAGACTGGGCAGACAGTGTTCTACACAGGCCACGGAGGGCCCTTCACACACAGTCTCAGGCAGCAGTAATAATTTCGTTATTTTACTTTGATGCCTCCAATCTAGCTTGTGAACCATTCCTCCAAATAAGTATTTTTTAATTACTGTTTTCTGAGAATTGCGATTATTTTCCCTCTATTCATCTGATTATCTCCAGGATGAAACTCATTCGGTTAATTACCATTTTTTTAATTTGTTTAAGTCTATATTTCTGCTTCCTCTGTTGTAACACCTCCTTGATAGCTTTCCCTACGTTTATTTAGTGTGTTTGACAGGCTCCCATTTCAGGGAACGAACAGCAGAAGATTTCCATAAAAAGCAGACACCAAACCAACCGTTACAGGCTAAGGCAGCTATCTTACCTACAATTCATCATTCAGATGTACACATTTATTGTTTGTATTTATTATCTGAAGTCCCGATCATGCTCCCATTATTATTTCAGCCTCACACTCTTTAAGGCTCTCACAGAGTTTGAAGTAGACAGAACAGTACTATAATTTCAGATGGGAGACAGGAGTGCACAGGGACTAAGTACTTTTCTTAAAATCACAAAGGCATCTACTATGACTTGCACATTGTCTTAAACTTTCAAACATCTTCCCCCATGGCAGTATAATATGGTTTAAGACAGAGAGATGTGCTTTTTGGAACACGTGCAACGCTGAAACCATGGTATGAAAACTATCAGCAGCCACCCATGCAGAACCTCTTGCTGAATTATGACCTGAAAACTCACCTGTCTTCTGTTGGCTGGTATCCTTCACTGGCATCCAAACAGAATAACACCCTTTAGAATTAATTAGTATACTCACTTGTGCATTACAAGTATTTGAGAAGTGCCTGCTGATAATGCTGTCACAAGTAGCCGAACAAAGTATGTCATTGAGAAATCGCAAATGACTAGGAACAATAAGCCATTTAAAACCAATAATATTCAATTATCATGTAAGCACAGAAAAGAGAAAATACATACATTGCAGGAGGACTGTAAGAAGACTACTAAAAGCAACATTATTAAAAATTGATTTTTTTTTTTTTTTTTAAATGAGAAGTGTCTAAGTAGTCTCAGTTGGTAACGGGGTTAATGCAGTCTGATTTCACACAGTACTTTTAAATGCACTCAGCAAAAGCATATTCCTGCCATGAAATGCCAGATACACAGTAAGCAAAGCCCCTCAGACATTAAAGATGGATAACTCCTTTAAAAAGGAAAACAAAACATATTGGTATGTCAGCACAGTGGAGAACATGCTACCTTGCTGGGGTATTGACTTCTACGCGCTTAGAAGCTGCAAGTTCAAACAACAGAGATTTAGTCTTGACAAGCTAAAAGGGCAGCATGCCTTGCAGTGCACATAGATTTCAAATCTGACTCCCAATGCAGCAAGATCTGTATCCAGATGGTCTCCACGCTGGCAGCTGGACATCGGAAAGGCCAATGCACAGACTGCCAAGGGGCATGAAAGCATGAGAGAGATGTTTTTCCCCCTTTTCCTCTGTTCCTTCCCCCATGCTCCAGCAAATGAAGCTGAAGAGAGATTTCATGGTGGAACAACAAAGAATGGTATTTACATATGAACAAAACAGCAATTAACGGTGAATTAAAAAGAATCCCATCTTGGAAAAGAAAGTCATCCCAGACCCTCTGGCACTGCACTAGGCTGGTGACAAGTTGAGAGGCAAGCTCTAAAGATCTGGGCTACTGGAGAGTCACGAACAAGAATCAACTGCTGCTGCAACAGGCATTATTTGCTGAGAAGTAGGGTCCTCCACATACTGAAAATGCCAGCCAAAACAGAAGGGAAAGCAGAAAGAGAGCCACTTTACACGCAACTTACTGGCTTCTTCCCAGTTAGAATTACTCAGTGGAGGTGTAGATTTTATTTCTCTGTGTGTGTATATACCTGCACACACAAATGCACAGCTATGTACACACAATTTAATTTTTTCCCCTTCACTTTTAAAATGAATGTATTGTTCTTGCATTAAGAAAACAACTAGCAGGTTAATTTGTTTCAGCAGAGATTTTGGAAAAGCTATAAGACTGTATATTCTCTTTCTACACTTGATATTATTGATATATTCCAAACATGACGCATTAAAGAGAGTCTTAAGAAAACAGCAATTTCTCAGAGTTAAAGTCCAATTCAAGGAAATAAGGAACCAAACAGAGTACTTGTTAGCGTCTGAATAAACATTCAATGTAGTTTTTTAAATGAAAGTCCTGAGATCAAGCAGAGTTCTTCAAGTCTAAGGGAAATGAACTGTACTACTTCTTCAGCGGTGACCCATACACAACCTCTAGACAAAGGTTTTTTTCCACTTACGGCCTGATCTGAAGATCACTTTTTTTTTTTTTTTTTTTTAAAACAGGATAACCATTTGGTTAAGATGATGATTTTACACTGAAATAATGAAATCGGTACACTCTGCCCTGTTTAAGAAGCTCTGTTATCCATTTCTGGAATAGAATAATTGTTATAAATATCATTGTGTCACAATAACTGTGATGCATACAATTATCTTAGGGTCCCAGGTTATTCTCACACTGCAAGAATATACTTCGTTCACTAAATTACATGCACAAAGTGCACAGAAAGGGATCAGATACCTTCATGAGTATTGCAGTATTTAAGTGTCTTCCATACAGAAACCATACCACGAGCAAGAATCAGAGACCACATGCAGCTCCATTAAGTCTCCTTTCTTGAGGTGAAACTTCTGCTTCAGGAATGGGGTTCTACTTTTTGAAGATTTTTTGTCTGTTTGAATATTCCCAGGATATTTTATTTTATTCATTTTTAAAGAGAGGAATTATTAACTTAATTCACAGATTTGCACAGTCATTCTGAGATTTCAGCTTTATCAATATAGCAATAGTATTAAAAGCAGAAAATCGATATCCCATTCACAAGATATCCCACTTGGGCTATCCCATATGGGATTTTGCTTGAACCATGATTCTTTCTTCTTTTTTGCACGTGTTTATATTAGTAAGACAGTCTTGATTTCAAAGAAACAACTTTCTCTTTCCCAGTAAGAGAATCATGTCCCTTAGAGCTTGTGAAATAAGAATCAGATATCACGGACTGGAAACCAAAAAAGAAACACTGACAAACATTACGCATAGTATCAGAATTAAGCAAAGGAAATTAACTTGGATTAATATTTTATCTTTCCCCCCAAGAGGTTAACAGTCCCACTTTAAAATGTTATAAGAGTGCTTGTACGTAAAAAGCCAATACCAAAAATTCAATTTGACACAAAACGAAGAATTTCTTCTTGCTTGCTTTCCCCAACCTCTCTGTTTTTTTTTTTTAATTTGTCCAGTAGTGTTGCATCAGCTCTGCTTATAGCACCATAACCATTTTACATCTGCACACATAGCCCAAGGCATCTATTAAAAGCAATCTTTTATAACATCTCAATCATTTGCCAAAAACCTAGCCCCCCTCCTTTTTTTTTTTTAAACATCTAATGCCCAGATTATTCTGTCATCGTTAGTATCCTGAAATAGAAAACAAATTCCAATCTCATTATCAAGATCTGAATTCCAGTCAATGACGCACACACTGGATGAAATCTAATGTAATTTTATTAGTTTTCTAAATTCTCCTAGTTTAAAAAAAAAAAAAACTTCCATTGATAATGCAAATGAGAAAATGAGGACAATGGAATCATTAGGAAAAATTTCAAATATACTTAAGCTGATGGGAAAAGTCTCCCAAAAGGAAATGTCATGGCACCTAATTAAATCATATAGGTAGACCTGAACTGCAGTAACAGTGGTAAGCATCCAATAGCTTGGGAAAAGTTACATGGTTATACACAGTTACATCTATAATATGAAATGTTCTAGCTGCCTAAATACTTACACTGCTCTCACTGCACGTATGATTTGCCCTTTTAGCGTGCAAGAAAATTATTTTGATAATGCTGTAAGTCAGCCCAAGGTGCTCTCTCATGGTTGCCACCTGACTCTGTTGTGGGGGAAGAGTAGCACAGCCCCTGTGCTAGGCCACGAGGTTGCACCCGCACGTTTCTTTGCCATGCCAACATTATTTCCTCCTACTTCAGAAAGCTCTGTCCCTTAATAGGGCACATTTTCCAACTACCTTTGCTTTTCTGCAAATTATGGGCTATAAAGAATTAATGATCAAATATAAATGAATTTAGTTTACAGAATGTGTGTTTTATGTGGCTGAGGTTTTCAAATATAATTAGTTGATTTACTTTAATCTTCAAAAAATTAAAGCAGCAAATTTTCTGCTAAGAAAATGTGTTTGAACATACAAACACATGCTGTATTTTCTGAAACTACATTAGGAAATATTATTTATTTCCTAGACATGGTATAGCCAATACGTATTTCTATTCTCTCAAGAGGTTTCTTTGTGATAAAGATTTCACTGTGGAGACTGCATTTACTTTCCAAAAAACAGTGCATCACTATAGGCTTTTGAAAAGCCGGCTCACTAAATACTCTCCCAGGTAGACTGCTTCTAGGGACTGTTAAAGGGAGCTGGAACCAGTAAGATCTAGGTCACTGCTACTGTGCCCAGCAGCTGTTAAACACTCCAGATGAATTTAATTAGAGGGTCTCAGGCTCATTTCACCCATTTTCAAACACCCATTTTCAGCAAGTGGGTGTTTGCATATCCACCTCAAACTGCACCACGGCTGTCAGCAGCTGTCTCCGCAGCAAAGCTAACGGCTGGACAGACAAGCAACACAAGGCCATTGGGGTGTGCGCTGTCAGGGCAGCGTCGGCAAGCTGCTGCAGCACGTTTCTCCATGGATAAACTAGGACTGTCCATCTGGCAGCTTTCCTATAGCAGCAAATAGGCATCATGGAAACAAAACTACTTTTCTACGGCCTCTGTTAGAAGAACAGGCAGCTCCGTTCTGCGCATCAGAGCCTGAAGGAGCTCAGGCAGACCATGCAGGATGATTCAGAGTGACTGACCCACCTCCTGGGGTCTACTGCATAAGATGTCACTGCTTTACAACTTGTTTTTTCCCTAGTTGCAGCGTTTTGTGCTTAGTGAGAGAATAAACCAATCACACTACTAAGTCTCATTTGCCCTTTCTATGTTTGCGTCATATGAAAAAGTTCCACCTGAGTCCATTTGTTGAATTTCCCACACTAACACCCTGGCTGCGTTTCGCAGACAAACCAAAGCGAGCCTGCAATGCATTTGAGTTTGCTTTCCCCTTACTCTCCGCTAACAACTCATTTAACAGCAGCATGGCAATTAGAAAATCAATATTCCATTCAGACACCACTGTTTTGTCTAGAGCATTACTTCAGGAACATCTCTTGCAGCCTTATCTTTGCCTGGACAAAGGATAAGGTAGAAAGGACACTACGGCAGTAGGTTATCTGATCGATTTGAGATGATTTTGCTTAAGGCCCACATGGTATTTGCAAAAGGTTTCAGACTGAGTATAGCCAGCGTGGATATGACATGCTACTAATAAGCACCTCTGTGCCAGAGAATGTGTATATAAATACAGTTGCAGAGAAAAGCAAGCTTGCTTTATTGTTTAATATCATATCACCCACCTGAATAAAACAGAGCCTGACACATGTCATAAGGAATTACTTTAAGAATTCAAGGCCCTTAGGCATTAAAGCCCCATTTGTATTCCAGTCATAGTAACCAAAAATAAAATAAATAAACAACAATCACATCTTTACTGTGAAAGGTTTTTCTAGCCATTCAGACATTTACTACATTGCTATTATAAGCTCGCTTGCTGGAAATGCGAGGACAGCAACAAAGAACGGGGAAGAAAAGCAGAGACAAAGCAAACAGCAGAAATCAGAATGGAGAAATCATTCTGATTTGCTGCATTTGGGTTCACACTAAAAGACTACAGCACTCGCCCAGCACAGACTCGCTCGCTGAAGCCCCTGTCCCTGGAAGGATGCAGTGCAGCACCCGCACGGCCTTCCCTGAACGCTATATTTAGTGTAAGTGACTACTCAAAGAGGATTCAAAACACTCCCCATCTGCAGACTCCAGAGTGGGAGTACATTTGGAAGCAGCCTCTTTTATTTTCATATCATTTAAAATAAGAGCTGTAACTGCCAATTGTTGTTGGGAAAACAGCTCACTCCCTTGAATGCAAAGAAACAAGGCACAATGTGGACTATGGGAAAGTCATAACATGTCAAAGTCTTCAGGTAAAACGGTAACAGCATTCCCATCTTCTTTAGAAAATGGAAAGTCAGATGCATATTTTACTTTAAATTATTCTAAATTAAGTAAGAGGAATTCCCTTTAGCACGGAATACTAGAGATGAAAGCTGTACAAAGCAGACTTCCCTAATCCATCCTTCATACTAATTCGCTATTTTGTTTGCAGTGTGTGTGTGTGTGTGTGTGTGTGTGTGTGTGGTGTAAGTCATAATTATGCAATCTCACATTTTACTATTGAGCAGATTCTCAGCTTGCATACAGCTCAGCAACAGACATCAGCTTACAGTCAGAACAAAAAGGCTAGTTTTTTCTACAAATTCACTGACAATAAATAACATGAGCTCGTATCACAGGAAGTGCAAAGACACGTTCCAACAGAACCCCTGGAGCCCCTGGACAGGTCACTGCTGAAAAAAACGCCTAGTGACTGCTTGGTTTGGACCTCGTTCTAGTTAATGCAAAATCAATCTGACCAGGGGAGCAACGTGTTTAGAATCACTAAACCCGTCTATGATGAGGTTCCTGTGAATTGGATGCCATGACACAGAAATAAACCGGGAGATCCACGGCCTCAGAAGCAGCGTAGCAAACAAGTACACAGAGCTAGAAGCTTCACTGAGATAAAACATTTTCCAGCATACTTTTTCCAATAGTAGGTCCAGCAAACTTTGCTGGACAAAAGAGCCTAGCCTAAGTAATCTTCACTGTTGAATTTAACTTATTACTTTTTTTTTTTTTTGTTCAGGTGATGTAACTCAAGTTTTAAAGAGAAAATTAACACAGAATGGATAAATTCACAGTTTTTTCAGACCAGATTGTGCAAAACGGGTGTAATTTTTAAGGTTCACATTTGTCAAATAATGATGAAAACAATGGTCAGATTACGTAAATAACTGTAAAGCCAATTCATAGTATTTATTAGAGTAAATATTACTAATCACTTTTTGAACAAGTTGGCCTGCCCTGATCTCCATAAAGGTATACAATGGGTTTTGAAGATGCAATTGTGTTTCACTCATTTATGAGGACGAACTCAATTAGGAAGAGTCAATTTCTCCTATAGATTGTACTGATATAGGTGTTACTCTTTATATGCAAAATACCAATAGCATGAACTAAACTTAACCTTGCATTCTTTATGCACTGACTTTATGCACAGAAAGAAAAAATGCACAGGAAGACAAGTGTCCAGAAAAACTATTTGCAGAACTGAATGGTAGTTTTATGGCCTCTTGGTGACAAGGTCTGTGGTTTTAACACATCACACAGGAGGAGAAAAAAATGCCAGAGACGCAGGTGATACAGCACTCTTCCAATTCTGACACTACTGACGCGTTGCTCTAGCCTTGGCTTGACTTATTGGCGTCAAGACCAAGAACACCACATGCTGATTTAGAGCAAAGTGGGATAAAGGGCTGGACAAGAACAGAAACTTTGGAATTATCTTAAATGTTTAAAGGGAATTTGATTCTTCTAGAGCCTTCAGGCTTATGACCAGGTTGGTGGAATCATTTAGGTCAAGACCTGCTTTGCCTTTTTTTTTTTTTTTTTTTTTTAAATGGAAGAATTTCAGAACAGGTTAGGACAGTTAACCTAGGAAATTATTGACAAGTCTTCAAATCACAGGTACTGCTGGTCACTGGTGCAGGACTAAAGGATTTAGTAATTAAAAGTTACCATTTGGTTGCCTGAAATCAGCCTGGTGACCTGAGTGCGGTTCTCAGCAGTAGGTGTCCAATCCTCAAAGGGCCACCGTCCCACCTCATACTAACTGACAGACCCCCAGGGCACTCGCAGACTGAATGAGCAGTGGGGGACAAAACGGCCTTACTGCCATTCAGAGATCTCTACGGCACAGGTTCAAAGCATGCTATCTGGGAGGCACAGGAGAAGCTACCATCACCACATACGCTATACCTGTTGTGAGGGCTGAGAGAGGATGTCCCCAAGCTGTCAGTCAGCACTACATTCATACAGAGGATTTTTTCCATTTCTAAAAGTTGTTATTGAAAAACGTCACTATTCATTGCTAAAAGTTCCCGTGATGCAGTAACTCTCATTACCCCTAAGCCATCTCAGCACAAAATAGCCACACGCTGATAACCTGAACATATCTGCTGCAGCTGCTGTTCCATAGACTGCACTCTGTACAGTCAGGTTATTTTACATGCTTATTAGCCCCACGATTTTATAACTCATTCCTCTGTGTAAAGTTGACTCCATATCACTTCATTTTAATGAAAAGATATGTTCCTCTGAGACGGGAAGGGACAAGGATTCTCAGAGGCGGAAAGGAAGGCTGGAGCCAGGGCAGCCAGTCGCACTGTGCCTCCACGGGGCAGAAGCACCCGGTGGAGGAGAGCACAGGAGCTCTGCCCTCGCTGTGCTGGGCTTGCCACTCTGCACGGGAGCTCCCTGGGGAAGCGTAGGCGAGAGTGAAGGGAGAGGGAGGCAGCCCATGCTCTGCTGAGTATGAACGCTGCCAGGTTCAGGCTACTCCTAGTGCACCTAGGATGGCCAAGCTTCAAGTGTCCCACAGGAGTTAACATGAGGCGCCTGGGGATGTCAGGGCACCATGGCCATCCCCACCACTCTAATCCCAGTCTCCTTCCATTTCCTAGTGTCCTTTCTGCACAGCTATGCACAATACATTTATTAGGGAATGCCTCAAGTGGTGATACGAACCGTGAAAAACAGTCTGAGAAGAAGGAGAAAGAGGAGTCTCTTTAGGTGGAAAAGACAATGAGAAAGGATGTGACAGATGTCCTCTTACCAAATAACACATGGTCAAATAAGAAATAAATTGCCTGCTTCTATTTACTGCCTTCTACTAAAAGGAACAAGAAATAGAAATTAAAGGTGGAAGATAACTAACAACAGACAAAAGAAAATGCTAAATAATTTTTATTAAAGTTACATATCATATACTTCATAAATTATGTAGCACATATTTCACTGTATGTGTGAAACTCATTGATACAAGATGTAATTAAAAACAAAACTTCACAGGACTAAAATAGGATTATTATTAAGACAATGAAACTTTTTATAATATTCAGAAGAGAGAAAGCTCTTGGGAATAAAGAGATAAAGCTTGGGAATAAGCCAACCATGACGGGCAGCAGGGCTGTCATTCTGAGCTGCTTCTGGGATTCTATTTTCTCACTGTCCCATTACCGAAACGTTTGCTCTAGCTGAGGGGTAAGCAGAGAATCTGCCTGTTGCGTGAGATGGCTGGAAAGGCGGCTAATAAAGTGAGCGATAGCCTCCAAATGAGTGACTTTATCTATGGAGAGCAAGACACTCTGCCCTAGTTTATTTGGAGAGTTTTAGATATAAAGGTATCAAGTAAGAAAGCTTCTCTCAAGTGCCTGTTGGAAAGAGATACAAGAGGACCATGTCAATGACAAAAGAAAATAATTCTTTGCTTTTTCTTGCATATTTCACTCAAGGACCTAGAAATGCTTACGAATATATATCAAGGAAGTCGCCAACAGGCTTTGGAAGCAGTTATGTTACACAGAGATCATAAGCCACATTTAAGAGATTGGGGGAAAAAAAAAACCACCACAGAAGTCAGCTGATGATTTGTTCTAGGTTACATGTTCTGTTAGAACATGTCATGAACATGTTAGAACAGAATCAGAATTATTATCTACTCTCTAGGGCTCAAACGCCTGTGTATATGAAGCCGGGAATAACTAGTTAAAGGAAGAGGGATTGAGGAGATTAATATTAGCTAGATTTACTTCCCTATTCTATTCTAAGCTCTATGAGCCATCTAGGGAAGCATGAAAGCAATTAAAAGAGCTAACTTAAATAAATCTCTAAGTGCTGAAGGTTTGCCAGCATATACCTCTAAATTCCTTTGCAATGCAACTGGGCCTCTTCCTCTACAGACTTTCTAGCAACCTTTCAGATATCAAGGTAATTATTGCGCAGTGTGACCCAGACTTGTGGTTACCGGTGTAATCAAGAAAATCTCTTGAGGATTTAACATTAGATACAATCTCACCAGTAAAGCAGACTTTCAACTGTTCACTAACGTTTTTGCAATGACTAATCTTAAAACTACACTCTCTACAACTGTGATGCACCCAGTGGCTTAGGGTTTATCTTGTCTGATAGAGGTCTGCTTACTCAGACAGGCTTCTGTATCCGTTATGGATCTGCCACAACTGTAATCCCCCGAGACTACTAGTAAGGAGCATACTCACGGAGTTAGACTGGGGAAGAAGGTAGACAAGGGATGGAGAAAGACAAAGTCTAGATGTTCTTATCTTAAGGATAGGATAGGATAGGGCTGAGTGAAGCTCTCCTACTTCAGGAAGCTGGACGCTTTTGTTCTCCTGCAACATTTTCTAAGCAAACCTTGCACCCCTAATATTTCAGCTCCTCAAACTGACTACGTGTTGTCATCTCTTTGGGAAGCTTAATGACCATAGTGGATATGGTGCATAGGAAACTTCCACTGCTAGGATCTAAATCCCTACTTGTTTCTAAAACAAGCAAGTTCCATGCAAGCAAATAGGGAATAAGGAAAAAAGTGAAATACTAATTGCAATCCAAATTGCTACATCTTCTATCCATCCCCTGCCAACTCTCTGCCCTGCTCCCTAATCCATAGGGTCTGAATGATGAACGGCGAATAATTAGTTCTGGGTGAGCTACAGAGGTTTCATGCAAAGAACCTCTGCAGATGCAAAACACAGTTGAGGAAACTCCCAGAGAGCATTCAGCAGGACCCACCAAACCACTACATGCATGCAGCCTGGTGTCACTCAGCCAATTAGTTTGCTGGTCAAACCCTCTGTGTTTGCCGACACAGACACTGCACGAACAACAAATACCTCAATGTTTTCTTAGAGCATTAGTAAAAGGTACAGTGAAAATGCCACAATGCAAGGTAATCATGAACAATGCCACATCATTGAGTAAAACCATTAAGGTACAGCGTTAAAGCAAACATTTCAGCATGTATTGAAAGAAATAAAAAATGCTGCAACCTAGCTTTAAAACTATACAAACCTGATGTTCTGAGAGCTCAAAAGATAAAATAAAAGGCAGCTCTCAAACACCCGGATTTTAAACCCCAGGTTTCTCTGCTGCTTCTGAATATGAATGCAACGGAGAACTCGAACAGTGCAAATGTCTCTTCTCTTTACAATAGTCTAAACTGAACCTCTTGATCCAAGTACCACCAAATTTCAACTGGAAACTTGGATTCAAATTATTTTCTTCCTGTTTTTTTTTTAAAGCAGGACTAAAATTGTTCAGATGTTACAAGGTGGCAAGTAACATTTTTAAACTTTGACTGAAAATGCCAGGAGTATCACTAAAAAAGAAAAAAAAAATCAAATTCTTATTACAGATTCAAAAGAACAGGATAATTGAGAGAAAGCCTCCAAAGCATGCTTCACTCTGCACTAGTTGCAGAATTGGTCCTCCTATGCTTGGAGGAATATACAGTGAGTAGCGTGATGGCTGATCAGGTAGCAGTAAGGGAGGCATGTTACTCCTCATCAGGGAAATGTCATATTCGAGCTCAAGAAGAGACTACCTTGCAGCCTTGGCTCGCTCCATGACAGGGACAGCACTTGGCCTTCATTAGTGCCCAGGAGAATTACTCGCAGGCAGATGGAAACAACAGATTCCAGGAATGAGCTAATGCCTCTAGCAGTCCTCAGCGTTTTAGTCTCAGTTCTCAGAAGCAAAGCAATTTTTTAAATTTTGCTCTCACCAAAAATAAATATCAACCCTATGTAAATATGAATACACACACACGCATCTCACTGGAAGTGTTACCATATAGCTGCAAACACATCCATAATGAAACAAATCTCCCCATACAGCAAGGACAGCAAAATATTAATTATTCAAGGTATATACAACAGAGTTATGTAAATCATTTAGTAATAACCACAGGACTACTTTGCAGAGGGACTCCTAGGGGGAGGAAGCACTAAATGCTTCAAATGGGGGATATGTGTAATCTCTCATGTACCAGCAGTGGAGCATGGGGGCTCTCACACTGGGCCAACATAATTCTGGGACAGTTGTAAATCTGAACAAAGGGGATAGCCTGATGTAAATGTATTAGTAATTATAAAGCCATAGGTTTTACATCACTTTGTGAATGAATGCCACCCTCCTTCTACAAACCATCACTCGTGTACAACGCACGCCACATCCCTTTCTCACATAATTACATACATATTCCATGTGGATTTAAAGCCAAATTCACTGCAATTTATATTTCTGGCTTTGATTCAAATCAGTTAAGTATTTCTAAACAAATTTTATTTTAATTGCAGCTAAAAAGCACTGGTTTCATTCAACTAAATTCAGTTCTTGCTTCTTTTCATCATACCTGATGTGAATTTTGCTGAAGAGAACAGAAGTGAGGTGTTCTGCAATTGTACTGGAAATCAAAATTACAAACATTGCCAACCCAGGTAAATAAGATCATAATATCAGTACCATTAACAAGATACCCACTAGTGAACAACCCACCCGAAATCTCCCTAAATATCATTTCAAAAGAGGCTCCATATCATAAGGTATTATTAAAGAGTATGGTACGGCCTGAGGAGCACATTTTTCCCCTCAGTCTGTTTTTTTCCCTTCCCAGCTGATGGATGAACTTGACATAGTTATTTCATATTCACAGGTCTTGAACATCATTACATCCAGTGCTCTGTACAACTAACTGCTAGCAGCGAGCTCGGTGCACAGGCTGCCTCCAGCTACAATCAACGGATTTCTGTGCACGACCACTGCAATATGAAATTGGATAACAAGATATACATGTCAAACATCTGCGTCTTCCAGCACCCTGAACAAAGGCTTGCAAATATGCCCACCTCAGTTGTTATGTTTTCACTTACAACTCCATCTCTGCCCCTCACACAGACCCTCAAGTCAATGTTTTGCAGAGCTTCAATACAGAACAAAGCTAAACCTGTTTCTGAACATTCCCTCCTTCCAACAAAGGAAAACATCTATTGCTAATAGTAATTGCCAATACATAGGACAGAAAAAATTGATCCATCAAGCCATGCAGCTCTCCTATGAGATGCAAATCTCCATTTTAAAGACGGAAAACTGAGGCCGATGTCAGGTGGATCTCTCCCCCACGTCTACCCAGGGCTAGGGGCAGAAACTGAAGGTACGGTTTGACATTGTATCTAATTAAAAGCAACTGCACACTGCCATTGAAAGGAAAAGTCCTCTTTTTCTGCCCTCTTGCCTGTTACTCTGCAGCCACGGGAGTTGGCTCAGTGCCCCAATCCAACAGAAAACTACCCCCCAAAAGAATAACTTTCCATTGAGCCAACTTGCTGACCTCCCTGAGATTGCGTGCTGCCTAGATCTGCTGCAACAGGAACGTGCGGGCAGCAGGCAGTGGGCAGGGGAAAGCAAGACCGCTCCTTTTGGTTAGTATTTTCATCATGAGCAACAGCTTCCATTTTGTGCCAGAATGTTTAAGCCCAGGTTAGAAGTCTCTTATTTTTCTAAATGTAAACAAATAAAAACAGGCATAAGAAAGAGTTCTATACTCTATAAAAAGAGTATAGCACTAACAGAAAACATTTTCTGGTACAAAAGCCAGAGTGCCGTCACTTTCTTGCTTTTTCTTTGAGTTTATTGACACGAAGAGTAATGCTAATGTAATTTTACTGAAATTCACGCACATGAAAAACTCACCAGGGCAAAGCCAGAATAAATGGTGTGTTTGGAAACAAAACGCTAATGCACTGAAGTAGCAATATTTCTCTCTGATCTGAAGACTGTCATTACACCATCAGCCACAATGAAACTTAACCGTCACCCTTGCTCAGAGTTGTGCTCAGAGGGTATGAGCAGAACTATTTTCTTGCGACCCTGAGGTATACACTGATACACCACAACAGCATCTTTGCCAGGCAGTGACCAAATAACGAGCCAGTAACATCTGCTCAGCCTGTAAGAACAGTAAAATGAAAGAAAGCATCCTTCTATCTATTAATCAACCTGATCTTCTACTGTAGAAACAGTGCCTTGCGATTATATGTATTTACTAAACATTCTTCAAATGCTAACCATCTGCAGCTGCAATACAATGCTTTGATTACAAACGTCAAAAAGATAGAGCATAAAATTAACTTCCCCCTATTTAGTAGGTTTAGAGAAATGTGCCTTCATGCTACACTAATTCAGTGCCCTCAGAATGAAAACTCCCCATTATGATGTCTCATCAAATTAGAGCCAACGATACAACGATGTCATCTGTATCCTCACACAACACTGTATTTTGTAATTAAGCAGAACAGTCAAACAATGGCCTTGCTTACAGAGAAAAGGTCAGGAATGCAAACCATATTTTTGCAAGCTAATTGTAAGACGCATGAAGCCAATTATCACAATAGCACTGCATATGCCTAAGCAGGAAGGATTTTGTAATTTTGCTACGTGCCTCCAAGTCGAGTCAGTGTTAGCTGTACCCCTATGGGTAGGAAAGCAGGAAGTAGAGAAAGAGAACACTATCAAAGTAATTCCAAATTCTTATCCCTTCCCCTGACATTTTACAATGGCTTGAAAAACTTCTAGGAATTAATACAGTCTTTTACTGAAATACATTAAACATGACTTCCCTGTTAAATCAGGAAGTTCCTTTGAATATGTAGTATAAGGGAGGGCTTAGGTATTTCCTTGAAAATGTCAAACATGTTTACCTCCTTAGCTTCAGATATAAATTTGATTTACATGAACAAGCTTGAACATATACATGTAACACAAATTTAACCAGAGAAATAGCTGAGACCTCACTATTGGCTTGGGAGAAACTGAAAAGCACTGCATTGTTTCCAGTCTGTCTCCTCCTTCTTGGGGTTGTGAAATGGCTTTAGCCAGGAGGAGCAGCATACCGCTGAGCGGGGGCTTATAACAAATATTTCTGTATGCACAGCGGCAATGAGACAGACCTGCAGCCTTCCATATTTACTTGGAGCCTTTAGTTACTTCCGTTCATCAAGAAAGATGTAATGCAAAGAGCGCTGATCGGGGAAGTGCCTGAGCTTTCCAGAAGCTCTGCTTAACTGCTGCTCGTGCGGGATGAAACTGCTATTTCCACACCTTGCGCAAAACTCGCTCAAGCACTAACTGCCCCTGTCATCAGTCATTAACTGCAGCATCAAACTGATTCCAAAGGGGAATAAATGTCACTGTTAACATGATGGAAACCCAAACTGCCTGTATAAGGGAACTACACATTATTTCACAAAGCTGAGTATTCCTGTTTCTTCCATATAAAGGATTACTTTTGTTTTTGTTTCAATGCTTTCCAAAAGAAAGCTCCAAAATTCCCTCTTGTCATTAACAGCATTATCCTTTTAATAATATTTGAGTATCCAATTTCTCAATTTCATATGACCATGAAGATGATGAGCAACATAACACTTCCTGGGGAGAACCAGTAATTTCTTCCTGCATCACTCCTTCAAAGCAGTTCTCTCTTCTTTCACTCTAGCCTCTTAACAGCCGTTAATTAGAGATTAGTAATTAACTTTCTGGTTCAAGGAATATTTTGCAACGGAATCCCATTAAAAGGCTGATTTGCAGATTGCTGGACAAGGTTGCCTTGATATAAGTGCAGGTACTCTATGAGGCCAACAATCCTGAGACTGTCCTTGAATCTTCAAGTTATCTACAACTGTTCACTGACTGGGGAGTGGAGGGAGAACAGACATTACCTACTGCAGGATAAAATAGACAGTATTACCTGCTGGATGCTTCTGCTCCTTACTTTGCAATATGTTGTATTTTGTACTTCAGTTATTGTTGACAGTGCTGAATGGTTTCCATAGACAGCCTCAACAGTGCTTTCTCAAAGCAGTTTCATTATCATGAACACCAGAGGCCCCTTTGCAGCATTCAACACGCCCTCAGTTTCACCCGTTACTGTGCACCTACTATTGTAACTCTACCTACTTAAAAAGCTTCACTGGCTAATGTTATTAAAGTAAGGAGCCAGAAGAGAAAGCTCTCTAGCACTTCCTAACACAGATCTGAAAGCCATTCATGCATGCTGGGGTCTGCCAGGGTCCTAGTTCTGCACTGTGAGTCATTGCTCTTTCTAAAGGAAATACAGTGACTTTTTCATACTTGGCAGTTAAGCAGTCACCACATATTCTCGTCAAATTTAACCAATGTCATCATAACTAAAAATATTTGGCAGATCTGGTTTGTTGAAAAACAACAAAGAAAAGTAGATCTAAAAAGGAGACAAACTGAGTTTACTGTAAGAGTACAGACATCTTAAGTTTATTTTGATACAGTAGAGAATATCAATAACTTTAGGAACGTCTGAAAACCCACAGAGCGGACTGCTTTAGCACTAGAGGAGGAATTAAATGCATGGCAGACCATGGGTTGTACACATTTTCTTCCTTCTGTGAGTTATAAGTAAAAAAAACTTAATGCGGGGGGGGGGGAGGAAAGAAGTTTAGAGAAGGGGGTAACACTAGTGCAAGTCTTGGATGCTATTAATTCATGGCTGTATCCCTTCCAAGGCTGAGGCTCATTTAACAATCAGCCATATGCTCAGACTTTTGTAGTGCCAAGAAAAAGCATAAATGGAATGTTATCTCCTGGAATTATGCAAAAAAACCCATGCAAAATAATCACAAGCGTTAGTAATCGAGCATCCCTTAGCTCTCTAAACGAATTCTAGGCACACTGAGAGAAAGCGTCCTCAGGAACAATCAATTTGGGGATTACATCAGAACAACGAGTTACACAGAGCAAACGTATGTCACTGCACCATGGAAGTCTGAGCATCTCTGCCACGCAGAGGGTACCATGTTCCTGCCCTCCCAGTTCTAGTGCAAACTCAAAGTGAGCTTTGCCAACTTCAGAGGAGATGAGACCAACTTTGTTATTTGGGTTTAAAACAAAACTCATACGAATTAACTTTCTAAATCCCCCAGAAACTTACTCTTTCAGAAAACGTTTTTAAAAGATCACTATAACAAAGTGAAAGCAGCGACCCAAAAGGTCACTATAACAAAGTAAACAATCAGAAATGCCCTAACAGCAATAATTAAAACTGCTGCAGAATAGCTTTCTCTGTGTGTCCCAAGCCCAACCTAGAAGCTTTCTCCATTGCATATTTTCACAAATACGTGAAGAGAAACATGGGTTAAATTAAGTAAAGTACATCTGCCAAACGCTTGATTTGTGGCCGATTCCAGAGAGGCCGATACCAAGATGAACATTCAGCAGCCCATGATAAAAACTTTGTCAGTTGCTGTAATAAATTAAGATGCAGGAGACGTTGTTAGCAAAAAGCCACTTTAAGGGAAACCCTTCTTAGCTCTAACAAGCACTTTGAATGGCCAACAAATTGAAAGGAGGGTTCATTCCACAGTCATCCTTTAAATCTTCCATTTACATGAACTGATTTTACCAGATTAATGCACTTCCCATATTGAATAGTAGTTATACTTGGTCTGATTCTGCTTCTGTTATTCACCACATCAATAATACTTTCTTACTATAACAGGGCTCCTATAGAAATTTAGTAATTTAGTATGCAAAAGGATGGCAAAATTTGGCCTGCTACAACAATGCGAACCCCACAGCAGTTTACTAAAGTTAGTGCACATGCCTTAACCCACCTCTTTCAAATAAAGGTCTCTTCTCAATCAACATAAAATCCAATAACATGAGAAACCACCATGCTTTTTCTACAAATATGTGCTCTGCTTGACTGTAACCAGTATACTTTTCTAATACAGCACGTTGAACAGTTCCTCAGACACGCTTGATAGAGGAAAAAATGGTTGACCAAGATTTTACTAAAAGAGAATTCCCTGAGTGTTTGAAGTTACTCTAAATACACATGCACGTGCCACGGCAGAACTGCAAATAACTGCCTGGCAATGGAAACAGGACCCTGGTAGATGGCATGCCAACCCAACAAAGAAAACCCACCCCACAGAACGGTCAACTCCTCTTTAAGACACAATGACCAAGCACTGTAAGAGCAGCTCTGCAAGACTCTACCGAAAACCTGGCCTTTCTCTTTGTGCCAATGCAAGGTAGGAAAACTAGACTCTACTCTAAAACTAGACTCTATGAAATTAAGAAGGCAATTCTGAATTGATGCCAGGGAGACATTCTGTGACATTTTCAATGTTTAATGACGGCTCCTTGTTTTACTTCGTTATAAAACTCACATTATACAAATTTCCCACTATTATAGGGGGTAATCATTTGTCATTTTAAATTTACATAATGTATTTATAAATGCATGCATTAATCAAATACAGGATAAAAAGCATAGATATGTTTGTTTATATTCTCCTCTCTGCTCTACATACGTGCCATGTCCAACTAGTTAGCTGTCTGTACACATATGCGTACATTTCATAAATTTATATATTTTTATATACAAAACTGCTGTACATAGCAGGATAAATAGAACATGCAAGAAAAGGAAAAACGAAGAAACTAAGAGCTATAACACAGCACCAATTTAGATACACAGAAGCCACGTAACAGAATCATTTACAATGTGTTATAGCTCAGTATTTCAACCTCATGTGTTTTAAATGCATTTATTGTACTACTCAACTTTGCTATGGCATCTCCTGCAAAAAAATCTACACAGCTACAGAACAGGTAACTGTTATAACGGTTACTTACACCAGAGAAGGAACAGTTTGCAGAGAATCAGCCTGAATACAAGATGGAGTCAAGAATCAAATATTTAAGAAAACAATATTCCGATACAAGATGCTTCTTTGAAGTAGTTCTTGGATTTCAAGGAAGACAAGGCAGCGGAGTAGAAAGTGAATGAGAGTGGTCTAAAAGGCTCAAGTCCCGTCATACACAGAACACAGCATATTGTGCTTTTTAGTAGACATGGGAACGTTCAAGAGGATAAATTACGTGTCATAACCCAAACCTCAGTGTGTGACCGAGAAGCCCAGCTGATGCTTTCTTTAACCTTTGTGAGAGAAACAGCACCTAAGGCCAACATCTTCTGCAGAAGGACTGCTTGCATTATAGATCTGACGTTACGAAGGCTAGGAGACTAAAAGCTTGTAGTCAAAAGCTATCTAGTGTCAGACAGACCGTCTGACACTACAGACGGTAGCGTCACCGTCTGTGTCTGTACGGTAGGGCACATACAGATATGCCCTACAGACCAGGGCATATCTATGTATCCTAGATGAAGTTTCTGAGTGTTCTCTGCCAAACGGAAGCCTTTCATTTTCAGTTTCTAAATATTCACATAAGCAAATCCTTGGTTTTTATTCAAGGCTGCTAAATGTGACCTCTCCACTAACTTACCCGTTAAGCTCTACACTGAAAATACACTACAGTCATTCACTGAATTTCGTAAAAGACAAGTTGTGGTAAATCTGGCTCTATCTGAAAGGATCCTGATGCCCAGCAAGCTCCAGAACTTTTGCCTTGGGAGGTCAGGGAAATTACAAGGCTTAATTTAGAAAAATGACTTTGGCTGCAGGGCTGGCCAAAAAGTTCATTTCCGTGTCCTATACTGCCAGTTCACAGAAGGAAACAAAACTCAGCTAGATAGAGAGAAAACATTGTCTAGTATGCCAGTGTTTACTTTGAGCCAGGCAGCAACACCTTAGGCAGAGTACCTCACGCCCAGCTACACTTGCTTATCTTCCATATGGAAGACAGTGCCCTACTTAGAGCATTTGTGAAAACTGCAGCACAGGAATCAAATCAACTTCACCTTCCCATATAGTAACCTCCGAAATATTGCTCTGCACTGACCAGCACAATCCTTTCACTTGCAGAATCCAGAAGAAAAGAGCCTAAGAGGCTGTAATAGGTCAGCTAAGGAAAAGTCCAGACTGGCAACTGTCATTTGTGAGCTTCAAAAATTAACAGCCCCTCCAATGAATCAGGAAGAATAGCTAATAGAAATGAAAGTTGTCACTGGTTTGGAAGTGAAGTCTACAGTCAACAGATTAAAGTACTGCCTTGATGTTATAAGCCACAACTGCTACAAAATGTTTACATCAGCATATGTACTTCTTTAGAATCTGGTCTCGCTATTTTTCGGACATAGACTTTTCTTGGCACTTCCATACTTCTCCGTCATTCTCTGACGAGAGTCACATAAGGTTGACAGAGCTCCCTTTTGCAAGCAAACAGTTATTTTGTTTGTAAAGGTGTCTGTCTTACCCAACTCTGACCTTGATCTGAAGGTGAATTTACACATAAATTGACCTAGAAACGAGTGTCTGTCTCATGCACACATTCATATAAATCTACATATACATAAAAACATTCAAATCCAATGAAGCACTACTTTATTTTCAAATTTAATTTCAGCTCAGGCTGAAAAATTAAAATAAGATCTCATTTCCCCTTTATTTTGCTTGCAATCTGCTCCAATACTGGCCATCCCATGTCAAATGCTTCTTCTGATCCATCTGCACATTCCCTGCAACGCGTCCCCTCTGGACTGAAAGATCCTGTCATGGCTCAGCCAGAAAAAGCAGCTTCGGCCACATGCCGAGAATCCATCTCGGTATAATGACAGGAGTCAATGGCTATGGAAGACGCGTGGGGAGGGAAGGGATTTGGGGGAGATTACGGTTGTTATTGTTCTATGTTATTGTTCATACAACGTGTAACCCAGCAATGTTCAATGTAGTCCAGTATGTGAGCATCCTCCTCCCTCCCTCACCCACATCAGTCAGCTTTGGCTGCTGCAGCTACGTGCTATTTTTATGCTGGTACATCAACTTAGAATTTATTGTGGAAGAAAAAAAATAAAAGAATAGATAGGCTTCTCCATGCATTGGAGAAGGACGGAGCCTAAAAAAGGATGTTTGCACTGTACGCTCCCTAAGAAATTAAAATCACCTCCACTGCAATTAATCAAGTCTACTTCTACCACAGATATGACCCTTACCCTGAATAAAATAAACCAAATATTAGCAAGCCCTGGAAAGGTCTCAGTCTCTCTCTCTCTCAAACACCCTGTTCTCCCCACCCTCCAAGAAACATCCCCTTACCTTTCATTGTCCACACTCCTGAAGCCAGGTAAAACGTGCCTGAAGCTGCTGTTCCTATCAAGCTTCGGTTGGCTCTTTGTCCTTTTGATGGAGCCTTTAAGCCGACGGCTGAGGAACCCCTGTGGGGTGAGACAAGAATACTAAATTATAACAAAAAAAAGGAGAAAGACAGAGCGAGCCCTGAACCCGCTCTCTTGCCCCCAGCTGCGGCTGGGCAAACTGTTCTCTCCAGCTCCCGGGGCGCGGGGCTGCGAGCAGCGCGGCTCCTCGGCAGCCCGGCTCCCCGGCTGCAGCCAGCATCTGCTCCCAGCGCTCACCAAGGCCAGGGCGCTGCGTCGGCGCGAGACTCCCCGAAGCCTCTGTTACCCTGGCAACCATCAGCTCACATAAAAATACTGTCTGAAAGACAAACGTAGCACGGTGCAACTCCTGACGAGAGGAAAGATTAGGATGCAGGGCTCTGGCTGCCAGGGCCATTTCACAGGCACAGGTGCAAAAAATCACCCACTTATCACAGCGACCAGGAGACAGGTAATAACTTAATTACCTGATCAAAACCCCCTGGATTTCACCCATCGCTGGCAGAACTGGACTCAGGTGTTTTCAATACACATAAAAATGTCCTCTAGTGCATATATAAACACACTGTCTGGAATCTGCAGCTCTTAAGCAACAGCTGTATGCTACCTTTATGGAAGGTGGTGAGCCTTGCACCATGCATACAGCATGTTCTCGGCTTTGCTTCTCCTTCTCTCATGCAGTATAAGTCTTGGCTCTTATAGTGCTCTAGAGCAAAGCTAGCACTAAATGTTTTAATAGCAAAGCTTCTAATGTGTTATTTGCTTATTGTTAGGGGTTAATGTTCTACATAATCTGAACATTACATTTAATCTCTAGGCTAAATATGGCAATAAAAGAATAATACTATTGTGCTGTCCAGCATTTACAGTATACACAAACAGCCTTAATGGATCAAGCATGCTAGCTAGAGAAAGCGGGGTAGCGTTTTAAGGAGAAACCAGGATTTGGTAGTGAAGCCTGAGTAAGTGCTCTTTTTCTATGCTGTCGTACCAAAGAAATAAATTAGCTACATATGAACAACTTGGCAAATCCCTGCACAACCTGAGAGTTAGCATATGCCACTTTCCCGTCCTATCCTCAGCCAAGGGGATAAAGATATCCTCTGGATCAAGCATAGATTTAGACATACAGGAGGAAAGAACTGTGAGAAGAATAGGAATCTTTCCACTGGGTACTGTGTCAGCAACCCAGATATACCCACACAGCGTTCCTCTCCGTTCTGGACGTGAGTCTAAGTAGCTTCTCCGATCCCTCTTAAGAAACAGATATGGGTCATATACCCTTTAGCAGCTTCCTTTTATAAATGGATACCCCTTATATGTCTTGCAGGAAGATAATCATAGTGTAACTTATATCTAGCCTGCCATTTGTTCATTCTATTTCAATATGCCTTCCCCACCTAGGATATTCATGTGACACATTATGTCTGTCTCAGGTTGCAAAATATCCTGGGGCAGTATGGAAGTGACTTTCCTGTTTGTAAGCGCATCAAGAATTTGAAACATGTAGATAACCAAAGGTGTTTCACATTTATTAAGTACCACTTTACTTACAAATGAGGCATGTAATATGCATTCATGTGAATTGAATATTTCTTTGAGTGCTCTTTGCATGATTGAAATAGGAGGATCTACAACACATGGCCATCAGGTTATATACTTTGCCATCCTTCACAAAGGAGCGCATAAGAAACAAAGGCCTTTTCAGAAATGTTTGGTCTGTGAGAATTACCTTTAGAGAAGTTTGTTTTTATGGTATTGGGAAATACCAGAAAGAGGGAACAATGTGACTCAGAAATAGCAAATTTGGGGATCTCTTCCTTCATTATCTTTTGGATAACGGAGGGGAACACTGATAAGATATTTGTCTCTGTACTCAGACCTTTACTAGCCTCACACTGTTGATAACAACTCCTTGTGCTCTTCCTCCTGCACAAAAGGCAGGAGACCTTCTGTACATTAGCATCAAACACACTGAAACCTGCAACACTCATCTCTTCATAAAGTCAATGAAATGCTGCCAATACGTTTATTCCTTTCACATGGATAGCTGGGATTGAAATATCGTAAAAGGAAAATTTTTACTATAGCAGTATATTTTTTTTCCCACCATTATCTCCTTCTCTGCTTCCTAAGAGGAAATCTCCAGCCATCTCCTCTAAGCCATGCCAGGCTTACAAAGCTAGAGCAGGCCACTGATTGCCTGCTATGGAGAATAGCCAATACTCTGTGAAGGAAAAGACCAAATATCAAAAATATGTAACTGGCCAATCACCCCATGGTGAGCAGCTTTTGCCCAGAAGCAAGAGACTGGATTTCCTTTATCACTGCCAGCCTAGCTGGCGAATACGTCTTAATATTATCACGGCACTTTTTAAAATCCAGTAACAGCTTTCAACACTGGACAGTGAATTGAGAAGGAAAAAGCCATATACTCTTTGTAACAAATGATCACAGATTTCTTTCACTATCTCATATTTCACATCTTGACAATTGTTAGATGATTCGTGCAGAATTTGGAAATTAGAATTTAGAATTGCAATAAGACATTTCTTTCCTTCTGTTTCCCATTGTTTTTATATTCATTGCCACCAGAAGGAGATCACACTGTGCCATTTTCAGTTTTCACTGCTAGTTTCATGGGAAGAATGATATGTCAGAGATTTTAATGCTGATAAATTATAATGCTATATAATGCTATAGCAATACTTCACACTTCCACCGTGCTTGCCAGAAATCAGAAACTCCACTGTGTGAAAAACTACCTTCCTTAATTTTTGGATGGGTAACTCAGAAAGAGGGAGGGGAGGTGGCCTCAGCAAGACAAGACAGAGAAGCCAACCTGGGGCGTGACTGCCGCGCTTTCCTGGTGAGATCATAAGAACATCATCCATTTCTTCTTCGTCTCTGACTGTAAACAAGATTTGATTCTGATCTCTAGAGGAACGAGGCGCTAGTTCTCCCCTATGAACACTGCCTACTGCTCTAGCCTTGCTGCACTCTTGGGAGTTCTAGTAATTAAAGTGTTGCGCTTTATTTTATATGTTCTTTGTATGCTTATAAGTTTATACTGAGAGCTTGTGTCTTTCTGTTTGTGGCAGCATTTACTATTAAAAAAATAAATAAGTTAGGAAGGTAATACTGAGAAGCACAAAGGAAGTTAATGATGTCCTGTATTAAATTACAATACATAGAAATCTGAAGAACAAAAGAATCTGTTCAGAATTTACTGCAGCAGAAAATCACAAGATGCCACAAACCTTACTCTGAGCCTGGACCCAGCCCAGGGCAGAGAGAGCCTGTTCACCTACACCTAGGGAAAACACTGGAACCAGTTAGCCAGGATGGGCTGTAGCAGTATTGTTCGCAGTGCGCAAAGTAATTTTCACGTATTGTGCTGCATTGCAAGGTGTAGACATGTCAGCTTACACAGAACTAGTGCGAAACGTGCATGTAAGGTAGCCTTCTGCTACACATCATAGGCATGTCCTAAGAATTATAATGTTACAGGAAAGCAAAGTTTATTTTTTCCTTCAACGATCAATGTTTTCTCCCTAAACGTGAACAAGAAGGCATCACATAAACTAGCAGACAGAAGGTTCAAAAGAAGCAAAAGGAGAAACTTTATACCGGTTGTCCAGCATAACACTAAGTGTTCAGCACAAGCAAGCATAATACCTCCCCTTTGCTCAGTATAGATCTGTCCTTGTTTAGCCCAAATGACTTTTTAAACTTTGCTGGAACACAATGAAGCAAAACTTAGGATAACATTACCTTCTTTATAGGCAACAGACATAATATAAATCACGAAATATTCTCTTAAACGCAAGCAGAGGTACTAACGATATAAATCTGTCCTTTGTACAACCTCTAAAACATCCTTTGAACAAGAAGATGTATTCTCACTGGAGAAGAGACAGCCACTGTGGTCAAGTACACAGAACCATGCGCACAGTTGCATGGAGACCTGCCACGCATCAGAGCCCGCGAAGTGAGCACACAGCCCAGCTAACCTAGCAAGAGACATACAGACCTCCCACTGTGCAACTAAGCGATTTAACTTTTTCAAGTGCAAGAGCCTTGCTTTTCTTGTTTTATTTCTGCAGTACAACCCTGATTCCAGTATATAATTGCTCTAATCAGAAGAGCTGAGTTACAATAAGACACAGAAAAAAGGCCGAAAAAACCCCCAAAACGAATCCTTTTGAGGAAGGGCTTAATCACAGCGACAGCTACTTAAGCTAAAACAGGACGGGCACACTTCAGAACAGGACAATTAAGTCTGCTGTGATTTAGACTGTTTTTTCTTATATGTTTGGACAAACCTGAAATCTGATGCCCTCATCTTTGCAGGAAGGTCAGATTCCCTTTTTAATTTTTCCTGCCTATCAATCTTGGCATTTTCAACTATTCTAGACCCTGAATAAATCTGAATATTAGAATACTTCTATGGCCTATGTGCAAATCCGTCAGAACTGTATGTCTTTGAGAAAGAGAAACTGCGTACTTCCATACACCCTGGGCCATTGATAAGAAAACTGGAAAGTGGAGAGAAAAAGGGCAGAGTGCAAAGCTGAGTAGAGGATTAAAGACAGCAGAATCCAGAGTCTGCCTCTTGGGCTCCTGTTTCATTAAATGTATTTGATGCAAGTCTCATGTATCTGGAACTGACTCCCACACCATTAATGTTCATTTGCAGTGAACCCTCATTAAAAAACATTTTTAAGGTAAAAAGTCAGCACCATGGAAACACAATATATGTGAGATTAAAAAATATATATATATACATATATATCAATAAATCAAGCTGGATGATTCAAGAGGAGCTTTCTTTGGAAGAGTCCTGGCAGCTCCCTATATTTTCTATGCCATGCACAGCAAACATGCGGGACAGGCAGAGTGAGGGACAAACGCCCATGAGGCAGAGTGAAGAGCGTGTGTGTGCAGGGGCTGATCCACGAGACTGGGAAAGCGCTGGGCCAACAGGAACATTAGAGAAGCAGACAGAAGCCCTGCTTTATGCTCTGATCCAGAGGCCACACAGAATAAACTCTGTAAAGACATATCACAGAAACTAGTGAACAGATGGGTTTATTTTTATAGTACTTTCATAGGTTTTTGTTTCAGTCCAAGTAAATCTCGACTATAGGGGACTTGAGAGGACATCAGAAATGTGTTCACTGCTCATAATAAGGAAACTGCCATAAATAAATATCTGCAGCAAGTGTGTGATGGAATATTTCATATCAGGTATCCGCTTTGTTAGTACAGGAGAAATAAGTTTACTTGTATAAAACTGGGAGTAATTTTTTTCTACCAGGTCTGTCTTTATTCTGAGCTTTTGCATCTCAGCTTCTTTTTTCTATTAAACTTATTTAAGTCTAGAATCATCTTTTTATCCCAGCCTTGCACAGCATCTATCACAACACACAGAAATATGCTATGACTGAGGCTCCAGAGGACAATCATAATCTAAAGTGACATTAATAAAAATAAGTTATTACTTTTACCTACAAGGTAACATGAAGATAGATTAGCAGGTGATTTATAAAGAAACTGGAGACATTTGCCAGAAGAATTAAAATGCA
This sequence comes from Struthio camelus, assembly GCF_040807025.1. NCBI lineage: Eukaryota > Metazoa > Chordata > Aves > Struthioniformes > Struthionidae > Struthio > Struthio camelus. The sequence continues at coordinate 2,740,090 of NC_090961.1, forward strand.
ACTAAGAACTCATGATACTTTCTTAAATTCTTCCTATAGATCCAATAGATCAGTTTATACCTGTTGAGGTACTACAACATAATGTCTTCAATTTTTTTATAAAATACTAAGATCAAGCATGCAATAGCTTGTGCTTATGTTAAGCTGTCATCATTATACTTCATAGTTAACAAGCATGTGGAATGAATTAGCGTTGTCATTCCTTTCTATGCTATTTTCTTCAAGCTGTCTAAAAACAAAAGTAAACTTTATAGCATCTCATTGACATTTTCCTCATGGTCACGAGGACTAAAGATTTCTATTGTTGCTTGTCTTTTTAAATAAAATCTTATTTTCTGGGATACAAAATGCAAGTCACCAAAAGAAAGAACTGAATTACTAAAATGTGAAATGGCACATACTCACTTCTAGTGCTTACTGTTCCTACTGTAAAATAAGATGAAAATAAAACTGGCATTACTAGGTATTGTGTGTGTACTGAATGGATAATTAATATGTGTATTTATGAAGCAAGTAGAGGATCTTATTTTTGCCTCAAATGTAAGAAAAAGTGAGTTTAACCTTTTCTACAATTATCCATGTTAGCTTTAGCTTTTAAAATAAAAAGACCTTTTTTTCAGGCAGCATCTGATATTGCTTGTTACCTGGTAAATATCTCCAAGTGCACATCTCTACCGTTATCTTTGTAGAATTAAAATACAAGACTACACAGATGGAAAACAGCTGAATGGGAGTTCAGGCATCAGATGTGTCTCCTGAAAGTCTAAGGACAGAAGTAATCCACGAAGTGGACACCTGGAACTGATGCAAGCAAGGAAAGGAATTTCATGTATAGCACTGACCTTTAGGGATCAAATATTTTTGTACTTGTTCAGTGTACAGAGGCATGTGCCTGTAAGTATATGTAGCCTTTCAAACAATTCATATATAATTTATTATTGTTAGCTCTTTTGATTTGAACTTGTAAGTTAAAAGTTGTTTTCCTGTCATCCAATTCTACTCCTGTCAGCTGTGATAAAGGGCTCTATTCACGAGGTTAACAAACAGACCAGCCCCTACTGATGCCCTTGCCTGCAGAGTACATTTCTAGCATATACTGTTCTTGCATAAGATCCATTGTTACTTGGGCATACTGTATGCAGGAGTATGTCAGCCAGAGTGTCATTTAAAGTTGAAAATATCACCAGACTTAGGAGAATCCTTGCTGAGTTAACCTTAAGAAGCTTTGTTCTTTCAAGTTTATCAAATGACAAACCCAAACTCTGGTTACATGACAAAAAACTGCTTGCTCCAATTGAAAAGACGTGCCTGGCTTGCAAAGAAGGGAGGGAAAGGACAAGGGGAAAGGCTTGCAGACAGGGAAAGGACAAGGGAGGGAAATATCCAACACAAGTCTGTAGAGCAACAGGGATGTGAACTTAAAAGGAAACCAAAACATCTCTGGACCTAGTAATGCAAACAGAGATTAACATGTATTAGCCCTTCTGTTTAGAGGAGGCTGAAAGCATGACTTTGTTCAAGTGGGTTAAAAGTCCCTCAGTTTATCTTTCCTTATTTTATTGCATCAATCTCCGGCCCTTTCCCAGTCATCTTGTGAGCCCCTAGAGAAACACACAGATGCAGTGAAGTAAATCTTATGTTCGAAAATAAGAGCAAGCAATATCCATGCATGAGGCACCAACTTGCTGTGATTGATGGTGCCTTAAAACATTATCCTGTAGCGATAAGTAAAGTCCCTCTGAGACGAAGGATCTTGGAATTAGGATGAAAACCAACAAAATGGAAAAATAGCTGCAAAAACATTGTGTGTCCAATAAGAGACGGCAATGAAAGGTCAAACCTCACTGCCCCATACACTATGGTCAGAGCTGCGCTCTGACATCCAGAGTTTGAGAATAAACACAGTAATACAGTCCACGAGCGTGCAAGAGGGGATGTTCGTGAGCCAGACCAGAAAGCAGTCCAGGAATGCAAGAAACAGCACATGTTGGTAAGCGTTGCTTAGCAACACTGCCCTTGTATGGCAAAAGATTAATCAAATTTGCAGTGTCATTGGAAATACTTAGTTCAGTCCATTTGAAAAATCAGAGAAAGAAGTGCTAAAGTCCCAGAGGTCACCAAAGGGACAGTGTGGGTCTGACTAGGTCACAAAAAATGGAATTATGTCAACTGAGAGGCACTGAGGGTTAATTAAGAATCTGGCAAATCTAATACAGGCAAGCATCAGCAAATCACAGATATAAGATGCAATAGCTTCAACAGATAACATCACATCCCTTTGTCACCTCTGGCCAATAAAGGCTTGTTGCTTGTGCTCTATTTTTGTGCAGATTTGATCTACCTTGTTGAAAATTTCTTGATCCCAGGTCTTCTCCCATCGCCCTGGCGAGAGAATTCCACAGCCGGCATTTGCTGGGTATGCCTCTTCTCTCAGGACATTTTTCCTGATATTTAGCTAAATGTTTTTTTGCGCAATTTCATTTTGTCCTTTTCTGCTCTTCGCTACTAGGGAAAGAATATTACCCTCTCCCAGCCTCGGAAGTAGTCACGCGCGGCCAGCACACCCCCTCAGTAACTGACCAAGAGAACTGCCAGAGAAGTTCAGGCAAGGCAAAGCCCTTTGGTACAGTAACAGGAAACTAGGGAAGTCTCCGCACTGTGCCGCTAGCACTGGTAACTCCATATAACATGAACACGTAACAGGCAGGGTATTAACAGAATCTGAAAAAAGGAAAGCACTGCCAGGAAGAATCTAGAAAACAACTGCATTCAAAAGACATTGTTATTCATGGATCACCTGATTCTTCAATTTGGATTCTTTTGTTCTTCTATTAAAATAAAACCACAGTACTCTGGATTATTTGTTCACAGTTCCATGATTATCATCCTGTCAACATTTCGTATCTGAACATGGCACATAAATATTCCTTAGGAAGGTAGGAGAAGGGTAATTGAGCAATCAGGGATGAATGATGCAGGAGCTGTGATACAAGTAGAATGCAAGTAACCTTGAAGAACAAAACCACAGTTATTTACCCAAAGAGAAGAGCATCTAAAAAAAGACTGCCTAGATGAAATTGAGCAAGGATGTCACCTGGGAAAGCATCTGATGGGGTGAAACAGTTTCCTTATTTAACTGGACCAATGGAGTCAATCATCTAAGAGTAAAAACCATTCTTATGCAAAACTTCTTGTTTGTTCTTTAGTGAGAACAATCCCATTAGAAGTAGAGCACCTGTGAGATGCTGAGCAGTGTCAGCTTCACAACCCAGAGCAGACGTTAGACCAGGTATGAGGGCTATTTCCTGGCTCCTGGAACCGGGCTCGCTGTAGCAGCCCCAGGATTGTTTCACTTTGAAATTAAGGAAAAGAGACTCCAAGTTTTGCCTCTCTCTCCTTACAGAACTGCTCAAATTAGGATCTTGAGCATCTTCAGTCCCCTGAACAAAGCTGTCACTGTTGAGCAGAAGTCCAAACCAAGTGCTGGCAACCACCACGGTGGGTCATAATTGCAACAGAGGAAAAGCTATGTCCTGACAGCCTCAGGGCTAAGCGAAGGGCCTTCCGATAGTCCCTGAAGACATCAAAGACTGAAGGAGCTGAGGGGAATGAACGGGCCTTCTGCTCTTACAGGTAGGTTCCTCCAAGATGGGGCAGTTGCTTGGCCAGGGAGGTGATTGCAACAGTGCAATTGTCTCTTCACAGAGCTAAGTAGAGGCCTCAGGGTCATGAACTTCAAATCCCTCCTAAATCCTTGATTCATTCCAAAATTGTGGAAAATATGAACAAAACAAATCTCACCCACACTGTAAAACATAAAGGCAACGATCAGGGGTAGCCAAGCTGAGACAGTAATGTTACAACTTTCACCAACGAATGGCTTCTGTGCTACCTGCACTGCAAACTACAAATCACATCGACTAGGCTTTTGCAGATGCAGACAGAACACCAGCAGCCAAAACATGTTCATGAAGAAGTGAGATGGTTTCCTCCCTGAGACACAGTCCATTGCATAACTTCTCTTCCAGTGCAGAGAAGCCCAAAATGAGCTTGTTGCAAGGAGACGTTTACTACTGCACTCTGATTTTATACAATAACGGATGATGCAGAGAACAAGATGAAACAGAGCTGCAAATATCTATCACAGTCATTCCAGTCCTAGCTACCATTCCTGGGCCGTACACGTGGCCATATGAAGATTCAGGAGTCAAACAATAAGCATGCCTGAATTTAGAATCAGGAGATTGGAAGCTTCTGGCAAGATATAAAGAGAAAAACTGAATGCGAGAAGCAATGTACCACCACAGAGATGGACTGGTAGAAATCTCTTCAGACCCTGCCCAAACAATGCTCTGATGAATATAGTGCTAAAGTCATTACCAATAACAATATCTACCTGAAAAAAATGATGTATGCTGGACATGAAACCTACTTGCTAATGTAACTAGTATCCAGTCAATTGCTGGGGGAAGATTTTTTAATCAGATATACAGTGCAAGACAGAGGGCTAACTAAGCTAAGCTAGGAGGAAAACTAACTTCTAGACTCCTAAGAAATCCCACAACAACTTTCCATTCTTTTTTTAAAGAATCATCCTCACTGGATTAGCTTCATGAGAGTTCAAGCAACTTCAAATAAAACTTCCAAATCCAGGAGATAACATAGCTAACCACTACTCAACACCTTGAAAATATAGCCTATGGAGTTCAGAGACTTCAGCTGTTAATATCATAAACATTCAAATTATTAAAACTCTTATAGGCATATAAGAGTTTTGAGTATTTGACTTTCAATAAATCTAATAAGTTTCACATTTACTGTCTCCTATGCACTGTATACACAGGAGACTTTTTTACAATGGAGAGCGATAGATTCCAATCAGGCTAATGTTTTTGAAACCTCAGATACAGAGAGACTGTGTGCCTTCTAGGTTAAAAGGGATAATCCCCAACTGAAAGAAAATTATTCACACTCCTATAAATTTAAACTTTCACGATACTTTTTGTAGCGTAATAATGAATTAAGCACTTGATATCAGCTGTGAATCATTACGTTCATCCTGCATTTAAAATGTAGCTGTGATTTCATTGAAGATAAAATAAAGACTTTATAGACATGGTAGCCATCTATATTTGAATGTGATAATCCCATTCAGGCATGAAAAGCAACCAAACTATGCAAAGATTGACGGTTTCTATCACTCAGACTTTTTATAGAGAGCAGCCAAGAGAAACCACCTACAGGTTCTTAAGATTTCAAGCCGGTGCACAAGGTACTGGGATATAACCATTTGAAGCGTCCTGCTTGCTGTGATAAGTAACTCAGCCCAAAGTATGTGGCCATAGACATCCTGACGCACACTCCTTCGGTGCTCTTGCGATGGTCTAAGCTGCCCAGGAGCTTTCCAGAGCTGCACTTTTGGAACTGCTGTTGTGGGACAGAACTTGAACTCCAGTCAGTGAATGATCTTTCGGCTCTGTTCATTTATACCAGATACCTAACCTGCATATAAATCATCATGATAAATCAAACTGCCCTTCAGTTTAATGAAAAAAGGTATCTTTTCATGTAAAGCAGATGAACTTAATCCTTTTACAATATCAAAAATCAGAATATGCCTTTTAAAAGATCCATGCTTCAACAAGCTTACTGTCTGGCAAGGAGAGAAATGTGGGAATATACCATAGAGGTGGTATAGCAGGCAAGAAATACTGTCAAAGTGGTGTGTTTTGGCATAGAGGAATATATAGAGGAAACAAATTTGAAGGTAGATGTGTCTTAATGTCTTCCTACACTGGCTACACAGCAGATAAGCAGCAAGGCCAGGATTACTTTTCAAGAACCCTTCATTCCTATGCCAGCAGTCTAGCTATTCAAATACACTGCCTCTGTAAAAACAGGTATCAGAACTCTCTAAACTGAACAATAAACATATAGGGGAGATGAGAAAACTATCTCCATAAATCTGTTTACATTAATGTTCTCTTTTCAAGTCCACTTTTGCTATATGATACAGAATGAAATGTTCCATGAGTGTTTTACATGTGCTTTTAAACTTTCGATTTATGGCCTTGGAGCAGCATGTGGACTTCATGTTGTACCTAGTCATCAGGCTTCTCCCTGTTCACGTCCATGTGAAAACTTCAGGGCAGGGCAAATGCTGGAAGAGATCACCACGTTTTGCAATTTTGATGACCAACTCTTAAGTTTATAGAAAAATATCAACAATAAGTGACTTCTTTTTCATTGACAAATCCTGTGTGCGTTTAATAACACAATTGCTACACAAGCAGTTGCTAGACCAATAAATTTTAAAAAGCAGTTGGTAGATGATATGTTTGGGATAAAATAATTATTGTTATCCTTTTAATGTAAGGATTCATTGTGCAATTTTGCAGTAAAAGTTACTCATTCAAATATGAAACTCATGTTTCAGGCAGATGTTCTTGGCTCCAAAGACCACATTTCTGAAGCTTCAGTTGGTTCATTTGTATTCAGTAATAATTACATCTGCAAACAAAACAGTTAACCTCTTTAAAAGTAAGGTGAATGCCTACTAAGATTCAGACAATACATGAATCCTGTATTTTTCTCCTACCTTTCTCTATGACACAATTTCCAGACGTTGTGAAAATACTTAAGACAAAAAATTTGTCTCAAAATGTCAAAATTTGTGAAAATCTCTGAGCATTTCAATTTGATTCACCTTCTGCTTATGACTTTGAAAAAAGGAGGAAAATTACAATGAAGGAGTAAATACAACATACATATGACTCTTACAGGAGTATATGAGCTTATCCAATGAGTATATCCAATTTTTCTGTCCTTAATGACACATAGCATAGACATGGTTTGATTAAGAAAGTTCAGGATTGTAATCGGTTATAAATCCTTAGGACATGGGAGAAGGAATCTATTTACTTAAAATCATACCACAAACAATTCAAGAACTTCACATGGTTTTGTAAATTTGTAAAATAGTTCACAAAATCTCAAAAGTCCATTTTTAATTAAAACAGATGCCAGAGACCAGAAATATACGCACTTACATCGAGAGAATAGACGTGAGGTCTCTGCCTGCCCCCTCCATGCAAAATGAATTTGAAAAGCACCCAACAGTTCTACCCATTCAATCACCAATTGAAATTTAAGTGAAAAACAATCTGAGATTCCTCCCCCACTATTTTCTCCACCATTACTCCTTCCCTTTTTCTCCTGAGCTTATACCTTGTATCTGAACTTTGCATTATGTCTTAATGCATCCTCTTCAGGTTAGGGTGGGGAAGAGTGTGATGTGAGGTAGTAATAAGCTACGCAGTCTACAATTATGTTTCTCAAGACATTCACTTTGAAAGTTTGTCAAAGATATAAAACAGAAAGAATACCCTTCAAGAACTGGAAGTTCATTGCTGTTTTATCTCTCTGCAAAATAAGAAGACAGATACTGCAAATGGCAGATCCTATTTTGGGGTTTTAGCAGAGATTATTTCTTGTCTAATTATTAGCAGTGGATTTACTATTTTAAGGCAGAATTTTGTCACCCAGCAGGAAATTTTCTATTCTGTCAGGCAGATTTAGCTCTCATTCATTTATTCCTTAACTGTGTTTGACTCGCTTGCTAATTATCAAGGAAGGCTGCATTCAAAGGAAGTCTGAAGCCAGAAGGCAACCACGCAAAAATGCCCTGTGTGTTGTCCCTCAGTTACAGCCAGCTCCTGTACCAGTTGTGCAGTGCTCAGAGTGCCTTATTTCCTACACAGGCAATCCCCCTACCTCCTACTATCAGCCAAATTTGAACTACTAGTTGTAAAGCTTTCAAAGATTCTAGAGTTGACAGGGAAGTACAAAACACTAGGCAAGATACATGCATGCCCTTTTGTCCCCATTCTACTGAAGGGAGATTGCAGTACACAGGAGCTATTGGACACTGTGATACGGGAATTGAACTTGGACATGCTGAGCTCCTAGCTTGTTCCATACCACATCCCTATTTCCCAAATACATCAGAAGACATACACATCTCTGATCTCAGCATTAAACTAGATAATAAACTGCTATCTAAGATAAGTATAGAAAGAAAACTGATCCTAGATTCCTACAATATGTGCATAAGACATGAACACAGACCTGGGCTCCACCTTTCCTTAGACTACCTCTGTGCCTCTGAACAGAGGGCCGCACAAGGTCATTGTGCAGCTCAAGCAGAAACTCTCCTGATCCTGGTAAGGAGACAGAGTCATGGGACCAGTCCTCAGGACTCACAGCAGCTCTCTGGAGCATGACATGAATCTATGCAGCTCTGCACATCATGGCCTGGAACACACATTGGGGCAAATCTCCCACCCCTTGCAAAGAAGGCACGGGAGCTTGTTCATTAACTATAATCAAGCAAGACTGTCACATCATGGGAAATATGTAGATATGATCTTGCAGTTGGTAGGAAAGAAGGGAGGAAAGAAGGGCAGTCAGGGGCAGGTTATGGGGATCGCTGTGAATCCCAGTCTGAACAGCAGCATACAGAACTACAGAGAACTATTTAGGAAATAAAGACATGATTAGTTCTGGAGCTAATTTCCTTGGTGCTTTGAAAAATGTAGCAGGTAAGATATGATCCACTGTAATTACAGAGCAAGATAAAGACAGGAAAGCTGCTGGCAGAGCTCCAGGACGGAGGAATACTTGAACACCTCAGGAAAGGCACTATGGCTTGTACCATCTCTTAAATTGTCCTTGATGCCTGAGCCATTACTATCACTGCTTACTAGGAAAACCAGCGGGAGGAGGAGAAATACAGCCTACTCCTTATCACAGTGCAGCGTTGAGGAAAAGACACAGTATGGAGGAGAAATCTTGTTTCTATGGTACCTAAAGTTTGCAAAAAGTATATAGAAATCAGTGTCATCTTAATATGTATGTTTACATACAGACCCACAGTAATAAAAAGTTATTCAACGGCAAGTATCATGATATCATGTAAAAATCCTTATCCAGGAGTTCCCTGATGTTTTGGTGACATAAGGTGCAAAGCAGATGTAAATGAGGAATTATATCATTTACATAAGTGGCGTTATAAGGATCACACGCCAGTGATCTGAATCAGACCTGCTGTTTCAAATAGCTGTGTTTGGTTTGGAACAACAGTGTCACCACCTGGAGAAAAAGTCTCACATTAAGCAGCACCAGTTTCGGATTTGGACGGTAGGGAGGAAACCTCCAAAACAATTTCTGAATGGTCTAACATAGCAGCTCTGCTCAAAAGAAAGTGCCAAAAGCTTTTGCATGCCTGTAAATATTCAGGGTCGGTCATTTCAAGAGGGGCCAACAACACAGACAAGATGACTTAGACGGACAGAGCCTCTCCCAAGTGGTTTCCTGTCGCAGCACCCAAAGTTCTTAAACAAAGTATACAGATGACACAGGAACCATCTTCCACAATGACAGTCCAAGAAATCATGGTTCAAAATAAGGCTTAGTTTTGACTTTAAAAAGGCAAGTGTTCAAAGAAGAAAAATCTGTCTCTGATTGTAAATAAGAACTTGGAAGAAATTTAACACTAACCATTCAGTGTTCTCAACTGTTAATGTCTTGTTTACTGTGACAATGACACACATTTCTATTAATTCCATAACAATCAATTTAATATCTAAATTAATATCTAATATCTGCGATCTAAAGCAATAAATATTTCCAAATGGAAGTTCAGAGATGAAGGTCCTGATTCAACGGACACTCATGGTCTACTGGAGCTCTCTAAGAGATTCAAATAATACCTTGCATTATTTAGCTTATTTTCTGAAAGCACTATATCAATTGAAAGTGGGAGAAATGAATTCATTTTTACCCTACCTTTTATTTCTGCAGGATAATACTTTATCTATGACCCAGAAACAAATTAAAGGGACACTGCCAAGTTGTATATTTTAAATGGTCTTCTTTCCCTGTTCTGCCTGCAATCTGAGACTTTTTCAACGCCTAGAGCTTTAAACAACTTAAAGCTTTTGTTTTTTACTTTTTACATTTCAGTCATTTCACAGAAGTGAAACCAGTCAGATCAATTTCTCTTCCTGTAGCCTACTAATTAGCCCAGGGTGTTTGCCTTTGGACTTCCAGGGAAGAGTTTAAAACACTACCAGATTTTTATTTGTAGCCATTTTGAAATGAACAAGAGGGAGCTGTTTCTGTTCAAAGCATCCTTTGGAAATGGAAAACTGAAGAACTGATATAAATCCAGGTATGCTGGTGAAATACCCAATGAGAGCTTGAGATTGCTTGCCTGTCTTTGTGGGGGAGGACTCAAACAATTGCTGCAAATAGAAACACAACAGAGCACCTGAGCATAAATTAAAATGTGAAACTGCCAAAAATAATAAAAGAATGTTTTAGAGAGTAAAAGCTCGTCCTCTGGACAGTAATAACAGTTCGCATTACTTTCCAAATCTTGCCTTGAATTATTTTTGCTCTTTGTAGCAGATGACCAGAAGCAGTACTAACCAGTCCCAACTCCTTTATACAGATTAAAGACTGGAAAACTCATATAATCTTTCCATGCCTTAGTTTCTCCATTTATTTAAAGGTATTATGATAGTTTGCAACTCCACAGTGACTGCAAGCTTGAACTCATGCAGATTAGCAGGACATTTTAACAGCCTCAGACAAAAGGTGCTACAGAAGTGCCAAGTACTATCATTCAAAATACAGTGATCAAAAGAATAAAATGTGAATTAGCATTTCTTATTATCCCTATTTACAGCCTAAATTTGAAATATTCCTCCCACGGACTCCCCCCATGAAAACTTAATTTATCAGGAACTCTTGGTACTTCTGATATGGCTACAATGGTGCTGCTACAAGAGTGGTGGAATGGAGGTATCTAAAGCAAAGAGCCAAAATAACATTAGAGCAATACAGGTTCTCCCACAGAAGTTTGCTCTCTCCAGGGAGAGGTGGCGTGGAGCTGCCCTCCCATCTTCTCTTTTTGCCCATCTCCAGTCTCCTTCCTGGCACAAGGTCACTGCCTTCTGCCGCAGCCCTGGGGTTCTCTGCCGTTAGCCTCCTTTGGACCCTCAGCAACTCTTCTCTGAAAGCCACTGACTTTTATATATCCCAGAGGGGTGGGAAAGTGTAGAAATTTGGCAGAGTTGAATGAAATCAATGGAATTGTGCTAATTTACACCAAGTACAGAGCCAGTCAGTTTACTGAAATACTTGTTTTCCTCTTTCTAACCTGGGAAATATACAGTACTTGACTTTATTTTTAAAAAGAAATTCAGTGCCCTAGAAACATAAGCATCCCTACTAATCCGCTACCCAGGCCTAACACAGGAAGCAGCAATATGGATTTCTCCTCTAAACCTGAATACGTTTCAAATTGCAGTGGTGGCTGGGGCTGAGCAATTTTGTGATGCAGTGCCACTTCCCTCTTCGTGGAAGCTGCCAGAGCTCCAGATTAAGTACGAGGGTCTGATTGTGGGCTGCGTGGATTCTTAGCCCTTAGGAGCAGACTGAACTCTTAATTCTTTTTATATAAAGCATTAACAAATTCTAACAATATCAGGTGATCTTTCATCCCTTCCTAACTGCCACATACCAGAGCCAGCCTTGCTGCTGCCTGTACAGCCCTCCCTGTTCTGCAGGAAGAGGACTTTGCTGTCCAGCCACATCAGTCCAATAGCAATCAGAAGCTGTGAATCACCAGTGCAAGCCGTGCTCCACCCCATAAAAACTAAAACAAGATTACTAACACTTTCAAATAAAAGTGGCCTCTGTGTGAATTAAGCTGTTGATAAGCCATTATGCCTTTTCGGTTCTGTGCAAGTGTCCTTTAGACAGCTGCAGGCTCTGAACAAAAGACCTCCCTGGAACATGTTCAGTTCAAAAATGAAAAAAAAAAAATCCATACTCTGCCTTGCTGAGTCCTTTTCAGTAAAGCAGGTCATAGCACCATGTCTTTTATCCTGTCATTCCTGTCTCCTGCTTGATGCACATAATAAATCCACAGTGATTTGAACAGCAGCTCTGTGCTGAAATCTGACAATGCCACATATCTTTCTCTAAGCATGCTGTCTTCCAGTACTCCCCCAACTGGAACCTCAAAGCTTACTTTGAAAACTTCAAATATGCAAGGCCAGACTCAAATAGTTAAAAAATATTATATTTACACAATCAGTTTCATTTTCCAATTCCTGTGCTAGCACTGAGTAAGGAAAAAGATTCCATTTTTCCAAAAAAAATAATCTAACTTTCATGCCTTAACTAGAATTCATCCTATGTCTCATAAACTACACACAAAACTTAAAGAGCAAACACACCCAGAGATTCACATTAACAAGGTGACTTATAAAAATAAGACAGAGAGCTCCAATTTTAAAAACAATTGAAAATTTGATAACATTAGGTGCTGGCAAAGAGAGTAAGAAAGTCTCAGGCATGTCTGGCCTAGGGAAGAGTGACTTGGAGCCCAGAAAACCAATCAGTCATTTTCACAAGACAGCATCAAGTTTGAGAAGAATATTTAATTCTCCTGAAACTGAAGGAGGATTTCTGAGATGTCAAATGTAATTAGGAGTAACTTAGCTAGTAGTTAATTTCTCATTCCCAGTCCTGATGTTAAGAAATTCAGTTCAGGACACGTTTCCTGAATTTGCTGCATCATCATAGTTAAGTTAGTTAACTTCTCCCTACTTCAGTTTGCGCAACTGTAAAAATAAGGCTGATAATAATTAGCTCTCTTTGTGGAGAGCTTGGAAATCTACCAAAGAAAGCTGCTTTAAGACCAAAATGTTTGCATGCTGTTGTTCCTGACAAAAAAAAGAACGTGACAGTCAGGTTAGCACTGCAAACTTTTGCAAGACAGTACCAGTGGGACTAGAAATAACTGCAGATGCTCAAGATGCCCTCACTTCTGCTTTCTACCCCTAAAATGCTCAAAAGTCAAAGCTTCCAATCATGTCCTATTCCACAAAATGGTGACTGAATCTACAGAAACATTCTCAAAGAAATTTACATATTTCTTGCTGCCACTAACACTCGTTATCCAAATTCAGTTGCAGTTGACAGTTTAATGATAATAGCTTTCTGTTTATATATCATCTATGATAATGTTCCCATTCTCTTTAAATTCAGTCCCCAGTAAAAGGGGTGCTCTAATGTATGCAGCCACAGACCAAAATGATAGTAATTTTCCCTTCTAGTTGGAACAGTTTAGTAAACAATTACATTTCAATTAAAGACGGGATGTTCATGCCAAGGGAAGCACCATTCAGCTCTTCAGATAATACAGGAAGATAAATTCTCCAAAGTCAAACTATTAAAATATAACTTACATGACTGCTTTTAAAAAAAATACTTGAAATGAAATGGCAAATAGCGTTTATTATATACTGGTAAAAACTTGGGGAAAAAATCCTTTAATATCTAGCCCACAGCAGCTTGAACTAGCATCCCATCATTTAGGATTATGTTCAGTGAAGGGGAATGGTAGAAGGGTTACTTACCTTCATCTCTCCAGGAGTTTCTATGTACTGGTATGATGTCATTAGTACTTAATACTACATTTATCAGGGATTAAAAGCAGGATAGCAGGAAGGATGCCATAAGAGTAGCTTATAATATATCACCGGAAATTCAGCTGTGCACCCAACCCAAACAGACAGAAAAAGTGTTGTGAAACAAGTTAGCATTACAAGGAGATCAGAAGAGAACTAAAACCTAAAGAGACCTATAGTCTTTGGGGCTATAAATTCCCTACTTCATTAGTAGGGGACCTGAAAGGCAAAACAATAACTTATGTGCTACAGTCTTTCCAATCAGCACCCAGCTGAGCAGCTCAGGGCGCCGTGATACAGCAGAGATGGGCTTTATAACCAGTCCCTAGGCAGATGCAGGAAAGCTTCCTGGAAGAAACTGGTAATCCCTCTTCTCATCATCCTCACACTTAAAAATGACTAATTGTAAATATATAGGCTTAATCATTTGTAGTGAAAATGAATCTAAGCCTGTGCCCCAACTGGGAAGCGTATACAAACAAAGCACAAAAAGACAGCTCTTGCTCCAAGACATCACACTCTCAGTACAGAACAATAAACAACAGGCAGACAGATGAAGAGAAAATAGGGAGATAATACTGATCTTCATAACTGACAATGGTCTGGTGGAAAGTGTGTCTATATCACCGAGTACAACCTCTGAAGCTTCTCTGAGAATTGTTTCTTCTCTAACCCAATTTACATAATTCCAAGGTGACAGCCTAATCATGTAGTTTATAGCTGAAATATCTTTTTTCTAGTCAATGTGGCTTCAACCAGAAGCAGCACAGAAGTGTTTTCTAAGATACCAGATAGAAAATGATTGATATTAGAATTGTGTATTAAAGAGCTGAAGAGAAGGAAATCCTAAACTCTATTAGCATTTTGGAGGGAAGAGAGAGTATACAGATGGTTCCTCTCAAGAGGTGAGGATCCTCAACACAGCTCTGTGAGAAAGGCAGAGAAGCATTTTGAAACCATTTTAAAAAATGTTCAGATTACACACATTATATTAGTTTGCTCTGTTAGGAAGGAGACTCTTGCACAATCAGTGAGGTGGACTAACAGCAGGAAATCATTCTGGCTTCTTTATCCAGTCCCTCAGTCCCTCTCTTTTGCACAAGTTCTTCTGCAGTTTGGACTTCTCCTACTGGAAACAGCTGTTCGGCCTGGAACATTTGCACAGTGAGAGAACTAAATAAATCAAGCTCTAATAAAAGCAGTCAATAGATGGCAGTACTCAGATGGAAGAGAAGTCGTTCACACAGCAACACTCAGGGATTCCATCCCTGCTCATGATTTCCCTGCAAGGTGGGAAGAATAGAAGGATTCAATACGCAGTGCAGTTTCTCCTCTTCTGGTCTCTGTGTTTTGCATAGGTTATTAAGCCACAGCACAAGTTTCAGGTTTAACTCATCCCACATTTTAAGCTGTTTGGATTCAATGCAGAGACACTAAATGCCTCTCTGTCTTCTCGCAGCAGGTACATGTCAGGCAACAGCAAGGCTTGACTCATCTCCCCTCAGGTGTGGAGGAGTCCAGACGTTGCCCTTGCTTGCATCGATGCCTCTGGTACTTGAGCATTATCAGCTGCTGCCATTTACCCATTTCTCAGTGGAGATAACTCTAGGTCACTACCAAAGCAGGCAACATTTTAACTGACAATCTCATGCTAAACCAAGTCTTCTTTCTATCTTTCTTTTTCTATCCTTAGACAATGACTTTTCTTGGAATACTTATTAATTGGGACTCCTCATCTAAGGGGCAGAATCACGCTGAATTGGACTCAAAAAACAGCATAAACTGATGTTTTTCAAATGCCCTTTTTTCATTTGCTTGGCAAACTTCTGTATGGCAAGGGAGGCACTTCCACCCTAGATCGCTTTGGATTTCAAATGAAAGTAAGTAACAGAGTGCAACACTGCTAAATAGCTGAATCCAGTGGCTCCTGATCTTATTCATCCCTTGGAGACTCAGTAGCAGAAGGATGGAAATGTCAGGGAAGAACAATCAGCTGTAACATGTGAAAAGTTTACGACATCAAAACCTACAGCAGCAGGCTCAAAAGTAATAATCCCATTACCACTAAACTACAACACTAATTACTATTCCCAATGGCTGCAGTGGACTGACTATTAATGTCCCTCTTCTGGTTAATGAAAGAAGGTGAGGTAGAATATATTTCTTAGGTCTGACATCTGCTGAAATCTACGCAGTCATTAAAATTGTGTTTGTAATGAAGCCATGCATATTAATGAAAATAACATTCACAGGGCTAAGCAGGAACAGAAGTGAGATGAACACATTGTAACACAGAGAAGACAAATGCTATGTATGATCCATATGATGACTGCCCTTATTTAATCCATACGGAATAACGGAACCAGCCAAAGCAAGTAACCATATCTCAGATAGGCTATCTCACTACCATAAGCTAAACTGCTTAAAGAAAGGAATGACTTCTCTAAAAACACACAGCAGGATACATGCCATTGGAGCAGGAATAAACAGCATTTTAGTTCCACTGACAAGAAGTAAGTTAGGAAAAATACCCCCAAATCCTCTGTGTTCAGAAGAATCCAGATTTTTCCCTCATTCTCTGTCTCTTTTATCAACAAGCAGTACAATGTTTAAGGTTCAAAGATATACATTTACTGGAGCAGATAGATTCTGGTAAACGAAAGGCACAAAGCAAAAGCATGCCTATTTGGTTAGTTTTACTGTTTTCTTTTTCTGCTTGCCATACTCGGAGTTTCAGAACGTTTACAACTGATAATTAATTCAGATAGATGGCATATGTCTTGTGGAACACACAGATTAGAGAAAAATGTTTTCCTATTGGCAGTGACACAAGATGCACCTCACTTAGCAGAAAGGTGATTTCATAAGGGGGGAGTCGGACCAAAAGATGATCTTGCTGTGTTTTGACCTCTTGGAACAGGGAACTGTTTGTTAGTAGAATAACTTTCATCAACTCCAGAAAGATAAAACCAAACATGCCCCTACAGCAAATGCTAACAAACACTTCATACTCCATTGTTTTTCTTTTTCCTTGACTTCAGTATTTGCCACATGCTGTATGCCACCTTCAAAACAGAACTCATCCCCTGCCGTCCTGTCACAGCTTTGATCGCTTCTTCCCTTTTCATTTAGCAAATAGTATAGTACCAAAAAAAAAAAAAATCATATATATTCAGCCTGTGTTTGCATATAATAATAGCTACAGAATATAAAGCCCACAAAGAATCTTATGCATTCACAAACTTACAGTTTCTAGAATTAAAATAAACTACTTGACAAACAGCTATTAGTGATTCATTCATCAGTGCAAATGTTCTCAGGTGAACTGGGTGTGCTCAGATATTTTTTTAGATTGCACCATTGTCTTTCCTTTGAAAATCTGGTTCTACCCATCTAGGTTTGTTATGAAGAAGCTAAGCCTGTAAAGTAGGTGTGGCCTGGAGAGAAAACAATATATATTGAGCAAATTAGCTCCAAGAGCATTTGCCTCTTCTCTAAATAAAAATGCCTGTTTGCAAACTTATTATGCACATACAGCAGACATTTTCCTCTTGAAAGAGAACCTGCTGATTGCCTGGGCTGTTGCTCCTATTAGGTATATCCATCTCCAGCTGTGTATATTTTATGCTTACACTTATTTTTGAAAATCTCTAAAAAATCTTCTCTCTTATTTTTAGTGGAGGTTACCCCAAACATTACCCAAAAGATCTTGGTAACCTCAGTTGATTAAAAAGCCCCAATCTCTCGCGGCTCTATTTCATTAACTACAAATATGACTAGGCTAATGATGCATTACAAAAAAATCAGCTCCTCTTGGATGGATCCTTATTGCCAGCTTTCAAAAAAAGGTTTATTTTGATTCCACCATTGTGCCTCCATTTTTCAGCTGAGTGTGCTCCTAAATTAAGTAATTACTGGGGTTTGATACTATTCTTTAGACAAAGAAATCCTTGTGATTAAAATTAATGTGATCCATTCCGGAAGCCTACCTAATATCTACAGGATGTTACAGAGATGAGTTAAACCGGAGAGGACGGCAGTAATAAGTATTACTGTGCACATTCTAACTGAAGAAGAAACAAAAACTTTTAACTCACCCCAGAACGACCTCCAAGGCACGACAGAGCCTATCTTCTAAAGCTATCAACTGGACCAGACAGCTTATCTTGTAGGAGCGCAGAGAGAGTAGGGATAGAGGAGTCCTGTAGTTAGACTAATTCCACTTCCAAACACTACCATGGGACTGTTTGCTACTACTCTATCGTCTGCAACATCACAGAACTAGGGGTCAGCACCCCTGTTCAACCGCTAACTCTGACTTCTTTGGGTCTTCAGATCCCTTCTTTAACACGGACAGAGTAGTGCCCTTCCCCATGAACCTCAAAGACCCTGTTTATGCTTGGTATCGCAGCTACTCCTGTTAGTGGTGCTGCTCTCTTCCACTCCTCAAATGGCCTTCCATTCTTTACCTACTGTGATCACAATGAAACAGGGATATAAGCAGAGCATCTTAAAGCAAGGTGTCTGAGGAATCAGAAAACACTGAATGGCTTCTCTCGGCTCCTGTTGGAGAGGGGATATCAGACTATAGGGAACCACCAGCCTGGTGGTTCATTTTTAAGTAAAGATATGTTCTTCTACAGAAGATTTTCTCTATACTACTGTTTAGTTCCAGACCAAGAAATATACGTATGAATATACTGGACTACCATAGGATTCACAAATTAAACCTCACCAGGGAAGTCTCCCAAGTGAAACAACCTACCCAAACCTGCTCCAGATTTAAATTCGTACCTTGTTGCTTTACCAAGAAATCCTTTGCAGTTGCTTATGGCTAACAGTATCTAATGCACATTTACTTAAAAATAGGCAACCAAATAGTTTCACGTACACCATATCTTCTCTCAAGATGAGCAAGTTGTTCTCCCTGCTGGCAAAAACCCATAAAAATCATTAGGCTAGGAGGAGGCATTTACCGTGACCCGGAATGGCGTTGTGGCAGCGGGCTCCATGGTGGGGTTCTTCTCAGTGACCCCGCTGGGCATACTGCGCCTCTGCCCACACCTCTCTGGGGGGGAGTCTGTGGACAGCACAGATGATAAAGGACAATTACAAACACACAAGCACAGGAACGCATCTACTCATATTTCCCACAGTCATGTAGATAAGCATTTAATCAGCAAGACTCTTACCTTGATCAATTAGCATTTTTTACAAAACTGTAAGCTCCAGATAATACCTGTCAGGTTGGCATTATCACCATTTCCAGTCTTTGGATGGGTAAACAGAAAACACACAGAGCTGAGTGAAAATTATATGCCAAGTACAGATCCATGCACATGTGGACTTTATACGTCTAAGGAAAAATGCTAATGGGGTTATAGGCATAGGATTCTTAAGTTCCCTCTCTAATTCCTCTAGCGACTTGCTTTGCAACTAGAAACAAATTATCTAAGTCGCAATTTGCTAAAGTATAAAATACAGGTAACTACTTACCTCTTTCCTGGCTGGTAAGGAAGGAAGGGGGCTGTAAGGCTGTATTCACAAGTATGTCTAACACTCTGGGAATACTGTGCTCTAAAAAGTGAACTCAGCATTGCTACTCAGCTGCGCTCACGTGTCATCTGTTTCTCAGAGTGAATAAAGGTTTCTTTAAACCCCTAAAAGGAACATCCAACATCGCAAATGAAACAAGAACATATAAGTATTTGGATATGGACAACAGAGCCCTACTTTTCAGAAACTGGAAGATAAAAACATGTTCACACAGAGAGGAAGATGTACCTTTACCACCTTACACATAGACACATCTCAAGTCAGTGGAGTTGCAGTATGTGAAACTCATGTGTCAGCCCACCTGAGGAAGATGGGCCTTTCTCCAAGCCAGGTCATGTGATAAATGCATGCCAAGCTGCGTTTGGCATATGAGGCTCATGAGCCAGAAGGCTGTTGCAGAGTTCATCAGCACATGTAAGAGATCCAGGTACTCACAGAAGAATGTAAGTGAAGGCTAAGGGAAGGCCCCTGTTTGGTGCATGAGACTAAAGCAGGTCTGCACACAGTCTCTGTAGCAGGATTTCCTGGTGTTTCCCTCCACTGCCCAAGTGAGAGCAGCAAGGACTGGGGAAGAAACAATCAAGGAATCTGATAATATATCAAAACTTTACCAAGTCAGGTTTAGGGATGTTCTTAAAAACTGTAATGCATATCTAAATATTGTCTACTGCCTTCAAAGGATGGTCTCCTGAATACAGACTAGTGAAAGGTTGGGAGAAGATAAACTGAAGTTCATATTTCTTATTCTCCTAGACCTAGAATCTCCAGTACTCTTTCATTTATTCACATCCATTAGGTGGACATTTGTTAGCTACAGTGCTCCCTTTCTATAACTGTTTTGTGTCCTTCATGCTACTCTGTCAATAAATCTTTCTGATCTAGGGAAATCCCTATGAGTTGACCACTTCCGAAGGACAGTCTCTGAACACAAAATATTGAGATATTTACTAAACAATATGGAATCCAAGCAAAGGCAACAGAGATTTCAGAATCACATTGAAAAGCAGATTTTTCACAAAGTTGTTCTCTTTTTAAAAAAATGATGGAGTTGAATTAAACATTGGGGAACTCACATTCTAACACACAATTTCACAGGCAACAGGCATGCCTATGAACGTTACCTTACTCATTCCTTGGCTGGGAATGAGAGGTAGCCTGAAGAGGAACATTGCAGCAAAAGGAAATTACATGGTAAACTGCTAGATGGAGGGTTCTACAAATTAGTAGGCAAAGAAATCTAAAGATGGAACAACCTATACTATACCTTGTCTGAGACAATGATGTTCTCATAACTAAAGTAACTTAGAGGTGGTTTGTTTGCCACTTCTCAGCCTTTGCCACAGCTGTGATCTGCAATTTGCTGCAATCAGGTCTTGGCAGGGGTTCTCCTCTTAACAAGGATTTCCCCTTGCCATCAACTGCCATCACCTGAGATCTCTAAGCAACAACTAACAATTGCGATTCCAGTCAACGCTTGCTGAGGATCATATTAAACTTTTGCAAAAGGATAGGCTGTAAGACCCCATCCATGGGCTAGGTGAAAATTGGTTGGAAATCCCACCCAGAATTCCTCATCAGTGGCCATGTATCCTGTTTGAGAGCCAGACAGGCTCAAAACTTCTAACCAAGCCTCCTAATTACTTGGTTGCTTTCTTTGCAGTGTGATGCATTTTGAATCTCAAGGAGGCAATCAAGTCCTTTGCTGTCATCTCATTCCAGA
This sequence comes from Struthio camelus, assembly GCF_040807025.1. Lineage (NCBI taxonomy): Eukaryota > Metazoa > Chordata > Aves > Struthioniformes > Struthionidae > Struthio > Struthio camelus. Next base: position 2,760,910 of record NC_090961.1, read on the forward strand.
AAACACACCACTCTGACCCAGGCCAAAGCATAGAGACAGGTCAGGAGCTGAAGCCTTCTATTTTTCCCAAGGTTTTGGTTCATAAAGTGTTTGGAGTCAGTCTTCCATTTTAGCTTAGTGAGAGCACTGTGGATATTACTACAGAGGGGAGGCTCTGCAGGGGAGACGTCCCAAAATTCTTAATAAGAAACCAGAAATAACTAGAAGGAGGGTTGTGGTTGGTGTGGAGAGTTGCTTGCTTGTTCGTTTAAAAGGGAGGTTAAAAAGGCTTACAGGTAAATTAGTATCTCCTTACTGTCAGAAATGTAGAGCAAAACAGCTTTATATAGTGATCGGTAGGAATACTTAAAGGTGTGAACTGCCCTTTTTACTTCTTCAGGGTTAGGGAAAAACTCTTAGGCCAGGTTACTCTGCCCAGTGACTGGCACTAGTGATGTCTATAGCAAGCCTGTAGTAACAACGTGTCATTCAGTGACGACACAAAAAGTCACTGTGTGACTATGATAATAAACTGCTCTCCATATCCACTAGAGGGAGAAAAAGAAATGTTTTAATTTACAGCAAAAGACATTTAGACGTTAGAAAAAGTCATCTCTTGACAAGGTCAGTTATACTTTGGAACTGATTGTTTACAGAGAAAAATGTATCTTTAACCCTATCTTTAAAACTTTCGGTGACAGAGACATCACTGTCAGGAGTGGCTCAGGTATAATGAGCTTCCTTACCTCCCTTCTCCTGGGGCAGAGGGATACCAGGAGATCCCCCGAAATCCCTTCCAGCCTTTTTTCTGACATTTCTGACTTATTTGCTCACTTGTGCATAAAACAAGCAAGCTACAGATCAGATTCAGTATCTGACTTTAGCCTTTTCTTCACAAATTCTTAAACATCTTCCTCCTCTCCTGAACCTCTGCTTCATTTCTATACAGACAGATTTTGTTGGCAGAGAGGGAGAAGATGCCCTGCTGAGGTGCTGTTACTCCTCTACAGCACAGCCTACAGTCCAGGGTCCTAGACTCAACTTTGTTGCAGACTCCCTATGTGACCCTTGGACATTTTAATGCCTTTTCTCAGATGCACAATCGATAAAAGTCTTGAAAATCCCATGGGGACATTGCAAGGTTTCATTAATTAATGTTTGCCAACCGTTTTGTATCCCAAGATAAAAGACTCCAGAGTAAGGCAAAGTGTTATTGCAGGCAGCTAACCACAGAATGACATTTCCAGAAGCACTCAGTATTATCAGATAACATCCTCACTGGCCATTGAATTTCTCTGTTAGCTGAATACTATCCCTCAGCTCATAGAAATTCCAGGATTATTCCTTCATTTGTCCATTTATTGGCTCTAGATCAGATTTGATTTGAGGGCTTAGATGCACAGTATCTCAGGACACTATTTGCTGTCCCCAAATCCTCAACTTCTTATGAACTTAAAACCTCAAAATCTCTCCTTTATGACATGGGAGGCCTGCAAATCACTGAAGTAACAGTCTATTAAATGAGGATTTAGTGCAGGCATGCCGGATGGGTAGAGCGAACAGCAGAAATGCCAGTGAGCGGAAATGGATACCCACGCGCAAGGGACGGCTTTCTGATTCTCTCCCCTTTCCACCAGCCTATACTGTAATACCCAAATAAAGGATGGGATATAAACAGATGAGCAATAACAATTTTTCTAATTACCTTTGGACAGCTGGATCAGGCCAGCTAAACATATTACCTGATTCTTTAGAAGCTCTTAAGCCTCAAAATTAGATTAGAAAAGGTTCATAACTCACCCTGATGAGAACTGTGGCTATTCTGACTGAAATTTGTCATCTAATTTCTTCCTCATTATTGATGGCATTTTTCTGCGCTTTTCTAAGCTTGAACAACAAAAACTAGGCATTTCTACTCACATTGTCTAACTTCCACCGTACACTTTAGCAGAACCGTGCTGCTGTGGGTCCTCCCAATTCTTTCTCATCAACATGTACTAAATCTCCTCATAAGTGGAAGTGTTCAGTCTGTCACAGAGACTGATGCCGGGGCTGGGGCTCCCCTGCCTTATGCAATCGCAGGGGAACAGAAGCAAGAAGAAATGAACAAAAGTGTTTTCTGCTTTTCCAAATATTTACAGAGACTGCAATGTTTTGGGTTTTTTCACATTGCAGGACAAGATCTTAGAACTAAAAGAGAAACTGACTTGAAATTAAAAAAAAGCAGAAACCTCTCAGAGGTTATAGGTAATTGGGACCTGAATGCCTCTTGCTGCGTATTGCACTAGGATTTTTTTTAAGCTGCAGGGTGGAAAAGCACCCCATGGAGTCCACTGCCAACAGAAGGAGGACACTAACATAGCACTGTAAACACTGCACATTAATTTAGGACCCTAAGGCTTAGGAATATTTCTGAAACTATTTCTGTACAGTAATAAACGCATTTGATTTGTTAACTAATTTGAGGCATTTGAACTAACAGAATAATTAATCCTCACCACACTTTTCAATGCCTCTTCTTCCTATTGAGAAATAGTTACAGAGCAGCCTAGCAATCCCCACAAGGCTTCCAGGGCATGAGCAGCAGAACTGACTGTGCGAGGATCTCCTGGCACCCAAGCTCCTGCTTAACCCGCTCAGCGTCACTGCCTTCTTAGTTGTAACTTCTCAGACGCTGCCATAGAGCAGGTCATTATGTTTAACACATGGCACAAACAGTAATACTGTTTACTTTTCACCTGAGAAGTGAGATTATTTTTTACATTAGTGTTACCTGCTCTTGTGAATCACTGCTAGTCCAAGAGATCATCAGGATTATGCTCTCATTGGTGGGAATGAAACGTATTAACTCTTTCTGGTTTTTCATCTCCTGTCACACACTGCCCCTCTCCCGCTCCCCTCTCACAAACAATTCCAGGAATGAGCCAGTGGAAGAGACAATATGAACAGGAGCAAAGTGAACCAGCTGGAATGAACAGCTAACAAGCAGACACTTCCCAGCAAGCTGATTTTCTGATATGAAACCATTCCGGCTCCCAACAAGAAAGGGAGGTGCAAATCTGAATGAACGTCAGAGAAGTTAGCAATAAGAAACGTCTCCCTCAACTCACCAAAAGGAAGCTGTGCTTGTCAGCAACCCACATGCCATGGCACTCCGAACAGGTCAGGAATAAGAGGAGAAGGAGAGATGATGACTTCATCAGAGGCAGCAAAAAAGAGAGGTATGACTGGAATGCCGGACAAGCCAGCAGCGCTGGAGAGAGATGGCAGGAGGCTGGGAACTGCCAGGTCCCTTCACCAGAACTGCAGTGGTGTGCTTTACGGAATGGAGACTTTAGAGGAAAATAAAACTTCACCAGATTGTCTGGATATAACAAAGAATAATAAAAGTTCATCAGAACCACAAGCTGACTGAAAAGATCCTGTATGCAATACTTGCAGGGGTCAAGCTCTCACCTGACCTTGGATTTTGATCCACCAATGAAGGTTTGCTCTGGTCACCTGATACTTCCCTGTTTTGCCCCATTGGTTTAGTGCTTGACATCTAAAACATGCCTCAGAGAATTCAGCAGGGTGGAGTTTCTGTGAAACTAGAGGGAACAGGAATTACCGGTCTTCTGCTCATGCAATTACACTTGGTGAATTAATTTGATTGCTTAATGAACTTAGGTGTTATTCTTCTAATTTCTGCATTATCTAATAACTCCTTACTTATAGACCAAACAGAGGAGAAGAGGAGGTGCATAGCAGCAGAAGTGATTTATTTAATATGGCTCACAGTAGCATTTCTGAATGTAAAACAATCCCTGGGGAGTAGACGTTTTTAGTGCCTGTGTGATTCAGAACACTCAAAGGAGGATGGAGAAAAATCTACATTTCAAACAGTTTTAGGTGGCCACAGAAGTCCAGGAGGAGAGATGTACCCTTAATCTGAATCTAAAAGGGCATTTAGAAGATGTTGTTAGAATACTGAAAGTTTTAAAAGGGGAATATCACCCTAGGAATAAACAAAGACACAGAATAATAAATAACTGAGTTCAGCCAACTTTCTCCTTCAAGGAACACGAATAATTTTGAATGGGCAGCAGAGACAAAAAAAGTATCTGAGTTCTAATGGATAAATATCAATTAAGAACCAGTGATGGATTACGAATGCACTTGTTAACACAATCTACCCCTGTCTAGTCTTCTGAAACTATATATTTTAGGACTGGAAATATAGATGCAAGGCCAGTTTCTTTGTTTGATTACCTAGAGAACTACCTATTGGAACATGTAAAACATTGCCCTAACAATTCCTTGGTAAGTTCTAGCTAATCCCTTACAGCAATATTATGACCATTATGCCACACAAAATTAGTTAAAAGTCAAACCTTATTTGGCAGTAAAACTGACTTTTAAATAAAAATGGCTGGGAAGCAAAAATTTAGGGCAGTTAATGATGCCCTCTAAAAATGAGACTTATCTAAAAGCAAAGCTAATGAGCAGGAAGAATGGAAATTCGCTTGGCTAATGCAAGCTTGTGTACAGCAGATCACCACCACTTTTTTCTATTAGAATAAAAGTATTTCTTTTCACATTGTAGATGTGGGATCATTACTTGCCTTTTGTGCTATACTCTGGCACAAAATTGTTAAACCATTAGAAGCTGTTTGTGTGCCTGTAGTTAATGCTATCCACAGTGATTACAGCAAACACTCACTTTCTTTTCGTTACCTATGTTTCCCTCACCAATGTCCAAAGTGTTACAGAAACACTACATTCAGCTTCACAGGGCGAATGCCTTCTCTTACTCAACGGTGCCCAGGCCAGAAGCACAAAAAGGAAGCTGCAGCACTACCAAGATCCATATGATCCCCTGCAGGTATCAGAATGGTGGCTGGGCCAGCTGTGTAAACTGAAGATCTTACCAGAACTAGCCGGAAAACAGAAAACAGTTCAAATTATTTCCCATCAGCAAAAAAATTATGAATACCGTCTCTCAAAGGAGGACTAAGATCCTCTAGGAGAAGAGCTTTTTCTTTTACTGGGTTAAATAATGATTTGAAATGACATTGACTTTTGCCATAGCACACTGTGCACTTTAATGGATCTCATATCATCTCTGTGTCAGGTTCCAGGACACGACGTAGTATTTAATACTCCTCATACTGCTGAGGAAGTGCTATTAATGGCTTTTGAATCTAGTACTGAAAAAAGCAGTGCTGTTTTTCTGTGTATTTGATATGCATCTATTCCTCTGTTTTCTCTAATATGACCAGTAAGATAATTGAGCTCTTTCACCAGCAGCATGCAGAGGTGTTTTTTGTTGCATGTAAGCAGAAATGGGACTTATTCACCTTATTTCTTGTCCTTCGATGGGCTTTGGTTGCCCAGTTTTGATAGCCTGTTCTTTTCTAGCAAGGTCAGTTAGGCCCTTCCCCCTACAAAGCAGGAATTAGCTGTTTTCCTGTTATCACCCAGCAGTGGAGTAAAGGGAATGTGGCTCTGATGCAGAAGAAATCCAGCTGCCTCACTAGAGGGAGCTGAAGCCTCTTTCCTAACCCACACAAAAACAGGCAGTGACAGAGCAAGAGCTCAAAGGATATCTGCACTGCATGAAAGAAATCCGGCTGTGAGAAAGACATTACTGACGTGGGATTTCCTTCTGGTGTTGTTTATCTGTTGGTTTAGTTGATGTTCAGTGCCACTTACAGTTCAGAGGATTCGTCCTGTTCTTCTGTATGATCCTTCATATCTTTCAGTTTCGGGTAGGACCATTTCCTGTACAACCAGCCACTGCTGGATGGGAACTGTGCCTCTGTTGAGACCAGATAACATCGGTCCCCTCATGCCAGTTAACATGATCATTACAGATGCTGGCCCTGTCCAAGCAGTGCCTTCCTTCTTGTAGTTGACTGATGGTCATTTAGGGCCCAATTTTGCTCTCATGGCAATTGATGGGAAACATATTCCTTACCTCTGAGGAAAGCTTAAACATATTTGCCCAGGAGGGCAAAAAGGAAAGGAGAGAAGAAAATAGGACAGATGGAAAAACAGGAACGGGAAGCCTAGATAATCTCAGCAAGAGGAGTCAGAAAATACACACACTAATTCTCTGTAGAACAAAACTGAATAAACAGATCCACATCCTAAAGAAAGACATAGCTGCAGGTCCCTAGACCTCGTGCCAGAGTGGTGACAGGGAGAAAAATATATGGCATCCAGAAAATTAACCCCCCTTTTAAAAAATAAATAGCAATTTGTGCTGATTGAGCAGCCTTCATTACAAACTCCATTTTTATTCTGTCTTCTATTTTTAATTAGAGAGAGAGAGAGAGAGAGAGATATTTGGGTATTTCTTTTCTTTATTTATCAGTCTCCAATATAAAATATGTATGACATTTATCTTTCTCTGGTGTGATGTCTAGAGAACAAATTCATCTTTGCTAACGGCATATCATTAGGAGCCTTTTCTCCAGTGTAGAATTGAAATCAAGCACAGACTTTAAAAATACATCAGAACAAGATGAAATTCTAGCCTGTTTGGGGACCAGATAGGGGAGACTGCTACCACCCTGGCTGGACTGGAAAGGATGATAAAGTGAAGTAGAACATCAGTTTCCTCCTATGTGATGATAAAGACAAGCAACACAGAGTTTGGAGAACAAGAAGTCAGCTCTGGGGAGATTTAAATTAGTTTCATCCATCATGCTTAACATTTCTGTGAAGATTCAAAACTTACCACGCTGCTTTCTTGCAATACTTAATCAGCATGGCTGCCTATTCACAAACGCAATCCAAGACAATGGAGAAACTTTCATACTCTGTAATCTGTGTCTGCAAACGCACACTGCCGTTATAAACCATGCTGCCTCCATACACCATCTGGGACAAGGCATCATGATTATAAACCTCTTCCGCTCGAGGCTAGCAGGAGCCCCAGCAAGGTGAAGCCTGCTGCCTCTGCAGACTGGTGGGCCATACACAAGGTGGCTGACAGCTCGCAGGAGCAGGGGACCCTATACACCTGTGAGAAGGGCAGCGGGGCGAAAGCTCACACAGCCTTTAGCTAACCTTAGCTAAAGCAGTCTCACTGCTTCTGCTAAAGCAGAATCACTGTAGCAGACTGTCTCTTCTGTCCATGTGCAGCAGTATCTCCCTCAGTGACACAGGTCCTGCAAGGCTTCCCACTTCATTACAACATTTGGGATTGGTACGATGGCCATCTTTGCCTCCAGTTTCAGAGAGAGAACTAAAGAGTATAGGGGCACATAGACATCTAAAACAGATAATGTAGGAAGACAGAGGTGGACATTACTTTTTTTCCCAATTCTCCTTTTATTTCATTACAAGTTTTAGTTAGAAGTTCGAATTTGTTCTCATTTTAGCTTCCCCCTAGTTCCTACTTGTTGTTAAAACCAGGTGCTACCCTGTCCCTGCAACTAGCCACGATCCTAACCTCTCCGAGCTCACTGCTTTTCTTCAAAATCCTTTTGTAATTGATTTTCCCATCTGCTGTAGGCCTATTCAGCTCAAGTTCCACAGTAGAAACCCCAATGACACAGGAGATACAAATCCAGATTGCAGCCATGCTCCTTGTCTCTCTTCTGTGAGGTTTTGTTTCATTAGTAAGGTGTTCTTTTGTTTGTTTTGTTTTGTTTTGTTTTGTTTTAAGATAGCTGACTTGGAGAGATGAACTACAGACCAGGTCAGGACAGTTTACTTTGTGCCTGATGTAATACCGTAACACCAAAGAAACCTTTGCACAGTTTAATTACTAACCTATTCTTTCCAGTTGTGCTCCCTGGCTGCTGTAACAGATTTGTACTGGTAAAATGCAAATAAAATAAATAAATACTTAAATAAATAAATAAATAAATAAATAATAAATAAATAAATAAAATAAATAAATACTTAAGCATGATTCATTAGAGATTTGATTTTCTTCAGCAAAGAAACAGATGTTCTATTGATGGCACTTCATTAGAGCGAAAAATGGGGTCACATACGTATCTCTATTCACATCCATCTGCATAATAGATCAAATACTAAGATTTGAAATTCACATAGTATACGCAGCTCTGACATCAGCCTGAAAGATTCTTAATGCCTAGAGCCAATTAATCCAAGTTAAATTACTTTAACATTTAAGAAACTTTGATATTGTTCAAGAAAATAGAAGGTTGGGATTTAACACCAGTCATTTAGGATGCAGTTGATTAGAAAAACCTAGAGAAGAATAACAGATTTTACCTAACTGTACACTATTAATGTTTAGTAGCTGCTGGACTAAATGTAGTAAATGTAGTAAACTAGATGTTTACAACATGTCAGTTCACCTGGTGAACTGACTTAAAGACAGAGTTAAAAAGCAGCAGTGACAAAAAAGTAGGAAAATACAGTTCTTCCTCCAGTTATGGTTATCACTTATGAAAGAAGTTAGAATATTTTTTTGTTTTTCCAAGTGTTTATGCACGAGGCATAAGAGGTCCCCTACACAAAAGAAATAACTCTCCTTCATTTTTAATTTGCATTAGAGATAAAAGGTAATGCTTATAAAAAGAGTGTCATCTTCTCTGCCTGCCTAATTTAGCACATAGGGGTTTTGTTTTTTTTTTAGCAGTGAGTGCTTATACATATATTCTGCGTACATTGGATGTGGGAGTGTATACACACACATGCATTTCCAGAGAAAGTGTGTATGCAATATATACGTACTCTATCTATGTGTACACGCCCACAGTGTTGCCGAAGCTGCTTCCTGTTTTTACTACTGTTAGCCAAACATCCTTCTTTTAGGCCTTCAGAACTCCTATCAATTTTTTACATTCCAGAATTTCTAATTTATTATGACTGATACTGACACTTGCCTTTTAAAAATATTTATGCTCCTCTCACACATACATGCTCTGAAAACACACTTGTAGGTGTCAGCTTTAAAAGCCCACTTTTTAGAGCTTTCAAGCAAACATAACTAGTGCCAATGAAAGAGGCAAGAAAGAAAATATAAACAAGCAGTCATGTTTTCACATTTCATACAAATAATAGCATGCATGCCACAAACGGACATACAGAAAGCACCATTCAAAATACTGATCCTTTATCCAACTAACCTACAGTAATTGTCCACTTTCATGATTATGGTGCCATGTTTTTTTTATAAGTGATATACCCTCTTTACCTTCAAAGAGAAATGTGTAGTAGATTATAACAAGGGATCTAGCAGGACTACTTTCACCGGTGCATTTCTCATCCTATTTTTAGGACATGACACTGACGTGTGCATGTTCCATCCTAAAAAATCTGGAGAGTATATTTAGGGATTGCTTCCTTTACCTCTGAACTGCAGTTATTCTGGGGAGATATATGATAGCTGTTTAATAACACACTGCAACACTGCAGAACAATCCAGCACATATAGTGAACAACATTCACTCCTCCTGGGGGAGATCAATGCACCATTCCATTCTTGCAAATCTTCTCTTGGTGTTCACCGGAAAATCAGCTGGTCCTAGAAGTAAAGTCATTTAAATGAACAATAAATGTTCTCACTTTAGACCCCTAGATGGGAACAAATTTTGATCTGGCTGTGGTATTTAAAGGTAGTAACTGTTAACCTTTGACTACTAAAAACGCAAAGGGAAAATATCTTTCATTTAAAACTTGCTCATTTGGTTACCAAGGACACTGCTTAATCATGAAGGATGACTGTTACCTGTTACTATGGTAACCAAGAACCTTAAGAAGCATCCTGTAATTTAACTCCAGATGCCAAAATTTACAGCAGTCCATCTATTGCTACATTTGGATACTTTAGAACAAGACCAGGCTTGATCTCCAACGCTGCAAGAAATTCACTGATGCAGAAGTGCTGTAAGAAATCAAAAGTGTGAGCACACAAGAACAAAAGAAACTTGTACTTCAAACAAATTGGTTTCTTCAAAAAGAGAGATTAAGTGCTCAACATTTGAGGATTCCTTTTTTAGTATAAATGTTAATGAAGCAAAACTTTGGCTTTCTTTACTCTTGTCGATGTTTCTCAAAGGCTATACAATTATTATAGGGCATGTTTTTCTCCAAAGTGAATGCTTCAACACTCACCTTAAAGCAAACTTCTAAAGTAATGCAGAGTACCTACTATTCATAAATGAACCTCCAATAATAGATCGGAACTTCCAGCCTTGCTCTCAAAAACAACCCTACAATAAAACCATGCCCCCGTCATGCAAGGGAGGAGCAACTGACAGAACAAGATTTCAGGTTCAGGCATCCAGTGCGTTGTTCTAGACAGCCTTTTAAAGTATTTCTGCTTATTCAAAAAAGCATACTTGGCCAGCATTGTTCATCACCAAAAGGCTTTACTTTTTGTACCACAAAAGAAATCTCAGTCAGAAGCTTTATCTCCTGTAGGCCTGGGGTCATGAGCTTTCCAGAAATTAACTGTGCAGAGTACTGTTTATTGACCCTCCCTGTTCTATATCAGGCACGAATTCAGTTTTTAAAAAGTCATCAGCTTTTACGTTTGATGATTTTCAAAGGGGCCTGAGAAAACTTAGTTTAAGCCTGACCTTAAGGCTCTACAAACCAATGAAATGGGTACGGAAGTTCTGTGTTTTGTTGACTTTTTTTAATATACACACATACAAACTCACAAGCAATTAAAATCTAAACTTAAAATATTCCCTGCAGTATTTAAAAGGAAAGCAAACTATGCTAGGCTAGCATCTAAGATCAAAAAAGCAAAAATGATAATGACAAAATATGGGAACTGACCCATCCAGTTCGCTGTTTCTGTTGAGACCAGAGCAAATTAAAGGATTATAGAGTGTCTTCAGTGCAGTAACTTAAGGGATTAGTGGCACAATGAAAGGCCTCCAAGGGAAATACAGGTTTAAAAGCTTTAAAAGGCAGCTCTGTGTCTAAATTGCTTGGACTGCCCAAAGGGGACAAGCTTACTCTAATATCTAAGAGATCATGAAACAGCTGCCAAAACCCCTCCAAACATGCTTTTGGAAGCAATTATTTGTTGGACTCAGATCAGGACTTTTAACCTGTTTCTCATTTTTTACCTATGCCTTTTGGATAAAAACATACTCTGCATTTCTTGGGAGCAACTCTGCTACTCATTTCCTTCCCAGAGTAATCAGCCCCTCTTAGCAACATTGTTAGGGGAAAGCGAGTTTAGGACCAGAAGGAAAGGACTTAATGCAGGGAAATAAGCAAAAGATGAGCAAAAAAGACAGCAATCAGTCTTCAAGTTGCCTGAAATACTGCATAAGAATGCTGATAGTTTAAGAAAATCTGTGGTGCAGTCTGCATCTAGGAGTATATTATTCTTAAGATAATGGTACGGAGTCAGTTATTCCCACTGTCAGCCTCACTGAGCGATCCGCTGCCTGCAAGTCTGATGTCTTCTGCTGCACTGACAGAATTCTCAAAGTTCTGTCACAGCACTCAAAGGGCTATGCCTTCGGTAGTTACTCCTAAGCAGCATTGGCAACTCTCACGATTTTTTTATTCAAGACTGTTGCTATATTTAATTACCTCTTAAAGATGCAGCTTCTTGGATCATGGGATTTGCAGCTACGGCTGCCATATCACCGCTGCGTATGGGACTGGGGTCAAGATTTTAGAGAAAGATCATATGAGTCAAAACTCACGAGTTCTACTCCTGTCTCGGGGCAAAATGCCAGGCTCAGAGAAGAATACAGAGTTATCGGAGTTTATGCCATCACTGACCACGCTTGGGACTTCCTGATGGTTAATTATTCCCCAGACATCCTGCTGGTTAGAGGAGAATACATCTGCTTAAGACTTTTTTGCATGTCCATAAAGTATTTGCAATTCTTATAAAACATGCTAAAAAAAAATTAAAAAACTGTTATAAGACAGAGTTTTGATTACATGTGAAGATATTCAGAAGAGGTTTACTGTTTTGGGATAGTGCCACAAACACCACAATGGACGTGTAATCCACACTGAGGGCGTCAGCAGACACATACTCCTTCCTAGTTGACCCATTTAATCAAGGCTCTGGATTCTTTAGCCAAATCTGCTTCTTTTCTCGCTGCTAATCTGACTTGCAAACCTCACTATCCCTGCCTCAGCCCACACACACATCCACAGCAGCTGACACAGAATCAGGGTGCCTGTGCTGCCCTGCATGAACTTTCTCCCATATCCCAAGTAACTCCCTGAAGTTCTTCCATCTTCCTTTTCCCTCCCCTTTTTCCCCCCGCTACTATACAGTGTTTCACCATAAAAAGTCCACGTCCAGCAAGTTTTAAATCACCCCTCTGCAACTTTCCTCTTTAAATTTAACAGAAGTTACAACATATTGAGCAAAGAGCAAGCAAGCAGGAACATACAAAGGCCTCAAAACAGTGAGATCTTGCCAGTAAGAGAGGTGAAACGTAAGTAAAGAGAACTGAAGCGTTAACTCAGCCTATCAAAAGCAAGTAAAATGATTGGTTGCAAAAAACCCAAATGTCCTCCGAAAACTCCTCCATAGCTTATCAACATTACAAGTTGAGCACAATTTTATGCTTTAACTGCCCTGTGGCTTCAGACAGTAAGTGGCAGCACTGACATATTGTGTGCAGGGGGTTACACACAACATGACTGATCAGGAAGTCAGTGTTTTTGGAAGTACAGGCTACTGCTTCCGCTGCTAATGAGACAAGATGCTATGGGATATTTGTAAACTTTGTTTACTACATGTGGTTTTCTAACCTACTATGCAAATAGCAGAAGGGCAAGTGCTCCTTGGAGATTCACTCTGGTGTTTACAATAGCTCCTGCTGGGAAATTCTTAGAACGTAGCTCGTTTTTAATCCAGCAGGAATTGATACACTTATGACAGAAAATATATGCTAAATTTTGATGTTTCTGCATTTCTGACATGCTTCTAAAGGAGATGTTGTACGTCAGTGTTGCATTCACCAGCATGGTCTGTAAAAGCATAAGAAGGTGCTCAAGGCATGCTAGACAGGGCCCAGGGATAGCAGCTGTAGAACACGAGGCTTATGTAGCATTGCCACTATGTTCCTCCTGGAGGATCCATCTAACCTTGGCTTTTATAGACAATAAATTCACTCTGAATATTTGTTTAGTAAAGGGATGTTTAGATTTCTGCATACATTGTTTTCATATCAAAATAATTCACAGGCAATAATTGCTCCATCATGCACCGTTTCCTAAATTATTAAATTGAATGTAGATTTTTATTGGACAATTAAGCATTGAACAAATACCGCAAAGTCTCAGTTGGAACACTAAAGCTAAAAATAGCAGTGTTGCCAGTGAATATTTCTTACAAACAGTACAGCTTAAAAAATTCTGCAGATCTTTCTATGGGCATCTGTCAGCCATGCTGTTAAAATTTCAATGAAACACCACAAGATAAAGAGTTCTGATAGAAAATGCCATAAAAGAGACTTGAAAAACAAAGCAAAGATCATGAAAAACTGCTGACCAGGAAGGTCTCCTTTTCCTGACATTTAAAAGACACCACTCCTGGAAGAAAAATATCACTAATGTTCATAACTGGACTCTCCACTCCCCTACTCCCAACCCCTAAATGAAAAAAAAGTGTTTATGTCATTTTTTTTTTTTGAAAAATAATAAGTATTTTAAGGCATGGGATTTGAACTCTTTAAAGAAATCTCGCTTACAGAAGACAAGCAAAGCACATTTGACATGTACTCCTTTGGGCTATCCAGAATATAACGCAATTCTATTTATTGGCTACTAAGGTGAGTAACTTAAAAGGGAAATTATCCCAACAAAATCTGGCAAATTAAAAACACAAATTAAGAATAATAAGACTGATTCTAAGTTTGAATATGATTTTAGTCCTGCGTGACAATGGCCTGTGACTGAAAGATGGTCAAGCAACGCAGCCCTCACTGGAGTTTCAAGACACAGTCACTGACTTAGTCTAGCCTCAGATATTGGCCCCTGGAGATTACACCTCCCAGCAGGCAGTATTTGTACCCTTGCTACAAGGACTTTCTGTGGAAGTCAATATTAAGCATTATGTGCTGGGGTTTGGAAGAACTGCAAGAATGCACCTGTATTCAAAAATGGAGCAAATTTCAGCTCTCATTTTAGAGGTCTATTTTCATGAACACCTGCAGCATCTACACAAGCAGTCATCTGATTTTGGCCTACCAGGGCCAAAGTTGGTTGTTTACTAGAAATCTCAGCAAAACTACAAGAAGCCTCTTTCTCTATCATGGATTCGATAGATATCTTGAAAAATCAAGGCAATCCAGCAACCCTGCTTATCACTGCTTTGGAGTGTAAAAGAACAAAGCAGGCAGATTGATCTGTAGTCAATCATCTTTCTGTCTGGATTTGGCTTCCTACTGGCCATACCTCATTCAGTATCACTGGTAAGCCCAGAAAGATGGGCTGAAAAGGCAAAATCATTCCTTGTCTTGTCAAATTTGGTAGGATATGAGTCAGAGGACAACAGTGAAACAGGAATTTAGTCAGATTTCTGTCTGCCAAAATAAATGTATGCAACACTTAGGCACATTTGTATTTGCCAGGGTAACACTATGTATTTCAAACTCCTATACCCTCATATAGAATCAGTTTCTTTTAATAAAAAAAATCATGTTCTTCAGTCACAGAGGCCATTAAAAAGCTGCTAAATGTTTGTCAGAGACGTGGTCTCTTTCAACAAATTTGTCACATAAAATTCTAGATGTTGCGTTCATCTTTTTGATTACAATTCAGTGAAGGATGTGAGTGTGAAAGAGGAAGGTTACAGTAACGTATACTCTCTCTAGGCAGGTGTACAAATGGGGTTCTGATAGTGGTACTGTACTCAGAATGACTATTTAATTTGTTAAAAATAGGGACCACATGTCAAATTACTTATTTGATTATTTATTCATTTATTAGTTGATTATGATATTGTTCTTCTGAGACAGATAGATAAAGTCTGGCCAATACTGATCTATCAGTAAAGTTAGGTTCAGGTATGACACAGATATTCCGATTCCCAGACCTTGTCATAGCTACTACTATCTAAGCTAAACTTAATTTGTAGCCAAGTGTAGGCAAAAGACATACACCAAAAGACACACGATTTCAACAATCTGAAAGGCCTGCAATTAAGTACAATTCAAGGAAAAACTAAATGTAGGTCATGAAAAGAACTAAATATTGTTTATACATTTTATGTGAATTATTTATTTACAGAGCCCTGGATCAGGCCTAATGATAGAGCTTAGTGGGAATTTTCAGTAAGCATAAAATTTCTAATCAAAATGAGAGCAATATCCCTCCACCCCACAACATGTAATAAAATAGTGTCTAGGGCACTGCCCTGAGCTATAGGAAGGAGTCCCACAGAGGTGGAAAGGGAGAAGTTCCACATGGCATTTCTTGTTGTAGATCACTTCTTGTTAACATGCTGCAAAATAAATTTTCAGCCAGGAAAGTTTAGAGAAAAATGTATGGAATTTCAGTTCGCTTTAGATATAATAACATTTCCTTTGATGTTATGTCATTCTGTTACATGCTGGGACAGCTTTCAAGTCTCTGCTCTGCTTCTCTCAAGCGTCTTAACTGCTAAGGTACTGGCTATTTGGGTATAAGTTGATCTCTCACATGTCACTTAAAAGGTTTTGATTTCATCAAACAGAGAGAGAGAGAGAGTCTAAATTCTAGCAGTTTTCAAGATGGTATGTATGTGTTTTTGAATAGCCTGTGCTGAGAAAAACCAAAGAGTCTGACCTTAGCCTCCAAGCTCTCAGTGCTTGGTGTATTAAAATACTGGGCTTTGCAGAAGATCAGTCAGTCTTCTCTCCACAGTGGCCATCAAAGGAAAAGAAGAAGAAAGCCTATTTAATAAAAATGCTTTTTGTGGAATGCCTTGAAAAGCATTTGTGATAAACAGAACTTGAAGAAGACATTTATGTCCAGGGAGCTGACACAGGCAGCAGTATTAAGAACACTAAACTTCCAAGATCAGGAGCTCAAAACGTTCTAAAATTCCTAAAGCTTTGAAACCAACTGACTGCCTACAGAGTTTTACAGAAGAAAGAGCTGAAGCCAAAGATGTGTTTGGTTCAAATCACTATTTCCAACTCTTCTTAGTAAGAATTTACACAGCCTGCAGCCTCAGTCCCACTGAGAAAAATGGGTGACAGGAGGTTGTTTTAGAAGAGCTGGTTAATCATGGGCAAATAATCATTTATATCAAATGAGAACAATAAGGGATGTAGAACTTTCCTCTTTCCATGGCACCTCCTTTTTGTAGAATACACTAATATGCTGTAAAATATATTTCAGTTAGGAAAACATGAGAGAAAAATGCATGAAGTTTCTACATGGTTTAGCTACAAAGGAAGCTTGCCTGTATCTGTGCCATTCCGTTGCACATTGGGACAAAAAATGTTATTACTAGAAAGCAAAACATGTCAAAGGGTACAATTTTTAATTAAATGATACAGTAATTAACCAATCTACTTGTCAATTATATTAAAAAATTGTACTCAAAGAGTAATTTCTGAGATTTGGGAGCACATATACTATATCCTTCATGACTAATAAGGCAGTTGAATCCTGGCATTAAATGTAGGCTCAGATATATTTGTGAATGGAGCAACCATGAGTAGTTTCTATGAGAAAACTGAATTCTCAGAACCCTTGCCACTGACACCTGTTCCTTTATTATGGTCCTAATTAAACAAAAGCAGAGATGGTATGAAGGAAGCCAGAGACCAAAGTGCTTCACGCAGAAGCAGGTGCTTTTATTGAAAATTTTCCTTCTGCCCTCTCAGCCTCCCAAGAATCTTTCCCTGCATTAGCTGGATCACCTGGTAGCAACCATAATTACAGCCATGATTCCCCATATATTTACACACATCTCTAAGCTAAACAGATGGTCCAAGGAAGAGAGGGGAATTTCTGCAGGTTTTCTTTTTAGCTAACTAATGTACCTGCAGCGGGTTCCAAATCCCTGCGGTAAACAGAGCCAGGAGGTTTCAGACATTATCATCATTCTAACAAAGATGAACAGCCGGAGGATACCTGTCTCATTTATCCGCCATGAAATAGCACTAATTCAAGCACACTACAGATCCAGTCTCACAAGCATCCTGGTACTATGCCTTCCTATTCTGGTCTCATTCGCCTTCCCCATCCGTTTTACTGTTCTTCAACTATTCTAACCCTGGGCCTCTCAAAAGGACAGATTGCTGAACATACCAAAATATGTGATGAACTTGTTAAGAGCACTAGGGCGAATTGCAGAACTCTAAACTCCAAGAATAGAGAATACCATTGCATGGACTGTCAAAATACAGTCTCATCTGGGAAGCAGATTCTGAGCCATTCATATTTCTGGAGACAGGCCTAGTAAAAGCGAAACAAGTTAAAGTAAAAAGTAGCTAACAAGGCTTAAGTAGTGAGCACTAGCTTGACAGAAAGGCAAATAAAAATGCTAGTGTACTTCTAGAATATTCACCTCTGGGACTAGTTGAGAATGGGAATTCCTCAATCTGCAGGATAACAACCCTAATATACAGTATTCAAAATACTTAAAAGTAACTTTCTTCCAGGAGACAAACTGAATGGCAGAGTAGCTTGTCCTTGAGATATGGGTGGCAAACACTTCCATGAGACAAGTGGGGTTTGAGGCTGAGTTATCTGAGATTACTGCCAAGTGATTCAGAGCAAATGCAGAGAGGCAACAACCCTTCAGTGTAGCAGTGCTTTATGTGGGAGATGCATAGAGGATCAACTTAATGGGAGTCAGTGGAGCAACACTGAGGATATGCTTAGCTCAGGTGTAAAAGATAATGCTGCATTTTGTAAAAGGCTGGGCTCAGCAAGCATTCTTCTCAGCATACCTGAGAAGAAGACCTGTCTATTCTGAATCTCTGATAAAACATGCTATACTCCATCACGGTTTTAGCCCAGAAGTCATCCTTATCTGCTAAGAGAACCTGGGATCCAAAACACCATTCAGCCTGCAAAAGCTAGGGTTAATGCAAATTCCTTAAGGTAATTAAATAGAGCAAATACAGGAACCGCTCATTCTGGGAAAACACTGTTCCACAACCTGCCAACTCCTATTTTCAGCCAGCAGTCAGCTTTGTTATGACCCAACCTTACTAAAGGTAAGAGACTAAAGAGACATATGTTGCCTGAACAAGGGAAACGACACCCCAGACTTTAACCTCAGATATAGCCTATCCTAACCTGCTAGCGCCTATGCTCTCAGCAGTCACGTGCTATGCTGCAAGGGGACAGATGCTGGCACTGTATACACATAACTGTGAGAACAGAAGCAAAGTAGGTGCAACTCTTCAAGTGACAAGTGCAGTGCTTTTCAGCTTCCTCTTAGTCAGAAGGAAGAAGAGAGGTACTGCTGGTGGTACTGGGAGGCAGCACAGCAGCCAAATGATTAACTGGATCCTATCAAATTCATCTCTCAGCCTAATTCAGGACTACTCCTGGCACAGTGCTTAATCCAACCTAATCTGAACTGTTCCAAGCAACATAACTTCCACCTCTCTGGGAGAGTGGAATAATTTCACAAGTTAGATTCCTAACATCTTTGGAAAATTCAACCTGATTATCAGAAAATATTTTCTATTACATAATACCATACTCCTCCTTTCCTGGGACCAGGCTAAACAGTTATTCTCTGTCCTTTATCTTTATAGTCTTTGCAGAGGAGTTATTCTTTGCCGAGTCAAAATTAAGGATGCCATGTCAGGGCCCAGCCACAGTATCTTTTGCTGAAGTTGGTGGAAACTGCAAGAGATCACATGCTCTCCCATGTTATACTCTGCTGAAGGTGCATAAAAGCTGGCTGTCACAGCCAACAGATAAATGTCCTACAGATTTTTCCTCACGCTACATCAGATTGTCTGCATCTGGAGTCCCAACAAAAAGCAATACCCTATATTCCCTAGATACTTACATAGAAAACGCAGATTTTGTTCACTTTGCCTATCTAAAATACACCACAGCAGAGCTTTCCTGAGGGAGTGGTCATTTCTTTCTTTGTACTTCAGGAAGCTAGGCCAATTTCCCAAACTAGGTCTCAGCCATAATAGCCACCACCTATGACACCGATTCAGCTGTGCAAGCTATAATCCCCAGCATGGCTTTCAGGGTTTCTGCTCTGGCAGGCTGCACGCCATACCTATGAATGACAAATAGGCAGCGTTTGTATAGCTCATGGGAATGGGAGGCATGGCTAGCTGGCATTACCTTCCTTTCGGGGTTGAGAATGGGAAGTGGCAGAATATAAATATGTTTTTAAGCACCACCTTTTTCTCATTCAAACAGACTGACTGATATAGATGAAGTGGGCTGAAAGAGGTCCTTCAACTCACAGCAAAACAAGGCGTTACAGCTTTTTGAAACATGAGCCATGCTGGCAGCAGATGGCAGCAGCTGCATCTCATGCGTGCTCCACTGTCAGCTCCAGCATCAGGGATTTATCATCCAGGATTGAGGCAACACAGGCAACAGTGAATAATTCCAGATGGGAAGAAGGGGTGTTTTGCCAGCAGAGATCTCCTCCTCCCCAGTAAATGTGTAACAATTGGTTGGTCCTCAGCAAGTTCTCTGCCCAAAAGCATACTGCTCAAGTGATACACTTTGGAACAGCTCAACCTGCAGGTATCACTGCTCCTCCAGTAGGGCCACAGGCCTACCTAGGCACTGCAGAGATCTTGGCAAAGGGTCTAGAGAAACAGTACAAAGCTGCCAAAGGACAGCAAACACAGAGCTGGCAAACACAGAACTGGCAAAACAGACCATGGCTAATTGATGTGAAATAACTCCAATACTCATGAATTTATGGTAACCTCCCATTAAGGACATCTGATCTTTATGTATCTTAGATAGAGATAGCAAATGACACTGCAGATCAGTATTTGACAAGGTGACCCTCAGTTTCTGCCTTCATCCAGCCTTGTAGGTTTTCAAAATTAACATTAGGTCAACACCAAAGAGTCTAGAACCTCATTCTGATCTCTGCCCTCTGCACAGCTCCCATACCCCTTAAGTTTCATTTTCATTAACTTTCCAGTGGGACAAAACTATCATGAAAAATACTTCTGTTCTAGTCTAGCATTTTCTTTACTCTTTCCAGACTGGCAGCCAGGGCACTACAGTGACAGGTAGCGACTCCAGACTGACTCCTGCCACTGACCTACTGCACGACCTCGCTGTAAGGCACCACCATTCTGCCGCTTGCTTTCTGAATCTGTTACGAAAGCATGTAAAAACAAAGAAAAAATTCTTATCCAGGTTTGCAAATCCGTTCAAGATCTGCAGATGAGAAGAGCTAGAAGTAGTGCTGAGTATTATGATCCTTCTAGCAGGCAGAAATCCCAGAAACAAACTGTGGCAAACAAAATATAGAGAAATAGATCAACAGCAAGACGATTTCAGTTGGTTCAGATCCAATTTCTTACCAACATTAGGACTGATTTCCATTTCAATCAAATTTGCCTGCATATTCCTTGTGTTCGTGACAAATGATGACCATAAGTTCATACTCGGTTACTTTCAGAAACTAACACATTTCATTTGTCACAGTAACTGAAGTGACAGTAAAACATTTTGATTCTGAACAGTATACAAATAAACGGGGAAAAGGAGCTGTTACATGCTTCCGAGTCTACAAACACTTCTCCCTGACAGACAAAACAGAAAAAAAACATGGAAAGAAAAACACTGTCTGCTTAAAGGAAAAGATGAAGCCCAGGGCCTGATTTAGCTTCCTATTGTTTTCTCAGTTATGAGTCAAAATCCTGAAAAATGTACTAGATATCAGGAAAGGAAGAGAGGACATTGCACAATACTGGATTCCACTCTAAAATCTGCTGGGTACATTTGAATTAACTCTAGTAAGACAAATATAAGTCTGGATTTGAACAAGCACCCGATAGAGGATATGGTGTTGGGGTTGTGTTTTTGATTATGGCTTTTTATTCACACAATGACAAGAAAAATCTTTTAAATGAATGGCCTTGATTAATACCCACCAAAAAGTTCAAGATACCATAAATATGACTGGCTTATCACAAGGGAGGCCAAACACAACCCTCTCCCCTTTCTGAATAGGTACTCCAAGAGCAAAATGACGCAAAGATACCCACTTCTTTGACTGCTTTAATGATAGGCATAAGCACCAACAAACATTTATTTCACACGACAAGAGAAAGCCAGAATAGCTTAATTTTTAAAATGCAACTGGGTCAGTAGCTGCCACGAGCAGAATAAATGAGCTACATGAGTGACTATGCCCTAAGGAAACATTACCCTGTGGACCTAACTCCTGCAGCTTAGGACAAATAGGCCCTTTTAGAGCAGGATTTTTAAAAGCGCAAAGTGATTTGGGAATACAAGTCCCATAGGTTTTCACAATGCTCGAGAGCACTATCTCTGGGCTCTTTTGAAAATTCTATCCCTAAACTGTTCTCAGCTGCACAAGGTAGAAACCCCTGGTGATACTTAGCTCATGAAGACGAGCAAGTTCTAGCAATGCGCATATAGGTACCATCGTGTAATCAAGGATTTTCAAATCTCTATAATCATCAATTAGGCCTCCAAACATCCCAGTAAGCTAGAGAAGTACTGTTCCCTTAATTATACCAATAAAAAAAAAAAAAGAGCTATGGATAACTCAAAAGACCAATTTAATTAAAGTTACACAACATGTTAAAACTTGGTGCTTGGGAAGAGCACCCAAGCCTGTACTCCCATAGCTAAGCTCTTAAAACTAAACAGTTCTCCCTCCCCTTACATGACTGCAGCACAGCACAAGCAACCGACTTTTGTAAAGCTCAATGCACACTTCACAGGGAGCAGGTACACTCATGAATATTTGCACGGGTCATTATTATCTACAGTCACCGAGCTACCTGTAAGCAACAGAACGTACGTCTTTGCACTGTCAATTAAACAGAACCGTTGTTGCAATTACCCCTACTAAGCGGCCTGTTCCGGCTCCGGGATCTGCTTCGCTGTCTCTGAAGTCGTGACCTCCGGAGCAGTCGATAGTAGTAAGACGGTCTCCCAGAACTTTTCCTGCTGTTCATTGACATTTTTGTATCTATTTTACACATACACACATGCAGGCACAGGTTCACTCTCCCCCTCTGGCAAAGTAGCAACAGTTCCAGCGTTTAATTAACAGGAGGTTGGTTCTTTGGAGTGGAAAGGGGGAGTGGGGAAGAGGAATTCTTCACTTTATACATTTAAAAAGAAAAACAACAGCAAGAAGAAAACAAAAAAAAGAGAGAGGAAAAAAAAAAAGAACGCAGCACCACGAGTACATGTCTCAGCAGAGGGAGGACTTGCAGCGAGCAAGATAAACTGTACTAACAATTCCTGCCCCCAAAAAGATAAGCCTGCTGGAGTTGGAATAGGAAGCCAGAGTTGGCCTGGGCTCTTGAAAAAACGAAGGAAAGGCTGGAAGAAATCCTGGACTGGATCATCTCCACTGGACAGCAACATCTGATCAAAGCGTACCGGCAAAGGTAAACATCTTGCTGCATGAAAATGTCTGGGCAGCCTTAGTTTCTACCTGCCCCAACCTTCAGATCATTTCGGAGATGGGAGTTTCAGGCAGCTTGGTTTGCAGCAGGAGATATCTACGAAAGACTGGAGTGGGGAAGGGTATAATGATTTCCTGACCATGGGACACATGTTAATAATCATCATGGAGCACAAGCCCCAGAAAATAAAGTGAAACTTGAGAGGGGAAAACTTTAATTAGAACTTGAATGAACAGAGCTTCAGACTCCCCTGGAGGCCCATTTCCTTTCAACATTCAAAATGAGTTATAGCACATCCCACGAAAGAGCCTATGTAGCATTCGGGTTCTGATGGCAGTGAAGATTCTGTCTTCAGCTCATATTGCTCAATAAAATTACATTTCAATGGGCAGAATTAACACTTTAAGCCATGGAGGAAAGGAAAAGAAAAAAAAAACAGAATAACCAGATAAAAAATTTCACTCCGTATTTACAGTAAGATGTGAATTGTCCAGAGTCTTTCATCTGGGCTCCTTCCCTTGCTAGCACAGAAATGCTCTGAAGAAACAGCAGTAGATAAATTTTAGAAGATCAGGCTGCTAGCCAAGAACTTAATGGGCTACCTTTTCTTCTCTGAAGCTGGTATTTACACTCCAAGATAACACAAAAGCCTGATCAGAGCGGAATGAACTCCTGGAAAACAACATCTGCACAATAACTTACTGGTGTTGTACCTTCAATAGCAAAAGGCAGAAATTATCAGTCTTCAGTACCTTCACTGCAACATCTCTAGTTAGTGCTTCATTCACTGAAGGAAAACTGTAGTTCCACAAGAAAGAGTCCCTTCCTCACTACCAACAATCCACTGTAATTTCAGAACTTCATAAACTTGTGTAGTCATGGAAAATGTTAGAATTTTACAAAATCCATTTTTATTTTACATACTGAGTAGTAAAAACATGACTATTAGTTGAGAAAGGCCCTTCCAGGAGAAAAAATAAGTCTCAGTCTTTAGTAAAATCCATGTCTGGTTTTGAAGCCACACATAAAGAATTCAAGCCAGCTTTTAGACAGTGCAGGAATGAGCCAATCAACAAGGCAATGATAAGTTCAGGTCAAGGAAGCAAGATCCCAGCTGGACAACAGAGGCTCCCACTGCCTTGTACCAGGGGGATGTTACACCAGGACATTCCACGGCCGCTTCCATCCAAACGCACCATCACTCAGCAAATCATGCAACACATCACAACAAAAGAGGAAAAAGCTTCAGTTGCTACACAATCTGCCTTCATATTTTCATCCAGACTTTTTGTTTTGATATTTGAGTAGATGTAAAAACAAAACAAAATACAGAAACACCAAAAACATTTTCCAGAAGATTAGAGATTCATCCTATGCAGTCGATTCAATGCACAAATAGAGCTAAGAACTTGTATAAGATAGTGATGGGAAAGTCTGAAAATATTGACGTATCACAGGCAAGAAGCCAAATATTCGGGTGTCTCTCCGCGTTTATGTGTCCTAATAATTGAGCTGGTAATCTCTTATGAGAATCTTTATAAGATTACGCTTTAGATCATTAGAAATGCCTTGAAAATAGCCTATCCAATTTATTTTTCCTTTTGTCATTCCCAACAACAAAAAGGCAGAGAGGGAAATTAAAGTTTAAACAAAGATGTTATTTAAAAAGCTCACCCAAATTCAGAGGGTCTGAAAGGGTAAGGTTCACTTAGTTTGGTTTTGCTTAATTGGAACCAGGTGGCTCATCCTCAAACCACCTGGGATGTTGGTGAGATAGTCACTGGTGATCGTGCCAACCTCTCTGAACAGGTGGGAATGATCAGGAGATCTAGGGTGATGGGCCTGCATTCGTTGTGCGTTCACTCACATGTACTTAGGCATCTGTTCCATGTTGAGGGATTTTTTTAAATCAACCTAATACCTCCAAGAAATGTTCATGCAGGTGACCAGAAAACAGGAGAAGTTAATGAGGGACTATAAACTATCATGACAAGAGAAAGCCTTATAATAAAAGCACAAACGGCTGGGAGCTTTGTTCAAGTTTAGCGAGCTTGCCTCTGTTTCTCTCTCACTGCCTCAATGTTTTTGAAGGCATTAAGTTCAGCTGCTACACAGCAGCAAGCAACAAAATGAATGACCCATCTGGGAGGGAATGTGGCTGGTCTGGACCTTTCCAATTAATCTAGAGCTGCCTTCCCCTCCCCCCACTTTTCTTGAAAGCCACATCCTGACACAAACATTCTTTTGTGTACAGCAGAATCTACCACGTGCAAATCTGAGATATATTAACTGCCCTGGAGAAAAGCTGACAACCTTAAAATTTCTATCTCTAAAATGACACATCACAGTCTGGCCAGGCTGTTCCCTCCAAAAAGCAGCAGGATGAGTTCAGTCATTGGACTCTACTGAATCTCTCAATAAGAGGACCAAATTGAGCCAAATGTAGCAGTGATTTCTTAGGTGCTAACCACCATACACTGAACAGAAACCTAACTCATGAAATTAAATATCCATCCGACCTGCAACATCCAGTTGACCTGTCCTCCCCTGCCGTATGTTTGCGTTATCTTATTATTAAGCCTTCCTAAAACTGGACTTATTTCACTTCTTTACTAAAACTAACAGCACATGCATAAATTTTAAATTAGCACCAAAATAAGTTCTAAGATGGAGAGCTACACAATCAGTGGTGTGTTTGCTTTGACATCAAAGGGGCAGCAGTTGCCTGAGGGTTTGCTCAGCTACAGTGGGGCTGTTTGGTCCATGGAAGCTGACAGAAGACATCCCTCCCCAGTGGCTAATACTTGGCTTTTTTATCATTTGTTTATTGCTTAGTGCTGGGGAAATAATGACTGCTTTTCAAAACCCACATTCCCAAGGCAGCTCCTACCATTAAACCTCTCACTTTCCCAAAGGGCTTTAGAGGGAAACAATTATTAACTCTCTGTGATTTTATGGCAAAGAATTTGAATTCTTTATTCTTAAAATGAAAGTTCCAGTGCTTGGTCATTACATCCAAGTCCTGGCCCCAAATGCTCTATTTGCAAAGGTATGAGACCACACTAGCTTCTCTACACAATTAATTAATGGCCTCTTAACTTAGACTGCTTTCTAGAGGACAACAGTTTTAGTTAATTTTATTTCAGTTTTGCAAATTCTTTCTGAAAGAACTAAACTGAGACTTTCAAAAGTTTAAAAAAAAAAAAGTTGTTCCTTAGCTGGTACAGAAAGGACAAGTGGTGGACATTAGCACAATTTCTAGTTTGCACTGGTCGGTATCATCAAGATACTGAAAAAAATCACTGGCTGCAGCCTGTCATAACTACACTGCTTCTGAGAAATAATTATATTTCTTTCACAGTCTGAGGCAAAAGGAATAAGGGAATAATCCCTAAACATACTTACTTACCTTTTTAGACATAAAAGAAATATAACAATATTCTTACAGGATCATAGACACTTGCAGAATGTGTCTGCTTGAATTTGCTTACAAGTTCAGTGCAATTTTCAGTTTAGCATACTATGAAGCTGGACTATTTCCAGGCTTATTGCCTCAAGGCTACCAGGAATACATAAGTTCATATGCAAAGCCAGAGAGGAAAATAATTTCCTTTGTATAAGGGTAACTTACTTTCAATTCAGCTATACCAACAGAAGTAGAACAGACTTGGTTTTCAAGCAGCAGTGTAAAAGAAGTTTGTGCTGAAAACATTCAACTCTAGCCTTCTTCATGTCCTAACCTCCCAACAGTTAGGTTTTCCAAACCTATTCTTTACCTCATCAGAAAGGACCTTTCAAGAGAGGACCTCCATGAAAAGTTTACCTGCTGCAATCTGAGGGTGAGTTTCTATGCTTCTACACCTGACCTTTGAGGAAAAACAAAACAAAACAAAGCAAAACAAAACAAAATAGAAGGAGCAACATTGTTAAGTGATTCCCAAGATCACCTTCCAAAAAGGAGAATGTTCAGAAAGACATTAAAGAAACAAGTAAAGCATGCTCAGTCTCGAAGACAGACTGGAACCATCTAATAAAAAAAAATTAGAATAATAAAAGAGTCAGAAAAATGTGTAACTAAAGTTCTTCTGATC
The DNA here is from genome assembly GCF_040807025.1 of Struthio camelus. NCBI lineage: Eukaryota > Metazoa > Chordata > Aves > Struthioniformes > Struthionidae > Struthio > Struthio camelus. The sequence continues at coordinate 2,787,506 of NC_090961.1, forward strand.
AGGTAAAATGCACTTGATTTAAAAGTTTGTTTAACATAAAATAATATAGCATTTTCCAGTTTTTAACTAAATTCCTTACAAAATCTTCAGTGAGATTATTTGTTTGAGGACTTAAAAAGGAAAGTTTCATATTCCTTACCACCTTAGGTGAAACGTAGCAGCTTTCTGCAAGCCTCGCAACAAAACATCATAAAGAATTTGAATGAAAACGAGAAACAAACCTTTACATTAACTTTAAACACAGAATTTATTGCTTTCCACTTAAAGAATAGTGTCATAGCTACCAGGACTCTATGGAATACTCTTGCAGTCTGTACAGTGATGAAATCCAAATGTGAGTGGGAAAGTATTCATTATACATAATATAGATAATTAAGGAGTAGAAAAAGCAGTGTCGTAGAAAAAAGGCAAGAGGAAGAATGTGTGTCTGGATAATTTAATATTAAACAAGAGTTTAGGAAGTCTTATATACGTTACACTAGGGCATGAATTCTTTTAGCATAGGTGTTCCCTACACACAGGCTATGGCTATTGTTTATTATTATTATGGTTACTATATATTTACTATGGTGGTGCCTAGAGATCCCAAACAAGATCAAGGTCATATTGTTTTTAGAACTGTATATACCACCAAATAAGACCACCATTGTCACTCACAAAAAAAGAAAGCAAGAGAAATACAAATAGAGGCTAAGAACCCTCACTGTAACTCCCCTCAAATTTGTCTATCAACAAGCTGAGTTTTGGACCACAATATTTGATTTCTGTATATAGAAGGCAGCTTCTTGACAGTGGGAACTCAGTACAACATACCAGCACCAAATCAGTGTGGAACAGGCAAACAGAAGGTCGACAAACATGTTATTCATTATGCTGGAAGGATATGTAGCGCTCGGTGAAAAACACACGAAGTGATTCATGTAGGAAGGGTTGCTCAGTCACCAGGCAGGTTACAGTAACACCAAGGAGAGTCAGTGTGTCTGAGAACTCAATTGGAGACATTTCCTGTGCCATGTAATGAACTGTTTGCTGCGAGACAACAGGGGAGAAACAGGGACTGACCTCAAAGCAGAACAAGCTTCCTGGCTGCTTCCCAGGAGAACAATAGTGCTAAAGAACATAAGCTTTTTCAGGTCAACTTCTAACTAGCTAGAGAGACCAAAATAAAATCAGTTAAATTACTCTAAACTTAATTTAATCCTAACAATAAAGAATGCTCTACTCAGATAACTTGTTTTCTCTACTCTGATAACTTGGTTTATAACCTGATTGCTAATGATGCTAAAAAATTTTGAGAGGTCAAAATCTACCTTAAGACTTGTGCTTTGATTCCCATAGACCTAATGGAGAAATTAAGCACATGAAGTCTACAATAAATTCAAGAAAAAACTTTTATCAGAATCAAACATCCTGTGCCTCAAAGCAGTCTGCTGCTTTAACAACCAAGGAGGAAAAAAAACATGAGTATCTTCTATGTAGCAACTTCCCATAGCAAACATCATACCAAAAAGAAAAATCTTCTATACAAAGCGCATCAACGTCTCCCATATAAAAATGGGAAGACTCCCATTTTCCTTTGGGTACAACACCTCCTAGTATCATGTGACTTCTATGAGTTGCTGCTGTGAGGAAATATTTTTTTAAGCCTGATTATTCTTTTCTTTATGAAGAATTTACTACTAAAATAAAATTTAACAATGATCCATTGAGGGATTACAGAGAAACTTCAGCTCTGGGTTTCCAAAGATCTCCTATTTCCTTCTCCAAGACAAAATTAAAGCAGTACCCTGCCATGACCTCTGTAAGCAGACCCAAGGGGTTTTCTGTGAACTCAACTTTCAGCCAACATGAATGTATTCACAGAAACTCTTTACTTATTCTCTGAGTCCAGTTGAGCTAACACTGTTATTTACAGGGGTGACCTAGCTAGCCAGACTAAAACAAACAGATTTCCTTTTAGCAGAAGGATCCAGGCATAAAGCATTCCTTGTGACAAATAATCAAATAATACTGGCTCTCGTTCTCACTCAGCACAAAAGGAACTATGCAATATACACCAAACATACTGCCTGCTGCAAGTGCTCCGAGATCATACTCAAAAGAATTTTTCAACAGGAGAATGAAGGAAGTTGTCTCAACTGTTCAGAGATAATTCACTTCATCAGTGTTGTAATACAACTGTTCAGAAATTTGTTATTTACAATAACATACAAGGATGAAAATTTTTCCCATATTTTTGCTAATATTGACCATATCTACCACATAGCAATGCAATTTTTTCTTGTACTTTTTATTACTGTTATCCTTATTTTTAAAATTGCTTTTTTGTTCAAATCAAATAATCAGAAAAAATTATCAAAAATCTTTTGATTATTATTTCAGCTGGAAATAAAAGCACCTTTACATCTGCCCCTACCACCCTGTAAAAACAGGGAAATTGGCATATTGCTGTGAAAAACAAAATAGAAAGATATTCAAGATCCTGAAATTCTCATGCTGAAAATTTGTGGGGAAAAAGTGAAACATATTACAAAAACATCACAGCAAAGGAAGACTATTGTTTCTTCTATAGCTCATCTATTTAGCTTTCCAGAAGTGAGTTTGCACTGTAATCTGCCTTCTCTCATACTTTTCTCTGTTGTACAGGCGTAAACAGTTGCCTGTGAGTGATGGGGGCTCAGCATATGTTCAGTGGGTAAGATTACAAAGGTGGTTGAAGAATTACTGACCAAAAGGGCAGTGTTTTCTAAGACAGTGCTGAAGTAAAACTCATGCCATTGTCTGTACTCTGTGCCACATAGGAAGAAAGGACAGGAATTCAGAAGTAAACAGGGAAGTCGAAAGTCTAATGAACAGCTTGCATGTGGAACTCTGAAATTCAGTTATTTTTACTAGTTATCAACGATAATGCAAATAACCCATTCACAAGCTTCTCTCTACCTATGCTGTGCAGACAAAAATTTATCTTTATTTCATTATCTGCAAATTTTAATATAAAATTTTCATGACATTTAATTTAGGAATCTAATTATTAGATATAATTAAAAAATTACCATAATACACTATGTATCCTGCATTAACCTTGATGAAAATCATTAATATGACAAAAAAAAAAATCTAACTCCTAAAAGTATTTTTAACTTTATATTTCAGTAGTAACCTGCTGTCATGTTGCTGCAAGTTGATTAAAGTCTGACATTACTGGCTCCCTATGACAAAAGTATTAGTCATTATTAGCAGAAGTCTCTTAGCTATTTTTTTAATGTGTTCAAATATAGTGGCTTTCCTGTGTGCTAAAAGACCAGGAAAATAACCAGGAAAAATAATCAATCTTTTTTGAAACTCTCTGTAGAGCACTGCTGTCCTTGTTTGCTTCTCTGTTTAAGTCAAGGTGGGGAAGAGAACGGCTTCACAGGTACTAGAATAGTCTAATAATTCAATGATGCAAACACATTTACCTAATCTGAGGAAGCTGACACTTTTATACTCACTTTCTGATGTGTAAGATGTTTCCAAAGTAAAATATAAAGGCACACGAGATTTACACAGCAATATGAATCAACATGCTGGGTGCTTAATCTCATGATAACATCACATTGAAAACAGCATCTATGTTGACAATTGCAATGAAGATTAAATTGTTTACACATGCTGTGTAAAACTCTCTTGGTTAATTAATAGATGAGATATTTCCAATTCATGTTTAAATGCCTGATAATGATCTTACCCTTGTATAAAAAAAATTGGCTTATAAACACATAATATAAACTTCATTTTTCATGTGATAGATTATTTTCTTCCTTTCCTTGCCATATAATTTTTAAACTACACTACAAATACAGTTGCTTGTTTTACTTGCTTTTTAGCATCAAATTACACTTCCAAGGAATCTTTCTTGCAAATATGTTCTTTAATTATCCTTCCCTATCAAGCTTACAGTACTGTATATCACAGAAAATACCATCCATTTTAAAATGCCTTGTTAACAAGTTAAGACTTAAAATATAGCTATTGTTTTTAAAGGCAAAACCGACTAAAAATCCTGCAATGAATTTTTAAATAACATTGTTGAAAGTGGTTTATTTTAATTTATCTTCTTCCCTCTTGCATGAAACACAACACAATGTTAGTCTGAGAGACGTTATCAAACTAACTCACTGTCTGTGTTCAGCAGATTGCAAAAAGTGAAGACCCTCCATAAAATAACAGAAATGTGAAAAATCAATCTAAGGGCAACACCAGGGATGGGACATTTTTAAGTGTGGAACCTCAGAGAAAACAACTAACATCTCTGGTCCCTAAGCTCTACTGTGTCATGACTCACCCCAGCAAAGCATCACACCATTAGGTCTCCACTTCAACTACCTCACAAGCACTGTGCAAAGAGTTGGTTGAGATTTGCTCATAGATGATATTCTGAATAAAAATGTTAGAAAATATCTAGCAATTCACAAAGTTATTATTGTCAAATGATGATGCAATGCTCTTCTATTACAGTTCAAATTGACATTTTTCTATTTAAATTCCTAGTCATCCAGACAGATCTTCTACTCATGGGAGTAACTGACTATCTAGTCTATACCCATTCCACTAATATGCTTTTAATATTTTTAGATGGAAAAGAGCTACAGCAAAAACTCATCCTATCAAACCCATATCCTTTATTCTTCTAAAATACCCCCTTTCCTTGCATTAGCATGCCTGACTCCTTCCTTTAAGCACCTGCAAATGGCCATCCAACGACAGCTTGACAAATTTGTCTTCATGCTTCTCCTACATCCATGTGGCAGCAGTCTTGGATGATCTGCTTTGCAGGGTTTGTACAATTCATTAGTCAAAACGATACTCTAATGCAAAAAAAGGCTGGTATTTAATGTTGGTGAATATTTTGTTCTATTGCAAGCACAGTACAGTCAATCTTCCAGCAAAGTGCTGTCAACTGAAAATGATTTAAAAAGGGAGATCTTGCTATTATTCTTCATAAACTCAAACAGTGGAATAGACAGAGCACAGCCAGGCTGACATGCACTCAGATTTCTAATGAATATAAGCTAGTATTCAAAGGGTCATTTGTTGTCCTTGATGCACTGCTTAAGGCCAAGTGAACTCTGAATGAGCAGAGGGAACCATGAGGGGAAGATACAAGAACTATGGGGGAAAGAGAAACAAGAAGCAAGGTTTACCTAGTAAGGAGGCAAGACCGACTACACAGTAAATTAGGACGGATGATAGAGGTAGGGAACCAAAATCTCTTTTTCTGTAAGAAATAAGATACCCGAAGAGGAGAAACTTATAAACTTTCCACTACAAAATGATAAATTCTAATAATCAACCAGGTCACAACTTGCAGAGCTTAGGGATGTCCACACTATAACTCCCCAGACACCCAATGTGAGAGCTGATCTCCATAAGACAAACTGGATGTCTGTAAGAGAAAAACACGTCACGATCTAGCAGAAGTACATGGAATGACATATTAATCCCTGACAAAACAAGTGAAAAATTTTTCCAGTCTTCTGATGCCAGTTTGGTGTTTTATTTAAAACTAGTTGGGTGGCCTCAAAATACTCATCCTAGGAGACACAAATAGTAGTTGCTAATCCACAGAGCACATGCTGCTCATGGACAGCAGTGCAGGAATCATCATACCATTTCCTTATTTCCAACCCTAAAGAGTCACTCAGTCCTTGACCTCTGTGCAGAACCTTGCAACAACAGGTATTTCTGAAGTAACCATGCAGGTCTTTAAACAGAACAAATAACAGATCAATATTTATGATTGTTCATTAGAAGCATTCTACATACATTCATTGTATTTCATTACAGAAAAGAAAATGTAAACACCTGCTACAACTCAAGATGCCAGGTTTCAAAAGAAATTCTACAAAGAGTGAAAAGTTCGATGTGACTTTGATAAAAATCACAACTGAGTCTGCAGCTCTTAAGCAATACATAGACACATACATCAGACCAGAAAGAGATCTATTAGACTGCCCATTGCAGCCCAGCCTCCTACCTGGCCCCTACAGGGCTCTTCTTCACAGAAGAAAATACATATTCACTCTTCACTAATCTCAGGCTAACTCACAACTCTGCCTATCTTTTTCTTTCTAAATCATCCCCAGGACAAGACTAGAGTTTCTTTTGAAATGTAAAGGCTAGGTAATAAAATTTAGAAACAACATATGGTACAAATATCAAGCATGAACATCTCTTCCCATCTCGTACATTTCAAAGGCTGTGCAAACAGCACTTTTCCCTAGTTTTGATCCTGCAGCCAAAATGAGTCATCTGTGAACAATTATGGCTCTGGCAGGGGCCTGGCTGTTTGAGAATGAAAGGAAACACTTTATTATTGAAATGAACAGTATGCCAAGCCAAGAGGCGACTGCAGAGAAATGTTAAGAGTTCTTTGTCCTCCTTCAGCCAGCAAAATGGAAAGCCCTGGATGCAATGCTCTCCCCTTAGATGCCTGATAACACCTAATTGCAGTATGGGCAATGCAAAAGCATAAGGAAGTATGAATTTTGGGAATGCAAGTATGTCCATGGTAGGAAAAGAAACACAGAGAGCCTTAAAGGAGGAGGCCTGGCTTGCAGAAGTGTTAGATATTCCTAGCTTAGTTCTCCCAGAGGAGATGTGAGCATATTAAAGGAACATACAGTCAGAGGCCAGGGAGCTGAAATCTGAAACTATTAAAGGATAATTGCAGAGAAGTTTGGTACAGGCTGAGTTTAACAGGCTGTTCTGAAAGGGGTGAAGGGAATTCCACTTGACAAGAAAACATACAAATGTAACATTAGTATATTTAGTAGGAATATTGATCTTCCTATTGCAGTCCATTTCAGCACTGATTCTACTGTATCTGTTTTTATGCCTGCTGTCTGAAAGGGCTAGATAAGATCTTATTAAAATTATATGGGTAACTTTTGTGATGTAGGCTACTCACTCAAAGGTACTCAAAGACAGGACAGCTAACTGAGCAGGTTACTGATTTGATGGATCTGGTAAATCATGTAAGCAGCAGGTGATTTAAAAATTGGTCTATGAACTACATATGAACAAATAATTTCCAAGGCATTCATCCTCTTTTCTTCTAAGAGCAGCTTGCAGAAAAAGAGGAATGATACGGTAATCCTTGCCTAGAGCCTACAGACGATATAAAGACTGTTAAGGTTGACAGGATGACAAGAGAGAGTGATGTTCACAGAAGAGCTTATGGAAAGGATAGAGCAGAAGATAAAGAAAGAAGAGCAAATTTTGCATTCTGAAATTCATTTCCAGTCCCCCAACAAAGGAGATGGTTGAGAGAGGTCTTGAGATTAGTATTCTGAAACCAGGACCTCTCACATAAAACCTCAGCTTAAATATTTCTTACTGTTTCTGAAACTGAGTTTTGAAAAGCTCTGGAACAGATTATATTGCCAGTACACACAACCTGGGTAGCACTGCTCCTTAAAACTAACTAGTCTGCCAGGCCTGATGCCTTAGCTGAAGCTAGCACAGGTTGAGAAAGCTGTTGATGTGCAGGCTCAGTTAGTAACCAGCTTGGGAAAAGGCCAGAGATTCTCCTTTCTTCAGAGACTCTCAATTGGCCAGGAGCCCCATGTTTACTGAACTAGGCTAAACCCAAGAGACTCCAGAACTCCTTGAACTGAGGGTTCTTGCAGGGTCCTGTTTAGCTCATTATACAAAGGTGCTTTTTCTCCTAACAGAACTCATTAGGGTCAGAGATACAGATTTTCCCCAATATGAGTTTAGCTGGCATAAGAAATCAATACCAAACAGGACAGTCTGGCAAACACTGACAAACTTAAAGTAGCAGACTGCTTAATAGCAGTGCTGAAAACAGACATTCCAATACAGCAGGAGTAGGGAATTTCCCAAAATGCTCATTGTTTCCAATTCCATGAAGTAGCCTGTTGTTATCTTTACACAGTATGTGACAAGATTGCATGGAAAGAGTGTTGTCTTACAGTCAGAATCACCCGGAATCTAATCTTGGCAGCAGCTGGAGTGATCTTTAGGATGTGTGACTTACATGCTTCATATCAAAATATACAGAACTGCGTTTAGATACTGAGCATTGTGAAGCTTTAGCCAACAGAGTGTGCATGCTTTACATTGCATGCATTACTTGCATACCTTTATTTGTCTCAATTTTTCTGAGCATTCCTAAGTGATAAATAAGCTCTAAAGGCCATTGTTACCTTGACCATCCCAACAGAATTTAGATAGTCTCAAACAAAGCTATGTAAAGCAAAGAATCCCAAAGGTCTTGGCTCGTGTTGAGCACACAGGAAAAGCATTTGCTGTCTACACTGAGCACAGACGGATGAAGAAAAAGGGAGGAAGCATTTCCAGCTGAAAATGCCAGAAAAACTAAGTATCATGTCAGCATTTTTAAGTCTAATGGAATATTGTTCTGTTCTGAAGATAGACCTGCATTCAAATATAGGTTAGAGGAATGTTTTCGCTATCACACCAGACTCTTTCATAACTTAAGACTACACCCCTGTGAGAAGTGTTTGAAGTACGATCTTTAGTCAAAGCTGTCTTTCCAAGTAAATTTCTTCATTAGGGCCATGCCTCTAATCCAGTAAATGAACAAGTACATACTCCTCTAATAAGCCCTCCCCAGCCTGTGCCCCCCTATCGGAATCCCCGGTGCAGGCCTCGGAAGGCAGCAGCAGGGGCAGCGGCAGAGCCTGGCGGCTGCGGCACCCCGCCCGGCTGCGGGCGGCGGCGGTGGTACCCGGCCCCGCCGCGGGAGGAGGCAGCGCCCGGCCCGGCTGCGGGCGGCGGCGGTGGTACCCGGCCCCGCCGCGGGAGGAGGCAGCGCCCGGCCCGGCTGCGGGCGGCGGCGGCGGTGGCAGTGCCTGGACCCACTCGCACAGCTCTGCTGCCCCCCGCAGGAAGGACCGCGCCGACTTCACTGAGCCCCACAGAGGTCACAACTTGCCTGTCGCTTTCCTGGGTCAGGGCACTATTTTTGTCCTGAAAAAGCTTGTCTGTGGCAGGGAAATCAGTTGGGAAATTAACCAAATATATATGTAGTTATGTTTTCTCCCAAGATCTTTTTTTCCCTTTTAAAAATATCCTCCAGGAGCTTTTTGTGGAGCTGAAAGATCACTATTTTTTTCTCCCAGAAACCACGGCCACACCTCTCATACGTGTTGTTTTATCTAAATAAACTTTGCCCTGACACATTAAAAACAGCATAGGAAAATAACCATAAGATCACACTCTGCACTTGCTGTATGCAGTTATTTTCATGCACAAATGCTAAAGAACATTACAAAATGATCTCCCGTTTACTTGGTAGGAAACTCCATTGGAGTAGCCAAGTGAGTTGCTCAAGGCTTCAAATAAGGCAGTACTCTGCTAGCTTGCAACTTCTGAATTTGATCTACCACCATTTCTTAAAACACTTTCAACTTTCTTAAACACTTTCTTTCTTAAAACACTTCCAACTTAAAGCTTCCGTATTGCAATAACATTTAACCAAGTCACGTGAAGGACAAGGAAAAAGTCCAAGTGAGACAGCTGCAATACAGTGCAGCAGTAAATTCAGTGGTTCAACAGCAGATTTAAATATCTGTAGGCCTTACTGTGATTGTCATTAGTGGTAAACTGAGAGAGTTTCATAACCAATGGTGCTGTATCTAAGATTGTCCAGACTTCACATACAAGGAGGCAAAACTGTTTTTCAGTTTGCACTGCATTAGCCATTTTGTTCACAAAAAAAGGAGTCAATCATATAAGATGTTGAACAGTCTGCAGTTAAGTTAGCAAAGCTCTTACGGGCATGCTTAATTTTGAAAATATGCATAATCTCAATAAAGTCTAAACACTACAGGTTTCATTACTTCCATCTGTAACAGTACATATTCTTAAGCTCACTCAAAATCTTTCACCAGAATCAGTTCCTGCCTATAAACAAAGGTTTTACAGCACTGCCTGGTAATTTTCCCAGCTTACCTTTTTCCATGGGATACTGAAAAGCATATAAGGACTTAATAATTACTAATCCAATGACTGTACTATAATACAACTGACATACATAAACTCATGCTTAGCAAGACAATCCCAGAGTCCTAGACAAAACCAAATGTCTAAAATGTGCCTTTGCTTTCAGAAATACAGCAGATGCAACCAATAACTGATGTGAAACATGTCCCATGCCTGAGTTAGACCTTTCAAAAAGGGGTTGTGTGTGATTCTCTTATCACTGTGCAGTCTACAGACCCACAGCCTCAGCTTTACTCTCTGAATGCAGAGGACACTGCCAAAATGTGGCAAAGATGACTCAGTGGGGTAAGAAGTGAAGAAAAGAAAATCTCATCAAGTTAACAAGAAAGAAGAAGGTGGGGGAAGCAGTTGGCTATCTGCCAAGGCTGTACACTCCAGTTTTTCATTTTTAGGCTCTGCTCTTTGCTGGAAAGTTTCTACTTATACTCTAGTTTCCATGACAACTGCATTTCCTGCCTTTCTCCTCCAGGATTAAATTTTTCATTTGGTTTCCCTTCTTCCTAAGACATGACTTTCTTTTCCTTCTGAAAAAAAAACTAATTATTGTCTTCCTCTTTAGTTACTGATATTTTTTAAAGGAGGTGAGAGAGACTTTACTCTCAATCTATCTGATGGAGAATCTGTATACAATAGAGGCAGAGGGGTAATCTTCACAGTAAGAGCGCCTGGGGACTCCCTTGCAATAAACCCATTTACTAGAACCTTGTTACATGTAACAAGGTTACTACATGCTGGAATTCCATCTATTGTGAGACCCAGCATCTTTAAAAAATTGACTTCTTTTTTTTAATCAGACAGGACCTGGACATTTTTTCCACAACTAAATTTCTTTTAAGCATTACTTGCAATTTCTGTGCAGTCTCAGGAGAATACATAAATAGTTCAAAAATAGTATCTGCACTAGCAATGTGATCCTCATTTCCAAGCTGTAATGGCATTCAGATAATTTAGCTGTCAGTCGTCTCAGCTGGGAGTGGTATTAGGGCTGGTGGCAAGCAAAAGAGACTCTTCACCGTGTACTGGCTAATCATCTGAAGGTAGTGCATTGCCTATCCTTATGCAAAGTACAGGGAGACAACACCTCCACAACTCATGGAGCTTAAGCTAATTAATTTGTCTTGCCTTTGCTATGTTAGGACTGAATTAATTTGACAACTTGAATTAATTTCTGAATGAAAAAAATTCATCAGAATAGCAAATCTGGATTAGTTTTAGTCATTTGGTTTTTCCAAGCTTTAGGTTTGCATGCTGTAAAGCACTATAATAACACAGGTTTTCATTCCATTTCATTATGAAAAATTCTTTCAACATCTAAATTCACTGGCACATTCAGGCCATAAAGTGACCCTCCTGTATAGTTGTAGATTACAAGGTTTTTAGTCTTATCTCTGCCTCGTGGGATTTCACAGTAAATTCTTTCAGGACTGAATAATTAAAAGAAGCAAAAACATAGCATTTGGCTCACACACAAACACAAACAAATCTGTCCATGGGTGCTATCTTGTTTGCAGCACATGTGCACAGATTTACATGCAGGATTGAGGCTTAATGCCCTGTTTGTTTAGATTTGTCATTATTCAGCACCACAAGCATAAGGTAAATTACTATGTAAAGACTGAAATTGCAACAACTTTTAAGAATGAGATGACCTTATGATCTCAGAATCACATAATGTTACTTTAATATATAAACATTTTAAACTCACCCACTGGACTGTAGAGACCACCTAAAATGTAGCTTTGTCAGATAAAATACTAGCTGAACTACAGGGAACCCAATAGAACCTGGACAGTACAAATCATGGCACAGTAGAAATACAGTAAGAATCCAGACTTCTTAAATGCCATTTGGGTAATCCTGCACATGAAATATCTTAAGTACAACCCAAAATTACCAGAAAAAATCTACACTGTTTAACGTAGCATGATTTTAAATATCCTCAAGATAACTGCAAAGAAAGTGTCTATGCAGCAAAGTGGACACAGTTCAAAGCTATTAGCAGGACAGCGTATCAGCTCCGAGTGCATTCCTTTTAATTAGCCTCGCTTCTCATTAGGCCAGCTAAATAGCCCACAGGCCACACAGTCCTGAGGTAGCTACATTGTTTGCAGTTCCAGTACACAGTCTTTTGGTGCTAGCTCAGATAACTCTACACAGAACCATGCTGTTAAAGTGTAAAGCCACCATAGCTACCTGTAAAGCCTCATTGCAAAGGTAACAAACATGTGGTTTGTGGAAGCTAATGTTTATGATAGTGTGACAGTGCTAGAGAGATATATAGAGAGAGATGTTAGGGATTCTTACTACTCAGAAGAAATAATGGAAACAGGTAAGAAGTAAGAAGTCCTGTCTTCCATACTTGGTTCATGCTTCCCTTCTCTTCTTGAATTCCCTCCTCCAGTGACTACGTAGGTCAGGAATTCACAGGATCTTCTAAAAATCTGGCAATGCTCAGTGTGTTTGGCAGCCAAGTAATTTTAATTGTCTCAAATCAAATATATCTGCCAAGACCTGCACTGTAAAATCCTATTACAACATACACTGTGCGTAAACTCCCTATTGATTATCTTAACTGGCCATATCCCCCAGTTCAAGTGAAAGTCAGAAGGAAAAAAAAAAAAGCTTTACATAGGAGGCCTTTACACGGCCTCTCAGTTTTCTTTCCTTCAAACTGACAGGATTAGGGAATTCAAAGAGCTACTTTAGGAATAGCCCCATAAATTGCAGCCATAATGTGTCTTTTATGTGGCTACGCACAGGCTTCACGTCTCTATTGCTTCAATTCCCAGCGCAGAGATTGATTCAGACAGCTTACTCAGCTGCTGTATTGAGGTGAGAACATCTAGGCAGCCCCTTGCTCATCTTCTCTTCATTTACATGATTTGCTGGCCAGACTACAGAGTGTGTCTCAGTAATTCATGCATCAGTGTGGCATGACTTGTTGGTTGCTCTTCCTCATCTGTAATTACAATGAGAAATGCTCATCCATCATTACAGCTTTCTAATACAATGCTTTGAGATAGAGCAATAAAGAGGCTTCAACCTGCCCTATCTTTTTGAAAACATCCTAATCTTGCAAATAAAGATCGGAAAGCTATCCAAATGACAGGCCTTAGGCTGAGAATTGTATCTTAGGTGCATTCTCTGATCCTAAGGTACACAACCACTCCCTCAAGGAAAAGAATGAATATTCGTCTACTTACTGCAGGGGCAAGAAGAGGTTAAAACTAAAGTTTGCTAATCTTAACCGCTGTGATCATTAGCACCACACACTCATATCATAGAATCAAAATGTCTTCTTTGATATTGCTGATCTGATTAATTTGTTTATATCAGAGGACATTCCATTTCTTCTACTGCACTTCCCCATTAAATAGAATCTTTCTTTTCAAATATTTCTTTATTAACTATTTTCACATTTTTCTGTATCTATAAATGCATACACACATACATAGATATCTATGTGTGTACATGTGACTGTACATACAAGCTATGATGATATTTCAATAGTGATAAAGTAACATTATGGAGCATAGCATCACTCATACTACAATCACAAGCCTTCCTGCTTTTTTCACAATGTGAAACTAACCTGGAAGGTTCATTCAATTAAGGAATGTAAAGAGAAAGTAGGAGTTATTAAACTGAAGCATACTTGAAGGCAGACTGACACACGCTTACAAGATGAAAGTGGAACGTGAACAGTCAGGTCAGCCCAGACACTGAATATCATTGGTACTATACAAACCAACAAGCAAGAAATGGTGCCACTGAAAAATTACTGTTTGGCATACAAGAAAGATATACACCACATCCAGCAAAGAAGCTTTCTAAGGTTGAAAGTGCTAAGTTCACTTGCTCTAATTCCTGGTTTCATCTTAAATGATCCAGAACTATAGTTTGACCACAAAATGCCTTTTTCCACAATCTCTATATTTCAGCTATTTGATCCCCATTACAAAGGCTTTCTCACCTCTGTGAAGTGCATCCTGAAAACCATCATCAGGTATCAGAGCCCCATTTCAGCTGCTCAAGGAAGTTCTTTGAGTATGGTCTCATTTAAAGAAAGACAGAGAGGGGTAGAGTGCTTATCTGTCTCCGACTCAGTCTCTACTATCAGCTGAATACTGAATTCCACATAGATCACCAGCAAAATTTGCTGCTTGGAAATGAGAAAACTGAAGGCAAACTAAAAAGAATACTTAAAAATCATCCACTACTTATAAATGAAATTTGATCTGGCAATATCATCTGGAATATGGCGAGCTCTTTTGCCTGACCTGCCTTTATGTGGGGCCTTCTGCTCTCAAAATGATCTTTCGTATTCTAAGATATACCTTCACGTAAAGACAGGAATAAAATGTTATCCAGTACTACCACCAGTTAGTCCCCAGTGGGACATTTTATTCCTATCTCTACATGAAGATATTTCTCAGAATACTGCAGGTTGAAAGCAAGACTGAAGGAAATTCCTGGGTACCTGCATATGGCATCTCTACAATCCTATTGCCCTGATTATTCCCTCAGTTAAATTTTACAACCTTTTTCCTAATTGTACTGTTAGCATCATACCTTCCAAATAATGTCTATACTTGAATTGCTCTCATTAATTTCCTGGGGTTTAACAGAATACAATCTAAAGACAATTTATTAAGAAGATTAACATTCAGAAAATACGCTTCTCCATGCTCCATAAAGCACAGCAAATTTATTTGCTGCAATCAGTAAAATTCTGCTGCCTAAAGCTGGGTAGTAACTCAGAAGATCTTGAGCGGTAACTGCAGGAACCTTAGAACAGAGCAATTCAGACTATCAGTTAGAGCTGGTTTTGGCCCCCAAAGACACTCCAGTGTCACTAAAGTGACTTCCACACCTGTACAAGCAGGAAAAGAGTCAGAAGATAAAGGCTTAGCAATAGCTTGGAGGGTTTCTGGTTAGTATTTTGTGTTTGGCTAGTGGACCCTACCTTGCTATGCTGAAGACTGGCTACCAGGAGTGGCTTGTTGACTTCTCAGCTTTGTCGCCTACTATGTTTTTGTGGGAAAAATCAAGGAAGATTCTAAGATTCTAAGAGATTTCCTTAGAGACTCTAAGGTAGTCTCCAAGATTCACCAACAAATAATTATCTAGCAGGACATCAACATATTTAACAAATGCAAAATGCACAAGAGAAATTTGCATTTTAAATGTGCATATTCCTAAACCAGTGCTGAAGCTAAAGAAGACAATGTAATAAAGTGACAGGAGCTCTCTTCTGTCCCTAGCAGTGGTCTGCTACACAATGTTGAACAAGTCATTTTGCACCTCTCCAAAGACAGGTAAAGTGACACTTCATAAGCACCTTGAGATTATAACTATTATACAAGATCTATTTATTATCAACATTCTTTTTTAAGTCTGCCAGTTAAATAACTTCAAGTCTAGTTTCAGATAAAAAACACCAAAGTGGCATTTCTACCTGCTGCAATAGGAAAACTCCACAAACTGAAAGCGATGGAGGTGACAGTGAGAACTCCTGGAAAGTAGAGCTGTCAAGCTCTGCATAGCTCTCAGATTGTCTCTACCAGGAATTTAGTGTTACTGAGATTTCCAGATGGAAAAATATAAAAATGCAGTGAGTGCTAGAAAACGTTTCTGTTTGGGCAATGGGTCAGCAGTGTCTTTTGCAGATTGTATGTAATATCTGGAATGCAACTTCAGGAAGATACCTGAAGGAGTATGGAGCTTACACAGCTTTGATTTCTACCATATTGTTACCATTTTTAAATCTGTACATTGATATCATCTAGTATCTTAAGCTTCCTTAACCAAAGGGAAAACAGACCAGATTTTTCATACATGGAATCAAGAAAGGCAACAGCTGAAATAATTACAAATTTACAAGCATTTGGATACATGACCCTCAAGCCATAATGCATACATTTACTCAATAAAATCACTTTTATTTAAAACAGACCTCCAAAAAGGGGCTTATATTTACACCGCATCAAAAAAGAGATGTCACACCAGAGATTTCCAGTGACTTATAAAATGATTGATTTTTTGAAGTTACTTGTCTTTGAGAGGTAATTATTATGTAACTTTAGAATACAATTCTTCTGAACACCAAAAAACTTGTTTTATATAGTGAAGAAACACGACAGGCAGGTGATAAACTGCAAACATAATATTACATCAGGATTTAACTGTCTGCTGAGTCACACTTTACTGCTCCAGCATTGTACAAAATAGCCCTTGCTTTCATTACTAATAAAACACAGTACTAATTACTCGAAATAAAAGAGGCCTTGAAAAGGCGCCCAACCAATGCACCATGCTGGCTTTGAAGCTATTTTTTTCCCTATAAGGACACCTCAAACCCATTGGTGCATATTTCTTTAAGGTCAGCTGTACCACCTTTAGGTTTCTTCTAGGTCTCTTCTATTCCAATGTGGTTGTTCATGACTTGCTGATTACAGCAAAAACTATAGTCAAAATATCCCTATCAAAGTAACTAAACTGATTGCCAATAACTGTAGATTTTATCTCCCTGACTGGATTTGTGATAGCAGAATAGTTCAGTTTTGGAGATTCAGTCAAGCAAGCCAAATATTCCAGATTAGGATCCAAATCTTTCCAATGTGTAGTGCTGGACTGGAATTCTCCAGGTATTTCTAGGCATTTCTGCTCCTGTTCAAACAAGAAAAATCCTAGGCTTCTATCACTAACAGCTGGAAAAGAAATCCGTTTTCCCTTATCCCTCAGTAAGGAGGATTCAAGCTTCCTCCTAACTCTCATCTTCATAAAACATGCACATTTTTGTATAGAGGACAGGTATAAATGTTTTCACCTTGGCAGTTCCACCAATTCATGACCAGAGCATTTAAAACTCGCTGGGCAATAGTCCAGCCCTTTTGCCTGCACTGCATCCATGTAGGAAGAAAACATGGGAGAAAGAGGCAAATCCAACAAGCACAAGAACCATTCAGCAGCCACAGCAACTGCACGCTGAAAACAGAAATTTCTTAGCAGAGTTCATTTTCTAGCCTGGTCACTGGCAGCACCAGCACAGGGCAGGCATGGACTTCATGACAGGCCCCAGCATGAGACTGGGAGCCTTGAGACCTTGCCTGTATCTTTGACAAATAAGCTGTATGGCCATGGGCAACTCCATTAATCTTGCTGACCTTTAGCTATTGCTTTGTATGCTAAGAGAATAACTTTTGTTCCATTTCTAGAGTGCCTTGCCAGCTGTGGACAAAAATAACTTTGCAAAGGGGGAGGATCTGGATGGTTTTTTTAATTGTCAGAGACAGTCTCAAATATCTTTACCTACTAGCATTTTCCTGCAGTACCTCACTATCTAAGAACATACTTGGTCCATTGAGCTACCGTTAAGTTAGTTTTTCAGTTCTGTGAGGCAAATTGTGATAGATAACGAGGGCAGGATTTAGGGCGTGGGTTTGACTGTCTTGTGTGAGAAGATTCCAATTGTGGAGATAAAGCATTAGCTAAGTTTTATAACCATGGAGTTAAATTTTTTGCTAAGAAAAGCAAAGCCAAGATGAGACTTGGCTCCAAAGATTCTGCAGCGTGCGGTCTTTGCATTTGAAGAACTCTGCAAGGCACTCACTCATGTTACACAAATTACTTTCACAAAGTTAGACTCAGAGTAATATTTATAAAACTAAGATCAGCAGACCTTTTTGTAATCACCTGGGTACAACCACCATCTTTCACAAGAACTATCTATAAATTATGCTAATCAGAGAGATATTCAGAAGATGAAGAAGGATGTACTGTGAAATTTTAAATGGATTCTCTATGAAGAAAAAAATTAGGGAGATACCGAAGTACAGTGTTTCAGTGAACATTTATTAAAAAATCTGACTTGCCTGTTGTGTGTCTATAATATAAAAGTTAAAGCAGTATGATCAAGAAATAAATAAAATACAACATTTTAATTCTGGAAACCCTTTCAGCTCTCTTCAGTGATTAAATAATACAATGAAAGGCGTTGCTATACACAGATGTCATCTTAGGCACCAAACCTGACCGCTCAGGTGAAGCCTAGAGGAAGTGGCCATAATTTTGCTTTCAAGATTATGGCTTTATCCCTGAATCAGTGCCTTTGTCTATTACATTTTTACCACTATTCTACCTTAAAAATAATAAAAAAAGATTTTCTAAAATAAAAAGTTAAGTAATAGAGAGAGATACAGGTTTCACTCTAGGTTATTGAGGGGGAATTTTCAAAAATACTTAGCTTTAGCCTAACTGTAACTTATACTTAAATCAGTGGCAAATTCTTCTGCACTATTCAAATAAGACGGTACCTGCTGAGCACTTGAAGCACTCCTAAGAAGCAACAGGTAGTTTAAAATATCACTGTATGTGAAGTTTTGTGGGCTTTCTCTAATGCCTGGTATCTAAAGGCAGAACACTTGACAACTCTCACGAACACAGACCTTGCACATCAGGCATATTATCCCTGTCTTAGAGAAAGAGTTGAAAGATGTTTACTTTCGGAGGCTGTATTTGCACCTGTCCCACAACACTGGACCTTCTTTGACCATTGCCTGTACTACCCGCAGGGCACTCCTGAACAGCCGAGGGAAGCTAGGGAAACACAGCAGGGGAGGTAGCTAGCTGGCTGTGAGGTGATCCCATATTTCAACCCAGGTACGCAGGTTCTGTATTAAAGTACAACAGAAGCACAGCAAAAGTAATATTCCATATGCTTTTAAACAAATCACAGGATTTGAAGGTGAAGTATAGGAAATCCTGTATTAGGTAGGATATCTGGCAACTCTATTTATGGGTGGATAAAGAGAAGAAAGGAAGAGTGAATGACTCGCCTAAAGCCACAGAACAAAATAACATACAGACAGGATTAGGATACAGGACATAGACTACCCTGTTATCTATATAACTGCTTTTCTCCATCTGTCTTTGCTCAGTCTTGCCTTTTCTAGAACCAGAAGCAAAAATACCACAGGCTTATATAAATGCTGACCCAATATTTTACAGAGTAGCATTTCTCCATTATTTTTGCTCAGGTTTTTCTTTTACCAGTTAAGAATTTTTCATACTTCACTATAGTACCGAGGGTGCTATGCACTTTCTTTGCTGTTCATGGCACTTCACAAGGTGTATACAGGTGGTGCTTGTGGCTGTGTATAACCAGGAACCACTTATAGACCCTTCACCTGACTTCTGTGTTCAGTTGATGTTAAATTCAGATCCCATGAAATGAAAATCTTCTGGTTGGAGGTTGTAACAGTGAGTGGCCAGACTTCCATATGATATTGTCAAAAGCAAAGATTCATGCATTTTGCAGTCTGGCCAGTAATACCTGCTATGCAGCCCTAAGTGCTTTAAACCATCATGAAAATTACTTATGTCTCAATTCTTTATGGCTTACAAAAGATTCTTTGCATGGGCATCACACAGTGAAAATACTTATCATACAAAACTCCGTTAACAGGAGTGATGTGCTATCTAAAATTAACTATGTACTTGTCTTCTCTCAGTTTCTATAGAACATGAGGAGTGATGCAGATGGTTGACAGCAGTGAACAGATTATAGCGATGGCTGTAAAACTTGATGACTGTTACCAAAGGCATCATATGGCTTATGATACAAAGTAGCAACCGAAAAAAAACCCCAAAACCTAGAAAAGATTTCCAAGTTATCCTGGTCAAGACAGTTTTGCAAAACAGTTTTGTCATCACACCACATGGATCACCATTAGCAAAAGTAAGTCTCTAGCTAATATTGATTTTAATACTGAAGCCCACTTACTACCATAAAAATAACAATCTTAAAGGAACAAATTTGCTGTGCATTAGGTAGTAGTGATAGCAGGGATGTTTAAAGCTAGTTTTCTGCTAAATAATTCAATAAAATAAGATTACTATCTCAAACCTTAACGGACACTGGTTATCTGAAACCATTATAGGAATAATGCCATGAATGAAATAGATGTACTGTGTACTAGTCTGAATCAATGCCAAAAAGATATTTAAATTGAGGGCGTGATATTTACTGCTCAAGAAAGCAAGGCAGTGGTTAACTGCAGTTGTGAGAGACAGATGCTAATCAACTTGCTCCAGCATCGCTGGGCTAACTTACTCTAGCTAGATCTCCGTTTGTCCACTGCTAGAAAAATGGTTTTGTTCTGTGTATTGTTACACTGAGGGAGAAGCTTGTCAAAGGAAGAATTCACTAAAATTCCATCACTTTCAACCGTAAGTAAACATTGCTCCACCTCTACAGATGAAATATTAATCTCACATACAAGAGAATGATATCCAAAATACGCTCCTACTACACACCTCCCTATTCAAACTTCTCCTGGCTGTTTTCTTTGCTACTTACCAAGCTGGCAAAGCTCTCATATTCCTATTTCCCCCTCCCTCTTTTGAACTGCTACGACTGGGACTCCAGACTTTACAAAGCCACAGTGCTTTATTGAGACCAGTTCTACTTAGTAAGAACTCCGGTTAAAAAAAAAAAAAAAAAGACTAACTGCACTAAGCAATTCACAGAATTAGATAAAACTCCCCAGGAAAGTTTTCAAGAAGAAGAAACAGACAGTGAAGGGTTGACAGTTTTCAGTGCTCCCTGAAATAGACAGCAGAAGTAGAAAATGTAGTAACTTTTATGTTAAGGTGCACATCTACCCATTTACTAGCTGAAAATTAGGGCTTAATTAATTACAGATCAGGATATAGAGAAGTACTGTTCCTTGGCAAGGCCTCTAGAGAACAGAACATATCCACAGCATCTGTAAGAGATGGACATTTAACCCTTAAACATTATAGTTTTCAAAATATCCCTACGCTACTTCTGCTTGGAAGTAAATCTTTTACAGTAGGAGGAAGTTCATTATAATCCAATTGGGAGTATGTTTCTGTGTGTTGGTTTTTGATTTACATTTCATCTCTACCCTACACCAAAATATGTACATACATAATTAGCTTTAAATATTTAAGAACATCTCTTGATATGGGATTCATTTGTAAGGAACATGATACTGAAATGCAAAGACTCAACTGAAATGATTTACTGACAAAGTATCAACATTTTCAAAAAGGTATACACCTTAGCCAGTAAGGAATCTGCATAATTTATAAATTGCCATAACATTCGTAAGTTTACAACACAGAAGGTCTTCCGCTTGAATTATATCAAATAAAATCATACGCTGCACTTCCTGAAACACAACTAGATTTTGTGCATAAACCCTTTCCATATGAAGAAATTAGAGCATATTATTAGCTGAGATAACTTGAAAAATACTGAAATGCGAAAGACACTAGATAAAATGCAAACATTATAAATTGTTGGCTCACTGAGGAACTTAAATTTCTACAAACGTTTACTTCATAGAAGACAGAAGAAACTGTAACTTTGCTGTTCTGTTTCCCCATGTTAACGACCCCCTTCCGCCCATCTTGGGGAAGGATATTGAAGAAGAGAGATTTTTATTTGAAATTCTACATGAAATTGTAACACCATTCCAGAGAGCTAACGGGAGAGTGGTTCCCTTCACCAGAGAAAGAATGTTCCAGTGCTTCAAGAAAATATAGATTAGAACTGCACATAACTCAGACTAACAATGGACTTCGCAGAAGTTTGCAGGTGCTTGACCAGTTTTGTTTTTGTAGATAGCATTCTTGTGTTTGGCAATGCAATCAATATCAAGAGTCAGTCAACACAGTAATTACTTCCCCTCAAGATCATGATTCCTCTTATCAAAGAGGAGGTAAATGAAATGCACGCAAACCAAGGATTTCAGAACGTCTTATTACAAATGACTGAGCATGTAAAATGTGCCCACACAAGAAGAGGGAAGGGCTCAGGTGAGACAGCTAAAATTAAAAAGTCATGTGTAAAATAAAAAAAAAAAATCACTAAACTTAGCTGGCTAATTTTGCAAATATAAAGTATATATATATTAGAATCTAATCACTTACACACAGCAATTCCATGACTACTTCTAATTCTAATCAGTTTATAGTGCTCCTTTTCCTGAACAACTTACACAGAGTACCTTTTTTAAGGCTCCAGGCAGATGGTCTGTAGGACAGTTATGCTCAAGACTGACTACTGAATAAAGCTGAACACCCATTTAATCCTCCTCCACTCTTTGGCGTTTGGATTTCAAACACGAGGAGAGGGAAGAACAACAACAAAAAATCTTTCCCCAGTCATCTAACGCAAGTCCTAATGCAAATCAGCTGCACAGTAACTCTTTACAGAGGTGTAACTGTTGAGACATTTATACATGTGCGTGAGAAATGTTCGCGTTTGGACTGTTCTTCAGCGGCAGTAAACCTAGCAGTAACAGAGAAAGGAGTTGGAATAGCACACCTTTCCTAGAGAGCTTTGGGTGGTCTGGATGTCCATGCCGCACTGAGGAGTGGTATTCAGAAAGACAGCTTTGATCATTAGTGTCCTATGATTTTATTTCTTCTTTTTGTTATATTCATGGTTAATGCCTTAAAGTAGTTACTGAAAAGACAGGACTGCACTGAAATAATCAAGAGGCCTTGATTCTTCTCTCATTGGCACTAGCATAAAATCAGTAGTACTCCACTGCACACAAAAAGCAGGGTGTGAATGACAGGAACTGCAATGAGAGCTGGACAGGAATGTCATCAACTGTCTACAAAGTGTTGCAGAGAGGGGTTAAAAAATTGCCTGGTTCTCTTTTGGATGCACCAAATGCCTGAGGTCAAAAAGTCAGAGAGCAAATCAAAAGGCCTGTAAGAAACCAAGGTGAGCTTATCCAAAACCTTACGATATATCTATATATGGAAAATTCTGAGGCGCTACCAGAGAAATTACTGTCGTCTTTATCCATCCCAATTTTCCCATAGCTTTAGAAAACAAAGCAAAAAGACATCTTTTCACATGGAGTTGCCTTGTATTCATAGTCTGTGTCTATACTTCTGCAGGTATGTCTTGGCTTCTTGCTATCATGCCTGTTTAGGAGGCAAAGTAGTTAAGATTCCTGTTCAGAATTATTTTGCAGCCACAGATGTTTACCTGTGGAAGTCCCAAATATAAACAAAAAATCTGAGACAAATGCAACCTTAACATAATTGAATCACATTTGATTTTAATCAATAGCTATCTCTGGAAGCCAGAAGAAGAGTGACTAGAATAGTGGGATCAAGACATGTCTACAGACAGGCCTAAATGTAAAAAAAAAAAAAAAAAACTCAATACCCTTTGTGGGACTGCAATCATTTGTGCTACTGCTGCCAAAGGAGGGACAAGGGCTAATGATGACAAAGCAGACCACGAGGAGGTACCAGAAAAGTTTGGAAAGAGCTCGAAGACAGGCAAAAGAAAAGTGGCAGGCACCTAGATATCAAAACACCTAGGTCTTGGTGCCTGACAAAAGTCTTTTTGACCTTCTTGACTAAAGATACTAAAATATAGTACTGAAGAAGAGAACTTCCTCTGGTGTCTGTTCTCTTCCTATCCCTAACATACATAAATGCAAAACACACAATGAGACAATCTGGAGATTCTTTGTTGGACTGTTATGGTATCGACAGAACGATGGAGGAAGCTCAACAGAAGTTTATTTTTCCTACCCTAAGTTTACTTTAGGCTTAAAATATGAGGGAAAAAGTCTTTCCTTGTTAATTTGTAAGTGCCTTCAAAAACCTGAACGGCCCACTTGGACTGGTGACTCTTTACAAAGGAAGGAAAAGCCTGTTGTCACAAAGCTCAAGACTAACAAATTTGTGCTGGATATTCCCTTAAGGAAACTGCTTCTTCCTATCTATGGAGCAGTCCTAAACACTGATAGCTTTTTCAAAACCAGGGAGTTTTTATAAGCTCTATGGCTTGAAAACTTGACTCTTTTCTTTCCATCCATAAAAAGTTATTTTTCACTGCCCTGAAAATCTTGCTGTTGGACATCCTCTTATTCCATAATTTTCACAGCTACAATATTATTCAGCACTCTCAGGAGGAAGCTTCCTATCATCTTCTGATACCTGACAGTTACTCTTCTCTTTTGAAGGGTAGGGATTTAGGCATTCCTTTCTTTGCTTTTAGAGACAAAACCATGTAGATAAAATTATAAGAAAGCTGAAGAAACCATACATACTAAGATATGAATCTTTCTGCAAGGAATTCTTTTTTAAGAACAGATTTCTTTCCTCTTACTTTTCTTCCTGAATCCACCCACACAAACTCTATGAAAAGCACTGGTCTTGTATATGTTATCAGTATTCTCCATTTCTTTTTAATCCTATTAATAATTATCATCATTTCTCCAATTAATCCTATCATGAAATTCTTCTGTGAAAACACATAAATTACAGACCTAGCCAGCAGCCATTTCATATGCTGCAGTTTGAAAAACATACTGCCCTAATCTAAACCACATCCTCCTTTTTCAGTGAAAGGTACTATGGACTTTTACAATACTACTCTCTTCAAACACTTCTTTGTCTAAAGACACCAATCTTCAGGCCTTGATTTAATTTCAGGGGTTCAGTTCTGCACTGTCCACAAACCATCCAATCTTAGTTCCATTAGACATGTGATTGAAGCACAAAGTATGAGACTCATTTCCAGTGAGAATATTTTTTGTCTTCAATTCTGTTGTACGTTAAGTAAAAATTGTAATGCGAAAACAAGGAAGCTTCTTGTCCTGCTTTGAAGCTGCTGAGATCAGGATCAGAAGCTAAAGAGATTGTACAGGAACTTCAGGAAGAAAACCTGGAAATATATGATTTGTACTATTACCACATGCACCTGGGTTATGCTGCCCCTTATTCTAGATTTCCTTATTGTTTGATATATACACACACATATATATATGATATATGTGTATGCTATGTAAATAATATCCACAGAGATTTATTATTTGAAATATTACAGAAGCTTGTCCTTCAACAAAATCTTTAAAATTTAATAGCTTTACATCTTGCAGTGCACTTCAGGTTTAACTCGTGGCTTTTATCAAATTACTCTTGTCTGTTTCTGCTTTATCCTTGGCCTGCAGAGGGCCCATACAACAAAGTCACCACAGCAGTTTGCCAACTGACAGTCTCCAGTAATGATAGCCCCAGAAAAAAGTGCCCTGAAGCCTAAATTAATTCTAGCCTATAAAGGAGGTGTAAATCTTCAGTTCATGGTTAAGAGCATCACTAATGTGGTGCTGTGGTTATTCTTCTATAGTAACTCTTGGCACAACACCCAGACAGCACTTAGAGTTCAGTTAGCAGCCTTCCACTTCTAACAATGCCAACCCTATAAAGGGCAGCCAGGCAAGAGCAGAAGGCCAACAGTAAGCACAGTATAGGTTTTGGAATTAATTTTCAGCCCACAGTACAATGCACTGTATCTTTTTGCAAATTACCAAAAATAACAAGCAGAAACACTACAGTTTTGACCAATTTTGATTTAAATGTAGTAGCTAACTACTTTAAAGCATTAACTCTAAGGACTTGAATCCTGAACTAATAAAAATCAAAGAAATGCCACTATTGTTTGAGATCCTTCTAGCAGTTCAAAAGTTGCTATTATTTTCATGTCTCACAGTAATAGCATTGCTTTAGACATTATAGAAGTCAAAGAGTAAAGAATTGTAACTTTGTAAAGAATTGCTATTTATAAAGACTAGTTTGGAAGAAAAAGACGTAGAAGAAATTAGCTGAATATTTTCTGGCAGTAATTAATTCAGTAAAAAATCTGATTACAGTAATTCACAAGCCATTCACATACCTGCCGTATAGCTCTAGCTAAATTTTTTCAGGACTAAATTCACAAGACTGAAGGAAGGTGAAGCCACTCATTTTCAGTTCCTGTTTCAGTTACTGCATATGGTTGAAAGGAGAAGAGTTTAGGGAGCTGGAGTCAGGGGAGCTAAGGGTAATCCACCACAGATCATGGTAGTTAGCATAGTCTCCCGGGAGAGAGGAGCTGATGCGGGTTTAAATACCTTGAGAGAAGGAAGGACTTTCAAAATTTCCACGAGGAAATTCCAGCTCAATATCTGCTTTTGCTGATTTTCAGTCCTACGGCTGTTCTCCAAAACAGTGTTTCACATAATCTGAAACAGAAACCAGGGATTTTCTAGCCTACTGTGCTTGCCATTAGACTATCCCAATCTCTCTAAAGTCCTTCTCTCTTGATTTGTGTTCCTTTTCTGTGTAAAACACTGGCTTCTATGCTTCTATCTATCTGACCTAAAAGGAGGCAAGATAATCTTCTTTTTTTTTATCTTAATTATCTTGATTTTATCTTGTTTGTTGATTTTTATAGTCTAGTGGCAAGCACTAGTGATGACATCATAGAAGGAGGCAGCATCTATTCAGAGGAGCTCAGAGCCAGCAAAAATACTTCCCAGGACACAAAAATAGTTCCTATTACATTCACTTCTTGGCAAGGGAACACTGGCTTACATAAAAAGGTAATAGAAATAGTTATCACAGATACACGCAGAGTACTTTAATGTTAATGGAAGTATCTCAACACTCTGGTTCATGTCTGCAAATGGGAAGCCTATCTTCTAGGCAGGTCAGATCTATCTTAAGCTGCAGCTCACTGATAATTCTACTGATCTAGACTCCAGGCCCTAAGGATGACAGAGGAAGCCACATTCTTTGTGAATTAAATGACAGTGAACTCTCCAGGAAAGTCTGGCAACAGAGTCAGGCAAGAAGAGTTGCACTGGAAGAAAAGAGGAAAGAAATGTGTATGGGATTCCTGGAAATTAAGGTGCAAAAGCACAACAATGTTGTTGCATTTTCAGAGTTGCCACTTTAGCAAGAAGGCACTCTTTCCTATACTGAAAATGAGAATTCATCATCTTTAAGGAAGCAAACACTCTGGTCCGATATTTTCCAAATTCATACGGACATCTCAGACAGATCATGTTCTCCACAGCGAACTGACAAATGCCCTTCAGAATTTAACTTCTGTGGGCGAAGAGAGGGAAGAGAAGAGGGAAAAATAGGAAATGGGCAAGAAGAATGGCTAAGGAGCTAATTAGCAACACAGAAGATCCAATACAATTTCTTGATTTGATAAAAGCTTCCCGTGTGACCCTGGACAAGTCACTTTTAATTCAGCTCCCTTTTATGAGAAGGGGATAATAGCAACACATTAGAACTGGCATGAGGATAGCTAGATGAGAAACTGAAATTTAAATACTGCACACTAGCACATTAGCAACAGGAAGGCAACAAAGTGTTTTGCAGCTGCATAGACTCACGTAAAAGGGAAACATTAATCAGTATTAAGTTGTGGAGAATTTTGTTGAGGGAACCAGTAGCAACCCTCTACAGATGGTTTGTACGTCAAGCTCCTGAATGATAAACTCTGCCCCATGCAATAACATGTATCAGAGTTAGACCACTACAAGTGATGTGCACGCAGGACCAGGTAACTACTGTGTTTGATCAGGAGGAAATATAAGAAGCCAGTAGACTCTTAGCAAAATTAAACACACTGGTATAATCAGCTGGTGTTTCACTGAGAGTGTATACGTACATACTGCTGGATTAAACAGCTCTGATTCCGCTGTCTCATATGCTATCAGCTCTTGCTGGTACTGAGTCACTATTGCCAACAGCTAAAAAACCTTCCACTATGTCTGGAACAGAACTGATCGTCACTTCAAAGTGTGGTGTTCAAAGATTTGACTCCTCATGCCTCTTTACTATCATCATGATGTCTGGCACAATGACAGATTCAGAAAAGGACCCCTGAGAAATCTAACATTGCCAATATAATTCCACCAAAAAAAACCCAGATGAGCATATATTATTATTAGCAACAATGAGTGAGAAATAATTTCTGTTCCCAGAAACGTGATGATTACTGTATTCCCTCAACTGAACTGGGACATGCCAGACCTTTCACAGTTTTTTAATGTCCACGAAGTGCGAGAGACAAACCTGGCTTCCACCAGGCATAGGAGGGACCATAATCTGTATCTCCTATATCCTAGGCAAGTACAGTGACCACCAGGCAACGGACTGTATTGGTGTAGCACCTCTGTGTGGTTCGCACATTCTTGCAGCAACTTTCATGATTAGGGCTTCACCAAAGTAGGTCTTTTTGTCATTAGAAGTGTTATTTTGGATGATCAGACATTTTCCCACAAAAATGACTAAGTGAGAAGCTATCTCATTATCAATCCTTTTTTGTGAAACTGCATATAGCTACAGCTCTTTTCTCTGTTACAAGGATATGAGTTCAAGAGGCTTGAGCGTAAGCAAGCTAGCTAGATGTAAGACCTCTTGCGTATTTAAAATTGATTCAATATGCAAAGTTTAGGGTAGCTCAAGTATCAGTTACATAAATCCCTTGTTCTTCTATTTACAGATATTAAATATTTCTCTTAAAATACACAGAGGTATGTGAAACTGACACAGTTTAAACAGAGTTAAAATTAAAATATCAACACTGAAGAGAAAGCTAAAAAACAGACATTTGTCAAAAATAAATTACAGTGAAGCCTTCAGCATACACAAAGTCTTGGAAATATGCACCATCAACGCTTTGCAGACTTCCACTCCTTGGGATAGATGATAGTAACATTGAATAATTTGACTCCCTGGAACGAAGGCTAGGATTTTGTAAAACATCAATATTTCATATGCTCCTTTAGCATAGCTCCACAGTCCTTTCAGTGACTGGTTGAAGTGTAACCTCCACAAAACCTCCACATTTTAAAGCAATAACATCAAAAAGGTAACTATTTGGTAACAGTAATGGTAGAGAGTTGTGCCTACCAGTTGTGTTAGTGTCAGATCTGTTGTTTTAAGGTGAAAGGGATGGCTACTGTTTTCTCTCTAGTAACTGAGTCTATACCAGCAGGTCATTGGTGAGCAGGATTTAATGGGCTCACACACTACAGCTTGCTGCCTTAACGTGGAATGCATCATTTGACTGCAAATCCAGATTGCTGAAAAATAGCTATGGTTAATCTGAGATTACAGTCTAAAAAAGTGATTCTATAATCAAGAAAACAAGAGTTGAAACATTTCTACTCATAAAGATTCAAAATCAAAAATATATGTTGTCTTAAATCATAATTCCACTTATATTGCATAAAGTTTGTCTTTTATTCCTATTCTAAAACAATTTCTATGCAAAAGAGCAGAAGACAATCACCATTCCAATTCTGCTCATTTCTTGGGGGTCATTAAGGAAATTCTGAGACATAGCACAGTCTTTGATCCTTTCAGGCACTGTCACACAGCAATTGTGCATTTACAACGAGAGGTATTTACCCTAACCAAACAAAACCTCTATGCAAGTGAAGAGTCGGTCCCTGAAATTCAGAAGTCCTTAATTGCTTACCTTTTTATGAGCAGGTCAAATTCTTGGAAGCAGTTTCTCAAACCAAATCAGACATTCCATGTTGGCTGTTGTGCCACAATAAACAGCTGCAAAACTCATTGATTTACTTTCCCATTTTGTGTGCATGCTGAAATCCCAAAAGAAATCCCATGCAGGGAAAAAAAACAACCCCAAAACCTGCAACAGAAGCACCTGAGTTCTTGAACAAAGCACAGAAAAAGTTTAACAGGGAAACAGAAAGGAAATCCAGTCACAACTAAAAGTTTAGGTAAGAAACTGGAAAGGAAAGCTTGTTCCCCTTGCCCGTAATTCCTGGCTAAAGGTGCCTCTACAAGCAAAATTCACTGAGACTCCCAACTCCTCAGAGCAGATGGTATTCACACATTATTCCCCAACAGCAGCATTCCCATGTCCAATCAGGAGGCAGCACTCAAAAGCTAAGCATTTCCCAGACTCTGTTACAGTTTTCAATAGCTACAGCACAAGATGAATGACTCAGAAAATGAATAAGCAGGGAAAATAAAACACGCCTCTCTCCCAGTCAGAGACATACATAGGCAGTCAGTTCAACAACCCGAAGTGTACCAGACATTGATTTCTAGTTGAATGCACCTGATTTTTCCTTAATTCCAAATACTGATTACATTTTCCAAATCTTTGGATTTGTGTTATCAACTTAAGATTAAATTTGAAGTCACAATAAGAATTAGATCTTTGCATTTTTTTCCTAGCAGATAAGACAACCTGTTCTTAAGTCTTAAAAACTATAAACGTTGAAAGGGTCAAAAAAAGCTGCCCTGCCTGTACTTGTGCTCTTCCAGACAAATGATTTCCAGTTAATTCAATGAAACTGCTCATGCATCTAGTGCTAACTATACACACAAATATGTTTAAGATTGAGGCCTAAATTTAAATATCCTGTTGCAAATGGTATAAAAAGAAAAAAGGCTGACTTTAGAACAGTTTCTCCTAAAAAGACTGGTATTTCCTCTGCTGTTGCATAACTTTTACCAAATTACAATAAAAAAAATACATCTCAGAAGAAAATAAATTTAAAAAGACTATCATCTTCCGGGTGAGGTAGAACTGTTACCTAAAAGCTGGACAAACCGAACCAGTAAACTATTCCCAACTGCTTTGCTTAGCTTGTATACCACTGAAACTGGCTTATCTCGAGATCATTTCTACAACTGCACAACTCGATGCCTGGCTTCTTCTGACAACTGCAATTGAGTAGTAAAGGATGATCTGCTAAACAAAGCAAAGTTACTCATGGAAACAGATTTGCACAGCACCGGCAGGTTTCTCCCTTGAAGATAATAGTGCCCTCGTGAGCCTCCCAAAACATACTGAAATTCTCTTTAGTCTTACAACAGAAGAGACTGCATGGAGATAACACCGTGTGTAATGTTCCTATGCTGGCTCTCACTGCAGTCTACATATAATGCTTTTATTGCTGCCACTCAGAAATTAATTCTGGGTTAGCTGAAAACACACTCCAGTCTGATAAGTGGAAGCAGTCAAATAAGTAAAGCTATTTGGGGTGAGAAGCATTCTCCCAGGTCCCCTGGACATTTTCGGATCTCTGCCTGTGGCTGTAAATTGATCCTTTGCATTCCTATCTGACACATGAACTGTGAAAAATTCTTTAGGGATATTCTCTCTGTCATGAATAATGCTTAAATAGCATTACTGAAAAACATAAGACCAGTTGCAGGAACAATAAAATATCATGAACTCTGGTCTAACTTTTACTATTATTATTTTAGGTCACATATCTATCCTTTTCTCCTTTTGGAATAAATAAGAGAACTCTATTAGTATCCTATTTTCCTTCTTTCAAAACACTAAGCATCATGATTTCTCCAGCTTGGATTAACTACTGCAGGACCTAGACTCAGAGGTACTGATTTCCTCTTCGAGTTCTGACCACGCAAAAGAACCGACCGATGCTCTAAGCAGCACCCTTGCTCTGAAAAGCATTTGTTAACATAAGCCACGCATGCATTATGCGCATCTAATGGTTAAGAAAACAAAACCATACATACAGCTGCATGATAAAGAACAATGGTTTGTGTTATTACATCTGCCACAACTGCCTACCAAATTCCTGACTACCCCTAGAAAAACATTTAAAGGTGTAAAATACAAAAAAAGCAGCGTATCTAGATTTGGTAGGAAAACAAACATTTCTTGAAACTTCTTTTTGGCAGACATTTTTTGATAACTGGATTAAGCTCTGCAGCTGCCACAGTCATTGACTACCGACTTACTTAGCAAGGCCTCTGGTAGGCCTCAGAGTCCTTATTAGCAGTAAGGATGCTTTGCAATTAAATCTTTTACATGTGCTAGTTCCTTGGAGATGCTCAGAGGGGAAGCGCATCTATATGTAAATATTATTACCATAATGCTCCATCTGACACGATAACCATGTTGTCAATCTTTCCGGACATCAGTGGAACAGGGGGTTGCTATACAACATCTTAACTATATGTGATCATGATAACCCTTTAATAAAGGTCCCCCAAAAAACCCTTGACTGACCTTTTCTCAAAATGTAGGTCTCAGCTCTCAATAAGAACTTACACTTTCTAGTGCAGCTAGCATTTCTGTTGACTGCCACCATGACTTTAAAAGATTATGACCTATAAATACCTTGATACATTGTTACCTGTAGGCTTTTAATTCCTCATCATTTCTACTCCCATGAAATTCCTTGTCTCCTCTCTTCCAAATCGAATGCACGAACAAAACATTTGAAATCTCTTGTCTTCACTAATTCTGCAAAATCATTCTGAGGAATTTTCCTATCTAGCATCCTCTCACAGCCCACACACCTCACTAACATTAACAGTTATCAGGTCCTGACTGGATGGATTTCAGTAATCACAGAGGAAAGAAGAGATTAATGGTGTACACTCTTCCATTTCATTTTATCATACTCAATTAACTTCTCCAATAGGAGGCTGGTGCAATAGCAAGCTCTGTGAGAGAACTGCAGCAGTGCTGTATTTTAGAGATGGAACTGGAAAGCTTCGCTACAATGCCATGCTTTGGAATTGCTCTCTTTTAGAAGCAGAATAAAAAAGGCATTGAACATGCTTAACTATGAAAAATCCCTTGATTTATTACCAAAGAATGAAGCTGCTACTTTGACTAGTCTCACTAATTCCAAGTGCAGAAGATTACATTCTAACCATCTAACATTCCTTGATGTAATAGAGTTGGTTCTCCTTTACTGCATGTTCATAATCTGGTGGAGCGCTATGATTGGCTCTATCCTTTTCAACAGATTTCAGTAGTGAGATAAAGGAAGAGACTAAATGAACACGTTTTTCATAATTCAAATGAAAACTTAGAAAATGTAAAAGGCACTCTATAAAGCATTATATAGTAATCTTGTTAGTCCTTGGTCTCCTATTCCCTAGGAGCTTTCTGCTTATATGATACTGTTGGACACTTTACTAAAGCTATATTGGATCTTTCTGTTTCACCACATACAGTAAACTATACTGAAATTACCAGACAGTGCTGATATCTATCTAGAAATCTCTCTCTTGGTGGCCAACAAAGTTTTGTGGACAACAGAGAAATCCAGCTATTCTCCCATCTATTTTAAACTCTGTGGCACTTGCTCTGCTTGTCACACATTCACTGTCAGTTCAGGCAGATTATTTATGACCATTTTCCAAACAATGATCCTGACACATGCTTGCATCATTTCTTTGGAGTAAGTCCAATACTGGTCATATAACTTGTAGGCTCCTCAGCAAACAATGTGGCACAGCAATATTACTTTGGAGGTGAAGCTGTCAGTATTTTAGATAATAATAATGCTCTCAAACAGGCCACGTTATTTGAATTTGTCACTAGTATTTTTTATGTGCAGATTTGTCTTTTCTCTCTAAGATGTAGAACTTTTTTTCCAGAGAAATTTATTACCTCCTTAAGTCTTACCTTTCAGTAGAACACATCTTTCCTATGAGGTGTAGTTAGCACCTGAACACAGTGCAGGCAAAACGCAGAACACTA
This sequence comes from Struthio camelus, assembly GCF_040807025.1. Classification (NCBI taxonomy): domain Eukaryota; kingdom Metazoa; phylum Chordata; class Aves; order Struthioniformes; family Struthionidae; genus Struthio; species Struthio camelus. The sequence goes on from NC_090961.1 coordinate 2,820,897, forward strand.
CAGCACAGCATAGAGAAAAGGGGTACCACGCAAAATGTGCCTACTGCACAGTTAATAATGAAATCAATCTGACTCAGTCTTCTTTATGGATTACATTGTCATTTGTCTTTCTCTTTTCCATTTCTCCAACCCTCCAGCATATGTTTCTTTACCTTTCCTTTGTCAGAAGCCATGAAAATAGACATAAGAACTATAACAAAGAAGAAAAGAATGATGCATAACTATCTCAACACTTTATAGTCCTCTGTTGTTGGCCTAGAAAATTGAAATTCACTAAGAAAAAATGTGATTTTAAAAGCTGCTCTTTAATCAAAACAGACTTTGCTACTGCTGTAACAGAATATCAAGAAATGGCACACTTTGCTAAATAGTTTGGTTACTCATAAATATCTAGGATAAATATTTCTAGCAATAAAACACATTTTGTTTCTTCAATGTATTTAATCCAAAGAGTTCTTTATAAACAGAAGTAAACAATATAAATGTTGGCTGAGGTAGGCAGAGAAAAGAAGAAATCAATTTTTAACGATCTGTGTCACAGGCCACAGTGCCGCACTGCTTAATCACCTAATGATAGCTTAATATGTTTAATTGCCAACCTACTCATTACCATTTTTCTTCAATCCCGTAGACAAAAATGGGAAATCAACTTTTAAAAACTACCACCACCAGAACCCACTACTTTCCAATATTCACCGTGTACAGAACCTGAGCTCTTAGGCTTAAAACAAAACCAGGTGTATTTGCCAGAGTTCACCTATGTTTTCTTAACAGTCTCTGCAAGATGGCTGATCTTAGGCAAAACTTCCCCCCCCTCTCTCACATAAAGAAAAGAATCAGTGCTCTGCCTTTCAAAAAGTCCTGGTGAGCTGTTTGTAATTTGAGCAAGCCTACCAGAACAAGCCAATATGCAGTGATCTATTCCCATTAGAAAGACAGCAAAAATAATTTTTATGTTGTACAAAAACATATATTGCGCCGTTTAAAGATTGCATTATAATTTTTTTCCACTGGTTCTTTGTATTACCTCCGTATCTTCTTCAGACCTTACGTTTTCTCTAGATTCAATTTGTTTGACTGACATCTGTATCAGCTTAATCTGACTATTTAAAAGAGAAAAAAAGAAACATAAATCTACTATGAGTGCATTCTGCATAAACGGCAAGCAAGCTTTTTTTCCCTTCTGTACTTTTCTTTTCATGCTTCATACTTTTTTTGTACACCACATCTAAATCAAACCTTGCTTTCCCATCTAATCACACTGAATCTTATTTTCTTGGGGACATACCAAATACACATGCTCGGTAATATTAACTTGGCTTCTTCAGATAGCACACCAGAATGGCAACACCTATAAGAGATACTTAACACGTCATTTCCAGGCAATGTACAAAATTAAACCACAAAACATACATATCTCTATTAAAATAGATTCCAGATCAAATTTCCACAGACATGGGGAATTCAGATTAGGGCAAGATTTGTTCCGGAACAAGTTAACTTAATTACAATGGTAAAATGTAAGCAACATACTTTCAAACTTTCAAATACTCAGTGGCTAGTAGATGAGAGGGAGTTTACTTTGTAAAACTTCACTGTATAACATCTCCAGTAGTACTTCTGTTTAGAAGGCAGGGGCTCCAGAGCACTGCACTAAAAATTAGTGCTGTTTTCCTATTTTCCCCCTTTATCTCTCACTCCAAGATGCCTAAAATATAGTTTTGAAGAAGAAATGCCCCATCAGCTTGCCTATTACCCACCTCCACCGCACTGCAACAGAACTCCTTCCTGCCTTTGAAATTCCTGGTTACCAGCCTTTTCTCTGGGACCTTCATAAAGATACTTGAAGATTTCTTTAGGTCTCAGTTTACCCTATTTTTAATCTCATGTTTGTTCACTCAGAGTTCATCAAATCATCTTTATAAGAAGACCTTATGGGGTTAATTACACATATATTTGTCTACACACTGAAAGTAAATTTCAAGTTCATGAAACTGAAGAGCCTAGAGTGCTGAAGAGCCCTCGACTCTGCCTGCTGAGATACTGGAAGAGGTGGTCCATGCCACTTTACTGCCAAATACACCCCAGTAGTAACATTTATGGCCTTTTCCTGTTCTAAGGCCGATCTATGCTAACTCTCTGAGAAAAGCACCTCAGTCTTCACCTGCAGCAGTCATACTTTCCTAGTCTTGGTTGCCCCCTCCACTTTGCTAATAAACATTGTATCTAATCTGCAGTAATTTCCCTTTTTCCAGTCTTTGCTTCTCTTTTCCTCTCAACCAGATGAGTTCTTTAATGCACATCAAGGTGTCACTGAGGCTAGGATTTCATTACTGCCCTCGTATATTGCTTGAAGAGTCCAAATTAACAACAGCAGACACAGGTCAGGCCTGGGTGTCATCCATGTAATTTGCCTGGTTGCTTGTGTATGTCAGAGATCTAAAAAAATATGCCATAATTCTTACAATATCAAGGCACAGTGGTTTTGATTCCATTCCTCTGTGGTCTAAAATCTGCATCTGTGATTCACACTCACTCATTGTGTAGGTGGATGAGATTCCGCTAAAGTCAGTAGTTGGGATATGGTCTACAAGGTTGTTCAAAATGTCCATTAAAAATACTGTGCCTTTAAAAGCTTAAAAACTAATACACAAAAAATTATTATTAGGACATATAAGAAAATAAACTCAGAGGTGGTACCAGGATTCACTAGAGAAATATGAACTGTAACTTAAACAATTAGAAGATACAATGAATGCACAGCTCACAAATACTTTGCACCCAAGACTTTGTACACAAATACAACATCATATACATCTTCATCAGCTCGCAAAAAGCTGCTGAGCTGTTACTTACTCTTGTAGCTGTAAGTGGCTATAGTACAAAAGAGAAATCTGCAGCTCTAATATGTCATCCCTCTGAAATGGGTAATTTAGGGTTATGGTTTTGGAATCAGCACATTCTTCAGCACTTCTCTTCCAAGAAAAGTCTTTTGCAAAAAGAATTAAGTAAACCCATTCCAGTACATTAGAAAGAACACATCGAAAAGTCAGAATTGTGAGCCATCATAAAACGACAACAATCCTTCTTTATTTTCCCATATTTCAGAAAACGGAAAGAAAATATGGGGGGTATTCTATGATGGTTTTTAAAAGCCTTACAAGAACCTGTATTTTTATGTGAACCTTCAGCCTAAGCAGAAATGCTAAAACTAACACATGAGAAAAGTTACAGAACTCTCCATCTCTTTTCACAAGCCTCAAAATGGAGACCAACATACCAAGCCTGTGTTCAAAGTAGGGCAAGTATTATAGCTCAGTAAAGAATCACAGTGAAAAATCCAATAACCGGTTCACCCACAGGTTATGCTTTTATTCCAGCACTCTAATTTGCTCAGAAAAAAATCTGTGCTAAGAAATGAGAGACACACAGCTTCTCATTCTTGCATGTTCCTCTACGGTACTTCTAACCAAATTCATACAGCTCTGTAAGCAGAAGGCAGGGCTGCAGGAGGCAAAAAGATTCTACAGGATATTACTGCCACATATTCTTCAAAATAGTTTTTGCTATCATTAATGATCTACTCACTGGGCAGGTAATGAGCAACTAAAAATGAACTGACCCTGGATTCTAAAGTAAGCTAGATGGTTAACCAGTAAGGACTATCAGTTAGAACAAAAATGAAATAATAGTTTCCATTCTACCAGAAGAAAAAGGACTTTGCTTTGATATTCTTGAAGGCAAAAAAGTCATTTTACTGAAAGAAGTACAGAAATTTCAAGTTATGGTCACTTCCCAAGGCATCAGTATGTGTCACATGAGCAATACAGTAAGGTAAACACAACAGTTACCAGTGTGTTCACAGCAGTTCACTAGCTGTTTGATAATAAAAGGGACCATGGGGCTGTTTCAAGAATGACAGCTACTAGAAAAATTCATCAAAGAAAATCTTCCTTCCTTCCCTGTGCTGGCATATTTTTGAGGACTTTCTATTTAGTGAATTCATGTAGAAGTAATACATGGCATATTATAATAACAGATGAATCTGTAAGCCCTCTGTATCGCTCCTCAAGTGCCAGCAGCATAACATCCTATACAACTGACCTCCTGAACAACAAATTGTTTAACCCATTTGTTTTACCCTGGGATAGTTTAATCAAAGTAATTCAAACAAATTCTAAAAGGTATATGGGGATTTACATAGCGAGGAAGGAGAACCAGCGAAGGCTCTTCTCTGGTACTCGGCACCATGAGTGCTTATTTATTTCCCAATTTATGAACATCTCTAGTGCCTGCCCTGTTATTCAAATATTCTGTAGGAAAACAAGTTTGTGTAGAATGTGACAGAATACACATCTGTAGCGAGAAGAATGAAAAAACGGTATATCTTAAAAAATGCATTCTAAATTTAGTGAGGCATTGTAACATATTTGAGAAACCAGAGTTATACTCGTACTTCCCACAAAATCAAGCCATTCTCTCTGCGATTCCTAAAGTTCAAGTCTAATGTTGGGATAGGCAAGAATACTTGCTTATATCTTTGTTAACATCAGCCCCAAATATGCTTGCACTTCTCTGATAATCCCAAAACTTCCTGCTATAAAAAAGGATTCAATTACATGTCCTAGTAGTATAAGGCAAAGTGTAAGACATTAGAGACAGATATTGTTCCTCTAGAGAGCATTTAGTATAACTATATAAAAAAGAGAATAGAAAATTAAAGTGTGATTCTCCCTTTCTAATCTTTTCAGGCAAATATTATCATTCGAAACACTGAAATCTGTCCTTGATTATTTTAGACAACTCAACTTCAGCATGGCACAGAGCCCAAAGTAAAGCAGTGCTGCCCACTTATATCTGTCCAGTCAACTGTTCACATAGTTTAAATATTACCTCATTCCCTTAACCACATTCCTTCCACCCAGTTTTAGGGCTACTGTGGTATTAACACTGCAGTTAGGTTGTACTGGAAGCTCTACGTTATCTCCAGAGAAGATGCTGTGGGAAATTCATAACTAGTTCTTGAACCATATATAGGTAGGAAGCAGAATATTCTGTAGGTTTAAACTGTATCCAGAATAGTACTAAATACATATTAAAGAGCTGAGAATCTATTTAGTCTAAAAATCACCATCTGAAATTGTTTTCAAAAGTGTAAACAATTTGTTGTCCTCAATGCAGCCAATCCAATCTACTAACAGGGAAAAAAATAAGACTTGCAATTGCAAACAACTTTTCACCCCAATTTTATGCCTTTCATAAGCCTTCCAAATAGACTGGATACCAGTCCATCAGTATGTGGAATGCTATAAATCCAGGGAATAGCTGCAGTTTTAACCATGGACTTTAATTCCAGGGTGAATTCATGTGGACCCTAGCTAAATTTATCCTTCTAAGTAAATTACTCACTGCAACTGCCTTTAGGAAAGCTTTCTGCAGATAAAGAAACTGTTTCTAAATGCTGCATTTGACAGCACATAAGGCATAAAGTCATCTTCTTTTCTCATTGGCAAAAAAGACCCCCAAACTCGATAATGAACTCAGTAATGTAGAATGCATAGGTTTCTCTTCTTTCTGCAAAGACTGTCCAGGAGACAGGCTAATGAGAAAAGCACCAATTCTGCTTGATTTCTGCTTCTTACAATACCCTGCATATATCCGTCTACTGTATGTTTATCTCCAAACCCTGTACACAGTGATTTCTAAGATAATGTGAAGTATATTATCACATTCATTTCTATTGATCCATGCAGAAGACAGTAAAAACACATGCCTAAACCTGTGCCTTAAGTAGGATGTGTAACTCAGACACTCTTTCACTATCCTTTCTTTTTTCTCTCTTTTCTACGTTTTCTACTTCTTACCATTGGAGTTGTCCTGGTCCAAGGGATTATCTGGTTCCATTACTTCAAATAAAAGCATCCAACATGCAGTTCTCCGTGCAGCAGAGGCATAAAAACACAGCAGTTGCCTAAGCTGATTCACCTGATTTATGAATTAGTGCTGCATCCATAAGAGGCTGTGTTTCTTCTTTTGTATTACATCTGGCTGCTTTTCCAACTAGATGGCTGGGTATTACAGCATGCAGGCCTTTTTCCAGCATCCTCTTAATGCATTATATTTAAAGTAGCAGCAACCTTTTTCTCCCCTCCCCCAGACTAAGTTACAGCAATGTAACTAGGCTGAGCTGGCAGAGAGTGGAGCTCATTCAGAACAGGACCTGCAAGCGTTCTCTGATTCGTGTTGCTGCATAAAGAGAATGACTGATATAATAAAAAGTAAGTGGGGTATGACACAGTATGGTATGCACTGCAGAAAATCGCACCAAAACCAAAGGTCTTGAGGGTTTGGGGAATGCCTTGCTGAAGCCACCAGTACCCACCCCCTCACACACAAACACAAATTATGTCCTGTTCCCTCCTCCCCCTCCCCCCACTACAATCTTTTATAACCCTGGATCTCCTCCAGCAATAGTCTGTTCCTTTACTCAGTTTATAATAAACTCTGCCATTCCCTTGTGTCCCTAGGGCTGTCTTGGAAAGGAAAGAGGCTGTTTGCAGAATGAATAGACCAGCCACTGCCTAACAGGGAGGCAACCCAGTGACTCTGCACTGGGCAGTTGTAACTTGCTGCAGCAAGAGCCTTCTGCTGGATACCTTGCCCTATATTTATCTCCTTTGCAGAGACAGAAGCTGCTGCTAAGTTGTTTTTTAAAAAGGCTTCTCCAAATGAGCTGGGGAGCAAGTGTAGGCTTTGCTAGAATCATATAGTAGGTTGTACCAGAGTCTGTAACTGAAGACTCTTTCAACAGAGATAATATTAGCTGGCGGTTAGATCACTGTATCAGGAGTCAGGTCAACCTCATTCTGCTACTGGGTCTGACACTAGCTCCCTGAGACCTCACACAATTCATATCTCTTCTTTGTGCCTCAGTTTCCTATAATACAAACATTGAAATATGTCTTATTTCACAGGAATTCAGCTGAAACATCCCAGCTTTAAGTGCTTTGAATTTCTTGGATAAATGATTCAGTACAAGGACAGAGGAAGAAGACACCATCCTCTAGCTGAAAAATACAAAGTTTTATTTTCTCTGAAGACAACTCTGCAAAATAACAGAAAAAAATATCAATGTGCAACTATAAACCAAGATGTGTCTCTAAAAGGTAATTCATACTCCTGTTACAACAACCCTGGAGCAATTCTCTAAATCCAGACTTTCAGGGTCAATTTTACTTTGAACCTACGATTCAAAGTCTTTCTTTAATGCTCCAGCTAAGGCACAAAGCCAAATCTTGCTTTTAAAAAAAGTCTTTTGGCTAAGTCTAAGCTACATCTAAGCAAGGACTGCTCTACACATCTACAATAGATTTCGTGCATTTCTGGATCGTCATGGCTGACGATATGGGATTCTAAGGCTGGCTAGATAGTGCAAAATTTTCTATTTTGGTGCTTCTGGGTAATGCTTCTGCCTCACTAGCTCATTCTTTATGGAGTCATGTAACTAGTGCTTTAGAGGTAACTATTCACCCCTGGTGCTACAAGCTGTAGGCGGGCAAATGAATGGCTGGCTGAAGGGAGAAAAACATGCAGTTCTGTATGGCGAAATTAACCTAGCAGGTTGATATGACTCTGCTGTAATTGTACCTTGCAAAAAACACTTCAGCACTGTTCTTGAGGATTATGCCATATTAAGAGAACAGAAACTCATTTCCATCTATTTGTTTTAAGTATCACACTGTATATAGCCTCTATTAAATAATGTTCTGAAATCTCTGCCTTGGTCTAAATTACAGTGCTGCAAACCCTATATTCTCTCTTTGCACCCTACGCTCCCTATGTTCTTTACAACTTCACCACTGCTCCCACTCACTGACGCAACAAAAAAGCTCCCTTTTTCCACCTTCCCGATAAGAACACCTACTCTGTGACTACAGGAACATGGCACTCTCCCTGTCCTCCACAGTCCTCCACCTGTTTTGGCTCATGTATACAGTCTAGGAGTTAGGACATGATAGAAAGTGTGTTAACTCTTGACTGACACATATTACACATAGTAGTCTGGCTTAACAAAGCTGACAATAATACCTCTGCTACAGATTGGATTTACAGAAATTTTGGAGGTGAGGAGTCCTGAACACCTACCCTGTATCCCATGATCTGAAGATACATAAACATACACATACATATCCCCAGTGACTCATTAACATAACCTACCTAGTTCACAGACTACTTAAATCGATCATGATCATCAATATATAAGAATACATAGTGTTCTAATAAACATGAATTATATAAAGAGAAAACAATTTGTACTTTCCCATGAAATAGGTCCTGCATATACATAATGTATCATCAGTAAAAAATTGCTCTTCACAGACAATGTAGTGACAGAAAAGACTAAACACCTGTGAAATCCATCTTTGTAGAGAGTCATGCATAATCCAGGAATGACAGCAGAATAGCCAAGACAAAGAAATCAAGACAGGAATAATGAAAAATAATAGACTTCAATGATACTATATGACAAGTGATTTAATTTTAAGGTTATCCAAATGATCAGCTCATCTATAGCTACAGTTCTAGTAAAAATTAATCTTTAATTTGCCAGTTAGAATGATGTCAATATTTTGGCTAAGGCAGTATTCACAATTTCTAACAACAGGGCAATTGTCATATATCCTTTGTTTGAGCACAGTTCATGCAGTTAGAAAAAATAGCTCATGCAATGATTCTGAAAAGAAAGGGCCAGTTGGAAGACCAAGGCTTTGATCACTAGGGATTTTAATCGCTCAGGCACTGAATGGAAAATTGCAAAAGAGGGAAATGATTTTCAGACACACGGCCTGAATGGTCAGAGGCTATGCTGGACCAAATCCTAGGAAATCAGCCAAACACACTGAACTAATGAGTGTGGAAAGAGAAGTCTAGTTAGCATATTCTCTGGAATACTTATGAGGTTAAGTACAGCACAAAACTTGGAATTTTGGAAAGCTGACTATTCAAGGAAAGAATTTTGAAATGGTTGGAAAGAAGTAGGAATTTAAATGTATTCTGTTTCTGTCTAATCCAAGTATCTCTGCATTCCCCTAGATGGCTAGTTTTGAGATACAAGGAAAGTTATATCTAAATGTCTAATGCCTGCATGACATTAATTTTAACAGCTTTTATATACCAGACTCCAATTGTGTTCAATATGTAAGGCTTTACACTGAAGAAATTGGTAGCCACCACTTAACTCCCATTTCTTTTCATAAAAGATGGGAATCATAGCTCATGTTGGCCTTTATTTCACACAATAACATGAAATTATAACCAAGAAAGATGGAGCTTACTTTTAGTCTGCTACTAACTTCCCATAAAACTTTGGGCAAATCTCTTCATCTCTCTTCGTTCAGCTCCACTGATCTGTAAAGTGAGATAACAGCACCTATTTTTTCATTCCTCATAAAGTACTAACATTTCCAGATTAATCTACGCTGTCTAAGTTTGAAGTAGTAGAAGTGTGGGGGGTTAACTGATCTTGGATGTATTTCCAGAGAGTTGATTTACTTCATAGGTCTGTTTGGCCACGTTTTGCTATTTTATGTATAGCGACCATGGAATACCTTCCACAGTGGAGACTGTGTAAAACATTTTTTCCTTTCTAACAGGTGTTCTATAGGAACAGATCTAGATCTACAGGAAAAGACAAGCAGAAATGCCTATCTGTATAAACGTGCACAGTCAACACTCATTTTGAAAACAGTATTCCACTCTTCAAAAGGACATCCAAAAGCAAGCGTCGGTGTTATTTTTACATTATTCCTGGTAACTCATCATTTGCGATCGGAAGGCCGATCTCTAACAGCCTAAGGACCCCAAAATACAACACAAACATCTGCGAGGTCTTGCTTGTGCCACATAAACATTACCATTCCTATACCGCAGCCAGAGACACAGAGACTTAGAGCAGCAAAGCACCTTCTTTGCAATCTTGAATGCTAAAAGATAAAAAAAAAAACTTAAAGAACATTAATTATTTAAAGTTCTTATAGTCCTGAGTTTTTACCAGTATAACCAGACAAAAAAAATCCAGCAATTCCTTTTCAGTTTCTAAAATCTGCACAAAAATGTTTCCTGTGGATCCACTGTCAACATACCAGTTTGGTAGTGTCACACTATGTGAGAGGAACAAGTTGGAGGTGGAAGGATCTCCATTACCGAAAATAAGGAGAAAACATTTCAGGCTGCATATCAAAAAAAAAAAGAGTGAGAAGAGTTTCAGTGGCTTTTCTCCTTGAGAAACAGAAGTGAGGTACATTATTTTGCCTGCTGTTTGATGTGGTTGTTAGCCAATGTAAAAGATCAGCGTGATGCCACAGCTGCCCGCCACCACACAGTCCTGCTTTGAGACATAAATTCATATGTAGGAGGGAGCAAATGAATGCACGCAAGTTGAAAACCCACTGAAGCACAGACCTGCTTAACAAAACAGTTTGCCAAGGTTACTGGCGGTGTTGTCAAAGCCATCTCTTTAGTGAGGGCTGAATAACAATTCAAGCCAAGTAACCAGCCTCACAGTTTCTTTGGCTTTACCTGGAAAATTTCCAAAGTCGCTGCTCATGGCTGGGTCTGTTTGCATTGAAATGCAGCTTATCTTGCTCTAGACAGTCAGTGTAGGGATGATCTTACTCAAGAAGATCATACGATAGCCCCATTGTGCTGCTTTTTGGCTTGAACTTCGTCCGTCTTAATTGTGCTTGAATGCGACACAAGCACAAACTGAAAAATGACGCATCCTTGGTTACTTCACACCGGGAGAAAGAATCTCCCTGCTTTGGCAGAAATTTATGGCAATTTAACCTTTCAATTTAACAGATTTAAATATAACTGGGATCTTCAGGAAGCCTCAGCTGCAGGGCAGCCCTAGTTGCTGAGATTCTATTCATACAAATGCTCTAGCCAGTAAGCACCAATGATGATGCTAAGAAAAGACTACAACTTATTTTATTACTCAAGAACTTTCAAAAGAGAGCCTATTTGTTTGCTGAGTTGTCCATTGTCATATGGAAGCCTTTATTCCAGCTGGGTCCCCTTCTGGAATATGCATTGTATAACCTGGAGGAATAGAGCAGATATCCTTCAAGGATCCATTATCTAGGGAGATGGAAACATATTCTATTAAATCAGAATTAATTAGCTTAATTTTCTAAAGTGGGTGATGCTCTCCTCACACATCTGAGGTGGTAACTTATCATTTAGAACTCAGCCAACTCCCACCACAGAGAAAAACAGAAGGTGGAACAATTACACGGACCATGAAAAGCTGGAAGGCCTGTACTGGAGAAAGAGTCTATATGAAAGACATTCCCTAGGATATCAGTGCAAGAAGTTATGTCTGTCAAAACTTTCTCTTCGGTGCTTTAAGTGTTTCAGAAGGTTTGGTTTATAAGAATGTCCCCCGGGGTTAGAGCAGTTCGGTATCTAATACATACTCAAAACACATAACTTACTAAATCATCTTTGACTGCAGGATCTTTAGACTAAAGAAGTTCTTCAGTTTCTGAAGAGACTGAGCCTTATATCTGTATTCAGATCTCTGCAAGAAACTGCTAAATTTTACCATCATTACCAAAATCTCTGAAGATTAAACCAAACTAAATGATTCTGACTTACAAATTCTAAATCATGACTAGAAAATACAACTGTGGCTCTGCAAGGAATAAACATTAAATTCTCTATGCCATGAAAGATGCCAACAATCAACTTAACATAGTCAAGGAGAAATTAATTCTGTCTCTAAGATGAAAAACTGAATAATGCTATCAGGACATTCTTTCTGAGTAAGTAGAATATAATGTTACCTCTTGCTACTGCATGCTTCAAACTGAGGCAACTATCTTTGAACTTCTTTAGTAAAATCCTACTGGCAGGTTAATGGAGGAAAATAAAACTAAACTGACTCCTGGGCAAAAATAACAAAAGGTCTGAAACACACAAAGTACTCTGCACAATTTGCCACCCTGTCTGTCAAGATTCCACCCTAGCTGACTTTACAGACTCCTGACTATGCTTCTGCAGTTGTCTCCTAGAAACAGGAACAAGAAGCATTTGCTGGTTTCTCAGTTTTTTTAAAAATTCTGCAACAGCTTTCTCCAAATTCAGGATGTACAAGTAATCAATGTATATTTCTTAATCAGTGCACAATGTTAAAGAATGGGTTGCTCTTTGATACCATCCAGTAGGAACCAGTGTAATGATATGTCATTAATAAAAATTTGGACAAAAAGGAGCAATGGAAAGTGCAATTCAGAGAAATACCCCCTACAAATATTTAGATACATACCAGAATTCTGAGGGAATCCCCAGATTAGATTAATAATCTTCCAAGAGTAGACTAGCTGATGAAGAGTTATAAGTATATCCTTCTTGTATGACGCTAACATCAGAATGAATATAGCTGTTGAATGGTATTCTGGTGATCTTACTGAACATCAAAATGGGGAAAATAAAGTGCAGTTTCTTGGAATATGGGCAGAGGTTCCACCTGAGTTTCCTATCAAGGCTCAGGCTACAATAAAAAGCTATCCAAATCTATTCATAAATCCTTAACCGGAAAAATAGGTCTGTGGGAGATTTATATATATAAATCTCTTTCTGTATATTGAAAATCATCTTTTCTTCCCTCCTCCAGATATGGACTCTTCTCTTATCATTTCTGCATGTTGCTGACTGGACATGATGGGAGAAAGGCTAATTGTTATTTATTTCTCCAGCCTGGATCAGGGGACCTAGGATTTTTAGTGAATCTGCCATTCTTGTATGCTTGTAAAATTCTACAAAAATGAGAAAGGTTGCAAAAACCAAATACAAGGTTCAGATGTATTTGTGATTGCTTAATTTATATGATCCCCAAATAGGTAAGTGACAGATATAAGGTCTTGCATTTTGTATTGAAGTGGACCTGTCCAGATGAAAGCTAGTGTCACATTGAGTATAACTGGGAGAGAAAACCCACACCCAGATCTCTTCTCTGAAATCTTTGTTGCCACACATCAGTAGATTATTCCCACATATCCATAGTTACACCATAGAAATAATATAACAAAATACACATTTCTTTACCTATGCAGGTTCTCTATACACATACATGCTACTTAGAGAGGACAAAAAATTCCAGACAATGTTTAGGCACACGAACAAAGCCATTGCGTTAAGAGACATACTCTGAATCCTCAAAGGTTATCTATCGGGCTGCTTGCTCTGAGCCTGCCCTTTCTTATTTTCTTTCCCTCATTTATTGTTTCCTGTCTTTTCCTCTCTCTCTCTCTTTTTATTCAGGGATTCAGCTAATTGTTGTCCTTGCAAACCAAGGAGTCTCTTTACTTTAATAGCTTTTTCCAGGATAAATTACTCCATATGGACTCTCGCTTTCTTTGAAATCTCCACAACAAAAAGCAAAGATGTTGAATTAACTTTTTTGTTTGTTGCTATGTCACGAGAAAAGAGAAACACAAGATAAATGAGGTCTTACTCTTTTCTCATGTTTCTAATCCGTTTCTCGTAAAAAAGGCCTATAATGTCTCTTTTTTGGAATATTACTGTCATTCTTTCTCGTTGCTGTCCATTTACTTCTGATTTCACACTCACTTTTTCAATAGCCTTTCTTGCTTTGGGCAGAATAAAAGTGTGAGAATATAGTCTTTGTTCCTACATTCAATTAGTTTTGTCTGAGCTAGGACCTGCAGAAATAGATCTAACTATCTGACATAGATAAACCATTTTTTTAACCCAAGGCTTCCACGGAATTGTTGAGATATTGGTTTGGGTATGAAGTACATACAGTAAATCTAATTTCAGACTCAGATAGAAAATGAGAAACATTACTGAAATCAATCGGAAGAGGAGGGGCTAGGTGAAAAGGCAAAAAATAAATACCCATCTTGGCATGTGACAAGGGACTGCAAGGTTCAAATCTGCTATTCATTACTTTGATGCATAAAAAAATCCTGAATAATCATCTGTCACTCTTTTCCTCTCCTGACCCCTATGATATCAGTTCTCAGATCAGTCCTTGCAGCTTCGGTGAGGGTTATTCTTAGGTTTCTCTACAGAATATGTTGGGCAACTAGGTCAGCTGTTTAAGGATCCCACTATCTTCGTTTACAGATGCACCATATTTGCTCTCAGGCGAGGAATTCCAGTTGTCCCAAAATTTCTCTTAACATACATTAAAGTAAAATAGAATTTGCATTTATTTGCAATATTTTGGGTAACACAGCTACAAAGATACTGATCAGGAAACGAGAGAACGACATATTTGTCTACTTAAACCCAGATTAAATCTGTAAGTTCCTCTCTTCCTGTATGCAGATAATTTATATAATCATTTTTCTGATGTACGTTTTGTCAGGCATTTTGTCTTTCTGCATACCTTACATCTCAAATTCCACTCATTAAAGACATCCTTTCCTAGTGGGGCATGCTAACTTTTACAGCTAATCTTTTATAACTCATCTCCCCTAGGATCTCCAGGGATGTGTATACTACTTCTCCTTTTTCCCCACTCAGTTTTATTCATTTTCTTCTCGCTAATTCTTCCCCCTCCCTACCCCAAATACATACTTTTTGGTTATTCAGAGCATAATCTTGATGATCCTCTAAGTGCACCAAGTATTATCTCTTTTTCTTAGAAATGCAAATATCATTTTTCTAGACCAAGTGTCATGGCCTGTGCTCAACTGGCTAATTAACAACTCCCTGCCTAAGCAAGAAATGAAACTTCCATCTCCTCTTTAGGGAATCAGTGTGCAGTTTTCACTGTGAAACTTTCATTTTAGATTTCTCTAACAATTAACACATACACTTGATAGAAATATCTAAATGGGATAAACGTATGTAGTTCTTTATAGCTCTTAACTCAAATCAGGCATGTAGGATATCAGCCACTTTGGGGTAACATCTAATCCTTTAATTTAGGGATACCATGAAATGAGGTTTCCATAATAACCAAACCTAACAAAAAAGCATAACGGAATTGTTAAAGATGGATAGCACTTCTATCATTTATCATCCAGGTACAGTGAACAACTTGCTACTTAGAAGCTGGCTGTGCATTATACTCTTTTATTTTCCCCCTTTCCGACGTTTCCTGAACCTGTCTGCAACCAAATCAAATGAACTAATCTCTCCTCTGCACTTCAATATTTATCCCCTCCATTTTTCTTTCCATTGTCATTTCCCAGGGGCTGAACAACCATCTCCTCTCAAAACCTCACCCCTGTTCTCCACAACTCAGTGTTTTTTGCTCCTGAAACAACTCTTCCCGGATGCTCTGTCTTTGTTTTACTTACAATGTATCTCAGTTTCTTGGATTCCTTTCTGTATTTTACCATGTCCCTGTATATTTCAAGGATTTTGCGTGTAATCAAATTTGATTCTTTACCTAATTATCTTCCCCATTCCCCAGCAGCCCTAATTTCCAAGACCTCACAGGAAGGGCAACTGCAAAGGGGATCCAGGAGCTGGAAATGCTCACAAAGAGAGTTGAACTCTATCACTTCCTTCAATGACATAAGAAGATAAGGAGAAGAAACATCTCCTTTTGAGATGACCATTTCCCACCCGATGCCTCATTTTTACTTTTCATTTCCCTTGGGGTATTTTCCTTTGCAAGGATGAATAGTTTGTTTTGCTCAAGATTATCAGTTCTCTGCACCTAAAGATCCTCTCTTGCAAGCCATCTATCCCCATTGTTTATGTTCTTTCTTTCTTTCTCTGCCACCTGCTGTCCCCAACCTTTTAGCTATTATGCAATTATTTCTGTAAAACTGCTAACAGGTCACTGCAATGGATTCCCTGTCTTAGTAAATACACCTGCCATTTAAACTAATGACTTACTTATAACACAATGCAGTAAGATCAGAAAGGTCTTAATGAAGCTAGATGAAGTTTACACCTTCCAACTTAACTTATGGAGATCCAACAGTCCTGCAATTCTGGAACTTGAGTAAAAAATTGTCATCTTTTTCTGCTCATTAGTAGGCTAGGAAGTGTCCTGAAGAATCCTTTCTAATGCAAGCTGGACCAACAACTCTTGTTTTGCCAGCTGTTGATTTTTTTTTATTTTTTCTCATTATCTTTCAGTTGTATCCACTTTTATTTAATAACATGCTTATCTGTGTTTTCCCTTTGTTTTTGTCCCATGTGGTTCCTGGTGAACTGCAGCAGCTTCTCTTGTTGTTTTGACAATATCATTTTGTTTCAGCGATAATAGAGTGTATCATCCCCACCTGGGGTTTTATTTTCAGAATTCCCTCATTTTCTAAAAAAAGCTCATTTTCTATTAATTAAATTGATTCCAGTTAAATTTTCTCATTCATTTTTCTATAACCTTTCTGTCAAATTTCATTGTGAACAAGTAAGCAGATAAGCTAGTCCTATGTAAAGGCCAGTATGCAAGTTATATGTCTATCAAGGTCAAACACAGCTGTAATGCAGACAGCGAGGAGAGGCCTACCCAACTTTGTGACTCTTACTTCCTCTTGCCACCCAGAGCGTGTTAGCTGCATGGGGTGGAGCTGAAGCTAGGGCTGCAGTGTCCCTACCCTCCATCTTGGTAAATCTAAGCATGTTTCTGATCGGCAGGAAACGAGCCTAATCTATCCACCGGGGTAAGCTGGCCATATATAACAACCATATATGTCCACATGTTTATACACATACATATACATGCCTCAGAAGTTACCAGAGACTCTGAAAGCAGAGGCTGCTACCATTTCAGCCAAAAGAATAGAATAACTTCACTATTTAGTAAATAATCCTCAGTTCAGCATTTCACAATCTGTTTGAAACTTAAGGCTGAACATGCAACCTTTTTGAAAAAAAACTGTGCACCTCACTATTTAGTTTTACCAATAGGGTTTTCATTTACAACCAAGTAAAACTTGAGCTAAACTTTCACAGTTTATTTATTGTTTTATTTTCCCTTTCTTTTGTTTATTTCCATACTTGCATGCTGGAGAAGGTGCATGTAGCTTTTTTGGTACTTTTAATTGTCTTTTGTTACCATTTCACAGACCAGCTTCTGCTAGTTTACAGACAATGAACAGTTCACAGACCACAGGTTAGGAAACACTGCTCCAGGTGGGTTAGCTTTTGGAAAATATATAGTATATCTGTACTATCTGTTTTCAAGCATATTCAAAAACAGAATAACTGATTGGAATGGGTCTATGTTAATTCCATGAATACATGCCCCCGCGAATACCACATGTGCTACAACTGGGGGGTATGCAACTGGAATTACCAAGTCTGACTTACTGCTGTATATAGCTGCATTAAGATTCAGTTGCTGATGCTACTGACTGTTCAGCATTATCTGCAAACATATATATACTCCCCTCCCTGCACAATATTATCATCTTCAGTCTCTACTGTCAGCCCTTCTAGCCTAGAGTAACTGAAATTGTTAGAACGGTTAGAAGAATTTAAAGTACATTTTTTCCTCCTTTTTCAGCAGCCTGCTTTTATCTGATTTAGCAGTGTCCTGATTTGTCTTCTTGTTCTGACTAGGAGGTATAATGAATTTCTATAATCAGTTCCCATCACTTGATAGAATAATTTTAGAGTCAGATGAAACTAGCTTTGCCTGATTTGAGGAAATGCTCTTCAGCGTGCCCAGGCTGTGATATCCTTTATCAAACTTCTCTTCTGCTATGGGTCTCTACTATCATCGAACAGAATCCTCCCCACTTCTGATTCTCAGGCACAATGGGTATGCCAATGAAACTTCAGGTCTCTTACAGGATTACATAATGCACACCTTAGGCACTGAAGCCAGTGGTTCAGAGCTCTTTGAGCTCCCTTAGGGAGTAATAATTTCAATTCCCTTTCTTCATCAGTTCTTCATTCCCTCATGATGTCTTGGCAACATTTTGTTCCTGTTCAACGTTCATCATTAGCTTCTTTTTTCTCACACTTCCTTTTATATTCCTTTCCCTCCCTATCTGCTAATTTAAAAGGAAATTGCATGGTATTCAGCATTATCAGCCAATCTGTTTACTCTGCTCTTGTTCAAATGAAGACCATTTATCACACACTGAGCTGCTCTGTCTCACACCCATACACATTACTATCATCATTATTATTATTATCCTCAAAGCCCTCATCTTCTGCTGTATGTCACCTAGTGAGATAACTGTCCTAACAGGTAAAGACCTAAAGAGGTAAAGTCCTTCTTTTCTGTTAATTAAGACATGGGAATTCAGGTCTCTGGCGAAGGAGAGAGATGTCCAGATTTGGGCTTTCTCACTCCCAGGCAGTCATGAATCGTTAAGTATGCTGGCACACAGGAGAAAGGAGGTCCTGACATAATTTTGGCTTTCAGAGGAGCAGCATTCAAAATAACAGATTCCACACCCAGCCAGGGGAGACCATCTCTGTGACTGAACAAGTTTTCTTTTGAGAAACAGCTTCTCGGTTAGCCAGAATTCCTCCCCTCCACCAGCTCAGGCCAGCCATTCCTAGCAGTAACTTCTTCAAGCACCCTAAATAATCACTGTTCCACGTTGCTGTTTTTGCTGATACTGACTTACTCAATATTACACAGTTCATGATTTTATTAGTGAAAATAACACCAATTTGACTCTGCACTCCACCTCCTTAAGATACAAGATTAATAAGATAAAGTCTCCTCTGATCCTATCAAAGTGGCTAATGCTAATAGTAAAATACTAAAACTGTTCTTAACAGTAACAACGTGAACATTTTGCATATCCAGGCAAAGTAATCATAACTGATATTAATGGCTTTTAAAATTCAGTGAGAAACAACTAATAGGAAAGGCTTTACTAAATCTGCAAGTGACAGAATTTCTCTCTCATGATCTACAGAAATATTTTAGACTCATCCCTTAGAATGGAGCTAACATTTTGAGTGATGATCTTATCTAACTCTTTTTGAAAATAATAGAAACAAAAATTGAACTGAAATATGCATCTGTTTCTTTAGAGATGAGATCAGCCGGCAAAAATGTTCTCCGCTATGAAATTTCATACATGAATTTATCAATTGGATTACAGATCAGATTTTTTCCCATTCACAGTTACCTTAGTTTTAAATAGAGCAGTTTGGAATAAATGAGATAACTGAGATTTCACCTCATCAAATATTACAGTTTGTGTTTTAGGCAGAGGTTAAGAAAATACATAGGTTGCTTCTGAACGCAAATTTGACATCCTGTCTCTGCTCTCAAGTTGACCCTTGTTTAGTAAAGTGTTCAAACACAGGCATAACTTTAAGCAGATGAGCAAACAACCTCACTTCAAAGTTGATGCTTTTTACTGAATTGATGCTCTGATAACAGCGAGTCTTATCAAAGTCAATGAAAGTTTCACAATGGGCAAAATGGCAAAAAGACTTACCAACTTCTCTGGGACTGATTAGGAAAATTTATTAATGTATATATATTAAGTACTTGGAAATTTTTAAAAAATAAATCTCCAACTCTTGTATGCATTTTGTTACAGTTAATACAAATCTTTACTTATGTGCTGAAATAAGCGGATTCTTGTGTGATGGAAAAGGAGATCAGAATGATTTTACAGAATATTAGAGCTTGACTTCTTACCAACTGCAGAAGGAGATCATGCTGCTATATTGTATGTTGCTTAGCAATGTAATGTGGGAAGCAGCACCACAGTCCTTGTCAGCACCATTGTCCATTGAAATGCTTGTGAAATATTACCTGGATTATATAAAGATAGCATACAGTTATAGAAAAACAGCATTCAGTTTCAAAACAGGACAAAGAGAGAAGGCGGCTGTAAAGAAACAGCATTACTATTCCCATGTCAAAAAGGTCTTTCTGAATGATCTTTCACCATCTGAATACACATAGCAAAAATTCAACACTTGGATGAATCATATCTGTAAAATCTCATTATAGATGGGCTTACAAATGACACAGTGTATCATACAGTAACCACCCTCTAGCAGCTGAACAGATCTGAGTCCGTATATGTACCTGCCTCTGTATCACTAGCATATAAAGAAGACTGTCCTTTAATTCAATTGTTCACATGTTTTGCTTTGGAGGAAAACTTTTATGCTCTGATGTACTGATTACCCAGGGTGAGAAGAATAGGGACAAAAGGGGGAGCACTAAGCAAAGATAGATTTGTTCCACAAACATATTACATGATAGGGTCTCCCATCAGTTAAGACATATGTGAAGATTCACCTTTTGTGGCTTCACAGCACATCAGAGGCTACAGGTGCCACAGATGCACCCTCCTGTACTCATTGCACTGGCTTTTCTCTGACGCCTTTTGCATGGAGAAGCGTCAATCTGTTTTTCCTTAATTGCTTTGACAGCCTCAGTATAATAGCCTTTGCCAAGATTTGTCTTCTTCGTGAATGCCCTTGTAATGCTTCTTTGGCCTATCTTCCAGCCATTCACCATATTCTAACTAGCTGGAGAAAACAGCTTGGGTAATCTGTTTTCTGACATTCATTGCAGACGCCAAGAACAGTGTACTGAAGCGTACAGGAGCGCCTGCTTCATTGCTTAGTATTGCAACACTCTAAGATTTAACATTTTCTACGATACTCTCTTTTCTCCTGCCCAGTTTCTCATATGATCACGTTTCCCTGGTAAGTTATTCCATAGTATTGGAATGACACATGAAGGGAGCTATATTACTTCAGATATTAATGACACTGTAAAATAATGAATTCTTCTGAACTGCTGCAAAGGGAGGTTAGGTTTCCCCAAAGTAAGCCACATGACACTGCTCTTGACAGAATACTGCTGAAGGAGGGCAAGCATTTTCATGTAGGATGCCAGTGGAGAAACGAGCACATATTGCGACTGCTAAGGCTTTCAGACCATGTCCAATTGTATCATAGAGCATCCACTAATATTGCTTAGTAAAAATTTCCTTCATCTTCACTTCCCTTGCTAGTGAAGTGGCTGCTACCAGGAACCTAGCAATGCTAGCAATGTGAATAGAAAATATACAAAACTGAATCTGTACATAGGAAATCTATCACTGTCAGATTGAATGTAAATGGACGCCAATACTTTGCATTTCACAGGCACTACATTAGATTCATTGCACCCTAACTAATTTTTGTAATTTCAGGAAGCACCAGGACTATATTTTCACTTCCCCACGTGGACTAAACCTCAGATTACGATGGGACATAAATACGCAGGAGCGTATCTTCATCTTAGTAAGAAGTACTGTATAGACATGACAGATCCTAGGGGCCTCTCCAAGGAACAGTTCAATATTCCCTTTCACAGTATTTGGCATGAACACACCACAGAGTTTATTCAGCTTGAATTAACTAATGGATGTGAGCAATCTCTTTAACAAAGAGAAAAGATGTTGAGTTACACTGACTGCAGAGTTACAGAATGCTTTAGACGAATCTCATAAAACAATTTATCAGGTAATCTGTGCTGCTGGCTCCCTAAACTCACAGGCAGTGATGCCTCATATTTCAAAATGAGAATCCCCAAAACTTGTTTAGAGTCATTTATTTTTGTTGGTATATGTATCACCGATAAATATAGGAAGTTATTTTCCTTTGTTAAAAAACTGAGGATGGAAAAAATAAATGCCAGAAAGTTACTGAAAGAGATCATACAGCAGAACCAAAAGTTTCAGGGGAGCCAGTTCCATCCATGCCATCAGACTCCAGTGCATAAACCTGTGGAGTACAAATATATTTCTTTAGAGGAGTACCTATTTCCTTCCTACCCTGCAGAACCTCATATAAATATAGGAGTACCAATGGTGAGATTTACCCTCTACAACAGTAGCAAGCCTCATTTATCTTCAGCTGAGAGGAAGGTGTGCATACTTGATATATAATAACCATTCTCCTAAATCAACATTAAGCAGGTGGTTTAAGCAGGGAGGGTGCCTAGCTGAAAGTAATTCTGTTTGCCTGCACATGAAAATGGAAGTGTTTGTTGTGGAGACTTTTCTGAGCATACAGCTACCAGTTATATCAAATTATGCAGACTACATGCAATGTTAAGAATATAAAACTCCCTTCATGACAAAGAAGTTCTAGAGAGGTAAGAAAGGACAATTCTCCTTGGGTTAACATGTCCAAGGAGGCAGTATTTTTCCTCTGGAAAAGAAAGGAGGAAAGATTATGCAGGTCCGAACAAATCCCTGGGCTGTGTTTCCAAAATCATATTTGTGACCTGAAGAGAATCCATCTGGTAATTTAAACTAGTGAATGCAGAACAGTTTACAGATAATCTCCCTTCACTGGCATCAGTGAGGCCTTTCATGATAGCCTTCCTTTGGCCCTTGAATCATGTAATATTTCTTTCAATGCTTTAATTTGATTTCCTTAACTTAGTTTTTTAAGCTTTTGACACATAGTCTTGGTGTCTCAGCCTTTGCCTTCTTGTATGTGATCTGAAATTAAGATCTGTTCTGGCCTATATGCCTCTAATGGATTTTCCAGTTAAACATAAGTGAATGTACAAAAGTGAACGTATAATTCAGCCAGAAGGTTTTTCATAACAGTACAGCCTTACAATAGAGTAAAAGCAGTTAGCTTTTGCTAATGCAAGTCCCTTTTTGGATCTACTGCTTCAGAGAAGTGCAGCAGGAACAAACTTCTCCCTTTTTTCCTTCTTTTCATCTTGAGGAGAATTCTTTCAAATTCAGTAAGATTCAAGGTTATTTAATATTTTTATTTTAACAATTTGTAGCTCAGAATTGGAGAAGCCAGTTGGCATAATACAACTGCTCTCTGTTTTGCTACCTGTAAAATAAAATTTTAATACAAGGAATAACATCTATTTTCACAGCCATTTGCTCAGAAAATTTTCCAAAGTCTGCCCTTACACTTTCTACTTTCCTGAGCACTGTGAGTTTTGCAAGCACCCAGAAGTAGGTACCAGCTGCAGTTAAAGGGTGAAGAGCAAGATCATTCCTGGCTTCCTCATAGCAAAGCCCTTCAGTATCAATCAACATCATTTACTTAGTTTGCCAGTTCAAGGCCACAAAACCACCCTGATATTCATCCTTATATTTCCCTCTTACTAAGCCAAGCCTTTGGACTAATTCCCTCTCATGAGAGGATGAAAAACACACCTGAACAACAGATGGTGTTTACAATCTGCTTCCAAGGCAAAAGTTCAGAAATGACCAATGTTAGCTGAAGCTTCTTGGCATTTGGAGACAAATGCTGTCACCAAGAGACCTTTCCTCTCATATTTTATTTCCTAATAGAATGACTACAGAGCTATACGGAGTGAGATTTATCAAGACTGATGTAGCCGGTAGAGCAAAGTTAGCGTTTTCCATTTGGGTATCAAGTTTCAGGAAAAGGCATGGAGTCTATGGAATGGCTGCATGCACTTTAACTCGACATCTCATTTCTAGTTAAAATGTCGGGGAAAAAACTTGATCAGGACAGTTAGAAGAAACAGCTTTTCAGTGTAATCAAGTTCAGTTCGACATAGAAAATGTGAACCCTTAGAAATAAAAAGATGCTTATCCTACTGCCTGTCCAAGAAGATGCACAACTCCTCACAGGAATGATTTTAAGATAGTTGATGATAGGATTCAATTTGTATCTTTGCAAGAGAAAGTAGAACTGTGCTAACCCCAGTGGAACAGGACCATCAGAGCAGCTACAGTGGTAGTCCAGCAGTGAAGGAGTTAATATGTTTTTTCTTCAGAGAAGAGGATGAGGATGTCAAGGCTCCTTTCACCAGCCATAAGACAAAATAAGCGCTGAGCTGACATGCAGCATATGCTTGGGACGCAGTTACCTCTCTACCGCACAAAACAGAGGTTACAGCAAACTTGGAGCTAAGACATGACACAACAGCATGCACTACACTGTTCCAAAGGCTCCTTACATGCACAGCAGGAGGACTCATATTCTTTAATGCAGAGCCTACCAACAACGAATAAAATTAAATGATAATGGTGCAGCTAACTATATGCCATGGAGACAAAATAGGACCCTGTGGTTAAAGTGCAGCAGTGATGTGAACATTTATGACTCCCTCAGCTTGGGATTTGGGGGAATGGACACCCATCCATTTAGCCCTTTAGCTGGGATGTCTGAAGAAACCAGTTTCAGTACCAATGTTTTGTGGCATATTTTAATATTATCTTTTGTTTCTCTACAGAAAAGGCTTCAACTCCCTCTTGTGGTTAATTTTGTAACAAAAACTTGAGCAGAGTTTGCAAGAAAAGGAACTCTTTCTTTTAAATCTTCAATTTTTCCCATACTATTTCCTCTGATCCTTCAAAAACAGGTTGCGCAGTCTCCATCCTTGGAGGTTACTGATACCAGACTGGATAAAGCCCTGAGCAACCTGATTGGACCTCATAACTGACCCGGCTTTGAGCAAGAGGCTAGACTAGATGGGGGAGGGACCTTCTGAGGTCCCTTTCTATGTTCCTATGATCCTATACACACAAAAAGGAAAAAGAATACTCTAAAGAGAACCCAACAGTTGTTATAGAAGAGAAAAAAACAGCGGAAACATTAGGAGCTTCATACTGCCCTATGACAGTGATTCCATATGTTGATGATACCATCTGTTGTCGAAGATTTTAGATAGACAATTATAGGTAACATGAAGATGTACTTCACTATCCTAATTCCCAAACCAGATGAAGAGAGGCTGAGTTAAACATGAGTATAAATAAAGAATTAATCATTTCCCCACCTGATACAACCTACAAGATAGGATTGAAACACACTGACAGCAGTACCTAAAGTATTTTCTCAAGAGTTTCTTCTCATATCTGTACCCCAAATTATCCACAAAACTGTTGAACTCAGGCATATGTACTGCTAAATAATACTTGTGATTCACCACAACCTACTTTAGAAAACACTAGCGTAACTCTGACATCAATATTTATTTTCTAAAAACAAATAAAACAATATATCTACATAATGTTTTGTATCCACAAGTCTCAAAGCACTTTAGAAAGTCAGCGGAGCATTGCACAGAGGGTACAATTATTTGCTTAAACTTATGAGATTAGGCAAGGGCACTGGATCTTGTGCTTCCTTACTCAGATTTGTTCAAAGCATATAATGAAAGTTTAGCCCAATTGCTTTCAGTGTAACATAATGAACATTTTATGAGATGGCAGAGGTGGATACAGAAGATACATAGGCAGACAAAACAGAGCTTACAGCTCAGGAAACATTCACATCCAAAGGCTATCAGTAAAAATAAGCTCAGCAAATAAAAAGAGCATTTGAATCATTTCTTATAATGAAGCTTTATAGCACCGTAAACAAGAGATCAAGGCCATAACAGCCAAAATTCTAACCTAGAACAGATAGATCCCTTTATTGCATACATTTTTAACAGGAGTCAACTGTTCTCCCTTGAATTTATTTTTTAACAATCCAGCAGTCATTTCAACTGTGGGCAAAGGTCACTCTAAGCATATGCTTACAGTTTCTGCAATGTGGACAAATATAAGCCAGAATAGAAGACATCCAAACCCTTCTAGATTGTATCCCATTCATAAATTACATGTAGATTTTGTCCTCTGAAGTTACGTAATATAACGTGGAATGGTAATTATGTTGAGTATTTCCTCCCGGAGGATATAGGTTTTGCAGCTTCCTCATATTGCTCTACTATGAGATTCTATTCCCTGGCCTTCTGGTTCAATTGCATTCATACTCACAAATTTTCTATGGTAGGTCACTTAATCCAACTTCAATACAAAGAATGTGCATCTTTAAGGGATATACATTATCTCTCACGGGAAGAGACCTTAGGTCCTACTTCTAGTATCATCTGTTTGTCCTTTCAGCCATGTGAGGTGTTGCATTAAGGTTGCCTTGGGTTCTCTTGGTTTATAAATTCTTTTACTTCCTAAAAGGACAGCATATTCATCTTACTCTCTAGGGTTTTCACCCTTTTTAATTCCAACATCTATGACAGGTGAGTTAATTGGACAGGAATAACTAAGCCCAGTTTTCTGGACTCTTAAATGGAAAAGCACAGTTACATGAAAGCCACATTAGAATCCCCAATCACACAGAAGGGAACAAATTTATTAAAAAAAAAAAAGAAAAACAACTTTTTCCTCCATCAGTGAAAACTGCTTTTAAGAAAAATTCTGGGTTTGCATCACAAAATACTAGCGCAAGGCATTGCTAGACCAAATGATATTTTATCCCTGCTTCAGAACTGCTCAGATAACACAATTCAACACACAGGCTTCTAATGGCCCACTATCCCCATTTGGTCTGCATGAAAATAGTCAGATCACACATCTCCTTTGTTACAAATGCTAGAAATAACAGAAAACACTCTTGTCTGTTCATACAAGAATAACAAATTCTCCCTGAGAGAATAACGGAGTGACCTCCTGGGACATGCAATACACTTGCTTTCAGCTCTGCGGATTACCCAGCATCAAGGCCACTTTTGACATCTAATAATACACCCAAATACCCTGTCAGACACAAGACAGGCAGCTGATGAGCTGACGACAGGCAGCTCTGACTAGTAGAAACATGCCACTAGCAGCCAGGGAATGACCCTCCTTTCATAAAACTACTTGCAGTAGGTGCTTTGGCCCCTGTGGAGGTTAAGCACACCCAGAAGCACTTCATCCAGCTCTTGTTCTTGGCAAGATTCACATTGGTAATTAGCACAGCACAGTCCTCCATACAGTGCTCAAACCCAGCAGGAGCCACAGAACTTTCAAATTATGGATGAAATTCTGTCCTTAATGAACCAAATTTATTGTAAAATGTAAGCCACATACAATCATCTCTATTTCACCATTTGTGGATCCAAAACAAAGTTTAAAAGAGAAGGTTAGCTTTAACAGAAGATCAGTAGTTCTTCTTGGTTTGTGCAGTAATTAGAATACTGGTTTTCATGCAGGTTTTTGAATAGTGGTTAGAAAAGGCTATGCGATGTTTCGAATTTCTTGCCATGTGTCTTGCCATCATGCAGAGACTGAGCAGTTATTCTCCACCAAGTTTTGACAACCAAAAACATATATAGCTATTTACACCAGCTGGAGGTGTCCATTCTTCTTAAAAGTCAAATTCATGTAAGCACATGTTTAAACGACACTGAAATTTGAATACAGGCTTAAACTACTTATTGACATAGAGCTTATTTCTAGAATTACTTTCTTGCTTGCAATTAAAACTTATTTCCAAAAATGTATGATGGCACCCAAGAGCAAGAGAAGCTGGAAGGCAACTCCATAAGGATAAATTATATTTAAAAACAACAATGAAATCCAGGGATGTGTTTTTTTAAGCATGGGGCAAATTCTTTGCTCAGGAGAACGAAAATCTTTTTACTGAAGAGGTTGTAACACTATAATACAAAACATTTGGCTTGAAACTAACTGAAAAGCTGGGTTTAGGATTTAGTATTGAAGGACAATGAGTGAGAGTACAATACAACGAGCAAGACAGTGCTTGATGTGAAATGTTACTTGTCAAGCTTGACATTATACATCTGTAATTATATCAATATTGTGGAGATGGAGTTTGCTGACAGCAAATCACAGCCATTAAAGCAGGATAAAACCTGCAGGGAAAGTTTGTCTGATTCAGTTCAGTTGGGCTATACCTATCACTAGGATTATAGTCTTTAACATCTTACCTACTGAAATCAAAGTTTTTCTTTCTAAGCCTTACTCATCTATTGTCATAAAGTCTTCCAAGTTTTTTTGTTTTTCACAGTTAATAATTTTTGGCTAGGTCCAACAGGGCTCCAATAAAATCAGAGAAATGATCAAGATCACCAATGATCTTGATCAGCACAAAGGATCCCACATTGCACTGTACTCTGAACCATAAAGCCATTTCACCTCATGCAAGGTGGCTGCGTGCCACCATTTAGGAAGCACCTGCTCATATTATCTAGTGGCATACGGAAATGCTGCTTTTTTTGGCCACAGGAAACGGGCATACGCTCAGGGTGACAGACCAAATTTATACAGAAGGAATCAGCTGTCCTGTTTGTTCAGTATATACCCTTTAAGATACTTCCTCTCTATTTTATTATTCTTGAGGTAAAAGAGCAGCAAGTGCAGGAGAAGAAAATGTAGAAGAAATGCTAGGCACTCAAGATTTATCTTTCTTTTCCTCACACTGGATCCATGATTTAAGGAGCTCCAGGACTAACTGGAAGGAAGAGTTGATTCTGGAAAGAAATAAAACACCTGATGCTACCTTAAAACCAAGAGAAGAACAAAGAATTGAAATTACTATCACGGTGTTGTTGGCTCTCTTCAGCTGAATATGCAACACTTCAGTATAAGCAGCTAGCACCCTTCATACACATGGCTGTCACA
Organism: Struthio camelus; assembly: GCF_040807025.1. Classification (NCBI taxonomy): domain Eukaryota; kingdom Metazoa; phylum Chordata; class Aves; order Struthioniformes; family Struthionidae; genus Struthio; species Struthio camelus. The sequence goes on from NC_090961.1 coordinate 2,849,234, forward strand.
TTTGCCACTTTGTGGATTAAAGCTGGCAAAGCATGAGTTACAAAAAATAGTCTGAGGCACAACACAAGGTGTTAATCTCACAAAGTCATCAAGATACCCTCTGTCTCTCCCCTCCCTTCTTATCCCCCATTTAGAGAAGACAATATGCAGTTCCAGATAGATGGAGCCTTGTGAAACTATTAGCAATGGACATTGTTGTAGAACTGCTAGCACCCCAAGGAAATGAACAGCTGATCATTTTTACTGCTTTTTTCCTCCAAACTGTAAACCCTACACCTTGTAAAGAGCAGGAAGCTGCCTCCTGACATCTATCCAAAAGGACAGAAACCACCCTGAGGAAAAACAAGTTAATATGTCACTGGTTCTTAAAACTAAGTAACACTTTGAGACATTTTGGCTACATGTAAGTTACCTTGGGGTTGGGATAAAATGTAGAGACAATGAAAGGATGAAAAACCTGCAGCAAATGTGCTGACCACACCTACATCCTGGAGTGTTAGAAAAATTCCTTTTATCCCCGCCTGGAAATAGGAGGATAAAGGAATCCCTGCTTGGAATCTCTTTTTATGTGCAAGAACAGAGTGTTGCATGCAACTGAGCCTCCTCTGAATTTTCAGCACAGCACTGAAGCAGCTGGCAGGGTAGTGCTGACTCAGAGGCAGCTCTAAGGCAACAAGAAATGAGGCTTTAAAGACTGAATTCCCATACAAGCGGCACCTTTGGTGAAAAACTGAGGTCCACTCTCCCTATCAACAGATCTTCAAACATCTCACTGGTAATTAAAAAGCTCCTGAGAAGTATGTCCCTCAAGAGCAAAAGATGGACCTGTTCAGATTTTAGACTCTGCCAACCCTGAAAAAATTGAATGGGGTATAGGGGAGGAAACAGCTAACGCTAGAATGCACTGCCTCATTAGACTTTCCCAGATACAAGTTGAGAACTCACATTAGGCTTATTGCCAGGCTTTCCCATATTAGAGGGAGAAAGCAAAAGGACACAGAATAAAATTGACAGAAGGAATAAAACCTTTTATACCAAAGGGAGAGACTTATGCTCCTCATCTGTGCACTCTACTCCCTTACTCTCCCAGGGCGAATTATATGTCATAATTTACAGTAATACGGTCTCTAATAAACTGCAAAATGTCCTTCCCCTGTTTTTATGTTTCAATAAAAGAATTTTATCAATGACATTCAGACAAACATAGCTCCTATCATTGGTGAGCATGTGAAGAAAAAGGAGTAAAATTTTTCTTATTATTTTCCTGGTCTTTCTTGTGACAGTGTGTTTTAGGAAGACCCAACTGGCAGTAGAATAGGCTCAAGGGGGGAAATAATTTTTGAAACTTTTTTTTGTCTATTCTAAACAATGTCTTGAGACTAAATTTAATCACACTTTAAAATATTTAAAAGAAAATTAAGAAAAACAAAAGGAATACGCAATCTGGTACCAAACAACCGGAAACAACCAACAAGTGTTCCTTTCAGGCAAAAAGAACCTTTTTGTACCTAGCAAAAACTAAAATTTGGGTGTTTTCTGACATTTTTCAGTTTGAATACATATTCAAGTTATTTGTACAGTTCTGTTTGGACATGCCTATATTAGACCACTTCCTTTGTTTATGAAGTTAGTATTCACCCTTAAGGAAAGGTAAACTAAGTAACTGTAAAATAAAGATATAGTTCATGTCTCTTCTGGGTAGTATTAGCAATAGCCCAATGGAAAGAATACATCAAGAGAGCATTAATTCGGTGTGCTTTACAGGAGCTAGAGAAAATAGTTCCTGTATATAACAATAGGTAATGCATTTTACCTATTGTAGTGTTGAGACTTTCAAAAGCACTTACTGCAGGCCCATACCAGCTTTCAATGCACAGACAATTCAATGCATGATATGTCAATTCTGAAGGTGACATCAGCTCCAGAATTGTTCACTCCTGGTTCTTTTTTCCCCACTTCATGCGAGAGGTCACCATGCTCTCCCACTGTATCAGTACACTTGTTCATGTGTTGCTAGCACCTGGAACACCAAAATGACACAGGCTAAAACCAGTCTTTGTTTTTTTTATTTTTTCAATTGCATCATTTCAGTGATCTGGTTTACAGTATAAACAAACATAGTTTCCCAGTTTTTCATAAGCTCTAATTGATTGTTGTTTCCGACTTTTCCTTTTTGCATCACTGGGTACACGGGAAATAGCGCATGTACAAAGACACTACAGACCTTCAAATTAAGAAAGCAGTAAATTATAGTGTATCATAACACTATGTATGTGTATATCCATGTGTGTAGTAGATTGACATCTCTTTTCCCTCTTTTCTACCATGCAATGAAAATTTAGGCGAGAGTTCTCCTCTAGTTTTGATTCCTTCTGTTAATGTTTTGCACTTGCATTTCACCTCAATTTCCTTCTTGCTCTAGAGTGCACAGAACATTCATCAGAAGAGGAACCCACCTACTGTCACTACAGCCACAACCAATATTATTTTCTGAGAGGCTAGTATTGTTGAATAGAATGTAGGAAATTCACATGAAAGTGTGTCACATAGCCTTGGGGAACGGCAGATTAGTAGCGTTGTAAGTGAAAACCTTATCTTACAACATGCCATTAATGTAAGGTTGAAGCTTGGAACTGCTGAATGGCGGATGCAAACACATAGCTAGTATTTTATGCCGAGTGTGAATGACTTTGCTGAGAAGCTGAAATCTCCAGGTGTAAATGGAACACAGACATGACTGTCAATGTTATTATATTTGTCTAACTTCTGATCAGTTGGTCCAGTCCCCGAGCCTAAGCCTGGACATAACTTTTAACCCATGCATAACAGTAAAAGCTGAATGTATAAATGTGCAAAGAGGCAAGAATCAAACTGTTAGAGGACTGTTTATCCCAGCAAAGTAGGAATAAGTACACAGTGATTTCTCACCATAGCCAAGAGCACTTGGAAAAAATATGACACAGCAAGACTACCAGTAAAAGCTTGAGGAAAGATGAGTGTAGTCAATGCTGAACAGGAACTGCTCCCCTCACTCCTGGGCAAAGAGAACAGGGCAAAATACCTCATTGCAGAAATGTCCAGAGCCAAGAAAGCTTCTCGCAGCAATAGGTACTTGCTGCTTGAAAGCAGCGTACTAACTAGGACTTTGTAAGTCTCAACCTGGGGGAGTATGGTTAGGCCCTCTACAGATTGCTTGAAGGAAGTAGTTTGAAAATTCCACCGCACATACTCACGATTCTGATACACTATAAGCAAAGCACAAAGCAGAAATGCTCAGCTGCCAAATCTGAACTGGAAAATGTGCATCTAACACTAATATTGAGGCTGTCATGGGGACAAACATTCATAGGATACTTTAAACTACATCCTAGTATGCATATTGCCAGGAGAGGCACAAAGGCTGAAAGTCTGTGTGAAATGTTTTTTTATTTTCATGTTCTCTGTAATCATATCCCTACTGGCAGTGAGGCTCATTAGGTAGAAGTTACACCATTTCTCTGAGAAAAATAATATGTTTCTCTGTGATTTATGAGAGCCAAAAGTCAGCTGACTGCTCAGGTCTCTCCCCAGTTCTTTCATAGCTCAAAGATTTGCAAATGGACATTTAAAACACGTTTCAAAGCAATTTGTGCCTGAGTGGACATCTTGTTTACAAAAACAAACTCCTGAAGCTGAGCAATAGAACTCTGAGAAATGGAATTTATAGTGGAAACACTGGCACAACACTAATTACTTCAGCATAATAGGCATCTCTGTGCACAGACTGTTCAACCACTTTCAGGGTATTTTTAACCCACACAAAAGAGTCGAGGAAGAAATCTATATGGTAAGAAACAGAAAAATAAACCCCTTCCAAATGCAAGACAACTTCAGCTGAGAAAGCTTGCAACCAATTAAGACACAGTCCCTTAGATGAAAGGAGAGGCAAGCAGTGGTATTTCACTCATTCTCAGCGTGGATTCCATTCTAACCAAAGTCAGGAGTTTTACTAACAGCTTAATTAGGAACAAGACCTCAAGTCCTTTACAAATTAACCCACATGAACAAACAAAATCGTTCAGGAAATAGATTTCAGACTTAGAAGAAAATGGATCTTTAGCTGCTGTATAATAAGAGATGTTCCCACCACTGTCCACTCCTTAAAAACAAGGCATCAAAACAGAACAAAAATATACGGACTATCAGTAAGATACAAACAATTAGCAGACACATTTAATAGGCTTATTTTTGCCTCGGTTTCCCTTTTCTACAGCCTCAGTGGCTTTTAACCTTCTCCTTTAAAATCACAATCTTTAAATTTTCTTGAGTTTAAGAATGTTTGGAATAGGAATTTTATTCCTTCCATTAAATGGTAGGCTAAGACTTCCAAATGCATCGCGTTAACTCTTTAGTGACAGAAAGTCAAAGCTTTTTCATCCAACCAAAAAGTAAACAGATTACAGACGAAGAGTTGATACTGAGTTGAGTGGATCACTTTGCACACAGAAGTCCTTAAAAAGGTACAGCTTCTTACATATTAAAGTAAAAATACATGATTAAATGACACACTCTTTGTCATCCAGAGAACTCCACAGCGCTTTACAGAGTTAATGCACCATATGAGTTATAGCGGAATTATTTCATGCACCACTGGGGTGCATTGCAGCAACTGCTTAGCAGCACAGAGTAATAACGCTTTTAGGAAAATCACTATATCCAAGCAACATCAGGCACTCAGGTATGGATAAACTAGAAGGGATTAAGAGGGCTCTGCTTCCCCTATTATCTACACTCATTTAATATGTCCCTATTAAGTCAAGGTCCTGCAATACGGTCACAGGCATGTGACCGAGTCATACTCCTATCTGGAGCATAGATGGATTGATCCTCAGACAGAGCCAGAGAATTTAGTGACGCAAAGTGAAACTACTCATAACTAGAATTTGGACAAGACAAAGTCCAGCAATTTAGAAGGAAGTGTCACAGGATCCTAAATGGAGCATAATCAGGGATTGTTTTATACCTCCGCAATTCTTTGGGTGTGGCTTTATATTGACTACCAGTAAAGACTTGCAATTACTGAAATCATAGCACCATTCCCTCATGGCCTGTGGTGTTCCTTAGAGATTTCTTACTAAATTCAGAACCTACCCTGCACAGGAGACTGATGTGGGCTAAATGCAAAGAATGAGATCACACATAGAAAAATAGCCACTTTTCAGGAACATCTGCATTGCATATTATAGGCAAAATAATTTCTCCTAATTCATCAAGTTCAACTAAAAAATAAAAGACCAACACAGCAGTCGAGTCAGATTGTTCTGTTTTATGTATATACCACACTTCTCTCATTATTGTGTAAAGTTGTAAATGAAAAAAGCATCATCTAATTTATATTTAAGTAAAATAACTAACAGTAATAATCCTAAAAAAAAAGGCTTCCTGCTCAACAAGTTTCAAAATATGGCAAAAATTAGTCCAGTGGGGAGCCATAAAGCAATACATCTGTCAGAAACTTCAAAAAGTAATCCCATTATGGTATAGCTTCTTGGGTCTCCTTCATCTTACTTTAGCTATGAATAATAAGAACAGATGTACTTGATATTAAATTGTCCTGCTGAAGCAGCAGAAATAAGACTAAAATATTTCTTTCATATAGCATACTGGAAACTGTTCTATTACCAGATAATCAGCTTCTCAATATACATTGCATAGAGGTAAGCAATAAAAGTCATCGACTAAAGAGCCATTTTGACAGCTTTAAAGAAAGCTCGAGTAAAAGCATCTAGAAGTTGTGCTTTACTAATGAGATTTACTGTGTACATCAAAATCCCCTTGAAAAGTTTCTTTATCAAGATATCTAGTAATTTAAACATAATAATCAAATTTATCTAACCCTCTGGCCAACTAGTTCTTGTCAATTAAGTTAGATAGTCAGATGGCATAATGGTTTCATCATTTCTATTTTCTTTCTAAAAATGTTATTGCTGACCCTATGGGATATGTATGTTGCTATAATTGTCCTGTTCTACTATAAAATATTGCACATAATATATTTGGAATTACTGTCTCAATTTCAACTAAAATCTTATTAACAGCTCAAACAGGACTTACAGTTAACTAACAGAAGATTTAGTTGCTAAGGAACTATACCCTCCATCATAAGGCAGAGAGTTTGAGCTGCTAGGTAGAAAGCATGGGTGATTGTTAAAATCAGTGTCCGTATGCTTAATACAGCCTTGTTAGTAATCTGTAGTACATAACCAAAAATCAGTGCAAACTCCTTCTTTAGCCATCTGTAAAATGGGCATAATAAAGCTGACATCTCCAGGGATGTATGAGATTTCACTCAGCAGCAGGAATCCTAGAATATGTTGCATAATAAAACAAAACACAAAGCACTACTCCCTGATTGAAAAGGACTGCGTTCCGTTGCCTTGTCCTTGCCTTGCTGGCTAAGCCTCTGTGGGAGGAAATTGCTGCTGACGTGACCGACGGGCACATTCTCCTCCCTTTCCCAACTGCAAACTAAGCTCTGAAATGAACAGCTATACATAAAATAGCTGATCTCTTCAGTCACCTTTGGACTGTCTCCCTTTGCAGTACCTAAATAACTAGATAACCTCACCAGCAATGATTATACTTGGACTGTGGTTTCAGCTAACTCTAGCCTTCATTCAGAATTTGCAGAAGTCACAATTCTGCAGCATCGCAAGTACAGCTTTCCATTTTGTGCCTCATATTTTGCCTACAGTATCCACCCCCTTTTCTATCCTACCAAGTTATGAGGTCAAAGATAATTATCCGGAAAAGAATTTCCTCTTGCTTAGACTCATTGAAATCTGTTGCAACGACTATTTAAATGCTGGAGCAGGCCTCAGCATTTTAATGACTTTTAGGAATCAATTTTTTTCAAACAATCCATTACGGGCTTCTCTTTCATGGCAGGGCCAAAAAGCGCATGGAATTGCAAGAATGAAAAAGCATTTACTGCCTAGCTCCAAAATTCTCATTTAAAAAATGAGTCCATTTCCTAAAAATTTCAGGAGACCTGTGTCATTTAGCAGCAGATTTTTATACTATGATACTCTTATGTAGCCTAGATAAAGCTGGGTTAAGGAGGCTTGTTTCTCTCTGCACAGTAAAGAAACATATTGCTTACCCAGATTACAGCTCAACTAGCCGTTCTACCCTTCGCTGCATCTTTACATTTGCCTTCATGCTTTCTCCAGTTTTCATGAAATAACTTACGATCCCCTCTTTCTATTGAATTTTTAAATTGATTTGGGAGAAGGAATTGAGCAAATTACTTTTGAAAAGCAACTGCTTCATATGGTAGATTTCTCCCTCTATCTTAATATGTCAGGGATGCTAATTACAGAGAAAGAAGATTTATTAGTCAAATTCTGGAAAAATATATGTTTATGAGCTTGTGTAGTTCCTTATAAGATATGGGATATACAAAGAAAAAGAGGGGGGAAGTATATAAAAATCTTTTGGAGTGTTAGTGCTCTAACTAGACCAGATTTCAAAGCACATGTATATTTTCTATTTTAGTTCTTTGCTTTCTTCTTTGCCAAGACTTACTCAAGGTCACCAGTGCCCTCACAAACGTATGAGATGCTGTACTGATTAAGCTCTCTGTCTCTCAGATTATAAATTAGGAAAGGAAAAAATTATTATGATAATTAATCCTTTCCAAGCCCCTTTGTTAGCAATTCAGCTTTCTATAATCTTGCACTTGTATCCTAAATTCTGGGGAGAAGGCATACAGAAGTGAACTTAGGGTGGAATTATGAAGGCCTGAAATACGTAATATTCTTGCATGGGTAAGTTTTTTCTTTTAAACTGTGGATCTATCACAGGTATAATTTCAGTCAGTTAGCTTAATCAGGCTCATAGATCTAAAGCAGTAACATCATTTTACAAATATCGTTTAACTGGCACGAGCCTATTTCTGTTTGGTTTTGGACAATGGAGACAGTAAATTTTCCTCTCATTGAACCACTGCTGCTATCTTTAAAGTTATCTCAAATTAAATAAATTATTCCTTTTATTTTGTGCTACAGCTCCAGACAACCAGTTTATCCTGCTCAGTCACTTTAAAGCAGCAAATCAGATTAGTCAAAGCAGAAAGATTTCACTTTCAATATCAAGAAGTTGTATCAGAATAGAAAACCCTGAACTTTAAGGCTGCTCAGTAGCTGCTGCTGGAAACAGTGCTCTATATTATAATTTTCCACATGATGCTTGCAGAACAGTGCCGTATGTATCATCCGCAGGAAATAGCAGCGAACATGTAAGTCAGCCTTTCTCATGAAATTCAGTTCAATATAAGTTGAAGAGCCAAAGAAAGAGCTAAGAGAAAAGGAAAGGTATGCTGCTAGAGCTATCTGTTGCTTTGTAAGAAATCATCACCATATAAAACAGTATGATTCCCTTTGTGTGAGAGAAAATAGGCAGCACACATTAGTATTCAGATATCCTTAATTCAGTATTTTTCCTCATTAAAACGAAAGTGCAAATACATATGTTATTTCATTTGCTCTGACAGTCAATATTAAATACTGTCAAAGATGGAAACAGGTTAAGCCTCTACCAGTTCTAAACATCAACATATGCTCTTTCCATAATGAAACTATTTGTATGGCCCATGGAATTGTGAAGGAATTAATCACAGAATAAGGTGCCACTGACTTCTGAACAAAAACTTGATTAAAAGAGGATCAGTATCTATCGTGAACTACTGAAAAATCTCGTAGAAAGTGAGGAGAAGAGATTGCACATAATGAATTCTAAGGCTGTGAACTGATCTACGTTGATTAAGAAAGTGAAATCAAAGCACATAAGAGCATGGACAAAAATAGCGCAATGGATTAATGAATTACAGCTTTCATCTCTGACCAACATGTCAAACCTGTGATTTGATTAGTATATTTAGCCTCAGCTTATTCATCATTGGGCTACAGTCCATACCACACTTTTTGTACACAGCACAACTCAGCACTGCATAACCAGAGGTCAGCTCCGCAGACTGCCACGAAGCTGGAGCCATGGAATAGAACTGAAAGGAACTGGCAGAGCAATGTGGCAGCCTGGGGTGGGACAAATAGAGGGTACAGCAGGGCAGGGCAGACATTTATCAACAAATAAATGTTGATAAATGTGACTGGGCAGAACGAGGAAAAAGAGATGAGGTGAGTCAGGCCTGAAAATTAGCAGAGATGCACACGGAAGACTTCCACAAACCGTTACCAACACTAAACACCATGTTATGATCTCATATTCAGACGAAGTGTAAATAATTAAATAATACAACAAGAACAGCAACTGACTGGAAACATGTACAGATATTTTGACTGCTGAGCTACAGGTTCCAACCAGCAATCAGTCCCCCAAATCAGTTCATTTCTGGTATGCATTAAGACAGAAATGTCACCTTACATTTACATAGCAGTTTTCATCCTTAAGCACTTCATTAACTATCCTTCCAAAAACCACTCTGCAGTATTGATTTTGCTGTATTTATCCTCTCTGTCTACCCAAACGAGAAAAAAAGAGGAAGATTGTTCTCTTTTTAGAATCTCACCAGATAAAACTTCCAACTCTAGTTTCCATAGAAACACAACATGGATCTCTTGGTTTCTCTGTGAAACCTGTTCACAAACTTTCAGCTTTACCTAATGCTGATTTCCTAAATAAACCAATTCTTTCCTTGTCTAGTGCTCTTCTAGCCCTTTGCGCTCACCTTAAATAAAAGAAAGAAGGTGGTAAAATACCTAGTCCATCTAGTCATAGCTGAACCGCGTCACTGTTGCACTGAGTGCTCCAGATTCAACTTTATCATTACAGCGCGTCTCTGAGGCTGGAAAGTAGTACAAAAAGGGGATACGGAACAATGACTCTGGCGCTTTGTTGCAAGTCAACACATAGCCTGATGCATCAGTATTAATGTTCCTCAAAGTCTAAGGAACAGTATCTGAAGTATATTTTCATTGTTCTAGTGAAATACAAATTTTTGTTTGTGGAAACCTATATGACTATTTTTAATTGCAAAGTGAATCTGAGGCACAGATCTATCTCACTAAATGAAACAGACTGATGAAAGAGAACAAAAAGGCAGGACAAAGACAAATCATTACAAATTACAAGTTACATTCTGGATATTCCAAAATCATTTGCTAAGTGGTAACTTGTTTCTCCATTTGAACTGCCCACTGTGCTCAGAAACAAGAGAACTTCATTTTTTAGCATGACTACACAGGTAGCTGGACGCCTACTGAAAGAGGACCAGACAAGTGTGACAGCGGGCTTTGTTAAAACAAGATTATAACTTTTATTTTAAGCCACTGCATTAACATGCTTCCTTTCATTTGAGATTTCAATGTAATTCACAGATAAGTGAAAGATAAGCCAGTTTCCTCCAAGACAGAGTACGACAGAAGAGTAGATGTGATTATCGATGAACATTTTAAAAAAATCAGTTTTTACTATTTAATTATGAAAAAAAATGAGTCCACTGATACAAATAACTTCTAAACACACAAATTATTGGTGGAAAGTCGCTAAAGTGTCCATTTAAAAAAGCATTCAAACAGTAATCCACAGGGAAAACAGGCATGTTCAGATTCTCATTCCTATTTTCCTTTTTCTATTTAGTAATACTCCCATCATGTTAGACTTTAGATGGCTAGCTGTTTAAAGTACAGAATTCTTTCATTTGTTTGTGAGATGGCCTGAAATGGAAACAGACTGAATAAGCTATACAATTTGAAAAATCTCAGGAAACAAAAAGCTATGCAGTATTTGTCACTGTTTGAATATAGCACTTTATGAACGTCCAGCACACTGCTCTGCAACTGCTAGGGCATAGTATGAACTGCAGAATCACATAAAGTTCCCTGCAAGAAAGACGTAAGGTTTTAAAATTAGTGAAGAGAATTGTTGGCTACACTTAGTCTGCCGTCAATTAGGGAAAGGAGAAGAGTTAACAGACAGCTGGAAGTCCTTTTTAGCATCTTGATCTAGAATTTGTCTACCCTAACAAACAGAGAATCAAATATTGAGTAGTAAGTACTGCAAGAGGCAAACATACAACATTGTGTAAACAATGGACTTGACTGAAAAATTACATTTGTTAGAGTAAATTCAGTCCTACTTAAATTTAAATGGATTACCCTAGAAATATACTTCAGTATATTTCTATGAGCTGCCATTGTGTTGCCAAGTGGTGATATTTTTAATTCATATTCAACAGAACATATAAAGTCTAAACACCATTCCTGCTGCAGCCTCTGCTGTGTTTGTAAACTTCTGACTGTGATACAGGAAGACCCTTTTCCAGTAAATATCCAAATAATAGAAATGAGAATGCGTAAATGAATGCCAAGTAAAACTGGAGCATCATGATTACAGAAGCCAAGGAGTTCTTCCCAGTCAAGGAGGTATCTTATATTGTAATATAGACAGTCCATAAAGCAGAAAAGCCTCTCCTATTTGCAGTCCTCTGTACATATGTTTGTGTCTCTCCTCTTACTGATGTGTTCAAGCTCTCTCATTAGATTCTAAATTAGGAGACTTTAAAGGAAATATTAAGTGGCTGACAGCTCATCTTCATCCACATTGTTTAGTGTGGATCATCCCATCAATGTTTAGTTTCCTCTTCACTGACTAAAGAGCACACATCTTAGTTCTAGAGGAACATGGCAGATTGGAAGACCAGCCAGAAAATATTAAGGACAAACTGGAGCGTATAGCAGTGGAAAGAGAAAAGAATCAGTTTCACAGGTGTAAGCCAAATTCTTCTACAGTTTTGTAAACGAGGAGTAATCCACAATCATCAGTTAAGCTGCACTGATTTTACTATGCTGTACTTAGAATCTGATCTAAACCGTCTTTTCAGGCATTTATGAAGAGGTCAATGACTACAAAACTGTATTACAAAGTTTTATTTTTGTATTTGCACTTGCTCTTGACAACTGTTAGGAGGCTTTTTAAATAACTTTAGCTTACAGCAACTGAATAATTTTTTCAAAAAAAATCTACAACTGTGGAATAATGCATTGTTGGCAATTGCTATAGGGGTTTGTATATATACTACTATTTGCTTATCTAGGAGTACTCTGTACAAGTGAAATTTGATGGTAAAACCATACACAATACTTGCATAGAAGGACATATGACTTCATCACCTAGAAGACATAGCTGCCGGGAAACATGGAAAATTATGATTTTCACTATCTAGTAACATTTCTGAATGTCAGTCAAGCCCCATTTGCACTTAAAATCTTTTATGTCCCTACATTTTTCTCTTACTCTGCAGCTGTCTCCTTCAACCATGCCAGTGCCTGAGAGCTGCCACTCTGCTCCTAAATTCTAGTGATGCAGGAGGTACAAGTGCCAAAACCTCCAGGCTACCCAAATGTGAGACAAACCTCTAATTTCAGTTACAAACTGAGGATTTTTTCTGAGACTGGGTTTCTTGAATACTAAAGTGATATTCCACTGCTGCTTTAAGGCACCTTGATGACTTTGACTTGTTCTAGTATTTTTTTTTTCTATTACCTAAGGCTTCTTCTGTTTTGTTACACACTAATTTTCTCTTTTGCCATTCCTACAGAAGCAAAGAAATCATTACACTGAAAAATCAAAAAGAGCAGTGGCTGGCCAACTGAATTCTGGGTAAGAGCAGAAAGGACAAGTAAAACCTTTGCACACCTGACTAGCATATGAAATGGCAGAGGGAATAGGAAATAGTTTTCACAAGAAAACTATCCGAGAGCCCTGGGAAATTTCAGTGTCCCTTACTTGCTTTAGATTAAAATAGATGCCATTACTGTAATAATAAAATGTAGAGACAGATTTTTTTATAATGTTAGAAACAATAGTTACTTTTTTTTTTTGCTGACCGTTCCTGCTGAAGGTGAGGTTCCCCTATAGGCATAATATCAACAGAGCGCCAACAAAGCTGGCTCCAGTATCCCTCTCCCTACAAAATCCAGCCAAAGGACAAGAGAAGTAAGGTGAGAGAAGCAACAGATTGCTCTGACCTCCTCCAGGGCCATGACAGCAGCTCTCAGATTACCAACAAGTCAGGAAAACAAGGAACTAAACCCCCTGTGTCTCTGAACCATGAGAAATAAGAATAATACGCCAGGAAAAAAAATGTATTTCCAATACAGGCAAATATCATTAGCAAAGATAGTTTAATTTGACTTTCTTTTATTTGTATTTGTGGACCCACGTATCTATGGAAAGTTTTAAAGGAGTTAATATTTGTAGAATTTGCTAGATTTCTAAAATACATATACAGCATTTTAAATAGTTCGGCCACAAAACAATTTGCTGAAAATTTGACCAGATTTTGTATTATATTTTTTATAATGAAAGCATACTAGGTCATAAAAAAAATCTTATGCACATATCCTATATTTTACTTGAATGCAAAGCTCAAATGTCCCCCAAAATAGCAAATGACTGAAGAGACTGCTATAGAACCTTATTTTTTGGATTCCCTGTTACAATACATATAAACCAAACCTTCCCTCTGGGCAAGTTTTGATCTGATTGGTCTTTTATATATATTCCATAAGTGTAAACAATATAAGAATAGTGAGCCTCCCAATCTCAAAAATGTTTTAAATAATGTGCCTTTTAATGTGAGAGAAATGATTCTCTTTAAAGAAACCTGATTTTAACACATTCCTGTTTGGGGATTATTGTCTCCAACATACACATGTTCTATTTCCACCAAAAAGAAATAATCCTATGATACAAAAATAGCCAACTAAATGAAATGCAGACAGTTTTAACATTAGAAATGTTTGTTTAGTTAGCATTCTGGTCTTGCTTAATTTAAGATATTTTAGCAGAAACTGATTCCAGGCACTGTTCTTTAGAATAAAAGACACGTACACAAACTTACTGCAAATATATAACGTGAAGTAAAATACAAGTCCTCCAGAGACCTACCCCCAATTCAGCAAAGTATTTAAACACACATATAACAGCTAAGTATTTAGTAAATGTCCTAACATGCTTTAAGCTAAGTTTACCTCTAAATACACTGAATGAAAGGTGAACAGCAATAGAAAACAACAGTAGCATAAAATAAATACTGCAAATTAGGAAAAACACAATAAAAAAAAGCACAATGAAACACCTTGTTACCAGATTGTCATTTGTAACCCCTGTGGGATGCTGACAACACACAATATTTCATGGGTTTAGAAGAGCGTGTGTGTAACTGGAGTTACACGTAAAATTTAGTGGATAGGATGAGCAGCTCCAGATGGGATTTAGAAGCTAAACGTTCCATTTCCTGCAACTTTTTTAGGTAAAAATCATAGATAATTAAGGTAATAGCCCTTGACATTATTCCATAATCATTGTGGACTACAACTTTACCATAAGAAAGGGTTTTTTAAAAAGATAAGACTGGGATGACAAAAATCAATATACTGAATAGATGCTTCAAAAAAGATTGCTGTCAGCAGTAGCCATGGTTAATATCTTTCTGACATCTAATGGCCACTATGTATACTGCTCTCAATTTTTCCTGCTTTAAAAAAAGAAAAAAAAAATCATATATTGATAATCAATGTCTGGTACATAAACATCATGATTACAGACTATTTTCCTAACAGATAAATGAGAACCGCAACAACTGCCCACAGAAGAGAAAAAGAACAGGCATTTACAAGGCTGATGCGCCTCATACAAATGCTGTTTCTAATTAACTGCCTATACTGCCGACAGGTAACTTAGAATTCAAGGAAAGATTACCCAAATGCAGGCTTTACTACAGAGCAATTCTCAGGGGCTATCATTGTCAGGAACGTCCATAATTGAAGTCAAACTGGCTTAGGTAACCGATGAAGGCAAAATCCAATGAAATTTTTCTCTTCATAAGGACTAGAGATTAGTAAAGCAATTTTCAAGTCCACTGCTGTTTTCTAGTTAGATCAAAATCAAAATCTTAAATTCTTTTATTTACTGACCACAAATTAGAACGAGAAAATACTATATGCTTTTCTACCTGAATTTTTCAAGGAAAATATTAAAACTTTGCAAATCTTGTTTCCTCTGGTTCTTCACAGCTGGGGAAGGAATGGGTCGGATGAACAAAAATGTCCATTTGATAATCTCAACAATTGCTATATTTAGAAACTGACACTCTTGCACCGGCTATTTCCCCCTAAAACATTTCCTGTTCCATCTAGCAAGTCCATTTTACCCTAGGAAATTTAATTTTAAGCAAACAGAGTTCAAACATTTTAACCAGATCTGAAATGTGTAGCATTTTATCTTTTACCAGCTTAAGTTCAGCCATGGTAACACTTGCATTTGTAGTCCTCAGAATATAAAATTTAAGCCACTGAAATTGTGATTAATAGCAAAAATGAAAGCCACCGAAGCATAAGTTGAACACATGGTTGTTCTTCATATTTTGCAATAGTGTTTAAGTTCACTGGTGCTATCACAGTGAACTTAAACACAGGTGGCTGAAGTGACGGCATTTTGTTCTCAGAAATTACTTGGTTTGAGAATCAAAACTCAGTACTGCTTCTCATCTGCTATTCTGCAGAACAAATGACAAAGATACGTGGTTCCCGAGATCTTTTGGAGGGTCTACATACATACATCCTCCCATACTTTTAAGCAAAGGAGCTTATTTTAGCTTATTTCAGTCTCCTTGATACCGGAGAATTTAATTACAATGAAGTTTTTTTAAATATAGAATCACTTGGGGAGGCAGTTGCATAAGAATTTTTTAAGTTATCATTTACAGATAATTATTTTTCACTCACAAGTTTAATAGGCATCGAATCACTGTAGTTTATTTTTATTTTAACCACTGCCTTTTTATTAACAGAGGATAGAAGTCATTCAGATATTATAATTTCGTAAGGGTTACATTCTTTCACTGTTCTCTTTCCATACTTAGCCTGTTGGTATTTCATGAGCTTTCACAGCTTTTGCCTGCAGAACGTACCTGGTTTTAACTCTGATCAACAGAGGCATCTCATTGCTGTGCAGTAAAAGACTTTTAACTGACTTACTAAGGCTACCCATTTTTATTCCTGCATGTTTTTCTAAACTTCATTATTTGAAGAAAAACTAAAATTAAATAACGTGATAACATCACTCAGTTCATACAGCTGAAAGAAAAGTAGAGGTGACTTATGCTGGCTAACTAGAAATGACAGGTGTGAAGTGCACAGCAGAAAGCAGTAGATGGCAGCAATAAACCACAGAACAATAGCACTGCCTGCCATGGACATTTTTTCCAGATTTACTGGCAAACACCTAAAGACATTAGGAGAAATGGAATGAGGTCTGATTTAAAAATTAGATAGAAGGCTTTCTGTTCTTTGAGTAAAATGCCAACATAAATTTGTACATCAGTGCATGACGCGCTACTAAGATAACGCAGCTTTAGATGCAGTAACAGTGCCAGCTTCATGAAGGCAAAAAGGATTTAGTTGCAAACTTTTAACTTTTATGACAGAGCCCACAAATAGATGCTTCCTTGTCTTTGCTGAAACTCGATGTAAACCAACGATGGTAAATTTTTTAATGTTGAATTCATATTTACTTTTTAAAATACTGTATCTTCTTTTTGGCACCAGCCCAGATTTTCCTACTGCTGAATTCGGGACTGGTGGGTGACAAGGGTTCATCAAAGCACATCTAATCTATGCTTTCACAGAACCAGGAACAGGTCCATTTTGAGCACATTCTTCTTTCCTTCTTAATCATGCTGAGACACTCTAAGCAGTCTATTTGCCAGAAGACCCCAAGGTCAGCACAAAAGACAGAGAAAACTGCAGTCATTCTCATCTTCTTCATACTATTACGAGCTACAATACTACATATTCTAATATGTCATGTTCCATTCTACTGCGAATGTGTCCTGATCAAAATGGAGCTATGTATGCTCTGGCCAGTAACCTGTCTGCATTACAGCATTCCCTGCTTTAACAGCATTAGGCATCTGATTACCTTGTACGTTGTTATCCCTATGAGGCTCTCCCCTGGACAGTTTAAATTTGATGCTACTTTCATATATAACTCTATCCTTTGACCTCTCCCATTAAAGGATAGGAATACATTTCTTTGTTACATGTTTATAGTTACTGGGTGACTGACTGTGTCTCCTGCTTCTTAGATACTTATCCTAAATTCGTTGCTTTTGTTTTGAGAAGGAAGACAAGAAAATGTCACTCAGCTCTGCCATTCTCATACATGCTGTCTTCCATATTATACCAATAATAATTTTAACAACAAATTTTGACCACATTTTTATATGACGTAGCAAGAGCATCTGCAGCACAGGCACAGGATCCAAAAAGTCCAGATTGATAGTGATCAAAATTTTTCAGCTGATGACTTTGAGGTTGTTTACCTAAAAGAAATTTTCTGAATATTTCTTTTGATACCAACAAAAAAAAAAAAGACTATATCATCCCACAAGGTACCACTGCATTTAGTAATTCCCTTTCTAAGCAGCAAGGCAAAAGACTGGGTTATGTTGTTATCTTTGGATCTGCTCTGTTAAGATCAGAGTTGAAGTCCTTTCACACAATGAGACACCAGCCGATGGAATCTCATTAATTTTAGTTTAATTATGATGTCATGATATTCACTATTCACAATCAAACGTGGTATGACATTGAATGCAAGCCGGTTCATATTATTTGAGAACTGTGTGGAGAAAACCACTTGAGCCTACACATGAATAATACTGGCTCTTTATCAGTCCTCACTGGGACAGCTGAAAGGTTCTATCTTCATTTTATGTATTGCAAAGCACAGGCCTCCATGTGAAATATGCACAGCAGTTTGGGACTTTTTAGCATTTTCTTTCGTCTCTCTTATGCATGGTTTGCAAGGCAGAGAACTAGAAAGAGATATCACAAATCTGAGAGAAGCATCTCAGTTAAATCACCTTGCACATTAGCTTGCAACTGCACCGCTCACAACATTTTGGCAGGTCAGTAAAAGTGCTGCTGGTGGAACCACTTTTGCCTGTAGTGGTTTATCCACTGTACCCACCCTGCAGATAAAGAAAGACATAGCCTACAAAGCTGTTTAGATTACTTTTGCAAGAGTATGGCTAAACTCACACAAAATTGTAAACAGCAGAATTAAACAAAAAAAATCAAAGAGTTACCAACGTTAGAACACTAGATGTCAGCACTCATAAATGCATTGATAGCAACTGTCCACAAGCATGTAATTAAAGATAAGGGACAGAAATAGATTATAAAAAGTCACGCAAGGATCTTGGGACAGATTTAGTCTTTGTGTTCACGTTCCTGGTCTGTTATATTGCTAACCAGTCAGAAATCAACTAGCAAAAGTGTTGTAATAGGAATTCATGCCAGCAACAGAAAGGCTGTTCATTAGGTATCTTATTCACGCTGGGAAAAAGGTTTGGTCATACTCTTCCACTGACACCATTCATATCATTTGGAGATTCCAAGAAACAAGTCTACATTGGAGCATTCAGTGCTCTACGCATGCCCACACTTCTTTTGAACTACAAATCACGGTGTCTAACTAAAAAACTTTGCTCCTTTGGGTTTTAATAATTACTAATGGAAAGCAAATTCCAGGCTACCTCCAAGAAAGAGCCTAACCACAGAATTATAACATGACTACTTACAATAAATATCTGTGTACTCTAACAGTATAATAAAGCTTTTCACTCACAAATTGCACAGCATTTTACAAAGGAGCTGGTAATTACACACTATAAAGTACAGTAATACAATGTGACAAAGGTGTGCTTGCATGTGCCCCTCTGTCACCATCAATACCCCACACATGAATAGGGGTTAAAGAAAAACCATGAACCATCTAGTTCTCTACCAGCTCCTAATGCAGCCTACTATTGGACTCGATCTTTGAACTTTTTTCAAATGTGACGTTTTCGACAGCTGCTGTGTAATGACTGCAAGGGCAACAGTTTGTTCCTCTGCACACCTTGTTTCTGCGGGGTGGACCTTGCAGAAAGGGACACAGAGCACAGCCTTGGTGTCTTCAAAACGGGATGCCAGCAGAGAACTCTCCATTCGTGTCCTGCACTAGGTCAGGGATAACCGCAGGAATACCAGAAACTTGAACTGAATTGTAAATGGAGCTGTTAAAAGCAAAAGCAATGGCCTATGGCTCAAAATCCACAGGCCTGAGAGCTGCTCCCTATTCCTTCTATGTGACACCAAACTCTACCCATTAAAAACCATCACCTTCCGTTTTTATGTTAAACTAAACGTGTGGCCAGCCGGCAGCTCAAACTCTTCTTTCTGCTCCCTACGCCGAGGGAGGACTAAGGGGCCTGCTTACCTCAGGGGTCTGCAGCCCCGTTTGCTTCCTCTGCTCTCATTCCCTCTGGTTCCTTTTCCTCCTTTTCGCGCTCCCGCTCCTCTCCTTGCGAACACTATCGCTAATCCCCTTCCCTCCCTGCTTCCCATGGCCATTTTCCAGCTGCTGCCCGGCTCCTGCCACCCAGGCGCCGTCGCCGAAGGAGACCCCCGCCCGGGCCGGTGCCGCCGTCGCCTCAGGGCCGCCAGAGCCTCCTCAGCGCGCCGAGAGAACGCGGGGGGAGGGGAGGCGCCAACGGCTCTAACGGTTCCAACGGCTCCGGCCCAACGGCTGCCGCGCGGGCGGGCGCGCGCCGCGCCCCACCTCCGCCTTGGGGCAGAACCAGCACGGAGCCCGGCCCGGCGGGGCGGAGCGGAGCGGAGCGGAGCGGAGCGGAGGGGGCCCGGCGGGCTGGTGGCAGCCCTCCCTCGGGCGGCTGCTCTGAGGAGACAGCGCCAGCAGCCATGGAAGATAAAGAAGCGGGGATCACGCCTAGGGCCCGGCGGCGGCCGACCAACCAGGACGGTAAGAGGGGAGCGGGCGGCCCGGGCACCTCAGCCCGCCCGTCGGGCGCGGCGGCGGCAGGCAGCGGGTCCGGCCCGTCCCGCCTGGGAAGCGGACAGCCCTGCGCGGGGGACTCGCCCCCGCCGGCCCGGCGCCAGCCCCTCGGTTCCCGTCACCGGCCGTCGGGGCTGCCGGCGCGCTGGCAGGCGGCTCGCTGCTTTATTATTATTAATTATTATTATTATTTCTGTCGCTGGGCGAAGTTTGTTGATCCTTTACCCAAGCGAAGCCGGCAGACGGAGCGAGCGGCAGCGGTTCCGCCTCGTCTGCCGGCGGCGGCGGCGGCGGCAGCAGCAGCCCGGCCCCGGCCGCCCCTCGGGCCGGGCGAGACCCCGCGCCGGGCTGGAAAAGCGGGGCGAAAGCCGACAGGTGGTTGGAAACCGTCACTCCCCGCTATTGCCTGACAGCGCCGCGGTTTCCTGCTTGAAACCTAGCAGGAAAAGAAAGTACCGTAAATTTGCTGTGCTTGTGTAACTTGGGGTTTTTCTTGTTTTATTTTCGCCTGTGCAGTGACTCAGATGGGTCACTGGGATGTGAAGCCAACAAATAATTAAGAGCCTAGTCGACAGAAGTAACCCCGGAGGAACAGGATCTGTACACGAGAACAGAAAGAGTTTGAGAACTGTAAACTGGTTGTTTACACCATTAGTGCCTTTGACCTGAGCAAAATGTTGGAAAGGTGTAACTGGAGGAAAAGATTAGCAAAAGATTGCTATGTTTTCTCAAGTTGGGCAGAGAAGCTGTAGTTCGCTTTTTCTTCTTAGATCTGTAGCAGTCATTAGACGAGGCAGAAGTTAGTCTAGCGTTTGTTGGCCTTTTGGTTAGAAGGTGTGAGGGTAAGATTTGCAGAAGTGCACTAAAATAAGGTAACTAGTAGTTTCAGCTTCAGTCATCGCTTGAAGCTGCAGCATTTTTCTGTTAAATAGGTGATGTTCAGAAACAGATTACAGAAAAGCAATGATTTATTTTGCGTTTTATCAGTGGCAACTGGAGAAGGAAATGTATGTATAAGATTGCTTAGACACAAAGGGCAATCTGAGTTGTATAAATATCAGCAGCTCTGTTTGGGCCCCATGCCTAATGGCACATGCTTTGTTGTGGTATCCTTGGAAAGGATCTACGTTTCATTCTCGCTTAAGTATGTTAGTTATTAATATCTAGCAGTGGTCACTCTGATCCTCACCATCTCATCTGTGACTCTGCAAGCTTTTCAATCTACAAGCTACTGATCCTGTTTCTTCTGTAGTTATTGTGTGATTTGTATTGTTTTGGCAGCTAAAGCTGCTTGGCAATTATTTTTGTCGTAAGCATCTACACACTAAATAGGCATTAGACATAATAATTTAATTAATCAGACATAATAACTTTGGACATCTCCCATGTGAAATGCTTTGAGATATTCTTAAGAAACATTGAGTTCTCATCAAAAGTAGCATTCTGTATTAATTAGCAAACAGTTGAGTAATCGTCATATAATTGCATCACTCTCAAACTGTCCTGGGTTGGAGCTGAAAGAGATTTCTCTCTGTTACTGTCAGCCTTGTATTCAGTCCAGTCTAATCTCTCATGTATTTTGTTTTAAATCTGGTGGGTTATGCATGATGCTGGAGGAAGGTTCTTTCCCACTGCAGCGACTACGAGTCAGGCACATTCTTGCTATTGGCAGTGATGTATTTGTTCAAATTGTCTGATCTAGCCTAGGAAAAATGAATTGTGAGTGAAGGGTGTGCCACACCTAAAGCAGTAATAAGATAAGTTCCTGTTTTATCTCAGCCCCTAGCAGTAGGTATTTGTTATAAATTGTTAATATTGTTGAACGAATCAGGTGATAACTTTTTGCTAAAGTAACAGCAACTCTTCTGGTCAGCCTTGGAGATGTCCAGGCTAATTCAGTTAAAATGTTTTTAATGCTCTTTCTTCTCTGTGGTTTATTTCTTAAGGACAGACAGAATTTATTGCAGACTCTCCACAAATACGACTTCTCTGATTTAAGTTTCAGGTGTGAGTTGTGAATGTGTTGATAGTAAAGGGCAAGAACATTGCTAGAGAGTGAGAAAAGTCGGGAGTGGATGAATATACGCTTTGGGGTGTATGACAGTGTTTAAGGCTTTAGAAAATCAAGCTAGAGATAACTGAAGCTGAGAAGCCAGAGTTGCTACTAGTGAAAAAATGGACGTTCTGCTGTTGGTGCCTCATCATCATCTGCAGCATGGAGAATTGCTGCCACAACTTATTTAACGTTGGGGTTGCAAGGCTTAATTATGTTAACAGTTGCTTTGAAAACTTAGCTATCCCTGATAGCTAAAATAGCTAAGAGAAATTATTAAGCATTTGTATTTGTTCTAATAAAGTATTATAATACTATTTATATTCAAATAAATTGGATTTATTTTTAGACTGTTTTTTATTACTCATCTTCCTCTGTCGGTATGGCTACTTCAAATGCCCATTTTCAGATTGAAATCAGTATTTTTTTTGGAAAATTTAGGATCTCCCACTGTGTTATGGATAAATTTTAATTTCATTCCACATATGCTACCTTTAATGTACTATTCCCACAACTAGTTGTTACGGATATATCTGCTCAGTCAGTCCTAAACTCAACGTTGTTTCTAAGAGAAAAGATGAAAGTTGTGAATTGCTTGAGACTAGAAACAATTCTTGCCTGTTTTCATAGGCCTAGGTCATAGCTCTGAAAGTAATCTCTTGGAATGACATCATATTTTGCAGTTCCCTAAATTTGTTTTTAATAACTTTGAAGCCTTAGAGCCTCTTAAGGAAACTAAACATTGTATGTAAATCTAAAAGAAATTACCATTTCTGGAACTTTGAATGTCAGCGTGGTAGTGCTGGGTAAATCTGTACCCTTATCTTGTAACTAAGTTGACTTATTTAATTAAATGAATTCTAGGGTGTGGTGGAGTTTTTTTCCTATTCTTTTATTTGTGTGCTGTTTTATATCTATGAGAAAATTCTAGTGGGATGGTTGGAGATGGTGGAGTTGAGCTTGTTTCGAGGTAAGTGGAGCTTTGAGCATCTTTTCAGGACTGCTATAAATAGTTAGAATGGAGTTTACTTTTCTTTCATTAAAGGATATTTTAAATATACGTGATCCTTCTGATAAATATCAGTTCTGTGATTAATAGTAACTGCTGTAATGCAATCATTGATTTATTTTTTTTCTTTCATTATTACATTTTTTATACCCTATCTCTGAAAGTTACAGTACCTCTAAAATCAGGATCAGCTTCAACAGCAGTAGGAATGGTGAAAATGCAGTGCAATCTGCATATTTTTAACATCATCTGTGTTTTTGACGGTGTCTTTTTGAAGCCATTGTCTTATGTCTTTTCTCATTGTTTTTTTCAGCAGCTGCATACATTACAGTATATTAATATTTAAATATATATCAGCAATTATTGTTAATGATCATACATCTGTGGTATGAATAAGGTTTGGCTTTTTTTCTTGGGAGGAGTAAATTGCATTTCCCCTTTTTGAGTTTGATTATGTAACAGTATCAAAAATGTCACATGGGGAATTCTGGCTGAGGAAGAAGCAAAGCACAGTTCTCTGGAGTCTCCAAGCAGAACTTTCACTACAAAAGCAGTTTTCTTTATTTTCACTCTAGCTCTTGAGCTAATAATCTTGAGTGCTACAGAAACGTACAAGAAATTAAAGATGATCCTTTTCATTCATGTGTTGCCTCTGGATCACAAAATACGTTGCAAGTCTATTCTCAGTAGCTCCCCAGTTGTTTGGGGATTTAATGGAAGAAATATCTCTTAGAGCTGTTTTTTGTCATGATCTGCAAAACACAAAGACACTGCATTTTTCCTCTGTTGAAAGATGCGCATCTATGAGGGGTGAAAGAGCTGGGAGGAGGCCTAGCCAGGTAGGCAGCACTGAGTGCCATGTAAACACTAAGTGGAAAGGGATAGGCCTAATCCACAAGAGGTGCAGCGGAGACTGTGTATTATATATACTTGCACTGTCTTTGCATTTATTTGTGAGTCTCACTTCAGTGCTGTTGAACTACCTGTTATTTAGGTTCCAGCATCAATGAACCTGACCGAGAGGTCTGACAAGAATGGCCGGTTGTTATCGAAGTTACTGCAATGCCGTGAAAGGGATGTTTGAAGTTTGCGATAATAAAAAGCTCATTTCATATAGGCCAAGCATGTTTCTTGTATTCTATATGTGTTTTTATGAGAGAACATCTCAGACATTTCTTGTACTGTGAGTTATACTGCTTAATGGGAGAGTTATTGTTGCTAAATAAATTGTGCGTTTATTTGAAATCTTGAAGGCAGAGGTTAAGACTCAATGTAAATTGTCATGTTCATCAGGGAAACAAATGAGTAAATACTATTTTGTATTTTTATTTTTAATGCTGTAGTTCTACTAAGAGCAGAGAAATTGATGGTGTGGAAGCCTTGACATTAAATTGTAGAGTGGACCTTTAACTCCTTTAGGTTCACAAAAGTTAGTGAAAGAGAGAGGGAGACTTTTCTTCCCTATCTGTGTAGACGGTGAATACTTTTTGTGATACTAGGTGGACTAATATCTTCTTGTAAAATGAAAAAAATGCGTTCCCTTCAGTAATGAGTTTGCAGGTGTTGCTTAATGCTGACAGTTGCTTAATACAGAGCTGTACAGGTATTACATTTCCTTGACTTTCACAGAAGACCTGGAAATGTGGTATTTCCATTCTGTAGCAATAACTTTATGGGGCAATATCCTGAATTAACGTTCCATAGAGGAACTTTAAAATGCTGTGAGGGTTATTATAGTGAAGGATAAAACTGCCTTTGGAAGTCTTGAAAAACTTTATAAAGTTCAAGATACTGTGCGAATCAAAACGTACAATTCTGCTCTATCTCCCTATTCAGTCTTACTTGAAAGGCTAGGCCTTCTCAGGCTCGCCATCTGTGGAAAAGAGGACTGGAAGTTGGAATACCCGTTCCTAGTCCTTTTCCTGACTCCTTTTACTTTAGTCAACTATTACGAATGGAAACTTGCAAAATATATACTTTTATTTGCTTTCGAGGTTAGCGATATCTAGTGACTCATCTCTTGCCTCCCTTTTTATCCATGGCACATATGCTCTTGCTGAATTCAGTTGTGGGTGCTCGGCCCCCCAGAATGCTGACTCATCTATCTGGAGCTGTTAAAATCAATGGATTTTTTTCAAAATTGAGATTTTGCTCTATTATAAAAGGACATCTACTGACAATAATTGTTAGGGTGGGGACTCAGAGACATGTTTCTTATAAATGGTCTATATTGTTGTACAAATAATAAATGAATAATAATTGTCTTTGTGTCTAGTGAATGTAGAAAGCAATCTGTAACTCCAGGTAGAGCTGAACTGAAAGTTGTAGATTCTTTAATGCGATATCTATTTTAAACAAGTTACTGAACGCAGTTCCCTAGATAATAAGGCTCCTGTCCTTTAAGTAGTTGTGGTGTTGATCGAGATAAGATAATAATTGTGTATTTGCAGCACTGTAAGGGTGTATTTATAGTTTAGCAAAATCAAGAAGTGTGATCCTAAAGAGACATTCTTTCATCTAAATGTGAAAATTGTATTCTAAGCTTTGCATGCTTCTTGGCATTTTGAGCTTCTTTTTTTTTTTAAGGATGGAGTGAGGAAGATGGGTTTCAGTATCACTGTTCTAATCTCTGTAGTAGGAATATGATGATTGTGAGTGCTCAGTTTCAGCCTGGGATCTCCCTGCTTGGCAATGGGCTCTTGGCAGCTTATTGAGAGTCTTAGTTGGCAGGATAAGAAACTTCCTTTTGCTTTATGAATGCGTGATGGCATGTCTGTATTTTCTCATGATACTCTGCTTTTTTTTAGCTCTATAGTATTTGAAACCACTAGTTTTGGGGTTTTGTTGCTTCTGGAAATATCTTCAGTTGGTATAGGTAAGAAATGCCATTTCATGACAGAAAACTATAATGTTTGCTGCTAAGCGTTCCAAGAAATGCTTTATAGATACCTTATTTCTGTGGCCAGCTAATCCTGTGCTACCCCTTATTCTACTTCCTAGATAAAGCAGAATTGGGAATGGTGGTTTTCTCAGACCCATATCAATGACGGTTGGAACAGAAATCAAATTTTATGTGCACTCTCACTAAAGTTGTTTGATAGGCCATAGGGTATTTCTGTCTTACCCATTATTTAGTAAGTGTGGCTCTGACTTCTTTGTACAGTGTGTTTAGAAAGAATGGGATTTCTACTATTGCTTATTGGTCATTTTGCTAGAGAAAATTGGGGAAAAGGAGGTATTTGAGAGTCTATATTTAAACCTGTTAGTTACAGGTGTGTCTATGAAAGAGCATACTTCAGTTCTGCATGAATATTATTTGGACCATGCCTTTAGCAACTCCTAGAGACTTCAGTGGAAATGAAAGCAGAATTTGGCTTGCAGTTCGACTTCTGACCTAACCTAGTGAGTTTGGCCAGACTAGTAGTCCTAACAATGACTTATTTCAAGGGATATTCGACATAAATATAACAAGGTAGTTGCTTTTTCTAGCAGGCACGCTTAGTTTTAAAATCTTAATTTCTGCTTTTCTCTTCCAGATGACTCTAATACTGGCCTTGGTTTGTGTGGATGGATCCTGGTGGTCATTTCATTTTTTTTCACTGTTATTACATTTCCTATATCAATCTGGATGTGCATAAAGGTAATTGTTCCCTGACAAGTTGGACTAAAAATTTAAACAATACAAATACTTCCTAGTGGTTATTACTGTTCACTGTATTACTTATTTTTTTTAAAAAAACAAGTGAATCTAACTGTTCTTTCTTGAACCGTAGCGCAGTATATGGCAATCCCCAACATTTCACTACATTAATCTTCAAACAAAAAAGAAAAGCGTTATTACAGTGTTTTAGTCATAATGATGCTTACGCTGGCATCTTTACTACTGCTACGCAGTGTTCATTAGTATATAAACTAGTTTGAAAGATCAGAATAATTGCAAGAATAAGTTATTAATCTTGGGGGATTGATTCTTAAGGGTATGTGTGTAAACATAAGGTATATAATATAAATATATAAGTAATATGTGTATGACGGATTCTTACAAGAATATGTCATCTGTAATCGCTTTGAGCTTGATGTTTTCCAGTTTCCAGAATGGAGGAAATAAATCCTGCTTTGTTTCAGCTAATATACCCCATCAGAATTAGAGCTGGAAAATCTCTGCTGGATCTCATCCACTGCAATTTGTCATCTTGTTGCCAGGACATTCCTGATGGCTGTTCTTAGTGCTCAGTCCTGCCAAGATGAAGCTGCTGCTGCTTCTGCTCTTGATAGATGGTGCCTCAGTCTGAAGAATATTTCTTCAGGAAAATTGTCATTACTGTTCCTTTTGTTGTTTGCTTTTGACAATAGAGTTTAAGCTAAAATTCTCAAAAGCATCCCATGTAGAAATGAAATGTAATACATGTTACATATGAGACCTGAGACTGTTTTAGACTATTATATATGTAGTTTGGAACCTGATATGGCTTCTGGGCTTATGGAAACCTCTGCATGATTTCCAACTTTTATTACAGATTATAAAGGAATATGAGCGAGCTATCATCTTCAGACTTGGACGCATCTTAAAAGGGGGAGCAAAGGGACCAGGTAGGTCCTGTACAGCATTGTTCATATTTGTTCTAATTAAATGACTGGCAAAATAATAGCTGTGTAAAGGCATTGTATTTAGACTAGTGAGTGGATTTCTCAAGAATTTCTCAGCTCCCAGTGAGAGGATGCCGTTACTTTATACGGAGAAGATAGTAAACTAATTATCTGTGAATCTTGCCCAAATCTCCTTAGTTAATGCATATTCTTTAGGTAGAATCAAAAGTGCAGAATGTGAAAGGAAAAATAATGGCATCAGATGTGCCATTTTTAAAAAGAAGCTTAGTATTTCAGTTAAAGCCCAAGTGGTTTGAAAGTCTCACTGTTGTTCAAAAGAAATAGAAGCAATTGTTTGATAGTTTTGAAAACTTGCCTTTGTATATTGGAAATTCTGATGAGGTCTGAAAGAATGTTGCTTTCAGCTGTTGTTCCTGTTGCACAAAGTGACTGTAAGGGGCAGTACATTCTTCCATCATTTTCCTCAAGATTTTGAAATGTTTTCACATTGCTGTAATGTTGAAGAAATACAGTGATATACAGGAACAAAAAGAGGTTGATAGTTCTGCCTGGCAGAATTAGGCCCCACAGTTACTATGTGGGAGCAGATTTTCAAAAATAGCTGAAATGGAGTTCTTTTTATTTTCCTAAACAAGTTGGACCTGAATAAAACACTTTCTTAGCATACAGTCCTTTAAAAATCTTATTCCAGTGTTAAAGCCACTAACAAACATGCTGCTGAGCTTATGACAGAATCTAACCACAGCTACAGTGGTTAGATTTAAGCTTACTTCAGTAGCAAGTTTCGTTTGTCTTAAGGACCCATTGTCACACCCTGTTGGATGGATTTTGTGTACAGGTTTGTTCTTTGTCCTGCCCTGCACAGACAGCTTCATCAAAGTGGATATGAGGACCATCTCTTTTGATATTCCACCCCAAGAGGTGAGTTTGCACTTAGCTTTGTGTCTGATAGTGTTTGCAGAATTTTTTGTATCCTCTTCTTTCTTTCCCCCTCTCAGTATTGGGTAGGATGTGGTTTTCATGTAGATCTCTTGCTTTCTATTTGTGCAGCTTCAATGTACTGTGAGGAATATAGCCTATATTATGGTTCAATAAGACAAGGTCCATGAAAGAAAACAAATTATACTGTCCTTTAAGGAACAAATAAGATAATAATAATACTGTCTATTAAGTGAAATGGGAGTGATTTGGAATCAAGACTGCTGGACTTCCTGCTTGATTCTGTCATTGTTTCTGAGAAATGTGGAAAAGAAGCAGTGATCTTTCCTATGTCAATTTATCTAGATATATAAACTAGTTAAAGTAATGGATGAAGTTATTAGCAAATGCTATTAATAGAAACTCATGTTAATGGCCCACTGTCTTACAGTTTACATGGGTTTAGTGTACATGCTTCTCCTGTGCCCTACTATGCACAGGAACGTTATGAAGGGGTACTCCACCTAGCATCCTCTGATGTCTTGGAGTTTGAAAGTCCTAAAGAAATGCAAAAAAGGATTACCAATATTTCTAGTCTGTTTTTCTTGGAAACTAATTTTTTAGCAGAGTTTCTCAGCAGCATTAAGCTAGTTGAATTAAATGATGCCGACTCAACAGATAACAAAAGAATAAAAAACAAGCAGCCTTCTAAAAAATAAGTTCTTGAACAACTGTGTGTTGATGAGTATAACTGTATCCCCCACGTGTCTGGTGTATATTGCAAGACAAAGCTGTTTGATGCAACCTGTCTCGTGCATCTGTTTCCTGTCATATTTGCCAGTCAGTTTATGGCTCATCATTAGTTGCAGATTTAGACAAATGGCAACTGTCATAGTATAGTCTAAAAGGGTAATTGGTAGAAACCTAATCACTGGCAGACCTAATGTGATTGCAGCTGCTGGTGTACCATTAGTGAACCCATCAGTTCTACAGTTTTTCTTTCGACTTGATTAAATTATGCGTATGGGTTTAGGTTTGTTTGTTTTCAATAGGTAAAAGCGAAAATACATTTTTATTTGTACAACATGATTTCTGCCTTACACTACTGTGAAAAGCCTGCTAAAACCAATAGATCGGGGAAGCACAAAGCAAGTAAGTCTTGAATGTCAAGTAGCTCACAGCCCCCTCTCTTGCCAAATAACTTCTTTGCAAAATCTTCTGACAAGGGATTAGGACACCTCTTCCCATGGTCATATGGCATATTTTGGTGGTTTTTTTTTTTTTTTTAAAGTTAAGTGAAAAATATTAGTGTACCCTCTTTCTTCAGTCACTTTATCCCTAGACCTTCAAGAATATCTGTCTTTATCTTTGCAAGTGCATCCTCTGCTTAACGTACAAGAGTAAAATTCAGTACACCACTTGAATCTAGCCCTGAGGATGTTCACAAGTTGGATTTCCTCTGCAGCTTGTCTAAGAAATCACCATATATTAAATTAATAGCATACAGTGAGATTTAAATTGGAAGTACCTCGAAGAAGGGCAATAAGCAGCTAGATCATAATGGAGATATTTCTAATTAAATGCACAACTATGGCTGATACCCAGGTAGCTGAACTATAGCAGGCCTTTGGCTGGCAAAACCAATTTTGTAAGTAGCTAAATCATACTTCAGTGAAACCTTCCAGTCTTTTCTAGAATACCTCATGTGGGTGGCTCTCTCTTTCTCTAAACTTAAAGGAGAGATGTTCTTGGTGCTATCATCTTTTTTTTAATCTTTTATTACAGCTAAAGCTTTTTATTAGTTTAGTTGACTTTTTAAGTAATGCCATGTCATACTTTTCCACATCTGAGGATGTACAGTATTAAGGCTCTTAACTTGATGAACAGTAGTATACTTCACTCTTTGGGAAATATTTAAAAATTATATAAGCAGTTGAGGGCTCAAGGCAGCAAAAAGGCTTTTGTGAGGATACTAGCTAGATTGCTATATGAGCAGTTATAGTTTTGTGTTTTTTATTGGCATGTAAAACGGAAAAACACAAAACCTCTTCAGCCAGCCAATGAGGAAAGAGTGCATTTCAGTAGCAAACTGGACCTTCTTCTAATCCTAATCGTTCGAAGAAGTGTCGTGAAATAAATATGCATAGTGATCCTTTTTTTCTTTTTCTTTTTTTTTTTTTTTAAGTTAAAATGCTGTCTTTATAAGTGGGTTCATGCAGCTGAGTGCTTCTTGCTCCATTTGGGTTGCTGTGTCACACAGCATATAAATATCTGTGGATTGTAGAAAGCTTCTGACTGTAATATCCTGTAGTAATAAGAAAGGATTAAAGTTTTTATTCTGTACCTGCAAGCACTGTTTTTCTGAAATTGGGAAAGTACTTCCCAGATTTCAGTATTTCAGGGCATTAATTAGTCACAAGCTGGGAATTAAGCAGAAATCTCTATGGTATAGCATTATATAGCAAGATCCCTTTTTTAAAGGTTTTGCAGTTTCCAAAAGTAACTTGCACAGCCGTTGCTGTGGTAGAGTCTCTGGCATTGACCATTCCCATGTTACAGAATAAGCAGCAACTGAGAACTGCCTTCAATGACATTCACACCTGCCGTATGGGAAACTCCCATTTGTGGCATTTCTTTGAAAGTGCAGCTGAAATACACTTCCTCTTTCCTCACCTGCTTTTTAAATAGGTTGCCTATTTTGCCCTTGTTTTATAAACTGACACAGCCAGACAGACATATCTTGTGTCATCAATAGTCTTGTGACTGAAGTTAAGTGGAAGTGAGAATCTCAGG
Source organism: Struthio camelus (assembly GCF_040807025.1). Classification (NCBI taxonomy): domain Eukaryota; kingdom Metazoa; phylum Chordata; class Aves; order Struthioniformes; family Struthionidae; genus Struthio; species Struthio camelus. The sequence continues at coordinate 2,880,520 of NC_090961.1, forward strand.
TGTTCTATATTTGCAATGGTATTCATATTGTTAGCCTTCTTTCTCTGTAGAAAACATCAAATGAGCCTTTCTTTGATGTTTCTACTTTATATTTTTAACTAGGGAATGTGATTTAGCCCATTTTAAATGGAATGGTCCCATATCTCTGCATTTAAACAAAGTAATTCTTGGAGCGTTAGTCCTTTCAATTTTCATTAACGTTCTTGCAGCTTGGTCCTTAATTATGCATTCCTCTTGAATTCCTATAGAGTCAACCTGCCTCTTATATATCTGCTGTAAGCCTCACTGAAATAGACTTTTTTTTTTTTTTTGCTGCTTGGTTATGGTACACTAACCTATTATTATGAAACTAGCAAAGTTTACCACATGAAAGACCATGTGTATTTTGGTGTGAATTATTTCTGATTTTTTTTTCTTTTGTCGCTTGCATGAATTGCAAGTCCTTCTGTGAATTTGAAGAAGTGAGTTATATGTAACATAAATTCCATTAGCATTGCTGTAATATTTTGCAATGAGTGTTATAATCCCATCTTTAGTCCTACTTTGACAGAGCTATACTGGAAGGACTGTGCGTATGTATATGCACATAGGTATAATATGTTTGGTTTTTTTCTCAAGACAGTTGCTTTACTGTGACAAAATTAGGACTGTGTCCAGTAAGACAAGCATGTCACTATCATTAGATTCAATAATTATTCTGCTTAATTGTTTTCCTCATTGTTTTTTTAGATCTTGACCAAGGACTCTGTGACAGTTAATGTAGATGGAGTGGTTTATTACAGAGTCCAGAATGCCACCCTTGCTGTAGCAAACATAACAAATGCTGACTCAGCCACTCGCCTGCTAGCACAGACTACTCTGAGGAATGTTCTGGGGACTAAAAACCTTTCTCAGATTCTCTCTGATCGTGAAGAAATTGCACACAGCATGCAGGTATGAGGAGCCTTACTGTAGCAATCCACTGAATCATAAGTTAAGCAGCAATCCTATGGGTAACTTACAGGTCAGGACTTGACTTATCACTTAGAAGGCAAACCAAGTTGGGATGTGGAGCTTTAGAAAAAACACTATCGAGAGCTATTGGGATGACATTCTGTATAATAAAAATAAGTGAATAAAGCAATTATGTACCAGTGAGACAAGCAAGTGGGAAGAAGGATATAGAAGAGGAAGGCTTTCCTGGATCATTAAGTCAATACTCTGCTGTTGAAGGCAATGATGCCACAGAGTCCCTTTCTTAAACTAATCAAGCTTTGTTTTAAAGTGTTAGTTTACAACAGTCATGCTTTGATAAGTATAAAAGCATAGCTCAAATACTAAAGCCCCTACATAGAAAATCCAAGAATTGTAAGATAATTCATTTGTTTAGTCCTTCTTCAAATTTGGACATTTGTTTGCAGCTAAGTGGATTGTTTAACTTAATTGTCCTGCCTTAAACAGGCCACACTTGATGAGGCAACAGATGATTGGGGCATTAAGGTGGAACGCGTGGAGATCAAGGATGTGAAATTACCTGTCCAACTGCAGAGAGCAATGGCTGCAGAAGCAGAAGCTGCCCGGGAGGCAAGAGCTAAGGTAATAGCTTCAACAGGAGGGGGGATGTTTCTTCTTCCCTGCTCCCCTCTCCACCCCACCCCCCCCCAATAATGTCCTGTGGTGGTGTTAATAATAAAAATTCTCAGCCAGATTGGGTTGTGGTCAATATGCATGCAGGACAAGATTTTCATGAATCTGTGTCTGGGTGCTTTCTCTCTTTTATTTTGGATCACACAGTTGGAGTTTTCTTAAGAAATTTAGAATACTAAATTTTTACCCTGCTCCAAGAACAAATCATAAACAGAGTAATTTTGAGATTATTAGCTGGAGCCTGCAGTGAATTAGGAGCTAAGCTGTTTCCAGCTTTTCTTCTAACTAGACCTGATTTTCGGTAGGTACCTTGTTTTCAATTTCTGCATCTAAGAAGTAAAACAGCAGTAATATTGGTTTCATCACCTTTCAGCTGACCAGTTTGGTCATGATACCGTTTTCCCTCCCATGGTGGGAGAGGGTGATTTTTAAATACTCAAGACTAGAAGTCTAAAATCCTCAGGAATAGTTAGAACTATATTTTTTTAGGACTCGCAAGGTAGCTTTCTCACTTAGTGTTTTATGCCCTTGAATTTGTCATCTCTGATGGTTTGTTAATCCTATCTTGAAAGCTTATTTTGACCTCCACAGATGCAGCTATAGCTTCTGTTAAAATACTAGTAGCCAAAAAAAAAAAAAAAACCCTAAATATTCTGGTTTTTGGTATACTAAGCTGATACATTAAGTTTTTTGGTAGATATTAATGACCTATTTTGAGGTTTCTGTCTGCACAAAAATGGAACTTGCATTGTAAATATTAAAAATTTGTCTTGGCAAAGGGAGGTTTATTTACAACTCATTTAATGCTGTGAAAATTGCATCTGATTTTATGATGTTCATAATCTTAACACACAAATGTGATTTTATATATATGTGTGTGTGTATATATATGTATATATGTATGTGTGTGTATATATATATATGAGATTGATTTTGGTCTTCCACTTAGTTTTGAGTTTCTTAAACCCAATTTAGGTTCTAATCATAAAATTTGTTTTATATTTTCATAGAAAACCAATATAAGTTCTAAACAATTTCATTAGACTGAGGGGCTCGCAATTACAAACTTGGTGGTGCACCTAGGAAAAGGTCTTTAAGCCTATGTTAACGCTCAAAATATAAACTTCTAAATCTTTTTTTGAAGTTTAATTATTTTATGATTTTATTTTATAATTTATCCTGATGGTTAAAGAATATTGAATCCTGGCTATAGAACTTTTTTTGAAGTTTAATTATTTTATGATTTTATTTTATAATTTATCCTGATGGTTAAAGAATATTGAATCCTGGCTATAGAACTCTGTAGGGGAACGTGGCACTTGCCTCTGCTGACATACATTTCCTTTGCCTCACCAATGCCAGTACAACACTACCTGTTAAAATAGTGCTGTCCTCCTATCCAGGCTTACTTTATAGATACCCTAGGACAATATGTGTTGTCCTAACATGGAAGGGCCCTATACGTGAAAGAAATTAATGACCACAAATCTGTTTATGCTCTAATGAGTTCATAATTTAAGAGTAAGGGAATTAAAAAGGTATTTCCTGGTAAGAAATATGCCATTCACTTGTTTTTTTAAGCTCTTTCTAGAGACAACAAAAAAAAGTATAGCTTTGATTAAGAAGTATTTGCAGGTATATATGGGGCATACGTTCCTTTTGTGAGAGGCAGTGTTGGAAGAAGCACAAAAGCAGTTTTTTGGAAATAGAGCAAATGAGTTTAGAAAATGCAATAAGTGAATTACGATGCCAGCTTTTAAAGTGGCATCCTGATTCTGAATGTGAGGGGGGAAAAAATAGGTATACAGGGCCTTGAAAGCAAATAAAAGTAGCTTATATCTGAGTGAGAGAAAAGGCAGAACCAGTGAAAGGCTATAATAAGGGGAAGTCACTTCATCAAAGTAGTAAGTGATATTTCTGGTTTATGACTTAAGACTGAAGGCATCAGAGAAATAGTTTACCCTTGTGCCAGATATCTTCTGTTTATTTTATTCATTTTGTTTCACAGGTAATTGCAGCTGAGGGTGAAATGAATGCTTCCAGGGCCCTAAAAGAGGCATCCATGGTTATTACAGAGTCCCCTGCTGCTCTTCAGCTTCGTTATTTGCAGACCTTGACCACCATTGCTGCAGAAAAGAACTCCACCATCGTCTTTCCATTGCCCATAGATATGCTGCAGGGTGTTATAGGTGTAAATCGCTAGATGCATTGGAAAGAAGAATTTTTTTTTCCGCCTCACAGAGAATGTCTGCAAAACTGAATTATCTGTGTATTAGAGCTTAAGGCATTGTTAGCATAAATGGGTTTTCTGAGACAGCTTTTTTGTTATATTGAGTGTATGATGAGAAAACTTGTATCTAATGTTTGTTAATTTGGATAATCAAAATATTTAAGATTCAAAATCTATCAGAATTGGTTCAAGCAGATTGTGATCTTAACACGTGTTCATGCTGTCCTGGATGACAAACCTATAATCTGTAACCTATTTTCAAATAGTATATACAACCACTTGGGTGGAGGATGAGGCAATGATCCAGCACTTGAGAGGCGGTTACTTTCAAAAGCCATGCATAATTTGAGAGAAGTATTCCTTTTAATAAAAGGACCTGCGGCCCTGTAAGGGAAGGGAAACAGCCCCAAACTATATTCTCTTGGACTGTAGCTATATGAGATGGAGTCTTCTTGGATCATTGTCATATGGACTAGTCCTTTAGCTTACATTAGGACAATAACAACAGTGGACGGAGGACTGGGTATTAGCTACTTCTGAAAATCAGGCTCACAGCTTCCTAAAACGATTTCCCATTTACAAGGACTAGTTATTAGCCAACATTACTGAAATGAAATGGACATGGCATGGACAGGCTGTAGTTATGGATACAATATGCTTGTAGTCACTGATGCGCTAACCTGTTGTCAGGGTGGCTTGTCCACATAGATTTGTGCCTCTTTAAAGCACTGAAAAGTCCCTGGGAATGCCTTTATTTGTACTGCTTCTCTTTTAAAAATCTTTTTCTAAAAAAAGAGAAAAGGGTACCAGAGTAATGACTCTTGTAAATAGGTTTCCTGTCTTAATTTTAGTCATGCTTGAAAGACTACAGCTGAAGTTCTCTATTGGGGTTGAGAAGTTCTCTGTTGGCAAATAAGAAATATCTGAAATTAGAAATATCTGAAATTAGATGGAGGGGTGGTTAAGAGAAGATGCTGTACCTCTTACTTATCTGTTCTAACAGAGTGGTAGCTATTTACCTGTTGATGCTGCATCTCAGCAGACCTGCGTTATTGGTTGTGCTGCCAGGGGTTTATACTTTGGTTTTACCAAAAGTAGATAATTTTTTCAGTTTCTGTAGTCTTCATATGCTTATCTGTTAAACTGTTGTCATACTTTGCATATGTTTAGCAGCTAAAACTACAGATTAAAGGCAGATAAGAATCAGAGGCCACATTGAGGGAAGGCTCAGGCTACCAGCATCTAGTGGGAGATGAAAATGAAAACCCAAGACAGATGATTAAGTGTCCTTGTTCTCACACTGGCCAGCATAAAGTTTGTATCTTGTTTTTAATCACCTTTCTGCCATGATCAGTTCTGTATTTTTAGTAACCACAAGGTCTGTTTAAGTGTATCGTGATTAAAAGTGGCAAACTGATCCTAGATTTAGAAAAAAAAGATGCCTGAGCATCTGTAAGAGCTGTAAGAGCTTGAGCTAGTTGTTGCTGCTTCTTGTTTTCTTGTCTGTTGTGAATAGATTTTATTTTCCTCTGCATCATAAAAGCAATACACCAGTCTGCATGTGTGTTCGGAGTTTGGTTAATATAAGTAAGTTGGGGGGAGGGTTACTTTTTGTTTTTTTGAGGGGAAGAAATAGGGCTAATCAAGCTGTAATAACTAGCATTTCTGTATTCACGCACTTGCAATGAGAAACAAAGTAATTGCTTGCCATTAATCCGCTGGGAAGAGAAGAGAATCTGTAACTCCCACTGCTACTGTTGTAGCTTAGCCACCCATGTGAATTCATGTTGACAACAGTGGCACACGTTTTGTTCTCCTCTTGAATAAAAAAAAATCATGCTACTTACTATTGATGGACTTGTTGAAGAACTAGCATCGTGTTAACTTATCAGGGTCTCAAATGCTTCTGATAATTTTGGAGGTGGGAAAAAAGCAAAAACAACCTAAAAATCAAAAGCGTCTTTTCTGTGAACATTTGGTAGAAAGTACACTTTCAAAAAAAATGGCACAAGGAAAGTATAGATTTTTGTTTAAGGTGTATTTGTTTCAAAAAATTTAAACTCTGGACCTATAGCTTCTGTTTAACCTTTCCTCCTCGTAACAAAATCAACGTTTTTTAGTCTTCACATATACAATACAAGCTTTATTGTATTAAATATAATCAAAGCAAGGGGGAGGGCAGTATGACAGGTCATGATTCTTTTGGTAATCATTGCACAGCTAATTGGCTATTAAAATTATTGCCTTGTTAATGTGCATCCTGCAGGAGGAAATAGCTCTTGAAGGCACTAAACTTGCTCTATTAAAAAAAATTTTTCCAAAAAACAACCCCCTTTGTACTTAGACATCCACATCCGCCATTGCTCTCTGTAAAGGATCAACAGACCAGTAGTCGTCATCCCAGCCCAGGAACCAGCCGGAGAAGGTGGGAGGCTCAAATCCTTGTTTAATGAGTGTGACTGGAGTTCTCTTATCTCGGCTGGCAGGATCAGTCTCAATGTACCGTTTCGCTGTAAATACACAAGGAGAAGGAAACCCCATAGAGAACAATTCGTATAAAGCAACAGCTAAAAAAACACTTAATTATAGCTAAATGCACACGAGAGATAGAATTTCAGATCGTTCCTTTAACAAGAAAATAAAATAACCTTTCATTCTGTGGTTTTATCTACATCTAATAAAAGACATGCTGGTAGGTAGCTAGAAAGCTTACATTAGGACTATAAAATGTTCTTTTCACTTGCAAATTACATGAAAACATTGCTAATGAATGTTAAATTTAAGCAGTAAAATGCCATCATATATGGTCAGATGCAAAGTGATAATTCATATCAGAGCTTTAACTGTCTAGGATCATTCCCCCCCACACACACACACACACACACTGAGACAGTGGCAATCTATACCTGCTTAGAGACACAAGGATACTTTTTCACTATTGAGAGGTGAGCACAGGGTGTCTGACAACTGCACCTCTCTGCTGATTCTAGGGCTCCTCCTTTCTAGACATATTTGATTCCTTTGGCTGATCACAGCATTTAATTTTATATTGTGATTAAGACACATTTCTCAGTGTATGAAATTGCCTGCCTTATGATCAAACGCTAGGAAAAGAAAAAAAGAGGTTTATTTCAGGGAGGAAAATGTGATGGCATTACCAGATTTCAAGGCCTCAGTCTTTTCCTCTTCTTGGGCATCCTTTCCAATCCATACAAAGACCTATAGATAAAAAGTCACATGAATTATTTCAGCAACGATCTCTATATGAAAGAAAGCATAAGTAAGTTAGGCAAAAACTCAATAAGTAAAGACGAGTGTGATAAAAAAACTAGGACGTTTGTTCAGGTGTGCCTGAATTATTGACCGATTTAACATTGAATTAAGTAACTAGAGCTACTGGTAGCCAACAAGAAGCTTTTTGACTGCACTCTATCTGCATTAAATTCTAGATATGTGAACAAATTATATACTAGCTTAATATTAGGAAGAACTAGCTGGTCTTTGAACATCATTTTTACATAGAATGAATACAAAAATTCATCTCTAAGTTGCCTTTTGGCTGACTATGCACAGCCACTAATGAGCCCTCTGTTTTCAGTAACAGAAGATGTGTCATTATCTTAAACCGTTGAATCCTAACAACGGTTGTCAATTGTCTACAGACAGGACAAGGATGCTGCTATTAAGAAGTTCATAGATATGGAGTGTACATATAATACACAAAAGTCTGTTTTCTTCAGCCTGTAAGCTAACCAAAAGAAGCGGCAGGACACCAACTCTTTTCTCAAATGCTGGTTGCAAGCTCTCTTCAAAGTCATTAGTGAGATAATTTGTTCTCAGGCCTGAAGATAAAAGGATGCTAAGATGCAGTAAGTCTTCTAGCTATTGCAATTTGGGTCTCTAGAGCCACATATTGCTTATTCCTTGCTTCCCTCTTCATTAGATAAGTGCGACATACCTGGTCCCATGTGTCAAGGATCATAACATCATCTGTAGCAAGGTCATCCTGAATCAGATCTCCAGGAACTTCTTCAATCTGGAAAACAAGGTTAAAAGATGAGCACATACCCCCAAGCACCATTTTACCTCAGCAGGGGAAATGTGATTCACACTGGTTCTAGTATCGTCTTCTGTGAATCTCATTAGTCTTTCACTCATGCACAAAACATTTAATGCTGCGTCTTCTTACTTGAAAGATATCTGAGTCAAAATTAGAGGAGTTTGAAAGCTAGTTGTTAATGAAGGGAGGACGAGCTTGCTGTTGAAGAAAGTTGTTGTGCTGGTAACAGTGCTATAGAACTAGCTGCTATCTCTATAGAAAAATGGTGCTGATGCTTTCCTTCTAGAGGAAACATTGCAACAGAAGATAAGGTGTAACTGCCTACTGGTTGACTCAGGAGCAGACTGGGACTTGTCAGATGGATGGTGAATTAATTAACTATCTTCCCAGACACTCACAGTGAAGCGCCCACTCTTGTTGGAGCATGCAAAAAGACGAGGGGGGTGAGCATCCATCTTCTTGTCCTTCAGCCGGGGAGAGGTACGGTAAGCAGTTTTTCCACCCAAAGCTGCCCAGAAATTATCTGCAAAAGAGAACAAGATACTGATGATCCAACTATACATGGAATCCAAAGTAGCAGAATGGCTTGGATAGGACCTGAGGACTCCACACAGCAGAGTGATCTGTGTCATGCAGTTGTCTGTCTTAACTCAGAAAGTATGGAGGGCCTATAAACATGAGTGTGCTGTTAAGTATAGTGAAGACAGTTCGGAGAAGCTGTTCTGTGCCTATGTCCATCTTTCCTTGTTCTGGGAGATAAAAGAAAATATCCATGAAACAATCACTGACTGATAAAGTGTAGCTATATGAAAATAATCTCAAACTCAGCTGTGCCTCCCTCACCTGGCTCTCTGCCCTCAGAAACCTGTACTGGGCGAGCTCCCAGAATCTTCAGCAGCTCTTGTGCTCCTGATTTTTCAGCATTGCTGGCTCCTTGGCCAACCCAAAGGTAAGCAGTAGAGGGAGTTTTCAGGACAAAGGCATCATTGGAATTCAGCTCACTGGCAGCAGGATCCAGCTGAAAAGAAAGAACATTGCATGGGTCAGGCGTAACCATCCTCTACACAGAGCTCATTATTTCAAAATAATAATCAGTACCTATTGTTGAATAAACTTCAAACAAGATATTCAGTGCAAGCATGTAAGGTTACCAGAGATGCTGTGTATTTGTCTACTGAGTAATGACCTAGGACTAATCATATGAGGAAAGTAAATAAATGTGTGTTTCTCTAATCTATGCATACAAGTGACGTATGCTAAGAATACTTGGAGCTGTCATTTTGCCAGATCTTAATGGTTGTGACAGGAGATTTAAGAACTTGCTGGGGAGACCTTTGTAGAGCAATATCCCTGCCATTTTGGCTGATAAGTCACTGATTGGCATAATTTCCTCTACGTCGGCAAAGATACGCCATCATGAAGCTAGAAAATTAGCAAGTTGGTGCTGACATAAAACAACGCTCCTTATCTCACCTATCGCTATTGACCAGGATTTCTTTATCTGTTTTTTTTTTTTTTTTTTTAAGACACAGGGCAAAACATTTGCATATTAAGTATTTAGCACTTTCTATCTTTCGCTAGTAGCAGTGTTGTCACACACACACTTAGAACAGGTCCTGACATTCCACACCAGATCCTGATTGTTTTCAGCAGTTTGAAAAGTATCACTGTATACAGGGTACAACATCTATTGAGGACTTAAGAGAAAAGGGCTTAAATATAATCAAAGTGACACTAATAAACCAATGAAAACATAGTGATAACCACTACTACTTATCCATGGGAAAAGGGGAAGCTCTTAACAGTTTATACAGGTTTCGAAGTGTGTTTCAGTTTACATCAGAAAGTAGAATTAGGCCTTTGTTCTATTCAAAAGGATTGCGTTCCTACCACCACCTATGCTTACAACATGAAATTTGGCTCTCTTCCCACATACCTCTACTGCTCTGGTAGCTCCTGAGGTGCTGGATCGGACCTGGAACAGCCGTGTTTCTGCAGGTGCTGTCTGTCCTCCTTCCCTGGAGGTTCCACCCTTATAAACAATCAAGGGCTTTCCACCAAACATGCTCATCAGATGAGGTGGCTCTTTTCCTTGCACTACTCGTTTCTAAAAAAACAAAACCCCCACCTGATTGTCAGTTTTAAGCTGATTATTAATAGCACGAGATCTGCTGGAAATGGCCTTTACCACCACCATTCCAGCTGGAAGCTTCATACAGCACCTAGCTGGTCATGGGAGCTGAGTTATTACTTCCCACATGAAAACAGACTAGTGTTTAAACTGAATTCTCAAAATTGTCATTTCATTTTAATTGAAGAGTGATCCTTTGGCATACAGGCCAGCAAGTGACAGTCATAAAAACCTCCTGTCACATACTGGCCACTTTCAAAGCCTTCTTGCAGAATAGGTGGAGTGTAAGTTAGGCACACAGCCTCTCCCCAACACCTCCACTGCAGCTGGCCACTACCACTATACGACTGGGTTTGTCCACTACCTTTTGGTATCATGCAGCATACAGAGAGGATCCTAAACATCATTTCCTTCTGATGTAAGGAGAGCTCACGCATTTTGGTAACTTACTCATTTTTCTAAGAATTACAAATGCATCCTCTTCCATTTTTCAGAACGCATTAGCCTTTCTCACTGTTTCTCAGCCCTTCAACCCTTTCAATGTCAGACCTTTTCTGTTTCATTTTAGAAAATCTAACTGAAATATTTCATTCTCATGGACGGTTTGCTTGCTTCTCACGCCTTCCTCGAATGCCAAAGGCACTCTAAGTCCTATGCCTTTTCTCTCAATTTAATTTTAAATTAAGAATAAAAATAGATATCTTAGTTGATTCCAGGAGTTTGTAGTCTGCATCAATCCAGCTGCCCCCACAAAGGGGAATTAAATATGCCCAAAGTGTTACCTCTCCTTTCTCCTTGCAAGCTCTGTTGGTTGTCAACAATTTGCACTAATTGATTTAAAATGGTGATTATTAACTCCTGAGCATTAGTAATACTAGGTCACAGAAGGCTCACAACCACTCACAAGGTGCATGGAAGCAATGGATATCTAATTTATTCACACAATGTTTTTATTTACCTGCACAGGGCTGCCTCCCAGCTCCTCATCCAGCTGTACTGTGAGGAATGCAGAAGTTGCAATTTCATCTTGGGTGGAATCAGCACCCTGCCTGAAAGACAAGGCGAAATTTTAGAATCTTATTTTCAGTATTTTTTCCCCATATCTTACAGAGGTCAAGAAAAAAAGTAAGGAAAATCTTGATGTTACTAAAACTCTGCAGCATTGCACTGCCAGCACGATGGAGAAATCCACTATCTTATTCAGTAACATAGTGATTAGAGGAGGAGATAGGGATGTCTTCCCGATAATAAGCACAGATTTCTTTGTATCTTCATGCCTATCTCACATTAATACTGTTAGCAGGAACTACACATGCAGCCTCCACACAGACTGCACTCTTTTTTTGTTTTATTTACACAGCTTGCTGCTTAAGAGCATGACTGGAAGACCACTGTGAGAGTGCCTGCTCACAGTGTCCCCTTAAAGGGTATAGTCTAAAAAATAAGTCACAAGACATCAACTGAGGTGGCAGAGTACCAAAAGTTAGATAAACCATTCTCAAAGGATGTAGCAACTCTGCAAAAAGAACCAGAGCTTAGTTCAAAGAAGAGAGTAACCACTATTTAAAAAGAATACTAATAATGCTAGCACAGTAACTCCTCACACTGTGCCACTTTAAACAAAACATCCCAGACCTCGGGCAGTGTTTTGTTGGCAAGAGATTATCCAGGGTGAAATCTTATTCCCTGAGGATCCCACAAGCAGTGTTCCATTTTCAAAGAATTGGATTCTAGGCCCCACATAGCCTCAGTGGGTGGTGGCCTTGCACCAGGAAAACTTTCTTACCAAGTGTAGATAATCTGTCCCTGTTTTCCAGCATGCTGGTAATTGTACAAGATGATATAGCTATCACCGCCATAGAACTGGCCGTACTTCGATGGATCCACTGGCACTTTCTCTGAGCCTTCTATTCTCCAGATCTAGAAAAGGAGCAACAAGGGAGAGGAGGAGAAGTATTCTGAGTGAAATGTGACAGCAGAATGAGCAGTAAACAGAGTTCACATTGTGTCCTCTTCAGAAATTCAGCCTCCTAAACTTGCAGTCCTATGGCACCATCTGCTGGGGAAATCTGGTAAAAAAATGGCATTCCCACCCACCAACTACTTCCCAAAATTCGCAGCCGGGCCTGGAAGCAAGGCAAATTTAGCTGTCCTATTGTTAGCTCCCAGACCTTGACCAGATTCATCAGAAGGATCAGAACCACTGGAAAAAATGTGAATCAGATGACTAGCACTGCCAGCACTGATGCCAGTTTTGTATCTGATATGATTATTTCAACTTCTCTCAGCTGGACAGCCAGAAAGCTGTCAGCCTTACTGGGGACTTCTGAAGAGCCTAATGATGCCTAGGACCTCTATGGACTATAGACAAGGGGATGAGACCCAGTACTTAGCCCTTTCAAATCCACCTCCAACACAGCTTCTATGCACAGTCATACATACAGGTGCATGAGACGGATGCTCGAGACAATCACCTCCACATGCATGTTGGCAAAAGCTGGAATAACGGAGAGGAGGGGGACTGAGAAAAAGAAGTCTAGATCCATATTGTTTGGTGAAGCATCATTCCAAAACAATCTTAGGGTTAAAATAAGAGTTCATCTACACCGCTTGGCTGCAGGGCTCTCAAGAGCCTGCTGGTGTTTCTGGTATTAAAAAATTATCCCATAGTTTATGAAACTATAGCGTTGATGAGTTTCAGGCCTCCATCTATCTCAGTGTTCTTGCAGAAAAGCCATCAGTTAGTGAAGACATCTCTGGAACTCCTCCCAGAAGGATTCTGATACTGCTCACCACAAGGGCAGATGGCATTTGTAGGTGCCTGGAATTCAACTTGCTTACAAGTGATAATATAAAAGCAATATGCTTTGGCTCAGGAGTACTGTTAAACGTGGAGCACTCCTGGAACTGTCCTAACAGCTACAGGGTGGGTAAACCCAAGTGGTTCCCCAGGACATCATCACTTCCATGCCTTCTCCCTGACACCCCTTTACCTGTTTCCTGCCAGAGCCATCATCCTCCATTCCGTGCTGGGCAGCCATGGCCTTGGAGGTGTGCAGAGTGGCAGCATCGAAAGGCACCTTTTCGATCTTGGCAATGTGACCAGAAATGTAAGCCTGCCCCAGTCCTTCCGTCTGGTCCTTGTCCCGCCAGTTCTTGAAGAATTGCTTAAACAAAGGCGTCTCACCACTCTCAGGGAGGACTTGGACCTGAAATAAATGAGACAACCCCTCAGGAGCAGTCTTACCCCATATCGCACATGGTTCCAGCTCTGGATGCTCCTTGCTGTAGCTGGAACTCTGGTTTCAGGCTGACAGAGAATTGCCTGGAACAACTCTTCAGAAGCTGCAGCAGTGAACCGAAAAGTGGTACTAATAGCAATGTCAAAGTGACAGGTGGCAAACACATCAAATGGGGCATGCAGGTCTTACTGGTGCCATGATGAGACACAGCAACCAACGGCAGATCTTTACCAAGAGAAAAGATACATCACAAATCATATGTTTTCTGCTGCTTGTGACTCCTGGTTTGAAGGGGTCTGTTTGCTCCAAGTCAGTGTTATTCAATCTTTCTTAAGCCTTTCTTTAACTACACCTGGAAGGTCTATACCATTACAACCAACAACATGGATCTCAGAACATGCTATGGGACGCAGAATCTACCTAAGGTGAGTTTTGAGCGAGGCTGAACAGGAGTTAGCTCTTAGAATCATTGCCCTAGGAAGAACAAAGACAGATTGCTTTATGCTCTCTCTTTTTCACTTTTTGGGGAGAAGTCATGGAAAAGGTAAAAAATGTCTGAGAGAAAGAAACGTTACATACTAGCTGTGTTGGGATAAAATTACGGGAGGCAATGGGCACAAACTGAAACACAGGAAGTCCCATCTGAATCTAAGGAAAAACTTCTTTACTGTGAGGGTGACTGAGCACTGGAATAGGTTGCCCAGAGTGATTATGGAGTCTTCATCCTTGGAGATATTCAAAAGCCATCTGGACATGGTCCTGGGCAGCCTGCTGTAGGTGACCCTGCTTAAGCAGGGTGATTGGACTAGACGTTCTCTAAAGGTCCCTCCCAACCTCAACCATTCTCTGAAATGCTACTGTAAGGACAGTGTTATCCCAGGAGCTGCACTGTTTAAAATGACCCTGCAGGAGAGCAGATCTCCCAAAAGAGGAGCTGCTTGAAAGACTGCTAGGGACACTTCACAGTAGCTGTGCTCTGGAGTAAGTGGCCTGTGAGGTAGAAAAGTGTCTTTAGTGGTGTTTGGGGATTGGTCATAGGTGGGCTGCACTTACTTACCTGGGTATGTTTGGGATAACCCATCTTTTCAATGAACTCCGAAGCGGTTTTCAGGGCTGCCTTCTTCTCTTCAGAATTGGCGCTCTTTCCTTTAATGAAAATAGAGAGAAAAGAAAAAGTAGAAGTACCTGGGACAGTTTATTACAGTAGAAGAGTCCAGCCTTCCAGCTAGAAAATGATGCCGAGTAGCAAGTGACAATTGCTTTATTACTTCAATGCCCATCTGTGAGGGCCATGAGAGCACAACTGCCTTTCTACTTACGACACAAATTTAAATTTTTCTCCCCAGGGAGGCAGTGGGAGAAAGCATTTCTGAGATCGCTAATGCTGTCTGTACTTACCTCGAAAAGCACTAGCAGCACCACCACCAAATACACCCTCCCCTACCTTGCTTGAAGGGAACAGGGATCAGGAACTGCATTTAGATCCTATGCACACATAACCGCCTTCACCTCCATCTCTGTGTTACCTTTCCAAACAAAGATCTTTCCGTCTGTGCCATGGTCCAGAATGAAGCAGTCATCTGTATTCAGGGCTGTCTGAGAGAAGGGGTTCTCATCTGCCACCAGAGAGACCGCCATGTTGCCTGCCCTATTGGAGACCTGTGATAACACAGCATAGAGATTAAATCAGGCATCATTATGTTCCCCTTCCACTCCACAGCAATAGTCCAAAACTCAGAGAGCGGAAGGAAAATCAAATTGAATGCATTGGCTGCTTTGAGTACTATTGTTTTCCAAACAGGATGTCTTTGACACAGCAACAGTATGACAAAAACAGAACATCTACTGTGGAGATTTGAGGAACTTCTAGCAAAGCAGAGACTGCTGGGACCCAAGAATGGTTGATCCAAAGTAGCAATACCTTTGCTGCAAAAGCAGCCAAGAATATCTTTTAAAATAAAGCAAGTGCATCCAAAACTGGAAAAGATTGCCTTAGTAACTATGAACAGGCCTCCCTGTATCAAGTGGTTTTAACGGTTGAGTTTTGTGCTTACTGATGGATAAAGGTCTACCTCATAAACTACCTCAGCAGACATTCACTAAATCATTAGCAGAGACTGCTGTAGGAAAAATTGCTCCTGAAAAGACTTGGACATCCTCCTGCACTCATACTAGTTGGTGACAAACATTACCTGGCAAACTGTTGCTTCATCATGCTTGCTGGATGCAGACAAGGGTAGAGTCTGGGTCCCAGGCTCACTGTTCCTAATTTATTCCTGTCATCTTCCTAACACAAAGCCTGATAACAAAGTGGAGGATTCCCTTTCTTCACTTGTTTCACACTATTCCATTCCCTCAAAAATTCATGAAAGTCTCAGTTGTCTTGCTGGAGTCAGCAATACTGATAAAGACAACAGAAAGCACGTGGGTATACAGTGTAAGTAACCAAGGCTCAACAAAACTTAAGAAGCTAACAGTAGAACTAGGCTGAAGCAGGACTCAGATCAGATCAGCTCTTCTCCTCCATTCCAGCTCCATCTAATTGTGCAAGGATGACCACCCTCCACAAGGTTATTTGTCAGGGTCCATCTGTTTCTCGTTACCTTATAGAGTTTAGCCAGCTTTCTATTGGCTGTATCAGTTTTAGTTTCATCAGAAGCTCCCACTGGCAAACTGGGCTTTGGTCCCAGAACCTGCGAGAGAGAGAAACAACATTGCTAGCTGATCCACAAGAATCTCTGTTCCCCAGATGCTCCAACCACAAGGAACAAGTAGAAGAAACTTTCATATCAAGAACGGCAAAAATAACACACACTAATCTCCCAGTAATGCAGAGGCCCAAGCCTCCATCATTACGAATTGAGCAACTTTATGCTACTAACACTTGATATGTAAAGATACCCCATACTGAGCCTGTCTACCCATCCCAATCATTGTTCCACATACCACCCTTCCCATTCCAGCACAGAAAAATGGATGAAGTGAATAACCTGAAGCATTTCTTCCCGTTCTGATCCATCCTCCACCACATAGACTTTGGCCCGGCCGTTCCGCTCGTTGTCCCGAATTCCCTTGGCCAGCACAGTGGCCTTCAGCCGTTCTTGGCGGTTGCTGTTTGAGCCACACCATTGATAGATATCCTGGGGGGAAAGACAAAGACCATGCAGCTGCACAGTGTCAGAGCCTAAAAGGATGAGATGGCTGTATGGCCAGGCCTGAAAGATGTTAAAATATTGGCTAAATAATGTTTCAGAATGCTCAACACTTGACATCACTTCAATTTTTCTTCACATACTGATTTAGTCAGACCTCTCTCCCAGCCCTGAAAGTTCACTAAACCTGTCTTTTACATGGTACTTACACTGCCAAGGTCAAGGATGAAACAGTCCCCAGTGTTGAAGCTCTCCCAGGTCACAGGGACCTCAGTTGCTCGGACTGTTCGCCTGCCTTTGACCTGAAGAAGCCTCTGGACAGCTACTTCATTGGGAACCACGTGCCTGAAGCCAGAAGCCACACCACCAGCCTAAGGGAAAAAGAAGAAAATCAATTCATGCTTGTGCTTTTACTCCAGAAAGAACTGAAAATCCTATTGATTTGCTATCTGTGAGCATTTTTTGCCTCTCTCAGGAAAGAAGGCCAGCAGTAGCTTACAGAGGGAGTTAGTTTGCCCCAGTCTGGGTTTTCATATATCAATATATCCATCACCCTGCAAATTTCTGTGGTATCTATTCTATGGGACACTGATACAACACAGTTGGAGATCTCCAGATTTGAAGAGGATGATGAAAGTTGAGGTATTTGTAGGGTTTTGACTGCTGGGGTGAGAGGTGCCTGACTACCAGAAACTACCTCATTATCAGTATTCACTTTCTCTGCTGATAAAGAGATACTTGCAAATTCCTTGTCCACTTAGGCAATGGGACTAACGTCAGGACTACATGTAAGTATTTTGCAAGAATTTGACTTGGTATCAGTTTCCTTGTGCCGCTGGATTCCTAACAAACATAACTATTCCTGACCATAAGCTTCTACTTCTTCTATTCCATTTTTACTGCAATGGGATGAAAGAGTAATTCCCACACCTATTCTTCTACTTTACCAAAATATTATGAATGCCAGGGAGGTGGGCTGAGCACACAAAAAGAGATGGGAAAGGTCAAACTCTGTTCGGTAAGTGGGGAGAAATTATTAAATTACTGAGTAGGCGTTTCCCATTAACTCAGATTGCTGTTTCTTAAATTAATTCCAGACATCTTGAGACTGTTCTTTCCTCTGCTTCTCAAAGGAAAACAAAACTCTGATTTCTAAAATTTCCTGGGGCTTTGCTTGTGTATTACTAATTCAGCCAAAGCTCTCCCATTGGGATCTGCTGTTCTCCACCCTGTCAGTTCCAACTCATTGAAAACATCTGGTCAAGAGTGGGTTTTTTTAGCAGCTATCAAAACGGCAACTCTTCTTCTTCTGAAGATGTCAATCCTTGCAGACTTGATTCAGTTTGGCAGTATAAAGAGCCAGTGATTGCCTACCTTGTACTTGATGCCAGATTTGAAGTACCCCAGGAAAGTTGAGGACTCGTGGCCTTGCACTTCACGATGCTGGACAGCCTTCCCCTGAAGGTAGTCATCCATCTGGACAGTGAATATGGCAGCTGCCCCACGCTCATCTTGAGAGCTTTCATCTCCTAAGAAATGAAAAGGCAACAGCTTGGAGACAATGTGAGGTTTCTGCCTCTTATGTTTAACCATGCAAAAATACTAGGGAGAAAGGAGATCACTGGAAAGCTTAGTTTCCAGAAAGGTCTGCAGAATAGCCATCTCCAAATAATGACCCCAAATAGCAGTACAAACCGTATATTTTGCTGGCAGGCTCATTACACCATTGTAACTGCTGCAGCCCCACTGAGGAACCACTGCTTTACAGCTACGTCTTTGATAGGCATCATATACTCTCCCTTTACTTTTTCACCTTGTCCTGGAAGAAAATTTGCTAGAGGCCAAATGCACCAATCTCCAAATGCAGCTGAAGTAGCAGCAAGGTGTTGTCAGGCTTTATGAAGGCTATAGAGATCAGTGGGGCACCAAGTTCCACATCAGCTTGCCTCTCAGGTCTACCAGGCGTTCTTTAGTGGGGAAAGGCTACTGGCAGATGGCAGACATGACAAAACACCATATTTGTATCCTACATTGCTTTGACTATAACTTGTTCCATGAGTCTTGGTTTTGCAAGATGTGGAGAAAGCCTTATCGTGTAACTCACTTACTGCAGAAGGCCAGTCAGCAGGTTTAAATTTCAGGAAAAAAAAAAAAAATCCGTTCTGAGCCAGGAGGATAATTACTGACTACTGATCTTTCAATAGAAAGATTTCAGTAGCCTCCTTCATCTGAGACCTCACCTTCTCTCTGGACCTGACAGTTTTGGAGAATAGGGATGTCTTCTGTCATCTTGACCAGAAAAGCCTTTCTTTCGGCACAATGCAACTTCTAAGTACAGAGATGGCGGCATTTACGATTGCAGAAACCACTTCAAATATTTAAGGTGAGTAGTACTATATGCACATAAAATTGCATTCTCTCTATAGCTATTTCCTCTGGTAACCCTTACTGGGCAATGCTAGACTAGTGAGAGGAAGAGAGTTCACTCTGGGCTCCTGGTTCAGTGAGGGCACTCCCATCAGACCTTACCTAACCAGAAATGCAAGTCGTACTGGAGGTTCCCACTCCGCTGCTTGATGGTGTTCAGCACAAGGTAGGAATCTCCTGTGAAGAAGTCTCCATACAGATTTTTTGGCACTGGTACCAAATCAAATTTCTCAATCCGCCAGATCTGAAGGCCAGGTTCCTTCCCAGCCTTCAAAAACTCGGCGTGTTCCACCATGCTGACAGGCTAGAGGCAAGACAGAGAATGTTGTTCAATAGGCACAGTGCACAGAAGCCCTTGTTTAGATTATATTGCCTCTGATCTCTTAACTATTGTTCCAGGCAACAAGTGGAAATTTTCCTATTTTCTCCTGCGTTGAATTTTACAAAAATCTCTCAACTGACCACTGTTAAACTTCCATTCAGCTCTACTTCCTGACTTATTGCTCCCTAGACTCTCCTTTCTCCATTCTTTGTCGGTAAGTCTACCTCTGTTGATTTTACTCTATATATTACATTTTCTTTCTTTTCTAATCTATAGCTTTTTAATAGGGCAGATAAATAATAGACAAATTCCCTTGCTGACTCTTCTTTTCTCTAAACGTCGCATGAGTTCCAAGAATCTAGGAAATAAACATACTCCCTTTAACTATACATGTTGTATACCTTGCACAATCTTTATTTAATGTTTCCTAAAACATAGATAATCTTATCTGTCTCTCTCTGGAAAATGTTATGAATATCATCACAGAGTTAGATTAACATGTCTCTCATAACTTCTCTGTTTATAATCCTGGCACACATTACTTCAGTACTTCTACATAACTGTTCTCTTCTAGGAATTACGCTAATATACATAACATCCTGTCCTGAAGGACATTGCAATTTTGGTTTAACACATATATTTTCATACTAATGCCGTATATTAACAATATGCATTTTAACAAATGTTGGGGGCAGTTTTATATAACTATACTGTGAAAGAATTCAGTCTGGTAACACCTAAAGGAAATAAAACACTTTAGTAGTATTGGCAAAGGGAGTTTGTCCACATATTATAGCATGCCTTTGAGTGATATCAGATAATAGGGAGGAAAAAATTAAAATGTTATATTAGAAGTATACAGTATTTTGACAAAGAAGATAGTTCATAGTAGCTGATGGACAAAAGTACAATATGCTCAGCTTTCAAGG
Organism: Struthio camelus; assembly: GCF_040807025.1. Lineage (NCBI taxonomy): Eukaryota > Metazoa > Chordata > Aves > Struthioniformes > Struthionidae > Struthio > Struthio camelus. Next base: position 2,900,639 of record NC_090961.1, read on the forward strand.
CAGAAATAAAGAATGTTACAAACTAGAAAGCAAAATAGCAAGTTAGCTACTAAACAGATCCCTAAACTGAAATCCGATATCAAACAGACAAAGATGGAAAACAGTGAACTTACTGTTTTGATTCCTGACAGCCTGACTTAATTTCTCCCTAATTCCCCCGACAAAATTGGACAAAATCCTTACAAAGAGTTAGAAAAGAGTGCAACTCTTGCAAGTAATTGAAAAACAAAAGTTTTTCAATGTTTAATTGCAATGTATTCACTTACCACAGCTGAAAGCACAACAGCTGCTGTAACGATATAGCCAAGCCCTGCAACAGACACGGAGCTAACACAGTTCAGCTTCAGAGCCATTGTGCAAAATACAGTGAAAAATATATAATTGAAGTCTTGTTTGCACTGCAACTTAAATAGCATTTCTAACAGCAAATGGGCTTCTCCCTTCTTCTGCAGAAGCTGTAGGGAGTCCTTCCTTCTCTTGCTGTTAATGAAGATGCACTGCAGAATCCAGTCTTTTATCACATACAAACACACCCACTCCCTCAGCAATACAGGGGCGTAGCATGTTTGTGCACACGGTCCTCTTGGAAGCCTCAGATACTAAATCTGCCATTAACAGAGGCTTAAACCCAACAGGCAATAATTCAGGACAGTATGCTATCCATTATAGCCAACAGTGCAATTATGTTCAGACAAGCCAAATATCTAGTCAGAAGGCCAATAACAGAGGGAGAAATGAAGGGACATCAGCAACAGAGGCAACATTTTATCAGCTGAAAGCTGCAGATAAATGGAAAGCTGATGAGATGCAGAGGAATAGAAAGGCTGTTCAGATGGCAAGGAGCACAGAGAAAAAGATTTTGGAAATGAGAAAAAGAACAGAGAAGAACTGAAAGGATACAGCAGTATAGTATAATCTATATAATACAATCTGAGGATGGAAGGAATATGCCCTCATCTCTCTGAATTTGTCAAGAGTGGCAAGAAGCAAAATTCAGTATGTGCTTTGTGTGTCTTGCACCTGGATGCCATCTCCATACAAGCTTGTATCAGGGTGGAGGGGTGAGAGAGAGACCAAGGTATTTCAGCTCATGTGTTACCAAGGGAGCATTAGTAAGACTATGAGGCAGGTGAGAGAACAAGAGCTAATTCAGTAATTTCACAACCCAGTGTTACTGAGGCTGCATCGAGACCTTGTGACATGACTCTAGCAGCCATCAAACCTTTCAGTTCAATGGAACTACAACAGTATGCCTGATAGTAGCACGCTGAAGATCTGCCACCAGCAACAGAGCCAGTAAAGCGCTTGCTCTGTCCAACTTTCATGCACGTCAGCAAGTAAATCTATCGCATTTCCCAAGTGTTTTAAGTAAACTGTGCAGTACGAGTTGTATACCATGCTCCACTGTGGCATCTCATGAGCAGATAGCCATACGCTCTTACTAGACAGCGGAATAGAGGTACCAGCAGCAGATCCGTAACACCGTGTCTGCCAAACACTGCCCAAGAGTTGCTCAGACTTGCTCTGTGGTGTGTGGCTATGTACATCCTAGAAGGTCAGACAGGAATACCAGGAGGAATGTGACTAATGCCTACATGTATTTGCATTGCTGGTTACACTTTTGCTCTTAATGCGCATTGGAAAGAACTACTGACAGTCTGAGCTTCCTGCTTTCATAATCTCTCAAAAGACGGTTAAATAAGGGGCCAAATCCTTCACCTATTTAAGACCATAACAAAGTTTCCACAAGGGAAAGATCAGATCCCCTTTTCTGTGCTTTCTCCTCTCTCCATGACGATATTTTCTCTCTTTCTTTGTCTCTCACTAGGACATACTGTTTCTTTCTCTGTTGTCCAACCTCATGCATTGTGTTTTGACAGTTCATCCTGGCAAACTCTGTTCTCCTTAATGTACCTCTGACAAATTTCACTGCAATTTCTCAAACTGAAAATAAATAATAAAAACAATGTATTTGTCTTCAAAGTATTTCTGATCTCTGTGAAGGAAGTTCAGAGTGCCAGAGGTCTGAAAAGCAGTAAAAAATTTTGGAACCCTAACTGTGCACTGAATCAGTTCTAGCAGTCCTCAGAAATCAGCTGTGAACGGCTTCTGCAGCTGTAGCATACCCAAAATAAGATCACTGGATTGCATAACATTAGAAAGAGATGGGTCCCTTCCAAATGGAAAAATACTTTTGACTTCTTATTAATAAATATGTGTACAGTGCCGAACTTAGCAAAATTTGCAGAGTAGGTGTGAAGACCTAGGATAATTTTCCTTGTTAGCATCCCATTTTAGGGTAACTTCACACAGGTATATGCTCATAAGCATGTATGGTATTTTGGAAAAAAAAAAAAATTGGATTTGGCCTTCTAATTAACTTGGCATTTGGTAAGTTTTGCCTTCAATCCAAGCTTGCAATGTCAGTTAGTTGCAGAAGGCAAACACAGGCAAAAGAAGCAAAGAGGACTACAATGAATAAATTGTATATTATAGCGTTCTTTGGTAAAGATTCAGCTAAAGCATGTCAGGAGGGAATAAGTGTAATATACTCCCACAGCTGGTATGGTCTATTACTGTTGTCAACAAATGTTGTATTGTTAAATCAAGCCACAGAAATCTGTGCTCTGGATGTTTTATTGGTGGCATACGCCAGATGCGATTACAAGCACCATACCGAAAAGGATGTGCTGTCGGCAATCATGGGAAAAAGGCAAATTTCAAGCTGATGTTAGTAGAACTGTCCAGCTTAGTCACAGAAATGGTGCTATGCAGAGCCAACATCTTATGCAAAGAAAAGTTATTTAAGGAAAAAAAAGAAAAGGGCTTGGAAAACAGGATTTCAGTGCAGATGGATCATCTGAACGAAACTTGGCTGTATAGCAGTAAAAACAATAATTTAAGAAAAAAAGTGCAGTGTTTTGAGCAAACAGCAGAAGGCAACAACTTATGTTATCCAGATGTGTGGTTAACAGAATGATGACAAGCCAATCTGAGAACATCTTATAATGGACACTAGCCTGTAGAAATAATTACAGGTATACATTCCCTACTTAGAACACAGAACATGTCAGACATGATATGCAAGGGAAGCTGACAATGTGCAAGGGACTCTGGTTGTCTCAGAGCAATGGCATAATTTCTAGATTGGTTTTTCAATAAAGTATTAGATTATCTTCCTGAGGCTGGAAGCTGTTCACTTCAGAGAAAAGGCCAGAAGAGTCAGGGAGACCCTCTGCTCCCTGGTCTCTCTCCTCAGCTCCCTGGTCTCTCTCCTCAGCCAATGTGATGTTGCTACCTTGCTGTATATCTTCTCTGTTATGGTGTTTTTAAAAGCCCTGGTAGAAGCCCCAGCAGATGCTTCTACTGCCTCCTGTCTGAGACTTGGTAGTTTTCTCTCCCAGTATCCAATCCAAAACATCTTTCCTATTTCTACCTTGCCCTCTGTAATAAACACTTCTCTCTGCCTCCCTCCTTCCTTAAATATTTCCATTTGTGTTCTTTACATTTACCTATATGGCTGTGCCTCCTGTTCTCCTGTCACGGAGTCACTCTACCCAAGACTTGTACTTTCCCCTCATAAACTATCAGCATTTTCACCATTTGTCTTTACATTTTTCTCAATTTGTTTCTGTTAAGAAGGTGCCTGGTTCTGGACCTGATCAGATGTGGCTCCACCTGAACTATAAAGAACAAACCTGCCCTGTTCCATTTCCAGACATATCTGTAGACAGAGAGCCCAGAATCATTTATTCTTTCTGTCCCCATCGCACTGCAAAGACAATTAAAGGGAACAACTAATGTCTAGTTCTCCACATCAAACACGCTGCCGCACCTTTGCGCCTACCGCCATTTAAAGCGTCTAATAATGCCATCTAAAGTATTTTTTTAAGGAGGCAGTATCATCCAGTACAGACAGAAGAGAAGAGAAAAATCTTTCTTCTGTTAGGCTCCAGACCAATTCCTACTCAACCTCAAACATTCAGAGCAGCTTACCAAAGCTGAAGGAATGCACACATTTTACCAACACATCCTCAGATTTCTGATACTGCCAGAGCATTTCCGATCACAGAACGTACAAAACAGCAATTTTTGAAGTTTTTTTAATTAAAAATATATTAAAGCCAGATTAAATACACTGGAATGGATCTAAATATTTATCAGCCAATTTATCTGTATGATATAGCAAAGATTAACATATAGGGCTTTCCTCACAACACTTTGTACTCTGCTGCCTCTAAGACTATAAAGAGAATATATATATTTTAACCCATTAAATTAAGTTTCTGGATGCTTTTTTTCTGGATACTTACTGAAGATGTGCAATTGGAAAAGAAGAGGTGAAAAATAATTGGTAAAAGTGGATGAAAGACAAAACAATTGCAGTAGTTCATTTAAATAAATTCAATTGAAAAAGGGATTATGTGTTGAGGAGGAAAAAGATATTTTAAGTGAACGTCTACAGGAAACAGAAACCCAGAATTCTGACAATTTCACTAACAGCTTTCTGATTTAAAACAAAGAGTGTGTTGGGGAGGCTTATTTTTGTTTGTCTGACAGTGGAGAGAGAACTCAGCTCCTTTACATTCAAAAAACCCCTATACAATATTTTACTCTTCTTGTAGCTTTTATTCAGTAACCGACCACTTATGAGAGAAAAATAAATATACATTTTCTTTGAGGATAACATTTTTCTTTGGAGCTGCAGTTAAACTGTGGCAATGCACACATGTATATACGCACAGATACAGTAAGGGCTTATCCACACAGGGCTTCTCAGGAAAGCTTGACTGAATTAAATGAGACTGTGAAATAAACGGCTGTAGGACAAATCACCATATGGTTGTTCCCATTTACAACTCAAGTGTCTTTAGTTCATGATAAGCTCAGTTAATTTGTCTTAACTTCCTACATAAAAAGGCCCACGCAGGAAGGTCTGCAGCCAACATAATAATACACCATGGAGCATCTAAAACACCTGCTGCTTACTTCTGGAACCATTCCTGCATTTCTAAACGGCAAAGGCTGTACTTTTTATTTTAATGGATTATACTTGCAGAGCATCAAATAACTGAGTTTCTAAAATATGGAGTGAGCAGTAAATCTTAGTATAGACTCTATCCAAACAGCCTTCATGCTGCAAAAATCCCTCTTGTGCACCAATCCTTATTGCACCCTGGAGGCAAATGGTTGCATTTCCATCCAGCTAATTCTCTCCTTCTGTCTGTTTCAGAGCAGGCTTAGATTTACAGCCCTAGATTTGCAGTGTCCTGCCCTGGGTACAGAACACAACTGCATATTCCAGGGTCTCCCGCCTCCAGGAGCTCCGTGGACCTGACGTGCCACAGCTGCCATGGGGAGGGCCTGGCTTCACTGCCTCCTCATTCCCTTACCTGCAGCACCGGGAGTGTTCGGACGTCAGCTCCAATGCCTGGGACAAGCTTTCCCCCTCACTCTATCACTGGTATTACATAGTCACTATTTGCCAAAAATTGTCTGCAGAATATGGACTGCTCCAAAGGAATAATATATCTCCTCAGAAAAAAAGAGACTCCATTGTCTGATAGTATTCAAGACCTCCTCTATCAAGCACCAGGAGGATAAGTAAATTGCCACTGTATTTTTGCTGCAACAACAGGAAAACCGTAAGTTGCTGTGGTTTGCAAAGAGCAAAGTTAGATCGTCCTGCTATCGTGATCAGCCCTAATTAAATCAACAGGTTGTACTTGTGGCAATAACACACCCAGTTTAAGAGCTATACGCTCCAAACTGCTGCCCGAAATGATGCCAAAGAAGAGGTCAGACATATCACAAAGCAAGCAATTTGTTTGCTTTAGGTTTAGCTATTTCTACACTGCGAAGAGAATCTACTTTTTTGACCTTAAGTTTTACTTAATTAAACATTATTTGAGTCTTAACTTGCAAATCAGTGGCACATGGAAAGTATGCCACTTAAACAGCCATTTCTTTTTTTCTCTAATCTTTGGTAGACCCATAAAAACTCTGACGAATTTACAAAGAGTGTGAGAATACACATTACAGAATCATTCAAGTTCTGACAGTAAAAAATCGAGATGTAACATTGCATAAAACAGAGACAAAAAGACAGTTCAGCGCAGTGTTAACAGCTGACGACAGTGCATACTTAAAAAGGAAGTGCTTGTCTACTTCTTACAGCCTTCTTGCCAAAATAGTATATAATATGACTAACTCTTCAGTAAGCCACTGAAAATAAATTCAGCTCTGTTGCCAAGGTGACAGGCATTGACAAATACCTAAAATGACAGCCAAAATCAGTCTTCAGATAGCTCTGAATTCATATACACACAAAACTAAAGAAAAGCCCCTTTCCTTGTATCCCCTGGAGAAGCTAGTAAACAAAGTATCTTTGGAATGAGAAAAAATGGCACAGAAAAGCCTCCTCCTACACTACACATACTGCCCCCATAAGGTATTTCAGTTCTCTCTCTCTGTGAGGAGCGGTATAGTTAATGGCATTCCTAGCAACCATATCTCAACAGATTCAACCAGTCACAAACACAAAAAATTCAAACGGGCATTGTCCCTTTAGCAGCTTCCTCCTTGATTTAAAATATGTGTCTGATTCCAAGAATAACTCACATCAACAGTCCTGGACACAAAGTACACTATGTATTCATAAATTAAAATTCCTGCAAAACCACTTTAACAAATTAAAACACTCAGATTATCTAAGTATTGTTCACTTTTTCCAGCTGTTTCTGTTTGCATTGTGACTCACATCAGCTCTATTCTGATCTCTCTACCTTTGGTTATTTGAACATGATCCACTTAGTAAACACGGAGGGTTCAGTCCAATGCACCAAAGGTGAAAACTTCCACACAAAAGCCTGACTTCCTCCTCAGTTCCAGTGATGTAAATCAGGAAGATTACTACGTGTATGGGAGAAACTCTTGGATAACGTATAGGTTTCCCATCTGATCAAAACACACCCAGATGAGAATCTGCTGATACAATCAGTTGTTTAAAAGCCCTATATTAAGAGCATATGTGAGAGCTGAATCATGCTCTTAAATACACGCAGCATAAGATAAGTAGGGATCAGCAGAAACCACTGACTACTTTCCTTCAGTTGTGAGCAACAATGAATTCTGAATTATATTCAAATACAAATCATTCTTCAGTGCTGAAAACATGTCTTAAAGGAGCATTTGTGTAACCTATGAGACATAATCCAGTACATTAAAATCTGACTACCACGACATATTATGTTCCATAGAGACACCTGGTGGTGACAGCCAAAAACGTTAATGCAGGCAGTGAAGACATGCTTGTGGTCAGCTGTAGGGAAATGACACAGATGTTCTTCCTCCAGTCACCAGGTCCTGTGTATGCACAGCAAAAACGATCTGCAACTTCATGCAAACTATTTTTCCCCTGAGAATTAGCCAATACCTTCCTCAGCAGTACGTAAGTCTGTTCAATACATTATCCTTGACCCAAAGGAGAACAGAGTAACACACTAAAACCAGAGGAGAAGGACTGGAAAACAGAAGAGAGGAGCCTCGAATAAGTCCAAAAGGAAGTACAAAATACGGCCTTTCACTGTAGGTTTATAGCATCAGCTTCAACATTTACTATTGCAGGTGTCCAGATGGAAGGACTTACTACAAACCGTTGCTATGCATATACCAAAGATAAGAGAAGTACAGGCAAATAGTAGGGTTGCATAAAAAATATTTGTGATTAAAAGCACGTAGATGAATTTTTGTCTTATGCTACGCTGATGTAGAATAGCACGTCTGAGTCCTACAGCAAGACCACAACAGGGCCTATGCCTGCGGCAGCAGAAGCAACAAGTGCCTGGGTTTAGTGCACAGAAACTCACTGTTTCAGTGAGCTCCGCATTTCCAAATCAGCTCCTCGTTACCTCCATTTCTCTTTCCATCTCTTAACAACCTTCACCTAAGACAGAGAAATTAGTTCACTTAACACATACATTGGAAATCAAAATGTTTCTTCTAGTTCAGGAAGAATGATCAGAACAGGAGACAGGGCTGAAAATTACAACCACTGTAGGCTTTTGCTACCTGCATGCACCTGCTGACAGGCAAAAGAGATGGACCAACTGCAATGATCAAAAAATTCCTCCAATCCTGCACCCAGCATGCACAAGCAGAGGCAATTCTTGCATGTCTCCACCATGCTCCTTCTCAAGAGCACCAAAAAGAGACAGGACTCACAAACTTCATATGAAAAGACTTTCTTTAGAAGACTCACAAATACTTATTCCTGAGTAAATCTACATGGAGTCATACAGAGTTATTAGAGTTTCCCTTTTAATTTTGCTGTCAGTTCTCCTCTTATAACAAATGCAGATGTGGTCACTGTATTAATAACTCTGGCTTGAACAAACAAAACTTCCCATAAGGGCTGTTTTTGGCTCGAAAACCAGCCTGACACAACCCCTGCCTGAAGGCCTCAGCAGCAGAATGATGAGCTTCTGTCTCAACTGCATACAGCCACAGGAGGGCAATGCTATAAACAGACATGCCAAAATATTCCCTTCTTCCTCATAGCAAAGTGTTTACAGTTCTCCCTCTGGCGATTTACAGAGGTAATTTATTTTATTTTTTAACAGGATTCAGACTCTTGGTGTTCAGGAACCACAAGTGTTCTCAGAGCAGACAGCCTGAGAGAAGGCAAAGTCCTAACGGTGATAGCTCTCAGCACGGCAAACTCCATCCAATCTGAAAGATTTTGGGATGATTCATTTCCTCCAGTGTTTTAAAGATGCTGTTTTGAATTGTAGCTGTATTTTTACTGCGTGTGGAAACATTCCGTAAATAACATATGTTTAAACTTTGTTTTTGGATGGTGTCCTACTGACTGACTGGCTCCTCATACAAACAGTTCTCTCTCTCTCTCTCTGCCGATTGTGCTGAGACCAGCCGAGATCAGCTTCAGCTCTTTAGGTTCTCAATGGAAGGTGAATGAAAGGCAAAAGAGAAGAAGAACGGAAAGATAAAAAACCCAACACAGCCTATAATTAGAAAATAATACTTTGAAATGGGTAAAAGAAAAAAGAAAACAATTTTCTTCAGAGTGTATACCATCTAATCCTTCCAGCCAGTCACCTTCATGTCCTAAATTTGGATCAAAAACCTAATAACCTGGTCTGAATATCCTGACTGAGGATAAAGTTACTAGCTATGTCCCAGTTCACATTGAAATGAAAGACTAATTCTCCAGAGAAAAAGAAGTGTGACTGGGCAAAACTCCGTAAAATACCCAGCAAATCAACCACTCCAAAACCTGAAACTCTGTTGAACACCAGTGATCCAACCTGGCTATTCTTTTCTGGCCTTTTCAGGTTGTTCCCCGAAGCTCTTCTGAGTGTCAAGCACTACAAAACACCCCAGGAAGAAGCTGTTAGAGCTCTACTTAACAAATGTCAAAGCTCTGTTTAACCTGGCAAATGCACAATCAGTGGATAATCAAGGATATGTATCTGGCAGGCTTGCTGATAGTTCAGACAGGTTACCATTAAAAGCTGCTACTTCCTTTTCCTGATTTTTCTGATCGTACCTTCCTTCACCGAGCAGGTGTGAAACACTGAACATTGACATTTTAGGAACACTGACTGATCTGATTTCCTCTATGATGGGATTTAACAGTGTCATATTATCAAAGCAGTTCCCTTCCAGTGGCCTTGATATACACCTGGATCAGCAGAATAAGTACCAACTGGCAAGCAGGACATTTCAGGCAGGATTCACAACTTTGAGTGTGTCTGTACAGTGATGGACATGAGACCTGTGCTATTGTAAGAGAAACATTAACTGCTATGCTCAGTCAAAGTGCCAGCAGCATAGCTGCGTCTGGAGGGTATGAACCAACATATTGCTATGTGTAAAAACAAACAAACAAACAAACAAACAAAACAACCAACCAAACAAAAACCTGAATGACCTAGCAGCATGCCAAACAGCTAATAAGACGCCTGATAAATCTACTCTGGCAATCTGTGTAGTTCTGCTATCAGAGGACTGAAGACTGTAGGATGTAGTGAAGGTATTATAAATTTGCCAGTACCCATGACCTCCTGGGAAGCAGAGACAAAGTAGAAACATACTCTGAAATCCAGGCCTGTTGTGTATGCGGTCTGTTCAGACACTTTATCACCAGTTCGTTTACTTTTATTCTTACTAAAAACCAACCAAACAAAAAAAACCCTTATCCTCACCCATCTTTTCTAGGCTTGTAGCCCTGAGCAGATAAACAAGCAGTAAATAACTGGAGAAGTCCAAATGGATGCCATAAACCATGTTTATGTCTCATCCCTCCATTTTAACTCTTTTTCTACTCTTTTTCTTTAAAGTGCTAAAGACAGCCTTCTACTTGTCTCTCTAGCCTCTACAGTCTCTCTAGGATAATAGGAGACCTTTCAACTAAACAAGCCCACAAAGACCATGCAGTCTGCGTCTTCCCTTAGCAGCAACCTAATTACCCCTATTCCGGATACAGAGGTGGGGATAACCAGCTGTGACCTATTTCTCTTGTGACAGTAATCTTCATGGTAAATCCCCACAGGATACTCCTATGAGACAAGTTTTTGAAGGATGTGAGACAGAGCGGACTCTGAATAAAACTCATTTCTGGACTTCAGCTTGGGTATAGTTAACAACACAGGCAGCAGTGCAGGTTAAAAGCAGCAAGCATTTATTTTCATGTTCTTTGCATTAAAGCATTGCTTCTATGTGGGCAGGTGCAACCTAATGTAGCAATTTCAAAGGAAACAAAAAGGAAGTACTTCTATGCAGGCACACCGTTACATTAATTTTCAGATAGTGTTACGGAGAACAAAACTACAAGTAGGATCAGAAAGATTAGAGAAATTCAGGGAGGACGCATTAGTAGGTGGCTACTAAACACGATCATCTGAATGCAACCTTCAATTCAAGAAAGCCCTAATCACAACAGTTCCCAACTGCCAAAAGCCGTAAGGCTCAGGAAAAATCACCCATGCAAATTTTGTTCTCCTCCTTTGTCTAAACATCTGTTATGAGCTGCTGTCAGAGACAAGGTACAGATGAACCAGTCAGTGTGACAGCTTCTCTGCTCCTCTGCCCTGAGCACTGCATTCACCTATACCAGCTTTTTCCTTTAGCATGGTTCTGTGGAGCCTTCTGCAGAAATATACTTCAAACTAACAGAACATGGTAGACTCAATAGCTGTGCACTGTTCCCACCTAGGGAGTTTCTATCTGATATTGACAAAGTAGTTCACACATGGCTTGTAGCTGAAAACTCAGGCAATTATATTGCTTTTATGGGAAAAGAATTAATCATACAGAGTATTTCTTTCCAATCCCCTTAGTCTTCTTAGTCTGAAGTTATTAATTAATGATTAAGAAACTGAGAAGACCAGGACTTTAAGTAATGCCGTGAGAAGCAGAAAAAAATGACATGACAGAGGTACATAGAGCGATAAGCTGCACAAAAAAAAAGATAACTCGAGTTGGTTTTTTTTGGGGGGGGGGCAATATAAAACATCAGTGCCCTTTGAAAGGTATTGCAGAAAGCATCTTTTGAGACTTGAGTTTAGAAGAATTCAAAGGGGATTACACATATGCATATGAAATAAAAACATAAGCAATTTTGTTTGCAGCTTAAATTTTTAGAAAGGCTATCAAATATCTGGTTTAGAGCATCTGTCAACCACTAATCAACAGAAATAATAATAATACACAACTTGTTACTGAAAAATTGCCCACACCAGATTTTTCTCCCTCTTCATGAAAAGCATTTGATAGAAATCAGGCAGAGACATATTCAGAACTAGATTATTTACATGGCAATTCCTAGAGTGCTGTAAAAGCGAACAAAAAGCAAGAGCAGCTGCTTCTTCCTAGACAGTAGTTAGTTATTGCACCCAAGCTACTTTATATCAGTGTTTAGCAGTGATCTGCTTTACTGCAATCATTCTGCAACTTGTTCACTTCAGCTCATATGAAAGATAAAAACTGTTTCTTTACATGTAAGGATTCCAAAGTAAAACTGGAAATCTGTTGGTTTGTGGAGCTGTATGTTGCTATCCAACACCCTCTTTCACGGAACTGCTACTGAGTAGCAACACCAACCTCAGAGTTCTGGAATGAAACTGGAAAGCTTGTATTTCAAAAGCCAGTAAAAAGTAGATACAAATCCTGAACACTGAATACATCGTAGTGCTATTTTAAGAATGAATTTGTTCCCACCAGGACTCTGTAAAACAAACAGGCTACAAAAAAGTTATTTTATATCTGAACTTGGGGGGAAAAAAGGACTGGTTCAGCACCAGTCTTTGAAAAAAAACTAGCTGTTGCTTCTGTGGGAAGAATATTACCACTCTCTTACCTTATCTCTTTCACAAAAGCAGCATCCACCTTAGTGACACTACTGGCCACAGTGCTAACTCAAGAGGTGGCTGAAGTACTTGCTCACAAAAGTATATAAAGTATCTACAAAAACAGCCTTGCAATGGAACTCGTCAAGCAGCCGCCGCTCTTTCAGCTGGAGCTGGCAGCAACCCTCCGCTTCGTAGCACTACCACAAAACTAGTTTGCGGAATGCTATCTCGTATCTCACACTTCAGTGGTGAAAGGGGAACTTTCCATAACTGGTTGGATTTGTGACTGTAAAATCAAAGGTGAGACTAACAGCAGCCCTTTTGCTTTGTCACCATTTAGAAATGGCAAAGATTGATGGCTGATTCAATTTTCCTGTATTTTCCCCTAAGCACTTGAATTTCAACAGGCTGGAGAAAACATCCATTCTCCTGCGGACAATGCTGGTACTTAGTTTCCTCTAAAATGAATTGGTATCTAAACACTCAGACGTCCACTGGAAAACCTCTCCTGGTAATTTACATACATATACACTTTTAAGAAATTCACCATCCACCTATGTGACCGATGAGATGCAACTACAACTCCACACCCAGCCTTCATGCTGAATTCTAGTGAAAGCCATAGAGACTCTCTTCTCACCACTCCCACAAGCCAGCCCTGCGATGGGGCCCATCAATGGTAGAGATAAACTAATGCTGACACTCAGTATTGGCGCATTAGTGCGGAGGGCAGCATTCTCATTAGGCGCTTGGAGATGAAAAGCTGAGCCCAGTCCAGAGCATGATACCATACCTAGCTCATGTACTGCGGCGTGGTCAGGAAGGCAGCTGGAATGCCAGCAGCAGCCGTCCTGTAGAGCAGGCGTTAAACTGGGCTGACTTCTGCTTCACTCTGGTAGCTGTACGGGTTAAAGTTAGATCTCTCACACTGCAATGGGGACTAGGGAATTAACTTTCTCATGGATAAGATTAAAGAAACCGGACATAATATCCAAGGTTGTGCGAGATCCTGAGTACTTGGATACCACTTCATTTGCCCAGATAAGATGTTACAAAGAGAGCAGATTAACTCATTGTTTTGTAAAATAGCTTGAGAAACCTAAAGGATGAAAGATGCTAAAGAAGTTTCCCCCCCCCCATTCTATTTCAGAGTAGAAACACCCTAAGCTGTGCCATGCCATACCCCAGCAAAGGAATCCTTTTTGCTGATAAACTTGCATCATGCAGGAGGTTGGTAATGGAAAATTGAAAGAATTTTAATGATCAGTAAGAAAAATAAGACACTTAGGGGAAAATGATGCTAGTATCATCCTTGTTAGCAAAGTTGGATTTTTCACATCCAAAAGGAAATAACATTCAGAGCAGTTTTATTCAAAGAGGATCTACTTACTAATGAGGCCTCCTTGAAACAAGTCATCCCCATAACTTTTTTTTTAAACACTCTTCCTAGGAAACATTTTAAATATGTTTTAAATGTCTACATTTTTAATTTCCATTCATATAGAGCTTTCAAACATTCTTACTCCAGGCAAAGAACAAAACAAACAAAACCACCACTGTTCCCATCACATAAATGACTCCTACTATTTTTACCAGTGTTCAGCACACATCCTAAGTTAGCTGTAAAGCAGAGAAAGACAAGCTGTTGCCAGCCGCTCCTCTGCACTCCACTTCTGCCTTCCTCACAGGTTTCTCACAGTTAACTTCTCAAGAACAGCAGTGGGATGCAGCGGAGCGCAGGCTCCTCTGAGTTTTCCACATCCAATTATCATGTGGTATTTTTACCCTGCGCAGCAAGATATTCTTCTTCAGGGTATGCTAACGACATACTCTCTGATTTCATGAGACAATTTAGCAAATACAGTCAAACTCTTTGAAGGACAGTAACTATTACATAAAGGCATCACAAAATATATGGTATTATGTTACCAAAAGTCACAATGCCAGATCAAATGGCAGGGTCACTGCTGTAATCGCATATGCCACATGAAATACATAGAGCCCAAGCTTAAACGTGAAGCCGTTTCACTTGCCCAGACGCTTTTCTTCTTATTACTAGGCTTTAAAAAAATCTAGAGCTTTGCAACCAGCCTGAAGCAGCGTCCCCCGCAGCTGTCGGCGCGCACCGACAAGCGCCCAGCACCCTCCCGCGGAGCCGCCCGCCGCCCCCCCGGCCGCCCCGCGCCCCCGCCGACCGGGATTTCGTGGCTCCCCCCCTAACGCGGACCGGGATTTCGCGGTTCCCTCCCCCCCGCCGACCGGGATTTCGTGGCCCCCCCGTACCCACCGATCGGGACTTCGCGGCCTCCCCCCGCCCCCGTCCCACTCGGGCGGCGCGCAGCCGGCGCGGACACGGGGAGGAGAAGAGCGGGGCGAGCCCCGCGCCCCCGCGGCGCTCCCCGCTCGGCCCTACCTGGCGCTGGCGCTGGCAGGCGGGAGGCAGCTGACGGGAGCGGCGCCGGGCAGGGCAGGGCAGGGCAGGGCCGGGCCGGGCAGGGCCGGGCAGGGCCGTCCCGTCCAGCCGGCCGGCCCCGCGGGGGCGGGCCGCGCCGCGCCCCCGCCTCAGTGCCGCCGCGGCTGGTCGTCAGGGGGCGCAGCCGTTAACGGCCCCGCGGCGGCGGCCGTTAACGGCCCAACGGCTCCGCGGCGGCGGCCGTTAGCGGCTGCCCGCCGCCGTGGCGCAGCAAGCACGGGCGTGCCGGCGGAGCTGGGGCCGCCGGTGACACCCGCCGGCGCCCCGAACCGCCCTCGGCCTCCATTTTGTCTCACGTACTTCGCCGCCGTCTCCAGCGCGGCACGTCCTCTCTGCTCAGTCCCGGGCTCGTTCCCGCTGGCTCCTCCGGGCCTTCCCTCCGCAGTCAGAGCCCTCTGGCGTGACTGATCCTTCCCCCGTCGGCGTGACTAGCAGGAGAAGTGGCTCTTGCATTCCCCTCTTCCGCACGTCACGGGCAGCCGCCGCTGGCGCATCGCCCCGAGGCCAGGGCGGCACAGTCCGGGGTGCCAGTTAATGATAATCGGCAAATCTGGGTAAAGCTTGGTGCTCCCGCACCACTCCTCTCTTATCTCCCTCCGGGCCAGCTGCACTGTGCCTCCCCTCTGCTGCCAAAGGAACAAGGCTGCATTGAGCCCGGCGAACAAAGCCGCCCTTCACGTCCTCGCCGTGGGAGGCTCGGCGGCCGCGTGGCCCTGCGGCGAGGCAGCGCGGCTGGAGCGCTGGATTCGCACCCCCAAACTGCACCTAGAAAGGAAAAGGTCA
Source organism: Struthio camelus (assembly GCF_040807025.1). Taxonomy (NCBI): domain Eukaryota; kingdom Metazoa; phylum Chordata; class Aves; order Struthioniformes; family Struthionidae; genus Struthio; species Struthio camelus. Next base: position 2,916,266 of record NC_090961.1, read on the forward strand.
GGAGATAAACCAACAAACGCGTGAAGGCAAAGTGAGCACTGCGAGGCCAGGGCTTTGCGGGAGCCTCCCGCTGATCCACTCAGAGCTGTGTCTGCGACGTTTCAGCTGTGTGTACGCACGGGGTCGAAGCCTCTTTGTCGGTGTGCGGAGACTTGCAGGAGGATAAAGCAACTTGTCTATCCGCTCCAGTTCACCTCGCTTCAGCCCTCAGTTGCCACAGTCTCTCCCAAATCATCTTTACCCCATGTTTCTTTCATAGCTTTACTTCAGTGTGTGAAGATAAGCTGAGGTTCATTCTCTTCTCCGGATATTATTAGTTTTTTTCCTGGCTCTATCCATGTCTCATGAAATACATCCAAATCAGATTGCTTTCTTTTTTTGTTTTAGCTGGGGTTTTGCCTGTGGTGCAAACAACTTTGCACTAATGGGCAAATGTTTTCCTGTTTCTCAATATACTACTCTAAGCTCTTCTAAATGAGTTACATATCTTCCCACCTCTTCAATCAATTCCAGATATTGTTTTAAAGATTTAATTTGTTGGATGAGTTTTCCTGTTTGTTTTTATATACTTTCACCCAAATATTGGCATGTCTATACCAGAGCACACATACAAGAACCTTATAGTACAGTCTTCATATAGATCATACAGTCATTAATCAAATATCATTCTATGATTCAATGTTTTAATAATGTCATAATAAGTTGTGCCATGTGGTCTGAGATGCTTTTTTACATGCACGTAGCATGGGATCCTTTCTGTGTGCAATAGTGGGAGGGAGGACCAGCAGGACTGTTGGGGCCAGAGCTGGCGACTGCCTTGGAAGACAGCTGCCACTTCCTTCCTGTGCTCTATTCACAGAAACCCACTTCCTCCTGCCATTCTCTAAGATATGGTATGTATGTGTGTATGTATATACATGCACATGTCTCTACAGAGATGTCTCTTGGCTCTGGGTCATGTGAAGAGAAATCTTTTAGGATTACTTGCTCCAACGTACCCCAGAATAGCTTCTCTGCAAGAGTGAGTGCCCCTGGGCATAGTGTGTATATGAAGCTGATAAACAAATTGTGATTATCTGGGAGAAGAGGCAGGTAGCAGAAGTTATAATAATTGATTAGACAACCCATTTAAGCGCCTAAGACATTTAACATGGTGTTTAACTTCTGAACTGCATCAGCAGCAGATGAGTTATAAGACAGCAATGAGAAGGCATTGACTTAATGACTCTCATACTTCGGTATATATCATACATGGCAGATTCATTCCTCTAGTGGGTTTGTTGAAGCTCTAGAAAGGAACATGATCCTTAAAATCATTTTACTATTAGCCAGCTTTTCATGAAACATTGAACCAGCAACATATATGAGGGCTACTAATATATTTTCAACACCACTCAGAAATGATTTAAATTTCTAACTTACTGCATTTTTATGTATTTTTTTCTAGCCGCTGCAAGTGAGTTGTGATGAATCTGACACAGACAGGCAGACAGGCCGCAGATGGCTCTTGTTTTTCTTTCTCTCTCTAAATCTGGTCATCAGAGAACTATGTCTTGTATTCCTGATAGAAGCATTGTACTGAGACAGTGCCACCATGGTATTGGTATTTACAAGAACAGTTTCTATTCTATCAAGGATGCCTTCAGTTGCTGCTGGAATTGCAAAGAAATGTGACAATGACATGGTTACTGATGAAAGCCAATAGTCAATGTTTCTCCTTTGTCATCACCACAACTAAAGAAAAAGATTGCTTTATCCTTTTGTTTTATAAGAAAACTATTATCCAGAGTATTTTCCAAGGGCTATAAACCACCCACCATTTTGATTCTACTATCCAGTAGAATTGTGCGTTACCAGGGCAGTAGAAAACATTTTGTTAAATCAGGAACATATGTTACAAAGAGATACTAACACTGTTGCACAGTAACACAGATTTTGTTTTCATAACTGGAAACACCTACTTGATGTCCTACATCATATTCTTCTCAAGCAAAGATAGTATTTAATGCTATAAAGAGATAGGCTTCTCCTTAGAGCTAATAACTATGGGAAATTCTGCTATTTCAAAATGTGTTTTCATTCCAAATATAAATGTTTATTTCCATTTTTAATTAAAAATAGAGACATATAATGTATAATATGAAACGCATTAACATACCTGTTACACAGCTATATCAACATCCTTTGTCAGTCAGATATGAAAAGGGTAAAATGATTCAACCTTTTCAAAACACTCCTTTCTTTTTTTGATGGGGAGGGAGAAATATGTTGTTAAAATTGACATGTTCCCATGGAAATTTTAGGCCCCAGTTTCCATAACAAACATATTCCACTGGAAATGCAACCACAACTGTGGTGCTGAACATACTAGCAAGTGAGTTGGCATGCTAAAGCAGTTGAGACAGTTGTTTTTCAGGAAGAAACCCCGCTCACTACAGAAAAGGTGAGATACGGAATTATATTTGTATCAAATGTAGAATCAAGATGGCATATTGTTATCAGGAAGAGGCTTAGGAATCACAGTGAAAGAGAGGGGTAGAAACTTTGTGAGACAAACTATTATCATGTGCCAGCCTTAAGTTCTGCACCTGCAAAGTACTACAGAACTGTCCTTCAGCAAAAAAAATGCTTTGAAATCAGTGCACAAATATCTAAAAGTATTCATTCTCAGCTTCAGTCACTGTTTTCTGTTCATAAGAAACTCTACAAGGATCTTATCTTGATTTGGGCAAGACAATTGACTCATACATTCTTTCACCACTGTTAAGATTTGTTCTGGAGGTATGCTGTCATACCAGCCAAGAAAACCACACAACTTGCATGTCTTTGAAAGGATGATGCTGGTATTTTGCAAACAGTTGTATGCTGAAATGATGTTTTTTGACTTGAGTGCAGTGTTGAGGATTAAGCTAAAAGAGAAGTGAACCAGAAATCAGAGTTTAAATGCGATCTCCAAAATATGTCAAATGAAGCCAATGCAGCTCAGCTTTGTCTTTAGTCAGGATAAAGAGAGTCATGCTGAACACTGATGCTGTCAACTGAAGTCATTGCTATGTGTACCTGAAAGCCATGCTTAAAAGTTAGTGTTGAAAATAAAAATGGAGGGCAAAGGTGTATATTTCTATGTTGTACTTCCATTCACTGTCTTCAGTGGAAGTACATCAGCAGAGAGAATTTAGCTGACTTGCACCTGCTTACACCACAATTACTTTTGGCCCAGATATTCTTATACTATTATTAACTTTAGTTTGACGCTTTGAGATTGTATAAGTGCATATGAAAACATGATTGTTAGGCTACCTATTTTCCAAGGGATGAAGGAACTAAAAAACGATAAGGAAGGAACTATAAAAAATTGACCACAAAGACATTTCTACATGCACCACAAAGCTGAAATGGTAAGTTATGAAAGAAGAACCTAGCAACTTAAAATTAGAACGCAAGGAAACACCAATTAGTCATTTCAGACCAGTCCAGTGTTAAAAAATCAATTCTCATAGAATATTTCAAAATAGTTCCTGAACTATCCCATGCTGCTTCTTCTTTTTGTACTTGCCTACATAAAATGCACAAAACCAGAAAAAGAAGTTAGGGTTGGGGTTGGAGAGGAAGAAGAAAGAGAGAGAGAAACCACGTCTGAACAAGCATATCTTACTTCAGCTGCTTTTTTATTGACTGCGTTTGTGAAGTGATAGTTTGAATTCTGACAATCTGGTCAATTTTAATGCTGGTTAACTTAGATTATTTCCTAGCTTTTGCTGCTACCTTCCATGCTGCCATACAAATGCCAGCATTGGTTGTTTTCTGTAGTTGCGCTTTATGGATCATTTCTGTTAAAACAAGATTTCTACTGCACTGTGCAAAGCAATGCTTTCTATAGGATAAGCAAACTTGTGTTAGTAACAGCAATATGGAGAACCTGGGTTATGACTTCACAGCAGCTGTTGTGGCTGCAAATAAGGAACTAGTGACTAATTGTTTGTCATTTCCTTTTATTCTAAGTGACTGAGCTTTTTTGCCATGGCAGTATTCCACTCCCTAATTTTTCTACGCAAACTGCACAGTGGAAGACCTACTTCCCCTGTGATTTCAAAGTCTCTGTATTTTTCTACGTTGCTGTTCTCTGCATTTCTATGTTTTTGTCACCTCTTAGCGTTTTCAGATGCTGACGAGTGTGTGAAAACTTCTGGGTGACAGTGGAAAGAAAAATGCTCACCGGTTTAGCGGAGCTTTGCTGTTACATTTATGCACATGCAGTCTAAGCAGCTGAGGAATTCTAGGTCTGCAGAACCAGGAAATAGTTAACTGAGTTAATTCCTCGCCTCATAGGGGCATGAACAGATCTTGTTCATGAAGTTTTTCAAGCTTCTTGTGTGAACAGTGTTACAGATGTTTGATGTATTATTCTTAATGTTTCTTTGCTATTTACTTCATGAAAATCAGACTGAATAAGGAAAGCAAAAGTTGACCGAGATGTGATGGTATCTGTTTAAAGCAACGGTATACCAAAGTGGGAGCATATTCATGGTTTGAACAGGCAATTAAGAGTCAGAAATCCTGGCTCCTATTTCCATCTCTTTGTTATATTTCTGTCCTTCAGCAAGGCCCGCAGTCACTCTGCTTTTCAGTTTCTCTATTTTACCGTGGTGATTATAAGAGTGTTATTCTTCATAGGACTGTTGTGAGGATTATGTTTTGTTTTGAAAGCGCTTAGAGAGCCTTAGAATTATATAACAATAAACCCTCTTATTGGTGGAACTATTAATCATAGCATAGTAGGTAGATCCGATACAATATATTATATCAAAGATAGAGAACTTTGAAATAAAAGAAGTAATACTACATTTTCAGAGAGTGTGTACAGCAATACTAGGAAATGAACTGACTGCAGGATTGAAATGATACACTGCTGACAGTTTGTACCAGTAGGAATATGACATTCAGAAGAGCTTTGCAGAAAGAAATTAGTTGTTTAGCGCATTTTAAAGCAGTTTAAAGCAAAGGGGTCATTAAACGTTACTCTTAGGAACAGCAATAAGCAGATGCTGCAGTACCCTTCTGCTCTGAAAGCTCACAGTATGTTTTCTTCATTTTTCATTATCCATTGGTCCTTGGGCTAAGCTATTTTAAAGGGGCACACTAGAGTCCTGAAGAACGCTATGGTGACTCTTTTAATCCCGTCTCAGAAATGTGTGCTAAGTAAGCTGTTCAGTGCACCTCCAGTTGTTAAAACATGTGGATGTCCGTATTTACTAGGGCCACCTTTACAGAATTAAAAGAGCTACATTTTGCTCATGGTGATTTTGTGGGTAGCACGGTCATGCGGAGGTCACTGACTGCAGACTTTGGCAAGGATTGAATAGACTATGGGGGACCACAACTGCTCAACCTGGAGGTGCTTCTGTTCAAGTGGAGTAGCTAAAGTAAGCCTCTCACTGCTATCCTTGGTTAAAAGGAAATGATTGGGATAAAAAATGACTTACTCTCTGCACTGTTCCAGTCCATGTTCTTCACAAATGCTAAAATGTAATTCAATCATTATTTTAAAATATTTTACAAGGATGCATTTTAAAACAAGGAAGCAGGTATTACAGAGATCATTGTATATAATTTATTTGAAAAGAACAGAATCCTGAAATGTTCTACCAACTGTATGAACTAGGAGCCTTTAATTTTCCTAGATTTGTGGTAAAAAAAAAAAAAAACGATCCAAGAGCAACATTCATGTGACCAGAGAATTTGGATGCAGTTCTTTCTTGATGGAGACTTCAGAAAGAGACACAAAGGAAAGTATTTTCAAGAGCACTGAAATCTGTATTGACCTAACAGAAATCCACAGAGAAGGGTGGGACAATACGCAGTGTTCCCTCTCTAGCAATTTGGTATTGCTACCAATTTAGTGGATTTTAATTACAGTTGTTAGGTTCTGCCCAGATGTTCAGAATGAATAGGCTGAAGTCAGCCTTTTCTCAATAACTGTTGTTGAAATACTGTTGCAAGCTTTCAAGCACACACAAGAATAAAAGAAAGAAGAAATATAGATGCTTATTACCCAGTCTTCTATGTCTTGCTAAAATCTTTTTAATGCTTAAAATTTTACAGGAATATGTGATAAAAGCACAAAAAACAATTCAAGACCACAGCCTTTAAAGCAAATCTGTATTGCATTTTGCCTCATTTGAAAAATGATGACAATTTTATATAAAATATCTTTGGGAGTAAATCACAGAGGTTCGAGTTTCAGATAAGAAAGACTGGTCTTGCTCATAGCTACATAATGGCTTCTAATTTTCTGGTAAATAAGAAATAACAATGACTATATTCCAAAATTGCTTTTCATCCTGTTCAGGATTAAAGTAGGTCTCTACAACTCACTCTTCAGATTTAAGTAATTTGGAGAATTGTTGAGTAATCCTGAAGAAATTGTATCTGCGGCCACGACACAGGAGAAGTGTTTGTCCTGTTAGAGTCAGGGAAGAGGTATAATGTTCTCTTTCTATAGTATGCAAGTAGTTTTGAACTCTGCAATGGTATTAGTAAACCATATAGAAAAGCCAGGGACATTCTTTGCACTAACTTCAAGCAGTTTTTTTGCTCCCAGAGTGAGAGGACTAGGACAGTTTGGAATTTTCACTGAAAGAGCAGATAAAATTCAAATCGGCTCCTTACACCATCTCTCCCTTTGCAGGCTTTGTAATCTGTCATCCTTACTAGGGCATCACAGATGAAGGCAGTTATCATGAACTCCCTTTTGTAAAAAACAGAAAAGCTAACATTGTTCAACTAATTCTACCAAGAAGGAAACATAAATAAAAAGTAGTGAATTGATTTTTATATGCTATTTTAAGAATTTGTTATATAATTTTACAGTTGTTAAGGAAATGTTATAGCATCTGTGCTAATATAATATTTGAGGAAAATACCAAATGCGTAAAGGAACTGTAAACCAGACTGTAACTGGGTCAAAATATTCAGATCATTTTTCTTGGAAGACTCCCTCTTGTGGAAATCATTCTTACTGATTGTTTTGACCTATTTTTCTAGTACAAATCACCCCACATAAGGTATTGCAAATCTTTAAAATGTTTCTATTGCACTGTGTTATCTATTTACAAATTTAAACCTTGACAATAGCAGTTGTGAAGAAAAAATTTTAACTGACAGTAGTCACACAACTATAATAGTTTGATTTTATATCTTTCTACTGAGTCCTTGCTTTTTCTTATTCATAGATATTATGTACTTATTTTTTCCTGTAGAAGTAGCCAAAAAAAGAAGCAAGTTGTTTGTCACGTATGGTTTTCAGCCCGGTGAGAGCCTTCTGCCCACATGATCTGGAGTTCAGCATTCCACTGGCTCCCTGGTAGGGGAGCTGGGTAGGCTGAGTATTTATTAGGGAACAAGTGATTCACTGAAAGCAGCTATTTCAGAAAGCAGAGGATTCCCTATATATTGCTACATTGAGAAAATGGAATTAATAATGTCATAGTAGTTAGAGATGGAAATGTCCATTCTGGAACCATATTTCCATAGGAACATTAATATCACTGGCATGTACAGAAACTGTTCCATGCTGTTTTATGTGAAAGTGCAATTTGCATCTTGGACACTGAGACACAACAGAAGTTGATGCTTTCTATGATGTGCGAGATCCTTTAGTAATCTGTTAGGGGAGGAAGTTAGCTTATTTAAATTCAGTGTCAAGTATATATTTGGGCAGGGAGAACTATTAGCTCTTTCCAATTGCACTTAAGCCTTCATCAACTTTCAATTCTAAAATGAGTAAGTAGAATCTCTCTGCTTGCTTTAATTGAAGCTCTTGGCTTTTGTTGCACTGAAGCTGACAAAGCATCCTGTTCATTTTCAAAACCATAAATCATGCACTGAAAACACGCTGTGTGGCTGCCCTCTAGCAGCTCTTGTAATAATTTCTTTTTAAATAGAGCTGTAACCAGCTTTAACAGGTTTTTTAGGCCCTAAAGCTTTCCAAAAATACAATTTCAAAGGAGTTTCAATTAAACACAATGTAGAGTAAAACTGAAAATCTGAAAATTAGTCTGAAATACTATTACTCTTGATTTTGACTGTCTGAAGTTAAGTGTTTCTGTAATTTCTGTGTTCATATAATAGAAGTTTGTATGTTGAGATAAGAATCTAGGTAAGTTTATTGAACTGGAGATGCACGGAATCCTTCGTAATGTTACTTTTACCTCATGTTTTCATCTCAGGAAACATGGATATTGTAGTGCTTTCTAGCTAATGCGTTAAATATTTTGGAGTCTTCCCTTTACGCTTGACTAATGGTCTTGGTTCTGGGATAAAACACTAGCTAAGGCTTATTTATCTCAAAATTGTACTTACTGGCTGTATCATTGGTGGGAATACCCTGCAAGCACTTTTCTTTTGCTTTGTTCTGTGAGCTTGAACTTTTACAAAGGTGTTACTCCCCGAGGTGGCTGAAACAAAAGAATGAGAGTGAAGGTCTTTGTACTGCGTGCTTTGTGCACAGCTTGTGTTCCTAGGAAAGACCCTGACTTGTGCTTGTAGGTCAGATAAAAAAATAAATGTAGTAATTTGGAGGCAGCTACAGTAGTGACTTTTCAGGTGGGAACACCAAGGGCCAAAGGGCAGTATGATTTCCTGTCTGGTGGGCAGCTTCCAGGAGTATCACTTTACTTTTCCACAGTGGAAAAGTGGAAAAGCTGAGATTTTCTTCAGTGTTAACACTTGCTCACTCACCTTTTGCACATACAGTAGATTTAAGCAGTATGTTTATCACATCTGCATACAAAAGATGCTTTCATTAGTATCTCATGTTATTTTTGTTCAGTTATTTGTAATCTGTATTAGAACGTAAAGCTGCATTACTATCCAGAGCCTTTTTTTTTTTGAACGTTCTAGTCATAGTATCGATGTTTTATCATCCCATATTGGCACTTTTACAACACATCGCACTTGTGTTACTCCGTAGGTCACTCCAGTAAACCATCATCTTTCCGGGAGGCCTGGATGTGGCAGCACCTTTGCCAGACTGAGGTTCCCTCCTGTTCTCTCATCGGTTTGGGTAGAGCGAACGTGCGGGCTCACACCTGCCCCTCGACCTAGGCGCAACAAGACGTTGGACTGTCGCGAGACCCTCCCCACAGGTCTAATTTTGAGACCTTCAGGTCTCGTTTTTATGGTGTTTCTTGGCCTATGTGTGCTTTTCTCGTGTCCTTCCCCCCCCCCATCAATTTGGGCTGCTGGCACCCGCTGGGCGCTCCCGCGCCCGGACCCGCCCGCCCTCACCTGGGCGGGCTCACGGCTCAGGACGCTCACGGCAGGCGGCTCCGCTGCGCCATGGCGCCCTCCTGAGGAGAGGGGCGGGGCCGCGCCCGTGAGGCGAGCGCCCGTGAGGCGAGCGCCCGTGAGGCGAGCGCCCGTGAGGCGAGCGCCCGTGAGGCGAGCGCGCGAGCAACCACCGCCGCCCCGCCCGCCGCTTTCCCGCCCGCCCTTCGGCGCGCGCCGGAGCGGGGCGGGGCGGGGCGATGGGGCGGGGCGATGGAGCGGGGGGGAGGTGGGGGGGAGAGGTGCGCGCGCTCGCGCCTGGCGCCGTGGCCCGCCCCGCCGGGAAGGCGGGCGCCGTGGGGCGCGCGGCCTCCGCGATTGGCTGCGGCGCGGGCTCTCGCGCCCACCTTTGTGCGGCCCCGGCGCCCGTCGAGAGTGGGAGGGGAAACCCCGTGCGAGGGGCGCCGCCATTTTGGATAAGGGTTGGCGGGGGCGGGGGGAGGTGATGGGGGCGCAGTGGAGCCAGCGGAACTGAAGCCGGAGGGAGCCCCAGAAAAAGGCGGAGACTCGGCCCGGCCGCTGCCCTGCCCAACCCAACCCAGCCCAGCCCGAAGCGGAGCCGCTCGCCGTGCCCACAGCGGGGACCGGGCTGCCGCCGACAGAGCCAAGCTGCACAGCCACCCGCTCCCCGAGCCCAGGTGAGGTGGAGCCGGCGAGAGGCGCCCGCCCGGCCGGGCCTAGAGCGCGCTAGGCCCCCGCGGCGGTGCCCGCCGGCCGGTTCCGCTCCCGGCCGGGCCCTCGCGGGCCTGCCGCGGCGGGGGGGAGCTGCAGCAGGTCGCCGTCCGCCTCCCGACCCGCCGGGGAGGGGGGAGCCCTTCCTGCTGCCGCTGCCCGCGGCCCGGCCTAGTCGGGGCCGCGGCGCTGCCCAGCCTCGGCCGCTCTCCCTCGTCGCCCGGCGCCGCGGATGCGTGTGGGGCCGCGGAGGGTGAGGTGGGTTGGGCAGCCGCTAGGCCTCGCGGCGCTGCTGCTGTTGGTCGCCGCCGCCTCCCCTTCCCTCCTGTGCGCCCCGCGGGGCGCGCCGCCATGGCGCACCTGGGGCCGGGGGGTGCGAGCGCGCCTCACCTGCCGCAGCTGCGCGCCTCTGCTAGGCTGCCTGCGCGCCCGCTGTTCTCCGGGCGGACCCGTGCTGTCGGGAGCTCGGGTAGAAAAATAACCTTCATATTTAAAAAAAAAAAAAAAGGCAACAAATCTATGCCACTTCCTATTTGAGGAAGTGGCAAAAGCATTCTAGACTTGTTCTGTTTTTTCTTTTCTCAGCGACTCTTCTGTCCAAACAGAAGAATGAAATTGCCTTTTTTTTTTTCCCTCCCCACCTCGTTGCCTATTGTCTATTTGCGGTACCTTTTTTAAGGATTCTGTGACACCCGTGGATGGTTTTGTCTTGAACTGAAAACATACTGGCTTCATCCTTGCAGTAAACACAGGAAAAAGCACCTGTGTTGGGGTCTGTCTTTCTTTCCTTCTATGGGTGTATTGCTCTTGAGATTATTTGATGTGGATTGTGCTTTCTAGGTCTCCAAAAGGGAGTGAATCTCTGAAGGAGAAAGGTGCTTTGCACGTTTCTGAAGATGTAAAAGTGCCCTTTTATGAGCAAGATTGATTTAGGACAAAGACTACTTGAACAATTTCAACCCACGAGTCAGAAATTTAATTCTTTTAACACCTAAATGTTTTCATTTGAGATGCATTTCTTCTGGGATCTGTTTCTATCTCAGTTTGGGTCGAGGGCCTGTTGTGCTCGAGTGTTACGCGGGCATGAGCAAGAAAATCCCACTCTGGAAGACTTCATACCTAAAAATCAAATAGTTGAATATGCTTAAAAAGGAAGCTGCTAGCTTCCTGTAGGATTTGAACCTGGCCTAGATCTGAGTTGTAGGAAGAAGCTTCTCCATTCTCTTCCCATTTGGAGAGTCACCCAAAGAAAAAAGTTATTGTGAAAGACAGCAATCTGAAAACAAACCTGTTATACTAGAGGTACTAGGATTAAAAACGTAAAGAGAACTTTAAAACTACTTGCTTGTTCCTGTGTCTCTAATGGAATCTACTTGTGAATGGTTCTCATCTTGCTATTTTCCTTACTTAATTTTGTTCAAAAATATACTTCTTCCAAGCTGATGACTCTAGTTTCATGTATTTCTATATTGATTTATTAGACTAACAGCATAACTCTTCTAGCTTCCATATTTGCTATCTCCTAAGCTTATCTGCTACCTGTCTGAAACTTAGTTCTGCAACCTCAAGACACATGGTGCAGGTTGAACTAGACTTCCTGTTATAAAGAGGAAAGTGGGTAAATGAGGATATGCAGATGGATAAAGAACTCCTATGGCTAAAAGCAGGCATTGGAGAGAGTGCTCTCATTGAGTACAGGTATGTCATATTTAATTTAGCTGGGGTGCTAGGTGTGGTTAGTAAGAAATAAGAGGTGGGTGTGTGTATATAAATACAAGAAGTTTCAGAAACAAAATGGGGCTTGATAGAGCAGGATGTGAAAGCATTAAAAGGATAACAAATACAATTGGAGTAGGACTGGATAACTGAGGAAAATCAAAAGATGAAGATGGTTTGATATGTAGTCTTGATGTGTGTGTGGTTTTTAAGGGGGAGGGGTCAAAATCATCATATAGGAAGGGTGGTAAAGGGCTGTGGAATTTCTAGGAATACTTAATAGACCTCAGGTTGAGTTACGGTGTTTTACATGATTAAGGAATGCAGCAAATGCCCTTCTTCAAGAGCAGCTTGAAATAAGGGTCTGTACAGGTGTAAGTTTGGTCTAACCCCGGGAGCCTGTAGGCCTTGTGTGTGTGTGGTTTTGGTGTGTGGTTTTTTTTTTTTTAAAGGAAGAATAACTGGATGTGGAGATAATGGGAACATGTGGAGTGATCTTCAAAAGCAGATCAGAAGTAGTTTGTCTGGTTGGTATCTCTGCTTGTCACTAGTCACTTTACTTCCTATAGGATGATCAGTTCAGCCAGTTTTACTCTCTTGTGCTCTACCAGGTGCTTTACTGAAGCCCAAATGGGAGAACTAAACTAGAGAGGATGACTTCAGAAGAACTGAAGAATGAGTAAGGAACTAGCCAGCGAGAAGCTATGCTGCCAGATAGATGTGAAAAGGAAAGTATTGGGTTGCTAGCAAGCTTCTACTTAGATTCCTCAAGGATCTATCTTAGAAGAGGACTCTTTTAAAGACAAGCCAAATATGTATATATTTGGCTTGATTTTCTTAAAGATGGCTGATATATAATATGAAAGACTTACTTCCACATGCCAAGGACATTTAATAGAAGCACAATGAAATTTAGTAGTACTAGACCTTACAACATTGTATAAACAACAGACTTGTGGGAATTCACTGCTTGGGTATATTAGTGTGTTTTTTTTTTTTTTTTTTTAAAAGGTTATTACCTTCTGGGGGTGGTATGGCTTTAAGGAAGGCCTTAACTGATGGAATTACAGGCTATGTTTCTAGTAGTCTAACTGGTACCTTTAGAATAGTGCATTCTGTTTTGTGTGCTTGACGGAAGTCCTATCTAGGAAACAGTACAATTATGAATTGAAGCCATTCTACTACCTCTTTGCAGCCTCTCCCCACCTTTATTAACTTCTGCTTGGTCTTCATCATTAATTAATGTCTATGTAAATATGTGGGGAAGAGAAGGAAGGTTATGCCCTGGGAAAGAGGATAACTACCCGTTCATTTCTCTTAGGGACTTAGAAATCTCTTAAATAGTAGTAGTGGCTGCATATAGTTCTCATTGTAACTGACTGTGATGTTTGTTTTTCCAGATGAAAAAACTAATGGCTCTTTAAAAATTGTTTCAAACTATGAAAGGGATGATATAATAGCATTACCTGTTACAGAAGGGAATTAGACTTGACTTATGGGAGTCTTTCCCATTGCATATCCTTGCTGAATGACCAAAAAGACACCTGGATAGTTAGATGAAATGCAAAGCACCTCCTGCTTCAGACCAACTCTAAACAGTGGTTCTCTGACTGATGAGTGGTCTGCTTTTAAGGGAAATGTATAATAATTGGGCTGTCCTGAGTTTGAAGCTGATCACCCACGCAGAGATCATACCTCTAAAAATGGCTGACTGGCTAATGGTATGTAGCACACATAGCGTGTCATAAAACCTGTGCATACAGGTTCTAGTCTCTTCCAGTAACATAGCTTTATGTTGAGCAAGAAACAAGTATGAAAATTCTCTGTGCAATATGAAGTGAAGAATTACAGTTGACTATGTCCTTGAGTTCAGCCAGAAGGAATTTCATAGGTCTCATCAAAGCTGGTATGGATGTGTTGTTTGCAATTATGTTGTCTTGATAATGAGTTTTACCACAGTGCACCTAGAACATCCTTATTTCTGTTCTATATGAATAGATGCTGATACTTGAAATAAGGCTTCAGTAATAATCAAAATACAGATGTACAGCTTGTTGGTTAGAGGAGGAAATACAGATGTCACTAATATCTCATTAAGTTTTTTAACTTTAAAAAAAGCTTTTATGGGAAGAGTTGGTATATGGAAAATTAATTGTGATGGCACTATTCATAATAAAATTTATAGTCATAACTGCAGTACAGAAACTAATTGTACAGATTTTGAAACTAGCACAGGTCTGTGTGTAGTGAAGAATGATTCTCTCTGGCTAGCTGCCATCCTGAAATAATACTTTAACATCTGGGGAAGTGTTTCCTCTGAAAAGAGAGCTAGAACTTGTTCTGATTTGGTAGAATTTCTCATATGGAAGGGGGCTGTGTGTATCAAGCTTCCAGGCCAAGCTTTTTTTACTTTCTGTTACCAGTAAATTCATGATTAGTTAACTTTGTTACCTTCAGCCACCACTGACGTTATATAGTATGATAAGTTGTGTATGCTTGTGTGCAACTTTTCCAGTCTGGCAGTCTCCTCCCTCCTCCTTCCCCCCCCCCCCAAAACAAACAAACAAACAAACAAAACCCCCAAAACCCAGTATTGCACATTAAGATTCCGTGTGCCTGTAACAGGGTTGTGAGTTGGGGGCAGAAGTCCGTTCTCTCCAGATGGCTGACACTATTGATGCATATTAGCTACGTGATAATGCAGGGGGTTAATATTCTGCAATTACCGAATGCTGTTGAGCACTATTCTTGCACAGCCTTCCTTCTTTCATCTGTAGTGTTGCTGAGATGGTAAGCTTTCCAAGACTGAATTCTCACTGTCTTCAGTGTTTAGTTTGTCTAATTTATTTTTACTCCTACATCACAGAGCACTTCTGATCCACCTGTGTCTGTTTTTAGAACCTGAGTGTCTTGCAGTGGGGATTGTTGTTCATGTCTGTTTCCTGGAATACTGAAAGGATGTAAAATTTTGAAACATGTAACTACTAGGGGGATTCTGTTATGTTAGGGAGATTAAAATGTTGCTAGCTGCAAGGTGGAATGATTTAAGCCCAGATGACTGGCTTAGAGCCTAGAACTCTCATTTAATTTGTTTTTGTTGCCTGATTTCTCTTTTAAACAAGAAAAACTGGAGTACTCAAATCTGGGATCTGAGTTTAAAAGAGTGTGTGTGTTTAAGATCTTCTCTTCTCCAGAAGAGAATTCTCCAAAAGAGAAACCTTCAATAATAATTCAGAGTATTTAGGAATCTTTCCTATACCATGACCCTTAGAATAGATGTTGTGCATAGCATAGCTTTAGTTTTCAACTTGTTTACCTCCAAAAGCTGTATTTAGACCTAGTATTCATCTTTGTGGAAGGGTCTATCATATGCAATAACTTCTCAAGCAACTGTTTGGGACTTGAGACAAAGCCTAGACTAATGGTATGAGTGCATTTTTGTACCGTTATTTCTACTAAAAAGAGATTACTTGGTGTGTTAGCAAGCAGTGGAAAGAGCACTAGCTTTGTAGTGGGGTCTCAGGTATCTTTTTCTCTTATTATAGGCCTAATGTTATTTTAAGAACAGTCTGTCAAGTAAACAGAACTGTATACTCAGGAGTAAAGACTGTGCTTAGACTCCTAGCAAATTCAGTTCATTATATAATCTGCCCTGATTTGAGTTTGTCCATACTGAAAAATTCTTCCTCACCTTCCAATGATGCTGCTTAGAAGCTTGGGCAGTAAGGGATGCTCCCCTAAAGAACACTTGTTATGCTGCAGTACTGTAAAGTCAGGTGCTCAGAAAATGCAAGGCTACTTTGAGTACTTGCGAGTATTTAGCATTCCTTGGCCAACTGGAATTATGAGAGGAGAGGGGGAAACCTAAGTTTCTGCGGTGCAATTTTAATAGCTGCAGGAGTACTTCTCTATTTTGGAGTTCACAATGCTGAATTGTTTTGAAGACTTATGTGAGTTACTAGATACTACCATCTTGAGAATAAAGCAAAGACCTTTCAAATTAGATGCATACTAGGGCTTTCGGTCCATCTTATTGTATTTTAGCTGTAGTACCCACCTGCTTTCAGTGAAAATGAGTGCAGTTTATGCTGTCTTCCTGAAGTATTTGCAAATATAAACTGTCCTATTTAAGCCTTTTTTAATCTGTAATTACATACATCATAATCCTCCAGTTTAACCTTTTCTGCCATCAAACTGAATTGAACCATAAACATAGTCCTTCTAGCTTTACTTAGGTTACTCTTAACTTGTTACTTGCTTTCTGTAAGTAGTAGTGCATTGGATCAGAAGATGCTAGCAACTTGAATGCATGCTGAGGAAAAAACATAATGCATGAAGATGCATTTGGAAGACCTGAAGTATTGGGTGTTTCTGCAAATATACATTAATAATAAACCCTGAAGAGCAGTTACTTGCCTTTGTTTGTCAGTGCTGAAAATAGTCAGTACATGTATTGAAGCTGGAAGATCTGCCACTTATATAGGAAATGGGACGACAAAGCTAATGCTTGCCTGAGAGCAGATAAAGGGCAGAGCGTTTTCAATCACGCAGCTGAATTTCTACTCAGTACAGTGATGAGAAAGGCTCTCTCTGCAGAGCAGTTATTTGTTAGGGACTGGGGGGTGACAAAAGCTGCATGAAAGTCTTTAGATTTCTCTACTGCTCTGGCAGGGGGTTCCCTCTGAAATCACCTTGGTAAAAGGACTGCCTTTGGTACCTGTGCAACAGCTAGCAGTGGAATTCTCTTTGTGTTGGCAAAAAGAATTCCACAAGAATTACTCTCCAAAACTGTTTTTTGTTTACTAACTTGATTTAAACTTCGTTTAGTAGAGTAGTGTGTTTATACAGGATGTAGGGTAGGTGCTTTGCTTACTGCTTGGGATAGAAGAATTTGATTAGTTTTCATGCCTTAAGCAAAGCATGCAGGAAAGGCAAGGTGCAGATCACTGACTGGCACGCAGTAAACCCTTCTTATGTGCCTATTTGAGTTGTGCTCTTCTCCCAAGGTCTAGATAAAAGTGTTTGCTTTAAACCTCAGTTCTGTGAACCAGTGGCTGTTGGCAGTGTACCATGAATGAGGTTTTTGTCGTCAGTCTCCTTCTTATGACTAGAGTTGACTGTTGTGGATTAATCTGGGTTAAAGAAATGTTGCTTCACTTTTGAAAGTTTTGGATTCATAAGCTTTCCTATATTTTTATTTCTTTACGATACTAGTTTCCCTTGTCATGTGGATAACACGTGATTGAAAGAAAATCTGTATTTCTAAGGTAAAGCCATGTCCTTTATAGAAGTACCATGTTTTTCTAATGGCTGGCTATCTGCTGTGCAGGAACAGGAAGGGATATGGTGAATATCTAATGCAAATCTTCCATTTGCTTAACTGATCATATCATATGTAGTTAACTTAACCTGGGACATAAGCAGGCACTCTATATCCTTTTTGTTAACTTGAAATACCTGTGCCATATAGCCTTGTAATCCTGGCTGACTGATTTATCTGTTGGTATGTGAACTGTTGCTACTTGCAGGTTTAAACGGCTGAAATAGGTTCCAATTCCTCCTGTGTATAGGAAAGCATGTGAAAATTCTGGGCTATTGGAAGTATTTACCCCAGTATAATTTTGGAAATATTGCAATTATAAAGATTAGTGAACAAATTCATCAGATTAGTGAGGTATAATCAAAAAAAAAAAAGATGGAGAAACTACTAAGCCTTACTGTAATGCTACTATGCTGACAAGGCCACAGAAGTATTGACTGTCTTCCTGAACATTTGAATTATGACTTGTCCATTTTCTAACATGGGCAAGTACAAGTCTACAATCTATGTAAAGCTGCTTCAGCATTTCTGTGCTGTCTTGAGAAGTAATTCTCAGCTGTTTGCAAACTGCACTGTCTTTTGTTTATTTCTATTGCAAGTTTCAAGTGAAGTGGGTGGTAATAGTTCCAAGTTGCTGATTTAGTTAGACCTCTTAAAATCTGACTCCAAAAGAATCATCTTATTTTCAGTTCACATACCAGCTATTTTCTTAGCGAGTATGGTAGTTTGTTCGGTGACTGTGTCCAAAGCAAGAAGCTACTGGAGCTTTTTAAGTTGAAGATTTTCCTGATGAAATGGAACGAGTGACAGTATGACTCGGAGCATGTTTCTACTTACAGAGTGCTTATCAATAGAGGTTCAGAGCAAGTGATACAGAGCTTTGATGAATGTCTCTGGTCACAAGTTCAGTGACTGAAGGGAAGTACAAGTATGAATGAAAAGATGTGGGGGGGGGGGAGAAGGGGTAGTGCTCCTCCCTTTTTTTTTTCTTGTATGAACTGAAGTGGGTAAATTGGGTGGTTGAATAAATAAGTAGCAGTTCTGATATATGTTGTTTCTTTCTTCATTTTAGTGCCACAATGGCGACTGCACCTTACAACTACTCCTACATCTTTAAGTACATCATTATTGGTAAGTATGAACTGGAAAATGTTTGCCTCAGCTGCACGCATACCTATTTATGTCATATCTGTATCCATGACAGCCTGCCTGCAGACCCTACGGCTCACCTGTTGACTTCCTGTTGCATGTTAGTTGTCATACGGCAGTAATTTTTTCTCAGTACAGTTACTTGTCCAGCCTTAGTTCCTCACATCAGCACACTTGCTCTAAAAGCTTTAGTAACTGACAATACAAAGGCAATAAACTCTTGTGTGCCTCTTTGCAATTCGGTGGATCATTAGTGACAGGTGGAATGGAAGCAGTGCAAATACCAAGGCCTCTGTAGAGTTCACCTTAATATAGTTATCATTTTTTAATGTACTACAGTATTCTTGAACATCTTGACTGTTAGAGCCGTAACACTTAGCCCTTTGCATAGCACTAGAAAAACCTTCATGCTAAAAATTGGTGCATGCAGTCCCTTTCTCCCTAAATATAAAGGTTATGGCAAAGAAAATTGCTAGATCTGTGCATATGTGTATGGGAAATGTGTATGGAGGGGAACTATTACAAGGATGGCAATCTGGATGTTACTGTTGTACTGGTTAAGGTTTGCTGTAGCAATTTTACTGCCATTGTGTTGTTAGTCTCGGTCTTAGAATCTATGCTCATGCAAGTATTAACTGGAACCAGTTGCTTTAGACAGGCTCTTAAACCTTTGTCAGGTTATATATTTTTTGTGTTTAAAAGTTGCTTTTATCTGCAATTTCCTCGACTGGTTAGAGGGTCAGCGACTTGACTGGGTTTAATACTATCCTAGAAGAACTGGTCTGGTTATTTAAATCCTAACAATCTTGGTAGGTGCCAATGGTCTATAGTCTTACTCTGATGGTGTGTAAGTCAGGTTGCTCTGAGGGCCTCAGCCTGTGGGAAAACTGGTACTTGGAAGTTCTTGCCATTTCTCACTGTTTGAATTGCTGAAGTGGATCAGTGGAAGTGAGGCAATTTCTTTTGTGTGTTCTGGTTGTTTGTTAGCATCCTGAAGTCCTTACCAGCAATTGCATGTGACACAGGAGCAGGGCAGGCCCTCAAATCTGTATTTTTAACTTCACTAATCCTCTGTAAATGACCAGAAAATATTAAGGTTACACTTCAGTTTCTAGCAGGCTAACTTCTCATGACCTTGTGAAAGAATTGTTTCAGCGGTGTAGATTATCTTCTTTTGTTTGTTTTCCCCTTCACCCTTGCTTGCCGCTCTTTGCCTGTAATCAAAGATAGTTCAAAAGCTGATAAGCTTAAGAGCTGTAACTAGGTATAGGACATCACCTAATAGACCTGGGACTGGGATGACTGCCTATCTTTGTAGTGTGGGGTTGTTAACGAGAAGATGTTTGCTGCAACGGTATGTGATGTCCATCATAACTATTCTTTCTATAACAGGGGACATGGGTGTAGGAAAGTCCTGCTTGCTTCATCAATTTACAGAAAAGAAATGTGAGTACTTCAATTCAAAGTCCATAAACTGATATGCTTGATCACTCTTTTTTCTTTCCTTCTGCTTCTGTCATGTATGATCTTGAAGTAGTATCTCTCTTTGATCTGTATAGGTTTGTGATGTACTTGCTCAGATTCTTGTTCTGATACCTGCAGATACACAAACAGAACTGCTAATGTAGGAATAGCAAAGACTGCAGCTTCAGTCAGAGTCCTACCTAGGATAAGTGGGAAGGCTGTCCCCCTTGTTACAGTTTTTTTTTCTGGAAATTGATGTGAAACAGTGAAATGTCTTGGCTAAAACTTGAATACTTTTTAAAATTGGTGTAGTTCAGATGCAAACATTTAGGAATTTTTTTTTAATGCTCTTAAATACTTTAAAAGAAGTGGGGGGGGAAAGAGAAACATAACAGGACTAATTGTTCTTTGACTCCCCTTTATTTGCAGACTTGGGTAGCACTGAAATTTTTCATAGCTGCTGTGACTCATGACGCTTAGACTACCCCTGCATGATAGGCTTTAAGGCTTAAGCATTCTGTCTTGACTCTAGTATTCTTTGCATGTACGCCATCATCACCAAATAAGAATTAGCTTCAACTCTCTGTTCTTAAACTAACAGTAATTCAGAAAATTCATTTTATTCCTGGTGAAGTGATGCAACTTGGGTACTGTAACTGTAGAATGCTTTCTTAGAGGCTGAAAATATAGTCAAGATCACTGAAAGCTGTGGTATTAAGAACTCTGCAGAAGGGAAACCTCATACTAGAAAGAGCTGAACGTGCATTTATCTTCCATGACAGTTATGGCGGACTGTCCCCACACAATTGGTGTTGAATTTGGTACAAGAATAATTGAAGTTAGTGGCCAAAAAATTAAACTACAGATCTGGGATACAGCAGGACAAGAGCGATTCAGGGCTGTCACGCGAAGCTACTACAGAGGAGCAGCAGGGGCTCTCATGGTCTATGACATTACCAGGTAAGGTGCCCTTGACTGTTGCATCTTGTATCTTAGCTGCATGTGTACTTGACAAGTTATGTGGGTGCTGCAGCCTTGTATGTACTGTTTTAACTGACTCGGTGTCTGGATGGGTTTGCATCCTGTTGTGCAAAACATATCATATTTCTTTATTTGAATAAACTAGATAATTAAAAAACCACAAATGAAACATATGAAATTTTAAATGAGCTGCTCTTCTTGGAAGACTTCACTACTGACAGACCTGAGAATCTTGCCATTTCAGGCCTTGACTGCTTGTGCCGAAGTCATTTAAAGAACTGAATTCGCCTTTAAAGTGTACCTTTCGGTACATGGATTTTTTTTTCCTCTCTCTTGTGATGGAGAGAGGGAATGGATACTACTGCAGCTTACCTGGCAGGGATATTCTTAGTAGGCATAAAATAGAATATTACTTTTATTATAGTGTGTTATATAAACATGCTTAATGGACTCTTTATATTTGAGATA
The DNA here is from genome assembly GCF_040807025.1 of Struthio camelus. Lineage (NCBI taxonomy): Eukaryota > Metazoa > Chordata > Aves > Struthioniformes > Struthionidae > Struthio > Struthio camelus. The sequence continues at coordinate 2,937,363 of NC_090961.1, forward strand.
ATTGGAAAACTAGCCAGTGAAGAGACCTAGAAGTCAGACTTTTCAAACAAAAGGAGACTGCTTAGAAGCTATTCAGTTTCTCCTCTGTAAGAGAAAAGTAATTATTCTTTTAGCAGCATCTTTAACCAGATGTGCAGCATGAAATGCTTTTGGATGTCTGTAGTCTTCTTCTGGGGCTGTTCTTGATGTTCTTTATGCACCTCTTGTCTTCTGTGTACGTGGGTATATCTCCCATTCGCTTAAATCTCGAGTAAAGCACAAATAATATTATGCACTTTGTTACCTAAGTGGTATTCTGTACAGTGGAATACCAGTTCCAGTGTTCTGTAAGAGTATTTGACAGGAAATCCTTTAATACGTTTTATACAACACCATATAAACGTTGTCTTTGTGAGGAAAGCAATACTACTACTACTACATATGGGAAGTGTGAATTGGTCTGTCGTTCCACCATGCTTTTGTGTTGTAAGGTGTATTCTGTGGATTAAAAGTTGACTTGTTGAAATCTTGGCCTGAATCCAAACAAGATGATACTGCTTTGTCTTGCTTGAGGTTGGGAGGACAAATAGAGATGACGGATGTTAGTATTTTTAATGGCTGCTAACCATTCTGTTGGACTAATGTATTAAAAACACAAACAAAATCACATATAGCTAAAACTCTACTCACTTAACTCTTTGCAGAAGAAGTACATATAATCACTTAAGCAGCTGGCTGACAGATGCAAGGAATCTCACCAATCCAAATACTGTAAGTTGGATTTTGGCTTGAAAGCAAGTTTTTCTTATCCCAAAGCAAGAAGTGAAAGGTTTAGGCCAAAGCATCTGCAGTATGCTGTTAGCAATGTTCTTTTAAAGAAGCTGCCTCTCATTCTAGACTAATTAGCTCTGAGAAATCCTTAAGTTCCCACCTTCTGCAGTACATCAGTGATTTCTTTTCACTTTCCCTTACTGCAACCGCAGCAAAAGCGTAGTGTTGGAAAGCAGTGGTTTCTGCCGAAAGGATTGCTGTGTCTCTTGCCTTCCAGGGCCTATTTTCAGTAGTTGGAGGCCAAATTGTTTAACTCTGAACAAACATTAACTTTGTTACTATCTCTTCTTGCCTTGTGGTGGTAATTAAGTGAAATACTAACTCATCTTAGTTTGGAATAAATTAGATTTCAAGCATAAGCTGTCCAGGTCTTCTGGAGAGAGGGCGGAGTGGGGGGGGGAAGGGAGGATCTTTTGTGTCTCTTTGAAAATCAAGAAAACTGTTGGTCTTTTCCTAAACGTGCATAAAATACTTTAGAACCAAGGTCACGGGAAGATTCTGCTGTGATAAAAGAAAACTTGTAAAGAATCTAGCTGGATTAGCAGATGGTTAAACAAACGCAGGAAGCAGTTCTACTCTAGATTCATGGAAGCTGTGCTTGGAACTCCTGCCTTTTAGGACATCACCTCATGAGAACAACCTGATGAATTTTATGTGCCAGCTGGAGACTTTGTTCCTGACTTACATCCTCAGTGCCCTGAGGGGGCACTGCTAAAGCAATGCTTTCCTGAAGGTGCATGTTCTTTGCAGGTTTTTATCTCGCCCCTTAATGAAAAGGGTGGTAATGAAAAAGTTAGTAAGCTGTCTTCTGGACTAATTTTCTTTCTTCTGAACTAGGTGATAATCCTCATAGGAAATAAAGCAGATCTGGAAGCACAGAGAGATGTTACATATGAAGAAGCCAAACAATTTGCTGAAGAAAATGGTGTGTTTTTTCTCTTGAGCTGTTACATTTTCTACAAGATAGCGATGTTAAAGTGAACCCTCAGCATTGATAGCTGCAAGCTTACACTTTCAAAGTAATGTAATCATATATACAGACTTATATTGTGCCTCAGATAGTCTGGCTTAATTCTAACTGTGCATAGTTCTAGAAATCAGCTTCTGTATTGATGCCTTAACTTAGTCATAAAATACTATTGAAATAGTCTCTTGCATGTAATCTGAAGACCATAACATGACTGTGACTTATGGCTATTCGAAGTATTGTGTTAACTGACTGTACGCTTCTGTTTCCAAACAGGTTTATTGTTCCTTGAAGCAAGTGCAAAAACGTAAGTGACTTGTCTAGAGGAATGTTCTACGTGGTATCTGTTTGAGTGGCATATATTCCTTATGACTAAATACTGCCATAGGGTTCAGGTGTAGTAGGGCTTTGCAAGTGAAGGAAAGTGCTATTTTTGAGTCGTCTTAGAGGGTAAAGTGTGCCTAGCAGTTTCAGTTCATGTTGGCTTTGACTTAAGGGCAACTCAGAAAACAGACAGACATCATACTGTATTTAAGGCAAAGACTTGAACTCATTTAAGGCCTTTTTTTCTGCCTAGAGTGTAGATGCGTGTTATGTGGCTAACTGTGGTTCCCCAAGTAGACTGAGCGTGTTACTTCCTTTGGATGTTTCAAGCTGTTCTGTAGCAGACCTCTCGTTCCTTGGATCACTAAGAGGAATCACTGCACCCTATCAGCAGTAGGCTGTGTTGGTTGGAGGGGCTAACAGAACGCAATGGATTAGATCTCCTATGGTGCTAGTAGGTGTGGTTCCAATTGGCACCTGTTTTAATGGAATCTTTTAATTTTTACTAAAATCAAAAAAAGGTTTGAACCTAATCAGAAAACAGACTCACACAAGTCTTAACTCTCCATAGCTGGAGTCTGCCACCTCATCAGTAAGAATAATAATCTTGGACTTGTGTTGTCTCAACCGTCTGTTGCTGAAATTGCCAGGAATGTGCTTGCCTTTACCACAGCTCCCCACCAACATCTGGGGAGGCTGTTGCCCAACTTGGGGTTCCTGCCCAACTTGGGCTATCAGTTTGCTTGCAACACCCTGATACAAAACTAGGAATCCTGCTAAAATAGGTAATGAGCAGTGTACTTTTAGTTCGGCAAAACACTGCTCCAAGCATCAATCCTTAAACAGTAGCTTTTCTGCCCAACTCGTTGCTAGTTTGACTGCATCAGCTGCTCTGAAGACCAAGTATGTAAATCTGACTGGGGGAGGCACAGCATGTTTAATGCAGATGGCTTGTTACATGCTGTAAAACTTCTACAGAGCTCCCCTATCTTTTAGCCTCTTTGAGAATGGCTGTGTGTATGTAGCTCTGTCTTAGCTTATTTTTCAGACTGGATGTTTTGATAGGCAGTGATATTAAAGGCTAGTCCTAATAGTTATAATGGCTAGGGAGTAAATAGCTGTATCAAAAGCTGTTGTGAAGAAAAGTTATCAGACTTTGTCTAGTTTGAGCACTGTAAACTCCTCACGTGTAAGATAACAGGGTAGCGATGGCTTTACGCTTAGTGACCTGTTAAATCTCAGCACGGGTATCTAGCCAGCTGCCTCCATAAGCTGCGTTGCTTTCCTAAACCATAGCCTAAATAACTCCCACCTGCTCTCTTCATAGTGGAGAGAACGTGGAGGATGCGTTCCTGGAGGCTGCCAAGAAAATATACCAGAATATCCAAGATGGAAGCCTGGATCTGAATGCTGCAGAATCGGGTGTACAGCACAAACCGTCAGCCCCGCAGGGGGGGCGGCTAACCAGCGAACCCCAGCCCCAGAGAGAAGGCTGTGGCTGCTAGTGACCTCTGTTTCATGGCTCCATTTCTGACCTTTCACCTCTCTGTTGGAAGCAGTGCTTTTGACTGCTTCACTGTCTTCTGTACATCTTATTGGGTTTAATTAAAACTCTGAGAAAACAATTTAACACAGTACTAAACTGCTAAACAACTTTAGATGTAATCAGGTTATCAAAGGCAAGTAGAGTAATAAAACCTCTCCTGCATGGTAAATCTAGAAGTTTTTTTTCCTTGATTGTCCTTGTGATAGTGTCACCAATACATAATTTAAACTGAGCACTGATGCTGGACTCTTGATTTTACACTTTTGCAGGGCTTTGTCTTGTACGGTTTAATTTTATGGTTCTTCAGCCTTTCTTCCCCACCTCTAACTGTTTAGAGCTGTCCATAGTGAAGGATAAGTTTTGCTGTGAAATGACTTCTGATGGTAGAAAGGGGCTCTGTTACAATGTGCTTTTGTTGAAAGCATTCCCTGTGGTGTGTGTGTGTTGGGGGAAGGGGGTGGGCTGGTGCAGGAGTGTACAACTTACTTCCATCTTAGCCTAGCACAGGGAAAAAAAAAATCCATTCATTCTTGTGCTCATAGCTTTACATCCTTTTTTGCCACTTTTAATCCTCTACCTTTGTTAACAGAACGTAAATATGTATAAAATTTGAAGGAACTGAGCTAACAGTTAAATACATCCTGTGTATATGATTTTAATGAAGAAAATGATTACTGGCATTAGAACAGTATGTAAGAAAATATCAGTTTGTACAGTATAGACCTATATGTGACCACATTGCCCCATTAGTGCTACAAAGATAGATGTAACTGCAGTTCACTAACATAGGCTTAACTCCTTGGTGTTGACAGTGGACATTGTGCTGAGGGAACTCTAATCCCAATGCAGAAATTAACACTAGTGGAATATGTCTTTCATCTTTGCACTGTGGTATATCTATGCCATTTTATTAATCCTGTTCTGTGCAATCAGCAGTGTGCTAACCTGCTTTTCTCTTCTGTAAGCATTTTGCATTATTGGGCTTCATTACCTGCCTTGCATTGTATACGAAGGCTGGTTCTCTTGCACATCTTATGCTTTTATACTTGTAACTCCTTGAATGGTCAGATACTGAACTGGACAGTCAGAACAACATATGTGCTCTCTAGGGATTTTTAACTACTCTTGGTTTTTTGTTAACCATACAGTGTGAGTGTTGTGGGGTTTTTCCTTTCTTCTTTGACTTAGGTTTCCTCTTAATAAAGACGCAGAATATCCCATGAGGGATATGAGACAAACTATAATCCTGCATGTATAAAGGGGAGACTTCACGTGGTGACCACACACATGTGGATTCTGTTAAAGTACATGAGGGGTTTTTGAAGTTGTTAGAAACTCAAATGTGTGCTCTACATGGGGTACCATACTTCATGTGAAACTTCACTTGGAAAACATCACATGTGCTTTAAAATTGTAAGGGGGCAAGTGCTTAACAGTGATCAAATGTCCAACTTCTAGTCTTACTGCAGTGTTTAAAACAGAGTAGTGTTAAAATCCCTGCCTAGACACTAAAACTCTACAATGTTCAGACTTGTAAACAGTGGTACCAGAATATTGTACAGTCAATGTTAAAAGCCAAAACTGGAATGTGCAAACAATAGGATCTGAGTAACTTGTACACTGTCCCTTTTTTGTCGTCTTTCTTTTTTCTTTTTTAACTAATAGATTGGTATGTTTAAGATCTATAGCTAATGCATCCTGCTTAAAAAAAAAAAGGTTGCACCACAAAGTTTGCCCAGGGACCATGACCTGCTGCTGAAATGAAATTTGGGTACAGCAAACATTCTAATGACTACAGCTTGTTAAGGTGCAATACCTTTATTCCCAGAGTAAGTTACAGTAGGTCTTATTGTTTCTGTCACAGAAAGGATTTGTTTGGACTGCTGTACTCATCATTTGATGTAACAATGCTATTAATCTAAATATTTGTAAATAAAGTACCTGTATCTAGATAAACTACAGTGGGCTGTGTTATTTGCTCTCAGAATTAATCTGCTTGTAGTCCTCTGGACCTGTTTGTTTATGCTGTGGTTTCTGAGGGGACTTGTTCCTTGGAGCTGTTCAGTCAGGCTGCTGCAGTTCTTGCTTTTAAATTCCTAGGCTGTTTTCCATCTACTACGTAGCGTCTGATTCCCAAAAGCTCCTCTTCCCACTTGCCTACAGTCAGGCCTTTAGTTCTTGAGGAAAAGCATCTCATTAAACTACTGAAAGTATGGCGTGAGCTAGTACCTAAAACTAGGCAAGAAGCCTTTGTAGTGATGATAATTGCTTTCAATACTTATTTAAAACTTCCTTCTTGAAGGTTAACATGATGACAATGTTACAGGGCTTTCACAAGAGGGATTTTTGGTGCTGGTCTCTGCTATAGCTTGACTCTACCTTATTTCTGGAAAAAGGCTGGTACATTAACATCCAGCATGCCTGCTTTGAGTCCAGAACCAGTTGCCAGAGATACTGTTGCATTTGTTAATCCTGATGAAATGTAACATGTTGTGATGCTTACTGCATATAAAAGGTTATAATTTAATAATTTGGATGAAAGTGCCAGGTTTAAAACACTTTCAGAGAATATGTAGATGGGAAGGGGACAATGGCTCTGGAAGAACAGTCACTCCAGGTCACTGCTCTCAGGCTGTGTGAGGTTTCTCTGGGAGGGTGGAATAGGTTCTTCAGGTCAGGCCTACATTGCATGGACGACTGGTAATGTGTCTTGCAGCCTTAAGGCTTCGTTATATCAACACGGCAAGTTTATAATAAAATCAGTACGATCAGTAAGTATAGCCGTATGCTTCAGAAACAATACGGAGGAGGCTTCAGAACCAAAGCTTAATCAAAGGCTTACAAATACTAGCCAGCAAAGTAAATGTCAACATTTGTGGCAAGTCTCACTGCAAACAGGAGGTACTAGAGTCAGAGCTTCCTCCAGCATTAGGATGCTGTAGCACTACAGGCTCACCTAGCAGTATGAGTATAAATATCCTTGAACATTTAAAAAAGTTTATTTAAGAAAATACTGTAAAAATAATTGTACTTACAATATCCATGCATTTGACAACAGGTAAGGGACAACTGTCCTTATTACAAATCTTTACAAAGTGAAAACTAACCAAAATTATGAACACTTAAATAGCAACAGTAGTTATTTTGGGTACTTTAACTCTGTCTTTAAAATAGTTAAAACACTTTTCTTATATACATAAAGCTCAATTATTTAATCATATAGAAACTTCACAGTACTGAGTAGATCCTGTTTGTTATTGCTGGCAAAAAGTGAGGTAGAAGTCTTCAAAGATGGTAGAAAGATGGCACAACTCCAAGAAGTACAACTGCATTTGCAGCTCAGCACTTGTCTAAAAAACAGAATATGAATGGTTGCCACAGAATGGGAAGTTCAGTGTAGCGTGCCCTGGTCTGGTTACTGCACCACACCAGCTTTTACATCAAAGTAGCAGCACTTAGATGTGCATGGAGATTTGCATGCCTTCTGTACTGTACTACTAGGCCTTCTGTGCTCCTGCTGGTGGGCAGCTGCCTAGAGACAACTATGGATGGGCTTAAAGCTTTTCTTCTCTTTACCAAACGCTAATGTACAGCAGCTCTTGCTAAAATAAATATTTTAACTTAAATCACTGCAGAAGAGCCATTAGCATAAAGTACTAGGCTTGCATGCCTTCTTCTTACTTGATAGCTGTAACCTATACTTGCCCCCCCCCCCGCATGTCTGAGAATCAGAAAAAGGGTACTGAAGTTTTATATAGCAATAGCTGAACATTAAAAATCAGAGTAGTGCTTTCTGTATGTCATCTGAAAGCTTAGAAGCAGCTCTCACACAACATTTTAAAATAATACATCTCTAGGAGCCAAAATAACTTGAAGGGGCAGGACACAAACAAAGGGAACTCTTCCATTAGACAAGGATAAAGTGATATCAAAATAGTTCTTTACCTGCTCCTGTCCCTGGACTGACAACACATGCAATCCACAAGCCTCACAGTTAAAGATACATTTACAAACAAGTACAAAGTTCAAACTAGGATGAAGTCTAAGTAACAGATACTTAAGTATGTCTCTTACCTCTGTGCTCTACTGAGAAATTCCTTGTGAGTAAGGCTGCAGTGCTTGAGATGCCACTGAAATACCTGCTTGCCTAATAGGAGAAGGAATAATTCCTGTCAGAGCAGCCTAGAAAAAGCCATTAAAAAGTCTGAATACTAAGTCAACATTGTCAATCAATCAGCTAAGTTGGATTAATTTTTTTTTTTTTTTGGTTTTACCTAAGAATAAAGGGAAATTTTAAACTAGTCTTTGGAAAAAAATTACCATTTTCAGACACAAGTTAGCTAATAGTCTGGTAAAGTAAATGAAGCATACAGTATAATTTCCCCACTGTTAGCAAATCCCTGCAGCAGATACAGTTGCCTCTAAAACATTGAGTATTTGAGTGAAACAAGCTATTAGTGAGCTAAAATATATTGTTAATTCAAAATCAGAATTTGTGTACATATTAGAGTATTTACCTGTGTTTTTGTTAAATTCAGAGCATCATGAAGAGAGAGACTTGATGAGCTTTGGGCTAGAAACAGCGAATCTGAAGAAGTACTGCTGACTAGGTCATCCAATGCGTCAACTTGTCGCTTCAAGCTATGAAGGGTGCCTTCTGTTTGCTGTTTTCCTCTGATCAATACTTCTACTTGCTTGGACATGCATTGCCGGAGTTGAGCCTAAATAAATCAGTGGTTCTATTTATATCCTTAAGGTTATTTTGAAGACTGTATTTAAAAAAAAAAAAAAAAAAAAAAAAAAGCTTGACTTTAGAAGTCAAACCTTAAGGGATTTAGTGTTAGATTCTCTTGTAAACCACAACAAACAGGTGGTAGTTTTGCAAATTAATTCTTTAAATAGTTTACCTCTTCTGAAGTCAGAAGTAAGCTGTATTTCTAAAGCCTTTAACATTACTGCTTGAATAAAGAGCAACAGATGTGCTCTAACTAAACTTAGCCATCATCTCTGCCTATAATGAGCATGGGTGCTCCTGTATTGTAGTGTCATTTTGCTAACATACTGTAATATATCTTGTCAGAATACTCATATAAAACCCATTTATGATTAACTGTTCCTTAATATTGTTATCTTGATAGCACCTGCAGCTTCTATGCTTTCTCCTACTGTTACCACCTCACAGAAAAGACCACCAAAGATACTCTGCAGCTAGTCATTATGTACAAAGTGGATACTCAAGAGCTGGAGAAGAATCTTCCTCACTCCTGTAGTGTTTAACTTATTTTTAGAAGGGATCTAGTGGACACATTAGCATGACTGGGAAGAGAGATGTACCACCTTCAAGCGATCTTCATGATGCCGCAATTTTTCTCGGAGAGCTTCTCCCCGCCACTGTTCATCCTTTTGAAAACAAAAGCACATTCAGCAATTGAGCAGCATTGCAAAGGGTACCAATACTGACATGTCCAGCTGTAGCAGCAGTAGCAGCTACTTTTTAAAAGCATTTTTACCATTAAGAAGACTTTAGAAAAATCCAGCTTTTCTTCCAGCGAGAGCAGTCTTTTATCAGTAGCTGCAAATGGAGCAGTCTCCTCTAAGTCATCTGATTCACCATGCAGACTTTCCCTTACTTCAAAAGCTGCTTCCAGATTTTCCAAGACTTCTGGAGAAGATGGACTTAAAGATTTAAGCCCTGTCCTAATTTCATCTTTAATCTCCAATTTAAGCATCTTTGCTGCATCCTTTATTTCCTTTTGTCTGTTTTCCAGGTCTTCTTGAGTTTTAACCTACACAGTAAAACACAATCTCACCACTTTGCTATCATATTACCAATGCATCAATACAGAGGGATTTATCTGTATTACTGAACAAGGCTCATTACTGAAATATTTACATTTTGACCATTACAATCAAAAATCATAGAACCTCTCAGCAGATGCATTCCCAGTTCTGGTTTACTTTGCCTATAAAGCCCCTCTAGTGTTAATAGAGGCAACTACCTAGGTAAGTTACCAAGAAGCAATTTGTTAACTTAAAATAAACATATTCATATTCTGAGCCTGCAGAATCTTCCTGGAAGGCACTGTAGTTGCTAACAACATTCTTCTCCAAAGAACCTTGTAAAATTAAAGGACTAGAAGGATTCAAACTATGGAATTTCCTGTAAATTTAAAGTATCAAAACAAGAAAATGCTGACCGAGGTTGGCACTAACACATTTTTAAGTGCATAGTGAGTAGCTTTGCACTTAGATAACATTTAGTGATTTGCATAAACTGACTCGTTATGCTAAGTTCTTATGAACAAAGCCTAATGTAAGCAGGAGTCAGAGTCCTAATTAATTCTTGACTGAGGCATTGCCTAAACTGAACTGACATGCAGATGCTAATTAGCAAATGCACTCATTTGCTAATTATCTTGGGAGCATCCAAATTCAGTTGGCTCTAACAAATAGCTAGGACCTCCTCCCCCGCTCTAAAACACACTGCCTGTTTCAGGCATGATTTTACTGGGGGAGAGGGGTTGATCTCTTCTCCGTTTGAACTGGCCTAAACAGTGCCTGCAATTCCCCATCAAGTGATGGGAAAGTAACCATACAGCTCTGCCTTGGCCTCTGAGATCTGAAGAATGAAATACTACTTTAGAGCTTGACAAGCCTTACTGAGAACTCAGCACATGACTGACTTGGGTTGGTTGTTTTTTTTTTTTTTAAACTAGGGATTACTGAGCTGTCTGATCATTAGAAAAGCCCAACTTCCAGACTTGGAAAATTGCATGGCAAACTGTAAATAGCTGTATTTTTGCCAATTGTGATCCAAAGAACAGGAGGAGATTCAAAACTAATACAATATAAACCTGCCCGGAAGACGCACTTTTCCCTTAAACCAGCCTGTATTTGGCTTTTCAGTTATACCTGTGTTTGGAGATCCATATATTCCCGTTGGATCTGGCCAAGCTCCTTAATAAAGCGTTTTGCTTGTTCATGGTTATTATGTGCTACTTGTTCAACAGTTGCTATATCACTCTGCAAACAGTCATTTTCATGCTTTTGTTCCTAGGAAAATTGCAGAAAGATTGCCTTTTACTGTGAGCACCCACTTCAGAATAGGAATCCAGAGAAGCCACATTGAACACCATTTCTTCAATTTAAAACACACAACCACAGTATTAAATAGGAGTAACTAGGCAGGTATTCTGCAACGCACTTTTGAAATACCAAAGTTTGGTTGCTTCAAATTATGTCTTGGAATTAATGCATTACTTCTGTTCCCCTTGCAGTAAAAGTGGTGTTCTATCATTTTGCCATTAAAAATAAGCAAATAAATAACTAAGAGACAGGACTTGCATGCAGCTCTTTTTCCATCTGGGTCCTCTGCATTTTAATTGCTTCTTTCAGACTCAAGATTTGCTTTTGTGCTTTTTTTCTCTCTGATGCTAGCTGATCTTGGAGATGTTTTAGCTCAGATTCCGAAAGTTCCAGTTCTTTTTGAAGAGATGCAATTTCTCTGTTTTTTTGTTGTAATTGTAGTTCTTTCTCTGAGACCTGATGTTCTGCAATTTTTTTAAACAATCTTGGTTAGTAGAAATGTGGATATCTTGTCATATTTCATACACATTAGGTATTTGCAAAAACTTTAGTCTTCTGCTGAGCAATGGTTTGTAAAACCACTGGGGGACACTGGGAAGGGAAGGAACAATCCATTGGCTACAAAATTTCAGTTATGTGAGTAAATCAATTTAAGGATCAAGAGTCATTCCAGGTGGTCAATTAAAACCTAACCAAGATTAACAGAAACATTTCTGTTGGCTTAATTAGACTTAGGACCCATATGTAGTAACAACAATATATCTTACTGCTTTTTCTCACTGTTTCTTCTAGTGTTGCACACCACGTCTCCTCCTTTTCCAGCTTCCTGATCTTTTCTTCTGCCAGTCTTACTTTTGCTATTGCCTGCTCCAATTTCTTTTGTTGATCTGTTAGCTCCTTTTCCAATAGTAGCTTCTGATCTTTCAGTTTAGCAGTACATTCTTCCAGTTTTTTTCCTTCATACTCTGAATCTTGCTTGAGGTGATGAAGAATCTGCTCTCCCCACCAAAAAAAACCAAAAAACCAAAAAACCACCACTTCAAGTTTTACTTAGTACCAGCTCAATGAGAACAAATATTATCACCAAAAGACATTAGAGAGAAGTTAAAGAAGCAGAAACCTAAAAAGGAGCTCAAATAGCTCCATACTGGGGAGGGAAAACACACATACACACACACACACACACACTTTTTACATGTTTATCAATTTTTCTTTCTCTATATTTTTAATATACTTCCCTCACTTTTTCCATTGGTCAACGCTTTGTGGAAACTGCTCAGCCAGCATAAGTTAGTTTTACTACTGGAATATACGATTAAACCTCGGAGCTGATGGGCTTGCCCAGAAATATAGTAGAAGAAAACAAACAAAACAAAACACCCTAGCTGCAAATAGCGATCCACTCAAAAACAAAAGGAAACATAAAAAAAAAACCATCCCAAAATTGTTCTGTTTAGTTTTTGAATTCTGAAATAATGCAGGAGGTAAGTATTGATTAGTTTCGCTTTACATCCATTTTATCATTGCAGGTACATTACACAGTTCACTCATTTCCTGAGAGAAATCAACAGCATGGGTAGAGGTTCTCTGAACTATGTCCAGCTGTTGGCAGCTGACAAACTGAAAGCATAGAGAAATATTTGTACTAGTCCATTTCCTCACCCACACCAGCTACATCAGCAGCCAAGATATGACAGTATACAGTTGTGCTGTGTGAATTCTACACTAGCGCTTCTTGCGCTCTGAGTGATCACTGCTGATTTTACAGCAGTTTTGTTACCATTTCAGTGTAAGATGGCCCTGCCAAGAGGGAAACCAGCCGAACAAAAAACCCAATGCAGTTCTTTGTTGTGACATGCTGATTTTCATTTAAGTATTCCTGAATGTTGAAGTTTTTCTTCTGCTGCATTCTTCTAACAATGAGGCTTCATGTTTCTTAAAGCACTAGTATATTATTTGTAAACCCACACCCAAAACTTTTTTGCTTGCATTATTTTCAGAGGTAAGACAAAAGTGAGACAAGTCTGCAGACTCATTACCGCTTCTTGTTTGGCTAGTTCTGTCTCTTTCTCTTGAATCTCTTTCTGAAGCTGCTGCAGTTGGTTCTCCCTCTTTTTCTGTCTCTCTTGGCAATCCTTACGTTTCTTCAAGCATTCCAGGATTTCTTCTTTCAGGGTTGCCTGCTCTCTAAGCAACTCATCCTGATGCCTTGTATTATTTTTCAAATCCTGCAATATAAAATATATAGAGCGACAAAACTAGCCGGTAAAAATAACGGTTCTCACCCCTATTCATGTTTAATATTACCTTCTACTTAAACCAGCCATTGAAGAAATTAACACAGCAGGAGCTATCAGATAAAAAGCTAAAAGGTATTGAGGCAAAGGTTGTGCTTCCCCCCGTCCTCCAAGAACAATCCACATGCAGGGTGGTTTTGCCCTTCCAGGATTCTTGGCAAGAATTCCTCTACCACCACAGGGGGAAAAAAAAAAAAAAATCTCAAACTCAGAAATAATACTCTGAATAGGAGCATCCGTGACCCTTTTCCACTTCCTTCCATGTTTAAAAATAGAAAACCCAAAATGGAATTTATCTGAGTAAATGTCTACTGCAGTCCAAATTACTCCAAATTCAGGAAGAAATAAACTAGCTCTTGTTGATTAGCTCTGCAAACGTCTGATTTTGAGCTACTATGCCTAGATGAAGAGGTGATGTACTATCATGTGCAAACAGGCAAAAACTGTTGTGATAAAAACCATCCCACTCACTACATTAAAACAAGCACATATTTCACCAAAACTAACCTGTTCTACCAGTTGAAGTTGTTGTCTGGAGTCATTTAATTCTCCTTTCAAAGTTTCCAATTCTTCCTTTTTGTCTAGAAAAATATTTATTTAGTGAAAGACATTTGCAATCAGCCATATGTGAAATAACTACGCAAACATAATCTTGCTTTTCATAGATACACAGTAAAAAAACAGTTTCTAAAATTTTCATCTCGACTTGCTAAATATTGTCTGCCTTTAGATATTTGAGCATATGAGATCATTTAACTTCATGCAGGACAATTGCATACGCTGTGGCTTTTAATACAAATTGTTTTAAGATGTAATACATCTTAAGAAGACATTAAAAATGATCTTCACCTTGAAGATGCTTCTGTATAACAATGATGTCTTCATTCAGTGATTTTTTGTGTTTGTTGAGTACTTCTATCTCCTGCTGCAGTTTTTGTACCTCCATTTCCATCTTCTCTATATTGGACAATGCAGTTCTGCTGCTATCTTCAGTAGCAGTCAAATCTCTAAAATGTGAATGCGTATTCTCACTTTGTTGAAAATATTTCATGAGGACTCTTTAAAGACAGCTACATTAATTTTTTTGAGCTCAAGGGGATGCTCTCTAGTAGTCATGAGAACAAGACAGTTGTCCCATTCCAAGACTTAACGTTTATTTTAGACTTTACCTCTTATTGCATTGTCACAGTATTACAAATACTGTTGTTTATCAATTTCAGTTGCTGAGTAGCTTCTGCAAGTCCACTGTAGAAGTGCTTTAAAGAAAGTGTCCACAGGGTATAAGAAACAGTATATTCCATATGATTGGGCACCAAAGTGAGAAAGGGAGTTTTTAATTATGATAATAAATAGACATTCAAGGCACTTCTGATCTTTGAAGAAAAGTGTACATATACGCACACATCCCCTCCTACACCCCCCCCTACCCATCCCTACCTTCTAGTTTGCGACAACTTATTTTCCAAACTCTGACAGCCTTCTTCAAGCTTTTGTTTTTCTTTATTTAAAGATTCAATGTTATTTTGCAGAGTGCGCATTTGAGAAACCAGGTGTTCATTTTCTTGACGGTCTTTCTCAAGTCGTTGTTTCTGCCAGTCTACTTCCCCTTGCTGACACTGAAATAATCTCTGAATACTCTCCAGTTCTAGTTTTTCCTGTGAAAGATGGCAGTGTGTAAAACAGATTTACATCAAAAAAGTTGAACAAGTTATTAACATCTTTAGATACAGCAGTATAAACACCTTTCTTTCATTCACAAAGATCACAAAGGGTACTATATAACCTGCATATAGCCAAACAGTTATTCCCTGTTATAAAGCAATAAAAAGTGCCAGATTATATGAATGTATTTATGATGAAGGTTCAGGCAGCAACTGGATACTAGCATGAGGCCTGGAAAATGGGGATTTAGTTTCTTGTTCTGTCATAACTTAACCTGTTTTTCTCCCCATCTACAAAAAAAAAAAAAGCACATGCCTTCATCACACGGATTTTGAAAGAATCACTGCAGTAAGGACTCTGAGATGCTCAGATAATGCAGTAAGGAAACCACTTTAGGTGTGGTTATACAAAGTACTGAACATGTTAACTAGCCCCTTCTTTTCACTGACCTTAACAGAAAGGGTGCAGAGATAAGAGGTTAAGGTCAGCTTCCATGCTCTTCTAAACAGTCTCCTAGCAAAAGCATGTTTGGTTTTCTGGAGCTCACACATCTGAGTAAAGGGGGGTTATCCTGGACTTTGATCTAGCAAGCCTTTAGTTCTTATGAGGCTGCTGAAGGGATTCTGCTGATCTCTCTGCCTACTTGTACTAAAGTTGAGTGTCTGTTTTTACTTGTCAAAAAGTCTTAGAGGAGACTATTGAGCTGAAATGCCTTTTTAGTGATAGAGAAGGTCATCCAGCTGAGTTAATAAGTTGTCTTCTATACTTATTATTTGTGTAAATGAGGACAAGATGGATTCAAGAATCTTTATCTGGATTCTAACATTAAGAAAACAATATTCATCAGCCACAGAAGAGCCTTTCTCTGTCTTTCTTTTCCACTCTCCCTCTCTCATATGTACAGAAAAAACCCCCAAAACACATCAGTTTAAAGGGCCTCAGCAGACGTAAGACATTTCTGTGATAAACTGAAATCAGATGGGAAAATGTCTGATTTAAAAACGTAGGGACTTTGTTACCAGATCTTAATAGAACCACAGAAAATGCAGAGAGCTCTTCTTCCAGTTACTATATTAACTATAAAAGAAATACTTACTTCTAGAACTGCAACCTGAATCTTTTCTAGTTCATTGACCTTTTGGTCATGCTGTAGTTTCAGACCTTGAAGTTCATTATTTTCAAGCTGCAGCATTTCCAGAACATGTTTCAGTTCTAATAAAAAGCAAGAAAACCAAAGTTTATTATTACAAGCACACAAACTGCTTTCTGGTAGCAAAACAAGACAGCCCAAGGCAGGGGGCGGAGGGAACAAACAGATGTTATCCTTGTAAAAACTCCTCATGTTTTCAATTGCTATGTGTCAGACATACCAGGTGTTGTATCTAATTTTCTAGTAGCAAGTCGCAGGTTCCTATGTCTCCTGTTTTTCCTGTTTCCTAGGTAGTCAGATATTCTGTCCCAAAACATGAAATAAAATATTTCTAGAGAAAGTACATAAGTTGCAAGCTGCAGAAGACTGTATTTTCCACCATCTGACAGGATGTAATTTCTTAGAAGGACATTCCTCTGTATCCCCTTACACCCAAATAGTTAATTCTTCTATGAGTGTGGCACAACTGGCTAATGTCTCCTAACTACATAGTGCTAGAGCGTGCACCTAACCGATCAGTTAGTTCCTACTGCCGATTTGTTTATGTTTCTCTATGGGACGAAAAACTGCAGTCTGAAATACAAAGCAGCACTGAATACTGTCTCAGCACAAGCCAGAACAACCAGTCCTCTCTGTATAAGGTATGAGAATCACGGGGATCACTCTTGGCTCTGCACAATATTTAAAAAGCAGTGAGGAAAGGCAGGCTGCAAAGATATACAACTAAGAGTTCAGAGTGCATTTCCTTTTGTTCTATACAAAATAATATATAATAAAGCCAGGACATACCTATCTTGTGCTTGGTAATTTGCCCAAGTATTCCTTGAAGATTTTCCTCTTCTTTTCCAATATCCTTCTTTATGAAGGAAAGCTGTGCTCTTTTCTCATTAATCTGGACGTCCAGTTCTTTCCTCTCAGCGTTCAGCTCTTCCAGAAGAAATCTTATTTCCTGTGTAAATATGCCAGTGTTACAACAAATGCCGTTATTTTCAGTCTGGTAAATAGTTTTTTCTTTAAATATAAGTTCTAAAAATTTGTAAAACAAAAAAACCCAACTATTCTCAACACTACTCTGATCAGTTTTATTCAAGGATTTACAGTTACAGTTAATTGTGCAAACAAACAAAATGATGCAATATTTCGTTTAAAATCTTTTATGTTGACAACCTAAAGCAGCTAGCTAGTAAAGATTTTGATCTACTAGCCTGACTATAATGACATCCCTTCAAGTGAACCACAGCTAGGCCTTAAAAGAGAAAACCAGACAGTAAGAAAGAAGCAGTTAATCTTGATTCTTCATTTTTATTTCAGTGCTGAGTCTGGACCAAGTAAAAGCTTTCTTCCACAAAGTGAGTAGATTCTCTTTTGAGCAAGTAAATGAGAATGAAGGACAGATAGCTGACTTATGCCGCTTCTGTTGTGTCTTACGCAAACTGATTTTCTTTAAAAGCTGCTTGCCTCAGCAACAGCAAGTCATAACTACGTTCAGAGACTTCTACTTAATATTATTTAGTCAAGTGCTCAAGGGACTAATTCTGCAAGTATCATTCAAACTAGAGATTTCTATTTCTTATTTCTGCATGCGGTCAGGCTCCGAGGCACACAAAAAACTTGCTTGTTCTCCTTTTTCAATGGGTTTTAGAGAGGTGGCAGAAAGCAAAACTGATTTTATGAAAGCTTTGTGAAGTCTTTTTGATACTTCCATTCTTTTGCTATTCTTAACTGAAGCATAATGAACTGAAAATTCATTTGGAAAAGTTACTCTTATTTGGCGTCGTTTTTCATTTGCTTCAGTCTCCCCATCTCGAAGAGCTTCTTTGAGGTCACCTTTCTTTTGAGAAATACAATCTTGAAGGACGTTCAGCTCCTCTTTTCTTTGACACCGTTGTTGCTCCAGAAGCAGCAGCTCTTGTTGCTGAGCAGTAATCTACAATGGAGAAGTTTAATGTAACAAGCATCTGAAGTCTTTCTGTAGCTATACAGGAGAGGGAAAAGAAAAAAAGAAAACAAACCAACCAACCAACCACAACACGCACACACACACAAAACCCCAAACCTCCCCTGCAACACACTGTCCCACTGCCAAACAGACTCCTGGCAAAAAACAACAAACAACAACAACAACAAAATCAACCCACAAACAAACAAAAAACAAACTAAACCAAACCCCATTATTTGAATAGTGTCACACATAAGGATCCCACCAGAGCAATGAACTTCATTTGCTAGGCCCAGCTAAGCCCAGCTTAGCTAGGCCCAGCTAAGCCCAGCACTACAAACCAAGTTCTGACCTGGACACCGCAGCCCTGTACGTCAAAGTGTTAAGTTTCTTACTCTGAAAGGCAGTAAGAGTTGTCAAAGAGAACTCTGCAATAATATTTATTATGCAGAAATGCTGGCAAGGCTGAGATCATACTTGTTACAAGACAAAACAAGGAGAAGCCAAATTACAGATAGTGAAATAAACCTATGAATTAAATTCTTCAGACAAGGGAGTTCAGAATGTAAGACTCTTCTCAGCATCTAATTAGGTTAAAACCAACAAAACTGAAAGTCCTGAGTTAATCAAATATGCCTTACCTGATCTTTCAGTCTTTCCAGTTCAGTTTTCTTGCCTTGAAGAATGTTTTCTGCTTCCCTAAGGATTTGGAGGTGATGTTCTTCGTTACCTTCTGCAACTTGAATATCTCCTTGAAGCTTCTGAAGACTAACAGTGAGGATAAGAACATGATTCAGAAGAAACAAGAATACATTAGGCAGTAACTTAATATTAGATAAACTAAAGATGTCCTTCTCCAGTAAGTGCTTAAGCTAAATTAAAAATAAATACGTACCTTTCAGTCAGCATTTCTATCTTCTGGTTTAACGACTGGAACTCGGAATCTCTTGCAGACACTACTTTGTTGATTTCCTTCAAGATACTTTCTTGTTCAATCTTATGCTGTTCTAAATCCCTTGTATCCGCCTGTAATAACCTAAAGAGGCATTTATGGCTTTTCACATTAACATTTTTACAGCTCTCCCTCTCTCAAAGCAATATCTTGGTATTTGAAGGAATGTGCTTTTCTCCTCATTCTAAATCAAAAAAGAGCCCCAGAACAGTGTACCTTAATTGCTGATCTGCTTTCACGAGTTTAATGGCCACTTCCTGAGCCCTTCGCTCTAGCTCCTCTGCCTCCGTTTCAGTACGGGACAAATGCTGTTTGGCATGATTGTACTTTTGAATAGTGTCTTTGGTCTAGAGCAAAAATTGAAGATTATTGAAGCAACAGATTCCCATCAATCCTCTTACGCTTTCCATATCTATAACCTGTGGGTTAGCTGTCTAAAGACGACCTCCTCCCAGCTTGAATTCAATAGCTCATTGAACATTCCAGCTGAGCCCTCTCTCTGCATACTAATGAGTTGGAACCTTTTCTTCTCTCCTTCCTTGGAACAGAAAAGGTTCCTTCTCTTTAGCAAGGATTGAAACAGGTCATCCAAATGCTTATTTTCAAGAAAGGGTATTTAAAAAAAAAAAAAAAAAAAAGGGGAGAGGGAGAAAGAGAAAGAGAGAGAGAAACTATCCAAAGAAAACAGGCTTACGTACTGGCATGACTGAAATTAAGAAGTGACAGGGAAAGGTTTTACTATAAACAAAGAAACTGTATTTTTAATTCTTCACAAAAACATGCAACTCTTAGAACTTAAAAAGATCTCAGTCTGCCTTTCCCCTTAAAAACATGCATTTTCTCTGCCTAAAACAATCTTTATGTAATGCAGAAGCCCTTCTGCACTCAGAGTTATGGCATTACTTACCTTTCCCCGTGTGCTCTCAAGTTCTATTTCAGCTTCTGCAAGTAGCCTATCTGCTTCTCTAAGCTCTGCTCGTCGTTTCAAAAGTGTCTTCTCTATACATTCAATTTCATCTGTAATATCTTCGTGTTGTTTCAGAGATTTTTCTAACTGTAATTCTGCTATTAGATTGTCAGTATGCCCTTCAATAAAGTCCCTAATAGATCAGGAGAAAAAAAACAGAATTAAAATACAAAATGATAGAGGCTTAGGAGTCTCTTAAAGCTATAGTCTGTTACATATACTATACAAATGTGAACTTTAACTTACAGGTGTCAAAACTGACTGTTATCGGAAAAAAGTTATTAGGAATTTCCACATGCTTATTTTAAATGCATTCTAGCACAATATCCTTACTTCCGTTTGTTATGTTTTTGAGCTGCTCTTCGTAGCTCTGCTACTTCACGTTCCAGGTCTTTTCTTTCATTCACTAGGTCTTCAATATTTTGATGTAATTTTTCTACCTCTTTCCTATATTTGTGGTCAGCTTCCCCTGACCATTTATCTCTGTATTTCTGAGACTTTAAATGATACACAATGTCTTCTAGCCTTGAGACTTCGTTCTCCTACATACAGGAAATACAACAGTTAAATCAAGACCAGTTTTCTATTTCAGTCCTCCAAAACAGCGTATTTCACACATAGCAGCAGCTACAGCTAGCAAAGACTGGACTATTAACACTAAAAACAGAGCAGTCTCATTAGCAAGCACTCTGACATCCAGAATCTTGCTAGAAGAGACTTTTTCATAACTAGATTAAGATTCAGCATAACCCTAAATGGGACTTCCATGGGAGCTTTTTTTGGTCTCCTTACACAAAATCTGTGAAAGTGAGGAGGAAAGTGAGGAAAGCACATGTTAAGAGGTGTTCCTCACTCATTCATAAATCAATTGCCTATGGTTAAATCTGCAGCCTACAGCTCTGTATCTTACCAATTCATGATGTTCAGGCACATTGCAGTGAAGAACTCCGACAGGAATGAGTGGGACAGAGAAATTAGCAGGAAGAGGGCCATACACAACCTGGGCTCCCACAGGAGGTGGGCCATAGATAACTGTTCCAGGGGCAACTGAACCTCCATTTGCTGGTGCAGAAGGAGGTGGGC
The DNA here is from genome assembly GCF_040807025.1 of Struthio camelus. Classification (NCBI taxonomy): domain Eukaryota; kingdom Metazoa; phylum Chordata; class Aves; order Struthioniformes; family Struthionidae; genus Struthio; species Struthio camelus. Next base: position 2,958,146 of record NC_090961.1, read on the forward strand.
CATAAATCACAGTTCCCTGAGGTACAGGGGCACCATTTGGAAGGACTGTGTAAATAACTGTACCAGGTGGGGGTACAAAGGGAGGGTCTTTTGGAACATAAATTTCCTCATTTCCTCCACCATCCTCATCTTTCTCTTTTCTACCTTCAGGGAAAAAAAAAAGGAGAGAGAAAAAATAAAGTTAGGGGTTTTTTTTAAATACAAGATATTCTTAAAATGCACATATCAAAATAAAACACATTTTCTTAACTATGTAATGTAAAAAAAGGTAATAAATATTGCTTAAACTAAATGAGTTCAACAGTAATAAAGGTCTATGATTCACCTGGGCATACCAGGAAAATTCACTATGAACTCTATTCAACTCTATGCTTAGTATGTTCCTAAACATTTTGAGGCCATGAGACTGACTTACCTTTAGCAGAATTTGTTTTGTACAACCTCGTTCTGACTGGTGAATAAATCCAATATCCTCTTGGACTATGCAAGTCTTCCCTCCTGACTTGCCTGTCCTGAACATGCCCTCTTCTGGATGGGGATGTGCCAGAACATAGTAAACCAACTCCAGAATCTTTTGTGCTGTGAGAAGCAGGAGTTGAGGCCTAAAGAGAAGAGAATGCACATTAATGTGAGATCCTGTATTCTAGGAATAACAATTAATACAAAATAAATACATTGTTCTACACATTCCAAACACTGATTTTTCAATAACAGGCTAGTGATACTGTGCCTTCTCTCATTCTCAAGAATCATGCTGCATTAAAAAGCTCGTTACATATACATTAACAATTTTCCTCTTAAGTTCAGACAAACACTGTTTTGAAAGGACTGTTTGGAGATCTCATATCATCAAACAGGACGTAGTAACCTTTCTATAAAGTTTGATCTGTGTTATGGAGAAATAAAAAATAAAAAAGAGTGACCACTCTTATTACAATGCCTATTGTCTATTTTAGGGAAGAAAGAACAATCAGAAATACAGATCTATTGAACACAAACAACGTAAATCTCTGTGCTGCTCTTTTTTTATTTAAACTTTTTCCTAAATGATTTTACAATACTCCATTTCATGTAGTTTCTCCAATTTGTATATATATATATATATATATTAGACTTCTATTAGTACAGGTCTCTGTAAAGGCTTTATCAGGGAACGTATTTGTATATGTATCGTTTCAGTATTTCCTCTTCATCTATGCTGGCCAACATTTTCTCTTCAGTTTCCCCCCAAATCCAGCAAGTTTATAAAGTAATTTCCCATATCAAATTCCTCTCCACATAATAGGATTTTAATTTCTCACCTGTGATGATGGCATGTAATACCAGTATCCCCTTCTTTTGAATGGATCTGTTATACTACTGATGTAATCATTCTGGTAAGAAAGCACATTTCTGAGTGCTGCAATTTCATCTTGCAAGTCATCAATTTCATCCTTGTTACCTGCAAATTAATTATATGGCTTTATAAACACATATGGCAAATAATCAGGCCATATGCACTAAGCTTTAAAATGGCAATTTAAAGCTTTTCCTCATTGTTATACTGTTAATCTGAAATAATACACAAAACTAATTGTAAAAGGAAAACACTAAGTTCATACTACAGGTAACTGATGCTTGTTTTTTCCTTACTCTTCAATAGCTCTCCAACAATGGTCAGGAGCAGTTGGAAAGTACACAGTACTAAATTGCTAAACAGCTTTACATGTAGAAACCCAAGATGTACAGGAACTGTACAGGAAGGTATCCTAAACAGTTTATTCTCCTAGCTCTGTTATCAGAGCTCTGAACAGCTTCTCAAAGTGAGGAAGCAAACAGTGAGAAATACAGTGAAGGCAGTAAATTCTTCCGTATCTATGCTTAACTGCAAGAAACAGAGATAGAAGAGGCACATTACCTGTCCTGATGTTGTCCAGCAACTGTCTTAAACGGTCAATCTCTGCTTTCTGTTGCTTCATAGCTCCATTTAATTTATCAATTTCAAACTTCTCAGAGCTTGACTCAATCTTATCACCAGCTTTCCCCATTTCATGTTGAAACTGTTTAAAATGCAAGTTTAAATCAAAGCATTTCAATGGAAATCAGAACATGCTAGAGCTTTTTCCAAACAAGCTTATCCATTACTACAAAAATGCTCATTAGCAAAAAAGCACACAACCATTTTGATTTAACAAAATTGTTGTTCTCATGCCTTCAGATGACTGAATCTTACAGATGCATCCACAGAAAGATGCAAGTCAACAGGTGATAATTTAACTTAAAAGCAGCTGCCCTCGTCAGCGAGAGGTTTCTGTTTTGTTCTTTGAGGGGAGGAAGGGAGTACATTGTGACTTGGGAAAACCTGAGAAAATGGGACAAAAAAAACCTAGGTGCTTAAATAGCAAAATTTGGCAGTTTCAGAAAGCCACTGAAGTGCTGTCCCTAAATAGTTTCTCTCTAAATATTTTATCCTTCTCTTACAGCGTGAAGCAAATATCGCCACAACTTACTTGTTCTTCCTTCTCTTTTAGGAGTTGTTGTAACAATTCTATTTCTGCTTCTGCTCGGGCGAGATCTCGAGCTGCCTGAGCTGCCTGAATATAGAACTCTTCAGCTTCCTCAAATTCCTGTAATTGAAATTTTAATTTGGGCTTTAGTTTGCAAGAATACTTCACAAGCTTGCAGATGTCTCATGCAGCTTGTGAAAAGCAGACTAATAAGAAGCATCAACACTAGTCTGTTCTGGGATTCAATAAACCGGTAAAAAATATATACCATTTACAAAAGATATTGTTCTTCCTTTAGCTTTATAGTATTTCTACAGAGTAGATGCTGGTATACAGCCAAAAGTTTTTAAAACCTTAAGTGTTAAGAACAAGATTTCACATTTCCTTCTTTTGCTTTTCTCTGTCTTAGGTAACAATAAATTATTTACCGTCTCTTCTCAAGTGGTAAAAGTTTAAATTTGCCTCTCTCCCACCTTCTAAAACACAGCAAGACAGTCTGTTCGAGCCCAAATTTTTTCCAGACTCTTATCTACCTATTTCAAAATGACATGTCCTCCAAAGCAAAAGCTCCTGCATAGCAAGACAGCTCAGAATAAAGACTTAAAGTTGGATTTAAAAGGAAAAAGCACTGCCTTCATTACAATGGACATTAGAAAGCGCTGCTTAATTAAAACAAGCAATTAATTATCAATCTGTCGATTTACCTCCGCTCGCTCCTGATTAATTCTGAGTACTGTACCATGAAGAGCCTTCAGCTGATTTCTAGCGTTGGAGAGCTCTGTGGCTGCCAGTTTATCTGAAGTAACGATCGCTCTTTTTAATTTCGTCAGTTCTTTGTCTAGACTGATAAACTGCATTTCTGCCCTGGCATCATCTATTTTTTTCTGAAACGAGGAAAACACTAGGTTTTATGATAGGTTTTAAGTAAAAATCAACATCGGACAAAAGACTTACTCTTGGTATGACTTTTTCCACACATAAGATCTCATTCTGTATTGTGTGCATAAAAAGTTAGAAAATGCAAAATCAGGATGACCAATAAAATTTAAGGGAAAATGAAAGTTATATTTAACTTTCTGAGGTCACCCTGTGCTTGACCTAGGTCTTGGAAAGCAAACAATTTAAAAGCTTTTTTTCCTGAGCATTCAGAAGCAGTGTATGATCAAGTTCTTATGCGTTCCTACCTTTTTCTCCAAGTCTTCCAGTTGGGCAAGAATCGTCTCTTTTTCCTCATCTGCCTCTTGGAGCTGTTGATCAGCCAAGCCCTGAATTTCTTCCATGCTCTTTATTTTTTCATGTAAATGTTGAATTTCATTCTCCAATTGATGGACCTTGTTCTCATTCTGCCTGTTTTCAGATTTAACCTACAATTAAAATAAATTACAATGAACAGCCTGACAAGTGCAATTATCAGCATACTTGCTATCAAAAGATAAGGGAAAAAGAACTATTTTGCCACTGTAATGATTATATTTTAAAGTGTCCAAGTTATTTTAGTAACAACATGCATCATGAATTTCTGAGAAGGTTTCTCACTATATATATTTTTCTATCTATATTTAGGCTCTCTTTGTTGCCTACAAGATACATAATTGAGTCAAAGTTCTAACTCACCAAATAATTAGGTACAAATCATAAGAACTATTAAAAAAATTCACAACTCCACAGCAGTTACATAAACACCAGTAAGTGGGTCTCTCCTTGTTATCCTACAGCCCAAATTGAAGACTTCTCCTGGAAGTTTTAAAGGACATAAAACTTTTCTCCTCCAAGCAAGCTTTATATAACAAAGAAGCCCAAAAGGCCATGAAAGGCCTTTGTGGTTACAAAGGACCACATGTCATAGCTATCAAAATATCTGATTTAATCCATAGTCTTAAGAATAAACATGCATCTTATTTTTTTGTCTTAAAAATACTGTCAGAAACCTGTGAGGGTAGCAATAAAACTTATCAAAAGAATGACCCATGTATTTCACCTCTCTAGCCAGAATTTCAAGTATGCAGTGTGAAAGTCATCATTTTTTGTTCTCCTCCTTCTTCAGAAGCTGTTGCCTGATTATAATAGTTTCTTTATCATGAAGCTACTACATGATATACACTTGTGCACAACAGGAAAAAAAAAAAATCAAACCTCTAATGCTGATTATTATTCCCGTTCTAATCATGAGTAATAGTGTCCTGCTCTGATGCAAGTTGCCAAACCTATTTCTGACAAGCAAATGTCTTCCATTTTGCTTGCTTTTAGTAAAATTATACTTCCCTGAAAGATGGAGGGAAGCAAAGCTACACACGACGTAAAGCTTAATCCTCAGGTTGCAAGTTACGTTTTTTTGACTAAGCTGAAGTTATCTCAACTCTTGCTTTTGTAGTTTTGTTACGTGCCTGTCTATATTTTTCCTGTACATCTTCCAGTTTATCCTGTTGAGATGAAATTTCTTCCTGCAATTGTCTCTGTCTAGCCCATGCTTTCTCTTTTTCTCTCTGTGCATCGGCAAGGATGTTATTAAATTCCTTCTGCAGATTTGCAAGGCTTTTCCCTAAAACATCAGCGGAATTATGACACCTGAAAGAAAAACAATCCAGGTTTCATGACAAAAAATAGTGATACCAGATAATGAAATAATGAAACCTGTTATGTTAGTGCAAGGGTTTAAGACATCCAGTATAACTGAGCTCAGATGCAGCACTGAACAGTTTACGCTGCACAGACAGGCCTCTCCCCTGGCTCTGTTTATTCCATCCTTTCTTCGTTTATTCCCATTCTTTATGGCAGGGGCTGGGGGGGGGGGGGAGGTGGGTGGAAAGCCCTGTCCCTGGTAGTAAAACCCAAGAGAAATGTATATTTCTCTCAGTAATATAATTAGTGAGCTCAGGTGATGCTCTATTAACCACACACTGCTAGAGGTCATGTTTAAGCTGCCCCAAGCTGCATTCAGTATGATGCAGCACATATACCTTGTTACTCCTATACTTAGTGATGCACAAATCCAATTCTGTTTGTAAGGTTTTTACTCACTTAATCTCTCCAACTCCCATCTGAAGCTTTTGTTTGAGTTCATTTATACGAGCTAGGACTTCCTCAGGATGAATTAAGCTACCAACTGCGTGCTTTAGCTGATTTTGAAGATCTTTAAGCTGTTGTTTCAGGAGATTATTGTCTCCCTAAAGAAACAAAACAACCCCCCCCACAGATTTCAGTGTTAAAAGTTCCACCATTAGTGTCAAGCATTTTTCCAGTGTAAACATAAAACCTCCCCCAATATCAGTAACAAAACAAGAACACCCCAAACCATCTTTGCCTTGCAGTTTCCTCTATGTTGAGAGGCATTTAAATGGCAATCTGGAATGACCTTCTCTTTTTCTGAAACTAGTTAAGTAACGTCTTTATATACACAATGCCCATTGACGTGTAGAAGCCTATCACACTCTCCATCCATTACAAAACTGAACAATCAGGGACACTGCACCAGCCACTAGACCAGCGGGTCATATTTGTCCTGGCCCTATTAACGTTGAATTATTTCTGCACATTGGCAAGCTTCAGCAAAAATAATAGTGCTGATGTCTGGTGAAGATCCTTTATAAGCCTGTGGTAAGGGCATCCTCTGAGAGGTGAACATGAGATGGGAAGAATGGATTTGATGTCCAAAATGGGAACGTGCAAATTAAAACATGCATTGTTTTTCCCCAGCAGAAGGCTACTGCTTTGGACAAACCAGACTTCCCGCAATGAGGGAAACCGCTTAATCACTCAGCTGGTTTGAGAAAGGGGCTCCTCTACCAGTCATATTGTGAAGATCCTGATCCCAGTGTATTAAACTTGCCTAGAAAAAAATCCTGTTGACTGATCCTCTCGGAAGATGTAGGAAGAACACTCAGTTTCTAATCTCAGTTAAGGTAAGGCACTGATCTATGACACTTATCAAAAGTGGAGGTGTTTCTGTATTCATGCGCAGTTCAAATGTCCAAAGAGTTCAAGGAGCACAAGCTGTGTTGCCTGTTATATTTGGGTGTCCTTACTGTTTTATGGCAATTGAGCAAGATTTCTCAGGCCCCCAGCTTTAAACAGATAAAATGGAAGTTTGCTTTGGGCATTGAACCAGTTTTTGGTTCTACACCCAAATCATTTTCTTACTGACATGCTCTGGATGAGGTTTGTGGGAAATTAAGATATAATTAAACGATTTATCAATTCTTCTGCAGTATAACTGAGCAGCTCTGAAATTATTTCAAAGGTCAATCCAAATGTCTAAAATAGATAAATGACAACGTGTAGGGTGTCTGGACAAGAAAATTAAAATAAGGAAGAATCATAAATACTACTGAATATCAAAATAAGATTCAAAAGGAACCTTGCAAAATCTTCATTACTATGAGGAACAGAGAAACGAACCACATATCAGTTAAGTGTTAAGGCGACAAATACTTAACCTGCAATTGTTTGAACTGAGAAAGGAGTTTATAGTTTTCTTGTTCCTTCTCTTCTGCTATTTGTGCTTTGGTCAGAGCATTCTCTAATGCTTGCCTTTCTTTTTCAAGTTCAGCTTGCAGGGCTGATCGTTCCATCTACATGCACAGAAATACTTCAGATTAACCCCTTCTCCCCCAGATCTCGCCCAAAATCCTACTGCCATCACTCCCCAGAAAACAGCTGCATTTCTTAAAAGAATAACATGATAACCCCCCCCTTTAAAAAGCACCCCCTGAAAAAACAAAAAAATCCCAAACCTCCAGCACCAAAAAACATAAAAGCTGTATTCCTTAAAACAACACTACTGCCATGACTGGTGTTACAAAATCTAATCTAGACCCCTAGCACAAACATATCCTACCCATATGGAAACTGACAGACTTTTTATCAGTGTTTTACATAGAACTTCCAAGTTTTCCCTGAAATACCAGACTTTAGGGGTGGGGGGAGAAAGAGCAGAGGGAAAAGAACACACCTTACCATTTTGCATTTGTATTTTCTACTGTAATCTGGAAGCTGTGGTTGGAATAAATCTCTCAAAAGAACCACCACCTTCATTTCTGAGGAATGGATGAATGAATGGAAACTGAACCAAAATAGTAGTTATTGTACATTACCACTGCACCTCATCCAAATAAGGATGCCCAACAGTAGGATAAAATGGGAATGCACAAATTAAAACATGCATTGTTTTTCCCCAGCAAAAGGCTACTACCTTATGTACAAAACTTTTGTATAAAAGTTTTGCTATAAAACTCAATCTCCAGTACAAAAAGCAACAAATGCAAGCTTTGTTTTTCTCCTGCTGCGTTTCATAGGACTGTTTTAGTGTCACTTCTTTGATGTGTGTGCAGTTACGTCTTTCCAGAAACATGCCGATTATTAGTTTTGTTTAAATAGGGTAAATATTCTCTACAGAGAGCCCTCAAATGAGCTGTACCTTGTTTTGAATGCAAAGTTATAAATCCTAGCAAACTGATACCACCTTCCATTTGGAGCACATCTAAACCATCAATTATCTGCGAGTCAGTGTTAGAGACATTGTATGGAGGAAAGTTTTTTTTTCCCCTCCAGCTTGATTATCCCTTTGACAGCCTAGGAGTCTTTTTCTTACCTGGCTAAGTTGTTTTAGTCGTTCCAATTCTTCTTTTTGCTGATTGGCTTCAGTGTCTCTGTCTCTTAACTGGGCTTCCAGTTCAGCCTCATAGGCGCTGATGTCCCCTTGTGCATCTCTAAGGGATTCATTAATTTCTTGTTGCTCTTGGAGTGCACCTTTCAGCATTGCAATTTCCTAAAATTTTATATTCATTTCAGAACCATATACGCAGGACAGCCAGGATTTCGCAGAGTACATTGCCTTTCTTCCTCTATTACTCAGGTACTGATAGTTAATGTGGCAGCTGGTGGATCAAAACCGAGACTCTGCTCCTAATCACTAACCATAAAAGCTTGGAACGAGTTAAAACCAATACATACTAAGGTCAGGTCAATGATGCTATTGTGACAGATGTTGTAGAAAATTTACTCACAGGTTAGCAAGATATAACCTAGAGTGATATACATCTGTCTCTGAGACTCATCAGTCATAATAAGACAGCTCTTTAAACAACTGGATGACAGGAGAGATGCAAGCAATAACATGCACATGCTGGACTACTGTCCAGACAATTGTCACTAATGCAATTCACTAAGACACTGACTGCAAATCCATTCCCAGTCAGTCCTGAAAGGTAATGCCTGTACTTGAGAGATCCTCCATGAAGTACACATTTACTGTATGCTTCTAGTTTTAAAGGCCAAATTCTGTTCTTAATATGCATGGGCCCATCTGACTGAAGTTACCATATTAGAAAATAATTTTGTCCAAGGAACGGTTGTCTGTCATTCCCAATTCTGTTGTTTACTTTTTTTTCCCAAATTTATTCTTAGGTATTTGAATTTGGGGAGAAACACAGTATTAAGCCTTACTTTTCTCATATTTTCTGCATCCATGGCAACTATTTCCAGGTTGTTTCTTTCCTCCTCTAGCTCTGCCAATCTTTGTAGCAAAGATTCTTTATCCTTCTGTAACTCCTTACATTCATCACTGGCCTGTTTTGCCTGACCCTTCACACTTTCAAGATATTCTTGTAATCCAATGATAATACCTTCTAAATCCCTTTTGAGTGCTTCATTTGTTGCTATTTGACCTGCAGAAATGCAAAATAAATTCAACATAGTCAATAATCTACGGCTGTTTACAAGAGAAACAAAACTGCCATTCTCAATCTTCTTTAAACTGTTCTATTGGAATATGCAATAAAAAGAAGCAACTAGTATTCAACCAGAAAACACCTATACCATGTTTTAAAGGCTGGAATGTAGGATTTGCCTATTACCATCCTGACCTGACCACTGGAAAACTTCAACACTGCTAGATATCAAACAGGTGTAGGCAGTCTCCTAATTGATATTATTTCTATAATTTCTCCATAAAAAAAGTCACCCTTCCCACCTCCAGTTCTTTGTTCCCTGTGCATCTCTCCCCACCAATCCACAAGAAAAAAAAAAGACATTTGCTACCTTTACACCTAAATCAATTTTATTTCAATTGTTTTAAAAGCTAAAAATACAGAGGGTGGACCTGGGATATTTACTATCACATAAAATTCAGATGTATAGTAAGTTTATACATAATAAAGTCAATTAACTAAATTTCTTAAGTCAGTTTTCAAAACTTAGGAGGACCAAATAGATGCACGTAAAAGACACTTCTATGCAGGCTAAAAGGATAGAAGTGAATCTCTTAACAATCAGCTCAAGTACTAGCTGTGTAACTATTCTTTAATATTTCTGATACGGATGCGAACACATTTCAGGCCATCACCTGAAGCAGAAGTGAAAAGAAGACCTCATAACGGCATTAGACTATTAATACTTCATTCATACAATAAAGAGCAGAATAGTCCTCTCCTCTTTGTAATAACAAAATTGTGGCCCAGAAGGATACGTTAAATAACCAAAAAAACCGCTCAGCTCAGACTTAATCAGCCTTGTCCTGACTTTTTGGATCCTCCACAGCAACAAAGCAGTCCTTTAATCAAAGCAGTTGTTTTTTTTTGTTGTTGCTTTTAACTAGCATATTCCCTTCCCCCACATATGTACAGTGAGGTGAACATACTAGAAAAAAAAAATCACTCAAGATTATTCCTAGATGATCTAAAAGGAAAAAGGTACAGTAATTTTCAACTTTCCTACACATTTTGTGTATCATTTAAGCAAATATACACAAAGCTGAATCCTCAGTTCAATCGTGATGTTATCCTAAATACAAGGAATACTCCAAGATGAAAAGAAAAAATTACCATCTGTGAGCTGTTGCTCCAAGTCCTTGATTTCCTCAGTTTCCTTAGCAATCCTAGAAAGCATTTCATCCAAGCGACTCTCAAGCTGTTTGTAATGTTTGTTCATTATATCAAGCTGCTGTTCTTTGCTTGTTTTTTGAGCTTTCATGTGTGCCTGTAAATTACAGTTGGAAAGGTAAAATAGGAAAACGTCAATAGGGATTTAAAAACAAAAAAAATCAACTCTTCTAGCTCAGTTGTACAGCAAGTAGTGAGGCAGAGCAGCAGAAGTCACAAGTACAGTGCAAATCTTGTTGTGCTTGGCTTTTTGCTTCCTTCCCCCCCTCCCGTACCACTCCACAAATAATCCCAGATAGGTAAGCAATCTGCGTGAAAAACAGAATCATTAGTAACGTCTCCCTCTTGCCAGGGAAGAGGAAGGCTGACGTTCATAAATTAGTTCTCACAGCTACTGCCTTTCTTCTTGACTTATGTTATATTATATTATTTCCTCTTTCAGTCAAGAATGAACATCATTTCCCCCAGAAGCTTTAATGCTGTCATCCTACATTACCTTCACTGCAGACTATGCTTCAGGACTTGTCAGGTCACCATCCAGAGAAAAATACTCCAGACAACCAGAAAGGCAGGCCAATGCCATAGCTAATATTTACTTAAAGTAGAATTATTTTTGTATTTCTGAGAAACCCACTGTGCCCACAGCTCAGACTTTGGTCAGGATTTCATATGTTTACTATGAATTTAGCCGACTTTTTCAGTTGTATACAAAACTAGATTATCAATACAGTATAGGACTAACTGTTCCTCACTGGTGTGAAATTACTCACAAATAACTCAAATGCCAAAAACTTGGAAAAGTACATAGTTGTCATGATGAAAAATAAATAATTTTTTCTTAACCACTCAAATAAACACCACAGATCAAGCTAACACTAGAAAATTTCAGTTACAAATTCTCAGAAAAGTAACCTGTAAAGTTGCTTCTATAACAAAAATAAAGTCTAAAAATATGTAGCTTTCTGGATTCTTAGCATATTAAAATATAAAGTTATCTTTAAAACTCCTATTCATACAATTCAGTTGTCATCTGTTAAAAACAAACTAATATTCAGCTTTCCAAAGTGTAATTTCAACAAGTAAAATCGGAGTAACGTGCTGCTGCTGAGTCATTTTGCTGCAGCTGCTGAATGTCACAAGAGTATTGTTTAAAAAAAAAAACAAACACTTACAGTTTTGCCTTTGTCTTTTCTTCCTTGGATATTCTATGCAAAATGCCCCACCCCGATCTAGAATTCACTTAAATAAGGAATAGGTATCTTCAGCATAGAAAATAATAAAGCATAATCTGTCTTCTCCGAACCCTGCTGTTTCCACAGCAGCAGGTTAGCTGGAACACAGCTGGAAAGCCCGGAAAGCGCAGGAGCCGGGAGGGAGCCTCCCCGCAGCCCGCTCCGCCGCGGCCTCCGCTGACTGTTAGCAGCTCCGGAGGCGATTGGCCCCGGCTGCCGCTTCCTGTGTTGTGATTTAAAGCGAGGAGGCAGCCTGCGAGGACGGCCGGGCCCGTTCCCCAGAAAAGGCCTGGCCAGTGTTGGGAATAGCGCCTAAAACACACACAGTCCTTCTATTACTCAGCTGCTACTATATTAAACCCCTCCCCCCCCCCCCGCCTCGTATTTTTAAATTGTTTTCAGACCTCTGCTGATAACAGGCACCAAGCATAAAATTTATTTTTGGGTACTCACAAACACCCAGCAGGCCTGAAAAGCTCTAATTCTAAAATATGTGTGCTTTTTTAAACACTATCAAAAAACAAACTCAATTTAATTTTAATATAAAATTGCTGTAAATATGTTTGCTGAGGTTGAACGCGGTAAATAAGTCAGAAATCAAGTTTTGCTTTGGAGATTGTAGAAGTAAGATTAGCAGGCTAGAACTCTTTTTGGAGAATCCAACTTTGCCCCCTAGCTATAACAAGTGACCTCTGTGGAAATTTGTTGAAGGTGCCAGTAACTGCAAGACTATATGACAGCAATAGAAGGTCATTTGTTCTCACCAAAAAGAAATCATAAGCCTTTTCAATCAGCCTTTCCTTATTGAGGACTGGCTCTAGTTTTAAGTGCTGGACTGTCTCTGAAAGCTGAAGCTGTTGCTGCCTCCAGCTGTCTACCGTTCACAGCCTGGCATATTGATATAAGCTGTCAGCACTTTGGCCAGGTCAGCTACATCTGCCACCCAAGTAGCGTTTGTAGGCCCACCTCTTGCAAATAGACTTTTGAGTAAATGCAAGAGGCCTCTGACAAAGCAGGGCTTTAATTATAGGCCTGTTGCAGTCACTCAGACCTTTATAAATCTTTAAGGCCAGATCCTACGAAAGGCTCTGTACAGTATGTTTTTGCAGGGCATAAAGATCTAGCTCTTGATGTGCTGTGTGCAGCAGCTGTACTGAACATGAGTTCCACACATGTTTATGATAAAAAGATAAAAATTGGTTTCAAACCGTGAGGAATTGTATGTTTTTTCAAACTATAACAGCTAGAGTAAATAGTTCTAACTTCTGAAGACATTGCTAAATAGCAAAAGGATATGTAATTCATGAAACAGGCATACCTGAATGGTAATCAGTTAAAATAGCCTTTACTATATCTCTCAGCACATGAATAACCGAAGTACAGAAAAACCTAAGATTTCATTTTTACTTACATGTCTTGGATCTTGAGGATTTACAGAAGCAAGAAAACTCTGCAGGTCTTCAAGCTCTTTCCGCTTTTTCTCTGTTTCTCTTTTTTCTTTCTCCATCTGTTTTTCCAGTTCTAAAGCTTCCTTGTGTAGCTGATGCAAGATTTGTATCTTGTTACTCAATTGCTGTTCAAGATCTTCTTTGCTGGCCTCTGTTATCTGGAGGTTGGGTAAAAGAGATACATTGGAAATATACAGCTGATTGAGAACCTTTTTAAAAAATTAAATCAGACTGCTAGTTTAGCAGGATATCTATTTATTGTTTTGAATCCTGAGGGCTTTCTTTAGATAACAAAAACTCATAGGACTTTCTCAAAATGAACTGCAAAATTGAAAAGTAGTTAGCTTATGGCAACTATACAACATCAGTCTGCCACACTAGGAAACCCCAGAATCCTCATTTTGACTGTCACCTTGAAATGTTTCATTTTCAAGCAGACTTTTGAAATTGCTTGTAAAATTCCTTCTTGCAGTCTTAAGGAGAAAGTCTGGAATGTCTTTTTTTCTCTTCCACAGTTATGACTCCTTAGGTTGAGGTATGGAAGATTTTAAAGCAACTTTAAAGACTAGAAATAGCAACAATTTATGATAATTGTTGAAGAAATGCAAGATACAATTTTAGTTTAAGGCTGACAGAAAAATATAAATTGTTGATTGTACAGGATCAATGTTGATGATACAGTCACTGTATATTATTAGTTACACTACGAAATGTGCACAGTGTGAGTCCTCCCTCGAAAGGCCTTTTCTGATAAATCAGCATATATCCAATCCATACAAGTATACTGGGACATCGAGGCAAAACATCCTTTCTCATGAACATTGACTTCAGGTCCTCAGCACTTCTCATGCTGTTACCGCTGTTGCAATGTTACTCTTACTTTCTGCTCCCTCTACTAAGCTTTTGAGAAGCTGTAAGATTATTGACTATCAGAACCGCGAAGGTGAAGCTAGGTTTCAAAGCAAAGTCTCTTCCTGGGTAATGTAGCAACCCTTAACTGTCTGCTTACTGCAACACTCATACAGGTACCCTTTCAAAACATGTTGAGGAAAGTTAACTATCAGTATCATTGCAATTAGATGAAACATGATACAATGCAACTTACTGTACTACAACTCTGGTGGTTTTTATAAATAAACCACTCAAAACCCCTAAGATTTTTTTGATGCATGACAAATAGATTTATACATGTACAATGGTGTCCTCTCCCCCCTAAAAAGGAAGAAATGCATTTTTTTTTTATATATACACTGCTTCAAGCATTTTTCCTTGCTATGCACTTAGCACTCATCTTTGCGTACTTTTTTCTGAGCCAGAGCATCTTCCACTTGTTGCAGTTCCCCTGTTACTTTCAAAACTTGTTGCTCTGCATTTGTTATTGCACTTTGCAGTTCTTCTAATCTTCCTTGTGCTGCAAACAAATAATAAAAAAAGAAAGTATATTTTAAGATTTCATGCAACACTGATACATATTTTCTTTCAATACTTTAACTAGAATTCACCTTCCTAAAAGGAAGACAATCAGAGCTAATATATACTGATTTCTCTAATATATGTCTAATAAACTATTTTGTGGGTTGCATCCAATAAATTAAAGTATCATAGATGGGAGATTTCCCTGGCAGTCTCTTTTCAATATGCAGATATAATCCTTTCATACTGAATTATCTTAAAATAAATCTGTGATTCTGTGATTCTGTGAAAATAACAGTAAAGAGCAATTGTAACAATTTTGGCCTAAAATGCATCAAGTACAGTGCTTAGAAATTACAGCCTTTGACACATTACTGGTATTCACATGGCAAATATTTGTCAAGAGTTTTATCAAAGAAAGAAACAACACTGATACACGTATTTTATTTAATAAATTTAACATTTTACCTGAATTAATCTTTTTTTCTTTATCCTCCAGTTGTTCATCTAGAGTTTGAAGCTGCAATTTTAGCTGGGGGTTCCTATATAAATCATCTTCATCTAGTTGCATCTTTCCAATCTTCATCTGATGAGCTTTATTAACAATATAACCTTCTCTTATAAACATATTTCTTTTGTATCTGGCCTTACCAATGTATGGACTTTCACCAGGTACATCATCGAGTTCAACATCCTAAAACGTACGAAGCAATATTTCTCTTAGGTTATTTATAGCTATCTATCTAGATCAGAAACATGGCTGCAGTCAACTCATAAGATACACTTAACCTTCTTAACAACCGTATGAAGGAAAAACCCGCTTGAAATTAGAATTTAAACAAGAAGAAAACAAGACTATGCTTGAATTTTTTGGTCTTGAACATTCTTGTGATTTTACAATGGGAATAAAAACAAGCAAACAGTCTACTGATACTGGCAGACGCGTTAGCAATTGGGGTACAATCAGTTTGTTAAATGCAAATAGGTATTTAATTGGAAGAGTATTTCTTAATATTTTAGACTTAACACTAATCTATATTATACTTATACCACTATACCGTTGCACTTAAACTTTACTCAAACATAATTTTTTTAAAAAGCATTCACAGTTAATGATCGCTGATCTTAACATATTTTTATTGTGTAGACTCCCTTCATTAGGCATCTCTAAGAAGATTAAAAAAAAAAAAAAGGTCAGAAGTAAGGACAATCATCTGCTTCGTTCTTGATAAGAATAAAATGTTTATTCACTGGCTTTCCTTGGTTGAAACTTATACGTATGTAGGTATGTAAACTAATACAGCAAGCATTAGATGTCACTCAGATTTTACGAATTCTTCATTTTAACCTTCAGTAGGAAAATACGCAGTTCAAGTTATATAACCTGTGATTTTAAATAGAGATTTTCACATTTGATAACTAACACCTCTTTGTAAGCAGTGTCTATCAAATTTATGGAAAATAAATTTCATAGGTTTTCTAAGTTGAAAAGCAAGAAAAACAGAAATGAAAAGATCCATTTTTTAAAAATTGTTACCTCTGATGGAAAATAACTTAATGGCTCAAATTTTGCATCAATCTTATAAAATGCCAGTTCCTGCTCCAGTTCATACTGCTTCTGGCAAGCTCGCGTTAGCTCCATTGTTTTCTGCTTTAACTAATAAACAGTAAACAAAGTGAGTTGCACTCATTCAAATGTCATTGTTATCACACACATTTCAATACAGTAGCGAGTAAGGCATAGACATTAACTCTGAAACATTAAAAGAAAGAAAAAAATTAAAAAGCTAAGATTCTGTATTTTGGACCAAGAATGTAACAAAGCACATCTTCATTATAAGATAAAGTATGACGAACAAGAGCAGACAAGAACCCGACAGTTAACATAACACAAAAGATCACATGAAAGGCCTTTTAATTAAGTTTTTATCTTATACAAATTTCGTTTTTGATGCATCAAAGGTTTGAAAATAAATTTGTCAGTAACTTGGGAAAGAAAGTAATTTGGGTACAATTAATCCTTTAACAAAATCTACACCACATTATGAACATAATTGCTGCTACCAATCTGCAAAGGTAACCAACTCTTAAACTCTTTGTTTATAAGAGAAATTAACTCAACTGTGAAAAGTGTCTAAAGTATATGCATTTCATTGTAGATTACACAACCCTATGCTGATTGTGTAATTTATTCATTTTTTTTTTTTTAAATAAAGCTCCATCATGTGATTTTTTTTTAATCACCTTTTCATGCTGAATACCTGAGGGAGAACATGCACCGAAACTCCAATAGACAGTGGAATGCAGACTAATGGAGGAGAAAAAAAAAAAAAGAATAGACTGGAATACAGGAAAGGCTTAAAGAAAGATTTAAACAAAAAAAGAAAAAAGGAAAATCAAAATATGTAGTGCCATGCAAAAAGGAATGCTGCCCCTGAAAAACCCCTGAGAAAACAGCATCTAGAAGACTCAGTGAATAAACAGTCTCAATAGAACAAGCTATTTACATATTCTTAATCTGTTAAGCACGCAAAGAAATCCTATCAATAAAAATAACCATGCAACCCAGGAGCACAGGGGGACTACCTTTAGTGAGGAATAAAGGCTCTGCAGAAAGGGAACTGTGACAAACCAAGACACCAGCTAAAGGAAGAAAGAAGCAAGCAAAGTTTGTCATCTAAAGGACAGGAGTGGGTTAAGTTGTAAAAAATATGCTGCTAAATCTCACTATACTGAAAACTAGATTTGAGAAATAGGCTGTTTGTTAGTAAGCATGTTCACAGAAGAAACAGCTGTAGAAATAGTAGCTATAGAGAATGCTAAGGATAAAATTGTAGAAGATGAGTCTAACAAGTAAGGTACAAGGGGTATCACTGGCCTACAACTTCTCAAACACTAAGTATGAATACTTATATTTAATTTTCTCTCCTGCTGTAGCAGCACTTCAAAGTTTGAACAATGCAGGAGCTTCAGTACACTGGCAATTTAGCAGCTACAAGATACTTAACCTTTCACCAACTGACAAAATTTTAAACAAAAAAATGACTAGAGACAAACATATAAATAACTATAAATTATATACTACTTACTTTTTTCACAGAAAGACTATTGAAGAACTACTGGTGAAGGAATAATTCCTCTGTATAAAGTGGAAGAGTTCTAAGTTTTGTGTCTTCCAAAATACTGATCTCTTTAATTTTAAGTATGAAATCTCCAGCCATTTAAACTCTCCCATTGACAGCAACGTCTCTGGTAACTAAACTAATCCAAATATTTCCTTAGTGCAAGTGATTATCTTACCAACTCATTTTTGGTGTCCAGGTCCCTCTGTAGATCTTCATAGCTGTGTTTCTGCTGCAAATTCTTTTCTTTTAATGATTTATTGATCTCATCTTGATGGTGAAGCTGCTCAAGCACTTTGGACTGTTTAACTTTAAGGTTATCCATCTCCTTTACTGTGTTTTCCAACTCTTTTTCTAATTTTTCTATTTCTTCTGAAAAACAAAGTAATAGAAACATCCATATAGAAATCTCACCCATCTAAACTTAAATTTGGTGTCATTCATTGTAGTTCTAGCATATTATTATTACCTAAATCAAACCTCTCTAGAGCCTCCTGCCTGTCATGAGTTGTCACTGGCTGTCCCTCCAAGTTTTCCAGCGCTCGCAAGTGGAATATGGTGTACAAGCGGTAGTGAGGTAGACTTGCAACTGGATTATCAGCAAGGAATAGAGAAGTCAGATCTTGTAGAGGCTTCAGTTTAGCTATATCATAGAGCTAAATCAAAGACAAATGATACAACAATTAGACAGCCTTCCAAGAACAATTAAACCTCCATTACTGAATTTCTGATGGTATAAAATATTTACGTTAGAGCCATATCAAAAGGTCTATTTTAATATTTATACTGAATTGGAATCTCTAAAAACCTACCCAAATACACAGTACTATAGCTAAACTAGCTTTCTAAAATCAAGTTGTTTCTTCTAGGAAAAAATACTAATGCAAAGAGAGGCAACTTCATCAAGTTTGACCTTGGAAATTCCAAGATGGGAAGGGCTCTGGATATGTATAACCTTCCCTTCCCACAGACTAGCTCATAAGAAAAGGTAGCCGTTGTCATGAGGAGCACTCAAACAAAGCTGGTTCATCTCTCCTCCTAGCAGCATAACTCCTTCAGGAATTGTACTATTAAGTGACTTCATTTCATAGATGCCCTTTTGTAGCTGCAAAACAAGAAATTAACCTGGACCCAGAGGTAAATGTAATCAGGTCCTAAATACAAAACATAAGCAAATAGATTATTTATTATTTATTTACATATTTATTATTTAGGTCTCCAAAACATGTAATTAACTTATAATACGAGAGAGCACTGCAAACATGCACAAATCTTCAAGCTTTCATTAAGTTTTTCCTAAGTTTGCAAAGTCTTATACTTTCCTAGTGAACATAACATAGGTTTATGCTTTGAATGCCTTACACAAAAGGGAGATTTTTGCTGATAGAAAAGTTTGTTAGGCTCACAACCACAAACTCTCTGGAAGGACATTTGGTAATTATTCACAATAAGCCTGCCATGTAAATTTATAAGCTCACCTCAGTGAAAAGATTTTGAACAATTAGTGTTCCTAACTATAATCACTTACTGATGACACTTTATTCTGTTCTAAATTAAGGATGCGCAGGGATCTCAATTTCTTCCCTACCCACAAAGGAATATGCTCAATCTCATTTCCTGCAAGGTTCAGCTTTTGTAGATTCTGCATATGTTCTATACCTTCAATTTTACTGAAAATAAGAGAAGAGAAACATAATGAGTTACGAAGCAGATCAAATTTACAGTGCAACCGAGGCATTATGGGCAAGTTACAGCAAAACCTGTCTCAACTAATTACCATCCAAGAAATAAGCAAAAAAATAGTTTATTGCAATGGATTCACAATTCAAAAGAAAATCATGACAGAGTTACTTTCAAGTATTATGTTAAGACAAAAAGAACAATTTTACAGCAGAACTTTGATGTTTACTGTGGCAAAACCTTCACTTTCACATAATAATAATACTAAAATTACAGTGCGGTAGTTTTCGTTCTAATATACAAATTTCATCCTTTTTCTCCTTAGATTTAGTTACTGAAAACTTAGGGGACATAGCAAAACCAAAACAAAGGTGTGTCCATTTTTTTCATACAAAAGTAAGAATCTACTGTAAACTGATAACATGCAGAACTAAGTTTTTTTTAGTATTTTCATTAAAATACCAAATAACTAATAAGGAAAACATATGAGGCTTCAGTTTGCCTCATGGGTTATCTAAAGGTAGGATTATTCTAATACAGTACCATAGAACATGCTCTTGTGGCCATATTATTTTTTGAGTAGAAACAAATCGTATATAACTAGAGTCTGAAAACATACGGTATTAGCAAAAGCAAAAGCTACGCTGACCTTTTCAGTTCCTGTTAAGAGAGGAAGTTGTGTGAATGCAATGTGCAGAAATGCTAGTGTCTTGCGTACTTCCTATTGTTAACTTCTTTACTGAAGTTGTGGCTCCTCTACTGCAAAGTCAGTCTCACATAAACAGATCATACACCACTAACAGAAAAACTAAAGGAAACAAAGAATTTTGCTATTGCTTGAACCAGTACTCTTCAGCATTTTTACACTACTCAGATAAAATACCCAACTCAAAATAATGCAAGTGAAAAAGCAATTCAGTAAGTTTACTGCCTGTCTGATCAGGCCCATCCATACATTTATTTTGTGAGAGATCTCACTTAAAAAGAGAATGTCAGCTTCAGCCTTATAGTATCTGGGCTTAAGAAAAGTATTGTTGTTTCTGCTTACCTGATTTTGTTGTAAGACAAATTGAGTTCACGCAACTTCAACAGTTTATCCAACTTCTCAATCTTCTCTATTTGGTTGTTACTGATATTCAGTGTCTCTAGTTTAGAGCACTTTTCCAAATTTTCTATGTACTAAAGAAAAGAAAAGCTATCCCTTAGCATTGCAACTTGATTGCTTTTTAATGAGAAAGGCAGATTTCTATTTTTAACAACCACACATTCATTTAAAAATATATATTCTAACTTTTTTTTTTAAATCACCAAGTTTCACTGTTGATTCTAAAACCCTGCCTCTGACAGTCTTTCATAGTATTGGAGAATGAAAACTAGATTCTAGATTTGCGGTGGATCAACCTCGTCTGCCAAAAAAGGGAACTTGCCATTAAAAAGACAAGCACCATCCAAAAGCTGAAAAATTACACAAGTAGAAGGCATTCTGAACTTTAGTCTAATAAAAGTTTCATTTTGTACAAGTCCCCACTGATGTTATATAATTTTTGATTTTACAAAAGCTGCCTGCAGAAGTAGGCTAAGATAGTTAGAATACAGCTGTTTATACCTACTTTAAAAACAAACCTTTCTTAAAAGATTGAAACGTATTTTTAATTTTGGTTAATTAACAGTTATTTTCAATAACTTACCTTAAATTTCTTGTCCCCCTCCTTTGCAAAAGAAAGATTCAGTGAGCTTATACATGCCAAATTTTCCTGTTTTGATAGACTTTTTATAAGGGATTCTGTAATGTACCTAACTCCTGGATTAACACCATTTTCATCTGAAATTAAACAGAGAAAACTACCCTCAGTAGTGAAAGAATCAATGACCTTTATTTTCTTTTTTTGCATTGCACTGCATATAGGGAAAACTTTGAAAATTATTCCCCAGCACAGGTTATGAGAAGCAGCATCACACCAGAAGCATTTCCAGGAACTGACATGGCACAACGTGCATCTTCCTGAGCCAGTCTTCTTTCCCAGTGCAGAACATAATGAGTAGAAGTCTCATCATTCTACATGGCTTTCATGATCACATTTCCACATTTTGAGGACCAAAAGATAAAAGCAAATTCCTCAAGTTTCTTTCTAACAAGTCATACATCTTTAATTACGGAGATCATAAAAGATTGGGTTTTTTATGCTTTTAGTATGTACGTTAATATCAGCAGTTATTCATGCAATACCTTCATGAAACTGATTCTTAAAAGCATCTTCTATATTTCTTGCTGTAATATCACGTTTTGGATGTCTCCACTCCCTGCTTTTGCGAGTAGATGGAGATGCCTGTCGGCTAGGAGGAGATGGTGATCTGGTGCTTGAACTGACAGTAGACATTGGACTAGGTGTCCGAGAGGCTGACATCTGTGTTTTCCTACATAATACTTTTTGTACTGAGCCCTTCTTCATTGCAAAAGATATAGGCTATCATATGACCAATATCTGTAACAACACAAATAAACATCTGAGATTTCCAAAGTCAGTACATAAGCCTAACTCCTAATAGTTTGCATGCCAACAGAGGTGCTACAGAATCATACTGTGTAAAGATTTTAGATGCTTGTTATCTCAGTAACTTTTGTTTAACTACACAGTTTACTACTTCAGACGATACACAGTTTGGGGCATCACAGAAATGATATTTTAGAAGTTACTTTTTGACATAAGAAAACATTTCCAGCAATGATCTGTTGCCAAAAAACACATTTAAAACAATTCGCTAGTGAGTGATAGCTTCCAGTTTTCATAGACTACAATGTATTAGGAGGGATGAATACGAGGAACTGGCTGAACTATTTTGCAGTGCATCTTGGTAACTGTCCTGCAATTTATGGCTTAGATAAACTCTTTTCTTGTTCGTAAGAAGTAGGATCCAAACTCTGCCTTTACTAAGGCTAGAAATCACCAACTTGGCAGCTAAGAGAAGATACAACCCCCTCCCCCCCGGAACAAACAAACAAACAAAATCAACCCAGCACTGGTATTTCTTCAACGTCCCCCTTTTTGCAAACAAGTTATTCCACAGCTGGCTGGGAAATTCCAGAGTTCCAGAGTATTTTAACACAAACTTCCCCCAAAGAATAATACGTTTCCCTGGTAAGCATAGAAAGACTCCTGTACTCATTCTGTACACAAAAACCCTTGTAGTAACCACCTTTCTGGGGCTGATTTTTACTAAAACCTAGACCAGTAGGCAGCAGCATATTTTGAGTCATTCTTCAAGATTAAAAAAAATCTACTTTTAATTTCTTTTTTCTTGGTAGACAGTGTAATCGCTCAGGTGACACAAAGCTGGGAAGATTTTCTTCATTAAAATGGAAATTAGGACCACCCCTAAAAAAAGAACAAAAATGGGGGGGGGGGGCAAGAAAGAGAACGGTCTCACTCTGGTCTATCTCCATATTTGGGGACACAGCTCCTGTCATTGAGATGCCGGAAAGTCAGATTTGTAGGGGGAGGCGCGGTGAAAGATGGTGATGAGCTAACGCAAAACCGCGTTGGGATCCTTCTCAGCGATCTGAGGAAGGCAGCTGGATATTTTAATGCTATTTTCCGAGAAGAAATTGTGCTTTTAAATGCAAAAGTACAATAAAATTCTCATGCTAAAAGACTGGGGGGGGGGGGGGGGGAGTTGAGGTAACTTGGCCGTGGCGGTGCGCCCAGGGTGCACCCAGGCCGGGCAGGGTGCTGCCGGCCCCGACCGTTAACGGCCGCGCACCCGCGGGCGCCACAGCGGCGGCGGCGGCGCCGGCTCGGCCCCGCCCCGCCCGCACCTGACGGGATGGCGACCCCCCGGCGCGGCGCGGCCTCCTGAGCCCCGGGCAGGGCTCCCCTTCTCGGAGCCGGGCTGAGCGGCGGGGCAGCGCCGCGGCCGCCCGCAGCGAGGAGCGGCGATGCGGGCTGAAGGGAGATCCCGGCACCCGCTCCCGGTGGTTGCCCTCAGGCCTGCGCTTTGATTACCTGCGTTGACATGGTAACGCCGTTTCACGGCTTCCGCCTCGCCGTCGCCGGGACGCACCGGGCTCCCGGCGACCTCGCGTGAAAGCGCTGGCTCTCGGCAGCCCTCTCCCCCGCCTTCCCTCCCTCCTCCGCGCTGTCGCCGTCGTCGCCGCCGCCACCCGCGAGGCCCGAGCTGCTGCGGCTCCTTTAAGAGCTCGGCGCGAGGAGCCGAGCGGCCGCCATTTTGTTTGGCTGTTGGCAGGCGGTGGGTGAAGCGGCCTGACGGGGAGGGGACAGCGCCCCGCGAGGCCACGCCCCCTCCACCGCCCCGCCCCGCCCCACCCCACCCCCACCCCCACCAACGGCCGCTCTCCCGCCGTTGGCGGCGCCTTCTGCGTGGGCGGCTGCCTCAGAGGTC
Organism: Struthio camelus; assembly: GCF_040807025.1. Classification (NCBI taxonomy): domain Eukaryota; kingdom Metazoa; phylum Chordata; class Aves; order Struthioniformes; family Struthionidae; genus Struthio; species Struthio camelus. The sequence goes on from NC_090961.1 coordinate 2,981,799, forward strand.
GCCGTCCTCCCCGCGGCCTGCGGCCCGGGCCCCTTCCCGGCGCTGCCCGCGGCCGCCCGAGAGCGGCGCTGGCCGGGGCCGTGTGGGGTGGGAGTCGCTCTGGCCTGTGCAGCGCTCGGGGAGGTGGCGCAGCCGTCCCTGCGCGGTCCCTCGGCGCGTTCCCCTCGCGGAACAGATTTTCCTGGTTTTAATGGCGTCGTTGCGCCCTCGCTCTCCTCAGAGCTCGTTTAACTTACACTGGTGGCAAGGGGAGGTGAAAATTAGGCCGAGAGGCGGGTTTATTTATTTATTTTTTTTCGCCTTGCTCACCTCTTCGCACATAACTGAGGTTTGGAGGAGATGGGGAAAGCATAGTTCTCAGCTGCAAAAGGGTAGATTATTTGAGCCTTTGTCCTGAAGTTTGCTTAATAAAAAGCTTTAATTGCTGTATGGAAATATTTTACAGTGAGAGGGTTTTTTTTGTCCACACTTCATATATCTGTATGTATCTATCCCATTATAACTTGTTGCTGTAAAACTGTCCTTAGAGTGCTAGTCTTTGTAAATAACATGGGAAACGCATAGCATATTTGACCATGACAAGCTCAATGCAGTGGGTGTAAATTACCACTATTTTCATATAGATGCTTAAATAAAGCTCTTGTAACAGGTTTTTTTTGTATGTGGTAATTTCAAATCTACCCGGCTAGGTGTGAGACGTAGGATAGAAAATTCAGTATGCCCACCCAGGAAAACAATTTAGAGCAGGGCTATAACTTGTAACTAATTAGGTTAACAAACAAAATTTCAGAATATTGTTAAACGTTTAAACGCGTTTTCCAATGTTCTTTATTGTTTCCTTAGTTACCTGCGTAAATGTATTGTATGAATTCTCATAGTTTGGTCTTTAATAATAGATGTTTGGGCCGTTATTTTTAATAGCATTCAATAACTTACGTTTTATAAGATTTTGTTCTATATATTGTTGCTTCCCGTGTAGTTTATTACCTACGTTTATTGAGAAGCCCGTGTTGGCCTTTTTATGATTTCATTTTATATTGATCAGAAATGTTTTTGTAAATGCCTTTTCCCGTAAAGCTTGGCTACAGTATTTGTTTAAACTTGAAAAGTCTTGCACAACTTTAGTTTAACTATTTATAAATTTATTTGTTGAGGTACCATGCCTAGATATCAGGCATGCGAGGTTCTGCTGCTAGTTTCTTTTGCAAATGCTTTTTAAAATAATATGTGTTGTAGATGTGTTGTACCCCAGAACTTTCATATTACAATTTTATTTGTAATGTAAGTACTCAGATAACTGGCATAATTAGGAATGTAAGTGACTAAAAGACATTTGCAGGTGAAGAGTTATTCCAAAATGGAAAAAGGAAACTTCTGAGCTAAAAAACATACTGTGTTTGATACAATTCAAAAATTTTTCTTGCGGAAACAAATTTAAAATCAAAGGGTTTGATAAAATATTTTCAGAAGGAAAAATTTAAATCTTTATTTTTTTAGCTACCTCAGAAAAGGATTTCATGTGTACCTATGAAACAGGGAGAAGATTTGAAATGAGATTATTAAGATTGCTTTGTACATATTAAAAAATTTAAATCCTAAATTCAAAAATTAATTCCTAAATTTAGCGGTTCTGGCTTCTTCGCAAGTTGTTGAGTTGGGAGGGTGAAGTCCCATTCTAATAAAACAAGATGTGCGTTAATTATTAACTGTTAGAGAAATGTATTGGTGGTATTTCTGTTCATCTGCACTAAAAGCCAAATACAATTTAATCCATATTCACAAGCATCCATGGTTTGCTATTTGTGACGCTATGGCTATTTTAATATTTCTTTTTGTTTTGATATATTCTGGAACGAGTTTTAGTCAAGACAAAACGTAAGTAAAACAAGTGTAGTATTCACTGGAAATGTTACTTGATTGTCAGCCTCTATTTGAAGTAAATATATACAGAATTTGAACAGAGCCAAGCCAAAAGGCACTGTGCAAATCTGGTCTGTTTTCATAAGCAAAATTATCAGTGGTGTATGTGGGACTGTTGCTTTATGTGGGACTTCTGCTTAAAAAGAGATTGCTTCTGTAATTAATATATTTGCTGTCAAAGAAAGATAGCTTCACCTCCTTATGTGCCATGGATTCTGCCTGTATCAACAAGATAAACTCGCAGAAAAGTTAGGAAGTAATGCTGGTATTCGCTATTTTTTCTGTCGACAGATACTTTGCTGTGGGTTTGATGAAAGCTCTTATTTAAATATAGTTTTTCAAATTGTACTTAGTGGCACTTGTTTGGATTCTTATATCTATCAATAATGGTATATAGAAAGCAGTCAATCTGAAGTGCCTTTGGAACTTCAGGAAAAGAAGATGCACATGTACTAAACATTTTATTCAACATAAAATAGATATTTTTAGATGGGTTTATTAAGCATTCAGGTACTAAAGCCTGGTCTATGGCTTGGGTGGAATAATGCATACTTCAGTTTATAAAGTACTAAAGAAATGAGAGTAATCCTGCAAAAATGTATTCATGATTGCCTTTATTGTGAGTAGCTTCATTGATTTCAGTAAGAGCTTTGATGATGGGAAAATTGCACAAGTGTACTACTGTTTGGAGGTTAGTGTTTCAGGGTTTAATTTGGCAAAGGTAATAACTGTTTCCATGTGAACAGGCTGTCATACTATGTATGCCTTTATGTGTCTGCAGAATCAAATCCATAAACATTAGCCTACCTAAGCTATTATTTTGTAATGGTACCTTAGAGTTTTCATGAAAACTGTTCCAATTAGGACTATATTGTTTTTAACTAGTTTGCTAGTATAACTAGACCAGATCTTTATCTTGTTTGCTTTAACAGTGTGTGCATAAGTCAATTATAAATGGAAGTAATAAATACAAAAGAAAAAGTATAGTTCCATTACCCTTTTATTATTTTATATTTTATATACAGATATGTCCTTACAGCACCAAAGATCTTCCGAATTGGGGCATCTGAAAAAGTCGTAGTTCAAGCTTTTGGTTATGAGAAGGAATTTCCTGTCAATATTGCCATAAGAAGTTTTCCAGATAAGCTTGTTACTTACTCTTCTGGCTACATTTCTTTAATTCCAGCCAAAAAATTTCAGGATGCTGTAACTTTAACAGTAAGGAATTCAGGCTTTTCTCATTGTGTTTTTATTGTTGCCATTTGGTCATAAGCATCAAAAAAACATGATGATGAGTCTCCAGTTATTTAAATCGGGAAGAGAAGCCTAGGGCCCTGATTTCTCAGTCTGCCACATGTAGTTTATTTCACTATAGTTTGTCTGAAATTGAAATGGCATTGGATAAAATTAGTGTCGTGGAGTGGCAGCAAACCTAAACATAAAATTAAACTATTTTAGAAGCATTAGTATATTCACTTCACTTTAACAATAAGAAGGGAGAGAATGGAGAAGTGTTGAATTTGGACACGATATGTCAGTTGAGGGTTCGGAGTAAGATGATGTGGTAACTAAACTGTGATTCAAAACTTGGTCTTGTTTGTCAGTAGCAAGCTCCAAAGGGGCCAAGATTTCACAGTACAGCTTTATTTAACCAATTAACTTGAAGCAAAGAGCACAGGCAGCTAAACAGTTTTTTACTGAAAGCGGAGGACTGACGCTATACTTGGGATGATGCCTCCCAGTTAGTACTTCTTGCCCAGCCCTCTGTTTGCATCAAGGTAGCAGCTTCACCTGACTACCAACCACAGCAGTAACTTCAGTGTGACCAGGATTCATCATGTGCAGGAATGGAAGCCTGACAAATGGTACTCCTATAACTGCATCCTGGGCTTTACACTTTGATATTTTAGTTCTGGAAGTAAATGAAATGCAATATTTCAAAATATCTCTTTTTATCTGAATGCTCCTCATGGTTCTCTATGTGGTAAGCAAAAATAAGCTGTTGTGGTGGATAATGATGTTGTAATTTAATAATAATTAACAGCAGAATATGAATTCCTATTCAGATGCTCTTCTCAGCAAGAAATATTAGAGAAAAAGTACTTGAAAAAGATTTTACTATTCCTTAAAATTCTATATCTTTCATCTCCCGCAGCTTCAACCAGCAGATTTACCAAGAACAGAAAATTCAGTCCAGTATGTGTATTTGGAAGCTGTTTCTCCACATTTTACCAGATTAAAAAAAATTCCGGTTTCCTATGAGAATGGATTTCTCTTTATTCAGACAGACAAACCTATTTATACTCCCGATCAGTCAGGTAAAATAATGCTTATTCCTATTGGCTGTTGGTCGGTTTTTAAAATCTGTTGACGTTGCTGAAGGATTAGGATTTAAATGTACTTTAGGCTTTGGTCAGGTTGTATTGTCATTGCTTGCTATTTAATTTTTTAATCAGCGGGATTTGATCATTTTATAGAAATTAATCACTTCTCCCAATATCCTCTCATCTCAGTCCCTGCCCTCTACAGCATAAATTATTAATCTGAGGCACAAAGAGTGAAAGATTTTAATAGGAATATGCAAAAAAATTATTGAAGAAATAATGGTAATTGAGTCATAGGTTTCATGTATACAAGCTCTCTTCCCATGAAAGTGATATGCTGAGATTGTGATGGTAAAAATTTATTTTGCACTGTGATTCAATCTGAAGGAGTGTTGGTGCAGGATTTTTTGTTGTTGTTCTTGCTAGCATTAATAGATGTTTATTGTTCAGACACCATGCTGACAGAAGGTCAAGGGCATTCTATAGATACTAAAGACTTAAGAAAGTAGTATGGATAAAGGTGTTGTTGGTTTTGGTTTTTTGGGTTTTTTTTTTTGTCTCTGTAACAGTTTGACTTTGAAATTTATTGTAACGATTCTTACAGTGAAAGTCAGAGTTTACTCTTTGAATGAAGAATTGCAGCCAGCTCGACGAGAAACTGTCCTAACTTTTGTGGTACGTTATAAATGAATTTAATATTGATATTCTATAGCTCACAAAAACAATACAAGCAGATTGTTAGTATATCAGTATTGCAGTGGATGTTTAATAAAACTCTTAGATAACTGCTTTTTTTTTTTTTTTTTTTTTGCCAACTGGACATCTTTTAAAAGATCTGAAAATGACTTTACACAGCTGGGGAGAGCTTTCCAAGTTCTAGCTCACAAGTTGTTACAGAATGGGAAAAATATGAATTACCTTTTATATCTAGGGAAAGGATTTGTGAGGGAATTTTTTTTTTATCGTATATGATTTACATATTGTTATTTATGTCATTTAAGATACAAAAAAAATCAGTAATTCCTTTACTATATTTTTTTAGCCTTAATGATAGAGTTGTTATTGCAGTTACTTTCTAGCGATGTTAAGCAATGTGTAGTAATTGCCTTTAGTTATTGGAACCTCAGTAAAATGTTTTATCAGAATTTCAGAGTCAAAATTGTTTCTAAAAATGTTTGTCTTGGTGCTGTGAAATGGGCAAAACTCTTAGAAAAAATATTTTGTGGCCGGGCTGTGACTAAAATCACTAAATGAAGATTTTCCTTTTGGTAAGAATGATCTGTAACTTCTGATTCTTTTCTGTTATGATTTAAAGGATCCTGATGGAGTAAAAGTGGATATTACAGAAGAAGATGATTTTACTGGAATAGTTTCTTTTCCTGACTTCAAGATTCCTTCTAATCCTAAGTAGATTTATTTAGTGCCTTTTGTGAATAGTTAAGATAACACTGCCTTTTCTTAAAGGCTGTCAGAGTGTCTCTTGCTGATGCACAGAATATGCATAACTTGTTTGAAACTTTGAGATTTCTAGCATTTGGCATAATGTGTAACCGTAGTACCAATAAGGAACTTATGATCAGGTGTTCTCCTTTTAGTTGACTTCCAAACCAACATTTGTCTCCTCGATCCAGATAGGAAGCCTGCTGCCTGTATTTTCAAATATATGGAATGGGCTCACAGTAACGAGAGAAAGTGAGGAGACGTAGTAAGTGAAAATACTGATCATAAAACTGAAATTAGAGAACAGTTAGTGATAGGTTTGTCATACTCAATTGAAGAGGAAAATTAAAAAAATGCTCTATTGTAGAGATGGAAACAGTATAAAAGATATATTGATTTCAAGGAATGAAAATGTCTATATTCATACAAATAACCAGCGTTTTTCCATTAACAGCAGCATACAAAATAAATGTGTCTTCAGTTCTCCTTTTAGCCTTGAGAGGGTGCTGAAGATTCACTGGCGTGGCGGAAGGACACTAGCAGGCACTTAAAAATGCTTATTGACTGATATGCTTTCCATTAGGAAATTGAACAATAATTCAATCAGTGTAAGAATTAATTCTGTATCCCTGTTGAACCTGAGTGTGTCTTAACAGGAAACTTGCGTAGTTTTAATTGTAGTGCCATAAAGCCGAAAGATTGTAGGAACTGGTTTTCTATAACTAATTTATGTGATTTGCAGTCATGCTTCCATGCTCCAGTTAGAGGGAAGGGCCCTAATGGAAGTCTGCGTGAGTCCTTAGGAGCATTGTCTTGACTAATACATGTTACAAATATGTTTTCAGTGTAGATATGTGTACCTGCTCTCTCCGTTAGGATCTGATTGCTTATAGGTTAACATGGTCTTCACTCAGGATGACCTTTCTGGTAGATTCAGTCACTATAAACCAGTTGTTTTAGGCCATAGTACAAAGTTTTGTTAGTAGAGCTTTGTTGGTTTGTTTTACATCATTTGAGATGGTGGTACACTGGGGGACTCGCTTTCTTTGTAAGCACAAGATACTGCATGTGAGAGCTAGAACTTTAATTGTCTATGCAAGAAGTTAACTAACATGCTTAAAATATCTTTTTATAGTAGACATATGTCAAGTTACTGTATGTTCTTTGATCCAGCTTGAACACTAAATGTTTCTTTATCATAAACTTATTTGCTTTTTTTTTTTTGAATTTCTAAATTATTTATAAATGTGCTAATTGCATCAAGTTAACAGGCTGTCATTTAATCGAATGATTGGCAATTGCTCGTACCCTGGGGCCAGGGAAAAAGGATGAACTTTTCATTTACATCAAACAAATGTTACTATGTTAAAAAGCTAACAAAGATGGAATGGTTGTAGTATGTAAATTAAAGCAAGCTAGATCAAGTTCCTTTGAATGGTAGGATAGTGATATACGCGTTTAGAGAAGCTCTGCAGGTGTAAGTTGTATCGGTTTAGGTAAACCAATTTGAAATGAAACAAGTGCCTTTTGAGTGCTTCTAGTTGCAGAGAAAAATCATCCAAATTATCTTAAATAGTGTAGGTGATGCATAATAACCCTCATGACTGCATTGAAACAGATTTGGAACCCCAAATGGGCATTTGTCTCATCTCAGGGGTGACAGCAGGCAAGTGAAAGATTATAACAAATAACTTCTTAACAATCCCAGTTACCTTTACAAGCTTCAGAATGAGACTATGCTTGCAACCATTAAACAAAACTTCTGATGATAGTCACAATATAAATAATGGCATAGTCTTTTCAAATTTATATCAACCCTTTAAAATAATTCTCAGACCATTTAATTTAAAATATCTGGCAGAATCTTCTCAAAATAGATGTGAACATGTATGAAAACTTAGTACAGACTTTTTTTCTCTAAATAATTATTAGCATGAAATATTGTTAAGTAACTTAATTTCCATCTTCAAAATTAATATTGTGATTGTTGACTCTTTGTAGGTATGGAATTTGGAGGATTGAAGCCAAGTATAAGAAGAATTTCATAACCTCAGCTGTTGCAAAATTTGAAGTTAAGGAATATGGTAATGTGTGCCCACAATAAGGATAGTTATACTATGGAAATATAGTAATATACTCAGAAATGCCTGGACTAGCACCTGGCTTTCTGATACAACTGTGGAATGCAGCGTAGTGCCATGTGGCAACATCGGTTCAAGCTAATTAGTCATATCGCTATTAGACTGTGTTAATACAACTTGCCTCTAAATGGAGTTATTCTTCTGTATGCTGGATCATCTTGACATGGCTGCACCGTTGCAAAATCTGGAGCAGGGTTAGCTGCAGATAGCTCAGGGCTTTTATGACTTGTGCTTCACTGTGGACAAACTGACAGTTTTATTTTGGGGCTGTAATATATAATTCCAATCACTTGAAACTGACATGATTCTTTGAAGCATATACAGTGGCATCTTTCTGAGTAGCTGCAGCTTAATATTTAAAAATAAATCTAAGTTGCTTTATTTTCTACTCAATTTTTAGCAATGCCAAGCTTTTCCGTCATCATAGAGCCAGAAAATAACTTTATTAGCTCTGAGACATTTGAGAACTTCAGGATTACTGTGAGAGCTAGGTAAGGAAGCTGGGATTTGATTTCTATGTACATCTTCTTTTAACTCAAGAGCAAATGTCTTGTGTCCAGAAGTTTTCCTCTTTTACTTCCTCAGGAAGTCCTATCATCACAATCCTTTCTGCTTTGTAAGAGAACTAGGTGAACCTTTTCTTTTTAAATTCTTACCAAGACGATTTTTTTTTTTTCAACAGAAGTGTTTGAAGCTACATAGAATTTTACTTTCTATTCCTTGCCTAGGAAATGACTCCTCTTATGGAAATTAATGTTTTGCTGAAGCCATTAGAATGGTAATATTAAAAGCATTTCTATTTTTATTTTGTTCCCAGCTATTTTTATAATAAAAAGGTTGCAAGTGCTGATGTTTTTATTCGTTTTGGAATAATTGAAGAAACTGAAAAAAAAATGATGCCTCGTGCTATGCATGTAACTAAGGTAAGAAAAAACAAGCCCCGCCTCTTTAGGATCCGATTCCGCTGAAGTTTTCCCATCAAATTCAATGACAATGGGTTGCAACTTCTAGTTTACGTTGACAGCTATTCAGTGTCAACTTTTGCTTTGTAATCCTATTATCATGGACATAGAAACTTACTTTGGATTGAAACTCAGAGGCAGCCCCTCAGCTAGAATATAATTTCAGTCTGACACAATTATTTTCCTCGAGTAAACAATGGCTGAAATTTCCGTGAAATAATTTTTACTCTATCTATTACAGCATAAGCAAAAGAAATCAAACACAGGATAAATGTTGTAATACTGCATCATGGTAGTAGACAGACAGTTTGAAATTAGATCGATGTATTATGGGGGGGGGGGTCTGTTCTCTACCAGTTCTCTTTCTCTCCTTTAGTCTGGCCTCTTTGATTTAGTCATTCAAGAATGATGAAAGGCATTATCTTTCCTGAATTAGCAAAGAGATATCTGTGTTTCTACCTCTTGTTGGGCCTGCATGCAGACCATGCAACGTGTGGCATTGGCTGATTAATTATCAGTAATTCAAGGGAACAACAAATTCTTCTCCATTGCAACATCTCTGCCTTTGGGTTCCTCTGAAAATAGATATTGAACAGAAAGACATTTAAGGTAGAATTTACTTACGGTGTAGATTATTTCTGAATTATTGACTATAAGCTAATTATTTTTATTTCATTTCCAGATTGTAAATGGAGTTGTTGACATCAATTTTAACAGTAAAAAAGCAGTTAGTTTAATGGGATTTCAAAGTCTAGAAGAGTTGGATGGGTCACGCTTATATATTGCAGCATCAGTGCTGGAGTCCATGGGTAAGTTGTTTTTTAGCTGATTTTTTGTATATGCACATGAAAACAAAACTATATAGGTAATGTTCTTAGTTTCAGACTTCCTTTAGTATTCAGAAATCCTTCTTCCAAAAGCTTTTAGGGAAAAAGAGCTCATTCATCAATGTTAAAATGTGTAAGGGTTAAACTTCTTTGCTTTTTGTTTTCACTGTTAAGAGTTGGATCGTTAGGTGCGAAGACTTCACTGTAACAAATAAGTTATTCTTATTACTGTATGTATATTATGTATAAGTACGTCTGTTACCTATATTACAATATATTATTTATATTTATATATTACATGTATTATCATTACATTATCATTTTCAGCTTGCCCTTTGAAGGCAAGTGGAGAAAATACAGGCCCTAGGATGTACTTGTTAAAAGGGTCATAATATTTCATTAGGTGGCCTTCATGGTGAAGCAGAATTTGATGCAGTCAAGTATGCTGTATCGCCTTACAAACTGAACTTGGTTGCCACACCTCTCTTCGTGAAGCCTGGACTTCCATTCTTCATTAAGGTTAGTTAACATAAGCAATATCATTGCATGTTTTAACATATAACCTATAATGCAGAAGACTTGTTTTTCTTTGCATATATTACCACAAGCCTGTCTGTCTACCCTTAGCATGCTTTTAATTTCATTTACCTATTTACATTTTTTTCATTTGCTATTGTTAAAGTTTAGCAACTAGAGAAAATGTTACTAACAGTGGTGTCCTTTATCATATTTTTGCTTGAAAAATGCTGCCATTCCCATAAGAAAATTTCTGTATTCCAATTAACAGGTGCAGGTAAAAGATACAGTAGATCACTTTGTTGGAAACCTCCCCATAACCGTCACCGCAAAATCATTTAGCGAGCAAATGGATGAAACTGAGCTGATACCTAAGGGTTCAGAGTCTGGGAGAAGAAAAACAAGTGTGAATGATGGAACTGCTTTATTTGTTGTTAATATCCCATCTGATAACAAAATGTTAGAGTTTCAAGTGAGTTAAATTCTCCCATTAATTTATTTCTTAAATGGTTTAATTGTGTAATTTTGCCAATGAACAGCACTGATGGGAAGATTTTGCACTCAAAAATTAGTAGTTTCTAAACTTAGAGATGGATCAAAGTTACGATATGTAAGTGCTGTAATGAAACATTACTTGTAGATTAAATTGTTCTAAAACAAACTTTTTGCTGAAAATAAGAAAAAAGCAAATGTAAATAGATATCCTAATTTGTCACATTATTTCTTAATATTTTTAAATACAGAGTCTAAATGAATTGTGTAAGAATAAAATCTCTGAAAGTACTTTTCTCACTATGTAGAGAGGAATATTATTGACCTTATCTGCTCTATTTATTTATGTTCAATTTTTATACTAACATTTTAATTTGACTTGATGTTATAGGTCTTTTTATTAAAGAAAACATGAAAGCCTTGAGTTGGCTTTTCTTTTACTAATCCTGCCGAATAATATATTACAGAACATTTTTAATATTGTGCTAATGTGGTTTTTGAAACGCAATTTTATACTTAAGCTGTTCGGAAGTCAGGACACCTAGTTTTTATTTCCTCCTTACTACAAAACTTTTTCAGATATTCATGTATTTTTAGGTTAGAACTGCGGATCCAAGTCTTTCAGATGAAAACCAGGCAACTAAAACCTATGAAGCAAAAGCTTATTCATCATTAAGTCAGAGTTATCTGTATATTGACTGGGCTTCAAACCACAAAATACTGCAAGTAGGCGATTTCATAAATATTAACATATACCCACGTAGTCACTATATTCATAAAATACATCACTACAGCTATTTGGTAAGTAATTTGGTAAGTAATGTTTCTATATGAAATATTGTATTGTGGTTTAATAAATGATCCAGGATGAAGAACTTCCACAATCCAGAGCTATCCTCAGCATTAAATATGTGCAGTTCAGATAACTATTCAGTCTTTCTGTGCTGCTTCTGTCATACGAGATGCTGACATGAGTAATGACTTAAAAAGTGGGGAAAAAAAGAGGGAGAAATCAGTCCCTATGTGAAAATATTGGTCAGCCCTGTATTAATTACTTGTTACCAGTGCTTCTTTTTAGGGGATGAAGGACAGAGTCCCCTTGCCTTGAACTAGACACACTGATCCCACCCAGATGCATTTTCCTGTGTACTGAATCATATGTAAGACGCATATTCAATTCAATATACAATTTAACTTTTTTATTCTGCATCTTTCTGTTGTAGATCATGTCAAAAGGGAAGATAATAAGCTTTGGAACTCAAGAGAGAATTAAGGATTTGGAGTATCAGCATCTAAGTTTTCAGATAACCCAAGAAATGGTTCCTTCAGCCCGTCTTATTGTTTACTATATTGTCATGGGAGAAGAAACTGCTGAGTTAGTAGCTGATTCAGTTTGGATGAACGTAGAGCAGAAGTGTGGGAATAGTCTTGATGTGAGTAGTAAAATGCACACTAAAACTTGTAGGTGTGCACTCATTTTATGATGAGATTTTTACCTGGAATTACTCAAGTTCTTTAACGTTTCCCTAGCACGTTAAGGTGTCCACCTTAAGATGCATTTGTTTTGGAACAGTATGCTTTTAAAATGACAATATTTGTTTTCAACTTATAGATTAAGCTGCTATCAAGCAAACAGGTACTGAAGCCAGGAGAAGTTGCATCACTTAGCATGAAAACACAGTTCAGTTCCTTTGTTGCTTTGTCATCTATTGACAAAGCAGTTTACGGAGTCACAGGAAGAGGAAAGAGAGCTATGGAAAAAGTTAAGTAGTAGCTTCAAAAGCAAAATAAATTGCTATTTTGTTTCATGCTCATATTCTTAATTGTTATTATGGTTCATGCATTCAATAAGCCTGAAAATAGGAAAAAGAGCAATTCAATTCAGGATAAAAGTTGCTAGTTTAAATCTAGCAGTTAAAGAACAATGAAAAGGATTCATTTGTGATGTATTGATTTCCAGAAAAAGTACGCTGTGGTTTTAAAGCCAGATCCAGGCAGTCTCACCAGAACCATTCAGACTTGGCCGATAATAGGCTACAGTATTAGAGAGCTCCTGGTTCAAAGAAGCATGAGTACTTCTTAGTACTTCCTATAATCTTTTCAGATTATATTTTTAAGGCATACTGGTAGAAAGGTATGGCAAAAGCTGTCATGTTCAGTGGATTATGGAGTTTTTCAGTCTTTGCAGCATTTTACATAAATTTGTGTATGTACATAAAGTATGAATGCTATCCCTCACTGAAAGTAGCCCATTCTTGTGATAAAATGTTGCAGTTCTTCAATACTTCAGAACAATCAGATACAATATATGTAGGAGAAGAATAGGAAAGTAGTTTTGCACCAACCTTGTATCATTTGAATCTGTTTTATAGCCCTGTTCAGTGCTGGGTAAAAATAGCTGAGTTAGTTTTAAACAAGCTAGTTTGAGTTTTAGATGTGTTACAGCCACATGAGCAAAGCATTTCTACCTGATTCAACAACGTGACTTGTTAGCTCAGCTTTGTGCCGCAGCAAAGTGTCTGTGTTGGTTCTGGTGCTTGAATTAGCTAAAGTGTCACAAAATGGTACATTTTGGTGTGTTGTGGAAACATCTGCCAGACCAAAATGGCCTTTTTGCAAATCTGTAATTCTCTTGTTTGTCATATAATGTTGTCTACATTGTAATTAGCTGCTGATGTGCTTTTTCCTCAGATAATGCTATATTTGGAAAAGAGTGACCTTGGATGTGGTGCTGGAGGAGGACGGAACAACATTGACGTATTTCGAATGGCTGGGCTTACGTTTTTAACTAATGCAAATGCTGACGATTCAAATGTAGCAGGTATATTATGTACTTCTTAAGCATGAAATTGCAGATTTTCTTTTCTAAAGCGTTCTGTTGTGGCTCACAGTAATGGTATTGGAACTTAATAAAATGAATAGAGAACACGTATACTAAGAAATACGATTTTGAGGGAGGGAAACACCCCGGCTTGTGGATCAGTTATTGTAATTGAAATGAGCATAATTTTTTAATAATTAAAATAGTGAATGAAAAATAACTCCCATATAGAATGTGATATCTATACAATTATTTTAAAGTTATGCTATTACAAAACCATTACAGCTTTTATATAATTTTTTTTTTAACAGATGAAACTTGCAATGAAATTTTGAGAACTAAACGGTCTGATTTCAAGGAACGGATACTCCAGGAAGGTGCTTAAAAATTCTATTTAAATATGTAATTATGAAAAAAGATCATGTCCCTTAGAAATCAAGATTCTAAGTGTTTACTTACTACTATTAATTATTGCTGCATTCACTTAATGTAGCTGAGAGAGAGAGATTGACAAATATGGAAGATGACACTGTAGAGGACCCAATTTATAAAGCCTCTTAGTTGTATGCTTAATTTGAAGTCGCTGAGATTTAAGCATATACTTAAAATTTAGCATAATTTTAAGTTCCTCTTCTGAAAGAGGCATAGCCCACAACCTCACAGTACTACTATATGGCATTCTTTCCCAGTGACAGCCTGCCAGAGACCAAGCCTGTCAGAAGAACGTTTGTCTTTTAAGTTTTGAAGTGTAATAAAACTCCACTACTATTCTGAATTAAAAATATAAAATAGATAATAGAAAGATATTTAGACGGTTAAGGATTTGTCACCGGTATTTTAAAAATTACAAGTTTATGTTCATCCAAGCTATCTATGCCTTCATTGAAATTCTGCAAGTTTTAAAAACAATTTCAATATAACTAGTCAAGATGTATTTTAAAGTGTAAGTTTCATCTCAAGGAAGGGATTGGATAATTTATTTTATTATTTCAGCATCCAAATATAAACATCCAGAAATTCGAAAATGTTGTATGGCTGGAGTAAAAGCATATCCAGTCAGTGAGACTTGCAGTGACAGAGCTCGACGAATTCGGAGTGGTGAAAAGTGCATTTCGGCATTCAGAGATTGCTGTGAATTTGCAAACCGCCTGCGGGAATCAGAACCTAATAAGCTCCTGATATTGGCAAGAATGCGTAAGTACCAGAGTTCTAACTCTTGGGTGGACATGTGATGAAATGCCTCATGTAGAGCATGGAAATATGTAGAAGTGATAGCTTTGTTAATCTATTAACCCCTCTGTGTAACGTCAGGAAAGAATTTTGCCGGTCTCCAAAGATCTTGGTTGAATACCCCTAAGAGGGGTAGGAGAGCAATTCTTTATTCTGGTTGAGACTGGAAAACACAAGTTTTTTGATGAGGATCTTTAGATATCTTTTTTCTTTAATTAGGAATAACCTAAGGCAAATAGGCAGGATTTAGTATCACAGAAAGGATGATGATTTTGAAGCCCTTGGCAGAAGGCTGTTGGCAGGTTTTTTACTTGCTTTATTTACCTTCAGATTTTGAGGCTGGTTTGGAATTGGATGAAGTAGACGTACGAAGTTATTTCCCTGAAAGCTGGTTATGGGAAGTTCACCAAGTTTCTCCAAGGTACTGCTTTCTCAGTCAGTTACTAACATTCGACTAAGTCATCAGTTTTTTTTTTAGAAAATGCTAAAATTGAGGTAACCTGGGTGACCTTAATTGTACCTGCTGTGACGTGTGCTAAAATGTGGTCTTGTACAGGCATGCTGTTTATACCATGTTGTCCGGTATGCAGGAAAAGCTGTCTGGTGCCTCTAGGTCATCTTTCCTTTCGTTTTTGACCTTGTTAAACACCAAAAAAGTCAGCCAAAAACAAACTTACGCAAACAAAAATCCAGAGATCCAGTTCTCCAAATATGTTATGTCATCAGTTATCTTGTCTGAGTCTGTCTTGGATATAGGAGTTGCTCTGGGCACATACTCTTTTTCTGTTGATTGGTTGTTGGTGTTAACAAATGACTATTGATAATGTATAAATGTACTAACAGTAAAAGAAAAAAACACTTCTGAACACAGGTCAAAGACTCTGTCTATCACTCTGCCTGATTCACTGACTACCTGGGAAGTACAAGGTGTTGGCATATCTGATAAAGGTAGGTACTGTAACCAAATTAGGCTGTAGCCAGAGAATTAGGGAGCGAGCTTTTCTGTTTGAATTTTGCAGGTCTTCTCTTTTCCATTGCCATTTATGTTCTAAAATATATTTTTTTATTATTTTTCTGGTTGTTAATCAGGAAAGTAAAACATCAGAATATCTTTTTATGGAAAGGAAATGATTTAATTTGTTGTTATGAATGTAAGAATGGCTTTACTGGGCAAAACAAAGGTTTGTCTAGCCTAGTATTTTATCTTTGATAGTGGCCCATAATACATGACTAGGAGGAGAATAAGAACAGCACAAATACTCAGTGACTCTTCCCGGGCACTACTTTACAGTATTCTGCAATCAATAGCTTAGGGGCTTGAGGAATGGAAGAAAGAGTTTCTGGTAGATACGGTAGTCCAAACAGAAGAGTTGCTTCTAGGTTTAGGAAGGAGCAGAAGCCCAATAAACTGGCATGTCAGCGAGTACGTTAGAAGAGTGGCAGATAGTAACTTGGAACAGGATATAAGAGCCTGGTCACCTTTGAAAAAGCTGAACAATTTCAAAATACCTTTTGAAAACTGATAAGCCATCAGTAAAGGCGGCAAGGATATGAAGAGTTTTTCAGACTTGTTTATCAGAGTAGTGGGTGAGATAGTGTACTTCTCTGTTTTTCATTTTCTTAGGTATATGTGTTGCGAAGCCTCTGGAAGTGCAAGTTTTAAAAGATATCTTCTTGAGCGTTTATATTCCTTATTCTGTGGTGAGAGGAGAACAAATTGAGTTAAAAGGATCGATTTATAATCATGGAGATTCTACAATTAAGGTAATTTGTGGCATTGGTGAGCTCTGTAGAAATATTAAAATAATTACCTGAAAAGGCATTTTCTCTGCGAGCATTCAGTATAAATGGATCAGATTTCTCTGATACTTCAGCGAGCTATAGTCTAAATAAGTATGTAAGAATGAAAAGCAATCGTTATAAGTTTCACCTCCAGCCATGCTGCTGATTACAGCGTTGCCATGCTCTTGCCTTGCAACTTTGAACCTGATGCAACAGAAGTAGGGAAAGGTTAAGACACAGTTCTTCTATTCCAAATGTTCGGGCAACATGCCAAAAGAAAAGATGGGATTTTGGGACTGACCTGCTCCAGAACTAGTAAATTACTTTGTCTAGGGATTTAATAAGAAAGCAGTATTTCTATGGAAATGCAAATTAATTACTGAAAATTTTCAAAGAAAAGTATGCAAAGGTGTCTGTATGATGACTAGTACAGTGGTTCCTTGGTCTTGCTAGTGATCATTTGTTAGTGTGTCTCTAGTGCAAGTAACAGCAATTCCAAAGCTAGTAACACTTGCCCATTTTAAACAGAAAAAAAGTATTACAGTAATAGAATGTTCATTATAATAGTTCAATGGATTTAATATTTTTCTGGTGTAGTGCATGTCATGGAAGTGAACATTTAAAATCTTTCAATATTTCAGATCTGTGTTAAAATAGCAGCTGGAGATGGAATCTGTTCTTTTGGAGAAAAAACCTCAACTACTGGAGCGATGATACACGATTGTAATTTTAAGTATCTACAAGGCGGTTCTTCATTACCAATTGCATTCAGAATACTTCCTTTGGAATTAGGTCTTCATACGATCAACTTTACACTGCTAACTGCCCGGAATAGTGAAACTGTAGTTAAAACGTTACGTGTAATGGTAAGAAAAAAAAAAAAATCAAAATGTTTAGAATGTTTTGGAATTTCATATTGATTCAGTCACAAGAAGTACAAAATATATGAAATAAAACAATATTTATGTTTTTATTTTAATATTATCAGATTCCCAGCTATCATGTGATAGCATTGACTTCATTAGGGCATATGAAGTTTAAAAAATGCATGATTGGGTATTGAAGTGCTTATATTTTTAACCCTTACATATGAGAATTTTCAGAATGATATATATATATGTGTGTATATATATATATCTTAATAAGCAAATAAAATACTTTATTCTAAGTTACTCATGAGTTTTCAACTGCTTAAACTCACTTCATGGAAAGATACTTTTAAAAATAATTTTATATTTTTTGTAACTTTATCTTTTCATAAATTTTTGTATTTTCCTAAGCTTTTATTTAAATCTTTTTGTTCAATTTTATTTAAGATTTTGGGAGCTATAGCACTAGCTAAATGTACATAAAATAAATGTAGATGAGTAAAGTAAAACTGATCTATAGAAAAGGATATATAGGGCTAAGTACGATGCTATGATTTTAAACTGTTGCTTCAGCTTATATGTTTGATTAAACAGAAGTGTCTCCAATTTCTTCTTACCTCTTCCTTCTCAATGATTTCAGCCAGAAGGCATTAAGAGAGAACGTCATGCAGGTTTTACTTTGGATCCGCAAGGAGTTTATGGTATGAGAATTGATTATTCGTGTACCTCATCTGCTTTGTTAATGTTTTCATTTTTTTTGTTTCATGCAGTTATGACAATCACCTTTTCAGTAATAACAAAAAGCAGCAGTTCTCCTTCCTGACATATATCCTTTCATATGTCCTTCCTGTGGATTTCTTGTCCTTTCATAGACTAAAAAAATCCATCTCAAAATAGCTAGTCTTTCAAAAATAGTTCAGTTCAATTCTTAAAGGAATTTTTAAATATATTTTTTAGTATGATATGAAGATTTGGTTTTCTCAGTGAGCTTGAAAACCAGTTGGCAAGTCAATTTTTGTAGTGAAAATAGAATATGTTCTCGTTTGACCAGAGGTAAATCTGAAGCCACAAACTCTAGGTCAAGATCATATATTTTCTTAACAGGAACGACAAAGAAAGATTAATAAGTGTTTGGATCTGATTTTTTTTCAATAGTTGATATCATTTGCGTGTGCATTTGGGCGTATTTCTAGTTTTCACGTTATCATTGGTATTTTTGTTGCTGATTTGTCAGATAATTATGGTCTTTAAATCTGGCTATTACATCTGAATCCTGTATTGATTTAGATCATGCTATATGCTGTCTGTACGTTTTCCATTATAGGTTTAATCAAGAGACGACAAGAATTTCGATATAAAATCCCGCTAAATCTGGTGCCCAAAACAAAAATTGATAGAAGCGTCAGTGTAAAAGGTAAATTGAATTGAAATGTTTAGCCTACTGCATATGTACTTTTTGTATACTTGTTCTTTCGCTCCTATTTCTTATTCCTTTGATTAAATTTGTCCGCATTTATTCCTAGGCTCTCCTTCTTTTGAGGAAAGGCTCTACAGATGACTTTTTCTTTAGAAGATTAAATAACTGCTATGAAATTATTGTTCTTAAATTTCAGTCTGATTCTGCGCTTGGATTCACTTTCACAGTCACTCATTTAAATCAGCGGTTTTCTTTTTTCTTTTTTCCCTCTGCAGGTCATCTTATGGGTGAAGTGATTGCCACAGTCCTCAGTCCTAGTGGTCTCAGTTTTCTTACTAACCTGCCAAAGGGCAGTGCAGAGGCAGAGCTTATGAGTGTTGCCCCAGTATTTTATGTGTTTCACTACTTGGAACAATCAAATAGCTGGCATTTACTGGGTCCTAAAACCTTATCTTCAAGAACTGAAATGAGGAGGAAGATGAAAGAAGGTAGAAAAATGTATCTTCTCTTGTTTTAGAGTTGTAGAGATGCATAAGCTTTGCTGACTGAGGAAGATAATATATCTGAGTGAGCAAATAATGATTTTCATGTAAATTTTTTTTTCATAACCACTAAATCTGTCTAATATATTCCTTAGGAATTGTAAGCATCTTGTCATTCAGAAATTCTGACTTCTCATATAGCATGTGGAAGAATGGGCAAGCTAGCACATGGTGAGTTTAAAAGATTTTTTTATTAGAATGGATTGAAAAAGCTTGATTAAGTTCTTCACTTTCGTTTTATAACTGATTTTTGAAGGGTGATACTTTATAGTAAGCAGGACAGGTGGACTTGATGGTAGATTTAAATGGTGCTTACAATTTTGAATAACATATTTTAATTCTTTGGTTTCAATTGCCAAATCCTTTATTTGGGTCCGTAGTTCACACCGTTACAACTAAGTTGCACCAATGATTAGGAGCAGACATACCTGAGAAAATCTCTAGGATTTTGCTCAGTTTTGAAACCGCCTCTTCTGGCTTGGAATTTTGCCAAAGGAGACCTTGGTTCCCTACAGAAGTCAGAAGCCTAAGCAAAGGTCACACCCCCCCATTTGAAGAACAAAAGCAAAGAGCAGGGATGTGAGCAAGGGGGAAAAGGTGATAGCCACTGTTCACACAAATGTGATATTTAGGAAATATCAAATAGGGAGAAGCTAGTATTGTTTGTATAAAACAGAATTTGCCATTGCAAATGAGACAAAATACCTAGCCACTATCTTGCTGTTCACAATGGCCAATGCAACTGACTCATAAAAGGAAGGAATGAGATATTCCAAGGCATCTTCCTTAAATTCTGTGCATAAGAAAATGAAATCATTCAGAGATATATCCTAAGCGTGAGATTTGATCAACTTTATTTATAACGCCTAGTTTAAAATTATTTATGACTAATTATTGCATGTTTGTTAAGTTAAATTAAAAATTCATCTACATTATTTCTTTGATGTGTGCAGGGGGCAGTTCACCTAAATCATAAATAGTGCAAATTTGTGTCTAAGTAATCTCTAGCAATGTTGTTATTGAAAGGTTAAAAATATATATATATTTGTGTGTGTGTATGCATGTGTGTATATATATGTGCACGCGCACGTGCACACACACACACACACACACACACATATATATGTATAGTGTCTACTAATCAAAACAAATATATTTTGTTTAATTTCCTTGGCAGGTTGTCAGCTTTTGCTTTACGGATTTTTGGACAAGTTAATCAATATATAAGTCTTGATCAAATTTCTGTTTGTAATTCACTTCTGTGGCTGATTGATAACTGTCAAATGCCAGATGGGTCATTCAGTGAATTTTCAAGTTATCAGCCAGTGAAACTACAGGTATGAAAACTGAATGTTTTATATGTGCGTACAGGTAAAGCTAAAGTCACCAGGAGGTATTGTGTTTTAGGAATGCAAGATATTTTAGGCTTCATTTCACCAGAACATCTAGGCAAGACAATTTTGCTAATTTCCCATAAATTAATTTAAGAACAGCACAATCTTACAAGCTTTTCTGTCTTCCCACTAAAAGTAGAATTTAGGAAAAAAATGTAGTTTTTCTTTTTTTTTTTTAAACGATATAATAGTCTTCTTGGCTTCCCAGTAATATTTTATATTTTGCCTTATTTTTACCAATAAGCTAATACCTTCAAAAGAATCAACATATTTTTCAGGTAAAATCAAGTTGACATTTGTTACAGGAATTTCTATTAATTTCCTCACCTAAACTGTCAAGTTATTTTTATTTGAATGAACTATTGTTTCTATTTAATTATATTTATGTGTTTGATTTTGTAGGGTACATTACCTACAGAAGCTAAAGAAAAATCTTTATATCTCACAGCATTTTCTGTTATTGGAATTGAGAAGACTATTAAAATATGTCCTACTCAGGTAAATAATATTTTTATTTCTGCTGACAATCATCTTATAGGATTCTCATGTCTTGCAGTTCTCTTAACATTTGACCAGAGAATCAAGAGGCTTTTTTCAGAGTCAGATGTTAAGATTTATTTACTTTACTAATTTACTTATTTGGCTTTCAAAATAAGTAAAAGAACAATAACGAAATTCTACAGCACTTCATTCTAGGATTTATCGTAGAAGATACTGTATGTGCCTATATTGTCTTGATAGATTTATTTCTTTAAAAATATGTGAGTAACCCATGTAAACTGTAGCCTGTTCATCTTTTCAGAGAATCCAAGATGCTAGAAATAGAGCAGGAGATTATTTGTTGAAAAATGTGCAATCTGCTGAAAGCCCCTTTACGATGGCAATAACTACGTACGCTTTAGCTCTTGTGGACTTGGACCATCACTCTGCACGGTCAGCATTCTCTGCACTGAAGAAGGAAGCGTTTGTCATAGGTACAATTTATTCCAATCTCTTTTCAGATTATTTGCAAGTTTTTTTATTTTAAAATATTAATATAGTTATCTAATTTCTGTTTCATAGGAATTCTGTATGGGGTTTTAGGTTAATAGTTTGACTGAAATATTTTAATCATTTTTGTACATATGATAGAAGGGATGTTTTGCTTAAAGAGTAGAAAGTAAGGTAGAGCTTTTCAGAACAGATCATCTTCAACACCAAGAGATCTGATTTCACAGGTATGATTTCAGTCCGCTAAAAATTACTCATCTTAATGGTTTTACTTTAACCTGTGGAAATGTTGTACAGACTGTAAGCATGCCAAATATTCTGCTTCTCTTTGACCAAGAACAGTAGAACTAAACCCCATCACTTCCGGACACAGTAAAAACAACAATACAGGATGAGCTATTACTTTTTCTATTAATTGTTTTTTATCATTTCATTCATGCAGCTTTCCCAATCCACTGTTGGTGCCTAAGGTGAAAACCAAATTATTTCAGTCCCCTTTTCATTTATTATTCCATATATCAGCTCAATGGTGTTGTGATCAGATGCTCTTCTTCTGTTACGTATTTCTGCTTAGACATGATTTTTGGGCTTCCTCCTTTGCTAATACTAGTTTTTTGGTTTGGGATTTTTTGCAATGACTTCATCTGAACCCTGTATGCTAACATCTGGACTAGATGGACAGAATATGTCTGGTCTACCCTTCTGACTCTGATGAAACTGAGTTGCTAAATTATGACTCCCAAAATCGATTAATTAGTAATGGAATCCTACCATCAGATGCTCATTTTACGTAGCTGTATATTTAAAAAAAAAAAATGCTTAACTCACTGTCTAAAAGTTAACCTAATCTGTAGGTCATGCAGCCAAATGGTACCACTGGAATACTAATTTCTCGCTAGGTGCTGAATGTTTTCATAGCCTCTTGTGAATGCTATTCATTTTCAGTGCTTTTTGTCACAAGCAAGAACCTCACGGTGTTCTCTTCCAAGTAACTATTTCTTCTGGAATAGAGTATCTTTGTTCTATCTCTGTTGAAAGTGTTTTTTTTTTTTTTTAAAAGAAATATCTTGATTTTGTTGGTTTGGCCTCCCAACTCTATCAGTGTTTAGGACCAGAAACTATCTGGATATGCTTCAGATGCTTTATATCAGGTCTGTTTACCATTAGTTTCTAGAATAAATGTCTGACTTAAAAGCATAAGGAAAGCACATCTTCATCTCCTGATAAAAGCAGAGTTCCTCCTTTTCTCCTTGACCTGTATAGGCAAAGGTCCCATCTTGTCTAGTCTGGATAAAGGTTGTTGCTGTCTTTCAATACGAAACCTTTCTTTTATACTTTTGTAGGTGACCCACCTATTTATCGTTTTTGGAAAGATACTTTCAAAACATCAGGCAAAGACACTCCACATGTTGTTACTGCACAAATGGTTGAAACTACTGCATATGCCTTGCTTACTGCTTTGCTGAGAGGGGACAAAAACTATGCTAATCCAATTATCAAATGGTTGTCTGAAGAACAAAGATACGGTGGAGGATTTTATTCGACTCAGGTAAGATTTAAGTATTTTGTTCCCATTCTTCAAATATCAAAATCTGAGAAGGCTTAAGAGAGTAATATCATCAGATGACCAAATTGGCAATTTGGATGTCCTACATGCAGGACTGGTATCAAATGACTCTGTTATCCTGATTTTCTTTGTCTGTGGGAAACATGATGACTTTGCATTAAGTCCATTGTAAATAGAGATCTGCAGGCTGATTCCATTGACTTCAGATACGCTAAATGAAAAGAATCACATTAGAAAAGTGTTTTCCCCAAGTCTGTTACAAAACAGTATTTCATTTCATAACATTGTTTGTTGTTTTCCACAAAAATGGAATGCAATGTTAAAAAGTGCACATTTTTCACTGTAAAAACTATGTCAGTATGCATTAATAGATGAAATTAGCCAAGTGAAATTTGCCAAATTTCTAATATGCTTTCTGTAAACTGATCATACCATATAAAATACTCTAATTCATAAAACCTCCCCATTTTTTCAAACTGTAAAAAGAAATCTATGAAAGAGAAACTGGTGAATGCTTTGTTTATTTATCACTCTTTGCATACCTTTTTTTTAAAAATTGTCCAAGCATGTCTGGGAGTATAGTGTTAAGTACCTTACCACAGTTTTAAGTGCTGAGAAATTGCTCAGCTGATTAGATAGTAATGGTTATTGCTGTGTGTCATCCTGGTTAAATGGCAGAAAATAAATTGCTTTTTAATAAATTATTACTTTTGTTTTCAATTTCTGAACATAATTCTTTATAACTGATTTCTGACAGGATACAATTAATGCCCTTGAGGCCTTGACTGAATATTCCCTTCTTGTCAAACGGCTTAATTTGGACATGAATGTTAAAGTAGCATACAAACACTATGGAGATCTTCATCTGTTTAAACTGACAGAAGATAATTTTGTGGGACGAACTGTGACAGTGAGTGAATAGTATTGCTTTTGAAAAGCAAAAGCAGAATTCTTCTTGGTAACTTGTTAAAGAATTCTTTGAACTTTGAAATCGCTACTAAGCCAGCATTTTTGTTTCAATAAACTGGGATTGATTTGGTACAGCAAATGTTTAAGGACTTTACTTAAAAATCTCATCCTGCTAACCTTAATACATTTGAATACTCCCATTTACATTTGTTATCTCTGCTTGTTCCTCTGAAATTTTTTGTAGAAGTTGTTTTTAGTATCAGGCCTTAATTTGTATTGAAAATGTAGAAAAGGCATGCAGATCATCTGACTTGAATTATTGTTGCTAATAGAACTACCTTTATTATTAACTTACAGCTACTTTTACTTAACATCAATCCTTTAGGTACCTTTGGATGATGACATATATGTAAGCACTGGCAGCAGCACTGGCTTAGCTACAGTAAATGTAAGTATGCACCCATTTTTTTTTTTTTTAATGAAGTCTATGCTTTATTAATATGAACACTGAAAAGGAAACTGAAATTTCTCATAAGCTATTCCTTTTGTTGCTCTTACCTTTAGACTGAGGTGATACGTGTCACTTTGGCTCTATTTTGAATTAAATGTGAACCATTGCATGACTTATGGCTAAAAATATAAGTTGTAAAGTTTATTCCTTTTCATCACAGGTTTCCCGTTCCATAAATCTAAATAAGTGATCAACTTAGTTTTAAAGACTGCTCACCAATTTTGAGCGCCTCTGCTTAGACAGCCGAACAGGGAAATCCTGAGTTAGTGACCAATTTTAAGAAATTGCTTAATTCTCTGTTATTCTGCTGTTTATATTTTCTTTATTAAGCAATGTCATTAAGGCATTGTTCTCTTGCAATATTTAAAGAAATAATTATTGTATGCCTAAGTATTAAGCTGTCTCTGTAGTATATTTTCTTCTAATCTTTCATAGATTCTTCTAGCACTGAACTTAACATCTCAGATTTAAATATTCTTATGTAGTAGTATTTATACTCATAAAATATCAGGAATTGTTTGGATAATATTTTCAGTCTTCTGATATAATCAGCAAGAGTGGTGTGCCTTTATTTAAGAATTCCACATTTGCTTCTGTGCTGATCTTTTCTTAATCTGCTTTGTGTCAATCAAAATAATCAGGCTGTACAGACTGGTTTTCACTTGTAACATATTCTCCTAATTCCATATATTCTCAGTTTTAATTTTTGAAGATTGTACAGTGAGTGTTTTTATTTTTGTCTCTTTTATTTGTATGTGTGTAGGTGAGGACAGTATATAATATAATTGGTACTTCTGAAGAGTCATGTAACTTTGAATTGAAGATTATTCCAAAGAGAGATGATGGTAAAGAGTTAAAATGTTTTTAAATACTATTACTTAGGTCAGTGCAGGAAAAAAAGACTTACTTTGTTTCACAAAGTATTTCTTATTAAGAAGAAACTGTAAGAAATCCTTCATTTTTTTAAATACAAAATTGGAAAAGAAATTGCTAGAAGACTTTATTAGCCCTTCTTGAAATATCGTCCGTCTTTCTGTGAAGAGAGTTACTTTTAAATGTCTTTCTGTCAGTTGAATTTTAGCACGTTTTTGGAAGAACCTTTGCAATTGGGCAGGGGGAACAAAAACTTCTTGCAGGAAAAAGTACTATGGGGAGTAGTGGGGAGAGGGAGTGAGTTTGGGTAAGTTCTGCAAGCTGCTGAGAGTTCTAGTCAAGATAAAACAAGGTACGTAAGGCACATGCTGAACTTTTCCCATGAAGTAGTTTCAATAACAGCAGTACCTGATAAAGCACATTAAGCATTAAAGCTGACATTTCACCTGAATTACAAAAGAACTGTAATGCTGCTTGTATGTGGCTAGACAATGAGTTCCTCTGAAAAATAGCCATCAAAACAAATTAAGAAAGAACTCTCTTTCAATTATGAAAATGCTATATGAGAATTTTGGGTTGCCGCTTCTGAAGAGTTACAAAATTACTTATTTGAGTCTACTTGGTTTGAAAGGTTACAGAAGAGAAGATGGTGAGCCACTTGGGCGCTTAGAGGCTTGTGCAAAGTAAGTACAGTTGATTTTCTTTTTCTCCCCCACTGATTGATTGAACCATGTCAAGGTTTCATTTAAATGCTGATTCTAAGTGTCCTGGATTTCCTAACCCTACCTTTCAACATTTCTCCTTACAAAGATAGAATTCCTGGCTGACCTGTTAAGGAATTGAAGTATTGCCAAGGGAATGTATTACTGTCCTATGTATGCAAAATGAGATTACTCTAAGAAATATTACAAATGCATTCTGATCTTTTGATTTTTCTCAATTATTGTCTTAATATTATATTGCCTGACGCTTTTGTATTGAATTTCTTTTATTTTTTAAAAGATTTAAATATTTTTGTTTGCTATCACTCATTTGTTAATAACTGCATCTAGTCTTGTGTTCTCGTTCCTCTTTTCTTTTCCTTCCCTTTTATATATGAGTATGAACAAAATTAGGACCAAAGATCATAACTTCTTTTGGAGGAGAGTTGTTCTTCAATTTATACCTGGGTACTCCTGGAACATAAGTATTAGCAACACCACTTTTATGCATTAAATTGCTATAAATCTAAAATAATTCATCTGGAATACTTAGCTTAATTATGGGTTTGCAATGGTGAAAATTTTGGTAAAGTTTTCCTCCTGACGTTCTGGGATCTTGTTTCTGAAGATTTCTTTTAAATCTCAGTTATATCTGACTGCTTTTTAATTACAGTTATATGTCACTCATTTTACTTTTAATGTATTTCAGGTACAAGCCCAGCATGAGAGAGCCACAGTCAGGGTCTGCGCATGCTGTGATGGATATAGGTTTAGTTAGTGGATTGGAAGCAAATACAGAAGATTTATCTACTGTAAATATTAAAGAACTTTTTTTCCTGCATTTTTTTTGATACTGCTATAGTATTTCCTGTTTTTCCTCTTGCTTTCTTAGAGTAATGGGGCAAATCTGTCTCATTATATCCTCATTGCTTCTAAACACTTCTCATACTAATGACAACAGTCTGCCTAAGTCTAGATGATGGGTTTTGGATAGGAATCACATTATCGTGTTTTAGCTGATCAGAAGCCAGACATCTAGTTAAAGCTGGTCGTCTAGCCTCCCTCCGTAGTGAGTGGAGAGTAAAGAGCACTTAGGGAATGATTGCCATCTGTGTTAGGATGGTGTGAATCAAGCTCTGGAGAAACTGTTACCTGATAACTACAGAGGGAACACTGTTAGTCTATGCACCTAACTATTAACCATCTGAAGTGTGTGAAATGAATCTTTGCTTTAGTGTTTGTGTTAGTCAGGCTCTGATTGAAAAACAAGTGAGTTTTATTCAAAGACAAAGTTATACTTCTGAGGTTTAAATATGATACTAGGCCTGGACTCAAGTTTCTCTTTAAAGATAATAAGTTTTTTAATTCTTTATTATCGTAATGCAATGAGTAAAAGGATAATTTCCCTAAAAAAAAAAAAAAAAACAGGGTAGGGTATGAACATTATAAAAAGGCAACCCTAACATAAGTGTTGTGTTTTGTTTTGTTTTTTACTCAAAATCATGTTAAAACTCCTGAATACAAAACCCTTAAGGATCATCCAAAAATCTTACCTGTTGCATAAAAGTCTGTCTCTGTTTTTCTCTCCTACAGCTTGCAAGTGGAGTTGATCAATTGATAGCAGATTATGAGATTAAAGATGGCCATGTTATTCTGCAGATAGACTCTGTATGTTGTCCTTTTCATAACTGTAAGCACTACTTGATCTGTTTGGAATCACCATGTTTCCTTTTGGGCTCCTTCATTCATGTGTCTGTTCAATAGGTGCCAGCTAATAATTTCCTCTGTGTTGGGTTCAGAATAAGTGAGCTTTTCCATGTTGGAATGATAAATCCTGCCACATTCACTGTGTATGAATATCATGCACCAGGTATGTGTTCCAGGTCTTCAAATTCACGACTTTTTAAATTCTTTCTTCCTAATAAAAAACTCCATCGCTCTTTCTTCCACAGCTTTTTAATCCTTGTTATTTTAATCTCAAGGAACTCTTGATTTGCAAAGTTTCAGTGCTGTCTTCTTGGAATCTAATTTTTTTTTAAATAAGATTTTAGTATTTCTTTTTTGATCTTCTAGATAAACAGTGCACTGTATTTTATAACCCGTATGGAGATGAAAAACTTGTGAGATTGTGTGAAGGAGATGAATGTAAATGCATGGAAGGTAAACTTTCTTTTTAAGATGTTTTCCCATTCCATTTGGTGGGAGAATGCAGTTTAATGCATTGGACAAAAGCATGCTAATCACATGGAGTACTCCTCATAAGAACACACCTATTGCCCTATAAAAAAGCTTTATTACTTTTTAAAATTTGGAAAAAGATGGATGCAGTTTAACCATGCATGTCTGACTAGATTAAGTTCAGGCAATGAAGGATGTTATTTTGATTTTTAAAGATTCATTGTTCCAGCATGCAATCCCCTAATTCCTATGTTTCTCAATTACAGTAGATTATCCCAGACAAGTAGAAGTTCATGATGTTTTACATGAGGACATATGATGACATTGTCTTAATACTGGCTTTCTTCTCTCTCAATGTAGCTGAGTGTAGTAAGGTACAAGAGAGATTAGATTGGTCAATAACTGCTGATACACGGCGAGAAGCTGCATGCCAGGATGACATTGCATATGGTAATATTTGAATAGGCATTACCTATTTCTCATGCTTTCACTACAATGCTTATTTTTAATTTTTTTTACTACTGCAAAACATTTTACTCCAATTATATCTCTAATGATTAAAATTGATTAGGTTTGACAGTGACATACCGTGTATGAGGGTGACATATTGCAGTAGAGAAGAAAAAGTGCTGCCTATACCCTCTGCTGAGCAAAAGTCACATAACCAGGATCAGTGCACCAATGAGGCTGAGTTGGAGTTCTGCTAATAAGCATTTTGTTTCTCTTTCTTGGCACCATTCTAACATGACCGTGTGGCTTTGGGATCAGAGGAAGCTATGTGCAACCAGATTAGAGCATGGGCAGAGCTTGTTAACATTTCTTAGCCATATACTGTATAGCTGTGACCATAGTTTTTCCCAGCAATTAGTATTGTAAAGGGACATTATATTCTCCACCTGAGCGTCTGTAGGGCATTTAGTTAGAAGTATTGCAGACAAAAACAATTCAAAATAACAGAAAATAAATCTTTTTTTTTTCCAGTTTATAAAGTGAACATCTTATCTCGCAGTGAAGAAGGTTATTTTGTTAAATATTCTGCAGTTCTTTTAGATCTCTATAAAAGAGGTGAGTATCCTAACTTTAATCCATGTAATTATTTCATTTACAGTAAGAGACGTCAGGTTGAGAACACTGAAGCAGCTGACAAAAATCAGCAGTCAAACCCGGTCATTTCATGCAAGTGGAAAACCTTAGTACATTGGAGAATTCCTTTGGGAAGTGGTCTAAAAAAAGGCAGTCCTTGTTTAGTGTTTTTCAACAGTTTTTTTGGTGTGATAGCTTTTGTTAACAAAACTAACCTGTAATTAGTTAAATAGCTGTTTTGGGACAAAACAAAGTGAACATATTCCATAATTAATTATTTCAATCATGAATTGTTGCTTAAATCTGTCACATCCATTCCCCAGAAGACCCTCCCTTACTCTATGTACAGTGATTGAAGTGGGAGGGTATGCAGAGGTATGCCTTGCCTTCACTCTTCTCAGATTTTTGTAGGTTGGACATATCTGCCCAATGAGAAAGGACTTCATTTGGAATGCTCTTGGGCACTCAGCGTCTTTCCTCTGGGAAAGGTAGCTGCTGACAGGTTATGCAGAACCAAAGCTGATATTCACCCATTTTTCCTCTGAATTTGATCATTTCATATGCCTTTATGATTATTTGGTGTGTATGAGGCTTATTTGCCATTCAGATTTCATTTAAAAATTCTTGAACACTGATTTCAGACAGCTGGAAACGTATGTTTTATCTCATCAAATTTTCCTATAGTTTCACTAGTAGCAAATGGATCACTTGGCTCTACTTTACTGTAGAACATGTTAATTGTTTATGTATAGTATATATGAATGACTGGAAACTCTCCTTGTGGAATTTTCCAATTCTTTGACGTTCTACTTTATTCTACTGCAGGGAAGACTTTTGCTCAAAAAAATAATGAAATAACCTTTGTTAAAAAGAAGACCTGTGCTGATGTTGAATTGAGCCCTGGAATGCAGTATCTGATCATGGGAAAAGAAGCCTTAAAGATAAACGTTGGTTATAATTTCAAGTAAGCAGATTATCATCAGAATATACTGAGTTTTAATCCTTATTTTAAAATGTGCTAATTCAAATATAATATGTCATGGATTGATTAATTTAGTTTGACCAGGATTTGTGTTATCCAATGTGAATTTTCAGCTGTGTAGATTTTAAACAGGATGATGAACACAAAGCAATCTATTTCCTACTGTAATTCTTTTTCTGTTTGGTGTTTTCCTCCCCACATCTTATCAGCAAATGAGCATTTTCTGTTGTCTCTTTAGATTCCAGTACCCTTTGGACTCTAGCACTTGGATTGAATGGTGGCCTTCAAATACAGCCTGTACATTTTGTCAAGAGTTTTTAAATACAGTGGAAGATTTTGCTGAAGATCTTATCATCAATGGCTGTTGATTTAGTTAGAAAATTTTTAAATTAAAAGTACAGATCAAATCTCATTTGGTCGTGGTGGGGAACTCAACTCTTTAGTAATTCTGTCCAGAATTTAACATTCATGGCTAGTTCATCTTGGAAATTGCTCTTTGCTTGTATTTTGTAGCCACCTTTTTATAAAACAAGAATGTTCAAATTATGATTTTTAAGCTCGGATAGGAGAATAGTGCAGAATACTGCAAAGACATTTGAAGTCAGATGATATGAAATGACTGTAAAAACAAACATGGGCGGTACAGTATTGTGCGAGAATAACACTTAGAAGCATTGAAATACAATATCCTATTAAAATATAACCCTTCCTTCAACAGCAAAAAGAAAAATTGTTTATCAAATAATTTTGTTACAACTTGAATTGCTAGACAAATCGATTACAAATGTGAATATGTTTTACATTTGGAATGAAACAGTATTTCTGGCTGCTTTATTTGCTTAGGTTTTACAGCAAAAGTTAACCACAATAGCATCCAAGTATTTAGGATGAGGCCTGTCCAGCCCCAGTTCCCTCATAATGAATATTTTATAAGTTTAGTTTCCAGCTACAGTACTGAACTGTGGAAGACAAGTCATAAAGCCATTTAGATTATGTCAAGAGCCATACTAAAGCCAGGTAGTCCTTACCCCTTTGTGCTTTTTCAGCTCCCATAGTTCCTTATACCTTGGAACTGCAGATGACAGAATCTTGCTCTTTATTGAAGCCAGTATCCAGGCATTTATCTTAACGTGTTGAGTGACACTTTTCATTCAAAAGGTGGTTGAAGTAGCAGATTTTTAAATTAAATAATCCTACAGCTTTAGTAAGTTAATGAATTTTAGTTTCTTCCAGTTTGTATACAGGCAAAATATGAAGAATCACTTCATCAGCCACTGAAAGGTAACCGTCTGTTGTCTGAAGCG
Source organism: Struthio camelus (assembly GCF_040807025.1). Classification (NCBI taxonomy): domain Eukaryota; kingdom Metazoa; phylum Chordata; class Aves; order Struthioniformes; family Struthionidae; genus Struthio; species Struthio camelus. The sequence goes on from NC_090961.1 coordinate 3,013,574, forward strand.
CAAAGATTTGTTTTAACAGTGTGCTGAAACACTACAAGGCATCTCAAAAGTCTCCTTCTACCCCCCAAAAGTTGAAACAAAATATTTCAGAAATGTACAATTCATATTCTAAAGGTGGAAACTGTTAGCAGCAACTTAACACTTCACTTTTTAAAAGTAAACAAATGGAATTTATGATGTTGGGAAAAAAAAAAAAAAAAAACGAGGAGACCTTAAGTATATCTGGCTGCATTTCAGTTATGAAGTGATTCTTGTCAGCATTGAAGATACTGTAATTTGGAAAGCATTTGGCAGGGAAAGTTTTCCATATAGGTAAAAGAGTTAATAAGAAGCTTTTTAAAACCCTATTTGAGTGTGCGACAGAAAGCTTGCCTTAGAAATTTATTGATTCTGCACATCCAGTTATTATTTATTTGTGAAGAGTCAGAATTGTATTCAGAGGAATTCTGGGTGTGCTGCAAAAACAAATCTATTTTTCATGGTGACCTTGATATTCTACAAATCATAAACTTGTACAATATTCGTCTGAAACTTAGGAAGAAATATAGGAAGATCTTAAGGCGTATCTTAGTTTAATTCAGAATGTTTAGCCAAGGCTGTTAGCCAAGTTGTGTGTATTAACACAAATCGGGCAGTCTACAACCTTGTCTTTCTTGCTTATGTTAGCTAGCAGAAAATAGATTTTTATGCTTATATATGTCACTTTCAAATCAGGTCTGGGATGCTAAGAAAATAAATATATTCCTGCTTTATAAGAGGTATATTTTCATTAATAGCAGTCTTAAAAATATAGCAGTAATTGTGCACTTTGCATGCTCACAAGGATGTAATGGCCGATGATGTATTTCTCTGCAAAACCTGTCAAGAAATTCGATCTTTTTTTGATTGTTAGATTTCAAAAATAGAGATTATCCCCTCTTGCAGCTGATACAATCATTATTATGAGAAAATCCCTTTAAAATAATGTAAACATTATTAGTCTAAGGATTAAAATAAGGTAATGTTAAACAAAGGCAAAGAAAGAAAACAGTCATGCTATTATAGTGAAGAAACAAGCATGTGATAGAGGGGAATCCCACTTTGAGAGATATTAAATTTAGTGTTTCCCCTCACAGACAACGTGCAAAGAATTTCAATCGTTAACCACTTCGGTAAGTTCTCTATCTGTTAATTATTATTTACATGAAATATTTTGAAAAATTTAAATCCTTTTGATGTTTTTGCATTTGGTGTTTCTTCTGACAGATAATGTTGGTATCTCTTCTATCTATGTAGAGAGAAAAAAGACTTTTAAAACTGGTAATATGTTTCTCACTGCTTGTATTTAAAAAAGACCGTGTTTTGGATATTAGCACTGTAGTCCAGCTAAAAATAGTTTACACAATTGTAATCATAAAATATACGACAATAACATAGCTTAAATCACAACAATATTCAGGACTCGTGTAGTGTTACGTTTTGTTCATATTCTTAATAGAATAGACGAGGTTGGTTTAAAGAATGCCCATATGTGTCTGTGGCATTGAATTTTGTATAAAAGATTCCTTTCCAGAGAGATAGTGCTGTTTATTCTTAAATTTTAAAATATATTTCTTTATTTTTGAAGATCCTTTTGTCAGGAGAAATGACTCTCCTTTTTATTTGGGCATCAGTATTAGTCATAGGATTTGAGTCCTAGTCTGCCACTGTGACAGAAACAGTAGAGGGAGCACATGAACATTGTTTTCATATAGGTCCTATAAAAATAAGAATTTGTACTTCAACAAAAAATTTTTTCAAAGACATTTTAAAATGTTCAGCTGCTGAATATGCTGTACTCATTTCGTAGTGGATGAAAAAAAAATTATTTTAGGGTACAGTGCCACAATTTCACTTCTACTGGTAAAATTTTTTTCTCCATCCCACCCAAATTCCTTTTTAGTCAATAAAATTCACCCATAAGACAGGAAACCCCCCCCTAAGCACTGAACTTCTTGAACAAATGATAGATTTACCAGAGATGATATCATATTCAGAACTATGTGATAAAGTAGTAAGTGGGTGCACGTCTGTCACTTGCGTAGGGTATAGGATGCAAAGTCTCTTCTGATCAGTCCAGAGTTATGAGCATAAGAGTGGCCACAAATAGTGACACAGCTATTAGGTCAGGATGCAGCACTTGATTTAAGGATTGTATAATTACCCCATTCCTACCCACTGAGAAATGCGGCCTTTGAGAACTGTGAATGGGAAATGTGCTTCAGTGCTGCTTCCTGCTTTTTGCAGAGATAATGTAATCTAAATGCAGTTTAAAACCACAAAAATCAGGAAATTCAGAGTTCAGCCTGAGAAAGTCCTCCTTTTCTTGAATGAACCTAGAAATTTTTTGTACCATGTACCTGGTTGCAGATACTGAGTAGGACTAAAGCTACAAGTTAAAATGCATTATATCAAATAGAAGACTTTTCATTTTAGAATTTCCTAAGCTTAATGATTTTTAGCATAGACACTAGATGATATTTCAACAGACTAAGTTACCATGGAATTTAATTTTATATAGTCAACTCACTTCTAAATCTTACCACTGTGTACATTGTGCTGGTAACAGCAATGTGAGTTTCTCAAACATGTTAGTCATGCGGTAAAAGAAACTAATCTAGAAACACAGATAGGAATGCCTAATGTAATCCCTTTGTGCAAAGAGTTATTGGTAGCAAAATATGTGCAGAAGCAGGCCAGAGAAACATGTAAATTGATATAACCTGTATTCAATAAATCTAGGACCAGAAATTAGGGAAATGAAAAACAATAAAACAAAATCTAAAGCTGTAGAAAGGTCACTTGTTTTTAAACCCAGAAGAGCCACGTCATAGTAGCCTTCAGTTTGTAATGCTGTCATTTCACTGTTACTACTACTTCATCCTGCATCTTCTGTCTGGCAGTCTCTTTCTCCTGTAAATCTGTAATACTGGGGAATTTACACAGGACAAGAATTCCAAGGCAGCTTCCCTGGGACTGTATTTTTGGGGGCAACATACAGAAAGATGCGTATTAGAGAATGTCAATTACTGCGTTTTTCTTCTTGTCCTTGAATTTGGTTCATGTTTGCACAACTTTGATTTGTGTGGTTTGGGAATGAAGGAGTCCTTGTTATTTTCCAGCCTTCCTCTCATTGGTTCGCACTCTTACCACAGTCCTCAATTTTTTCATCTGTACTTAAGTATGCCATTGGTGTATGTTGATTGACTGGCAGTTTATGTTAGTGCATTTTCAATGCTAAAGGAACTGCCTGCCCTGCTGATGTATTTTTCTTCTCCTTTTTTTTTTTCAGGATTATCTCTGAGTTTGCAGTTTAGCTGCAAGTCTGAAAGCAGACAATAATGATGGCTTTAGACTGAACTGATCAGTTTATCTTCATAAGAGAACATACTACAGCACCTCTGTGCTTGGATGATCTGGTGTCAAGTATCAATTTAGGAGCCATGAGTAGCTCACATGCTTCTGAAGAAGCTCGGGAAAAGCATATGAATAATGCTTCTTCCATATATATTTGTCCCCTGTGTAAAATGTCTCTGCAAAATCCAGCACAGGTGCCATGTGGGCACAGTTACTGCATGTCCTGTGTTGTCTGGTTATTAAGGTAATCCTATGATACAAAACAGTGATATTAGATACTCTCAATATTGATCAGTTTCTGTTCTTGCAAACAAAACTGAACTGTGCCTAGATGTGATGTCTACACGATATTTGCAAAACCAGCTTTGCTGAAGTGGCTCTAACTTTATGGCTAGCGGCTATTCTGCATTGCAGTAGTCATCTTGTCCTCAGTCCCGTGGAGGAGCCAAAGATCAAAAAGATGTGAAGAGAGTCTTGCTTTTCCGCTAGTACAGATGATCTTTATATGCTGGTATTTAATTGATTTTTTTAGGTTTTGTAAATAAATGCGGCTAATTCATACGCTGTCTATGAAAGAAAGGATTTTATTCCCCGTATTTTCCTTTTGTATCCTTTTTTTGAATTCCTGCAGGTATTCCATTGCTTTTTCATGACACTAACTGATGCTATTTTTATGCTTTACTTTCTTGTAAAAAAAAACAAAACAAAACAAATAACATGCACCATTCCTTATTTGTGTTTTAAGGCATAGTAGACTAAATCAATGTCTACTGTAACTTAGATTTATAACAAATGTTGCTTTGGCACTTGATGACTGAATTCAACCGTTAAAAAGTTTGCCTTGCCTCCAGGAAAGTGGTAGATGAAGGGCCAAATTTCCTTCTCACAGCTGCTGGCACAAATCTACTTAGTTCTCAGTAAAACTGAGTAGCGAGTTTGGTCCAAAGTACAAAGTTGCACACGTTTTTATTTTTATTGACTGGTTGCCCAAGAGCAGTGCATCCAGGAGCTTTAAAATAACTATTTCCTCTCTCTGTCAGGAATATCCTCGATCCAGAGTGTTTAATATGTGGAAAGAAGATAGTCACAGATGATGCAATATTTAATTTTGGCTCTGTGAGTAATTTTCTTTTTAATCCTCCAAACTTTTCAAAGAAGCATGAGAAGATAACACTGTATCCAGTAATAACTGGATAGGATCTCAAATTGCAGTGAGAAGTCCATTTAAACACTTGATGAGGTTGTGTAGGCAGTCTACCTCTAAATATTTCTTTCCCTCTTCTGAACTACGCTATATTGTTACATGAGAGTTGCTGTGCATTACCAGACTTAATTTTCTCCTCAAAGTGATACAACTTCTCATAAACACTTCCTCCTGTTTCTCACATCTGATTGTGAACTTGGACATACTGACTCAGCTGTCTCTGCTAACATGGAGCCTGAGCATTGGTTTGAAGTGCAATGATGTCATTGTATGAAAAAGATGAAATTATATTCAAATGTCGTTATAGCCATGGGTCACACTACTAAGATATCAGTTACAACAATTCCTATTCTTGTTGTATGGAGTAGCTAAGATGGGCTTTAAGAGTGGTGAGACAAAATTCACCATTCCAGCAGATTCTTTATAAATGTATCTATGCATATATATATTATTATTGAAACAGTCCTGCAGGCATGTAAGTAATAATTATTAGGAATTATGCATTTATATAAATGTGGTACATTGCACAGGCAAGTCAGTTAGACCCCGTATAATAAATATTAAGACCTTTTGACAAAGTTAACTTATAAAGCAAAGTTGAAATCTCCTATGATCAAAAATTAAGGGGGAGGCAATCACATCCAGGACTCTGCAACAGACTTTTCTTCTGAAGTTGAGAAAGTTGATTTAAAATCTCATTGTCTGTTTCCAGTTTTGTGAAATATTTTCCTATTTCACAGTCTGTAAAGTGGATGAGGAATCTAATCTTTGGGATTGTCCCCCACAGCGAAGGCAGTATGATGGTTTCATTAACATTAACTTGAGATAATTACATAAATTCTTAAGAAAGTATAAATAATCCTTTTTTAAAAAACTTGAGAAGATTCACTTTATTTTACGTATATAAGCGTGTCATATTATAATGCAAAAATACTGAAAATATTTTTGCTGTACCAAGTTGAAATGCTAGTGATTGATGACTATTTATGCCATATTATGTAGGAAAAACTAAATTAAATTTCATTAATGAAGTTGTCCTGGAGCCAAAAGGCAAGTTACTTACATTTCTTATCCTATTGAAACCTTTTATTCAAGCTCAGCCTGTAATACCGTCAGTATTCCTTTGCTCTTGCTGGTGTTTACCAGATTTGTATTAATCTGTTTGCCAATTTTGTATTCATATTGTCTGTTAGATAAAACCAGATGAAATCAAGAGCAAGGAAGTTGAAAGACTTGCAACCAAGGGTATGAACAAGAATTTTCTTCAGTCTGGACAATCAAATCCTTATAAGGTAAGTGATAGTTAAAATCAAGAAAGACAGTGTAAGAAATAATACTTAGCACCTATTGAGAATGAGGAGTGAATGTCCAAGGCAAAAACTTTGTTATTGCCATATCCCTTAGTTAATATGTTTATACAACAAGGGCAATTCTGCCATGCATGGGAGAATTTCGTAAGACTAGTGAAAAGAAATATCCCACGAGGCTGTTATTTCTACTGTAAATTTAGATGTTCAAAGATTTTCTGTATCTTCTCTGGCTGACACTCTAGAATACCCTGAACATCCTGTATGTTGAATATCATACTGCTACACAGTGCAGTACTGCATAAAAGAACAGTGTTCTGTCTCTCTCTCTCTCTCTCTCTCCTACACAACAGGGATGGATTTTTTTTTTTTTTTTTTTTGCAGGAGTGGCATCTGACCTGAAAAAAAAAACTTAAAATATTCCAAAGTTGGAGGAGATGTTTTTTTATTAACATCTATAGATCTCAGATAGCTTTACAAAGACCAAAAAAGAATTATTAGTGTTGTGATGTGCATAATACTTGGAAATATGAAACCAGAGCAAAGAAAATCCTAAAAAGAGCTTATTCATAGTGGATGCATTTTATGGACCCGAAGCAGTGAATTGCAGAGGAGCAAACTGTAGTACCAAGCAGTTAAATGACTTTTGCAAGGCCACAGACAAGGTCAGTTGCAGAACTGGAAAATTAACTGAAGTACCTTGGCGTTCAGTGTGAATTTCTCAGACCACAGTGATTCCGTAGAGAAAAAAAAGAGAAAACAAAGAAGATGGCTACATAAGCAAAGCAAATATGTTCTGCTATTTCCTCTCTGTTTCAAAGAGGCTCAAATAAATGTCAAGTAATATTTTAAGAACAGGCACCAAAATACATTTTCCTACTAACTGCAAATGGAAAAACAAAAAAAACCTGAAAGAATGTTGATTTTATCAAGCAGCCTTAAAATAGATAAAATCATAATGACAGATACAGTCTTAGAGTTGTATGAAACTGGAACCTTGGTTCCTGTTGGCTTATTCAGAAGTGTCATTTTTGAAATGAAAATTGCACTTTAAATGACATAGGAACACAACTCACTTTTACCTGTGACTTCTGAAATTTAAGTCCAATTGCTTTTTGGTGAGACTGGCTGCAAAGAATCTGTATTGCTCCTGAAGACCTATGAACATAATTTGAAAATTTATATAAAAATGATGCAAAGTGTATCAAATTGTCAATCACTAATCTAAAAAAAAATCTTGACTCTTATTTGTTCTGTCTCTGTTTCTATTCAGAATTCTCTATCCAGTAATCGCTGAGACCTTTAAAATATTTAAAATATATGTATTTTATACATATATTTTTTTACATGTATTTAGATGTGTGTGGTGTGGACACGTGTGTATATGTATATACACAGCAGTGTAGGAAGATTTACCTTCCAAATGTGGCGTAGCATGACTTTCACATCAAAACCACATGGGGGAAAGGTATACCCATGTCTTCATCCATTTGACACGTGAAAATTATGCTGGCAGATTTCCACAGGTTCTAGGCAGTAAGACAGGAGAATACAGTTGAACAGCGTGGGATTGATTTTAGAATCTACTGCCACGTTAACCTTAGTGACTTGTAGTCAGCGCATTCTGAGGTGCTCAGCAATTCACAGGACTTCCCACAGAAAATGGAAATTCTTGGAAAAATCACTGTGTGGATGACTCATATGTATTATGAAATGGAAATTATTTCAAAACACATTCTGTATTTATGTACTTACTGGGCACTCTGGACATCAGAAAGCCCCTTTTATATCTGAGTTGCACATAGTGTTTTTCTATTCCTTGGCTGTTTATGTACAGGTCTCCAAATGTTCCAGGCTTTGAATCACAGGCTAGTAGCTTTAGTAGTTCCAAAGAAGTGCACATTTGACTGCTACATGTTTGTCTTCTATCCAAGGGCCAGCCTCTGTATATGGGATTACTGCTCTGCTTACATATTAATGCACTTGCCCAGAGAGCTTTATGCTTTAGTCAAAATTTATTCTCACTTCCCTAGAATAGAGATGACTGGCCTTGAGTCTGTTGATTCTGGCAAGAAGCCAAGGACCATGCGTAAACAGGATTTTTCTAAAACTCATTTATTGCCATAATAGCACATTATAGTCAAGCTAGCCTCCAAAGTGAACTTCAGAGTTGGTTCTACTGATGTGTACAGATCATCTCTGAATGCAGGGCCCACTGAAGTCAATGAAAAGAGCTTAGCCATTATATTCATAATCCTTATTTATATATTTCCCAGATCAGCCTCTGAGTAAGAAAATTCACCACTTGCCGTTCTAACTTGATTCTCCTTGAATACTCCTGGCAGATATGTAAGACCTGAATTGGTTGAATTCCTGAGCTAACAGCAAATTGAAAGGTTAATACTCTATGTAAGCCTCTTAGTTCTTTTTTTACAGCTCTTTACGAGTTTCCATTTATATTTTATTGATCTTTTAGATAGGTAAGTGTCACAAAATGAACAGATTTGCCTCTTCCTTCATTGCAACCAGAAATTCATCTAATTGATCCAACCTAATAAGTAACTTGAATAGACCAGATTCCACCATATCATGCAGAGTGACACGTGAAACTCGCACTTTTATGGTCTAGTCAGGAAAGCTGCTGTGCTGCTTCTAACTACTGTGACTAATTCAGGAATGGAAGCCAGACATTCTCCCACTCTCTGGCCTTTACTTTTCTAGCAGTACAGAAGTGATTTGTTTATATAATCTTTCTGGATATGCCACAAGCTCTAAGCAGTCTTAGCTTACCAGTGCTGTGTCAAAACTTTTTTTGAATTTGGAATATCCTCTAGTATTAGAAGAAGAAGAATTAACTTGTGGCAGGTTAATGTTCTGGCTTTTTAATACTTCAATATCTTTAAATGACTGTCATTCTTTCCTGGCTGACCTTAAAACATATCATATTGAACAACAGATGAAAGAGAAAATTGCCTATTAGAGAAGCAAGTCCAAGTTACCACATCCTTTTTTTTTTTTTTTTTTTTTTTAAACACTCAGAGTTTGAAATCATCTGAAAAAGGAAGAATGTTCACTTCATCCTGCTGAAGTGTTTCTTCAAGGTATTTGGGCAACGAAAAGCCAGGATATCACATGGAAATTATTTTCTATCTTTGTATGACAATGAAAATGTTCGATATAGGCACAGCCTGTCTTCTGAGTCCATGGCTGAGACCCTGCATTGCGTGGAGAAATATAAATCCTCGAATCTAATCCTAAGGAAGATTTCATACAAGTTCAAAAATGTCTTTTCATAAGTAGTCTCAAACTGCCTTTTTCACATCCCTGCCAATATATTAACTTATAGTATAGGTGTAGAAATGAGGAGAAGAGATGAGTGAACACAGACTAAACTCATTTTTTAGTTCAACTGAATATTATTTTGTAATTTAAAAATCACTCTTTTTTGAGGGCTGCCAGTTTGGTGTTCATCCATCATGACCGTACCTACAGAGGCTTATTTACAGTCTATGTAAATGTTAATGTTTATGTATGTCTCCTAGCAAAATGTGTTCTTAATCTCCTGCTGAATTCTTACATCAGAACACACTGAAATTTGGCATGGACTTCAGTTATTTTCCAGTAAGAAACCACCTTATAGGAGTTACATATGCTTCCAATTTTTAAGATATTTAATAATGTTTTCACCTCTAATTAGGAGAAATATCTGGTTTTGGCTCTTTCACTCTCCTGGGAACTAACAGTTTGGTTTTGCCAGTTGCTGGGTCATTACAAAATTCCATTCCTCATGTTAAATTTTGCTTTTCAAGTTCTGAATGAACTTGGAATTTGGATACATGTTTAAGCAGCAACTTATTTCCTGGAAAATACTAAACTGAGTTAAACTATAACTGTCATAAAAAGAACATTCAAGTTTAGAGAACAATAGCAGGGAAATCTTACGTAAAGGCTGCTATATTCAGCCCTCTCTTTTCTGTTCCAGTCAATATTACTTACACACAGGTGGTTATTTGTAAAAGTTATATTTACCCATGTTTATAGCCAGAAGTGGTGAAATGCGGATTATCCCTAGGTTGCTGTGGTTCAGACTATATTTCCTTTATTTATTTGCTTCTCAACAACTACAGTGCCAATTTATTTTGTAACTTAAGCAAACAAACTACATTTGATGCACTTTGAATCAGCTGAGATATTAAACCACAAAAGTTGGGGTTTACAATGGAAAATCGATTCTTTCTTAATGACAGCAGCCCCATTGCCACCCATAGAAAGTACTCCAAAAGAAACAGAAAGAGACTAGGAGTCTGGATTTAGTACACTGTAAGCTGGTTTCAGAGAGTCCTGTCATGGACTTGCATTGTCTAAATTGGCTTTACAACAGTAACCTCAACAGTGCATTCTTTCCACCAGCTATTATATGTTCTCGGCAGCTTATACTGTGAAGTCGTGGAGCACATCCTCAGCTAATGCAAATCAGTGTTGTTACGATTACTTTAGAGGAGCTATACTTTTTATACTTGATATCTGGATCTGTAGATATAATATTTTTCTTACTAATTCACAAAAAACAAATGTGGAAATCTCTTTTAAAAGAGAAAATGTTTATATAAACATCTCGCACATCCACGCACTAAAGGAGATTCACGTTTCACTATGCCAATTTATACCTACTGAAATGTGGTTTACAATATATAGACATACAAACTAGTGTTGGTGACAGACTGGGCATAAACTGCCGCAGAGTCTGAAGGCTTGCTCTAGCCACATGCTTACATGGTTTGCCTGTGCCAGAGTGTGATTAGTCAGTTTTCCTGATTATTTATGAAAAGCAATGTGCCATAAAGATGTCATTTTCTTTGCCCAGATCAAAAGATTTCCACAGAAGTCCACTGCTGTGAGGTCTTGGTGGGTCCTAGAGAATATTCAGCCCCAGGCTCTGACAGCTAGATTGAAGTTGTATTAATTTCCACCATTAGGGTAGTTTCAAAAGTTTAGTCACCTGGCTTGGCAATATTAGATGATGTTTTGTCAATTGGGATATGTTAGAATACATGTACTGAGTACCTGTTTTAAATAATGTTTGTAGTTGCTTTCAGTGCAAATGGGAGTGACCTCTGAAGATACAGTTATAAAGCAGAACTGGAAGCCAAGAGGTCCATTCTGGCCCTAATCTTCACTAAACTTTCACCACACATCCTTTATGTCATGTTCTGCAACAATGGTTTTGGGGTACCATCTCGGGTAATAATCACAGCTTGAATTTCCAGAGTTTACTGTTTCCTACTGGATAAGTGCTTTCAAAGCAATCTATGAAAAGCATCAGTGTGCTGAAGTTTAGGTTCTCTGAAGAACTGACCCCCTGGACCTGCTTTTGAAAGGTGCTGAGCATCTACAGTTCTGTTTTAATTTGGGTACTGCAAGTTTTTAGCACTTGTTAAAATCAAGTTATGCATGTCTTTTGTTGAGCACCTGAACCTAGACACTGAATATGAGAAGTTACTTTTGAAGACTGTAGCCTTTGTGTTGTTTCTCTTCTTTCATTGTTTTGTGGAAATGTGCATTGTCAGAGATAACATTTTATTAATGTTTGCAAAGTGCTTTGGGCTCTTTGGATGCAAGTCAGTTACTAAAGTGCTGTTATCACTTGCAGTATAGTGGGAGGGACAGGAGAGGACACATTGGCAGCTAGCATCTTGGGATGACTCTTGCCATAGTGTATACGTTGTACAGGCGTATACCCTCATTGACCAGTGAAGTTTGGAGATATATTTGAGGCAGAGATATCAATTTCTAGGATAAATTTCTTTGTACATAGCGACTGAAAAGCCAGAGCATGGTTTCTCCTGCACCAAGCGCTCACACATAGTTGGAGTTGTGAGTATTTTCATGCTAAAACTTCAAACTCTGAAACTTGCTCAGCTTGTGGTTATACAAAATTACTCAACCCAGGCTGATGGGGGAATCTTCTTGATGTCCCTGGTGTTTGTGGCTTCCTATCAAAGCTAAAGAGCTTCACCATTTCACGGTTTCCATATGATACTGAAGAAGCCTGTCAGGATCAGCTAAGCTTCTGTTTCAGTCAGGAATCTCAAAAATGAGTTAGGATCAAAAAAATCCCATGGAAACTTGAGGGGTCAAATTAATCTGTGAAGTAATTTAACAAGATTTAGTGGATTTATAACATAAATTATTTTGATGGAAGGGATCTGAACCCACATGAATTTAAATCAAATTCTTAGAAACCCACGCTATTGTGTGTCACCTAATTCTGTTCATTGGCCCCACGTGTGTGGCTGGCACGGCCGATTTCTGAGCCATCTCTGGACTGAACAGCTCTGGGGCAAGTCCCAGCAGTAGGTACTCCAGCCCGGAAACTCAACCAAAGGTCCTGCCTTCCAATCCTGGCCTTTGAAGCAAAAATTAATGATAGGGAAAACATTAGAGATGTGATTGTAGACCATCAGATTTAAAACTACTGTATTTTCTTCCTGCACACATCTTGCCACAAGTTGGCACAATACAACCTTAGCTTGTGAAAACTTGCCACAATTCTAAACTACTGGACTGTGAAGCCTGTCTTGTGATTTCTTCCAGGATGACCCATTGTTATTGAACCTGAACAGATGGGAGCATTCATTTCCTAAGCACTTTGTGCTCCGTTCTCCTACTTTGGGGTTTCAACATCCGATTTGTGATGCAGAAGATCGACACACAGTTTCAAGGTTTGTTTTCTTGGCTGAATTCCAAGGACGCTGCTAGGAACTTGTATGGGAGGATGTGCTTGTGAAGTCTCATCACTGGCAAAGCTGCCAAGATCCTTGGCCTCATGAGAGGACTCTTTCTATGCCAGAATTTCAACGCTGGGACTATTTGCCTCTGTCTATTTGGAATATAGACATATCTTTCTCTATGCCTCCTTTCTCCAACTTCCAACTTTACTTCTTCATTCAGGCTTCAGCTATGTTTAAAATATTTTTTCTTTCTCCTTCAGATTCCTCTTTAAAGACATCTTGGTTTGTGAACACTTAGGAGTTTACTTGTTTTAGCATGTTTTGTCGGGGGCTTTGGTTTTGTACCATTTTCCTCTTGTGAAACTTTGGATAATGCTTGTAACTTTTGTGTTTCCCAGTCTTCTTGCCCTTAAAATACAGGCACAAATATACATTGTCAGTGGTGCTGTGGAGATTTTTCAACCAGGTTTATGAACCTCACTGAAAAATAATACTGGAAAGATAAACCCAATGCTGTTAGTCACTGTACAATAGCAAAGTGAAGTTTGATCTCAGTAGAAGAGAGATGCAAGGTAGTGTGCGTGTAGTCAGTTTTTTTCTACTTCTACCACATGTAATGAGGTAAACATTTCTTCTGGGATGAAAGTGCTCTTATCAGTAAAATGTATATTTTCTTGCAGTAAAATGTATATTTTCTTGTAGCGTTCTTGGAGATTTACAACCTCCTTCACTCTCCTCTCAATTCTTCTCATTAATGAGAACTAATGAAGACATTCCTAATGTAATCTGCTATTTCCTTTTTCTCTGCTTCTACTAATCAGTCTGACTCAAATATACTGAGTTTACTGATAATCCTATAGGTTTCTATAGCAAATCGTACAAGTGAACTGAGTTATCCATAGAACATCCATATTTTGCTGTCAGATTTCTTGCCAAAAGATGTTGAATCTTAACTTATTTTTCCATGTTACATCCAGAGCTGTGGAAGAGTGTTTTGGCAGGCTTCCCAATGGGTATGGCTCACATTCCCAGAGTTCTCTCTAAAGCCATAAGAATGGAAATGAACAGCTAAGGATTTTTCAGTTTGGATCAGGCTCTGTGTATGTTAGGAGAAACAGCAGCATAAGCACGAGTACCAGCATAACCTGCAACAGAAAGCAGAGCTTAATGTGGCAAACTGTCATAAACTGGTCCCTGTCAGCTTCACGTGTCTGTACCCAGTGTTTGTCTTGATACAGAGACTTAGTCACTGAGACAGGTACACCACCAAGCAGAACTGCTTATAGGAAATTATGAAGGCCACCATGACGAAGAGAAACACTTTAGTTTTCTCTAGCCGCTTCTCTTTAAGGTAATTCCTTGACTTCTATTGTGGAAAGTGCTTTAGTGAGTGCTGAATTAAGATAAATGGTATATAGTGTCTATTTTAGGGGTCTTTTTTTTTTTTCTGACAAACCTGAAGAAATGCTCCAGAACATCTATTCTCTGCAGAAGAAAAAAAAAAAAAAAGTCCTAGGAAGCTGAGGATGATATTATCTTATAGAGAATATGATCTCGAAAAATCTTGAGGCAGGGTGAGGATAAAGGGAAAAAATTGATTACTGATGTCTCTTTGAGGGTACAAGCCAACTCTCATGGAAGCTAGCGGGAAACTTCCCATCTTCTGTAATATTAGTTGGGTTGGGTCATCAGAATATCACTATAACAAAGCAGAGCTAAAATGGGTAGTAAGCACAGGCAGATATAACAAAAACATTTAAAAAGATTATATTGTAGACAGGAGATTGAACTGTGGCAAAGCTGACAAGTGTGTTGAGGATAATGGTAAATCAAATTTCAGTCCTTCATGTTTTTATTTGAAAATATTGAACATGAATTGATGAAATCTCACAACAGCTCTGCTGTAGCTCCTATTTTGTGGGTAAGTTAAATCAGAAAAGAAGCAATAGACTAGAAGTTAAAGAATAACTTAGTATTGGAGTTGTGAATCAAGCGGGAATCTTGACTTGGAGCACTCTGCTCCAATTCCTAGAAGTACTGCATCTTATGAAGACTGGATTTTCTTTTATTAACAAGTTTTCCTTCCTGCATTTTACCAGTGTTTCAGGGTTTTTTAGAACACATGCACATTTCAAGATGCTTTATACTACCTGAAAATTTTCTTTTCGTAGGATGAGACATCCTTATCTCACTTTTTTTTTCTCTGTCTCTGAAATGACATTCTCAGCCTTGAAAATACTGTTTGCACTTTGACTAAAATTTTTAAAACACTTAACATCTGAGCTTAAATTTCATTTTTAAAGGTACTAATGAAAGAATGTTTCATTAAAAACATGTTTCATTAAAACCTATGTTTCATTAAAAATCTTAAGCCCCTTTTTTAAAAAGATAACACTTAAATTAAAAAATATTCCCTCATAATATTTTTTTTTCTTGGATGTAAAAGTGATCATTCACCTTAAATAGTAACACAGTGCCCTGCAAAGCTAGCATTGGTGGAATGGCTCTACAATACAGTCAAGCTTCAAATTTTAATCTCTCTCTGAGCCACATCCTGTTTTCGGTTAACTGATCTCATATGGGGGAAATTTACCAGAGGAAATATCTCAAGTTTGGAAAGTACCAAAAACTTATCTTTAGTTTCTTTGTGTAATTCAGCACCTTTTAAGATAGAGGTGTAATATTTTCGAGAACTCTCAAGGCAGAAGAAAAGGAATGAACTAACAACACAGAAAGGGGACATACAGATTAATAGGATACCGTGTCCCTTCATTCAGAAGCTGACCCATCGAGGTAACATTGATCTTTCCAGTAGAATTAACTTTTACCTCTTTATATTCCAGTAGCTTAAATATGCCAATTCCAGACATATTTTTAACACTTCTTCAAAAATTGTCACATCCTGGCAGAAACTTTCTGTGCCAGATTTTAACTTGCCATGACTTTTAACAACCCTAATCCTAAAACTATGAAAGCAGACCTTTCTAGCCATTAGAACTATTAAGACTGTATCACAGTTTCCATGCAGACTTTTAACTTTGGTTAATATGTGACCCTGATGACACTGAACTCAGAGAACAGAGCATCTAGAAATAAGTTTACAGCACGGAAAAGCAGGGAGGAGGAAGTGGAAATGAAGAGAAATTAGATGCGATTGTGCAAGTATTAGTAGTGTAAGTCTTCCCACTCACTTAGGTGGACCTTGATATTTAAAATGGAAGCCTTAAAAATAACTTTACTAAAACTGACATCACATTCCTCTTTCACAATTTTATCATCAAGTATCTTATTAACATCCTGGCTTTTAAAAGGGTTACTCATACAAGTACCATGGCTGTATACACAAAACAGATAATTGCATACCCACATTGCTAAATTAGCAATTTTCTTATGCTGTGACAGTATTACTAAACTGCACGTGGTGCTTTTAATCTGGAGATATCCAAGGGTTTTACAAAGGACAGCAAATGTTATTCCCTCTTTACAGAGAGGAAGGTGGAAACATTTACTAGGCTAGTGGTTTATCCAACAACACTCCAGTGACAATGGCAGTAAGCCAGATAGGTACCCTAAAACTAACTCTTAGCAATAAGCTCCATTATGCTTATGATGTTTACTTCCTTCTATAATGACAATTTCCTTTTCATCATCATTTTTAAACTGCTAAAGCATTCACAAAAAAAGTCTTGCCACTTGTCTAAAGCTAGTCTAATTCAATGGGAAGTAAATAAAGGATTTTCTGACAAAGTGAAGGATCAAATTCTTTTCTTGGAAACAGTCTTGCATCCTGATTCCTGTGGGACTGTGAGATGGAACTGGAAGTAGTATTTGGCCCACAGATGGAATTTTTAATAAAAAGAGTTAAAGAAACTGGGAACGTTAATATAGAAAACTCTTTGGATCAACTGCTTGAAAGAATATGACTCTTATTATTAAAAGTACTAGCTAGCAGAAGACGGTCATTATCTGTCTCCAGGTTTCATGACTGAATTAGCTGACAGCTCTGAAAAGACATTGTCTGCGCAGCAAAGTAAGCTGAAATATATTGTGTTAGACAGTAGAGCTTGAAACGGTAAAGAAAACTGAGCACCTGTTTGCCTTCCATAAGGAGACCATATACATTTTTACTATGTTCTGAGTATATTTTTAATACTTCCTGTTACTTTCAGTTAACTACTACAAAGACTTAAAATAAAATTTGTGATCTCAGTCATTTTGTACAAACATTTTTCATTCTCTTTTTCTTGTAATATTGTGGGTTTACTTAGTCCCTCTTCTGCAAACAGTGCCAGGCTTGATGCTTATATTATCCTCACAATAATGTATACTTACAAGATTAATTTCTCCTATGTGCTTGTACACCTCCCGTGTATCAGCTCTTAAAAGGATAAATGTATATCCTACCCATCAATCTGGCTATCTTTTTGAGAATTTTTTTCCTAAGAGTATTTAATTTTTAAACTAAACTGCCTTTCTGAAATCTAGAAAATGTTTTGTTTATTCTTGCATTGTTTGACATTGTCCTTTTAAGACAAGAAAGTAGAATTTTAATGGAAAAAATAATTGGGGAAATTTTCATCAAATATATACTATGGTGTAACACAGGAACACATGAAATAATGTTGCTGTATCAAGCAGGCAAATATAAGAGCCAAGTCACACAAACAGCCATGTGAGCAGATTTGATGAATATTCTTTCATTCTTCATGAAAGTGCATGAACATAGCTTTTTATAACATAACATGAGGAGAAGAAAAATCAATTCCAGTATTTCTTTTAGCAGTTCAACACAGCACTACAGAATATACTTCACTTGCTTGAGTAAGGGCCACGTCTTCTTCCCAGAAGCCTCCCTCTTTCCAATTTGTTATTAAATATAATTCTAATCTGCTTGGTATTCCTTCTGGTAATCTGTAACCCTGTCATGGGTGCCGTCACCCATGCCCCTGTTCCACATGTAGTATGACCGTCTGAGCAAACACAATATATGAAGGTATCAGACTTCAGGCAGACACTTTTTGATGAATAACCTCCTTGTAGTCTTTCATGCAGACAGTAAGTACCTGGAAGTGAAGCCTCTTGTAAATGTAGCAGAGTGACAAACAAATGAAGCACCTAGGGCACCACCTCCTCTTTTTATTTTTAATTTTCCACTAGGAGTCACCCCAGAGGCATTCCCCAAATTTCTTTCACGAGGATGAATTATTAGATTTTTAGCTGAAACTTCCTCCCTTCTGGCCTAATCCTAGTAGGTACAGCTGGAGCATGGTATTCCTTATTGAACTTGCTGTCTAGGGTAAAAAAAAAAATCTTTTTCTGGTAGAGAAACTGTCCTTTGTAGAAATCTCTTTCTTACTGTACTGTGAGCATCTTAAAAGGATTTGCATGCATTAGTTTACTTCTCTCATGTTAGCTTGTTGTTGTAAATATTATCTGCATTTGATAATAATTGTGGGCATAGAGAGAATTGCTCAAGATATCCTAGTAAGGTTGGGAAGAAAATTCAAGTATCCTGATTCCTTACTGTAAGCACTGGATTTTCCCCAAGCGTCAGAAGTGTACGGGGCATTTTTCACTATGATCACGCTCTGGGAGCAGAGGAGTTTCTGTCTGAGTTACAGGGCTAGGTCACAGTGTCATATAGCCAGGTCACATATTGAATCATACTTTAACCAGTTTCAGGAACTAACCATGAAAGCAGATTCCCTGTTTCAGCTGTCTTGAAGAGAGTTTGTTCCCTTGGCTCTTTCCTTAGTAAATTTTAATTTCCAGTCCCCACAGGAATACTTCTGTTAGCCTGTTGTAGCATCCCAGAGAAGAGCGGATCCCAGCTCCCGGCTGGACGTCCCTGTTGGCTCCAACCCTTCTCAGGACGTGGCTGGAGAAAGGTGTCATGCGCTCTTGTTCTCGAGACCCTTGCACAGCCTGGCCTGAGGGCCGGCTGATCTGAAGACACGGTCTAGTCCTGCCTTGAGCCCAGAGCTACACAGCATTGTCTCTGGCGAGCTCTCTGCGACGGGAAGGCCTAGTTCTCCTTGAGGCACGGAGGTGCTTTTAAAATCCCCGCTCCTACCCGCCGAAATAAGACATTAAACTGAAATTCAGAAAAGCTGCTCTGCCGCAGTTCCGCCGCCCCGAGCGCCCAGGTGAGCACCCGGCCGCTTTCTGCCCCCCGCCCCGGCGCTGCTGTCCCTGCTGCTCCGCGGGCTCCCGCTCCCCCGCTCCGCGGGGCCCGGCCGCGGCCGCCTCCGCCCCGCGCCGCCCCCGGGGCCCGGCGCTGCGCTGCGCCGCGGAAGCGCGGGCGGCGGCGGCGGGAGGAGGCGGCGGCGCGCAGGTAAGAGCAGCGCCGGGGAGGGCGAAGCGGGGTCCGGAGGCGGCGGCACGGCCGGGAGCGGCCCCCCCCCCCCACCACCACCACCTCCGCGCCGCCGCTCCGCTCCGCGGGGCCCGCGCCCTCCCGCGCCCCTTCCCGGCGCTGCGCCGCGTCTCCGCGCGGGAGGGACGCGGCCGGGGCCGGGGCCTGCTGGACTCGTCCCTCCCTCCACCCATGAGGCGCTGTTTTGCTTAAGCCTCGCTGATGTCAGACGTCTGGGCAGGGGGGTAGCGGGGGGGCTGCTAAGGCCGCCAGAGCTCCCGCAGAAGCCGGTGGCGGGGCTCCCGGCGTGAGCCTTCCCATCCCCCCGGGTCATCAAACGGGTGCCAGCGAATTACCCCTCCAGCCGGAGCGCGGTGCGCTCGGGAGCGTGCGTGTTGTGACATCGCAATTCTGAATTTTTAGGTTCTTGGCAGATCTGACAGCCCCCGTAGCTGGTTGCTAAATTCCCGTTTGAATGCCTAGAAAGAGTTAAATCCAGAGCGGCCAGGTGAAGAATTAGCTACACTAGCCAACACAAAATGCTGCTGAAAGAGGCATATTTTAAATCCTGCTCCTGTCTGTGGTTCAGCCACCTCATCCAGCACTGCAGCAGCATCCCTTTCTCTGCTCCCTCCTCGGGGGATGCCCTAACCAGTGCATTTCAGGGCAAGCTGCTGCTTCTGCTCTTTTTCTGGCCCCGTGAGTCTTGCAGTTTTTTCCTACGTAGCAAACAGCTCGAGCAGGAGCTGCGGAAAGTGTCTGCGTCAACGACAGTGCCTGGTGGGAAGGCGGGAGATGTGAGTTTGAAGCCTCTCACGTGGGGGAGGGCGCTAAACTTGGATCTCCCATCGTTAAGTTTGTGTGTGTGCTGATGGCCCCCTTCCTGGCCTTTGGATGCGATGGCCTTTGGAACGGTGACGTGTCCTGGGCCAGACTCGGCCCAAGGCAACCTGGCACCTTTGGGCTCCGGCAAAGAATCTGCTGTTTAAATTCTTCATGAGTCCTTCTCTAGATGTCGCTTTGTGGGCCTGGCCCAAAGTGTTGCCCAAAAACGTTGTCCTACTTCCACGTGGTATTTTATTTCTTAAGGCTTCTGCCTGTCACAGCGAATTTAGAGGTTCTTCAAATCTTTATAGTAACACAGAAACTTGAAGATGTCTAAAAGCTTTTAATGTTGTATTTTTTTCCAGACATTTGCAAGTCAAAAGTTACGTTTGAAATCGTCACAGTTGGTCCTGAGATACACTGTTGTATGTCAGTACTGTCACGGGAAAAAGCAGATTCATAAAGGCGTTATTATGATCTGACTTTGCCAGGTCCCTTTGTTAAAACCTGCCTTGAACTTTCCAAGCACTGTGGGGACCACTAGAATCAGTTTTGGTTACATTTCCAAAAATTTTCAACTGCACAGCTCCCCTAACAAAGATTGGGTACTGGCCGTGCTTGGCACCTTTGCATGCGTGGCTCTGGTTAGAGCACAAGGGTTAGCTTTCTGTGGACTTGAGAGTGCCTTTTCATTTCGCCACCGGTTTTATGACTTTGGGAAAGTCACTCTAAACACATCAGTTGCCCAGTTTCTGCATCTCTAAAGCAGAATCGCAAATTCTGGCTAATGGGAATCGAAGGCAACAGGGGATTTACTCTACAGGAAATAGTTCCTCTGTGTGAAGTTGACTAATAGGATTGTAGCTCCAAGATGATGGGGCTGTTCGCTTCATCTTTCTACAAACTAGAAAATTATGCGGGAAGAAAACCCCAAACCTTGATTTTGATACATTGTCCATTTTCATATTGTGTTTGAGGGGAATTTTAAATCTGTACAGTAATTTCCTGCTGGTACCTAGTCAAACCCCACTGTGACATTTAGCCACGCATGTCAGCTACAGATTCAATTAAACATCACTAGATTACTACACAGGTTTGGAGTTGCTTTGTGGACTTTGATGCTCGATGTATTCTTACACACCAAAGTGAGCGGGTGTCTACTTGTTTCAGCACCTATTTTGTTCCTCATCTTCGGCAGTAGTTTACTTCAGATGGCTGAGAAAACCACCCGAGGCCCGGAGGATGTCCCTGAATCTTCTCCCGATGAAAATGAGTTTCCTTTTGGATATCCCACTAGCATTTGTGAAGATGTGCCTGATCAGAAGTACCTGTGCAGCAACTGCAATAATATTCTGAAGAAAGCCCTGCAGACACTGTGTGGGCATCGCTACTGCTCTGCTTGCCTGGCATGGATCGTACGGTAGGTCCTTTCTGCAGAGGGTCACACAGCTTAGGACGGACTCTGTGGCTGCAAAGCACCTGAGAGCTGTGTTGTGCCAAGATACTCAGTAGATAAGAGCTTGTGACTACCTGGCCCACTGGACAGGAGTCATTTTATCACCTTGGAACATTTAACTCTGGGGAACTACAGGGATACTGTGCACCCCTTCGTTGTTTCCAGCATGGGAGTCTCTATAGGATGGGAAAGGCAGGATTACTGGGACTGACAGATTTCAGCTTTCCTACGTGGAGGTGTGAGATAAAAGTACTGATGTAACCTTGAAGAACTATTGCAAGGTTAACTTAATATGTGCATAGGACTCTGCAGTCCTTTGATAAGTGATGTTATGGGAGTTTAATACAAGTTTTCTTAGAGTTTTAGTTTAAATAAACTCAGCTGGGTCACCACAGAGTAAGGTGCTGTCATTAGTGACAAACAATGACAGCTCTTTTCTTGGAGAACCTGAAAACCAGGAGCCAGGTGGGTATTTGCTGTGATTGATTAGCTGCTTCTATCTTCCTCTTTCTTTTGGCACTTACACCTTGACGCAGAGCCTTTGAAAAAGGTTATGGCTGCCCTGCAGGTGGGAGGTGAAACTGCAGTCCACATCCCTGAGCTGACTTTAATTTTGATGCTTTGGAAAACAGCAGCAGTCAAGATGCAGTGACGGGGGCTTTAGTACTGGCTGAATAAGTGTAAGACTGTTGTGTTACTGTTAGTTGGGGTACGCCCATGCATGCAGTCCCAGCTCTGATCAGTGTCGATGTCACCTGGGAAGCTCAGTCCGTGTATGGACATGTGGTCCAACCATGCGGTTTGAAGGGCAACGCGGAATACTGTAAAAGTGTATAGAATTGAATACATTTGACCTACTGTTACAAATCCATTAAGGTAAACCCGGAACGAATCCTCTTAATGAAGCAACATGTATCTTAACTTAAGAAAACTGATGTTAGAATGTAACATGTGTGCGTGTAACGTGTATGAATTGTTATATCTTTCCACTGGCACAAATGGAAAACTGACTCAAACCAAGTGATTAGTGCAGTTTGAAACCAGTTATGTCATGCTCTTCCTCTGGTCAGCTGGATGCTTTTCTGATGAGCCTCTTGGCCTGTGTTAGTGCATGAGTCACCTGGATGATAACCTGCACTGGCAATGAAATACATCTCTCTAACAAAGGTTTATTTTTCACTTTTCTTATATGAAACTCTATAATAAATGTTATGAGAGTAAATCAAGACATTTCTCATCTGCAGTAGGAAGTTAACCCTCTAGAACTCGGTCCTGTGCCAATTTTACTATGTTTTGCAATTCGATATCTGTCACAGGAAAACAGGCATTTCCTCCCTGTTTGAAAAGACTTCAGTTTTCACATTACCTTTCCTATATGGTGTTTTTGTGTAGTTCATAAGATGAATAGTCTCCTAGCTTTATCATTTTTCATGATCCTGACTGCTCTCAATTTGCTGAAATACAGATCGGATTTCTGGGCCTGGGCCTGGTCTTGAGGAAGAGAATAGCAGTTTTTCCTTTGACTTCAGTGGGTTCAAGAATCGGCCCTTTAATGAGAAAGACTATGAATTCTGAATGGAAATGATTTCTTCCAGGTTTTTATTTGTGTTCATGTCCATAAAAAGTTCTTGTAACCTACAGCTCACCGATTGATTGTTATTTCATTGTTCTTTCCTTTTGCCAGAAACAATAAAAATCCAATCTGCCAGAAATGTAAAGAGGAGGATCCCAGCACTTTAAGTGAAGGAAGCCTGTTGGCAGAAGAAAGGGTAAGCCGCAGCTGACAGTTCATTAGTTCATCATTAAGCATTCTCTGGACTACTCTATAGTCATGGTAGGACTATAATTCAGAAGGAAATAATCTAAAATGTGATGTATTCCAGTTACACATTTTTACTTGTACTTTACTCTTTCGAATTTATCACAT
Source organism: Struthio camelus (assembly GCF_040807025.1). Lineage (NCBI taxonomy): Eukaryota > Metazoa > Chordata > Aves > Struthioniformes > Struthionidae > Struthio > Struthio camelus. The sequence goes on from NC_090961.1 coordinate 3,036,754, forward strand.
CCGTCTGGATGTGATCCTGGGCAATATGCTCTAGGTGACCCTGCTTGAGCAGGGAGGTTGGACTAGATGATCTCCAGAGGTCCCTTCCAACCTAAACGATTCTGTGATTCTGTGAATTTCCCAGTTTTTAATAAAAAAGTATAACGGTAGAGTTAGGACCTTCTAAGACCGTAAGGTTCTGGAACATAAAATCTCAGTCTTCCATATAATTGACGTTTATTGTCTGAGTAACCTGGGTTACTGCTTTCCTATTTGCCAAAATGTGCCTTAGTTGTTACTTACTATCCTTAGTGAGCACCCTAGGGGATCCCCTGGTCTCAAGCAGCATGGCTCTCCATACCCTTTGAACACCTTACCAAAGTTTCAGGAAGAGGGTCTCTAAAAGAAGAAGCCAGGGTTTTGGCTAGTTGGCTGAATTGGCTAGAGAATGCTTTGAGAGCCAAGATGCATGGAGAAAAGACTGGAAAACTTATAGCTGAAAATAATCGTTGATAAAAATCATGCCCTGGCAAACGCTTCCTCTGTAGTTTTTGCACTGTGCAGTGCTCAGTAGTTTCATGCCATTTTCCAGGTGATCCCAGAATATTCTTGCAGTGTTTTTGAGTGATTTGGCCATAAGCCCCTTTTCTCTAGGAGTCTGTGTGTGTGAAGGGCTGGCATACAAAAGCAGAATGAGTCGTTTCCTTTGGTATATGTCGTTTCATACTCTGATGTGTTCGCACAAACCTTTCTCTGTTGCCCATTTATGTACATATACTGTGGTGTTGACGTGTGTGCTGGGTCTGTAGTTGCAATTGGAGGCAAGAGCATCTTAATGGAGCACACCAGAGCACAAATCAGACTGTAGGTCCCAGTCCCAGCCCAGGAGGCTTCCCTCCTTTCTGATTACCTGCCAGAGTACCGAGAGGTACACATTTCATCTAGATTTGTTAGGGGAAAATGAGTCCCAAGAGGCAGCCGGCGCTGAGTTAAAAGGCACGATTTAGGAATTGGCTGCAGCAAAATAATAATTCTACAGTTAATGCTGAACTTGGTAGGATCTTGGAAAAAAGGCTCAATTCTGCAATGAATTTCCCAGTAACAGAATCTAATGCATCGTAGGAGCCCAGATAGGTACAGCTAAACCCTTATGAACTTGTTTTGTGTTAACTGACAATTCTCTTATAACTCTGGGATTTCTCTGATGCTGGATTTGTACTGTATCTCCTGGGATTTTCTGCAAATCTGTGGGTGGGTTGCTGTAAACAGGGCCGCGCTCTTGCAAGCTGATCTGCCTGGGCAGCATCGTGTGTGCGTGTTGGGAGCCCAGATGAGGTCAGTCACCACAAAGGCATGAGGATCTGCTTGGATGGATCAGCTTACAACGAGTGGCCCAGACTTTGCAAGCAGCACGAATAGTGAAGGTCATTTAGCAGGTCCATTCTTTGTTCCGTATCTGTTCCTGAGAATCTCAGCTTTACCTTTGCTGTGGTTTTGGTTTGTGTTGATTCCCTGTGCCATTTGTTTATATGGTTATATAAACACAAGGCGGGGGGGAAGGCCCTGTCAAGATGTGCGTTTGCCATAGCTTATCCCATGATCTGCTTTTGGGGCAGATTCATCTGCTTGTTAAACATGTTGCTAGTTGATCTCCCTGACCGTATTAGCTGTAGCCCCAAGTCTTCCCTTAGCTAAACGCCTCAAGACACGCATCATGTGGGTCAGAGAGCCAAGGAGGAGAGGAGCTGGCAGCACTTTGTGGGTGGGAGATGGCAGCGGACCTGCAGTTGTCTCACAGTCCACTCTGGGACGGGGCTGGTCTGGGCATGGGTCTGCGTCCTGCAACAGCCCCACGTTATCAACCTTAGCAGCCCCTGCACCAACACCTTCCTTTGAAACGGCCAGCAGGAAAGAGGGGAGATATCCAACTACAGTATATGAAATCAGAGAGAAATATTTTCTGTTTTCTTCCACTTCGCCCCGAGCACCTTCTTGTCAGGGTGAGTCACTTCATTTACCGTACGAGGATCTGACGCAGGCCTCTAACAGAGCTCGGGGCAATCTGTCTGCTCCCGTGCCCAGATACAAGGGCAAGACGTTCAGGTGAATCAGCTGAAGCAGTGACCTGTGTGGATAAAAGAAGAAATGCGGATTTCTGGTTTTGCTTTTTGCCTGAGTTGTGTCCATAGTGATTTAGCAATTGTAAATGTGAAACAAAAAGCACAGGGAATGCACACGGCAGTCCCATACGCTACAGGGGCTGTCCCTGTAGTTAAATACGTTTTTAATGATCTATTTTGTAATGTCAGGAAATTCCTTGAGTTTTTCTCTTATGACACAGGGGGGAAAAGTCACCATGTGCCTGATAACTTGAATTTCTTTTCTTTGATTTTGCTCGTAAATCAGACTAGGCTGTTTTAGAGGCTGGGGCTGGTATGCTTCCACTCACTGCACGGTGCCAGCTGATTACGCAAAATCTTCCATATATGCAGATGGAGCCACACTTGTTATTGTACAAGCTACATGACTTTTTAAAAATTCCTTGCTTATGAAGTTGTTCACAGTTTGTATGCAGAACTTCTCGTGAGGTGGACGTCGCTTCCAGGCTGAGATTGGGAAAGAAGTTTCTGTGAGACTCTGTTTAAATGAATCTCGCAGTTACTCATCATCGAATTGGTTGTGCTTCCTCAAGTGGTTTAATTTGACAAGTGTAGATAAGTCTAAAACATGTTGTATCTAGATGTAAAAAACAAACTGAGGAATGTTGATCCTGGTGATTTTCTTTTTGTGCTTTTTTTAGTTGATTGTGTAGAATTTGGGCAGCTTACTGAAGCGTGGGCATGGTTTGTAAATGCTTTTTTCCCCCCCCTCTATTTGCTGTTCCTGACTTGCTCTATGTTATGGTAGATGGGAAATCCAAAGACCTCTGTATTTTGTTCTGAACACCGCCTTAACACTGTCCTGTGTCAGTGTACCTATTTTGATTGTGTGACAAGTGAAATTAAAAGTGCACAGTGTTTCATGATTTTCATATTTAAAGTGTGTAGCGAAACATGATTTGTAGTGTTCTTCATGGTTAATGTAAGAAAAGAAACCTATGTAGTGCAAAAAAAACTCTCACATGTGGTTTACATTTCGTTAATACACAGTGCTGTACTAAATGGAAACAGCCACGGTCTGAGAAATTTACTCTCACTGCAAAACAGTCTCAAGTCCTCTCTGCAGCATGTTTAGGAGGTGTTAATGGCCCCAGTAATGAAACGCGTTCATTAGAGTGGCACATGGCAGCACCCGATAGCTGGGGTCCTGTCAGCACAGTCGTTGCGTGTGATGTATTTCAGGCATCTGTGAAAAGGAACTTAAAATAATAGCTGCCGTTGGCCAGGCATACTTTTCAATAAGTTTATGTCATATCAAATAGTCTATTTTTGGACCATAAGAAAGAAATGATTTGATAATTATTTGGACTTTACTAACACTAAACTATCAGTTAGGTTAGAGCATCTTATAGTAAGACAGTAAATAAAATAAAAAATGAAGAGATTTATTAAGATCTGAAGTCCTGACACAGTCACCTTGTTCCTATGTGGAAGATGCATTCTGGAGTACTTTCTGACCAGTGTTTTTTTTCCTTATTGTGTTTACTTTCCAGGCCTTCAGTGATGCTGCCATTAATAAAGAGATCTCTGAACTCAAAGTACATTGTGTGACCCTGGGATGCAGTTGGTCTGGGATCATGAAAAATTTTGAAGTATGTTTAAAGACAGTTTATTTAAGTTAACATGCTCTTCCTTGAATAGGAACAAAAATAGAATGAAACTAGGTTCTCGTCAAACACAGATTCATGTAATTTCATTAAAATCAGCAAAGTTACCATGATTTAAACCAACAGAGTATCTAAAAACATAACATTGATTTTAGTAGGGTTTTGACCAGATCCAGCACATCCTGAATGTTTGTGAAATTCATGTTGCAAAAATTTGCATCAATTACAATTTTTTACCAATCGGTTTAATTATTAGTTAAAGGCAGGGATGCTACAAGCATTTTTCATTGGACCTAAATACTCTGATCTCCAGGGTATTGTTGTGAGCAATATGCGTAGCAGGTTTTTATAAGAGAAATAATTTTCCCCTGTGTAATTGTCTCTTGTTTATTGAATATGTTACTCATTCTTTTCAGATTGATGTGAAAAGTCACAGGCAAAATATTTAGATGGGCAAGATCTGGAAATCTGCCACGCAAATTAGAATCAGGAAAAATATGCAAAAATTCTCCTGGTGCCAAAGTAGCTCTGTTTTGGTCCCCTGGTGCAAGAACAGAGGGCCTTGCTGCATTTATAACAGGGCGAGTGCTATATATCACCTGTATGACGGCATGTGATAAGCTTCTGAGATGCTGCTGCCGTTTCTTCTGTTATCTTTGCAATTGTGCACGTTTTCTCTTTGAGTGCGTTCCTCTTTAAAGAAGAATCAGTTTGAGCCCAGTTTGCTCAGCTCCAAAGCTGTGAGAGTTGGAGAGGTGCAAGAAGCCCCTCTCAGCATGAATACACTGCAAAATGGATTTGAGAGTTAAGCGTGTGATGGGAATTGGCACTTCTGAGCCAGTTCTGTAGGAGATAGCCATCTCCCTTTAAAAGCAAAATCAGTTGCGACACGGTGCCTGCAGAAGCTTCGGGAGAAGAGACCTGAATAAACGGTCTTTAATGAAATATTGTATTTTTAAGAATCTGAAAGTTGAACTGCTGGAGGTGGTAGCAAAAGGAACAATGCTGACTTTTTTTCTCCTTCAGCTGAAGGAATGCAAATGGTGAAGCGGAAACATTTTAAAAGTTATTTTGAATGTAGACAAGAGTTGTGTCCTAATTGTTGTAAAGAAGGTAACAGATGTCCGTTCTGTAATCCTGTGCAGAGATGTCGGCAGATGTCCTGCATGGCAGATGTACTCTGAATCCTGCCAGCTAGAGCAGGACAGTCGCAATGCTCCACAAAGCAAAAAAAAAAAAAAAGAAAGTTAGGGATCTTCTAAGACAAGAAGGAAGCTGAAACCTGTTCAGGAGAGAGCTCATATTTGAATTTATATAAAGTTTCCTTATGTTTTTTTTTAAGTTAAGAATTAATAAGAAAAAAAGCCCCAGTAAAGGAGGTGAACTTTTCAACAGTCATCACTGTAACATTGTGGAGTGGGATTTTACCCAATCTTAGAAGAAATGCAAAGCAAAGATCTTTGCTGGCAGAATAGAGACTATTTATAGACAAACATGTATCTGCAGTTTCCAATTCGGTTTACAACTTTTAACTTCCAGGAGCATCAGAGCCTATGCGAATATGCTTTAATCCCTTGTCACACTGGCTGTGGACACATGGTGATGAGGAAGAAACTTGCAGATCATTTGGAAAATGGATGTGTTAATAACGTGACAACGTGTCAAAAGTGTAAGCGGAGTTTATCCAGTAGTGAATACCAAGTAAGAACATTTCTTTGTTTTAAATAAGGGCCTTATATTAACGGCTTAAATATTCTATCATGAGATCTTTTCATCCCGATTTCATGAATGCCATTGCACCTGAACAACATTTAATTTTTCTGCGCTAGCTGAATTTTCCGTGCAGGACTGGGAAGGAAAAAAGGACGGTCTTTGATTGTCTACTTGTGATGTTACAGCAGAAAGGAGGAAAAAATATTCGTATCCAGGGTTTGGGTGGCCCATGTTTTAGCTCCTCTCTCTAAGAGCATGTCCCAGAGTATGAGGTAGATGAGAAGCAGAGGCGCACAAATGGTGGCAGAGAAGAGATCTTAAAAGTGGCTAGATTTTTCTTCAAACTAAAATTGCCCAGAAATTTGTAAGGCAGGCTTTTATCAGGTAGAATTCCTGATCTGACAGATGGCATCGATTAGATACCATCAGACATAACTCTCCAAGTTAGCTGCAGCGGCAGTAGAGACCAGGAGAGCATACTTTAAATCTACCAGAAATTACTCTGTGGCTGCTTAAAAGTGTTTAATTTTATTTTTATGTTTCAGTTGTGTTTCCAGTGTTGTGATAGGGACTTGCAAATTGTAAAATGCAGGGTAACACTAGTCTGTTCCGAACACTTGCTAAAAATCCTCTTTAAAAGAACAAACAAAATTCTCACAAGATTCTAGCTGATCGCTAAACTTTTAAGTTAATGTTACCAAATGTATGGCATTTTTACTTAAGTGCAATGGCTGTCTCAGTCAATGCTCACAGTTATTATAACAAGGCAATGTTATGCATTGCTGACTTGTAGATTCTAAGTGACTTTTTACTGTTGTTTGAGTTTGAAAAGGGCTCCTGATTTTTTTCCCGTTTTGAAGGTGTACAAGTTCTGGGAGTGGTCTGAGGGCATAAAATGAGCTAATAGAAAGTATTCTGTGTTACTGAAGGAGGAAATGGTGTCGTAGGGCAGATGGAAAGTGATAGAAAAGTACCTCTTGTGACACGGAGAGATTGCCAAAGATACCACTTCAGTGGGACACTTCTCAGCCTCATGATGAAAGTGCATCATGTTGTGTTTATGACGTTTTGAGTTTAAAAACTCCTCGAGCAGCGCAATAGCAGCACAAATGTGAGATGCTCCTGCTAACACTGCAATGAGTGTTTTGATTTGGAAGCTCTGAAAGTTGTCTCGTCCCAGCCCTAACTTCTGACCCCGTGGGCTCCGCTATCGGAGAAAACCTTTGCTGGGGCAACGCTCGATGGGGTGCAGGACAGTGAATATTGATCCCTCTAGATGACAGAAGCAGAATAATTACTAGGATTGCAGTTTTGCCCTTGAATAGGGCTTCTGTGAATATTTCAAGATGATAGGCAGAAGTAAATAACGGGATAGTTTTATGTGCCGTAACTGCCACAGATTTGCACCTTTAAAAAAACTGAGCTGTGAGATTTACTTACCATGGGGAGAACGGTCCCTCTGGGGTAAGAAGGAGGCTCTCTGGCAAAAACATGCTTCTTGGGAAGCTTTTGCATGTGCTCCTGGTATTAACAACGCTGAGCAAGGGAGAATACCTGGACCCAGGCACATTTTACCAGTGCTAAAGCCAGTGTATGTTTCGGAGAAACTGCAAATGCCAGAAGGTGGCAACATTTTCAGCCTTTCAGCCTTTGGAAAGTGCAGTAAGCAGGCTGGAGAGCGAAACCTGAGCCATGTGAGCCTGTTCCCAGAACACCTTTCCCTTCTCAGGGGTCTGTGATACCACCGATCCACCTCAGTGGGCTTCATTTCTCTGCGGCAGAGAGTTGTTTCCCTTCCCCTTATTCCGGTTAGCCATCGTCTAATTAATTTTTTGGTTAGGCAGCCTTGGCAACCAAGCAGGAGACTGGCTTTGAGATGTTGATTTTTCTCTGCCTGCCTTATATAGTGTTCATAAAACTGGAATTTTGCTGGTTACGTGATCTGCTTTATTAAATTTGCTGCCCTGTGGCATATGAAATTTGCCACATTGAAATTTATTTGTGTGCATTTCATGCATCCACAATCCTCTGGGAGCAAATCGGAAACTTTGGGCACTGCTCTCCCTCTCTCCATCCTGGCCAATCACTTATTGGCCCCCTATTTTTATTTTGCCTTATATTTTAAAGAAACCTCCCGCAAACCCCACTCCAGCTCAAGAAGTCAGTGCTGTGAATGAGTGAAACGGCAGAAAGGAGAAGAAAATAAAGGCGCGCTTTGTGCAATACCTAAGACATAGAGTATTCAGAAATGAGTTAGGGACTGGGGAAAACCTGTGGCTGTGTTTCTGAGGAGCTAAACCAGAAACCCCAGGACTCTCTGCAGAGGAAAGCCTGGAGGACTTCTGGAATGGCTTTATCAAAAAAATTTCCAGACTACTTTAGGAAATGTACTGGCATGCAAAGGCATTTATAAAGATTAAAGGCAAAAACCCTGAATAGTTTGAACTGAGAGCTGACAGTTGCTGTGTTAAATACACAAATTACAGTTGTAGTATGAACCAATGGCAGGAGGATTATTTTCCCCTTCTTCTTGGAGCCAGAAATGGCAGGAAGTCTCATGTTAGCACTAATGCATTTTACATTAGCACATCATGATGGAAAATTTGGATTCCTGCCTTCAAAATGTTAATAAGCAGGATCTGAGAAAGGGCTGTACATTAAGCAAACTATATGAAGCCAATACACGAAAGTTTATATTTGGGTTTCCTGTATATTTGCTTTCTGTTCCATAATCCACCTGCATGTCATTGCATATATATGCGCGTGTGCCTATATATGTGCATGTGTATGTGTGTGCACATACTATAATTTGACCTGAGTAAGACATGTACGTTGCCAATCATGTATCAAATTTCCCAGGATGACCTTGCAAAGCATCTGTAAGTAATTTCCAAAAGCGCTGGGCCCCATAAGTGAAAGATTGCACTTTGTACTTTCATTTAACAGGTATTGCATCTGGAGATCTGTCACTGAAAATACCTGCTAGGCTAGGAAGACGAGTAATCAGCTTAGAGACTTAGCTTGAGAAATCTCTGGGTCTGCAATTCGTTGTACAGGGGACAGCAGCACTCGCTTTTAGCAGATGTGCTTTAGTCCCAGATTTCTAAACATTATTTCCTGTAAAAAGAAGCCTGAGAAGACTGCAGTCTACTGAGTAGTGAGGCCCAAGCAGTCACTCTCTGGACAGGAGTACAGGACTTTGCATTGTGTGTTGTGGAGCTTGTAGTGCTCCTGGGGAAGCCAACCTTCCTTCCTTTGCTCGCCCTTAAATCCACACTGTTCAGGAAGAGAGCAAGAAACTTGCTGCAAACTCTTTCTTCCGTGACACAGAATAATACTTCTCATTTACGTCTTGTTGAAAAGTCCCAACAAGCCCCAATTTTCTGTAAAATGGGAATAGCATTCCCTGAAAACGCAAGCTTTGTTTCAAAGAGTCCTAAGTAAAGATGTTCATTGGTTTTAGTAGTGTACTCAATTGTTTGCTTCTTATTTTAATGATAGAAACATTCATGTGAAGGCAATTTATATAAGGAAGAAAAAAGCGTGCAAACAGAAACATCATCAAAGGAAAAGGTAGGTAAAACATGAGTGAATGCAATAGGTTTTGTTTCAATTCATTTAAGTGTCACTTGTTCATTTAGATTAAATGACCATCTAAGAACTTCTTCATATGATGGCAGTGGTTTCTGGCTGCTTTTTACATCCCAGCGTAGTTCTGCTGACTGCCTTCTCCTCGCTGCCCCCACAGTTAATTTATTAAATTAATCTTCTCAGTTCATCTTACAAAACCAGGGAAATGTTTGTTTCCTTTCAAGTATTCAGGGAGACCCAGATGAGCCAAACAAGAATATGCTGTGACACAGGTGACCCTTTTAAAGATATGTGCTTGCGGTCTGATGGTGCCATTCGTTTGCAGAAGGTGCTGCAAGGCACCGCTCTCGCGTGCTTTCCCTGCAGCCAGGGAGAGGGCTGGGGTGGCTGTGTGCGTGGCGTTCTCCACTGGCATGGGCCGCTTTGCTTGTTGGCATATAATTTATGAGGAGTTGTCACAGGAGGGTCACAATGGTTTGTTAAATTCTGTTATATTGTTATGGACTCTGTGTTAGATGGGCATTTAGCTGCCAGATTGCGTGAAAGAAACTTGGATGGCCATCCACCACACCTGAGTGATTTATTAATGAGTTTTCAGTGCTGGTTGGAGACTGTAATGTCTTGACTTGAATTAGCCTGGCTTATAGCTGCTGGGGATGTGGCATAGTTGTCTGCAGGTAAATAAAAGAATGTATTGAAAGTGGTGTTTGATTATTTTCTTGCCTTTTTTTCAACAGAACCGCTCTACACCCTTAATCAACAAGGATGGATGTTGGTTTTCTGAAGTTGGCTGTTCTTTTAGGGTGAGTGAAATTTTTGCCTTCAAGAAGGCCTCAAACAGTGCGCGACTCAACGCTGTGCTTTTGGCATAGGCCAGCCTATGTGTTCAAGGTAGTAGACCCTGATTTAAATATACTTTTAAGAAAAGAGAGAAGCGTACCAATTTTTAATAGACCAAGAGAGATGGTTTTGGAACTGCCATGGATTCACAGTGGGTAAACATGCAGTTCAGCCTGGGATGCTCTGTATCCTGCACTGTGCATTCATTTCAGATGTAAACGGATGTTTATTGCAAATCCGCTATTCTGTTCTGTTTTGGATATTCTCTTTAGAGTAATGCCCCTTAAAACAAGAAATGGCTTCTAAAATCTGCTTTGAGTTTTAGTTTGCACCTGCTGCCTTATAGGTATATCCCATCTTTTGTACACAATACGTGTATTAAATATTGGCCTATTTGAGAATCTTACTGGGATTCTGCCTGGCATGCTGTTTAATACAAAAATTGTCAAAAACGGTTTTCTTTTTAGGTAGCATGTATCCACATGTGAACATACACTCTAAACTGACCATTAGTGAGCTTGCTGGTGCTCTTTTCTCCACGTCTCCTCTGAGAGCCTGCTGTTCCGTAGCTGGACCTTTATCTTGCAGTTCTTCCATCTCTGTCTCTCCCAAGAAATTAAAGGCAACATTGCTTGATTTGGCTCCAGGCCAGTGATGGTAGTTGCATAGACAGTGTATTGACAGTGTTTTCTTACAGGGAAGCAAAGAGAAGGTAAAGGAGCATGAAAAAATTGCAGTTGGGGCCCACATGCTGCTTCTGCTGCAGCACATAAAGCAACTGAAGGCAAGCTTGTGCTCTCCTGCCAAAGCTGCAAACGGCTTCGTCCCACAGCCAGAGCTGAATACGAATGGGGCACAAAAAAGCGTCTCTGATCTGCAGATCCCAGCGGATCTGGAAGTCAGTGGGGATCTGGAAGTAGACTGTTTTCCTGGATCTTCTGTTTCTGAAGATGAATCACTTCTGCAACAACTTATGAGGGAGAAGGTGATTTCTGAGCTAGAAAATAAGCTGCATGTGTTTGAGAATATTGTGGCAGTGCTCAATAAAGAGGTGGAGACCTCTAACTTGGAAATCACAGCCTTTCGGAGACAGAGTGAACTCGATCAAAATATAATACGAGGCCTTGAACTGAAGGTAAATGTTTATGGTAGGCATCGTCGGTGTGCTTGCTGTATAGATAACAGTTACATACACATATCAGAGGAAGGTGGTCACTGGGGACAGGGATGGAGCTGAGGTGTGTTAAGTTCTGGACATTTGGATAAACTTTGAAATGGGGAGCTGTAATATTTGCTAGCTACGTCCATGTTTAGGCACCTAGAAATTCCTAGGAGTTTTGAATGTCCTGAGTTTGGCATGATCGGACAGCAAACGAGACAGTTGTCTAAACTGGCTGGTCCTCTCAAAGCAGCATTGTGCCTGGAAAACCAAAGGTCTGTCCAGCTGTGCCCTTTGTGTTGATATGGAACCGTCACTTAAAAAGGAATCAAAGGAGAACTTCCAGAACGTGAGGACTCTTGAATGACTCTGCTGCTTCTGTGGTACAACATCTGGAGAGTAGCATTGTCTGAGAGTTGATTTTTTTCTAGATTGCAGAGTTGCACCGGTGCCTGACACAGAAGGATGCAGGCCTGAGCAGCCTGCATAAGAGTCTCCTGTTCTCTGAGCAAGCTTCCTATGACGGGATCTTTCTGTGGAAAATAACGGATGTTGGCAGGAAGTTGCAAGACTCGGTGACTGGAAGAACAATCAGTTTGTATTCACCAGGTAAAATGCGTGACATCCCTGTGTTAGCAAAACTCAGACCTTCAGAAAACCCACCGACTCCTCCAGAATGGTGCTTCTTTCTGCTAACGTGGACAGAAGGTCCTTTAAAATAGTTCCCTGAACTAAGATGCTGTTTGTGCAAAGACATTATGCTCTCCTGCCTGTTACTAAGGGCAGCGCTGTGATTTACTCCTCCACAGAGCTGCAAAGGAGGGATGCCATCGGGCCAGATGCAGTCGTAAGTGCCTGATCCAAGTAGCCATGTTTTGTGCAGGCAGACATGCTGCAAGGCTGCCTGAAGGAACAAGGCTGGAGGGCCACTCTCCGCAAGCGGTTTCCCTTACTATTTTGGCCATGGACACCTTTCAAATAACTGTATACTTCTCCAGTGCTTTTGCATTTGCAGCTTTTCCCTCCAGTCCCAGAAATGCATACATATATCTATACACAGAGATCTGACTTTTCTTTTTTACCACTCTGAAAGAAATGGTAGCACATTTTGGACTCAAACGTTAGCAATAGGGTGGAGCCGAGCTGATTTACAGGCATCAGACAGTTACCTCTTGATCCAAATTCTTGCTTGTCAGCACGCTTCTTCTGTGCAGGTGTAGCACTGGTGGCCAAACCACACCTGTGAAGAGGAAGGCTGGTCTCAAATCCAGCTGAATTTCTTGGTTTAAAAGTGTTTCATCCTGAAAAGAAAAGGGGAAAAAGCAGGCTCCGTTACTGCGTGTGAAATAGCTGAGGAATGGTGGGGATGCACCATCCGTCCGGCCTGAAGGCAGCATTTCTCCTGCCGTGCTCTGTTGCTCTGGGCTTTCCGTTTAGATTTGCCCTCCACCACAGCTACCTGCAGTGACATCTGCTGGAGCTGGGTTGTCTCGCCCACAGCCTTGGTGGCTGGCGCTGCTGCATGGCCTCCTGCTGCAGGTATCTCCCGTGTGAGAAGTGAACTGGCTAGGTAAAATATGCTTGAGTGGAGAGTAACAGGTAGTTTTCCCTGAGGTATAAGGCATTGAAAGGGCTCCAACCACTGAATTTTGTTGTTTGTAGCTTGAAAGCTCCAGGGTGTACTCATTTGTCCGCTCCCTTCATCTCTGTGATACCAGAGCACGTCACGCTCTAGCTCTTTTCCTATATGTCAGGACACCGTTTTTGTCTTTTTTTTTTTCTTCCAAGGAGGCTTTGCTAATGGAGAGTTCTAATTTTCAGCTTTCTACACTGCAAAGTACGGCTACAAAGTCTGCCTGAGGATTTATCTGAATGGAGATGGGACAGGAAAGGGGACCCATGTGTCTCTGTTCTTCGTTGTCATGAAAGGGGACTATGATGCTCTGCTTCCTTGGCCGTTCAGACACAAGGTGAGCAGGATGGGCTTTTCATGCTCTTTTTGCTGAAATGCTTTTTTCCTTAGTTCTTTTTCTCCTGTGGAGTCTTTTGCTGTCTTCTCTGATGTTTTTTGCATCCTATGAAGAGTCAACCTTTTCGAATCTGATCCTAGCATACACCCAGAACCCACTGAACTCCAGGGGACTTTTCCTGTTGAGGTTGGTGGGAGTTGGAGCGTTTTCCCGTTTTCCTCTCCGTTGGCTATAAGCCATCCTCTGGTCCTGGATAATAATTTGTCTCTGAACGGCGCGGGTTACGCGCAGGGGAGGCTGCTCCGACTGAGATTCCATGCTTTGCTTTGAAGGATATTCAAACACCAGAATAGAGAGAATAACCCTGCAGGTTCAAGGTTGATATAGCGCAACGTGTGTCCGCCTGGGATTAGGCCAGAGGCACATTTTTTCCTGGCTCTTCCTATACATGGATATTATCAAATTATGATGTGTTGCCTGAAGAACAGGTGTTAGAAATGGGAGGTTAAAATTCCACTTACAGGTGTGCCAAGGATGTCTCACGTGATCCTGAGCAAGTCCCTTACTCTGCTCTTATTTTTCTTGTTTTATAAATGCAATCTGATAATGGCAACAAAAGTTAGAGAAACAGTGAAAATATGCACAAGGGTCTGACCTCCACTTTAGCGTTTACCTTTATGTGGCAATAATTCTGAGAACCTTTCATATAAATAGCCTTTCTGCTATTTAGTAGCCAAGGAAAACAAATCAAAGTTCACAATTATCATTGTATTAAAAAGGTATTATGTATATTTCGCATTCCAAGCTAAAGAACAGTAAGTTAATAAAAGCGATAATGAGATGGGGAAATTCTAGACTGATATTTAGGTTGTGTCTGTTACATATTTGCATACAGAGAACTGAGCTATTTCTTTTGATTCCAAACCACACAAACAGAATGAATGTAATGACTGTAACCAAACTCATGGTTTGTTTAAATTGTCAGGGGAGAGAGGAAAAAAGTCTTTGCACTGTGCAATTCTCTACCAAGAAGTAATTTCTTACTTTATTTTATTTTATGGGAGGCATCGTTTTAAATATTTCATCTGGGATTGATTACAATCTCCCTTTTTCATGTTAGCTGACCTTGCAGGTTGTAAAATATTCATTTTTTTCATTATTTGCATTTGATTATCAATCTCCACTGAATCTATCCAGCTGCTTTTGCAGCATGTTTGCACTTCTGTTTCTGATATTTTCTAGTTTATTTTTTAAAGCAATAACTCTTCATTGCTGCCTTCTCTCTATTACTTTTTTCAGGTTACATTTATGTTGCTTGATCAAAACAACAGAGAACACGTTATTGATGCATTTCGCCCAGACTTGACATCTGCTTCATTTCAGAGACCGGTGAACGATATGAATGTTGCAAGCGGTTGTCCTATGTTCCTCCCTTTGTCCAAATTGCAGTCACCTAAATATGCCTATGTGAAGGAAGACACGCTTTTCCTTAAATGCATTATAGAAACAAATTAGTAAATCTTGAAATATGGGTATCTGGTACATCATCCGCTGAATTTCGTTAGTTTACAAAATAAGAACCGTCAGCTTGAGACTTTGTGTTAGATTTCGTGCACAGGCAAAACCCCGAGGGCCTGAGCCTGCGCTCCGCTGAAGATCTGCCTGCTAGAGCTAGCTGCTGCCGAGGACCACTGGAAGGGTGCCATTGCAAGTGAAAACTGTGATTATTTCATAAAAACAGCTGATACTGCTCTTTTAGGTATAGGTTGCAGTCCTTCCCTCTGCAGAGGCACAGGTGGGGGGGCAGAGCTGCTCTGTCTCCCGCCTTGCCCCGCGTGTGCGTGTGTCATCCCGTCTGGGGGCTGGCGGAGGGCCCGGCCCCAGCTCCCTCCAGGGCCCCTGGGACGGACCCCTCCTGGGACCCCCTTTCCCGGAGGGGCAGGGCGCCTGTGGGGTTGCACCGGCTGCCAGCCCCGACGTGGGATTTTGGCTGTTCCCCCGCCAGCGACGAGGGCAGAGCCCTTTCCCCAAGGAAACCTGATTTGTCTCCATTTGTGCTTCCTGACGACCTTCAAAGCAGGGAGTTGTGGATAGCGTTTGTAGCTTGAATTCTGTATACTGGATGATTTATTTCTTGCTATTTATTTTAGACCTAAATTTTTGTGCTCTGCGTGGAGAGATTCTCTTGCATCAGCAATGTGACCAGAGTCCGTTGTGCCTTGGGGAAATTACCGTGTCCTTCTAAAAGGAGTAGTTTGACTCTTGTGTTTCAGACATGGAGCCCTGAGGGTTAACCCAGGGAATCCAGAGCTGCTGGTTCAAGCGGTGGTGAGGACCGGGCGGTAGCTTCGTTTTAAAGTGTTCAGTCACTTCCTGAAACTTCAGGGCAAGTGACTTATTATAAAGTATTTATTTGATCTTTTTCTTGCTTTATTCTTTTTATTACTCGGATGTTTAAGTCTTTTCACATGCTGGAATGGAAGTAACTACCAGAAATGGGTTCCCCCCCCCCTTTTTTTTTTAAAACTAGAACTAAGGAATGAATAAACATTTTTACAATCACGTCGGGCTCGGAAATGTCAGGAGGTGTGCAATGTTCAAACGCTGCTCCTTAACCCCCAAAAGCAATGCATCTCGTCGTCTTCCTTCTCTGCTTAACAGCCGTTGGGCAGAATCAGTGAAATTTGCAGGCAAACCAAGGCCTGATCGCGGCCGGACACAGATGGGTATTTATGAGTGAAAGGCCTTTATGAAATTATTTTATTCACTTTTTTCTCCTCAGTATTTCCTGTGTCTCACCTGAAAAGGTGAACTCTGCACTGTTGCGCTCGCTGCACGAGAAGGGGAAGGAGAAACTGTTTGCCCCCTTATGGTTTGCAAGCCGTGGAAACTGCAGACACCTCGCGGAGCTGGTGAAGTGCCCTGGGCTCTGACTAATCTCCAGCCTTACTGCTGACATACGAGCGGACTTTTCGAATCTCTCATTTCTATCTTGACAGCATCCTTTTAAATAATTAGTTGTGATGAAGTATCAAATGTCAAGAAAAAAAAACATAAACAAATATCTAGCAAAGCTTGTTAGGGAAGGAACTGGATGTTCTTTGCCGTCACATGCGCAGAAGCTCTCTCTCCCTCCTTCTCCCTCTCCCTTTCTCCCTTTCTCTCTTTCTTTTTCTCTCTTCCACGTTTAAAATATTCTTTCAGGGACAGAAAGTTGTTTTTCCAGTAATGTGCTGACCCTCTAACCACACTGGAGTGTTACGCTTAAAAACATTATGCTTTTCGTGGCTGTGTAATTTTGACAAGTGCTGTATTTATTACAATCATTCATATTTTCTTACCATTTTATTTATTTCCTAAATAAAGCTCACTGACTTGAAAAAAGGGCTTGTGCGTTATTTGAACTGTAACACAGGGAACAGCTTGGAGATATTACGGCAGCAGTTTGCTGTAGGCGCAGCTGAGCCAGCGCTGCGACGCTTGCTCGTCTCTGCCGCAGAGGCGGCAAGCAGCCGCGCAGGGAGCGGGGCCCCGCGGTGCCGCCGGCCCAGGAGCGCCCAGCGGCGCCAGCCACGCCGCCAGCCGGCCCGGGGCCGCCGCAGCCCGCGCTGAGGCTGCAGCAGAGCCCGGCAAAGGCCGCGCGCTGCACCCTGAAGCCTCTCCGCTCTGGCTTGGGTGCCGCGGGGACGGGACGGTGCCTGCACCCTGGCTCCGGGAGCCCGTGCGTTTGTACGGAGGAAGTTTCTCCCCGGGAGCTGGGGCTCTGCCCTGCTGGAAATCGCAGTGAACAGTTGGGAGGACCCGCTGAGGGAAGCGGCGCCCCAGGAGGGCGAAGCAGAGCCAGCGGCGGGGGCCGGCCGGCGGGACGGGCTCGGCCCCCGCTGCGGCTTCCCGGCAGCAGAAGCAAAGCCCACGAGCCCCTCGCGCCCGGGCGGCAGCCGGGGCCGAGGTCCCCGCCGGCCCGAAAGGGGCAGCAGGACGCCTGTGCCGCAGCCCTGGCAGGGCCGCCGCTCGCCCGGCTTCGCTCCGGGTGCTTGAGAAGCGTGCAAGCGTTCTGCCTCGCCGTGCAGAGGAACCCGCCGGGGTGGACGGCGTCCCGGCGTAGCCGGGCAAGAGCGGGCGGCGCAGGGGAGCGGGCCGCAGCAGCCGGCCACGTGGCGGCAGCGGAGCCGAGGCGCCTGCAGCCTGGTCTCGTGTCATGCTGTCACTTCCGAAGGGTCGCCCCTTGGTTTTCGGTTTGGTGACATCCGCGCTTCCTGCGCTCCGTCGGGGGCCTGGGGGAAACCACGTTGCAACAAGGGGTTTGCCCTGGTTGGTCTCATCTTTTCCCTTTCATAATGAATTGCTGGTTTTCTGCTTGCTTATCTGCGCTAACCTCACCGGGACAGTTTGGGGGCTCCTAGGAAAGCAAAGGCGGCAGAAGCGCCATCTGCCTGGACTTCAGACGAAGCCTCTGCTGCGCCCTCCTGCCAAGTCTTTTTTTCCTGGAAGCGGGCAAAGCAGCGAGTGGATGGGTCACAACCGGCGATGACCAACGGGGACGTCAGGAGCTCTGGAGGGGCGGCCGGAGCGAAGTCACCGCTCGGTCCGGAGCTGCAGGAGGTTTTCGTCCGCTTTCCAAAACGAGCGGCGCGGAGCACCTGAACGGAAGCGGCTCCGGCCGGGGCAGCGAGGAGTTCTGCGGGCTCACGGAGGCGGCGGAGAACAAGCTGCGGCGAGGGCAGGAGGAAGGGGGCTGCGAGCCGGCGGCGCGGGCCGGCGCTGGCCCTGGCGCAGCCAACGCAGCTGCTGCCGCTGGGCAGAGAGCAGAGCGGCGAGCGCCCCTTCCCCACCCGCCAGACCTGGCCGCTTCCTCCTCGCCCGCACGGACTTACGATGACAGTGGTGGGCATTGGCTTACTGGAGGGCTACACCCGGGTAAGGAGCCCAAACATCCTCGAGTGACTTTTTCCCCAGGTACAAAAGGGGCTTTTCTTTTTTCCTCGTTGGAAATGGCTTTTCTGAGCCTTGCTCGGGAACTGCAGACGTGTACATAACGTATCGGTGTCAAAATTATGTAACGGCCACATTAATACAAACCTTGCACAGCTGCGGGACCGCTTACAAGCTCTTCATGTCTTACGCAATTGCACAGAAGCACGCAAAGAAAGTTAGGTTGAAAAAGAAATGGATGTGGATTAAATTCATATTAAACAAACAGCAAAAAGACATGAAATCCAATGCCTGAACGCTCTTCCTTTTAAAGGCACAGCTGGCATAAAGCAGATGAGCGTCGGATTTAACTACCCCAGCTGTGACCGCAACCATACCTCCGCTCCGGGGCGCCCTCGGGGGCATGGCCGTGCTCGGAGCGCTGCCCCGGCCCGCGGCGGTGCCACGCCGCCGCCGCCGCCGCCGCCGGAGCCCCCTCGCCGCCCGCCGCGCTGAAATCGCAGCGACAGCAAGGTTTGACTAATCCAGCGAGCGACTTCTGCTGCGGAAAGTAACATCTGCAATGAATTTTGCTTCCTCGGGGCCAAATCGAACGGTGCAGAAACGTCGAGGAGAGTCCTAGAGCGCTAAACCGGGGCTGTTTGCTCCACGGTTAATGGCTAGGTGAGCAGAGAATAACGGCGCTTATGTAGCTGGGACGGTCTAAATAAATAACCATGGAAAGGTCAGTGGGGAAAGATCATCCAGCTTTTCCTGAATCAGCTTAACCCGGCTGAAAAAACCCAGAGAAGGCATGAGGCTTCTAAACCCTTGTTCAGCAGAGGAAAAACTATGGTGGAAACGGCGGTAGCGAGCCGCTCTGCAAGGTGCGGGAGTGAGCCGAGCCGCGGGCTGGCCATCGGCGCAGCCCGCCGGAGCCACCGCTGCACGGGAGCCACCGCCGCGCCAGAGCCACCGCTGCACGGGAGCCACCACCGTGCCAGAGCCACCGCCGCGCCGGAGCCACCGCTGTGCCAGAGCCACCGCTGCACGGGAGCCACCGCCACGCCGGAGCCACCGCTGCACCGGAGCCACCACTGTGCCAGAGCCACTGCCGCGCCGGAGCCACCACCGTGCCAGAGCCATCGCTGCACGGGAGCCACCGCCGCGCCGGAGCCACCGCTGCACGGGAGCCACCGCTGCACGGGAGCCACTGCTGCATCGGAGCCACCGCTGCACGGGAGCCACCGCTGCACCGGAGCCACCACCGTGCCAGAGCCACTGCTGCACCAGAGCCACCGCCATGCCGGAGCCACCGCTGCGCCGGAGCCACCGCTGCACGGGAGCCACCGCCACACCAGAGCCACTGCTGCGCCAGAGCCACCACTGCACCGGAGCCACCGCTGCACCGGAGCCACCGCTGCGCCGGAGCCACTACTGCACCGGAGCCACTGCTGTGCCAGAGCCACCGCTGCGCCGGAGCCACCGCTGCACGGGAGCCACCGCCGTGGGGCTGCCGGGGCAGCGGGGCCGGCGCCGGCTCAGCCCTCGCAGCGCCTGGAGCCGGGCAGCATCTCCTGCAGCTCCGGAGGGCGCCGGGGCCGCCCAGGGCTCCTTCTAGCTGGGGAGGCCGAAGGCGCCCCAGAGCCCCGGGCGCGCGCGGCCTGGGGCGTCCCCGCCGGCCCGAGCCGGACCCGGCGCCGCAGCGCCGAGCGAGCGCGGGAGCCATGAGTAAGTTGCTTTTGGTCCGGACTAGCGCAGGGAAACGCCGCAGAGCCAGCGGCCGTCTCTGTCCACCAGGCGAACGATGGTGCAAGAGTTATTTTAGTCCTGCTGTGACTCACATATCATGACTCACCGCAAATTTTGGCCGTTTGAGTGTTTTGAAGATGCGTCAGGTTCCCCGTGAACCCGGAGGACGAGTGTTTCATGCCGAGGGAATGAGCGGCGTTCTGCACCCCCCAGCCCGCCGGGCAAACCTCTGCCCGCGACCTGCGCCCGGCGCGCCTGCCCCGGCGCTGCGTGCTCTCGGGGTGGGCCTGCTCGGGCGCCCGCTCCCGGCAGGCGGGCAGCAGGATGCGGCCCCTGGGTGCGGCTGGCACGGCACGACACACGTAACACGGCAGGGCATGGCTGGGTCCAGCACGGCACAGCACAGCACACACGGCATGGCACGGCACGCACAGCACGGCACGGCACGGCACGGCACGGCACGGCACAGCACGGCACACGTAACACGGCAGGGCATGGCTGGGCCCAGCACAGCATGGCACAATACACACAGCACGGCACGGCACAGCACGGCACGGCATGGCACGGCACGGCACAGCACACAACACGGCACGGCAGGGCACGGCACAGCACAGTATGGCACAGCATACATAACAGCACAGAACAGCATGGCACGGCAGGGCACAGCACAGCATGGCACGGCATACATAATGCGGCAGGGCATGGCACAGCATAGCATTGTACGGCATGGCACAGCACAGCACAGCACAGCACGGCACGGCATGGCACGGCACAGCAGGGCATGGCAGGGAACAGCACAGCACAGCACGGCATGGCATGGCAGGGCACAGCACAGCAGGGCAGGGAACAGCACGGAATAGCACGGCAGGGCACGCCACGGCACGGCACGGCAGGGCACGGCACAGCAGGAAACAGCATGGCATGGCAGGGAACAGCACGGCATGGAACGGCACAGCACGGCACAGCACGGCACAGCATGGCATGGCAGGGCACAGCACAGCATGGCACGGCAGGTCATGGCACAGCACGGCAGGGCACAGCTCGGCACAGCACGGCACGGCACGGCACAGCATGGCACGGCAGGTCATGGCACAGCACGGCACGGCATGACACAGCATGGCACGGCAGGGCACAGCACAGCAGGGCATGGCACAGCACGGCACAGCATGGCACGGCAGGTCATGGCACAGCACAGCACGGCACAGCACGGCACAGCACGGCACAGCATGGCACAGCACAGCATGGCACAGCACGGCACAGCACGGCACAGCATGGCATGGCAGGGCACAGCACAGCATGGCACGGCAGGTCATGGCACAGCACGGCACAGCATGGCACAGCACAGCACGGCACAGCACGGCACAGCATGGCACAGCATGGCACAGCACAGCATGGCACAGCACGGCACAGCATGACATGGCAGGGCACAGCACAGCATGGCACGGCAGGTCATGGCACAGCACGGCAGGGCACAGCACGGCACAGCACGGCACAGCATGGCACAGCACAGCACGGCAGGGCACAGCACAGCAGGGCATGGCACAGCATGGCACAGCACGGCACAGCACGGCACGGCACGGCACAGCATGGCACAGCACAGCACGGCACAGCACGGCACAGCACGGCACGGCAGGTCATGGCACAGCACGGCACAGCACGGCACGGCACAGCATGGCACAGCACAGCACGGCATGGCACAGCACGGCACGGCAGGGCACAGCACAGCATGGCACAGCACGGCACGGCAGGGCACAGCACGGCACAGCACAGCCTGGGGGCTTTAGCTTCATACACAGAGAGAAACGAGAAGCAAGGGAGAAAAACAGCCTTCGTGCCCCCGGCTCCGGGAAGCCCTGTTCCTCGCGCTCGGGCGAGCGGCGGGAAACGATCAGCGTTTCGGCAAGCCGAGCGCCCTCGGTCACTCCGCGCCTGCTCGCCAGGCTGCCAGGGCAGCGGACGGACGGCTTGCTGACGGCGTCCCCGGGCCCTCAGCAGGGCAGGAGCGCGGCAGCTGCCCACGGCTTGCAAAACGGGACGCCGGGTTTCAGGTGGTGCGTGGCGGCGTCCGCGCGCCCTGCTCACGCGCCGCATCTCGGAGCCGGGAGCTTTCACACCCGCTGCCTTTCACGTGTGATTGACCGCTGAGAGCCTTGCGCTTCGTCTCGCCCCCTTCTTCGATACCGCTCTCTGCCAGGATATTTTGTGGCCTGCGATGCTGCTGGCAGGATATTTAGTTTTGAGACAGCGTAGCTTTGCTGTTTTACTTTTGGAAAGTAGTTGTTAGCGTGTCCGAAACGATCCGTAACGTGCAAAAGGCTGCAGGGAGCCGCGCGCAGCGCCGCCGCCGGCCCCGGGGGCGGCTGCCGGGGAGAGCCGCAGCCTGCGGGGCCGCTGCGGTGACACAAAGGGATTCGGAGACGGCAGAATCATACAGAAACATGTAAAAGGCATTTTTACCCCTGCGCCATTCATTTTTAACGCTCGCTGGCAGCGCCCGCTCTTTCACAGGTGAGCTAGGGAGCAGCCGGTCCGGGGGCCGAGGCGGCACGGTCCTGCCGCCGGGCTCATCGACCACAGCCGATAAAGCGCCGACAGACCGCGAGCGCGCCCGGCGCCGGCCCGCCACCGGCAGTCAGCCGGCCCGCCGGCTGAGCAGGCCTGCAAACATTTCTGTTTTGGCAGCGCTTTCGAACAAATAGCAAATCCTTCAGACTTCTCCTTGGCACTGAGCAGAGCATTTTTGCAGTGATTGATTCTCTCTGTTGAGATTCAGAGAAAAATCCCCCCGTTTCTAGGAATGCCGAGGAGCACAGGTTGTTCCCGCGCGCGGCGCAGCATGGCTCGGCCTGGCACGGCGCGGCACGGCACGGCGCGGTGCAGCACGGCTCGGCCTGGCATGGCGCGGCACGGCCTGGTGCAGCACGGCTCGGCACGGTGCAGCACGGCTCGGCGCAGTGCAGCACGGCTCGGCATGGCACGGCACGGCACGGTGCAACACGGCTCGGTGCGGTGCAGCACAGCTCGGCATGGCACAGCACGGCATGGCACAGTGCAGCACGGCACGGCGCGGTGCAGCACGGCACGGTGCAGCACGGCATGGCGTGGTGCAGCACGGCTTGGCATGGCACGGCATGGCACGGCGCGGTGCAGCACAGCCCGGCATGGCACAGCACGGCACGGCGCAGCATGGCACGGTGCAGCACGGCTCAGCATGGCGCGGTGCAGCACGGCTCAGCACGGCACGGCATGGCGCGGTGCAGCACGGTGTAGCACAGCACAGCGCGGTGCAGCACGGCATGGCATGGCGCGGTGCAGCACGGTGTAGCACAGCACGGTGCAGCACGGCATGGCATGGCGCGGTGCAGCACGGTGTAGCACAGCACGGTGCAGCACGGCATGGCATGGCGCGGTGCAGCACGGCTCAGCATGGCACAGCACGGCACGGTGCGGTGCAGCACGGCTCGGCATGGCACGGCTCGGCACGGCTCGGCACGGCACGGCGCAGTGCAGCACGGTGCAGCACGGCACGGCGCGGCACAGCGGGTCGCCCCGGCCCCGGGAGCCCCCAGCGACGCCACTTGCTGCCCGCGCGGGAGCCGGGGTGCCGCATGCCAGGGCCCTGCCAGCCGCGGGGGGTGCGGGGCCCTCGCAGGTGCCCCGGAGCGGA
Organism: Struthio camelus; assembly: GCF_040807025.1. Classification (NCBI taxonomy): domain Eukaryota; kingdom Metazoa; phylum Chordata; class Aves; order Struthioniformes; family Struthionidae; genus Struthio; species Struthio camelus. The sequence continues at coordinate 3,060,102 of NC_090961.1, forward strand.
GCGTACCCCGGGGGGCAGCTGTGGGTACCCCACGGGGGACGGTTGCAGACACCCTGCGCGGGGCAGCTGGTGGGGTGACCCGCAGGGGGGATGGTTGCAAATACCCCACGCGGGGCAGTCTTTGGGATGACGCCCGGGGGGCCCATTGCAGACACCCCACGCGGGGCAGTCTTGGGGACAACCCCCAGGGGAGGCGGTTGCAGACACCCCACGCGGGGCAGTCTTGGGGACAACCCCCAGGGGAGGCGGTTGCAGACACCCCACGCGGGGCAGTCTTGGGGACAACCCGCAGGGGAGGCGGTTGCAGACACCCCACGCGGGGCAGTTTTGGGGACGACCCCCAGGGGGGGCAGTTGCAGACACCCCACGAGGGCAGTTTGCAGGTGCCCCACGCGGGGCGGTTTGCAGATACCGTGCATGGGGCAGTTTGCAGACACCCCACGCGCGGGCTGGGGGGGGGGAGGCAGCTGCCGGGGCCCCACGCGGGGCAGCCGCAGATCCCGCCCGCCCCCAGCTACCATGCGTGCGAGCGCGAGTGTGTGTGTGAGCGCGCGCGGGCCGGGCCGAGCCGGGTGCAGCACACCGAGCGGCGCGGGGCGGCGGCGGCCGGGGGCGGCGCGGGGCGGCCGGGGGCGGCGGCGGCGCTCGCTGCCCGAGCGGGACGGGGGCGGCCCGGGAAGCGCGGGAAGATGGCGCCCCGCGCCCTGCCCCCGCCGCGCCGCGGCCCCGGCGGCCCCCGGGCGGGCGGGCCCTGACCCGGCCCGGCGCGGCGGCGGCGGCGGCGGCGGCGGCGGCGCGGGGAGAGCGCGGCGGCGGCGGGCGGTAAGGGGCGGCGGCGGCGGCGGCGGCGGCGGCGGGGCGGGGGCGGCCGCTGCCCGCGCTTCCCGCGGAGCCGCAGCCCGCCGGGGCGGCGCGGGGCGGCGCGCGGTTCCCGGGACGGCGCCGCGGCGGCGCCTTTGAATGAGCCAATGGCGGCGGCGGCGGCGGCGCTGCCCCGGGGCGGCCGCCCGGCAGGTGCCGCCGGCGCCGGGCACTGCCCGAAAGCACCGGAGCGCGGTGCCGTGTGCGCCGGGCCGAACCGAACCGGGCCGGGCCAGGCTGAGCCGAACCGAACCGGGCCGGGCTGAGCCGAACCGAGCCGAACCGGGCCGGGCTGAGCCGAGCCGAACCGGGCCGGGCCGAACCGAGCCGAGCCGAGCCGAACCGGGCCGGCGGCGATGCCCCGCGGCGCCCTGCGCGCCGCCGCCGCCTGCCCCGCCGGAGGCGCCCGCGGCGTGCGCCGAGCCCGCCTGGGCGGCCGCAGGCTCTGCCGGCGCCGGGAGAAGCGTTGGCCGAGGCGCGGCTGGCCGAGCCGCTCCCGCCAGCTCCGCTGAGCATCCCCCCCTTCCCCCCCCCTTCTTTCTTTTTTCCCCCTTTTTTTGTTTTGCCTGCCGGCCTGGTGCGCGGTCCGTTTAACGGGTGGGCTTCTTAAAAGCGGCCAGGTCATCCCCGGGGAAGGTGAAGGTTGTTAATCGCGCGCTCCGGCCGCAGGCAGCTCGTCCTGCTCGAGACGCCGTGCGGTCCCGTGTTGCGATGCGTGGCATGAAGTCGTGCGTGTCGCCATCAGAGGGACGCTCCTCGGCGGGGGGGAAAGTAACTTTTGGGTTGTTCTGTCGCGTTTGCCGGCGGTCCCGAGGCGAGCTGCGGCCGGGGCGCTGTCGAGGGAGGGCGGTTTGTTTGCCTCTCGCGCTTCAAGCCTTTGCGGCAGCGAAACTCGGCTGCTCCGTTTCACGCGCTGTTTGGAGCGCTCCCGCTTCCCTGCCCCGACGGGGCTCTCGTGCCCTTCGGGGAAATTGCATGGAAATTATGCATGAAATTTAACATCAGATTTAAAGCTCTGGACCCCCAAGCACGCAGCCTGCGCGGCGCCCGGTGGGCAGCTCGGGCGAACAACGGGCTCGTTACACCCCGGCCGAACCCCGCGGGACGCAGGGCAGCGGCGGTGGCGGCGGGTGACGAGCGCGTGCTCCCCTCCCAGGGCTGCCGAGGCTCATGGAGAGCAGCAAGCTGAACCCCATCATCCGGGATGTCTACGCGGCTGCCAGCCACGTCCAGCCGGCGCCGGGCGACTCGGCGGCGCGCAAGGGCAGCGGCTGCCGCGATCTCATGGTCAAGCTGACGGAGGGGCAGTACGTGCTGTGCCGGTGGACCGACGGGCTCTATTACCTGGGCAAGATCAAGCGGGTAAGGCAGGCGCCCGAGGCCGGGGGCGCGGGAAGGGCGGTCGGGATGCGGCGCCGGGCGTCCGCCCGGGAACGGGGCGCCCGCTCCCGGCCTCACGTGTGTCCCGGACTCGAGGAGACCGAACCCCGCCAAGCCGCCGGCGCGACGCCTGGGCAGCGTGGAGCCGCGGTCGCCCTGCGCTGCGTCCGTGGCCGCTGGGGCTCTCGGGTCAGCATCCTTCACCGGGCTGTAACGCCTCGGAAAGCTGACGGGCCGCGACTTCTGAGACAGCGGGGGCCGCTCGCCCGGAAAACCGGACGGGGAAGGGCTCCGAGCGTGGGCAGAGGCGCACTGGCTCTTCCCGCTGTCCCCCCGCAGGTGAGCGGCTCCAAGCAGAGCTGCCTCGTGACCTTCGAAGATAACTCCAAGTACTGGGTGCTCTGGAAGGACATCCAGCATGGTGAGTGACGCCGTCGCCCGCAGGCACCCGCGGCTGTCTCCCTCCCTCCCTCCTTCCCGAAGCGGCTGCAGGGAGGCCCCGTTAGCCCTTCGGACCGCTGCCGGCAGCGCGCCCGCCGCGGCGGCCGGACTGCCTCGGGCGCTGCCTGGGCCGGCGGCGTCCCGCGGCGGAGGCCGGAGCGACGGTCGCGCGGCCCGTGGGCGCCGATGCCGGGCGCGTTGCCCTCCAGGCAGCCTTCGTCCCGAGTTTCAGGCTGGGGTGCAGAGGTCTGGGTGGAGAGGGCACTGCGCCGGGGGGTCCTGCCCGGTCCCTGGCTGGGAGCCGGGAGCGCGGCGGGGGCCGCGGCCGGAGCGCGCGCCCCTCTGACCCTGCCGTCTTCCTCTTGCCGCAGCCGGCGTCCCCGGCGAGGAGCCCAAGTGCAACATCTGCCTGGGAAAGACGTCGGGCCCCATGAACGAAATCCTCATCTGCGGGAAATGCGGGCTAGGTGAGCGCGGCGCCGCGGGGCCCCGGCCGGCCGGGCTGTGCCCCGTCGCCCCCGCGCCCTGTCCGCTCGCGGGCAGCAGCCGGGGGGGCCCGGCAGGCTCCTCACGCTGCCCCTCTCCCAGGTTACCACCAGCAGTGCCACATCCCCGTGGCCAGCAGCGGCGAGGGCCCGCTGGGGACGCCGTGGTTCTGCCGCCGCTGCATATTCGCCCTGGCCGTGCGGGTGAGCGAGGGGCTGCGCGGGCTGCGGGAGCGTCCCCGGGCTGGTCCCCGCGGGGCGCTGGGCTTGGGATGGGGACACAGCATGCCAGGTGCTGGTTTTTGGGTCGGGAGCTTGGGGCGGGGGGGTCCCCGCTGGAAGGATGCTCTGGGACAAGGCCGGGGGAGCAGGGTGGCGTGGGGGGAGCCCTGCGTTGCTCTCCAGCTCCTTCCAGGGTGCCGCGCCGTCCGCTCTGGCATCGTGCGGCGGGTGCAGGATGAGGTCCCCCCCTCCCGGGCCGGCTCTGCTGACCCCCTGTCCCGCTCGGTCCTGCAGAAGGGGGGTGCCCTGAAGAAGGGAGCCATCGCCAAGACGCTGCAAGCCGTCAAGATGGTGCTGTCCTACAACCCCGACCTGCTCGAGTGGGACTCCCCGCACCGGACCAACCAGCAGCAATGCTACTGCTACTGCGGGGGCCCCGGCGAGTAAGGCCAGAGCGTGCGCCGCACCGCGCGGGTCTCGCGCCTGCCGCAGGGGAGGGAGGCAGGAGAGGGGCCGCAGCAGCTCTGCGCTCACCGCGGAGGCAGCCCAGGGTGACAAGAGGTCGTGGGCAGCTCTGGGATGTGGGAATCCCCCATGGAAAAATAGCAGGGCTGAGGAAACTCGTGGCTGAGCAAGGTGCCGACGCGGAGAGCTGCGGCGGGGCCTTCGCAGCCGGGCCGCGGAGGGCGAAGTCGCCAGCTTGCAGCCGCTGGGGTCCGCGCGGCTGCCCTGCCATCGCGCTCACCCCGCTCCTCCTCCCAGGTGGTACCTGAAGATGCTGCAGTGCTACCGCTGCCGGCAGTGGTTCCACGAAGCCTGCACCCAGTGCCTCAGCGACCCCATGATGTTCGGGGACCGGTACGTGCTTTCCGGCTCGGCATGTCAAAGCGGACTTCCCGGGGGGCGGTGATGCATGTAGATGTTTCAGTCTGAATTTGTGCACCCCTGGGTGCTGGGGGATTGCTGTAGCCAGAGCTCAGCCACATCAGGTCACATCAGGCTACGTGACGGGGGGTCCGGCAGGAGCCGGGGGCGTGGAGCCCCGTGCCGGGGTGGGGGGCCCTCAAGCGCCCCGCGGGCGCTGCAGTGCCCCAGTCCCAGGCTCCGCGCGGCTGCGCCCTCCGGCGCGCTCACTGCGGGGACGCTCCCAAACCCACTTCCCTCCCTTACTGTCTCTGTCCTTGCCGTTTCCCAGGTTCTACGTCTTTTTCTGCTCCGTGTGCAACCAGGGACCCGAATACATCAAGCGCCTGCCCTTGCGGTGGTAAGAAAGGGGCTCTGCGACGCAGGGGTCAGGGTCGGTGCCCGGGTCCCCGCCGGGGCGGGAGGGGAGCTGAGGCTGGGGGGTCTCCTCGATACCGGGGCTCTCCCGGGGCTCTGTTCGGCTCGCCAGCTGAAGGGCTCCGTGGCTGCAGACCACAGGCAGAAAAGCCCCGTTATTTAGCCTGAGCTGTTCTCGTCCCCGACTGTTCGCCTCGCGCCCCGGGGGTGCAGCCTGCTCCAGACCTGCTGCAACTGTTCCCGTTTCCAGGCTGGCTCGGGTTATTTTAGAGTCTGAGGCTGGATGTCTCTCCGTTAGTGATGAAGAGACATCGTGTCGGGGAAGGTCTTGCCCTGGCCCGGGAGCGTGCATGGCCTCGGCCTCTCGCGCCACGGGCCGTGGGCAGGAGGTGTCGCCCGAGGGTGCCGGGAGCCCTGCCGTCGGGCCTCTGCTCGGCCCGCGGCGCCTGGGCACGCGCAGCTCCCCATGCCCAGCCCGGGGGTGCTGTTTCCCGGGGGAGCTATTTCTTAATAAGCTCCAAACCTACTGTATTGCCCTGGAGCCAAAGTACATATTTGCCAGAAGATAACTGCAAAATGCATTCGGGTGACAAGTCATCTGTTTCTGTGATTAAATACAAGCTTACACGGTACCTTATAATGTACCGCAATGGTCTGAAAGCACTTTATAAAGATTTACATATATATATATAGAGTGCCAGCAACCCAAATTCTCTGCTATTCCCCTCGTTGTGGTGGCCCTTAGCAGACGCGTTACTGACGCTGGCATGTTACGCTACGCGGCTGCCTCGAGGATGTCGCACAGAGTGCCATAGCGCAGCAGGCTGGAGGAAGAATTGGGGAGATCCTGCAGGATGTGCTACTGGGCTATGTGTTTGGAGATGCAAACGTAAAATCCCGCAGGATATATTGGGTTTTGCAAATACAAACCTTTCCACTCCCGCCGGGGTGCACGCGTCCCCTTCGAGGCATGTCAATGGGGCAGCCGGCTTCCCGGGAGGGGGGTTTTGTGAGCGCGGAAGGGCTCAGCCGGGAGGCGCTCCTGAGCGGTGCTGCGTGGCAGAGCGTCCTGTCCTGACTGTAGCGGTAGTTGCAATCCTGCCCTTCTGGGAGAAGGAAGGATGCCAACCCTCTTGCTTCGTTTGCTCCTGCAGGGTAGATGTTGTCCATCTGGCCCTCTACAATCTAGGCGTGCAGAGCAAAAAGAAGTACTTTGACTTTGAGGAAATCTTGGCCTTTGTAAATCACCACTGGGATCCTTTACAGCTCGGAAAGGTAAGCACAGGCAGCCGGGGTGAGGCTGGAAAGCAGCTGGGAGGAAGGGAGAATAAAAAGCACCAGGAGAAAAAAGCATCTGCTCAGGCACAGGCACTGGGCTCTCCTGCCTTCGGGCCAAGCCGAACGCCTCCCCGGAGCGCAGGGAGAGCTGGGGCGGCACGGGGCGCCGGCAGAAGGGACGTGCCTGCATCAGCCAGATCGCTCCGACAAACTCGGACATCTCTGCTCAGCAAAGCCCCCGGTTCTTGCAGCTGCCCTGCCAGCCCCTCGCCCGCCGAGTCCTGTCCCGGGAGCCTGCGGCCTGGGGACTCCTGCTCAAAACTCAGTCTTGCTCAGATTTTCATTTGTTCTGGTGTTATATCGAATAATTTTCCGAGTCAGAGCTATAGCTATAAAACAGAGCTCCCTGGAAAGCCGTTACCGCGTTAGGAATAGATCACTTCCCTGCAGAGAGTAGCCTAAGCAAACAGGCTTTCTTTTCCTTGCAAGGAGGGCGAGATGTGAGCGGATTTGCTCTGCCGCTTGCACCCTGCGGCTGGCAGGACTCCAGTGGGTTTTGGTTTCCTGGCTTTCTGATCCAGCTGCTTGGACAGGCTCTGAAAACTGGTGTTCGGGTTCCCCCGTCTGTTGAGTTGTTGAATAACCACCGCACAGGCTGCACCCTGGCGGGGAGCAGCGGGCAGGGGCGGGCGCCGGCGTGCCGGGGGCTGACCTCTGCCCGTCTCTTCCCCAGCTGACGGGCACCCCCATCTCTGAGCGAGGCCCGCACCTTCTCAATGCACTAAACAGCTATAAAAGCAGGTGAGCTGGGGGAGGCCACGGGGCATGACGGCTTCGCTTTGTTTTCCGGAGGGCGGTGTGTGGCGGGAGGGACGGGATGGGGCTGGACGGGCGCTGCGAGGGAACGGACGCTGCATGGTCAGACTGAGAAGCCGTTGGGCTCAGGGCTGCTTTCCTCTCCTCTGCCGCTCAGATTTCTGTGCGGTAAAGAAATCAAAAAGAAGAAATGCATCTTTCGCCTGCGAATTCGCGTCCCGCCAAACCCCCCCAGCAAGGTCCTGCCGGAGAAAGTGCCGGGCACGGCTGAGAGCCGCTCCTGCGAGCTGAAGAAAAGAGGGAAGAGCAAATATGTCCATAAAAGCAGGTCAGTGACCAAACTTGCCCTCTTCTTCCCTCCACCCTGATGGCTCTTCCACCACCGGACGGTCCTGGCATTCCCCATCCGTGCCTGCAGGCACTGCTGCGAGGCAGCAGCTCGCCCTCCCCGGGCAGCTCTGCCTTGGGCTGCTGCTTCCCACGGCCCGGCCGCCTTCATCACGTCTGTTCTCTGCGTTCGCAGCCTGCTGCCTCGCGAGCTGCAGCAGCAGAAGCAGCGAGCTGCTCGAAGGAAAAGGGCCAAGTTCCTGCTGGAGGATGCCATTCCCAGCGTAAGTCTCTGCTTTTCTCTCTGTTACTGCTCCAGGTTTCGGCTCCCAGGTGGCAGCGCCCACGCCACCCTCGCTGGGGACGGGGAGGGCTCGCTGGGCATCGCAGCTGGGTTTCCCCCTGCTCCTTCGGGGAGCCCCGTCCTCACTCCCATGCCCCCCTAGGAGCTCGCCTGGCCACCCCAGCCGGCGTGGTGGGGAGACCCTCGGGGACACCCCTCTGAGCGCCGCCGCTGACCCCAAACCAGCGTCCAGCGCCTGCAGGTGGGGTGGAGGCGTTAGCCTTGCTCGGGGACGTTGGGCGCAAGGGGCAGTGCCACGGTGGACAGCATCGCCGGGATGCATGCTGCGATGGCGGGCTGGGGCCGGAGGCGCCGCTCTGTCGTTCGTGGCGGCTCCCCGAGCAGGGCGCTCCGGCACCCGCAGCGCAAGAGCAAGTGGCTGCAGGAGACTCCAGTGTCTCAGTTTCGCCACCTCCGGCTCCTCCGTGGCGACGCGCTCGTGCGTTCAGGGCTGTGTCGCAGCCAGCACAGCGAAGCCCGTGGGCGCGAGAGGCCCCCGTTTGCCCCCGAGGGACGCGGGGCCCTCGGGAAGAGTGGGCACGGAGATGTCCGGCCAGAGGGTGCCACGTGCCCCGGAGCGGGTGCCGCTGGCTCCGCGCCGTGTCTGCCGGGCGCGCGGGGACGGAGGCTGCCGTGGCTCAGCTTTTCGGGAACACGCGTGCGTGTTTTCACCCTGCAGAGCGACTTCACGTCTGCTTGGAGCACGAACCACCACCTGGCCAGCATATTTGACTTCACACTGGATGAAATTCAGAGCCTGAAAAGGTAACGGCTGCCCGGCCCCGGTGGCCGGGGAGGTGGGCGGCTGCGGGGGGCCCGTCGCGCCCCGGCTCCGCGTGCTGTGTGTGCTGGCGGCGCCGACGTGGTGGCTCAGTCCCTCGCTGCTGCGGGAAGGGGTGGTTCAAAGGCAGAAGGGTGAGGGCCGGGGCTGGAAAACCCTCGGGCGCTGGGTTTGCGCGAGGAGGGAGCTGCTCGGTGGGGCGCGGGGCTGGCGGCAGGGCTGACCTCGCGTCTCCTTCCCAGCGCCAGCTCGGGCCAGACTTTCCTCTCGGATGTGGACTCCACGGACGCGGCCAGCACATCGGGCTCCGCCACCACGAGCCTGTCCTACGAGTCCAGGTAGGGACGGCGTTTCCTTGCCCTCTCCAGCGGCAGAGCGGCGCTCGGTCCCGTGGCCTCCCGTTATCCCTGTCTCCTTCCCCTCTCGTAGCCGGAGGACCGTGGGCAGCCGGAAGCGAAAGCTGGCGGTGACAGCCTACACGGCGGTGGGGGCAAAGAGACGAGGCGGTGAGCAAGGCAGGCGCCTGCCCGGCGGGGCCCCGGAGGGCGGCGAGGCGGCGTGCGGCCCCGAGCGCCCGGACGACGGCATCGACAGCCACACCTTCGAGAGCATCAGCGAGGACGACTCCTCGCTCTCGCACCTCAAGTCCTCCATCAGCAGCTACTTCGGGGCGGCGGGCCGGCTGGTCTGCGGCGAGAAGTACCAGGTGCTGGCCCGCAGGGTGACTCTGGAGGGCAAAGTCCAATACCTCGTGGAGTGGGAAGGCACGACCCCCTACTGAGCCCGGCCGGGCGCGGAAACCTCTCCTGGAGTGGGAATAGCGATCCGGATTAACGCGAAACCCTTGGCGTAAAGCGGAGGAGGAGGAAGGGGCGCCGGTGCTGGACACAGCCGCGAGGAAGCGCCCGGCCGCGCTCCCGGAGCGAGCCCTGGGCTGTGCGATGGGGACCCCCCTGCCCGGCCCGGGGAGGGTTTGGGGCCGAGCAGGGTGGAGGTGGCACCGCGGCTGCAGCCAGCCGGTGCCGTGAGCTGGGCTCTCCGGCGGTTAAACCTTTCAGGCTTTTTTTTTTTTTTTTAATTCTTTTTAACAATTGTTATTTTATTGGCCGTGTGTATCCGGACAGCATCACCTAGCTACCTTTTCCTGACTGAGCCTTTGGCTAAGCCAGGGGTGCCGTCGCGGCGGCGGTAGGAGCGGTGAGTGGTTCTGGCTTTTCTCCTTGTGCTGCCTCCCGGAGGCAGAACCGGCATCGCCGGGCCCCGGCCGCGGCTCCAGGGCTGCCCGCGGTCCTGCGCCGACGGACTTCGTGCCAGTGCCCCGGGCGCCCGGGTGCTGCGGCCGCATCCAAGCCTTAAATAACAGCCTCACGCAGTCCCATTGCTAAAGTAGAAAGCAGTTTCTCTCTCATGCTGGAGAACCTGACGGCCGTGTCCTTGCGCTGATGGGAAATAGCAGGCAGGCTGATGCTTGCCACAGCCATTATATAGTATTCTCCTTCTCATCTTGAATCCATTCGTTAATGGAATGCGGTTTGTTTTAAATGAGGGGAAAATGCCCCATAAATAGGTCATGTGCAGCCAGCTTTCGTGGCCGCATGGCAGTTTTACAGGACGGTTGCAATCATCCCGCAACCTTGAAGGTGTAAGGTGATGCACCAGCTTTGTTTTCGTGTTCTTCTGACAATCATGATCTTGGAACGAATTAGACAAAACACACAAGCTTGCCTTAAAATCATTGCGGGCACCTTGTGAGCAAGCGGTGTTACAGCCGAGATGGAGGCGGGGGCCTTTATTTTCACAGGAATCGTCACACTGCATGTGCCAAACGAGGAGACAAACCAAAAACGCAATGTGTTGTTGCTGCTTCCAGTGCACAGCGACGGCGGGAGCCGCGTTACCCGCGTGGGGCCGGCTGGTCCTCGCGGCGCCGGCCCGTCCGCTCCTTGCCGAGGGCCCGCCGGCACATCGCGCAGCGCCCCGGCGCTGAGCCTCGCTCCCGCTCCCGGGATGCAGTCGACGACTTTGCTGAACGCGGGGGGTCTGTTTTCCTGCTCCAAGCGCCGTGCAGCCCCCCTGTCCAAACTAAAGCAATACTGTCAGGCTGGAACAAAACGCAGTTGTCTTAAAAAGCAAAACAGAAGACTGTTTACAAACTCTAATAGCATCTGACATGTTAGATTGTTTTCTTTTAAGATTTTATATATATATATATATATATATATATATATATATGTATTTAATATTGTCCTCCTTGTCTCTGCCCTGCCACCTCCGTGCCACGCCGTGCTGCCCTCCGCGGTGGGCACAGAGGAGCCAGGCGGTGCCACGGGATCGGGGCTGCTGAGGGTAATCCCGCGTAACGCTGCTCTCGCCTGCCTCCTCCATCCCGTCTTCACTCTTCGTTTTCCATAGACCTGCTTTCACGGTCTGGCGACTGAAGGACGATTTGAAAAGCATGTTTTATTGAAAAAAAAAAATAATTTTTTAAAATTTTTTGGCAGGTGGCAGGGTGGACCACCAAAAAAGATGGCAGGGAGGTCAGGCTGGGGGAGGTTCGGTGTCGTGCTGCGGCGGCAGATCTCCCGCTGCCGCCAGCGCCGGGGCTGCGGTGGGGCAGGCTGCGTTGCAAACAGGAGGCCAGAGCATTGTCCTTAAAAATAAAACTTTTCTGCTTCGGTTACTTTTAAAATAACATAGCAGAATATCCGTGATGGGGGGAGGTTTGGGGGTTCGCTGGTTTAATTTGTTTGATAGCGCAGGGACTTGGCGCACCTGCAGCCGAGGGGGTGATGTTGGCGGTGCCCTGCGGCACCTCGCGGGCGCTGAGACCCGGCCGAGCTGTGGCAGCGGTGGGGAGCGGGCGCTGCTCTTCGTGGTGCCTATGGGGACTAGGCCCACGTCGCCCAGGCCAGGCGCTGGGCTGCCTCGGCCGCTCTAACAGATGGCAGGTTTTAGTTACCTTTTAGTTCACCTGTGCCGAGTTACCGTACGCCGTTGGGGTGTTCCCCCGGCCTGAGCTGGCATCTGTCGCTGGGGATCCTTCCCCGACCGCGGGACGTTTTGGTGGCCTGCATCTGCTCGTTGCTTTGCTGGACCGGTTGGGTCTCTGTCGGTTGTGGTTGCCGACAGCGAGGACGTTTGTTTTCGGAAAGTCTCATTTATGTAGCAATTTGCATCTTCTGTCAAATAATGCTGTTTGTTACGACTTCATCGCTACCGAGGCAATCTGGAGAAAAATCCTGTGTGCTGTTTGCTTCTGTTTTTATACTGAGACCCCTGAAGGCTAACTGAGAAGCGTCTAGGTTCCTGATTTTTGTGGGGAAACCAGCAGTTTTCTCCAGGGTTTCCGGCGCTGGCGTTAGAGCGTGACCCTGTGCCCGGTGCTTTTGGAAAGCGAAGCGTGGGAGCCGGGGGCTGCAGAGGCTCTCGAGCCCCGACCGCGCACGCCAGGCTGAGCCACGCGGAGAGGGAGCGATGCCTCCGGCAGAGGCTGCACGACCGTCAGGGTCCGCGTCCCAGCTCGTCTCCGGGAGAAGCCACTGCCGGGATTTTCCCAAACTGCTCTGACCGGGATGGCTGCAGACTCTGTCATCAGCAAGGTTTTTTCACATCCTTCTACTTTGGTTTGTCTCCAAAGGATCGCTTAAAGTAGTGCCCTTTCACCAGTGCCTATAAAGCCCTTTTTCCCTGCCGTTGGGGGAAGCGGGGCTGCCGCGAGCCCTGCCGAACTGGGCTCCTGCCCCGCGCCGCGCCGAGGGACGTCGTGCGCGCGGGGGTGCCCTTGCCGCCCTGGTGCCTGCAGAGCGGCTCGAAACCCGTCTCTCCCCCCCAGCCTGTGCCCGAGAGCTGAATGTGGAGCCTTGAAAAATATTTTTGTTCCAGAATATATTTTGCATTAGTCCTGATAACGTTATGATTCTGTGCACCTTCTAAAGATTTATGATTTCAAGTTGCTGCTTGTAATAACCGACTTTTATTATATCCAAGTTGTAATTAATATGTCTGACGTACAATTAAAAAGTTTTTTTAAGAGCACAGGCTCTTTACAGCGCCCGGATTATTGAGGCCGAGCAGCTGGGGAGGCTCAGCTGCGCGGCTCTGGGCACAGCCCTGTGCGAGGGCCCCGGGCGAGCCGCGATGGACCTGCTGCGATGGTGGGTCACGCTCTTGGGCTGCGCGAGGGGCTGCTGCTGCGGCAGGCGCAGAACGAGGCAGGAAGGAGGCCGGTGGGGAACGGCAGCTGCTGCCAGCTCCTGCTTATGAGCTGGAGGCAGAGTTTGCTCTATGTAAAGTTTGCAGCAGTTGCAGCAGTTTGTTTAGCAGTTCCTCTGGGCACTGTTGCTACTTGATGAAATACGGCTCAAAGCACATGTCACGGCTTCCTTCAGGGCGCCGCGTGTGCCCGCTGGTACAAGCGCAGCGATAGCTGTGGGAATCGCTCCTTGCCCGGTTTGATGCTGCCACGATGCGTGAGGAAGGCGGCACCGGTCCGGCAAGGATGTGAAGAGGTGAGTGTCGGTGCTGTCTAGCTGAGCCCTGCGCTGTAACGTGGAGGGACAGGGAGGCCCTTGGAAGGGACGGGGTTTTGTCCAGGGGGGTGCCCTGGCCAGGAGCCTGCAGCTTGCTGATCGGTGCGGTCCCGTGTAGGGACCATGCAGGCTCCGTTTCAAGCTAGTGCTCAATCTTCAAGGCTGTGTAGACAGGGTCTGTTTGTTATGTCCTTGCAGATCTGGCTGGGTCTTTCCTTAGCCAGGCTTTTTCCTCCATCTTTTCCACGGGCTGGTGGCCCTCCAGCAGTGCCAAGGCTGCTGCCTTTTCCATGTCCTCACCAGACAAATTTTTATGTCCTTATGTCCTAAAATGTTTTCCTTTAGTCAGAGTGTTAAATAGAGAACAACAACAATGAAAAAAAATCTCTCTTGGTCCCCACCCATTTAATTTTAGCATAAAATTTTCACATGGCACAATATAGCCCTGACAGGGGATAAATAAAGCTTCATTTTGGGTGTGATACAGACCTGGCCTGCTGGTGCTTGCTTTATGTGCTCATTGCTCCTTTTTGCCAAAGTGCCCAGCTGGGATCCTGCTTGTTCCGATTCAGCACTAACAAGTTTGCTGCCCTCTGAGAACAATGTTGCTGGTAGGAAAGCAGAGTTCTGCCTCTCCCACCCCAAAGTTTGCCCCTGAATCTTTCTCCAGGCTGCCCTCCTGGTTTGAGGAGCCAGTGCTGAGCCTCGTCTCGCTGCAGTGCGCTGCCCAGGAAGGTCCAGCTATCTGCTGCTGCACTCATGGCTCACACTGGGCCAAAAAGGCTGTGACAACACGAGAGGCTGTACAGGTAAAAAAAATGCTCCTGTTTATTAGCTTCCCAATCACATAAATATCTCAGTACTGTTTCATAACTTACATTACATTAAACTGTTAACCTGAGCATCTTTTTACAAGGTTCACTTTGGCCTGGGTAGAAAGCAACCATTCAGGCACAGGTTGGGGATGCTTGGGGCTGGGGCTGTGCTTTCCTGCAGAAGGGCAAAGCCTGCCCTGGCCCCGCACACCCAAACGGGCGGTGGCACGGCTGGGCACGTTGCTCCTCTGCGGTGGCAGTGGGTATCCTCAGCCTCAGCTCCGCTGTCTCAGCAGGCAGGGTATGCACACAGTGGGGATCTCGGCAAACACTTGGCAGCCTCTGCTTAAATGTTTGCTGTTCCCTTAGATTTTTGCAAGACAAACCAGCAAGTTGGGGGACCGCAGGAGCGAGCGTGAGCCAGCGTGTCACAAGGTGCCCTGCTGCATCCTGCTTCCACCTGGCTTGGGAAGCAGGAGACAGAGCTGTGCGGGGTGCTGGGACAGCTGCTGTGGAGGCAGGCAGCAGGGCCATGCCGTGCTGCCACGCATGGAGACGTGCAGAGCCCGGCTGGCCCTTCCTGCTGGTGCTGCCAGCCCAGCAGCTCACCTGCACGCCCCTTCTACCCCGCGGCTGGGGGCTGCCATGGGCACACCTTGCGCTTGTGGCTGAGGGCCTGAAACAGCACCAGACACTGTGAGGTCTCAAGGTCTTGCCTTGGGCACCCCATGTATCTCCTTCTGTAATGCTCGAATGAGCTTCAGTGCACTTTAGCCTTCCCTGTTTCAGCCTCTACTGCCTCCATGCTGCTACACACTCCGTGGGGCACAGGGTCAGGCAAAGGAGGGGATGTTTCAAGTACAAACAAAATTCCCAATCCCAAATTTCTGTGCTACCGCAAACTCATGAAGTTATATGCTGCTTCCCTGTGCATGTGTAACTCCTGCCTGCACATGGAAGGGATTGGCACAGCAAAGCATGCTTCATCTGGTCTCCCCAAAAGCAAGGCTGCTTTTGCTCATTTCAGTCTCTTGGGATGCTTTCTTCTATCCATTTGAGGTAGAGTGGGTTTCCTTGGTCAATAGGCAGGCTGATGATTTCAGGAATTTCAAAGGGATGGATGGATCTGAAGTGGAAGCAGATGCACAGAAAGTGTCACGGATTCATCCCTGCAGCAGGAACAGACCCGCTGTGACTCACAGGCACAGGAAACAGAGGTCTCCACTCCCAGCGGTATGTATCAACCATGCCCCCAAGCTTTTCACTCACTTCAAAGCATTCACATCATCTTTCTGCCATGTGAGAGTTTTGCTTTGGGTTTGAGGTTTACTACAGCCAGCAGCTGACTGCCAGGCGCCTATGGCCCAAAACTGGCTGTGCCCAACACTCAGTGCTTGGGAAGATGCAGGAAATCCTGCCAGGAGGCAGTTAGGGAAAAACCTGTATTAGCAGAAGGAGAATCCTTCCTCATTCCTAATCCCGAGAGGCTGGTTTAAGCTTAGAAGCTCAATAGCTGATATTCCTTCCAATCTGTTTTGAGCTGATGCACCGTCTGCTTTTTGGCTTACCAGGAATGTCCAGGAGCGCTTAAAAACCCTCTAGGTGGGCAATGGGATTGAGAAATTCTGATTCACACCTACCTGAGCATGAGATCGCAACGTACCTTAGATAGGAAACCTAGTGCTCTGCCTGAGCGAGAACCTCACCTGACGTAGTTGGACAATTCACCTATTTTAGACGTCCTTGTTTTCACTAACTGTCGAGAGAGAAAAAAGAAAAACAGGAAAAAAACCAAGGAGAGGTAAAGGGTAAGGAGCAATATTTCATGCACAGTTCCACTCTACCAATCTAACACAGCCAGCGCTGGTGCCTGGCGGTGCTGCCCAGGCTGCTCCCCAGGGCCTGTCCCCTGTGGTGGCCAGATGAGGGGCCGAGCTGGGCTGGCCCCTTTGGCCATGGCTGCTGTGCCTGCAGGTGAATGCTCGGGGAAGCTGCATGGTGCATGGTTGCTGAGTACCGCCCCAAATCTCCAGCTGGCTGGCGTTACACCCCCAGGATGGGCCAGTCCCTGGGCTCCAGAGGTCTTCCTCACTGACCCGTGGAGGTGGGGTGAAATGCATTAGGCATTGCTTGACACTTACTAGCAGTATTTCCGTGGATTCTTCTATTTCCCCTTTCCAAAAATACCTAGATTTAAAAGAAAAAAAGTAGCAGCAAATATAGATACAAAATGCAACATTTTACCTAACATCAGTACTCATACAGCACAGATTTACAGACCAGAGCCTTCTTGGCTATGCCAGGCGTGAGGGACCTGCAGGGCTGAGAATGGCTGGGACAAAGGCAAGGGGAGCTGGTGGGCATCTGCAGGAACAGCAGCTTGGCAAAGTCAGGAGGCTGTGCCCAAAGCCACACTTTTTTCTCCCCTTCTCTGCAGCAATGGAGATTTACTTCTCATGAGTCAGATATGACCTTCTGAAACATTCATCTTGACAGAAGGCCATTGTGATTTCATCTGTGTGCTGGCTTCCTTGCATGAGGAGTCATTTGGAAGCGTCACTGTGTCTACTGAGCAGGAGGCAGTCTGAGAAGTGAGCTAAAGTAGGTCGTTAGCTCCGGTCGTTATAGTTGGTAGGAAACCACAAGGAAGTGAAGTGGAGGGTTTACTGAGTTTGCTATGTGGGACCCTCAGCTGAGCTATGAGGGAGCCCCTCCAGCAGGGAGGCTGTGATGCAGGGACTGCTCGGGTCTCCCAACTAGGCCAGACAAGGGGTGCTTCTAGGTGCAAGCAAGCAAGGAGTTTGTTTCTGTGCTGGGAAGGATGCTCAAACCTTTCTGGGTAGTTTGAAGGGCCGTTTTGTGACTTCGTTCCTTAACTTCCTTCCCTCCAGAACAAATCTAGTCCCTTCACATGGATGGCTGAAGGTACCTGACAGAGCACAGCTGCTCTTATTTCGTCAAAGATACTGTCCTTCCTTACAAAAAGCGCTCCTTAATACTGCAAAAGCCTTTTCTGTCCCTATCTTAGCTTCTGTTTAAGTCCTCTAAAAACAGGAGCCTTATCCTCAGGGTCATAAATCACTTTGCTCTTCACTAGAGCTCTGTATCTAAGTAACCAATAAACAAATGGGCCCGACTGGCAGATAGAGCATCTGCACTCCTTAATAAGCTTAAAGCACCCTGCGAGGGTGAGGATCATCTCTGTCATCCCTGAGAACAAACAGAACCAGCAGCCTCCTGGAAACGGTCTCCGCTCCTCATGGCCTGAGGCGTGTGGGCATTCGCCGCCACTGGGGACAGCCTGGCTTTGTTTCCTCCTTTGGAGGAATATTCAGCACAACTTACAGGGCCGAAGTCTTGGGCAGGATGTTCACGTTGGCAGCCAGCTTCTTATCCATAATGGCCCTGGATAAAACAGGGAGGGTGAGTTAGTGGCTGCCCTGGCTCCAGGGAGGGTGAGTTAGTGACTGCCATGGCTCGCTGCGGCTCTGCCCTCTCCTCTGGCCACAGAGGAGTTAGCCTTGTGCTGCCTCAGACTGCAAGAAGCAGATCCGACAGTAGCAACAGGGGAGTTGTGGCTAATTATCACCCTGGGAAAGCAGGACGAAAGGTGACCTCCAGCTGGAGATGGTTCAGCTCGGCCTCCTGGCATGGCTGGGCCTACCCCTGCGAGCCCTTGCTGCCAAGTGGGAAGACTCAGTGTCACTCCTGCCTGGAGCAGCACGCAGGACCTGTGCTGCGCAGTGTGAGGGGCAGCTTCCCCTTCCAGCAGGGGACCCTGCCCAGGGTTAGTGCTGTCCCTGTTTCACCAGCGAGGACAGGGGCAGCTACAGAGGTGCTGGGCCATGAAGAACCAGGGCTGGGATGAGCCTCAGTCATATATTTACACTGTCAAACTGTGCTTCTTCCTCACACAGCAAACTAAAGGTGGACCTTGTTAAATTAACAACATTAAGGTTTTCCTACACAAAACATCTTAGAAATCTGAAACACAAATAAATTCTGTCCCTCGGGCTTCCTCCTTTGCTTGTGGGCTGATTTGTTATTGCAGAGCTGCTTG
Organism: Struthio camelus; assembly: GCF_040807025.1. Lineage (NCBI taxonomy): Eukaryota > Metazoa > Chordata > Aves > Struthioniformes > Struthionidae > Struthio > Struthio camelus. Next base: position 3,077,721 of record NC_090961.1, read on the forward strand.
GGTCTGCCAGGAGAAGTGATATTTAACTGATTAAAGAGTATTGAAGCAATTTCAGGGCGGATTTTTAGAAAAACTAGGTCAAATGTTGTGTTTTCTGACCACAGCAATGTCTGGGCACTCCTTGCAGAGGCGACAGTCTCATCCCTCTGGCAGGCTGTAAGGTGCTTTTAAAGGTGCTGCATTAGCAACATCACTTGTGTTTTTCTTTAACTCTAGCCTCTCTGGGCACTATTGTGTACCAAGTGCTTTGACAGTGCAAACATTCAACTTCTAGCAATTACGCCTGGGTCAAAGACATGACCTTGAATTGCAGAGGAGGAGCAGGTAGTTACTAGATACTGAAAGGCTCAGTGCAACAGCCTACTAGAATTAACCCTTAGTAAGCTGAAGAAGTAAACCCATTCCCATGTTTGTACTCAGTTAACTATTGCTCCAACCTAAAACTGTTGGCAGTTTTAGCTTTTGACTCCAAGCAAGTTAAAAATGTATTATCCTTACATCCAGATTACTATACAGACTGGAAGTGATTATAAAGCAAACTGTAAGACTCTCTTACGTTCCAAAATGATGAAGTTATGAACTATAAAAATACAATAGACTTGGTCACTGGCCAAGATGTCACTGAAGATGAGCGCAACGAGCACTAAAGCTAACTCTTCCCTGGCAGTGACCTGAAGACGTCCAGGTGGGGTGCTAATATGCAACTACATAATGTAATGTAATATGGCCTCTGACTCATAAGGAAAACTGGTCTCTTGCTCGAACGTGTATAAGCTCCTTTGCACATCTTTATCATTAGGCCTGCTTTCTCTGGCTATTATATTTTATATTTTATACCTTGCAATGACGTGCACAAGACAAAGTTGTCCTTGTAGGGACAACTGTATGGGCTCCACTGTGGGGCAGGAAGGAAATGGGAAAAGCCTGGGAGCTGCGAGAAAAGCAGCTCTTCCCACCGACCCTACGAAGTTGCCTCGCCGCTGTGGCAGTGGCTGTGTTAATAATCTTTGGCTCCGTGTTAATGATCTTCAGGATTTTTTGACTGGTTCCCAGGTTTTTCCTGCTAGTCTGTGGCTGCAAATTCTGGCAGAGGGGGAGGCCCCGCCAACAGCAGCGTGGCGGTGTGCTGCTCAGGGGTGCTGCAGGAAGGGCATGCAGCGTTCACACCACCATGCCTCCTCCCGAAGGAGAAACCCTGCAGCAGCATGTAAGAAAGCAGTCAGGAGGGTTAAACTTTCAGTAATGCTCTCCTAAACCATGAGGCACTCAGAAACGCCCCGAGAAGGGGACGCAGGAGAGAACCAGTGCATGGACCCAGCTAACTCTCTTTGTTGGAAATAATGTTTAAATTCAGCAAGGTGACAGAGATTGTCCTTATCTTAGCTGATGACTCAGAGGGAACGTGGGCCTGAGAGGACGGCTTTCCAAGGAGGTGCCAGCTTGGTTTGCTCTAATCGTGTGTAGCCAGTTCTAGTAATTTAATGCTCGTAAAGCATCTTGAGTTAATCTTTATACCAATGAACGGCAGCAGCATGAATGCAGATATCCCCGAGTTCATCATGTAAGACATGCGGTACAAATCACTTTGCTGTTGCTGCGTGCAATTTTCAAATCCTCTTGTAGCATAGGAACCTTTTAGACTTGAGTAGGTACCTTCTAATTGCTACTGCTCTGTCCTAACAGATATCCTGAACTTTGTCCTAAAGAGCTGAGAAGCAATAGCTGGCCACCATGGGAACTGGAAACGTTATAAGAAGAGGAACATGGTCGGTGGAAAACATCTGCATAATACATGATATCTTTGGGCTGAGTATTTAATGTGTTTCTTTGTCCTTGCCTCACTAAACAATAGCTTCTGAACTGAGACATGAAATATTAATAAGCAGAAAAGCAGAGAAAAAGATATGCACAAATATAAGGCAAAGCCAAAGACTTGAGGACCGTTTGGCTGCTAATTAAATTTTGTGAGATGCAAACAGTCATACCATCCACCCCAAAGGGCTCAACTTCTCATAGCAAACGCAAGGGAGAAACTAGAGGCTTCTCCTCGAGGATTTTAGATTAATAGTAATCCAGATAAACCGGGTTAGAGCTGATACGAATGAACAAGTCAGATGCTGAATTTTACCTGCAGCTAATCAGCTTTCAAAAAGTCTAAACTCCTTTTTCTAACAGAGAAATTCCTTGCAGTCTGAGCCTTGGAAGCTAGTGCTCCACTGAGCAACGTAAAGGAAGAATAAACATGAGAGCGCTAGGAAAAAGGTGGGCGGGAAATTAAATGTAGATGCCCTGTGTCAGCCATTACAACCCTTGTTCATTCATCCAAATTCCTGAACTACGGCCTAATTAGTCCACCAGTAAAATGTAACCAAAATACATATATCCCAGCAATGGGTATGGGCTACAGGGAGAGATCTCTTTCCTCACCCTTCACTGGTAGGAACATAGAGGAAAATGTTTGCAAAGCTGCTAAGCTGAAGCATTTTCAGGAACAAAATGATCTTTTCACCAGCAACGCACAGTTATTTCTTTTTTCAGAAGATGTCAAGTGGTACAGATATTATTCTATTGGAAATCCTTAATATAGTTGCAGTATTTAAGATGACACAAAACCCCTTTCAGTAGTTTGTCAGCTCCTGAATGGCTACTTGGGAACGCTCTGCTATTGCAGAAGACAGAGTTTTTGGCAAGCAGCGGGATAGCAAGGAAAACAGCTCACAGGAGGTGTTGCAGGAAACTTAATGGTCCACCGTAAACATTTCCTCAGTCAACACAGTTCCAGTACTTTGAACAAACCATCTATTGAGTCAGGGACCGAGTGATCTATGAAAAAACAGCATGCAAAACAGCATGCAAAGCTTCTTGCATGTTAAAAATAAATAAGTAAGGGTAAAACCCTCATTCGCCAAAGTATGTTTTGTGAGCTGAGTGCAGGCTTTCAGGTGGCATCTCATGACGTCCTGTTCTGGGTTTTCGGTGGACCACTTTTGTCTTTTATTTGTATGTTAGCACCACCGAGCTTTGTTCCTCTCCATAAATGCTTCTCCTGGAATTTATCTGGGTTGTTGCAGAGAAGAGTGACTATGGCAGATCAGAGAGCATGGCGCTGGGGCTTAATCCATCTGAGAGCCCTGAGATTTAGCATCATAGCTTTAAAATGCTCTTGAAAATGAAAGTCGGTGGACTAAATTGAGAATTGGCTTGATGTATACCATGGCATTGACTATGGAGTCAACTGTTATCTTTCCTGTAGAAAGCAGAGCTCTTGATAAGGGGATATGTGACACAGAGAGAGAGAGAGAGATTGGTGGGGGGGAGAGAGAAAGAACATAAGAGAAAAGGAGCCCCGTTTAGACGGAAGTGCAAAACCCCTGAAGCAGCAGAGAAGTACAACTGCTCTAAGGGTGACAAGGAAAGGCTTTATTCCATGAAAAACTGCTTTGGAACAACTCGAGCAGACAAAGCAGTGGAAGAGTCACTGTACCTTGCAATATCCTTGGCAATTTGCTCATTGAGACAATTGATGAAGGCGATGGAATGGGTCCCAGAGACGTAGCTGCCAGTGACAGCAGAGTGCAGCTGAAGAGCTAGAGTTTTCAGCACTGGGTACATCAGTAAAGACAGAGCCATCACCTAAAACGCAAAATATATGAGCGCTGATGTTAGGTAAAATGTTACATTTTGTAAAAAATAAGCATTTGCTTTATCTGTGACTCAGGAGAAGTGTCCATTCTTCTTTCTTTTGACATTACAGTAATGTTAGTTGTAATTTAAGTGAAAACATGCTCATAGAGGCATTCATTCTCCTGAAATGGGGCCAATCTAATACCATGTCAAATGGTCAGGGCAGGAAAGGGTCAGTTTTAGAGCCTTTACCAGCTCACAGGAGTCCAGGCCTCTGCTCCAGGAGGTCATACTCCAAATTAATGAGGCGTATAGACCTCACTGCACAGCCCTAGCAGCCGCAACTGTTTTTCCAAAAGAAGAACAAGGAGGTATGTCAGTGGTTGCCTCCATTAAAAAAGGCCAATAATAAGCTTCATGAATCTCTAAATTATTTTGTGTTTACTCCCATAGCTTACATCTATATAAAAGGTCCTTGTTACAGACAAGGGTTGAATAAAGCTATGAGGCTGAGACCTTAATAAAAAGCCATGATATAAATGCAAGTTTTCGTCAGCTGATCAGACTGTTGTATGAAAAATCGCAGAGAAACAACTGAAGGTATTCAGATTCTTACAAATGCCTGATACCCAGTTTGTTGCAAAAGGAACGGCTGCCATTCTGTCTCCAAATCTGACAAGTGCAGCCCAAACCTATTTACAGCAGGAAGTCCCACAAAGTCTTCAGGTCTTTAGCCCTGAACAGCCCAGTAGCCTCCTCTGTAAATTTGTGTGTCTATCAGCTTGTGGGCCAAATCCGTCCTCGAGGCGAGCGCACCTGACTGCATGGCTGCTTGGAGGATGATGGTGGCTGTGCCTGGCTTGACTGAGAGTAACGAAAGCCGGGGGACCCTGGTTCTGAGGTGGTTTTGCTCATCCTAAAATACCATGTCCTGAAGGCTGCCATGCTAGAGTACATACTCCGTGTCTTCAGAGAGGGTGGGGAGCAGCACTGTAAGGCAAAGGGAGGCTCAAAGTTTTGTTGCCCATTCGGATGTTCATGGGGAACACTCAAGAGACAAACTGGAGGCACAGGCAGGCATTGCTAGCTCACTAAGTTTAGCTTAGCAGCCACCTGCTGCCAGGACTAGGGAATCTCTTCCCCAGACTACGTGGCCCTTCATAGGCATTTGCTTTTCCTCTACGTGATGTCCTGTTGTGCTACGTTTTGGGAAGCCAGATCAGACCCATACTTAGCCTGTTTCCCTAAATCCTGTGATTAGATCAAAAACTACATCTCTATTGGAAAAATAGAAAAAAGGGCCCTGGTTTGTTTTAATGCAATCCTGCTAGCCCAGGATGATTATTCTGTTCTGCTGACAGATGTTTCACAGTCCATCCAGGCTATGGTACAAACAGTGCATAGCAGGTAAGGAAGGATAAGACTGAAATGCAGGCTTTGGTCTTGTTTCCTCTTAATTGCTTGGTACTAATAGTGAAGTCAAGTTTGATCCTTTTGGGCACAGAAATCCTAATCGACACAGCCCAAGTCTGTACGGCTGTCCTCGTCTCACTGGCCTGCAGAGAACAACAGTGCTCTCTCTCTCTCGACTGGCAGTACACTGGCAACGAGTCGGTTTTGCTGTACAGCAGATCCCGGTTCCTGGCAAGTCCCTTAGCTTCCCATTGTATTCACGTGCCATAAACAGTCACTATAAATATTTATTCGATAAAGCAGCTCAGCTTGGACTTTGCTAGGATAGCAAAGTTTAATTTGGTGTGCTGAGTAACAGCAAACGAATGGGTGACTGCACCCTCTGCGTGCAACGCTCACTGTCTCTGCACAGTTGCTCTTCTCTTTGTCTTTTGTTTTTTAAATAAATAGCATCTGTCCCTTACTCATCTGCAGTGATAACAATATTTTTATAAGACTCAGAATATATTCCTTTTTCCCTTTTTTCCACCCTCATTTGTCCTCTAAAAGACGTCCCATTACAGGGTAAATGTCATAGTTTTTTTAAAAATTATTGATATCTCTCTTCTCACCACAAACACAGGAACTCTTTTCTGTTTAGAAAACGACTGATGTTTTATATTGGTTGTCTCCTTTTTTTCAGCCCATTTGAGGAAATGCTCTTTGTTATCATAAGGCTTCTCATAATAATTTTCAGAGCTTCTTTAGTGTTCTTTTGTCCCACTAAGCGATTTAACAAGTATTATGCAACAAATCACAGAAGTTACCCAGACAGTTATAAGCCAAAAAGGGATAGGCTGGTGTACCTATTTTTCCAGATTAAAATGTAATTATGTTCCCTGCTCAGGGGAAAAAAAAAAATCCATCCTGTGCAGCATGGCAATCATTAATCTTCTTGGAAGATGTTTGTGCATATGATGAGGAAAATCCCCATGAACATTTGTGAGTGAATACTAATACAACAGTGACCCATCTCTTGCACTTTTTTTTTGAAAAGAAAGAGAAAAAAGAAAGAAAAGTATGCTGTTTTTTTCAGCATAATTGTATTTGCCAAGCGGTGGTGCAGAAGTGAAGGAGTGAAACTTGGGCACCCGCGCCTAATAATTTGAATAAATTCAGAACTGCCAAAATGTTAAAGTGACCGAAACTGAAAAATCCACAGCGAGATTGTAACTATTGCACTGAAAAGCAGGCTGAGATCCCACCTCTCCTGCAAGACCCCTCTTTTTCTGCAGAGCTGCCCTTGCAAAGGGGTGAGTGGCGGCGTTCCTGCGGCCGCCCAGGTCGCGCGCGTCTGGCTCCCCGGTGGATCTCCCGCGTCGCCTCGCGCGCAGACAAACGCCGTCGCTGTTCCCAGCCGCAGGTCCCCGTGTCCCGCGATGTGGCTCCCACTTACCAGCAGCAGGGCCAGGCGGCCCGGCCGGGAGCAGGTCTGGCTGCTGGGCGGCTGGCAGCGCTGGCTCAGCCACTCCATCCTCATCGCGCCGGGCGAGAGCCGCCGTCCTGCGCCGTCCCGCCACCTGCGCTGCTGGGAGCGCGGCCGGGGCTGGCTGGGAAGGCTGGCCGCAGCCAGCACAGACTCCTCCTCCTCTTCCTCCCCGGCTGGCACAGGGCTCGCCAGTCGGCTGGATGTCCGCCGGCATCACGGCCGCCTCCAGCCCTGTCCCCTCCCTGCAGAGCGGGGCCAAGCAGGTGCCGGGGCCTGGCAGAGCCAAACGCGGGGTCTGGCCCATAGCAAGTCCAAACACACACTCCTAATAGCGCTGGTGCTGTTCCCCAAACTACCTGCCCCAAAATCTGCTGGAGAAATAAATCTGTTCCTCCCAGGGGGTGCTCCGAGACACCTGGCGATCGCCATTCAGCATCGGTGCCTTAATTTTCCCATCGGTAAAATCGCTTTTTTCCCCTCAGACCTCATATTATTGCAGCTTTGTAATCTTTGTGTAGCAACTGCTAGCAAGCCGATAAACTCGGTTATGCTGTTTGGCCCTAAAACGTTTAACAATATTCCTTTAAGCGATCTGGTGCAGAGGAACAAAGAGGGCCGTTCTTTCTCAAAATATAACTTCGTTACGTTCCTGCCAGTTCTCGTAAGCTATTAGGAGGATGTATTCACCACGGCATTTCTGGTGCCTGGATTTAGATCAAAACGTCTGACAGTCGTACTCCTGCTTTGCGTCCCCGCGGACAGCCGCCACCAGGCAGCGGAAGGCGGCCAGAGCCGCGCCGTTTCGGTGACGTCGGGGAGACATTAAACACCGCAGAGCGCTCAGAGTGCCTTGCGGCACGGACAGAGGCCGGTATGTGCCAAATTCAACCATCTTCCTCCCTGTCTGTGGACTGAACTATTTTTCTTCTGCTGCTATAAACCAAACCCGGTGCTTCTCAGCCGGTGCGGCCTGCCCACGCCGGGACGGAGCTGTCGCGGTGACGCTGCACTTCCAAGGCAGCGACTCCGGAGCGGTGTCCAGGGTCGAGGCGACCGGAGGGGCGGCGAGACATCTGCTCGCTGGGGGGGGGGGGGGGTCAAGCGGGGAACCGCGCTGGGGGGCTGCGGGAACCGTTTGGCTCCGCTGAATTTTTCCAGACCCTTGGGAGCTTTGCTGACGAGAGGAAGGTGGCTGTGCCCGTGCCTCCCGCGATAACCGCCTGAGGTGTTAAAAAACTCCCCGCCTGGGACATGGCCGCCTCCTCCCGGGCCTCAGCACCGCCTCCCCCCCAGCTCCTCCAAAAAGCGAAACGGAGCTGCGGAGCGCGCAGGCCCTCGGCGCAGGAAGGCCCAGCCCCGCTGGAAGCGCTCCCCTGCTCCTCGGGGCCTGACCTCGGGGCTGCCGGCGCATTTCAACCCCCCACCCCGACAGCAACGCTCCTTCCCCCGACGGAAAAAACCGTTGAGGGGCGGCTCCCCCTCGCGCCCCGCCCCTTTCTGCCCCGCCCCTCCGTGCGGCCCTTCCAATCAGAGCGGGGCCAAGGAGGGAGGGGCGGGGCTCGGCCGCCATTTTGTCGGCGGAGGCGGCGGACGCGAAAGGAACCCCCTGGTTACGGCGCGGCGGTTGCGCGGGGGAGGTGGTGGCGGCGGCGGCGGCAGTGCCAAGATGGCGGAGGCGGCTGTGGCGGAGCTGCTGGAGCGGGCGTGCCGGCCCGAGGCGCCCCTGGAGGAGCTGCGGGCCCTGCGGCTGGCCGCGCAGGCCGTGCCGCCGGCCGCCCTCCGCCCCTGCCTGCGCGACGCCCATTTGGGCGCGCTCTTCGGCCTCCTCAGCGCCGGTGACCGGTGAGCGCGGGCCTGGCCTAGGCCGGCCCCGGCGCCTCCCCTCTGCCTTCCCCATGGCGCTCTTCCTCTCCCCTGTCGCTTTTCCTGCCCTTCTGGGAGCGGGGCCGGCACGGCTGAGGGCCTCGGCCGTGTCTCCCTCCTCAGGGTGTCCGTGTCCCTCTCAGGGAGCAGGTGTCTGCGTGTGTCGCCATCCTGGAGCGGCTGCTACAGGCCCTGGACCCCCTCCACCTCATCCGGAACCTCCGAGAGGAGCTTCAGAAAGGCCTTTTCCATCCTGACGACTCCGTGAAAATCCTCACCATATCTCAGGTATGGTTTCCTGTCCCTGGCCTTCCAGCTCGGCCAGGGCTCCCTCTTGGGTCAGGCTGGGATAGTTCAGTCTCTTACTGGTACTTTTTTACTATGAACTATGAAAAAAGCACTGTATTAAGTGTTTGTATGGGCTCCTGCAATTTTGGGCACCTACTGTGCAATATGTAGGTATATAGTACTTAATGGTGTGACTGGTAAATATAGTATGTAAAACTGTGTCTTGACACAGGTAACGTGTAAATTGATCTTCTGTGTGTCATGGACTCTAGTTCTTTGTAAAATGCTCTTAGCCAGCACTGGCAGCAGGTGCTGCAGGAATTAAATACAACAACAGTTTTGCTGTTCGGGATGCTTTGAACAATATTGTGAAAATACTGAAAAGGAGTAGACTGTTTCTAGTAACTTGGTATTTGTTGCCTTAGTTTAAAGGAACAGAACTGAGGAATAATGTAGTTTGGAAGGGAGCTCTGGGGGTGTTGGATCCAACCCCCAGCTCAAAGCAGAGCCAGCTTACAGCAGACTGCTCAGGGCGTTATCCCGTTTTGAACATCAAAGAATGGAAATTCTGCCTTTCTGGGTAGCTGTTCCAGTGCTCGGCTGTTCTCACGGTGAAAAAAATTTGATCTTAATAGTAGAATTTACTGTGTTGCAATTCGTTGCTGTCTCTGTGCACCTTCAAATATGAGTCTGATTGTGTCATCTTTAGACTCTCCCATTATGTAGCTGAAGACAACACCATGATTTCCTCTTAGCCTTCTCTTATTAACCCAGACCTTTTAGCCTCTCCTAGTGCACTCTGTGCCCCCTAATCATTTTGGTAGCCCTTCACCAGGCTCGCTCCAGTTTGTCAATGCTTCCTCGACTCTTCTGTGCAATTGCAACTGGAGTACAAAGTGTGCCCAGTTCTGGAATCCCCAGTACAAGAAAAAGTTGAGAAATTAGAACATGGCTCGTGATGCGGTGACTGGCATATAGACCTCAGATCTTATATTTAAAGCTTTTATTTTAAAGACTGTTTCTCTAATTAACAGAATGTTCGTATAAAGGAATGCAACTAAACTAATAGTGTATTTAATCATGTTCTTAGGTTGGGAGGATTGTTGAAAATCCAGATGCTATTAGAGAAATTATCAACAGTCCTGAATTATTACGGCAAATAATCTATTGCATTGGTGGAGAGAAAATAGCTGTGGCTAAAGAGGTAAGCTTTGTTTTTTGTTTGTGTGTTTTCTCTCTCTCTCTCTCTCTCTCTCTCTCTCCCTCCCCCACCCCCTCCCCTTAATAAATTAACTGATGTAGAAAAGGTATTCTCTGTGGTGGGTACTGTCTGAATAGTCTGTCACCTGAGATGGCATCTCTCTTCCTCTTTGAAGAAAAGAGAGCTTCTGTAGGTTGAAAGAATGATATCAGTTATGCGGTTTAAAAAAATTAACAAGTAGGTGACCTATGTCAAAAGTTGATTAAATGGGGTAGAAAATCTTACCCAGAACTGCTATCTTCCAGTAGCCATTGACCCCGAAGTAAACTCGTAGATGTGAACTTAATGCTTATCACAGTAACTAAAACTAGCTTTCAGCAGAGATATGAGTAATTGTCACTGGAAAAACATATGGACGTTAGAATTTTAGCTGAATAACTATGATTTGGTATGTTAATGGAGCCTGGTTTAAACAGATCCTGGTTTGAGTTTTCTTCCGTGTGTGTCTTACGATGAGCTACTGTTCTTGTTCACAGGCCATCAAATCTCTCTCAAGAATTGCACAGACACAAGATGGCTTAGAGGCTTTATTTGTGAGCAGTTTGTTGAGTGACTTGAAAAATGTCATGGCAACAAATGACATTGTACGGTATAGAGTGTATGAGGTAAGAATGAGATAAATGTTAGCATTTGAGTTGCAGGGGACTGCAGTTCTAAGTTTAAAACGAATTTTAAGAAACTGTAAATATGCAGATTTTTAGCTGCTATACAAACTCTTCATTTATTCTTTTTTAATCTTGTCAAAAAAGTAGAAGAAGGTTAGAGCAATGTTGATTCTTAGATAACATCTTAATTTTTCTTTCTCCCTTATGGTACAAAGACGTAAAGAACTCAAGTGTTATTTACATCTTATTTTCTAATATGTTGTGCTTAGGGTGTTGGAAAGGCTACGCAGAGTTACTGCTAACGATATAATAGAATGCTTGCTTTTCTGAAAATAAAAACAAAACAGTTTCTGCAGTCTCCTCACCTTGAGATGTGAAGCCCTACTGAAAGTTCAGAAGGGGGAAGAAACGGAAGGAGATGCCAAATGTGTCACTCTAGATATGTAAGGCAAAGGAAAAATAATGCAATTTAGGCGTACTAGAGCTTAATAGGAATAGCAATGATTCTTCTGAAGAAAAGAAGAAAGTGTGAAAAGAGAGCAAATCCATGTGCTGTAAACCTGGACTTCTTTATGAACTTGTTTTTCAGGCAAATGTTTAGATGTATTATGAAACAGTAAATGCTAGCTTTAATGTATTTGTAGGCTTAATTTGTGTTTATAAGATGTGATTGTGAAGTGTTAACATTATAATGTTTTTCACAAGCCACTCTTTTTCCCATGCTCTTATTTAGTTAATTGTAGAGATCTCTTCAGTGTCAGCTGACTCGCTAAATTACTGTGCCAACAGTGGATTAATATCGGAGTTAATTGGAGAGCTGACTGGAGATGATGTTCTGGTCAGGTATGTTGGTAGTGAGTTTGCCAATGAGATTTCCCCCATAGTGAACACCTGTGTTTTAACACTCAACCTCTTAACACATTTGTATGTTTTTCTTTTGGAACCTTCTTCAGGAAAAATAGTTACACCCCCCCCCCCCCCCTTATTAAGTCTTGTATGTAAAATACTGTTTACTTTGAGAATGAAGATGAAGGCTTCCCCGATATGCTCCAATAGTTTTGATGCTGGACTGCAATATCAGCACTTCTTTTTCTTTCTTAAAGATAGCTGAGTGAGCTTGGAGGAATGTTGGACAGTTAGATGGGTTTTCTTTTATTTGTTTATTTTTCTGTGCTTTAAGATTAGAAAAACTGTGTTTTTCCCTCAATCTCTAGGTATTCTAAAAATGCATCTGAATAGGAAAAATGAACTGTTTGTCTGTTGCAGAGCTACATGTATAGAGATGGTAACCTCACTGGCTTATACTCCCCATGGACGCCAATATCTTGCTCAACAAGGAGTTATTGATAAAATTTCCAATATTATCATTGGTGCGGAGTCTGATCCTTTCTCAGGCTTCTATTTACCAGGTGAAATCATGCATTTTATTAAAAGCAATCACTAAACAACACTGGAAACAATGTGTTAAATTGAGAGGACCCCTAAGCCTCAGTTTTGAAAGTTTATGTGAATTATTTGAATATTAGAACTCATGTATTGGGCATATAAAAAAATACTGAAGGACAGTCTAATATGTGAATAATGTTTTTCACTAAGAGCGGTAGAGAAGATAAGATTTGGACAAACTGTACTGTAGATGTGAAGTTTAAGCATTATTGTAGCCTTTTTGAATTTTTTTCTTAATCAGGAATTAAGTAGCTGTTAGGTGAATTCATCTTGTAGTCACAGAGAAAATGTCACTACCTGAGCTATGCAAAGGATATTTCTAGGTTATGATGCTGTATTTCATAGCCTTAAATTTCCCTTGGCTCTCAAGGGAAACTTATTGCATTTCTTTTGTATTGCGTCTTCAAAATACTGGCTTGTTCCTTGGTGCTGTCTTTATCCTGATGCGTTTCAGGACAGTATTTGCATTTAACAGTACAGTGGAAACAAATCTTATATTAATATATATCTTTAATTATGGCATAACCAAAGTTATTGTTCCTGTACCCTGAATTTTTTTGTCTTGTCAGGATTTGTTAAATTTTTTGGAAACCTGGCTGTGGTAGACAGCCCACAGCAGATCTGTGAACGATACCCTGTATTTGTGGAGAAAGTCTTTGAAATGGCAGAAAGTCATGATCCAACCATGATCGGAGTGGCTGTAGACACGCTAGGAATCCTGGGATCAAACGTGGAAGGCAAACAGGTTTTACAGAAAACTAGTTCGTATCAAATTTTTCTATAATAAAACTCTCTCAGTATATTGTAATATGAGATTGATGTCGGATGATATAATAGGGGAAAGAACTGAAAAAACATTTCTGATTCTCATAATCATAGGTGTCTGAGTAGCTGTGGAAGAGCTATTGGTGGTTGTTAACTGTCTTGCCAGGCATGGCAGCGTGAAAGACCTGGCAGCTAGAATTGTGGTATTGCAGGCATGATTTGAGTTTTTTCTTGTGAGTTGCATCATACAAATCCTCAGTGATGCTGTAACTTTAGATTCCTTTGTTCCTATTGATATCATGGCTTCTTCCCCACTAGGGCAAGGAAAATACAGACGATCGTGTGATGACACTTCCCTTGAACTGTACTGTTTCTGTTACCATAAAATGGTCCCAAGTATTGAAATGAGATGCAAGCCCCCCTCCCTTTTTTTTTTAAATGAAAAATCTGTGTTAGCAAATAGCTGTTGAAGCATTGTAGAATGGGACTGAAGACTTCTGATCACAAATATACTTGTGTCGGCACTTCCCAAGCTAACTCAATTATGTGTATAGCTTGCTTTTTGGAAGCCTTTGGATAGTCCAGAGATATGAATGAAAATAAAGCTTTGATTTTTTTTTTTTTCTTCTTTACCTTGGAGCCATATGAAGCGAAAGAAATCTTGCACTGATTTAATTATAATAGTCAGAACCTGCCTTTCTTGGGTTGTATATCCAGCCTTCTTTCCACTAGTTAATTTAGTATAATGTCACTGATAGCAATTTTCTATTCCTATAGAGATCTGTCCAAACTAAATGAAAGCGTTTTTCTTTTCAAAGGAAGCAGATTCCAAAATCTGCTAAACAAAATAGGGCATCAGGCAAAGAATGCCCCAGCAGAGTTGAGACTTCGATGCTTGGATGCCATTTCTTCTCTTCTTTACTTGCCTGTAAGTGGTTGTCCGGGGTGGTTTAAAACCTATGGAAGCTAAATTAGTGTGCATCTAACTGATGGTATGTTGGTTAGGTGCCTGTTCCTCGGTATCACAAATCACTAACTTTATTGTTTTGAAGTTCCCTGATTTGTTTGATGCTGAAGGTAAACATTGGAGTGTCTTTATAAGAAACTACATACTTGGAGTCCGTCTTCCCTTGATGATGTTACCTTGATTTCAAGGTTCAGGAGAATACACAGTATAATATTCTTACACTTTAAAGAGATGATGGCAAACTGCTTAAGTCTCTTGTGTGTTGTCCAAGTTCAGTGACCTAGTTTTAATAGTGTAGTTTTGATTGAGCTATTCTTGCTTATTGTGCAGGAGCCCACTCTAGCAGTAGTGTACCAAAATAGGATAATTCTGTCCTTCAAGCTTAATGAAATACAGAAAGCCTCTTATTCATGGAAATAAGCTTAAATTTTCAACTGTTTCAGTGTAATTGGTTGGTGGTACAGTCTATTTTTAACTTCTTTACCTATTGAACAGATGCTCCAAACTTGAAAGCTATTCATCATCCTAACCAAATTCTTTCATTTATGTACACTTCTCTCATATGTGTAGCCTGAGCAGCAGACAGAAGACCTTTTGAGAATGACTGAATCATGGTTCTCATCCTTGTCTAGCCAACCATTGGAACTCTTCAGGAGTATCAGTACTCAGCCGTTTCCTGATCTCCACTGTGGGGCTTTAAGGGTATTTACTGTACGTTTACTTCTTTTTAAAGATTGAGTGGATTCTGTTGCCTTTTACAGTCTTAGATTGTCACAAACTTCTTGTTGCAGCTGTTAGAAATGAGGCCTCTTTCCCTGTGCCCCAGTTGCATTCACTGTTTGTGTAATTCAGCAGACAGGTCAGGTCTGCAGTGCTTATTTTCTTGTAAAGTTGAGGGGGGGAACCCTCCAAACCTGGATTTTAAAAGGCTACTTTGATATTTGTTCGCAATGTATAAAAGCGAAGCACTGAGCTCCACTTGATTTTTAGTGGTAAGCGCTGCTGCTTGGTCAGGTGGTAGTTGTCATTATTGTATAGCATGAATATCCCTCTTCAGTTTTAATCTATTCCTTGCCTATATAGCTTAACATTGTTTGTATTACTGATTCAGGTTTCTAAAATGAGCATTGTTTTTCTTTTTCTTCACCTTTAGGCTATTGCGAACCAACCGTGGGCCCAGAAGTTGATGCTTGACAGTCCTGGGTTTGTGGAATATATTGTAGACAGATCTGTGGAACCTGACAAAGCTTCAAAGGATGCCAAATATGAACTGGTTAAGGCCCTTGTAAACTCTAAAACAATTGCAGAAGTCTTTGGAAATCAGTATTACTTGAGGCTTAGGGCTTACTTGCACGAAGGCCCTTACTATGTTAAGGCAGTTTCTACTACGGCTGTGGAAGGAGCGGAATAGTGTCAGAACAATAGCCTGTCTCGGTTCTCCTTCTTGCAAAGTGTATTACTGAAATAGCTGTTAAGATTCTCCCACACTGGAGTCTTTTTAGATTCTCTTCAAAGAAACTTGAAGTATTTGACTCAATTTGAAATAAGAGTCATGAGTGCAAATTGTAACCCATAGGGCACAATGTAACTTTCCTTAGTCTCATGGCATAAATCCTCTCTGTGTACTTTCCTGAGACAAGTAACCCAGGTAAGCACTCTGTCAACTGTGGACGCCGTGTTAATTTGCAAAAACTATCAATGTTTAACTAAACTGTTCTTGGGCTTGGAGTTCCTATCATGTTTTCTCAGTAGATCATACTTCAATTAAAAAACAAACACCAAGACACCTTGAGGTTCGTTACCTCAGATACTGCCATGATTTCTCTTACTTTTCTTCCTTACACCTGCCTAAGTTCGCACTTGCATGGAAAATACTCCTTAGCCAGTTCTGTTCTGTCAGAAACCTAGTTGTTAAAAATAAACTAGTAACGTTCTAAAGGTTCGTTCCCGCGTGAGGGAATACAGACTGGATTAGCTTATCAATTTGCTGGATGTAAGTCTTGTTTGAATAAAATAATCCTAAATATTGTTTACACTTTATGCTGAGGATGACAAAAAACTTTTAGCCCTTTTAAAGGAGACGAAAGGCAAACTAATATATAAAACCAATCTGGGAGCTTTGTCTCTGTTGTTAACTGCTACTTTGTATGGCAGTTCAGTTTACTTGCTCAAAAGGAGCATGAGCTATAGTGCTCTAAGTCTACTTCAGAACCAAATCTTAAATTGTTTACACTATTTTTATCAGAAACTTTTTAATTTTGTGTTACTTTAAAGAAGTATGAGAGTTTTAGTTGCCTGAGTTGTAGTAAATGGGGTAAGAACGAAAAGCCTTTTGTGTTTAAAGGCTTAAATGGAATTGAGGAGGAAACTATAAAGCCTCACAAGGTACTATATTATCTCCCTGTGAAGATGGTTAGCTAGTGTGTGGGTGGGATGCAAGGCTAGCTGTACCACTGGCTGCATCAGTAAGTAGTGATGTGTCTTAGTGAACAAAGACCATGATGTACTTCATAATAAAAACTTCTTATTTTTGTTGAGAGCATGAGTTAAAAATTGAGGTCAAGCTGGAGGAAACAGTAAAACACAAGGTTACTGGAATAACTCAGAGTAGTAGGGTGTCAAGTCAGGTATGCCGCTGTGGAAAGTACTTGCCTTTTGTCCTTGCTCTGCCAAGTGATTTGGGATAATCTAGGCATGTAGTAACTTTTTTCTTGCTTGTAGTAGCTTTGGGCTGCAACAGAGGTGATGGTGTTCTCTGCTAAAAAAGAAATTCTGTCAAGGGGTGGAAGGGAGCTCAGAGAAGCAGAGCAGGTGGGGAAAGGCCATTAATGTGTAATGAGCAATCTGAAGGCAGGTGATTTGCCTTGTTTATGATCTGCCTCTTTGCTAGTATGCACGAAAAGCAGTCATGTGAAATCTTACTACTGCTTGCACTTTCATCGTAGATGAGCTTAGTAAACATTTGCTAGTGAGAAATGCAGTACAGAGTGTCTCATTTGTAAACTGAGAGAGCACCAGCAGCTTCATGAATCTTGCATCCAGAAAAGCATGAAAGTATTTAGAAAGGAAGTGGAAGAATGTAGAAGTCCTTATTTTGCACTTGCATTGGACTGTTCAGCTTTGCTATTGTAGGTGGCTTTGTGTGCTGGTAGCTCTGTATGAGCCCTGTCTGGAAATCTCTGTAAAAGAAATCAATATAAACCTTTTCTGCAATTTGTGAGTCTCTTCCCTGTGTGTTTTCAGCTCTTACTTATAAAAGCTAACTGTGTGCCAAGACTTAAACATCTGTTTTGCATGGTACATTTGCCTGATAAAATATTTCAGAATGCAGATGCCAAAGGGATGTTTTTATACATGTATACTACTTTCTTCTGAGCTCAAAGCTTAAACAAATGTGGATTAATTGATCACTCTTATCCCTTTTTATTCACATAGTTCCCTACGCCTCCTCTATAGAGCCATATGGCTTACATGTTGCTACTGATGTATCTTGTACACAAAGGAAAACTAGTGTTTCTCCCTCCTGCCCGTAATGTTGACAGGTAGAGATAACTAAGGAAAAACAGAAATGAATGATGCAGAATGGGAACTGAGGAAAGGAACTTGGTTTAAAAAGATGTCGTTGCTTGATTGGCGAACAGACTGCGTAACTTTATATTTAAAAAGAGGAATTGCGTATCCTTTGGAGCACATCTATTCAGTCAGGGTGGGAAGAGTAAGGGGGGTGCATATATGTTTGTGTACACAAAGGTATATGTCTTTCTCTCCATGTATCTCTATCACAATTGTAGAACAAATTTGTCCAGCTAACCTTTTCTCTTCTGAAAGCTGGTTTGGAAAAGTTAATCTGGAGGCCACTGGCAAGGGTGGGTTTGCGTGTTCTTAACTGCTCCCTAATGTAGGGGATTTTTGCATTCTGGGTGAGCTCACTGTTACCAGAATGCTGGCGCATTAGTTGGTGAATTTGTTGGGACTTCACTGCTGGCTCCATTCTCCAGAACAATGTTATGCTTCTGAACTGCTCTTGTCCATGTTCCTCTGTCGTCATGACCGTGACAGAAGTACAGCGTTCAGCAGGTAAGTTGGACTTCCTGTCCAAAATCTTCCCAGGCTGATTATCTAAGCAAATTTGTGTGATGCCTCACTGTCTGTTCCCATTCTAGCTGTCCTGTAACTTTATTGGCACCCTAAAATAGGATGTTTAGAGGTAGCTCTCTTTTCTGAGGATGAAGAGATTCCTCTATTCCAAAGTATTTTGTAAGTAGGTGATGTCTGTTACTCAAATTGGATCAAAAATGCAGAAATAGTTTTGACATAAGGTAGAGGCATTTAGATGGCTGGAAAACATTGGATACAAACCAACTTTCTTTGAATACTCTTTACTTCTATGCATGCAGTTGTACATATTTAATGTAGCTAGAGTACATCCAGTTCTCTTGCTATCAGAAACTAATCTGTAACACAGTTTACAGCATTGAGAATCCCTTTGCTGTTAAAGGAAGAGATCTCTGAGAGGAGATGCAGGTTTTTATCAGCCATTTTATCTTGTTGACGTTCAGTGAAAGAAGACGTAGGCTTTCTTTGCAGAAGTTAAATCTTAATCAGCCAAATGAAGAGCCCCATTTTTTATTGCATTCATGTTAAACTGTTTGAACTTATCAAAATAGGTCAAAACTTTGCAGGACACGAGACCATAGTAAGTTTCCAGTAACGAGCAATCTTTTCCATCACTTATTTCCCTCCAATCTTTAAATAGCTCATCCTCTTTCATGTTGGAAGAGGTGAAAATGAATTTATAGCAGCATCGATTGTATCTGATATGCTTTTCCCCAGAAAACCGAGAGCTATGAATAGGCGTGATGCCAGCTTTTTTAGCACAGATTCCAACAAAGATATCAGGGGGCACTGAAACTGGCACTTCCTTGGCGGCTACATACACCTTCCGAGCTACGTCCTGGGATACGACAAAAGCTGTCCCACTGCAGTAATCTGGGTAAAACTCCTCTGGATATTGACTGATGGGAACAAAGCCAGGGCTTTCAGGGTCTCTGTCAGGCACCGCTTGATGAATGACTCTCCCGATATAAATGTCCTCTAGCTGTGTTAAGCTAAGCAAGTATCCAACCAGACTTGGAGTACTGAGAAACATTTCTTCGTTGGTTTTAAGGATGTACCTTGCCTGGGAACAGAAAGTTACTGCCCATTTCATGCTCATCACAATCTTCTGTGTCTGAGTCTCGGGAGAGTCAATGAAGCTTCCTTCAATAATGTCTCTGTGCTTTTGAGACTCTTCATTGATCTCCAGCTGGATGATTACTGAAGCTGGCTTTCCTAAAGCAAACAAAGTAAGGACTGCATAACCTCTGGTGTCTGTCACATTACCCCATGTCTGCCTGATCACATTGCGCCTTGTCCTGTTTTCTGGGCTACTGCAGACAAGAACAAGCAAAAACACCTCTTGATCTGAGCATGCCCCTGTGCTGCTGATGGTATAAGACTTGGAGAGATTGGCCTTTAGAGGATCGGTGTCTAATTTCCTAGCCTTCTCCCTGATTTCAAGAACCTTTGCATCAGTGTAAGAAAGAGGTAATGACTGTAGGAAGTATTCCTCCAGTAAATCTGCTCCAAAAAGCAGTGCATGGAAAAGCAAGACATTAAATAAAATGAAGCACCACTGATGGGTCCGGAGCCTGCAGAACGTCAGCTGTGGAAGAGAAGAAACGGACATTGAATTCTCTTGTTGCTAGACTAGGAAGGCTTTCGTTCATCTTAGAACACAGTCGGGCAGGACAGAATCTCCACTTCTAGATCACAGTCTCTGTATTATTAATGCAAGGCTTTGAACAGCAACAAGCTTTCAAAAACCCTAAAGAGTGAACCCCACTTGTGAATCAGTGTGAGATCCCAAGACAAGGATGTCACTGGGCTGAAGTTTAAAAGGCTGCTTTCCATGCATCCCCATGTGGAAATACTGAGGATAACTGACACTATTCAAATAATTTCTGGCTGTCTTTTAACACCTTGCTGATGGCCTGAGATATCAGAGGACACATACTAACCTGTAGAGGATTTGTTAACTACTTGTTAAGTTAGTGTTTGATAGTTGGGTTTTTTTAACAATGCCCTGTGAAACTTGACAGGGTAAGAAGTAAAAGGGAAGATCCGTGTCATGCAGCATTGGAGCGAGTCAGTCATTCAGAAATGAAGTCCCCTCTTTGCGTGGGGACTATCCCCCTGCTTGCCCCGCTCCCTTGGCTGTGCCCCTGGTTTGGGCTTGTTCACTGCGGTGTTCAGCCGACTCCAGAAATGGGGCTTGGGAGGGCAGGCTGCAGCTCGGTCTCCCACTCCTTGCTGTAATGCACAGTTGCACAGCCTGTACACAGGAAGCGATTGGGATTTTTCTGCCCTGTTATCACTGCTGCTAACCCAAAAGATGGCTGCAAACTTAATGTTTGCCAGTTAGTGTTGCCACCCGTATGTGCTGGGGGAAGGGAGTCTTAGAGCAGTTGCGTTGCAGTTCGTGTATGGGATGATTTGCAGTAAGTGGCAGCCTCATCCTAGAGTCCCTGCTGTGATGGATTAATGAGACAAAGCCCTTACCTGCATGGTGGCAGGGAACGCGGGGTGCAGCCGGCTGGGGGTATCTTCTGGTCAGAGGCGGATTTCCCTGTCCGAAGCTTAGGAGGCAATGTGTGCATCTGGGTCTGCAGGGTTGAGTTACTTCCTAATAGCCAGGCATGCTGACTTCCACCTTGCCTGGCCGCAGAGAGGAAAGATGATCCAAGGGGATGATCATGTTGCAGCTGCATAAAACAATGCAGGCAAAGCTAGCCTTTCCCTTCGTTGTTTCTGACGCTTAGATGGGACTTGCGTTGAAGTCGCTGGGTCTCTGAGACATACTGGTGTGAAGCAGCTGCCAGCAATAACTCAAAGCCGGTTCTGCTGTTGTGAAGCTAGTACATCTGCCAGTCTGTTGCTGCCTTTTCTTACAACTGTGCCGTCTTCTTCCTGGATCCGTGTCCAGGGGAACTGGCCTGTGCACAGCGCGCTCGGCCTCTCCTGCGAGGGAGGTTTGGTGCACGAGCTCGCAGGCTCGCCTTGCACGAGGACTCTGTGATGGGGCAGATGCCCTTAGTGAAGGGGCTGCAGGGACTGGGCAAGGGACCGCCAGACGGCATCTGTAACCGCGGAGGCTTCCTATGGCCAAGGGTTAAGGAAACACAAACGTGTGCCTGTTTTTTCTTACCCGATGGAAGGTTTTCCAGCTCCTGTCACCGGTGTCTCTGTGCATCGCTCGCAGACCCGCAACGGTGCCTGGAGCGCCCCGCTGTGCTGTACCACTGTGCGCTGCTCCCTTGGGTCAGGCCTGGGTGGGTGACGCATCAGCAATTAGGAGATGCCAGTGAGTGAGATGACTTTGCCGTTCCCTATGAACGGCACACGCAGGGTGTCTTGCTGCGTTCAGTTGCCTGGTAGCGTTTTGCTAGGCTAAGAGCTGAGTGCTTTGGCACCCGGCGCCTTCCCTGCCCGCGCACAGGCTGAGCCAGGCCCCCCCCCCCCCCCCCAGTCCCTTTCCTCTCCAGAGAGCCTCCAGAGCCCGGAGCGCTGGTGGCTGTTCCCATCAGAGGGGGGTGTTGGATGCCACAGTGCAGCGAGGTGGAAGATGGTGTGCCTTCAGCCCAGCTGCCTTGTGGCTCTCGGCCAGGTGGAGATGGAGGGTCGGGCCAGGCTACCTGCTGTGCGCTACTCAGCAGACTGAGCAGGCAGAGAAACACGAAGGCTTTTTCGGGTTAGCGCTGATGGAGCTGTATGTTTCCCTGCGGGCAGCGTGCCTCGGTTGGCTCTTTTGGCTGAGCCTAGGGCCAAGGAAGTGCAGGGCTTCATTTAACTCAAGGCACGTTCTTCAACGGGCTGCTTGGAGCAAGGCTCAGCAGCAGCTGTGCGTTGCGATAGCCGACGGCGCCCAGCGGAGGTGTGTGCTGGCAGGCCCATGGCTTGGAGGCTGGACATCTCGATGAGTCCCACCCTGGCCCCCTTGACCATCCACCATCCCTTTAAATTAATTTAAAGTGATTAATTTAAATTTTTTTTACGCTTTTGTGATGGTTGCGTGTCCTGATAGAGAGCTGCCAAGTTCTACCTGCAGGCAGGCTGCCTTCCTGCGGTGGCCTCGGCCTCCCGGCTGGCGCGTGGGTGCGCTGGAGCCTTTGCTGTGTTAATCTTGGCGCTGCCGCCGCGGGCTGCGCTCTGGGATGCAGAGCCGGGGGAACTGGAAGAGCTGGAGCGGAAAGTGCCAAAGGCACTACAAACAGGATGGAGGTGTCAGCAGGAGGGAGGGTTGGTTTTGGCAGCCTTTCTGGGAGCCATCAGCATCTGCCTGATTTGCATGGAGCTCGCAAGAGCGCCGAGGAGTCGAGAAAGACTCGCGGGTTCCCAGGCGCTGCCGGGAGAGGGAGCGGAGGGAGCAGGTGGCAGCTGCGGAGCCGTGTGATGGGCAGAGCGTGTCGGGAGGTGTCAGCCTTCCCCAGCGCGCGGGCAGGCTTCTCTCTTGATGTAAGAAGACTTCTCCTAGGCAAGGGTGTGTTTGTGTTGCTGCAGGGCTGCTCAAGCACCCCGGCTGTGCGCTGCCGTTCCCTGGGGGATCTCTGAGCCTCTGGGAGGGGTGCGGAGAGCTGGGAAGAGTTGACGGAGTGACGGATGTGATTTCCCAGCTGTCGTTCCTCCCCGTGCTCGGCAGTGCCGGTTTGAAGCCCGAGCTTGCAAGCTGGCGCTCGTGGGCGTCTCCGGCACGTAGGGGTTGTGTTTATCCCGATCGCCTGGCTGAGCCGCTGCGGGAGAAAGCTGAGGAGGGGCAGAAACGCTGGAGGGGGGGATAGCGGCTCCGGATGCGTCAGCTTCGGAGCCTTTGCCTGGGGTCCATCACTGCGTCGCGTTTAAAAACCTAGGAGTCACACAAGTGCGGTACGTAATGCTGTAATAAATAGCTACTTATGTATGATGTGATCTCACTTTCCAGACGGTTCGAGTAAAGCACGTCGAGGGAAACCTTGCTCCCAGCGAGGCTCGAGGGATTCCAGAACAAGAATGAACGCCGGGTCTCTGGACTGACCGAAATCCAGGCCAGTCGGGGGGGTTGGTCCTAGAACATCGCTTACACCCTAAAAAAACTTGTGGGTGTCAATTAGGGTTGGGGGAGAGGAGCCTGCTGCTCCTACAACCCAGAAGTCCTGAACAACCAGAAAAGCTGGTTGAAATTTCCTTATTGAAGACATTTTCATGTTTTCCTTAAGTTATATATGTCCAAGCAAACCTGCTGGGGGGGGGGCAGAGATACCTTAATGACGCTGTGGATGGCCTGACCCATCACACCAACGGTGCCTCTTCAGAGGGACGGGTGTTCAGGGTTTGAGGCTGCGTTTTTGGTGTGCTCTGGCGTGGTTTTTTGGGCCGTGCTCCGGAAGGACCGCAGGGCAGAAGCTGCAGGAGGTGGGGACGTGGCAGGCCGGAGCAGCCCCCGTCCCGTCGCCCAGCGCCGAGGAGCGGAGCGGGCCTCGGAGACGTGGTGCGTCGCCAGGGGAGCGTGCTTCCCCGCGGCGCTGAAAGAACGTCCTTCGAAAGCCGCCTGGCTCCTCTCCCAGCGCTGTGAGCGTTTGCAAAGGGGGAGCAAAGCCCGTGTGGTTCCAGCTCCGCTCGACGCCGGCTGACACGCGGTCCTCGAGAGGTGCCGGCCGCGCGGGGGGACAGGGCGGGCAGAGGAAAACCCACGGAAAGGAAAGCGAGCCCAGATATCAAAACCCAAGCTGCACCTCGCACGTCTCCCCGCGTGGTCGCTCGGGGACTGTCAGGCTTCCCCGCAGGCGAACCTGGCCCCCTTCCCCGTCGCCTCCGCAGCCTTGCCTGGCCGCTGCGCTCTCCTCCCGAGATGCAGGCTGCATGCGTGAATCAAGCTGCAAAATCTCCGCTCGAATGATCCTTGCCAGCTCCTGGCTGGCTAAGCCGTGCGTAGGCAGGCTGCTTTGCTCAGGCAACAGCCTCTTCCCAGGGCTTTGTGGGGAACTGCGAGCTCCTGCCCTCTCTGCGCCCTCCCCTCCAGAGCCTGGGGTGCAGGATGCTGAGGAAAGAGTGATTTTTTTTTTAGGAAAATTTGAAATGCAAACCTCCCATCTGGTGGCTGTTTTATAGTCCCTTGGCTTCTGTGTGTCTCTGCAGGTTGCAGCCTGCGGGTCAGGCTGCGCCGGGCGCCCGGCCCCCCCCCGAAGCCTTGTCCCCGTGCACCCGAATTTAAGGGTTAGCAGTCCACCCGTGCTGCGACCTGTCCGGGACCCATCCCGGCGCTCGGCGGAGGCGCCCGCCGGGCGCGCTGCTGTGAGGGCCGAGCAGGGTGCTCCTGGCGGGGAGGCTGCATGCCGAAAGACTCATAGGATTAACTTGCACGTGCGTCTGCGCTCTGCTTGTTAGTGACCCAGGGTTATTAATCTACTTTATTGATTGATTAATCTGTGTTAACGCCTGGGCCCGCGTCGGCATTGTAGCCAGGGCTTTGAGGCAGCTCAAAGCAAAATTTCTTCTGTGCTTTTACCCTCTGCGTTCTGCAGTGTTTTGCCAGCGCATATAAACTAGATAGAGCAATGGACTGGAAAGGGACGTGTCTGGTTTTTAATAATGGCATTAGTTGCAATAAATAAAGGAAGAAAAACGTTTTGGTCTTAGTCACCTAAGAGCGATGTTTTTGGTTAAAAATATGATTCAGCTCTTGGGAGCAATTCTTCATCCAAAATCCTCCATCCGGACGGGGCGATGATGGAAGAGATGGCTCTATAAAGCTTACGCAGCGCGCGTTTCATTTGGTTTTTGATATTCAGCATTCCTCAGGGTGTTAAATGTAAGCAGAAAACTTAAAACAACAAACCGAAGTGCTGATATATTAGACAAATAGATTCGCCGCTCTTGATATACAAATGAGGATTTTACTCTTCTATTTAACGACCCGGCTGACTGAGCTGAAGGCATGTTTTATAGCCACATTCTCGGCATCCGTTTTGTCTCTGCATACATCAGTCTCGGAGCGACAGAGATCCGTCTTCTCGTACGCGTGTGTTTGATTGTTACTTCTTGAGTTTAATGACAGCTTTGACAGCCAGCTACCACTGTATTCCTCGACAAAGACAGCTAACCCTCTGCGCACGCCGCCAGCGCCGCTTTCGGCAACGCAGCTAAACAGAAGTGCAACGGCGAGAGCGTTGGCGTGGGAGCAACACGCCGAGCCGGCTCCTCCGAGGCCGTCTCCCCGCCGAGATGTCCCCTTGGCAGGACAAGCAGCCCGTTTTGTAGCGGGCCAGAAGTTTTCCCCGTGTGCATTGAACCTTCAGGGCAGAGCGTGTGGGCTACATCGCCGTCTCCTCGCGCTCCCTGCGCTTAGACGCGCGCTGCCCTTGTGCCTCGCAAAGCGAGATCTCGCCGGAGCCTCACTGCGTGCGGAGCCCTCCCAGCGCCTGAGCCTCGCGCGACGCTAATCAAGCAACACTAATCAAGCTGGCTCCGCTCACCTGGCGTTTTCCCCGGGGCAGGGAGGACGCTGCTTCCCAGGCGATTGCTCTTCCCCCACTGATGGCATCTCACGATGATGATCTCCTGTTCCCGTTCTCCCGGCGCTGGAGGTGACGATGCCCTCGGGCCGTGATGCCTGCGGGCGCTGACACCTTTGTGGTCTAAGGCGTTGCCTGGCCGCCCGCGTCCCCCCAGCTGCTCCTGGCAGAGCCTCCCCGCCTGGCCAGCTCCCATTTGCCTCCTGCCCCGGGCTTATCCCACGTTAAGGCAGGCGTTATTTGTTCCTTGGAAAACAGCTTTCTCTCCTTGCTGCCTCTGACTCATCCCCACCGCTGCTTCCCGCAGGTTTATTTCTTGCTCTTGCCCCTATTATACTCATTTAGCGGGAGGAAAGCAAAGACTGCAAGGCCTAAGGTGCTTTCACCAGGGCAGGGCAGCCGGTCCGCGCCAGAGCCGCGAGCAGGCTCGGGGCCGGTGCCCGGGACACCTCCCCAGGCTAGGATCCAGCAGAGCCAAACGCGGTCGCGGGGACAGCCTGCAGCAGAGCGCACCCGTGGCCGCGGGCTGGGCTTCCACCTCTCCGCGGCCCCGAGCACGCTGCCCAGGGGCAGCCCTGTCAGCCGCCTGCCCCATCTCCGCTGTCCTGCGGAGAACGCACCAAGGAACTTTTTAGGAAGAACCTAACGAAATTTCTGATGCACCTCGTTCCTCTCTCTCCCCGACCACGTCGCTTGAGTGGCAGCATTTGGATGGGGATGTTTTGTTCTTCTGGCTTTTTCTCTTCCATTTTTCAGTTATCTTTTCTTAACATCCCCTGCCCCCACCGCAACTGTTTTAAATAATTCCTCCTCCACCCCTAGCGTGTCACTAAGCTGCTGTGCTACCCACCCCCTCTCCTTGCAGATCTGCACGTTAACGTTTTGCGCTTGATAACGCGAGGCAATTAGTGAATGAAGAATAACTTTGCTACTTAAAAGCGTGCCGGGTCGGGAAGCATCACGTGGACGGATTGCAAAAGGAGAGTTAATTGCTTTTCTCTCAAACGACTCCTAGTGTAGGAGAGCCCATACGGAGAGAGAGGAGGAGGGAGAGATGCTGGGAGAGAGGCACGGTCCACGGGCCTAGCGAGGAGCGCCGGAGCGGGCGCTTCCCTCCGCAGCGGCGGGCCGAGGCACGGTGGGGGCTGCCTGGCCGGCAGCGTGTGACCGCTCGCGGGGCGCCGAGGCCAGCCTCGCTGGCGGGGCTGGGCTGGCAGCGGGGTTGCCGGCCCCGCGGTCGGGGGGTGCCCGGCCCACGGGGGCCAGGGAGGGAAGGCTGGTAGGCGCCCGGGCCCTTTCAGATGGAAACCTGCGGCTCTTCTTGCAGCGGCTCATTCCTGGCCTGATGGGTTGTGGAAACCTCCCTTGAGGTCTGATTCGTAACCAGGCTTTTGCGTTTCGGGCGAGCACGCTGAGGAGTGCTACGCAGCACACGGAGGCTCGTTCGGCTGCTGTATTTCTGTAGCAGAGTTTCCTCTGTAATAAATAAATTTTGCTGGGGGATATCTGGGCACATATATAGCCCCCCGGGACCCCGCTACCCGGGACTGCAGTGAACTCCCCAAAACACGGGCAACAGCAGCAGTCTCTGGAAGAGAAAAGAGCTCAGAGAGCAAAGGGAGACGGGTCCCTCGGGCGGCTGCTTTGCCCCCGGGTTGCGCTGTCCCCTCCCAGCCTGGCAAGGGCTGGCTCGCCCCGTGCCCCTGGGGCATCGCTGCCCTTCTGGGGTCGCCGCGCTCCCCCGGCGCCTGCCCCTTCTCCCCCATGCACAGCCCTGCGGTTCCCCGTCCCCGCGCATCGCTCCAGACAGGCAACCTCAGACTCACCAGCAATCATCGCGCTGGCCGTGGGAGCGCGGCGGCGGGGAGCCTGCGGGAAGGCTGCTCCGTTCGCAGCGGCTCGAGTGCAGCGGCGCTGCGCCCCCGCCACCCGAGGGGGCACGCGCCTTGGCCTTCAAATGCCTTAGGGCAAGCTGGAAACCACCAGGGCTTGGCCCTGTCCTTAGAGGTGCCACCTAATAACGACAGGCGGTACATGGCCTCCGTGGGTCTGAACTTCAAAGGGCCAGAAGGAGCCTTTGACTCAGTCCCTTTAACCCTTTCTGGGAGGCAGCCAGCGGGTTTTCAGGCTGTCTCTTCCTTCCCTCCGGCGGTGGGAATGCGTCCCTAAGGAGGCCGTGTTATTGCAGGAGGGCCCCTCTCCGGAAGATCAATGCTCCGCCGGCCGGGCCGCGCAGCACGGCAGAGGAATTCTCCAGCAGCCCCGCGGCCTTGGCCGGCCGGCCTGTTTTCTTTCAGCCCAAACCCAAGGCGTAGCGCTAAATACAAATATTTATATGACTATTATTAAAAAAAAAAAAAAAGCGTCCAGGAGGAGGAGGAGGAGGAGGGAGAGCAGAGGCAGGGCGCCCCGGCGGCAGCGCCTGGCGGCAGCGCCTGGGGCACCTCGTCCAGCCTTCCTGCCCTGCCCGCCCGGTGGCAGCGGAGCCGGGGCGCGGGCCGGTGCCCCCCGTGGGACCGCGTCCCCCCCCCCCCCCCCCGAGCCCCGCCGCGGCGCCGGGGCTGCGGCGCCCCCCGCGGCCGGCAGGTGGCGCCGCGGTGCCGCGGGCGGCGGGGCCGGAGCCCGTCGAGGCGCGCGGTTCGGCGGCGGCGGCTCCCGCCCCCCGGCGGCTCCGCGCCGCAGCCGCGGGGCGCGGGTAGGCGAAGCGGGCGGCCGCGCCGCCGCTCCTGCGCGGCGTTTAGGGCAGCCGCCCTTCCCGAGCCCGCACCCGCCGCCCCGGTTTTCTACCTCCTTCCGCCGCGCCGCAACTTTCCGCCACCTGTTGCGGAGCGGCTGCGCGGCGGCGGCGGCGGCGGCGGCGGCTCGGGCATGCGGCGGCGGCGGGGCGCGCCGTGATGGGCGGCCGGGCGGCGGCACCGCCACGGGACGGCGCCTGCCGGCGGCAGCCCCGCCACGGAGCCTCCCGCGGCGCGGGGCGCCCATGCTTTGCTCGGCGCCGCCTCGCCCGGCGCCCGCGCCGCTTCGCCGATGCCTTTCTCCGGCGAGGAGCGGAGCCTGCAGGGGATCTATAAGCCGGCAGCGCAGCCGCCGCCGGGCAGGGCGGCCGGGCCCGCCGAGTGCTACACCAACCACACCTTCGTCTACGACGATGGCAGCTCCCGCAGGTAACCGCCGGGCCGAGCCGGCCGGGACCCCGGGCGCAGCGGGTCTCGGCCCCCACGGGTGCCCGGAGCGCCTCGGGCCGGGGGTGGCAACTGCGGGGGTCTCAGCCGGCTGCTGCCCTCCGCTCCGGGCTGTAGGGGAAAATTGCTGGGGCCCCTCTGCCAAGGGGGCGGTGCGGAGGCTGTGGCCCGCAGGTGATGCCCCCGAGCCTTCCCCGCTCACGCCAAGGGCCGTCGCCGCACCGCCGCGGTGGCTAACGCGGCCTGGGCCGCCGTCGGTGCCGTGCGGCTCGTGCCGTGCTCTGGAGGCGCCCTGAAACCAGCCCAAAGCCAGCAAACCCACGCGAGGGAAAAGCAGCTGTTGCCCTGGGTGGGTCACAGGCCACACTCCCGCTTTGAGCGGTTTTTAAGGTGGAGTTAAGAGGCCCGACGCGGCCGAGGGGTCACGGCGTAGGAGCGAGGCGCTGCGGGATCCCCGGCAGCCGATGCCGCTCGCCTCCTGAGCCCGGGCAGCAGCAGCCGCCTGCCTTGCCAGGGCACGGTCCCCTGGGAGGGGACGTGTGCTCGCTGCTGAAGCGTCCCAGCTTTTCCTGATAGCTCCATTATGTTATCACTGATCTGATTATAGTTACTCGCGTGGCTCTTCTGACTGTCGCGCTCATCAAATGTCAGCTTAACTGGGCAAATGAAGCGCGTGCCTCAATTCAGTCGTGGCAGATAGGGACCTGGCCTGGGTCTGTGCCCAGCTGGGCAGCTGTTGCATTCCTGTTGGCTGTTTTTTGTTGTCTTTTGGGGGGAGGGGAGAAGGATTATTTCATCTGCTTATTATCATTTGGGGAGACTGTCTTTTATTCCTGAAAGACTAATAGAAAAAAAAAAAGGAACAGTCTATTCAATAAAATCTTTAACTTTCAGAATATTGCCACTGACTGGGAAGTTGGTAAAATTCTTGAATATTGGTTCTTGCGCTTGAATCCCTCAGTGTTTCCTCCCCCCCATCTTCTCTGCCTCCGATGAGGCCAACACGCCTGCTGGGCCTCAGGAATTGGGACCACCTGACTCCAGGAAACACCGCTCGGTTGCCTGCGTAGGGGTCTTTGACACATCAGGATGGCTGTGTGCGCCAAAATCCATTCACCAAACCCACTTTCCTCAGTTTGCGCCTGTGCTTAGTGTGTTTGCAGAAATTATGTTCTTGACGAGGTTATTGAATATGTCTCAGTGCGTGCAAGAGAGAGATAAGACTGCTAGTCTGCAGACTTGGAAGATTCGGACTCTAACGTTACAGGAGAGTTATGAGGGGCTCAGCTCAAACCACAGAATTATTACTCCTCGTTGTTTATACTGCAGTAGTGCTCAGTACCATTTATCTTCATCTAACACAGAACAACAACAAAATCCTTGTCCAAAGGTTCCCCTTTGTCTTTTTCAGTCAGAATAGAAGAGCTTTGATTTTTGTTGTGCAGCTCAACATGTTTCTGAGCCCCTCTGGCTCTGAAGAGGTTGACGTGCCGTCGCTTCCCGTGGCTCGGCTCGCTTGCCTCGGGTCACGGCCCCTTTGCTGCTCTTTCAGAGAAGCTGAACCAGCTGGTTTAAGCCCTCCGGACTCGGCAGGGTTTCCTGTAGCTGCCAGCTTTCCCAAGCTCCAGCTCTGGGCAGCCTTGATCTCTATTTCACTTTTTCAGTGATGCTGTAGTCGAAAGAGGATTCGATCAGTGTGAGCAGTTTTAAGAGAAACAGGCAGAAGCAGACCAAGCAGTAGGTAGCGCCTCCTGCCCGCTCTCACTGGGTGACCTCGGGGGCCCGCTAGCCCTCGCCTCCTGGGGGTTTGGGTGGTCTGACAAGACCGTGGAGGCAGCAGCCTCCCGGTGCCGAACGCGAGTTTGCAGGCTGACGGATGCGGAGCGCCCAGGGGAGAGCAGCGCTCGGGGTCCTGCGCAGGCTCCTCCACGTGTCTCCGGCGCGTACTCTCGGGCACGCGCTCGGCGTGGTAAACAAGCGCGTCTGCTGCCAGTCGTGTGCAGAAGGGTGTGGGAGCCTGAATATGTTCGAGCCGTGAAGCTCTCTAACGTGACAAACGTACCTCCAGCTAAACGCTCGTGTTCGGGGGGCCTTTGGCTGTGCTGGCCCCATTAAAACCAACTGAAGCCTATGTTGTTCCCTGTCCTTTGCAAATGTAGGCATGACCTAATAGCTGGTGAAGAGAAATTCCATCTTCTCTCTTTCCTGAATGTGGATGCGTGCATACAAATATCTATATGCTTTCTCGTGGTCCCCTTTATAAGGGGACAATTGTCTGGAAAGCTCCTTCCAGCCAGAAAGCAAGGAGTTAACTGTAAAAGCACTTAAAAATATATTTGGAGAGCAAATACACGTTTCTGTCATAAGTGCATGTCTTCTTGTGATCCCAGAGGGTACAAATAACCTAAATTTTACTTTCCTGCCTCGTGGGAAATCTGGGTAAATGTTTGTACAAGGAGCTAGTCAGTCATTTAGGGGAATAGAGGATTTCCTCCACACTAGAAACTCTGCTTCCTCTGCCTTGCCCATGTAAGGGCACTCTGGTAAGAAGCAATGATGAATGAGCGGCCATATGGAAGGACTTGCGCAAAAACAGCCTGCGCAAGTAAGGCGGCCTGCGAGAGAAGCGGAGGTGTGCGAGAGGAGACTTGCCTTTTCCATCCACTACCTCCTGTAACTATGGCTTATTTAAGAAGGAAAAAGGTGAAACAAGAAGACACGCACGTATGACGGCCGGAGAAGGTATGTAGGAGGATTGGGTCTTTGTGTTAGATGTATGTGCCTTTTCTCGTGTCTGTGTTTTTAATGTCTCTTGCAGGGATCTGCCTGCCTGGTAGATAGCGCCACGCTGCTGAGGTTCCATGCTACTATTTATAGTGGGAGTAAACAAGAGGGGTCTTGGGTCTAGCTGGGCTAGCTCAGGTACCTTGCTGTGGGTTTGGGAATGAGATGTGGAGAGAAGGTGGCTCCCGGCACCGGCCGGCGCACGCATAACCGCTTGGGCGGCCGAGGCTGGGGGATGAGGAGCTGCAACCGGAGAAGTCTGTTAGTGCCGCTAACGTGGCACCTCTGTGACAAGTGGTGTTGCTGGCAGTGGCCTGGCTCCCTCCACCTTGTCTGCAGGTGAAGGTGTGGGTCAAGTGTGTGGTGTTTTGTACTACTGTTGCTTTCATCTGTTTGTTATAGATTTAGCTGTGACGACTGGCCCTGTTATGGGGAGAGATGCAGTGCAGACACTGGTAATTCTCCCTTCAGCTACACCACCCTGCTTCTGCCCTTGCTCTGAGCTCTGCCGTTGTGGATCTGAAGGAGGTGGCTCTTTCCTTTTCTGCCCTCTGTGCTTATGACGGAGGTGCCAGCTATAGCAGGCTTGGTTTTGGTAGGGACTGTGCCACGGTAGGGTCTGCCCTCAATTCTGTTAGACTGGGCAGTTGGGAGAGATTGCACTTTCTGTCCTTAGAAATCGCAGCAAGATTCAGAGCAGGGGTAGCTGGGTAACAAATGCCTTTAGACATTCCCTGCCTCTCTGGTCAGTCCTCTGCTGGTGTCCGAAGCAAGCTGTTTGCCTGTTCTCCTTGCTGAAGCTGAGGCCATCTGTGGGTTTCCAGGGCTCTGGCTGTACGAGGGTGCTTGGGAAGCCTGATCTGAATCCACTAAGGATGCAAATGCAAAGAAAGAATTGGTTAAACTGGGTTTGTGCTCAGTATGCACACTCTCCTACCCAGAACTGAAATGGTTCTCCAAGGCTTCTGCCACACTTCAGATGTAACGAGTGAACCACCTCAGTTTAGCACGAGAACAGTCCTTGTAGTTAAGAAGCAGTAGTTACCGCTAGGTTTTTGATTTTCTGGAAATGAATGGGAAGACGCTTCTTTGGCAGAGCTTGCACTGAACCAGACTCTAGCTAATTAGTAACCAATTCTCCTAGGCAAGATTACTTGCTTAGGCATTTATCAGCTTCCAAAAAGTCAACCTTGTGGATTGCAACAACTGTTGCTTTGGCTGGCAACGGGGATCTTGGCCTCTCTGTGTTCCAGGCGTAACTGCAATAGAGAGCCATAAAACTACAGGGACGAACACCTTGTATTTTTGGAGCGTTTATGTAGCAGAGATAAGAAGGAATTCTGCTCTTATTTTCCTCCACTGATTAGGGAAGAGAAGCATGCAGCCCTGGCAGGAGACTGAGATTCAGGGTTCAGTAAGCCTGTCAGTAGGTGGTGTTGCTGAAACTGCCGCAGGAGAGCACCCTCCGGTGCACATGTGTCGCTGCAAAAAGATTTCTGGAATTCCCCCGGTATTTCATTTAATGAAGGACATCCAGACAAGCTAAATGTCCTCATTAGAAAAAGCTATTGGGTTATAGCATGGCTGTGTATCACCCTTAGCTGGAGAACAGCAAAGTAGGTCATTGCCGATGTTCACGGCTCTTTCTGCTCTGCAATAATATTTACTGCATCTGTTTGAATCCTCTCTATTCTCCATCATGACCTCTTCCTGGCCTCCACGCCTGGTTCCCAAGTGCTGCACTAGATTTGTTTTGGAGACCCTTAGTGTTGCTCTTGCAGCGGTGCCAAGCTGTGCTGGAGTGTGGAATGTCTCATTCATCCTTCTTGTGAATAAAATGGGCGACGGCCACACTGCTGTGGCCACAGATGCTGCTGGCCGTGTGTCCTCTGGCAGTGGCCAGCTGCAGACGTGGAGTACAGAGCCATCCTTCCCTAGCTTGTGCTGCTGCAGCTTCTGGCGGTTGTCAGACTGGGATCCCAAGGTGGAGCTTGTACCCATAGTTGTGCTTAAGGGACGTGGATGGATGCCTCCTCCTAGAATTTGTCTAGTCCTTCTTGAAACCGTTTGTTTTT
The DNA here is from genome assembly GCF_040807025.1 of Struthio camelus. NCBI lineage: Eukaryota > Metazoa > Chordata > Aves > Struthioniformes > Struthionidae > Struthio > Struthio camelus. The sequence continues at coordinate 3,111,047 of NC_090961.1, forward strand.
TCTGCCTCCACTACAGGTTTTGACTTCCCCGATGCAATTGCGTGACAACACGCTGCCTGTCGTTTGAGTCTGCTGCACTGCAATTTCCCTGCTGGGCATTCCTGCAGCTCCTGCACTGTGTTCCCTGGTCATTCGCTCCGATTTCACCTGCCTTATCAAGTCTCTTTCCAGGCTAAAAAATTCTGATCTATTTAGTCTCTCAAACAAAAAGTTTTACACCCCACTGCCATGTCCGCTGCCACTTCCTTGGGCCACGTTGTCTTTGAGGAGGGGAACCAGAACTGTATGTAGCTCCCCTGTGGATTTGGCCTGAAGTGTAACAGTCTGTCCAGTTTGATTCTGTAGTCTTTTCCTAATCATTCCTAATGGTAGGGGTGTTGTTGTTGTTGTTGTTGTTTTTAATTGGCCCCTGCTGACATTCAGCTGTTGACTTGGTGATACTGTCTGCAGTGACTTTGGCTCTTTCCTGAGTGCTAGTAGCTAATTTGCAGACCACGTAGTGTCTGTGGAGGAAGATGATTTTTCCCCATGTGGATGAAGATAACTGATGATAATTTTCATCTGGCGCTTTATTATCAGGTCACAGGATCCTCCTGCAACCCTTTACAGTCAGCTTTAGGTTTGACTATACTGGATAATTTGGAATCATCACCCTCATTTCTGAATCTACTGAATAGCAGAGAGCCTTGTGGGACCCCACAGATGATGTTTACTCCGGTGTTCCCCTTCTGTTTGTTTCCTGTCTTTTAACCCAGGAGATATCCTCCCTTTTGTCCCGTTGCATCCCTGGTCTGGCAGGTAGGTTGAAAAGCCTGCCTCTCAGGATTTATTTCTGTAAGTCTTTGTATCCCTGAACACTGTGAAAAGACTCTTTCTCCTCCCACGTCTCTCTATTATTTTCTGCTTTCAATAGAAAGGAATGTTCTACAGGGGTCTGAAGCTCAGAGAAGTTTCTCGTCCTCGCTTTGCCCCTAGCTGCTTACAACCATTTGGGGTTGTGCAGAAGGGAGAATTTTTCCAGCAGATCATTAGCAAGAATTAGCATCTTCCTGATCTTGCTGCCCCTTTTTTGATGTGAGCCTGAAAAATATTGTGCTTTGGCAGAGCAAATCACGGCTGCTGGGGCGGGGGGAGCGAGACACCGCCAGGATCCTGTGCGGCGGGATTGCAGATACCCTCTCAGTTCATGTGAGTAATGATTCTGCAACGAGCTCTGCTCTGGGTGAATCTGTTTGTTGATCCTGATGAGAGCTGGGAACAGTTAGCGTTTTGCTGTTTGCAGCCAGGAATCCACCAAGATGAGGGTTTTGGCTGGCTCACAAGGTGGGATGGGTGGGACTGGTCCTGGGCGAGCCTCGTTTGGGAGGGAAGTCCTGGGAAGAACCTAATTGGGCAACAGGAAGAGGGCAAAGGAGCTTTAAGCCTTGGTTTAGCTAGAGCTAAACTTTTTTTAATCTCTCGAGATGGAGGAAGGAGGTCTGCCTTCGCCTGCAAGAGGGTGTGCTGGCAGGAAAGAGTTTGTGTTGGATTGATAGCGTTTGTAGGGGCCAAGAAGGGTTTTCATGGGCGAAGACCCACTTGGCTTTCTGGCCTTCCTCCCAGTATCAGCAGCTGGAGAAGGGGCCCCAGGGATAGCTGTTGGGTAAGTCTAGAGCAGCAGAAGGGCGATGTGCGTCCTAGTGTGATGCAGTGGGGTAGGATGGCTGAGCAACACCCTGAGGAAACAGATGAGGCAGCGGGCTGCAGAGCCAGGGCCGGGAGCTGGTCTGCAGCCGGGAGGAATTTCAGGGTCTGAAAGGGCACAAAGCTATGGGAAAAGGGGCAGAGACCTCCGGGTGTGGTGGGGGAGGTTCTGTACTTGGGCATCTCCAACTTGTGGACGATGGGCTACCCTGTAGCTGGGCGGTGAGCATGGCTGCACTGAGATAAGCGATAACTAATGGTAGTGGATAGGTGAGGTGCAGAGACTTGCTGTATTGTTGATAGGAAAAGTTGCAGTAAAAGGGTTGGCTATTGGCTCCAGGAACTGAGCAGGAGGTTGTGACAAGTGAATTGCTGTCTTTTTAGTTTAATAATCTGTTTAGGTTTAAGTTTGTTAGCAGTTGGTTGGCATGAATCGCAAGCCTCTTGTTATCCCTGTGTGCGGTAGCACCCCTATCATTAAAGCCTGGTGATTTCCCGGCGGATTCCGGTGTGCAGCAGCCTGAGAAATCCCCAGCGGGGTTGGTGGGGGCCTTGCAGTGAGGGAGTGTTAGTGAGGGATCGTTTTGCGCTTTCAGCAGTGTTTGGTTTCACAATTTGGGGAATGATTCTGCTTCTAAATGAACTCACGTGTTTTCCCAGGCTGCCTTGCAAACCCAACGCTAAAATAAGGACAGAGGGTCGGGTCCTTGCCGGGGAAGGGCTGGGTATTCGGGGAAACCTGCGCTTCAGCATGTAGCTCATACACGAGGAAGATTTTGTTTAATGTTGCAATCCATAAATAGCCCTGGAGATCACTGGGTCAGGAATTTCCCGGCTGGGTTAGTGACCTTGGCTCAGCAGACCAGGTGTTTTTCAGGTTCTCGCCTCCTTCAGCGGCTGGTCGTGGCTGAGATACGGACGTGCGCTGTGTGTGCTTGTGTGTGCGTGTGTTGGTGTGAGTGGCTGTTCCTGAGGGTGTCCTCTGCGGGAAGGGCTGCTGTGATAGGGCTCACTCTGCCAGAGCATGGTGCCGTGCTGCCCCGCGCGTGGATCTGGGCTCCAAGTGGTGCGGGGCTCAGTGTGGACTTCAATCTCCACCTTAGCAAGGCAGCGAGTTTTGCAGGGAAGGGTTCAGCAGAAGGAAGTGAGTCAGGTCTTGCTGGCCACTTGTTCTGCCCTGACAGCCCTTCCCAAGCTCAAGATTTCCAAGATTTCCCTTCCTGAGATTGGGGAGAGGGATGAGGAACAAAGTGGTGGTCCTAGAAAAGCGAAGTTGGTACATTGTGCTGTAAGTGATCATCTAAGCTAATCTGCACTCTATTTGCATATTTACACAATAGACTAAAACGGCTGCAAATGGACCATTATGTTCTATTGTCTGGCTGTCATTCTAATCAAGAGTATTAAGCGCTTGCTCCGTGCTGTCATTAGCTTCACTGGGGAGGCTGGAGCTTTGGCTAATGATTCAGCAGTGCGTTGGGAAGGTGGTCTGCTTCCACGGCACTGCTCTCCCTGGGCCTTTGGGAGAGGTCTTGGTTCCTGGCACCGCACTGCTCAGGGTCTCCTCGAAATCCCTGTGCCTGGTCTTGGGTTGTGGCTTTCCAAGGCAGAGGCTGCGTCCATGTGCTTGGCGCACAAGGATGTCCTTTGAGTGACACACACAACGATGCTTGCTCCAGCCAAGCACCTAAAGAAGAGCAGCTCAGGACTGGAAATCCTGCAAATTATTTCTTTGGCCAATATCTTCTAAAGTGAGACGCCAGTCAGAGCTTTCCTCTCTGGCCTGGCTTGCAAAAGCAAAAATCCTGAGAATTCAGTGATGCCTGAAAACTGCTGGGCTTGGAAACCGTGCCCCAGTTTAGTTCCCTGCACCAGCCACAAAAACCACTTCCCTTCAGCTTTATCTCTTGGTACTAACAAACGTGGCAAAGCAAAGATCAGGAGACAAGTGTCTTTTCCTTCCAAGAGGCTCTCTGAGAGAGAGAGACCCAAACCTGTTTACCGACTGCCAAAAGTCAGGAGAGGTTTTTTTGAATGGCAGCATGTCGGCATGACAGACGGTCCCAGCTTGCTTCCTTGCCCCAGTGTGGTTGAGGCTTCGCGGTCTCCCAGGGCGCTGGGCTGGCTCGCTTGGGTGTCCTCCTCCTTCCTTGCCCAGGCTATTGCTCGCCTCTGCCTGGAAACTCGTCTCCGGCGGGGCCTGAGGCTGGGCACCCTGATCAGGGCAGTGGGGCCGCGTGTCTCCCGTCCTCCCTCGTCCACGCCATGGCCCTTGGCTGACGGAGAGCTCCACGTGGCCTTTCAGCCACCGGCACCGGACAAGCTGCTGACGCTGCCTGTTCTGGGGTCGCTTGTGTGCTTGAAGTCAGGGTCGCTTGGGTTTTTTTCTGTGAGGATAAAACCATGAAAAGACTCTTTGGTAGGGCTGGTTTTGGCTTCAGTGAGTTTTACCTGTTGTATAAACTGTAAATGTGCATCAGGCCAGAAGGGAATGAGGATATGTAGTGCTGAATTGTTAATACGGGGTTGTCTAATAAGAAAAATGACTCTGGACCTGGAAGGTACAATTTATACTTTCATCTTCTAGAAAATAGCATTGCCAGCAGGGGGAACATTTGTGGAGTTTTGCACTGACTCATACTTCCTGTTAATTTTCAACATGAAATACACAAAATGCTAGTTTTTCTCTGAGGCCTGTGGTGCTAAATTACCTCTGGATGTATAAAGCTAAGCAACAGATGGATTTTTTTTTTCCCCAGAGGTCTGAGCAGTTCTGTAGAAGTTTCGAGCAAGTGCAGCCCCAGACATAAACGTTCCTGCTGTCCACAGATGCAAATTTGGATTCAAGAGTCTAATCTGGGAGACTAAGCAATGGTTTGGATGTTATGATGGGGCTGTTCAGAGCACCTTAAACTCTTTGAAACAAAGCATTCAAACCTTGACCATCATACAATACCAAGAAGCTGATAAAACAGTTAAACGGAAGGGAAGGCAGTTGGTTTTGGGCACAGAAATGCTTGTGAAGTAGAGAAGATGATCTTTTTAAAACAAAATTTTAAAAAATACCTTTTCTTTCTCTTTTTTTTTTGCCTTTTTCTGTATTGAGCTCAGTGCCTGGGTCTTTAGTGTCTGCCTTCTCAGACAGGTACTCTTTTCCATACAAGACCACACAGTAACTTTGCAAATTTATTCATAATCTTGTCAGCTTGGTTTAGTCTGAGCGGTTACCCTCCGTACGTGCCCATTTCAAACGGTGCTCTGCACAAGTGTGGCAGGGGGAAGGCTCTTTCCATGCATGTTCCAGCATTTTTATTTCACTCTGATCATTTTTAATGCTGAGAGTCGTTTTGGTTGCTATGAATTATCACTTGGTTAGGATGAGACTTGTGCTTAGAAAACAGAAAAAATGTTTTTTGTGTTGTACCTCAGGGGGGAAAACCCAAAAACTCACCCCTGGAAAGCCACGGAGGGTGGTGCCTGGGGAGTGTCATGCTGAACCGGGATACAAGGCGCGCCTCTCCCGGGACCTGGTCTAGCAGGCTCCCTTGACTTTCTCTATCGATGCACTCCCTTTGTGTGTGTGTTTGCACACGTGTGTACACATGTCTCTGCCTGTTGCTTTCCTTTCCTTCATGGTCTTTATCCTCTCCTCCTGTTTGGGCTGGTGTGTCCTGCTGCCGTGCCAGCTCGCTGCACCTTCCTTGCCAGGAGACCTGTGCCAGCGCGGGTAGCAGTTGCGTGTTACTCACACAGGAGGAGGTGCTGTCTTCCAGCCCAGCTCTGAAGGAAGAGCATGTGTTTCCCCTACGCACTTGGGCCGTTGGAGACCCCACAGGGATGTCACTCAAAAAAAAAAAAAAAAGGGGGGGGGGGAAGGAAGGAACAGCTGTAACCTGGTAACCATGAGAGCTGTGGGAGGAGAAGCAAATAAATGATGATTATATATATTTTAATAAATACAGAAAATGAAAGGGCAGAGTTTCCTGAATGGCTTTGTTTGTCGGGGAGGCTGGGGGCAATGAAGACTTTGAGAGCCTGACAGCTGCTGGGCTTGTCTTTACTGATGGGACCAGAGCTGGAGATGGGCCAGAAGCTCTGCTGACACATAAGTCGTAGGACCTAGCCCTTCTTGAAGGGGTGACTGGAAACAAAGATGAGGAGAAGGAAAGGGGATGGGACTTCCCTTCTGCTGGGCTCTGTTTGAAGGGAGAGTTAGAGGCCTGAGTGCTTTCTCATTTGAAATAGCTGTTGGCTGGCGGGGGGATGTGGGGAGGGTAGGGAGCCTGGGGAAGCTCTGCAGCGGAGCCAAGAGCATGCTGTTTGCCATCAAGCTTTGGAGCGTCTGTGCGTGAGGGCGGAAGGAGGGCACGCGTCCCAGCAGATGAGGGCTGGCTGCCAAACATCAATCAGCCTTGGAAGGAGACCTTGCCCTAAGGACCTGGCTAGTGTCCTTCCTGGAGCGAGGAGAGTGGCAGGCTCCATTTCCTCATTATCTGGCGTCTCCGCAGCTCAGAATTGAAGGAGAATGGGTGTTTTGGTGGCTCGGAGGGACGGCAGCACAGGGCTGGGCTCTGCAGCCACGGCTGGTGGGGGCAGGACATGGGAGAGTGCTTGCTGTCCTGGGGGCCCTTTGAGCATAATTTAGACACAGTTGGCCTGTGATGGGTTTGCAAAAGGCCAGGAAAGAGCAGTTCAACAGCTGCAGGCTCCTGTCCCACCAGTGCCCTCTGCCTACGTGGTAGGCTGTTTTTAGCAAAGCCACAAGAGACAGCCAGGCGGCCTGTTCATCTGTAGCAACCCAGACCCAGATGTCTGCCATCAGCAAGGGAAGGGACAGGCCCTACAGCTCTCTTGCTCCATCATCACTCCCAGTGAAGGTTTGTTCTTTCCATACCATTAGAGGGTAGCAGGAGACAGTAGCAGTTGGCTAGTGTATTACAGCATGTACTATACACTGAAGTGTGAGAAAAGTGACTTTGCTCAGGCTGGAGATGTTGAGGCTGGACATTAGGATCTCATTTTCCTGGCTACACATCCCGAGTCCGTGGATGCTGGGGAAAGGATGCAGTTGGGAGAGAGCTTCCAGCAGGGCCTCATTCCTCTGGCTCCTTTCATAGCACAGAACAGGGGGAGAGGAGAACCCTAGATCATACATTATACGAGGATTTGCTCCAGGTGTAGGTTCAGCTGTTTCTTCTCTCCAGACACCCCCTGGAAGGAGGAGAGGGAGGGAGTTCTGGGAGGTTTTTTAGAAACCTTTGGGTTCCTGCAGTCCCGGGGGCATCACTGAGAGCTCTGGAGCTCCCGATGGTGCCTGGCAGGTCTGAGCAATTGCATCAATTGCATCATGCCATTTGCAGGTACCAGAATGGAGGATTATGGGAGCTGATGATAGCCCTGGGCAGTCTGGGATTGCTTTGTGATCCAAAGCAGGAGAATGCTTGGCCGTGTCTGTGGTGCATAGCAGGCAAGGAAGCGCAAAGGAACTTAGATTGTTTCTTATCACTTACATAGATAGTTCCCCCTCCCAAAAGTAAAAATAAAAATCCTGAAATACACTGTAACAAGCTGCCAGCTCTTGGAGTTTCCCCTGGGGCAAAGGTGTCTCTTGGGTGGCGAGAGCCTGCAAAGGCTCCAGAGAGCTCTGCAGGGCATGAGGAATGTCGCAGAGCACCCCGCGGCCAGGTTTAGCCCCCGGCTGGCACAAGCAGATGCATGGGCTATCACTGGTCTTCTGCGTGTGTTCTCCATCTCTGGGGACCACGCTGTCAGCAGCATAGCTTTTGTGTGTGCCCTGTGTTGAAATGCAACTAGGGAAGAGCAGGCTTGTGACCAGCCCACGCATGAGAAATCTTATTGAAGAAAACCAAGCTTGGTGCAGCTCTGAGGCTCCTGGCAAAGCACGTTCTAAGGGGCACCTGTGTTTGCTAAAATAGGAAAGTGATTGTGTCTAGCTCCAGTTTAGCAGTAGGAGAGATCAACAGGGAGATCTTGTTTGGATCACACTCTGCTTGATCCCCGTTTCTCTGTTCCCAAGATGCTGAGCAGTAGGGTATCCCCTCGAGGTGTGCTGATCGCTGCTGGGGAGCTGGCCAAGCTGCGAGGAGGCAGTGTTGTAGTGATGAAGTGGAAGAGTGTTGTGATTTCCATATGCTGATTACAACGTGCATTTTTAGTTGTACATGGTTCTGGAGAAAGGAAGGGAAGGCAAGATAAAAATAAAGCTGCAGTCCTGTATTTAGCTATAAATCACTCTGGGATTTTTTTCAGTAGTATTTGAAGACTGTGCAATAAAAATTCTTGTTCATGAATTTTTTATTTTATACCACTAGTGCTTGGAAGAACTAGTTGGATTTTTGTGGCATCTCTGTAGCTCAGAATCCCTATGTTTGGGGAAAGAGGAGGGTTCCAAATTCTTTACGCTGATGTAAAGAAATTTGTGTATGGTGCAGTAGCACTTCTTTCTAAGACATTGGTGATATCTTAAAGTCACTGTTTAATAAAGACATCTTCAGCAAATGTGTGTGTGCAATATTTGTCTTACCTATTTGCTGAACCTTCATCTAAAGCCAGAATAAACAAATGTGCCAAGTTTTTAAATTTCTGAATGATTTTATATGCAAGAATAAAAAAATATATTCCAAATGTAGCTGTTACTGTGGCTATATGGGAACAAACTCAGATGCAAATACATAGCAGAAGTTGTGTTTTCAGAGATACTGATGATATTAGATTTTTATATTATAATTTCTTAGCATTGACAAAGGACAGCTGTAAATACTTGCTTTGTTTCACAAATTTGACACGTGATCTGAGGCCAAGAGAAACTGATTAATTGAATTAAAAAGAATCACATGGAATTAAAAAAACAAAGGTTTTACACTTAAAGAGAATAATTGTGCATAGATATGAGCATCCTTAGCTCTCAAAGGGTGCAGAATAATTTTCCAGAGCTTGTTCTGTAGTGAAGCTGCCTGTCTGAACTCTGAGCAGTGAGAGCCGTGGGGAATGAGAGATGCGGTGGTAGCTCTATGTAAAGGTGCCCTTTCCACATGGCAGTCAGTGTGGCCATAGCTGTGCAGCCTTAGCAGTCTGCCTCTCCTCTAGGAAATATAACAACATGCTCTTTTAAACAGGCACTTAATCATCAATGGAGTTTACTATGTGAAACAGTCTCCTTGGAATAGGAATGTAATTCCTATATGGAATTATAATTGGAGGTAGGGACCTGATCGCCCATTTTAAAATATGAGTTGTAGTAAGAGTTATAGTATGATTTTTTTTTCTCCCTCCTCTCCCCCAAAGTCCAGTTTTAGGATGTTATCCTGGCCTCACAGCAATAATAAGTCACATTTGGGCCAGCAACTTTGCTAGAGGTAGCCTGGTGAAATTATCCTTTTGGTGTATCATAGTTCAGCTTTAAGAGGAAAGGCTTGCTTGTGGCTTTGTCATTAGATCAATATTAGATCCCTCTTTGCAATGTGAGCTAGAGATGGTCAGCTAACTTCTATACTTATATTAGTCTATATCCAGAGGGAGTGCTTGAGTTGACAGGAATTTGGCCTGATTCCTCTTAAAGACCAAGTTTTGGATCAATTTATATCCTAGAATAACCTTTCTCAAGCCCAAGGCGCTGCACAGATGTGTGACTCAGTGCAGAGAGCGTCAACTGCGGTGTGCGTATGGCAGCTAAAAGGAATTGAAAAGCTCTGGGAGTATAGAATTAAGTGACAAACAACGGCAGTGAAAATCACCCAAAGTGCTGAGAGTGAGCTCAGTTAGCTTCTGGGGCTACATGCTGGTTACTCTTCCAGAAATTTGGGAGCAGCAGCTGATGAAGATTTTAGAGCCTAGTCAGCTGGGAAGTTATTTACATGGGTTTGAGTTGTTAGAGGTGTAAAACAGTCTGAGGGCCCTGAGATCACATCTCTGCAGCATGCAGCCAAAAAATAGGTGTTGTCTTGTTGCCAATGTTGTTGTTGAAGCTGTTGAAGCTCTTTTGCCTTTAGATAACTTAAATACTATGTACCGAGGCAAAACCATGGGAAGATGGCAGGTCTTGTAGGTGCTTTGGGTAAGACCCTTTGAAGTGCACCTGACAGGAGTGGACCCTTTCAGCCTTTTGTCTGCCTTGCGCTGCAGAGTTGCTTGTGAGGGACAAAGAAGCAGCTTATTGCTAGGCACCAGATCTCCTGTTCCAAGTCCTTCCTGCCCTTCTTACTTTCCATAGAGGGCCCATGGAACTGGAGTTACCCTGATGGCACAGGTGAATTTCACTGATGAAGCCGGGTCCTAAAGGGTCAGGACCAGTGATCTTGCCTTGTGCATCTGTATGCAGGCTTTACAGCACTGAAGGGCTTTATTGTCTTGTGAAGAGAAGTTTCAGGTATGGTTTGAAAAAGAAGAGAAAAGACAAGCTCTTAACCGTCTTGAAGAATGGTTTGAGAGCTGTTTGAGTTTCATCTCTTTTCTGTGTGGCTGAGCATTGTCCTCAGAAAGCTGCATATGGGAGACCGTAGACAGCTCTCTCTGCACCTTGGCTCTCTCCAAGGCATTTGTGAGACCCTCTGTGCTCAGAGAGACATCAGCATGCCGAGGAATGGATGATCTATCCTCCTGGCCCTGCCACTTGACAGCTGGACAGATGACTGACTCTCAGTGTTCGTGGTTTCTCATTTAATGCTGGGGCTGTCTGGATGATTTAAGCGCTAGCAGTCCGGAGAGGAGGTTGTGCTTATGTTTCTAGCAGTGTTACTGCAGTGCCATCTCCTTGTTTCCCTCCCATCAATACTTTTCCTTGCGGCGGGAGGGTGAGGGGTGGATCTCCGTTTTGTTGTCAGCTGTAGATCTTTCTTGCAAGCGGTTTTATTTCCTCCTGGTGACTGTGATTTTTCATTGGCTCCTCTTATGCTCCTTTGTTTGCCTGCTGAGAAGCAAATGTCCTGTGCACAGCGCTGCCGAGTGCAGCGGGCTGCGGCCGGGGGAGCGCGCTCCGCGCCGTGCCCATCCCGGCGGCCCCACGTGTGAGGCCGGCCGAGCCCGGTGGCCGCCCCGTCCCACACATGCCCCCGGGGGGAGTGCTCTGCCGGGGGGGCACGGCCGCCTGCCCTGCAATGTAATGGCAGCTGGGGGGCAGCGAGCTTCTCCTAGCGCGGGGGCTGCAGCTTGGGGTAGCGGCAGGCGGTGCAGGCTGCTGGGGGCCGGCCCCGGGGGAGGTGCCGGGGCGGGCAGGGCAGGGCAGGGTGCCCCCCCCATTGCCTCTGTCCCCTTCTCTCCTGCAGGCTCTCGTCGCCCGGTGGCTGCGGCGGCGGGGACGGCGGTGGGAGCTGCAAGAGCGGGGTCATTCTGGACATTGCCGCCCTGAAGATGACGGAGCTGGAGTCCGAGGTGTTGCCGCTACCACCCCGATACCGCTTCCGTGACTTGCTGCTGGGGGACCAGTCCTTCCAGAGCGATGACAGGTGCGGGGGTACCGGAGGCGAGACAGGGACACACACACACACACACACACAAACACACTGGGGACACACACGCTTCGGGATGCGTACCTGGAGATGCATACACCGGGGATGGGGACATGTACCTGGAGATGCCCACCGGGGATGGACACAGATACACACACACACGTACATACACACACAGCCCGGGGACGGGGGCACATACCTGGGCACCCAGAGCCGCCCCGGGGGTGGGGGGCGCGGAGCTCTCCGCGGTGCTGATGCCCGCCCGGCGCGGAGCTCTCCGCGGTGCTGATGCCCTCCCGGTGCGGAGCTCTCCGCGGTGCTGACGGCTGCTTCCCGGCGCGGCTGCCTTTGCTGGTGGTGGTGCCCGGGCTGGCGGCATGGCGCTAGGGGCGTGCAAAGGCTGGCGGGCATTGGCATGTGGGGTACGTAAGAGTCGGCGAGCATTGGGATGTGGGGTTTGCAGGCACTGGTGGGCATGGGGAGGTGTATAGGTGTGCTGGGGCTGTGGACTTGAGGAGTTGTGTGTGGATATGCCTGGGCCTGTGGGCATGCCCAGGCCAGTGGGCTTTGGGATTTGTGTGGGCATGCTGGGTGTAGAAGGCGCTGGTATGTGTGTGGATATATCTGGGAGTGTGTGGGCATGCCAGAGCTAGTGGGCCACGGGAATGTGTGGGCATGCTGAGGCTGGTGGGGCTCTGGGAGTTATCAGTATGCTGAGCCCGCGGATGTGCACCCAGCATGTGTGGGTGTGCTGGGCAGTCTGTCGTGTCTGGGAGTCCCATGGTGGGTGAGAAGGAGGAAGAGGGACAGTTCTCTGGGAGATGCCTGGGGCACAGATGGCAAGGTGAATGGCTGGTGTAACTCCCTGTCAAGCCATGTGCAGAGTTTGGGCTGAGTGCCTACATTTATTTAACAGAACAGGCTGGCTGAGCCTTACCTCCAAGGCTGCCTGTGCAGCAGGGGAAGCTGATGGGAGCACAGTGACTCCAAACAGCCACTGTGGATGTGGCACAACTCTCTTTTCCTTAGGCTGTCTAGGGAAATGGCCTTGGTGGGTTTAGTGCCAAGTGCCGTTCCTCTCTGCCTGGCAGGGATTTATTACCAAGTTGACTGAGCTAAAGCCAAATAAGGATTGTCGTGAGTGGCAAGTGATTTCCTTGAGGGGAGCAGGTGAATGAAGGGTATCAAGAACAGCTGTCCCTTCAACTCTGTTCGTGACATAAAAATCAAGGAGCTACAGTGCAGGGGGGAGTCAACAAGATTGTCATCTTTTCCCACCAATTAATTGCATGTTGTAAGCAGTGAGAGCTGTAACTCTTGTTGAAATAAATCTTCAGCTGCTGCTGAGTTAGCTTTTAGGTAGCTGCTGTGTACCTGCTACACCTGAATAAAGGCTTTCAGGCATCTGTGTTAAAAGGTAGTTCTGGGTTTTTTGTGTTTTTTTTTTTTAATACACAAGTTTCAGACACAAAAAAATAGTGAGTTCATGTTTGAGAATGTGAGAATTACAAATGTTCTAAATAAACCTATTTTTTATTGCCGCCTAGGAATTGATCTTTCTCAAAAATGAGTCTGTGATCCTCAAGATTTCAAAGCCTATATTTCCTTAATAGGCACTTAAAAATTAATATAGATTTATGGGATCAGGTGGGAGTCTGATTGAAAATTCCTGCTGCAAAAAAATCTCTAGATTTCAGAATGGTTGTGATCTGAATCATTTGGATAAGTGTAAAGTTTGCAGTTATGATAGATTTCATCTTTTAATATTTGGGAAGCATCTGCAATATGGAAGTCAGCAATTGCAGTTTGTGTGTTTATTCAGCATTCTACTGATATTAATCATTACTCTCCATTTTCATTGGGATTTGGGTGTTCCTTATTCAGAATCTCTCTTTAATTTTAGTGTGGAGACACTCTGGATTATGTAGGTAAATCAAGATGTCTTGGCTTCACTGTTTTTTTTGGTGCTGCTACTTCTAGGTTTTTTGACTTTTCTCTTCATTTAGAAAATATTGAAAATTTCACGGTGTGTTTGGGAACGCAAATCTATGAGCATACGTCTCTTATTCAGTGAGACGTGTAGTCTGGTTGACTTAACCGGGAGTTGGGGTAAGCCATGCTGTTGGCCTTTGGAAATGTTACTTTTAGGCATCAGTTACAGTCCAAGTCGTTAATGATCCTGGGGCCTTATAGATGAAGGAGAGACTATGCAGAGCAATCATGACCAGTAAATTATTAGTCTGTTCTGAACCAACGGAATAAGCAGCTGATTTAGTCTAGCAGAAGAAAAGGGGAAAGTCTTTTTGTTTTTGCTGTGTTTATAAATACTAAGCAACTCAGAGAGATGCTTTGAAGTGCTTTATTACAACACTGACAGGAATGTGGCGTCTAACCGCTGATGAAAATTTCCCTACCTGAGCAGTATGGTGAACCGTGAACGATTAAATAGAACTCATTGGACGTAGGGATTTAACACTGAAAGAAAACAGCAATAGAAGTAAGTAGCCCAGTTCTTTCTAGAAGCAATGCTAAAAACATTAGTGTCTTTAGTATCAGCTTTTGAAAAACTCCCCTAGTGTGTTGCTGAAAGTGATGAGGTTTCTGGGGTCAGCAGAAGACTGAAAGGATTAGAGGCCTTATGGGAATTCACAATTCACTTCTGGGGCATTAGAACCATTTCTGTTGGAAATTTATTAACCCATCCTCATCACAGCGGATGCTGAGGAGAAACCAACACTGGACTGAGGTAAGAGAATGAGGTAATGTTGGAGCTTGAGGAGTCAAGAGCTTGCTGGAACAAGTGGATAATTAGAGAGCTGTGGTATGGCAAGAGGGAACATGTCCAGAAAAGCTACAGAACTGAAAGGACAGATCAGTGAATAGGCGGGTGGGAAGCAGTACAACTATTTTACTTCTGGTTCTAGAATATGAAAGGTGAGGATACATAATCTGAGCAAGTAAGGCTTACTCTTTGGCAGGTAGACTCGTTGACATGAGAATTAAAATAATACTTTAAATACTCTGTGGAAGATAGTAATAAATCAGACAGGAAGCAGATAGGAAAAGACCTGCTAGAAGAGAAAGGGGAGGGTAAATAGAGTGGTGCAGTAGAGAAGGAAAAGCCTAATGACAAGCAAATCTAGTGTCATCAAAGGGAAGTGCTCGTTCCAGTATCTTCTAATTCCTCTTTGGAACTCACTGCCATGAGGCATCTGGAAGACTGGGCTTAGCTGTATTTCAGTGCAGGGCTGGCAATTTTTGCAAGGCAGGTTATTTAAGTTACAGAAACAGGAGTAACTGTCATTCAGAGGATTCCAGAGGATACAATTAACTGTCTCAGGGCTTAAATCTGACTAAGAGAGACTGGGAGGTGATCTCTCCTTTGGACAGATTTGTCTTTGGGTTCCTTTGGGAACCCGGAAGTCCCTTCAGCTGTCTGTTAAAAGTCCTATCTGGTTTAGAAGTTCCTTTCCCCCTTTTTGGAAGGTTCTGTTGGCGTTAGGATACTGAAATAAAGAGAGATCTGGCGCTCTCTGTTGTGGCAGTATCACATTTCTTATCTCACTGACATTTTGTTGTCGTGAAAGTATTCAGAGCCGCTGGAATATAACAGTAAAGCAAGAGTTTATCATGTTGAGCCAGTAACAAAAAGAAGGTGAATAACTGGGGGAATTAATACTGTTTTTGTGTGGCCCCCTTTCACATACTTAGCGCATGACTCCTCTGATTATGGGAACCCTCTGCTCAATGGCACTGTGGGCGTGTGTGTGCAGGAGCAAGGCCAAGGGGTGGAAGGGGAAAGGAGCCAAATGCAGTGTCCCATTGGTGGCACGAGTTTGGGATTTACGAGGAAGGCTTCTGTTCTAAAGTGATATTGGTATTTGCTGATTAAAGGCAGCTGAGAAAGCACATCTGCTGAATTGATAAATATTGTTTTATACCACAAGCTGTGTCATCCCTTTGATCTTTGCTGTCCTGACTACGGCAGTTTTTGATCTCCTGCATTCTCTTTTCTTGGGCAAGGCTGACAACTGGGTTGGAGCATGTATTTAAAAAAAAAAACCATAAATAAAATTAAACTCTGTCTCAGAGCTACTCCATTAACGAGCTTATTTGTTGCCTAATTTAAATAGTTGAATACTTTCCAGAAAATCATCATCAAAAGCAGCAGTCCTATTTACAGTAGCAAGAAGTAATGGATGTCACTTTGATTAAGTGCATTTTTCTGAGACTAATTATCAGCAAAGAATCATTTTGATGGGTGAGGATGTTTGGAATAGCTGCATGTGCAGAAGAATTCAACAACATCTCTATAAAATTTTTAGCATCTCCTGTTTCAGATCAGAGATTCTTCAGAAGTTGCATAACCAAGAAAATAGAGGTTTTTAATAAACGAGGCCAATTATTTTAAGTTTATCCTTCCAGGGTGGATAGATTTTCAAAGTTTTTTTTTTTTTTGTCAGTTTCCTGACATCTAGGCTATGCCTTTTAAATTTGTCGCTAGGTGGTGGCTCTAAATCACCATTTGGATTATACTTAGCACAAGAACGCTGTATTACTGAAATAACAGGCTTCTGGGATCTTATCCTTGCAGTTTTCAGTCCTACCCTAACGTGCCCAAAGTAACTTCCTCACTGGATGCGTCATTGCGTTAATGGACCTGAGCACAGTTCTGTGTCCTTCTCTCAGGTTCCTTGAATACCTCCTCAGCTGGGCACCTGCTCCACTGCCATGTGGTTTACTGGGTCATTGCTCTCATTTTATTTGGAAAATGCAGATGCTAATTTAAAAATTTTGATTTGTATCCAGAAATTAAAGACATTTATTTCTGTGGTGGTGATGTAATGGGCGATGTTTTAGTTTCTGGACTGTAATATGAGTTCAGGCTGCACCATCTGCACTTGTGGTGAAGGTTTTGTACTTGGATTCAGGAGCTCCAGCTCTGGTGCCCCTCTGTGCCACAGACTTCCTCTGGCAAGGTCTCTTCGTCTCCCAGAGGCTTGATTCCCTGATTGCAAAAGGAGGATAGTGGTATTTTTTTCTCTAATACCCAGTGCCTTCTATAAGTCTGTGTTAAGACCCAGTCTCGACTACCCCGTGTGCTCAGAAGGGGTGGCTCAGTCTCACTTGTGATGCCTCAGCCTTGCTCCAAGTCAATAACTAAATAGCACTGATGAAGATGACAAGATCTGAAAGGAAAACTTAGAAGAACCTGTGTGACCACTTGAATTTAATTGCTTCTCCTCTATGTTTGCCACCTGGCAAAGCAAAATTAAAACGTTTCTTAATTGAATTAGGCCGTTTTCCTGAGTCATCTCTTCATCAGAAAGTTCCAGTGTGATGGTACGCCAGCAAGTACGTACTCCGGAAGGCAAAGCCCAGCTGAGCAGTAGTGGCACCCCCTCCCCGCTGCCGTGGGAGTGAGCACTGTGCTACTCGGGCCCGCTCGGTCCTGAGTGAGCCTCTTGTGCTTCCTGCAGAGACGACCAGGCGGGTGGCAGGGGGAGTCAGGCAAGTGATATATGCCATTTTAGCTCTTTTAAATACATGCCTGCAGTTCTGCCGTGTTAGCCAAGGCCATGGACGAGATTGGATTCAGTCCCCTGCGAGCCTGGTGTGGCTCTTCTGAAGCCCAGTGCCTCAGGCCTAGACTAGCAGAGCTGATGGCAGCGTAGACAAAAAGCAAGCGGGCAGGGTGCTGCTGTGCCTAAACTTGCTGTCAGTCCTGCCCATCGCCTTGTGGTGGAAGCAAAGCCGAGGTCTGTGTTTGGCAGTCATGGACTGCAGCATGATCCTTTCCACTGACCCAAGGCACTGGCTCCCTTAGCCTGGCTCCAGTGGGATGCAAGAGTAGAAGAGCATGTTGGAAGCCTGGTTCAGCTTCATAGGCAGAATATAGTTTTTCCTCTGTTTGTAGATAGTATTTTTAGTTTTAATGAATGAGTGGCGCTCTGAATTGCTGTTTACTTTTTGAGTTGTCCTGAAAGGCTCTAGTGATGATTACTTAACCTGATGTCTTAACTGAAATGCTATTTTTCTTGTTTTTCTTTTTTAATTTATATTTTCCCTGTCCCTGTTGATGTGCCTTTGAGTATTCCTCTTAAGGCAGGAACCCCTGGACATCAGCAGGAATGTTAGTAAAGTTACACAAGTAATAGAATAAGAGACGTGCACTTCTCTTATAATTGTCTACTATTTTATAAGCAAAATGTCATTATTCTTTTCAAGAATATTGCTTTTACTGTCAGTAACTGGCCCTTGCTAGCAATAAAAGAAAGTACACATAGTCTGGTGGAATGACTGGAACCGTCCCTTGAGTGATATAGTACTTACAGCTGTGCCATGATGAAAAGAACAACACTGATTTTCAGTTATTTAGCACAGCCTAATACTATAGGCTCAAATTTACATCCCCCTCTCATGTATTTTCTAGTTTTCTTGACTTTTGATTTCTATTCAATTTATTGGGAGGATGGGCTTGAAAGGGAAAATCTGATGTTTCTAATTACCTGAGAGTGTCTATCCATGTGAAGGAGAAAGCATGAGAGAGGACAGCAGAAGGCTGCTGGAGAGAGGCAGTGTTGTTGGGCGAGTACCTGCATGGCTGACTTTGGCCTTATTGAAGTAAAAATAGACATACTGACAAAATCAAGGCTTTTCCTGCCCCGTAACAAGCTGTACATGACACAAAATATCATAGCTGAAAAGTTCCCTATAGAGAAACCATCATGCATGAAGAAACTGTGTGCAGGCTGGCATGAAAAAATGCCGGAGCCTTAAGGTCATGCAGTGCTCAGTGGTCAAATAGGGCAAATCTCCTTCCGCATGTTCTCGGCACGTGGTTACAGCCGGAGGGGATGTTGCCAGCCGTGCCAGCTGCGCGCAGGCTGCTGTGCCCTTCTACCCAGGGCTTCTCAGAGCTCCCGTGGGCAGACGGACGACTGTTTAAACTTGCTGGTAAAGAGTAAAGGAGTGAGATCCTACATGAGCTGGTAAAGGAGAAGCTTGGCTGCATATAAAGTCTCTGCATAGATCCACAAGGGACCTGGGTCCTTTTTGCGCCAGGCGAGTATCATGGATATGAGGCTGTGTCCACAGATCTGGTGAAGAGGTGATGATATTTGTCATCACAGCAAAGTCCTGTGTCTGCAGAAATTAATGGCAGTGTTGCCATTGGCCTCCGTGAGGTTAGAAGGGCAGGCTGAGGCTGTAGCCATCACAGCGGCAGCAGTGACAGTCTGCGAAACAACTTGGCAGCTGCAGCTGTAATTGCAGGGAGCGTGTTAGATTTTTCTGCTGTTTCCACCACTTCATATAGTCACAGTCGCATCCACGTTCACACGGGAGGTAATTTATGGCAGTCCTGACGGTGGTGCTGATTGCTTTCCCTCTGTCCAGCCGGGTCCGTTTCCACCTACGTGCGTGGGGAGTGGGACCCGCGGCCGCCCTGCTCGCCAGCGCAGGGGTGCAGGCGTTGGGCGCGTGGCGCCCACCGCACCGCCTGGAGCTGTGCAAGGAGGGCTGCCCGAGTGCGGGCTCCTGCTGCGTGTGCCAGTGTCTGAGCTCTTCTCTAGCAGGTTTCTGTGGTCACCGTCAGAAAGATCACGAGCAGATCCGCAATAAATTGCCTAATACATGCCCCACCTACATCCTCTTGTGAGGATGTCTCACAGAAGTCTCTACTTGTGGTAGAGACTGTGCAGTGTACGGATTTAGAGAGAAATAAGACTGAAATTTGAATCGAGACATCTCCGTTTCTGGGACGTTCAACTAATAAGGAGGAGAATAATTTATTATCTGCCATTTTCAGCTCTGGTTATCAAGAGAGAAGTGAACATGTCTGCTGAAACCCTGCAGCTAGCACAGATTTCCTTACCATCCTGCATTCGCCTCTGCTCTGTTGGCACCAACTTGGATCTGTAGCAAAGATACAGATATTAATTTGCAAAAAAAAACCCCAACCTTCATATTCCTCTTGACCGACATCTCAGTTAATGGGTCTTAAAGGCATTGTACAAATATCTTAACAGATGCCTGCACACCTATGCTGGATGCAGTTTGCATGAGAAGGATTGGAAATGCAGGCTGCTGGGCAGGACGAGGCTGAGCAGCGCCAGCTTAGGAGCTGCTTCAACTGGAGGCTTCTGTTATTCTATTAATTTGCTGAATTACTGCAGTAGGAGACTTCTAAATCTTATTTCTTTCTTATCTGTCAGAGGGTTCAGAATAAACATTTCATTGCTACGTTATACTTCATATAAAATGATAACGTTGAATTTCATGTGCCATCCGTTACTTCAGTTCCTTTGTTCTTGGGAGCGTTTAGTCGCCATTTGAGCGAACTCCCAGCTGGTCAGCTTCACCGTAGCGTTCCACATCTTTTAATGTCCAAACACTTGTCCCTTCAAGCAGGAAGCCTGCAATATTGGCTGAAGCAATGTTCTGCAAGTTATGTTAGTTTGCAAGCCTTTTAGAGTTATTTTCTGTGCTGAAGATTACGTCAGACCATTTGTTGTAGAGGGCAGTAGCACTCCACAAGGGCCATCCATAACTTTCTGGAGGAATCTTTGCCTCCTTGGGCTTGCAGTGGGGCCACAGCTTCATGGTCAGTGATTTTTGTCTCCATTATGAAAGGTAGGGACATCTGTTTTATATTATTAGTATTGTTTTTTATTATCTTTCTTTAAGTGATGATCTGTGGCCAGGCTGTTTACGGTCAGTCAAACAGGACATAAAAGTAGTGTTTTATAAGCGGAGGCTATCAAGTGAAGTCTACAGACGAGATAGACACTTGAGGATAATGACATTTTCCAAAGCACTCACTTTGTGCTTAGTTCCGAAGTACTGGATGCAAGCACTGTATTTTTGGGAACTGGCGTTTCTGCAATCAGGTGATATTTGCTGCGTGTAAGGGTATTTGTATGTATGCATATTTTCCCCTGTGTTTTCCTGTGATTTTTTTTTCTTCCCACTGAATAGGATCCCTCTTGAAATTGAGAGAGTGAAACTTACTCCCTTGCATTCTCTTCGTTCAGGTGTCTTCATCATTGTTTCCTGCATGTTTTAAGCAGCTCTGTGTGTGTGTGTGTGTGTGTGTAGCACAGCACACAAGTAGCCCTGGCCCCATCCGCAACGTCGGCGCAGCTGGAGGGAAGGGGGGAGAAGTTGTGCTGCCGGATGAGGATAACGGCAAAAGCTAGCCCATTAGCGGGGGTGCATGTGTCTTGGGGGGTCAGCTGGATAATGGCAATAGTGAAACAGCCAGGAGTTAGGTGAGTGAGATAAGCGATTTACTTGCCAGTGCCTAAATGACAAATGGCTTGCTTCCCTAAGTGACAAGTGCTTTGCTTGCACGCGTTGCAGGACTGATAAAGGGTCACCCACAGAGAGGTTCGTTTGCCTCCTCTCTTTGTAGGGGGGGGGTTGCCGGTTGTCACAGTGCAGCTCTGGCACGGGATGCTCCTCGCCGGCACCGCGTCGCTTCTCGGCCCGCGCGGCGCCTGCCCGGTGCGCGGGTGCTCGTCTCTGCCTCTCATCCCCAGCAGCTCACTTAGCCACGTTTCAGGTCTGCTGTTCTTTGTCACCAACAATTTTTGTCGCTGTTCTTTCATAATACTGCGGTAGAGCCCTCTTGAGGACAGCACAAACACGGCTCCCAAGTAATTAAACTCCCCAAGCCCGCAGTAAAATCGTGATCTTGTTATTCACTCCATGACTCTTCATTATTGTAACCCGTTTCCTAGCTTCTGGCCGTAGCTGTACGTAATGCTGGCTGGATGTAGAGCGTTTCCACGCGAGACCCTGAATAACGCAGCCTGCGTGTGCGGGAGGGAAGCGGAGGGGATACATCGGTGTCTCCTCTGCCAGGCCCCGAGCTTTCTCTGTGCTCCCCCTGGATTAGCGGCTTGGCCGAGGCTTGGGGTGAGACTTGTTTTCACCTGGTGTGATGCAGGCTCTGGGTGTGCGAGGGGCTCCCCGTGGAGCTGGCGGGTGAGGTATTGTCAGAAGTCACTGAAGCTCTTGGAGTTACGTGTGGAATTTTAGCTTGTGGTCCTCCTTTCTTGTGTGCCTATTGCTTTTGCTTGCGTGTTGGATGTTTTCCTAGCTCTAGTTTGGAGAAGGCCTCCTTCGTGTGGACCGGGACTTGTCGCCTGTGCTGTAATACTGATAACAGTATGTGCGTGTGTGAGAGTATGTGTTATCTATGACAATAGCAGGGTTGTTGTTGGTGGTGTTTGTTTATTTATTTATTTTTAAGTCTTCATTTTAAGGACCGGCTAAATCCACCCATTTTCTGTTATTGATCTGTGTGTTTAGAGATGTGCTGGATATTGTTAAGTAAGTGCTGTTTTCATCGTGATTTCTCTGTAGGGGGGAGTCTAGGCCACCCCACACACATGCACTCCGCAGCGCTTTGCTAGCTCCAGCGTGGACTGTGCTGTTCAGAGGTAGGCTATCTCCAGCCGATGGGCAGATGTAGTAATTACCATGCACAACTGTTGCAAATCTGAAACAGGCAGAGTCTTTGGGAAGAAGTCCGTGGGGGAGTGCAATGTGGAGCCTGCCCAACGATAGCTGCACTGTTGTGACGATGTTCAGATTAACGGCCCGACTCTCTTCCTGCAACCCACACGAGCCCCAGCAGGAGCAGGACTATTGCTCTGTGGATTTAGCAACTGCCCTGCGGCAGGGAGCAGTTACCTTTCGGGCTGTGGGAGGTCAGTCATTGCGCCTTTCTGTGTAACATGTTATGTCCGTTCCCAGTACTCTGGCTATTAGCAAAGCTGCTGCCTTTGTTGATCTTTGCTGCAATCAGTCCCTGATTCAGGACTGATACGGGCAGGTTGAGTTGGGAATTGGACTTTCCGAATGCCTTGCAGTAAATCAGATGTCCAGGCACCTGTCAGAGCATGAAATGCAAACACCTCGGCTCGAATGGCAGAGTGTGCAATAACCCCCAGCAGCTAGGAGCTGTCAAGAGAAGACCTCCTCCCTCTAGAAGACCAGAGCATTTCTGGGAGCAGGTGGTGAAGATGTTTTGCAAATGCCAGTTTGAGACCTGCCATCCTGTGGGCAGGAGTGACATAGCTGAGAAACGCGTTATCCTGTCACAAAGCAGCAAAAATCAACCAGCTAAATGTTTACGAGAAAGACAGGCCTTTGCCAAAAGCGGGTATTTTTCCACCCACGAGACTTCTGAAGTGAGAACTCTGCTGTGGAGCGGGAATCCTGATCCCGCAGGAGTTTCAGCTCAGGGCAAACGGGCGTCCGCCCGGGGCATCCAGGCTGTCCGTCTGGGAGGATTACGCGGCTACATAAACGGTGGCAAAGTGCTGCTCCGCAGCGGCCGGGGGCTGGATTTGGCTCTGAGAGTGGGGTCATGCGGAGGAGCTCAGTCAGGATAGCCCCAAGCCCCCGCTGCAGCCCTCTTATGCCAGGCCAGTGCTGTCTCTGCTGTAATTCTTGCAGCCCAATTTCTAACAGAGCTTGGGCACCTGTGGTTCAGCCAGGGCTGGGATTTATTGCTGACTCCTATGTGATGTCTATATTTTTACCCGAGAGACCAGGTAGCTTGTGCCCTGCTGCAGGCAGAGAGCAAGTGAAAGGTCTCAGTCTAGAGACTGTCCCAAGTCTTCTGGTGCTTTGGCTGAACTCGTCTTGTAACTATTATCATTAGGACGTGAGTGTCTGGCCAAGCCATGCCACATTATTCCTGAATGCCTTAGTAAATAACCTAGAACTATTTAATTTGAACGTAGCCTTCTTACTGCATGCAGTGTGCTATTCTGTGTGCGCGCCAAATACTTAAAATGGAAAGCTCTCCTGCACACAGATGATATATAGAGTTTTTCAAAGCTAAAATGCTTTATACGCTATCTACAGCTTTTCCCTTCAGATCAGCTATGGCTGTGATTGGGAATGGGGAGAGCTTCTGCAGAAATCTAAAAAAAAAAAAAAAAACCCTCATTTGCCTAATGTCCACATGTCAAAGTGTGAAGCACATAATTTTATCTTGGGTAATAGCTCCATATAGCAGTATTGTTTGAAAAACTTCTAATTTAATAAAATGAGTAGTAATTGGTTACTATAAGAGATGTTAATTGAAATAATTGCAACTCACACTAATGTGCTAACTTAATTTGGTATTTATAATGCAGTCAAATTGTTTGTTCAAGGAAAGAGAAATAGGTATTAGGTGGTGCTCATATTTCTCAGCAAGAAGTTACGACTGGTCTCTGGAAAGATGTTTATTCAGTGAAGCTATTTAGTCATTATTCTTTAGCTTGGATTTTGAAGAAGATGGGTTTGCTTCGTTACAGCTTGATGCAATTACACCCACGCTGTTGAGAGTGAAGGCCTTCTCTGACACTTCAGTTCCCACTTTGACTGACTTTAGTTTGGTCTTTCTAGTCACCCGGAGCAGAGCCACCTCTTTGATGGCACTGTGACATCCACTTCCCGAGGCGCTGGCACACACTTACTGCGTGAGTGCGCCCACCCACGCGCCAGCATGCGAGCGAGAACAGGGACCTTCATCTTCTCTATGCATCGTTTCATCCCCCTCGTATCTAAGTTCATCAGTATCTATATACGCTGCTTCGGTGCCAGTTTGGTGTTAGCGTTTGATGTCAGCACGGGGGTTTCCTCTTTTCCACAAAGAGGAAGAATTTAGTCTCGCTCCAGACTTGACTGATCTGTCGCGTTGCCACCTTGGGATCGGTGGACAAGTATTGCCATGAGCTGAGGAGCTCTGCCGAAGGACTTTACCAGTCGGGTCGCTGAAAGTGCAACACCACAGAGATACGGTGCAATGAGGAGTCGTTCGATCTCATCAGCCTCTTTCAGAGCTGACATTTAACAATTGCTCCTTTTCATCTTTCTCCAAAGTGCTTTTAAAGCTCAATGTTGTCACTTTGCTTGGCTCCTTCATGCTCAGTATCTGCACTTAGAAGTGCCCAGTGCTGATGGAGAGGTTTATTGCCAGCAGCTATTGTGCTAAAATTGAGAGGAAAAACAATTTCTAGTCTGCTCTTGTTAAGGTCTCTAATGAGAGATGTTTCATTCTTACTAAGACCTTTGCTTGTAAATGCGTTTTAATGACCAATGTGGTGCTCTGTGGCTACGAAATGCTCAGTGCTGCCTTCTAGGGTTCAGCTGTACAAAACCTTCTGCTGACAGACGTGTACAAAGCACACTGTGCATGCACAAAGGACAAATTCCTTCCCGATGACATGAGTTGAAAAAAAAAAAAGCCATACAATGAAAAAAAACTCTAAGCCCAGCTATCATCTCCATGAGAAAAACAACAGCCAAAAGTTTCCTAAAACAGCCGGGGACATTCCTCGTGGAGCATTTGCGGAGGAGTCCCAGATGGCAGTGCTGGGATGCCAGCAGGCCTGCTGTTGGGTGCGGTGGGGTCTGGCAGAGCGTAGCAGCCCTCCCGGCAAGGCGATCTTCCCCGAGAGCACATGCAATGACCCGTCTGAGCTGTGCGTTATTTCCTGCCTCTACGTTGGCATGGATTATTAGTGCAGATGAGGAGGAGGAAGGAATCTGATCATCTCATTCCTGAGGTCCGGCACTCGAGTGTGTCCTCTTACCCAACTCTTGAAAAACTTTTGTGGTTGGTCACCAGTGCTTTGGAGCCCTTCCTTGCTGCAGCTAGTGTCTTGTGGCAAAGGCAGCAGGAGTGACAGGGTGCTGGGATGGAGCTGGCTGGCTGATCGCAAGGCCCACCTGCAGAAAATGGGACGGTGACGCATGCTGCACAAGCTGCCCGTGTTTGCGCCGTCTCCGTGGAACTGGCGCTCAGCTTTGCGGCGAGGCAGAGAGCCATCGCGACAGATGGGCCGGGCATATGGGCTGCCACGCGCCTGGGCTGGGCACGGGCAAGTTCCTGGGGAGCCTGAAACCACCATTGTGACCCTCTAGAGCCACGTTTTGGTAAGGGCCTGGCAGGTGCTCTGTTCAGCCCAGAGGTGTCTGAACAGAAAATTAAGCATTTTGTGGCTGCATGAAGCAGTGTTTTCATTAGGAAGCAGAGAGAGTGCGCTAGTGGGGCTCTGTTGCCTGAGGAGTCTTCCCTGCAGGATTTCTGGGGTGAACTGGGTAGAACTGGCTAGATGAGAGAGTCTGTGGGTCCAAAAAGGTTGTGCGAGTCCAAAGACATCCTTCACACACAGGACTGCAGACTGCTCTGCTGAAGGAACCCTATGCTGATACGTACACCAGGAACTGAGTCTTCTGCTCCTAGTTGTGGCATGCGTTTTTTTCCAAGAGAAATTGGTCGTACGCTCTGCTAGAGGAAGGCATTCCAGCTGCAGATTTAAGGGGCAAATTTTATTCATCATGTAACTGTGCTGAAGCAAATGGAGCTATGCCATGCATGAATTTGCCCTGCTGAATTAAATTGGCATTTTCATCCCCCTGGGTTGCTTTGCCGTTTGGATTTGTGTACTACTGAAATCCTGAGGGACTGTACTTCTTCAGAGCGAGCAAAATAATGGAATGTGAGCTGCGTTTTTAGCATGGGGGAGAAGGCAAAGAAAGGAAGTTCATCTCCACTGCAGGGAAATCTTATAAATTATGAAAGAATGAGATAAAACAGCATGTTTGGATGAGTCCCATTCCCTTTTTCAGCGCTGTGGGAGCATGATCTGTGCTACGTGCCCACGAGGTCCTCCGTTCCCTTTTGAAGGGCGGCAGTTCAGGAGAGGCCCAGTGGGTGCTGCCGCTAGGAGCACCGAAATTGGCCTTGGGGCCCGATGGTTGCTTTGCTTGAACAGCGTTCAAGAGTCAGCGCAAGAATCGCGCTTTGTAAGGCCTTTCCTCCCTCTGAGTCGCTGTGTTTCCCACTACCAGATCTTAGGGAGAGAAGGGAATACAACCGAGGGTACTGCTCCAGATCTTAGCCCAGTCATGATATAATTTAATCTTGATCCCATTAAACAACCTTAATGATCTGAGAGTTTGTCACTGGCTATAATGGACTCTTTCACAGACAGCGAGGCTGCAAGATCAGGGACTTAATCTGTAATTGGCCGTTTTTTAAACAGTCTTTCCTCCCAAAAGCATCCCTGGAGCTAGAACAAATATAAAGGCAGAGGATGGTATGAAAGAACTGTTTACAGTTGAATCTTTAAGGAGACACAATTTAAAAAGTTTGGGCCTATTCCTTTTTATTTTGCATGTATCTGTATGAGGCATGAGAGTAGGCAAAGACTTTTTCTTTTAAATGTGCTTTTTACTTTTACTGTACTGAGGCAGCCAAGACAGGCCTCTGTGAAATAGCATCTGCCATCAGACTGGCTCTTAAAAATGGTTACCCTGTATAAATGTACTTTTGGCCATGGGAGTTTAAACAGAATTGATGAGGATATAAAACCAAGGGAGTGTAATAGCCCGAGTTGAAATCCTTTTCCCCAGCTGTAGCTCGGCTTTCGCTCTTGATTGCGTTTGCTCTCCCCACGCTCGGCGAGACCGCGGGCAGCAAAGCGGCCGGGCCGGGCTCGCATGCGGGACGGCACCCGTTTCATGAGAAAGCCCTGGGCTTTCTGTACAGCAGGTTTTGTGCCGATTAGCCATCAGTAATCCCCGGGGCACAGTGCTTCATGCAGGAATTGGCACGTTTTACTCATTTCTTTTGGAGTGCATGGACACCCCGCACTGTAGAAGACCTTCGTTGTTGCATTAGTGCTGTGTTTAAGGCTGTTAGGAATTCTGCGCGTGTTCGTGACGGTGATTCGTGTGGCCTGAGCAGCACACAAGAAACCTTCCATCTCCTTCGACGTCGTGGTGCTGCTGCCAGCCCTTGGCTGAAGGTGCGAGCCGAGGGCGCCGACCCGTTGGGTTCCTCTGGGAGCCGGGCGCAGCGCGAGAGCTTCCTTGGGCGTTGCGTGTCTTCTTGGTGTCAAATGGCTTCTGCTTTGGAGCAGAGCTTTCGGTTAGAGCATGCTATCGATTTATGAGCGAAGTTTTCTCATTGCAGTTCAAATAAGACCTGTACATAAAGATCAATGGTCAGGTACAGCCCCTCGTTCTAGTCCGTCCCGCGCACCGCGAGGAGGCTGTCACACGCGCCGCAGTGTTCATGCCTCGTCTCTGCAGAGAGAGTCGCAAATTCGTCTTTGTATGGACTTGACAATTTCTGTATCTTATATAATGTGTTATAAAAGGAACGGAGCCGGAAATGGAAAATATATTGCAAAGGGCACTGAGAATGATCCAGTGACTCTAGGTAGGGAAGATTTTACTATTGTGTGACATAGCAGAGCTGATGGAAACTCCCCAGGCCTAATCCTCTTCTTTGAAAATTAATCTTAAAAGGAGTTTTAAGAAAAAGGATTTTTACATGCAAAAATTATTCACATTTTAAACAGAAATGTTTAGAGCCATTTAATAATTATTAAATATTGTTTTGCAGTTAGAAAGACCCTTTCAGTAGAACTTTAACACTAACAGGAACAAAGTCTTTGTGAAATCGGGGCAGGGGCATTACAGCACCAGCTGCCTTCCTCCAGCACAACTGACTCTGTGATCCCGGTCGATCCCAGTTTACCTTCCCTGACTTCTCTGCATTTCCCCTTGGAGGTGGTTTTCCTGTGTCCTGGGGTAAATTTTGCTTTCGCAGCTCGGGGCGCTGTTAACCCCGCTGGGCGCTCGCGGTGGCCGCGTGCGCAGCAGGGAAAGCAGGTCCCCGTCCCGCCCGCGCTTGCCTCCGGGGGTGTCGCGGGCGTTCGGAGGGGATGTTTACAAAGGGCTTTAGAGTCGTGGGGGAAAAGTGCTGCACAAACGCTCAGAGTAATAAACATTTATAGGGCAAAGATCATTACAGCTGAGAGGCAACAAATTGCAGCTAATGGTAGTTGGGGGCAGTCACCCAGCCAGTGCCTGCACAACCCGATAATCCTTGGGAAAGCACCACTGGGAAGCGCGGTGCCCTGTGCTGGTGGAGGGCGTTGCTCCCAAGCCCTGTGATAGTGGTTGACGAGTCCAGGGCCTCACGTGTCTGGAGGTCACATTCATAGCTCTAGCATAAATTGAGATATGCCAACGAAACTAGGGCAGCTTTGCCAGTCTACAGCTAGTTTCAAATGTCATTTTGCAATGATGACTCAAATGTAATAGGATCCTTTCCGTAGAAACCTACGGGACCTGGAAGATGGCTGAATCTCCAGGCTGGGTCTTTTAAAGACAATCCTATTAAAGCCTCATTGATTTTGTCCCGGTACTGCCCATTGGATTGTTCTATATGGAGGTTTTCCCAAGTGTTAGAAGCGCAGAGGCACAGCAGGCTGGCCCAGGGCTCCTGCCTTCTCCTCGCAGTTGTGTTTGGCCTCTGTCCTGCCACCTTTCCTCAGAGCTGCTTCCTTCTTCTCTGTTAATCAAATTTCTCTGCTTCCCAGTGGAGAACAGGGACCGACTCTTACTCCAGAAAGCCCTCTCCACCCACGGCAGCTTGGGCCCACAGTGCTGCCCGGCTCGAGCCCCGTCCCTCGTCTCGCTATGTCCCAGGGATCTGACGGTGACACTGGTACGGGTTCACCTGTGGAAGCCAACTGGCAGCGCCTGGTTGCTTTGCACTGTCTGGACACTGCTTGCAGATATATATATTTAGATTTTACCCAAGGGCTCTTAATTTCCTCATTGACTTGAGCAGCCGTGACAGCTATACAGATATATTCCCTTTTCCCCTCCAGCCATCTTAACCTGCCATCACCTTTGTTAAGAAAGAAATGGGAGGAGAGCAGGAATCACTGTAAAGCTTCAGGATCTCATTGCTTTATCTGTAAGTGTGTAAAATGTGCCATAGAAATAGGCGACTTGTCTGAGGTACCATGACTTTGTAGAGATACTTATCCAGCATCTGTTTGGCGTCTGCTCTATTTCTTTTTCCGAAAGACACTGTGAAGCAGTCCCAAGTTAACATACTGATTTTGCAGCTTTCATGTTTGTCGCTGATGAGCCACACTTCGAGAAGTAAAAATGGGCTTGCAAAGGCAGCGATGACAGTTCTGGGATTCGGTGCATCTTGCGGCTCAGTTATATAACAACTTTTCCCGAGCACTTTGGTAGTTCTGGAGTAACTTTAAAAAGTGGACCTGCCTTCCCTTCTCTGGGCTGCCGCGAGTGGCACTTCTGCAGCCCGCTGGGCCGGGCTGGAGGCAAGGCTGGGCTCGGCGGCAGCGGCCGCGCCGGGAGCCCACGGGCGCTCCGCTCCGGTGCGGTGGCCTTATGAGAGACCCCTGTTAAACTGCCCTCCCCGCGCGTGCACTGCTCGGGCAGTTCCGGTATTGGCACCGTTGGGTTGTTGAAGCCCATGGGAGCTTTGGGCTCCCGTTGGGGCTGCAGCCTTGCGGTACGCCTACCGCCTAACGGCTTCGTTAATGCCCACCTCCTCGCTAATGCCGGCATCCATGCAGGGCCTTGCAGCTAGGCAAGAAAGGGACTCTCGTCCTGCTGCTGCGTTTGTGGGGAAACCCTCTGTGCCTCCCAGCTCTTGCTGAGGGCGCCTTGGCTCTCCCGCATCCCAACCACTCCTGTTTGAAATGGTTCACGTTTGAAGTATTAATGCAGAGCGCTCAGGGAGTAGAAGTGAAATGAGAGGCTCTTCCAGTGCCAGACGTGCCGTCCCCCTCCGGGCTTGCGGCTTGCTTGCGAGCTCTGTATGTATTTTTGTTACTTTATGTAAATTTTCCATCCCTCTCCACCAGCTCAGGTCTTCAAAGGCTTCCTTCTATTCCCAGCCCTCTCGCTGCTGCTCTGTACGCTCTCCTCCGTGCTTTCTAAAACGCTGCGCCTTCCCTGGAGCTGCCGGTGCTCCAGTTTATTGGAGCAGTCTCCCCAACTCTGCTGAGCAGGCGCTGTCGGGGAAGCAGCTCTCCTGCACGTAGCTGCCTGTAGCATATTGTCCAAATTACGCGTGTTATCGATCCAGCTGAGCGGGCGGCAGAGACCCCGGGAGTCTCTCGGTGTCAAACAGCGGAGGCGTCCGCCCGGGCAGGACCAGGCGAGCAGCAGAGAGGGCCTGGAGCCCAGGCACCTCGGGCACCTTTTGGGAGCGCGTGCCAAGCCGCGAGCAGACGGACGCTGCAGGAAAGGCATGTCTTTCCTTCGGCCCCCTCCGCCTGGGAACGCGATGAGCAAAACGATGCAGGAAAAGCAGCGAGGCAGTTGAGAGACCTCAGCTCTGGTGGCCGTGATGAATTTTCCAGGCTCCTTTGGATGGGTGCGCTGTTGGGTGCGAGCTCCCGTCGTGCGCCCGTGCACGGGGCTTGTGCGGTGCCCTGGGCTGGGGCCCGGGACATGGGGACCTGGGAGCCGGCTCTCCTTGCGGCAGGGAAATCCACGGAGGAGATCATCTCCTGGAGGCAGACGCAGCTGCTGGCATTGCCTGCGGCAAACGTGCTCCCGTGCAGACTCCCAAACAGACCCGGGGTCTTTCACGTGGCTCGTGTTTTTGGCAATAACCCCTCGGCTGAGTTGCCATCCTCGCAAGCTGCTGTGATATCAGAAATGCCTGCGGTTTATGAACTTTTCCTGAAATGCTTTTAAATGACAGTTTAATAATAACACTTAGCGCTTTGTACGGCTTTTCTCACCCCTGGAACGTAAATGCAGGGCAAGAGCCATTATCCCCCATGCTCACGGGAGGGGAGGATGGCTGGATTTTATTTGTGAGAATAATTATAACAAGTGGAATTAATCAACTTTTCTTGTGAATGGTGTTGCTTTTTAAAGACAAACGTCAGGAAAGAGCCTCGCATACAAAGGAGGAATCGCAGTGGGTGCAGACCCATCTGACTGCCTTACAGGGAACTTTCTCGCGTCCTGTTGTGCAAAGAAATTAACCCTGACAAGGCAGCCTGGGGGGAGAACAGAAGCCAGTGAAAACAAATGCAAGACAGGGCGCAGTACTGGCTCGCTCGTACCATGCATATTGATCAGCGGGTGCCGTGGGGAGCTGCTTTTTGCCTTGATGCTAGTGCGTATTCCTCCCTCTGCGCTTTCCTCTCGAGCCCCTCGTGCAGTGCGGGCATTTGGGTAGATTTTCCCAGCTCCGGGTGCATCTTCAGCTCCTGGGTGCCTTTTCTGTCCTCCTCTATATCCTGGTGTGCTCTATGTAGTGTAGGAAGCAATTGAATTGAAATAATTGCTGTTTCTAACTTCTTAGCTCGAGGGCTCAAAGATGCCATAAACCCTTAACAAACTCCTGTGAAGTCATTGAGACTTTTTTTTTTCTCCTTCCTTCTCTATCCTCTTCTCTGTCTCCCTCTCACATCATGGCCCAGTTCAGGCTACAGGCTGGCAGGGGAAAAGGGTTAAGCTCTTATTTTACCTGTGTGCAGAGCCTGTGTTTTGGCAGGGACCTCTCGGTGTGACGGTAATGCAAATGATGAATAATAATAATCCTCCATGCGCAGCGGATACAGGTGGGGGAGTCGCTGAAATGCTTTCTCGTGTTGCTGCCCTGCTGCTTACGGCCCGTTACTGGTTACGTTTATGGCGATGCCGAGACGAGGATTCACCTCGAAGGGCACTGAAGTCCTGCAAAGACTTCCCGGTACCTTTGGTAATCTGCTGCTCAAACACCCTGACCGCAGGCCCCCCGAGGAGAGAGGAAGTTGTGCTGAGTCAGGTACAAAGCTCTACCTGTGCTTAAACGCAAACCACATTTGCAAGTATTTTAAATTGCAAAGTGATGTTTTCGATGTGCTTGGGGCAGCCCTCCCTCGCCCAGGGGGCTGCGTTTGGGGCAGCAGGTTTCCCCCCCTGCTCAGCCTCCCAGGGCCCCCCGGAGCACGCGCTGCCTGCGCGACCCGGCGCTCGCCCCGGAGACGTGCGGGCGGGCAGGTCCGCCGAGACACGCGTCTCTGCGGGAGTCACCATCCACGGCCCAGCCTCTGCGCAAGGGGTTCATTAGCTCTTTTTGAAACCCTGATGCCCGCTGCACACTCACCTCCGGGAAGGACCTTCTCGTGGCTCTCGGCAGCAGCGGGATGCTGAGATCCCGTAGGCATGCAGGTGGCCCAGGGCCAGGGAGGGCTTCCTGTCCAAGCTAACAGAACGAAAATGGAGATAAGCTCTTCTGTTTTTTTTTTTTTTAATTGATTCCAGATCAATACAGACAGTATTTTCTAAGCACTTTTATTAATAAACATGCCCATCTTCGCTATGCAGAGAAGGTTCCCCAGCATCTTTCTTGTTTAATAATCTCTGCAGTTCTGAAGTAATCAAGGTACCAGTATCTCCTACTGCGAAAGGAACTAAAACTCTTTGCCTTCAAGCCTGCCATTAAGCACAGTCTACCTGGTACTGGCTAGTTAAAAATATGGGCAGGAAGATCTGTCTTACTAGGAAAAGGACACTATATGTGGGAATTACTGGGGCAGTTTTGTGCCCCGTGTGTTGTCGGGAGCTGAGGCTGGGAGCTCTGGGTGGCTTTGGAAATCGGTGCGTGCCGGTGTGCTCTTGCCACTGCTCCGCGAGGAGGTGAAGCGTTAGTCCCCCGTGGAGGCCTACGCAGGATGCGTGAGGGAGCATCGACATATTGTTTTTGCCATTTTTTCTCTTTTTGGCAAATTCATTGTTTTATTGAAACAGATGTCAGAGGAAACAGAAGAAACAGAAGAAACAGAAGCTCAGTCTTCTGTGATTTTTAACTTCCTTTAAAAAAGAAAACAATTTGTATGGGTAAATAGGAAAAAAAGAAGTTATAAGTTTTCTCCCCAGATGCTGACATTTGCAGCCAGCTCTATTTCAGAGAGGTGGTACTGCAGCAGCGCTGCTTCCCGTAGCTCCGTAGCTCCTAGCTCGGCTGCAGAAGCCCCGCAGCAGGATGTGGAGCGGTTTTGCAGGGCTGCACGCTAACCTTGGCAACCTCGAAACATTGGCAGGTTTTGAAAAGCCATTTGCAAAATGCATTGCAAAAATGTAGGGCATTCCCCAGCGACCAAAGGGCAAGTACAGTGCGTGTTCGCTTCTTGAAAAACACTTGAGGAAATGGGTAGCCCAGAGCAATTTGGAATGCTCGTCAACGTCTTATTAGTGCTCTTAAGAAGTTTACTAAAATGCTGATGTCATGCTAGTAAATTTGTAGAGTTCTTGGTATATAGTAAGCGGCGAGTCTGCTGAGGAGTTTTTGGTGATGGTGACGTTGCGGGGAACCTTGCTGGTCCTTGGAGATACGAAATGAAGGTGGTTAGGACTCCCCTGCAAAGGCAGCACAAACGCAAACTGATCCGAGGGACAGCGCTCGAAGCGCTAATCCAGGATGCTTGGCCAAAGGAAAAAGGGATTTTCATAGAGCAGCTCTCCGGCGGGTCATTAGAACCAGGGCTTTTGGTAGAGGTGTGATAATGAGGCTTAATTACTTGTAAGCTTAGGGTCCCTTGACGTACTGCAGTGTCGTGATAAAGCCTCTCAAGTGGGATGCTGATGCGGTCGTCAGCACCAAAGTTTTCCAGCAAAATATACATTCCTACACAAAGCAAGTTATCTTTTGTGTCTGTTTAAAGTATCTTTACATGGAACGTATGCTTTGCAGCATGATTTTCAAAGATTTTTAAAGATATTATGCCTACTTTTCTTGCAGAAAGCTTTGTATGCTAACACTTTTGGGTCATATCTCAATGTAACAGGCTTATTTGTCAGAATAATTTAAAAAAAAACCCTTCCTGTTTCATCAGCTGGTTATAAAAGGCTAAATCACACTTTATTAATAATTAATAAGTGCATAAAAGGAGTTTTGGCAGCTGGGATTGAAAGGTACCTAGATAAAAGGAAAATATTTAACGATACAGTTGCCGTGGATTCAATTAAGAATAATGAAAAATCTGTTTCTTTTTAAATCACATTTTCAGAAATATTATTACCACTGCAACTGCTGCCGAGCCCTTCCAGCTCCTGTCTCTAGCCCATAGCACAGCAGTGGTCTCAGGGTCCTGCAGACGCTGGAATGAGAAATCAGCAGTTTGCAGTGGGCTCACAGACTAAAATTAAACAGTGATTTCCTGGCTTGCAGTCAGATGCTGGGGGCTCCCTTAGCGATGCAAGTGTTTCTGGACCGGGGAAGTCTGTATCTGGACTTTGATGCGACGGAGTTGGTGTTTTCTGGATGTCCTGCTCTTTGCCGTCCCTTGCAGAGCGTCGCACAAGCAGGGTGTTCAGCGCGGTCCCTTGCCACCTCCCGTGCCAAGGGCGGAAACGCGGACAGCTTGTAGTGGCGCTGGGTGGTGTTTTGGGTGCCATTTTACAGGCATTGCATTTTCCAGGAACAAGCAGTTTCCGGGAGGGACGAGCCCTCGGGAGATCCCCCGCTGTGCCCCGAGCGACACGACCCCGTTTGATTTCGGGGTGGTCGCACAGCAGCCATGAGCTGGCATCACCCACGTGGGGGTCCTGCAATTAGTCTTGAAGGTCTTTTGCTCAGTAACAGACTTTTGCCCCTTGAGTTGCAGGAAAGCTGTTGTATCCTTTCAGAGCGATCCTTGACCGTTTCTACAGACAGCAACAAACCGTACCAGCAATTAAGTTTTTTTGTTTCCTTTTTTCTCATTAGAGACGAAGCTGAGTCACTGAAGGCCCAGCATGATTTCCCCACGCTGCTCGCGGCTCTGCGACCCGGACAGCTTCAGGCTGCCTTTGCTCCGCGTTGCTGCTTTGCTGCTGCTGCTGCTCCTCCTCCGGCTGCTCTTCGTGGCGCGGCAGCGCTCGCCGAGTCCCTTGGGGTGGCTTCGGAGGAGCGACGCTGCCGGGGCTCTCGGTCTTTAGGTGAAATTTGGAACAGGTTGTGTTGCCCGAGGAATATTTTTCTGACAGCACCGCAGCGCAGAGTTTGGTTCACCAGGCCAGTCTTAGCAGCATTTTGGCGTTGCCCTGCCTCAAAGAGATTTTCCTCAGCGTCAGTCAGCCCCTTTTCTCCCTTGCTATGGAAGTGGCTGTTCAATGCGGCAGCCTCGCTGGCAGACTCGCGGGACCCTGACGGGTTCGCTCCCCTCCCTTCTGGTTTGTGTCTTGGCTTGGGTTTAGGTACTTAACAGAAGAGGTGTCTTCCTGTAGAGGCTCCCACAGGTGGGAGCTGAGTTTCTCAAGGGGTTCCTTGATGTGGTTTTGTCGCCTTCTGCACAACAGAAGTTTAGAAGTATGACAGGCGAGTTACCATTTTTTGTTGAAAGTCCCCAAGTTGCTCCATAATACGTCTTTTGCTCAGTGCTGCTGCTTGAAGGCATTAGTGCTGAGATTATAGTTTAAGCATAAGCCACTTTTCCAATCAACCCTCTATCCTGAAATTAATATCCTTCTTGAATTAGGAGTACAATAGAAAGCACAAGTCCCTGATAGTTGCCTAAAAGTGAGACCTGAGTGCCCTGGAGCCAATAACTCGTGGTGTCCAGGTGGATTCGTCAGGACCTGAGCTGCGCACGGTCCAATCCGCAGGGCTGACAGCAGTAATTATAGTTGGGAGCTGGCAAACAGCACCCTGGAGTAAAGAGATACAGAGCAATGAGTCGAAGACAAAGCTGAAGCAAACCACGAAGCAGACAGGAATGGCTGTTAGGGAACGAATGCATTGAGTTGGTTTGGAGAATCATATTGAGGCAAAAGGAGAAATTAAATGTGTGCTAAAAGCTGGCACATTAGTAAATGGGCTGTGGTTTTTTTTTATCCATTTTATGTTTCAAAACATTGAAATAAAGTATGTCCTACGGTGAAATCCCAGTAAGAGATAAATCTTTGAGGAGGGAAATATGGTCTTTGTTAACAGGAAACAGGGACTCAGCTTCTCTTCCCCGATCAGCCATGGACTGCCTTGTGCCATGGGACAAATCAGCTTTGGGTACTGACTTTAGCAGGAATAGAAGCAATCAGAGCTCGTGCTTGACATGTCACTGATAAAGCAGAGGAAGAGAAGACTTTGCCGTTTTCTTCCCAGGTCAGCAGAGTTTGGCATGGGGCAGTGGCACTGGGCACTCTCACAGCCTTTCCGGGGGGCTTCCTGCCCTTACCTCAAGGACAGCCCTTGCACAGCTGTCCTTCCGCAGGCTTCTGAAAGACCCTTCAGGTTTCAAGGGATTGAGTCTTTGTGCATAATGATCATTTTAAGGAAATTCTGTATTTGCATTGGATTTCCATCTTCTCAGAAACAAAACAAAACAAGGATCCTTTGAACACCTCCTCCAAGTGCCCCCTGCAAAACCAAAGCCCATGTTGTCTCTAGCTGCACCGTGTCCTTCAGCATCATAAGAATGGTCTGGGACTGTTGTACCCCAACAGCCTTCCCAGCGTGACTCCTCAGGGTTGTGTGGCAGTGGTACCTGGTCGTGTTCATGTTCCCTGGGGGTTGCAGCTCTCCCAGCTGGGCGGTAGGGGAAGGAGGCTGGTGGAAGTTCAGCTCTGGAAGCTGGGCTTGTGACAGAAGTGACAATGCTGGTGGAGAAGTATGGGAGCTGCTGACCTGCAAGACTTTCTAAGGAGGTTTCCCAACTAGTGCTTGGTGAGCTTGGGTGGATACCCCTTCTGCAGTGGCTGGGCTGGGCTGGGCTGGGCTGGGGTTTCACTGGTTGTCACTGAGTGAAATAAGTCTTTAAAGCACATGGCAGGGCATTGATGGCACGTGGTGATGGCACATGGCCTTGGCGCACAGTGATGCCACATGGTGACGGCACGTGGCATTGGTACGTGGTGATGGCGTGCAGTGGTGGCATGTGGCGACGGTGCACGGTGGTGGCACATGGTGGGAAACTACCGTCCTTGGTGCTGGGGCTCTGTGCCCCCTTTGGCCACCCAGGAGGGCCCAGCAGCCCAGTGGGGGCTGCCTGGGCTGTTCGTGGGCTCCTGAAGGGCAGACATGCTCCGGTATGGTTGTGATCAGCTACAAGATGCTCTTTGATGGGAGCTGCAATCAAGCATGAGCAGAAGTAGCTGCAGCCTGGTGGCATGCTCAGAAGGAGGGTGGCCTGCAGGACCCCCATCTTTCTGTCCCACCTGCGCATTGGGTGGCCCACGATGCTCCATGTATCTCCCATCTGTGACTCCCCTGGCTGTTATGAATTCCCTTCTCTACTTGACATCTTGAGAAATCAATGCCGAGCATGTTCAAGGAGCTGCAGCTTTCGTTTTCACCTGCAGAGCGAAGGCTGAGTTGTTGTAGGACAGGCAACGTGCACCTTTGCAAGGGCCGTTTCCTTGTGGCCTGGTGAGCAGTGACTGACAGCTGTCAGGGACGGGTGACGGCTCAGAGGGAGGCAGCAGCGAGTTCCCCTCTGCTCGGCTTGCAGGGGGTGCAGTGAGGAGGGGACCTTGAGCTGCTGCTTCGCGTCTGCAAGCCAAGCACTCGGAGTCTGTTCCCTGGCATGCAGTCCGCACGCTGCTCTTTACGCAGAGGAATAAGATAAAATAGCTTCCTCCCCCTCATGTCGCTACCGAAAACAGGAATGGGGAAAAAAATAATCCCTCAGCCCCTGCCCAGCTTGTGGTGATAAGAGTAATGCAATCGTTTTTTTAAAGGAGGCAGCCAAGACAATTACATTGTTTACTCAACAGAGCCATTTTGGAGATTTCTGCGTTGTGCATGTTTTCTCATTCATTTTGCACCAAATTCATTGCAGCAGCAAGGCCAGAGAGTTTGCCTTGACTCCCCTCACTACCAAAATAAACGCACAGGGCAGGATTGTTCCACTGAGCCGCTGCGAGTGGGGAGAGAGAAGAAGGCAGGGAGATGGTACGTGCCGGCAGCTCTCAACTGCACGCAGTGAGGATTGCGATGTATGAGAGAGTTCAGGGGGGAAAGAGGAGGAAGTAACGGAGGCAGCCGAAGCTCGCAGGATGGCAAGAGCCAAGCTGAAGAATTCCCCCTCGGAGAGCAATGCGCACGTGAAGACTGTCCCACCAGCCACGACGGACGATGGCCATGGGGTGAGCCCCTTGCTGCCGGCTCGGAGGATGGGATCCTTGGGGAGTGATGTCGGACAAAGGTATTGCAGGACTGCAGTGGTGCGTGGGGCTCTGAGGGTGGGGGCAAGCAGCATGTTTTCTGTTTTAAA
This sequence comes from Struthio camelus, assembly GCF_040807025.1. Lineage (NCBI taxonomy): Eukaryota > Metazoa > Chordata > Aves > Struthioniformes > Struthionidae > Struthio > Struthio camelus. The sequence continues at coordinate 3,149,238 of NC_090961.1, forward strand.
TGAAAGGAGAAGGATGAGTGCCACCCTGGGCTGCAGAGGTGGTGGATGAAATCCTTTTGATAGCTATGTTAAAGAGCCACCCCAGCCCCAAAGTTGCGTTATGAAATAGGTAGCTGGAGCAGAAGAAAGCCAGTTCCTTTAAATTTTTTATAAGAACTCCTCGTTTCTTATATGCCAAAAGCATATCTGAATGGCAGCCCCAAGACGGTAGGGCTGCTACACAGCACTGTTAACTTGCATTGTGCCTTATCTGTGCAGTATGAGACTGAAGCTTATTTACACTGCTAACACCACAGTATGCACTGTACATAAGCACCATGTTTGCAATTGGAAGAGATGCTTGATCCCCCATTTGAGGAATAATTTATTTACAACTGAAAAAAAAAAAAGAAGCTAGCATGCAAAATGCTGCAGCCTCTTTCTGCAAGCACACAGCTGAGATGTGCAGAAAGAAATGAGCTGTTTTTCAGAAGGATAAAAATGCTTTGCACTGCACTTGAATTGCACTGTTTCAGAAGAAGACAGGTCCCTTGTTATGATAAAGATGCATATGTCAGTTTTTGTTCCGTTCATTTTATTTTCTGTTTCTTTTTTCACCTCTTTCTCTTCAGCCTTTCAGCCCATCCACGCTCTCTTCTTTCTCAGCAAAAATTGCCTCACCTGTGATTGTGTACCATATGGCTTCCAGGATGTAATTTGGTGCTGTTTCTAGTTCAGCTTTCCAGTGCAAGTTAGCACAGTAGGAAGGCTTCTGCTCACGGTGACTTGTGCTTGTTTGGCTTTAGATTGGAAGGAATTAACCGTGCCAGAGCCGGTATCTTCACGTATATCACTGGTGGGCTGGGGGCAAGACAGCAACAAGCGCAGGATTAGCAGATGTGGTCCCCATTGGGAAAATCAAGGAGGTAGGTGTGCGGTGGAGGAGCCAGGCTGCTGCGGCCACCTCCCCGGCGCTGAGCCGTGCCGGGCGTGTGCTGCGTTCTCTGGGGCCGACGACAGCGTCCTGGCTCGCTCGCAGAGCTCAGAGCGCAGGTCTCTGTGCGTTGTGCGATGTGTCAGCTCTGCAGATGGCACCTGTGCGGGCTTTCTGGTGAGCAGGCCCTCTGGTCTCGCAGGTCCTTGCCTTTTGACTTCAGGAGGAAAGGGCTTTTGTGTATGGAAAGCTGCAGATAGGCGTTATGCAAAGCCATGAAGCCTGTGTGGTCTCATCGTGTTTTGATGAGCAATCTGAACCTCCCTCTGCTCCCTGGGTAGACCAGGTTCCTCTCTCTCTTTTCCTGACTTGTTTCCATTGGTTCAAAGGGACATTAAAGACTGACCGATTCCGGGGGTTCGTGTATCTCTGAGGGCAGGTCCAGAACCGTTCTGTTGGCAAAGCCCCGGAGTGAGCTTGCTTCCTTCTCTGTGACCTTCTAGACAGTGTTGATTTACTCCTCATAACAGTGCTAGGACATTCAAACCCAGATGTGCTGGGACCAGAAAACAGCTCAGCTGTGGGGCTCCTGGAAGCTCATTGTAGCCACTGCTAATGAGCTGGGAGTAAACAGGCAAGAGGGGTTTTTCCTCTGCAGAGCCCAGAGGCTGGGTGAGTTCCTGCCCGGGCTGGGAACGGAGACCAGGTAGCCAAGCCTCCGCTCGCAGAGGCCTGATGCTCCTCGTCTCCTGGGGAGAACCTGCCATGAAGGAGGGATGCAGGAAGACCACATTGGATTTGGGGCGGGATCAATTCCAAAAATCACAAAACTACCGTGTTTCAGTGGACCCTTGCCAGGAGGCCAAGCACACCGGGGTATCTCAAGACTTTATAAAAGGCATAGCAAGTGTTGAACCCAATTCCCCTAGGTTTCACTGGAATTTTGAGGGGTTTGCTGCACTCCTGTTGAAAGGAACGGGTAGTGACTTGCATACTGCTGGCTAGAGGTAGAGAAGTTCATGGCGACATTTTTTCTACCCTCTTTCTCTGGCACCAGGCAGAGCCCTGTGAGCCTCCGCTCACACAGTGTCCCAGTTCTGCTGTGCTCTCTGACTTCTCACTGCACTGCATCTCAGTAACTGAGTTGGCAATTAAGATTGAAATTTGTGCTCTTCTCTTTCACTGCATAGGCAAGCAACAAAGGAAGGATGATTGTTTCTGCAGTAATGAATAGCATGTTTAGGGTGCTCTGGCTCCTCCCACGCCACATGCAAGGAGCATGACCTAGTCAAGCGATAACCATTGTTACTAGGAGTTGGGAGCAAAATTACGAGGTGATAGTGGAAGGAAAAGATGCTGGGTTACAAGATGTTCCCAGATGAAGACATCCCAACATGTCTTCTTGATGAGACTGAAGCCAGTTAAGTTTATTCTCACCTGCTTTATTTATCTCTTGCTCTGTCTCTTAGTCATTGCAGCACTTCAAAGCTTTTAGGGGTTCTAAGTCAAAACAAGAGAAAAGGGCATGGATTCACCTGAAAAGGACCCATGGCCACGTGCTGTTCAATGCCTGACCGCAAAGAAAGGGGAGCTCAGAGCTGTCCCTCGCATCGAGAGCGGTGGATCCGGTGCTGCAGTGTGGCAGGTTGAGGGCTGCTGCGTTTAAGAGAAAGCTGCTGGCAGGCTTAAAGACATGTAAATATCTGTGCTTGGATCTCGTTCTGTGGACTGCTGATCTCTCTCTAATACCGGACGTGTGGATTTAAAGAAAACGTTTTTACAAGATAATCATGTCCTGTTTATGCAGCTCTGCTGGGAAGTAGGGGACGTTCTGGCCACTAGCCGTACCGGGGCAAACTGATACTCTTAAGGGATTGTAAGCACACCCTGAAAGTATCTGGTTTTGAAGATCTGTCGTAAAACATGGGAGGGCCAGAGGCTGGTGGTACTGCATGTCCCTTCTCTGACCCTGTGCCTCTACTCTTGCCTGTCTGAACCATGTTTGCTGAGCTGCCAATAGCTGCGAGTGTGGTTTCTCTACGTGTTCCCTGTTTGGAGTTAAAGATTGCTCCCCTAAAAACTGGAGGGACATGCCATAAGCTTTAACCATGCTGACCTGAAGATTGCTGGAAGCTAGGAGGGCTTCGTGGAGAAGCATCGTGTTTTGGTGCCCTGCTTTTGGCTCTTTCTGTAAGCCCGTGCCCTCGTCTCTGTTGGATACGGAGCAATGTGGACCTTTGGTCTCACCCAGGACAATCTGATTTTTGAGAACTGAGGGAGTGGGAGCCGTTGTGAGTGCAGGCTGCAGAGCTAGGAAATGCTGTGATTTGAAACCTTACGAAACCATGCTCTTAAAAAAACCTGAAATGCTAAGCTTTGGAGAAGAAAATGAGAGTTGTTTAGGTTGGCAGGGACCTCTGGAGATCTGTAGTCCAACCCCCTTCTCAAAGCAGGACTAACTTTAAAGTTAGATCGGGTTGTTGAGGACTGGTCCAGCTGAGTTTTGGCAGCCTCCAAGGATGGAGAATAGCCTCTCTGGGTGCCCGTTTCAGGGCTTAATCGCTCTTGGGTGAATAATTTTTCTCCTCGTAGCTCTTCAGAATTTCCCATGCTGCAGCTTGTGCCTGCTGCCTCTTGTCCTTTGTGTGTACATCTGAGGAGAGGCTGGCTCCATCTCACCCCACAACCCCGCATTAGGTAGCTGAAGACAGCAATTAGATCCTTCCTACACTTTCTCTTCTTCAGGCTGCACAAACCCACCTCCTTCAGCCTCTCCTCGTCTGTCGATTCAATGTATTTTTGGCAGGAAAAATGGGACTTTGCTTCAGTCACGTTACCGCGAGCAACGTGGCTGGAGTCTACTCAGCAATCCAGCGAGAGAAATAGCAGCAGATTGGTAGGAAGAGTTTAATCCAGCGTCTCCTGAATGTAAAGCACTTCGGAGAGTGAGAAAACCACCCAAACACGTTTGAAAGTGCAATTTCTAACCAATCAGTGTTTGTTCCCCCAAGGAGCAGCCAGGCATTAGCAAACAGATCTTGCTAATTGTGTTTTCATTTTCCGGCTCCCAGACGCTGTCAGAGCAGCGGAAAGGTCCAGTGTGACTGTTGGGACCATTAAAACCATTCTGTCTTAACAGCCAAGTTGCTTGGTGATTGTCTCCATAGCAGGTTGCGGGAGCGAACGGTTGTGCACCATTTCCTCCTGCTGTTGAACACATGGTGACGCCCCGCTGCTCAATTCCCCCTCTTGGGGACAATAAGTCAACAGTTGTTTTTTAGCGTTTCTTTAACAAAAGGTTTTTCCAACAAACAGCTCTGGGAGACGTTTCTGTCTTCAGTGCATAACATATGCTGTTTTGCTCCTTTAGCTGGAAGCGTTTCGGGTAGGAGAGAGAGGCTATTTGCAGGAGCGGACAGGTAGCTCCCTCGGAGGCGGTTTGCCCGCCGCAGCCCGCCCTGCCTGGCCCCGGTGCATCCGGCATTTCTTACTTTGCCCGAGCACGGGCTCCCAGAGGACCCCACAGGTCTGCGTCCAGCCGTCGCTGGAGCGTTGCAAGGGATGAGAGCTGCTCCGGGGAGCCCAGGTCAGCGCGGGTCTCCACTAAAACCGCTGAAACTCTTAACAATCGGGCAAAAGGTTTAACGCAGAAGTTGAGGAACACTGAGGGGACGACGCAGCGGGGCCGAGGGGGACGTTGCCCTCCGGGACCCCCGCTCCCTCCCCGTGCCCGGCTCCCCTTCCGGGCTCTCTGCCAGGCGTCGCCTCTTCCCGAAGCCGTCGCAGGGAGGCGGCTGAGGCTTGGGAGGACTCAGCGTTTCTAGCGGTGGGTATTTGCGGGCGCCGAGCGGTGGAGCAGGGCCGGGGGGTGCCCGAAGCGGAGCTGCGAGGGGGCCGCGGCGGCTCGCCCGGCTCCTCGCCGAGGGCCCGGCGGTGCACCGCGCTGGTCTTTGCTGCAGCGTCTTTGCGCAGGGCGGGCAGGGAGCGGGAGCGAGGGCCGGCGATGCCCGACGCTCCCGCGCCGTGACCCCGGGCGAGCGCCCGGCGGCCCCGGGGCTTCCTGCAGCCCTCGGCTGCCGGCCGCCCGCGAGCAGGACGTGCGCTCGCTCCTCTTGCTTCTCCCTCCCGCTTTCCGCCTCGTTCTTCCCCCGTCTCGGCTTTCCTTTTTTGCCTCCCCCCCCCATCTGTCCTTCTCACTTCGCGCTATTTTGGTGGATCCCTTTCTCGCCGCCAGGACGGCAGGAGCCGCGGTGGGGGTGAGCACCGTGGCCGGCTCCCGTCCCCGTCGGCCCGCCAGGCGCTGCTGCCGTGAGCCCCGAATCCCCGCGGCCGAGGCGGGTCGTGCCCGGGAATCGCTTTGCTCTTTGCAGGCTCCGGGGGCTTGCAAGCTGCACGTGGGTGATTGCACGTGGACGATCGCAAACGTCTTTTCCCAGCAAAAATAACTCGGCAGGCCACTGAACAGGGTCTGCGCCGCCAGAAGTGCATTTTGATGCCCCTCGTTGACCCAAATACCTCCCAGCAAACCTGGAGGCGGCGGGTGGAGAAGGCGCGAAGCCGGCGGAGGGTGGCCGCGGAGGGAGCAGCTTCTTGCGGCGGCGGCGGCGGCGCCGGGTGCCCTCGCCCTCCGCGGCGGCGGCGAGCCGCTCTGCGCGCCCGGCGGCTCTCGGGAGGGCGGTGCGACGGCCCCGTAACCCTTCTGGCTCCGTTAATTGCGGGCGCTGCAAAACGAGTCTTTCCTTTCCGGTGAGGAGGCGCGCGAAAGGGCTTCCCGCCGGTGCGGCTTCACCGCCGGGCGCGCGGCCTTGGGGCCGAGGGCTGGCCGGGTCCCGCCGCGGCACCGCCGGGCGGGCGCTCCCGGGCTCGCGCTGCACGATTAGGGGAACTTTCTCCCCGGCGGAAAATCTGGCCTTTCCACAAAAAGCTAAGCTTTCCGAGTTGAAACTTCCAAAAAACGCGTCGGTGTCCGTAAAGCAGACCGTTTTTCAGAGGAGAGTTGGAGTGGTTTTTTTTTTTTTTTAGTTTTCTTTGAAAATTTATTTTTTCCACGTCTTCGCGGCAATTTATGTGAATTACAGCGTCTGCTGGGAAGAAGGAGGCGGCAAGGATTCGATCTAACGTTTCGGTAGCTCTTCTCTGTGCGATCGGAAGGAAAAGTTGATTTGTTTCTGGAAGCCGAGAGCCCCTCTCGCTTACTGATTTATCGCGCGTGCTTTGACCACGGCACGAAGCGGCTGGCGCCGGTGTCGAGGAGGTTCGTTGCCCGTCCGGGACTTGGGAGCCCCTTTTGTTGGAGGTGCCATTTTGCGAGCAAGATGTCAGTCGCCCGGCGAGCGCTCAGCTGGCTTCTGCCAGGCAGGTGGGAATGGCCCGCGGCCAAGTCCTCCAGCGACACCACAAGCTGGAAAGATTAACGAGCGGCAATTTGTCATTTCTGCTTTTGATGTCCCGCACGAGATGTTTCAGAGACGCACGACGACCTCTCTGTTCAGCGCTCGCTTCCTCGTGGTGCTGAAATTCAGCTTTTCCCGTGTGTTTTTTTGTGACGGCTTCGCTTTTGTTGGACTTTCTCTGCTTTTTACATTGGCATTCATTTCTCGCGGGAGCTGGGCCGTGCTGGTCAGTGACTGAATTATACTTTAATAACGCCGAGAGGAGCAGAGTTGTCAAAGCCAAGCTTCACGTTCGGACTAAGGCCCCAGAGCAAGCAGCTGAGCGTCCGTGCGCGTCCACAGCAGGTGAGATACCGCAGCGATTGCCGTGGCTCGTCCCGCCGCCGCAGCGCCCCGGGCGCAGGGGGACCCGGGCTCTGCAGGAGCCCCGGGAAACAGGCGGGAGTGAACGCACCGTTGCCGTTCGCCTGGTTTTGGGGAACGTTATTCGTCTGCCTTGAGGAGCTGCGTCTGAAATAACCCTCGCTTTGAACCGGCTTCTCCTTGCGCCGGTCGCCAGCTGGCGCTGCAGTAGGAGAAAACCAGATCGTTTGCTGTTTCATCCCCATCAATGTCTCCAGGAGACATAAAAGGATCTGGGCAAAACCGAACTCGTGAGCAGAGCCTGCCCGCTAACGGGGGAAACGCGGTTTGCCCCGCGGGTGGCCGCGCTTGCTGGGCGCCTTGCCGGGCGCGCGCTTGCGGAGAAGTTCGGGTTATCATGAACGCGTGACGGGGCCCCTCTGGGTGGCCCAGGAGCCCAGGGAAGCCCAGCGCTGGGGTCCATCACCGCTGCGAGCGAGGCGCGCCAAGTCCGCGGCTGGGGGGCACGGCAGCAGCGCGTCGGCAGCAGCTCGACTGCTTCCTCTCCGCGAGCGCGGGATTGGCGAGAGCTTGCGGTCCCGGCCTGACGGCTCGGGACTGTGGTGCCCTTTGCAGCGGTGGAGGCCCGGGGAGGAGGTGGGCTCCCTCGGTGGCCGCGGGCACCTGCAGAGCCCGCGCCGGGAAGCGGCCCGTCGGCCGCCGGCCGCGGGGCAGCGCTTCTTGCCTGCGCCACCAACCAAGCAACCGTGGCAGGTAGCGCCCCGCAAAGAAGGAAACCTGCCCTCAGCCGGGACCGAGGGAGCAAGGTGCTTTTTCCGCGTGCTTTGCTCTTTCGGTGCGTCACGCTCCGTCGGCGGAAAGCGACTTTACGTTTCAGTAGCGGGCTGCGCGAAGGACGGTCGCCCTCCTGGGAGCCTTCGGGACTGCGAGCGGCGCCGCGCGGCTCCTTCGAGCCCTTCCCGCCGGGGAAGAGCCTCGCCTGCCGCTCTGCGATACCGGGGTGGGGGGCGGCCGGGGGCTTTCGGGGGCCGAGCCCCACGGAGGTCGCCGGGGCGGGGGCCGGCGGCTCGGATGCAGCAGCGCAGCGCGGAGCTCGGCTGGCGGCGGGCGCTTCCTCCCCGAAACCATCCGGCAGCGGCGCGTGCGGCTGCCTGGGCCGTAACGTTGAGGGGTTTTGCATGGTGTTTGGGACTGGCCACGAGCACCCGCCGCGACGTCCCCGTGGGCCTTCCTGCCCAACTCCTTCCTCCGCCGAGACGTGCGAGCGATTGCAATGAGTCGGAAGCGGCTCGGGGGCACCGTGTGCCGGGGGCTGCAGGCTCGCCGGCGGGACGACGGCGCGCGCGGGACCGCCTGGCCTAGGCAGAGCAGCTGCGGAGCCGCCGGCGCGCCTCCCTTCTCCTGTTAGCCGGGGACCGAATTAGCTTCCCTTCGGACTCACGTGTTCATTGCGGTCGGGGCGTATCGCTCGGGTTTAGCTGGAACCAGAGGGCTCTGGTCTCATGGAGCGCAATGCAGTATAAAATAAAAGCTCTGCAAACTGCCCCCTTTTCTTTGGCTGTATGCCTCGATTCCCCTGCCTCGTTTTGGGGAAGGCTGCATGGCTCAGCGGGAAAGGGGCATCGGCTGCACCTGCGCGGCGGGAGCGGCGTTGGCCCAGGCAGGCCGTGCCTGAGAAAACATGCCAACCAGCCGCGGAGAGAGGAGCGTGCAGGCTCGTTCAGGGAAGCGAGGGGGTTTCGTTCGCTCCCCCGCCTGGCCAAGAGCGTAGTTTTTGCACGGGGAGCGATTTCCTTCCCAGCTGGAGCTGCCGCAGGCGGCGGTGCGGCGCAGCGCGGTGCTCTTGCCTCCGTCCCTCTGCGCCCCGGCGGGGAGGCTGCCGGCCCGCGGCGCTGCCGCCGCTTCGGGGGAGCCAGGCTGCTTCCCGGCCGTGGTGCAGCCCTCGGGGACGTCTGCTTAAGCGGACGCGGGCCGCGAGCCAGGGCGCCGCGCGGCCAGCGGAGCCGGTGCCCTGGGGCTCTCCAGGGCCGCCAGCGTGGCGCTGCTTCGAGGAGGCATCAGCGCGGCTATTCCACGTCGTTCGGACTCGTTTTTGTGCTGCGCTGGTGCTGCCTGGGCCGGGGCACGCATGGTGAGCGGCCGGTGCCCTGGGCACCCTGTTGCAGAGGATTATTGCAGGTTTTCGGGGCGATGCTCCACGCCCATCAGTGCTGCTTCGCTCCCGAGCCCTCCCGGGGCTGCAGTCGTGGCAGCGGCTCGCGCGGTTGGGACGCACCGGTCCGCGGCTTCCCTGCACCCCAGCTGGTTGCACCCCGAAACCTCGCCTGAGGTCCCCGCGCGCTTGCTCTGGCGCCAGCCGCCGCAGGCTCCCGCTCTCTCCGGCCGTCTCTGCGCGCTCGCTCTCCTCCTGTCGTCACCCCCCTCGCCCCATGTTCATCGCTCCTTTTGTTCTTTTACTTTCTGGTTTCCTTTCACGGTCATCTCCTGTGCATGGGAAAGCATTTCTTTAAAGGTGCGTTTAGGTTGAACGTGATGTCCGGCTCCTCCAAAACACCCCAAACTGTACCTTTCAAAATCTAATTTCTTCGCAGAAGCTGTGAAATTGATTTGAACTATAATTTGCAAGACTTATCCAAAAAAAAAAAAAAAAGGCATAAAACCCATTTTTGACCGCAGAGCTGAGTTCTGAAAAGAGCACAGCACGGCAAAGCCGGGATGCCTGGCGTCGCAGGCGCTGGCTGCTGATGCTCGCTCTCACACGTTTCCAACTTTTGCTCCTGTTTCTGCCCGGTAGCTTTAATGGTATATTTGCTGTTTGTCTCATTTGTTGTGATGCTTTTGCTCTGTAGGCCTCATGCCGAAGATTTCAGTGCGGACTCCTCGTTTTCGCAGTAAGTGCCGTGCATGAATGTCTTGGCCGCGCAAGGTCTCGGCTCCCCGGGATCTGGTGAAAACTGCTGGGAACGGGCAAGTGCTGACACCAGACTTGCCCGCTCCCGGATACAGCTTCTCAGCCCTGGAGAGTGCCTCTCTCTCATGCTGCGCGAAAGCTGAACACGCTCTTCAGAGGGCAAAACGAAGCCGAAATTAAGCGTTTCTGTGCCGTGCATGCGTGCATGTTCTCCCATCGGCCCAGCGCCTGCGGCAGTCCCTGCTGCCAAGAGCAGTGGTCAGTCCTAACTGTGACGGTGGCAATGGATTAATTGGCTTTTAAGAGAGCTGAGAAGCTTTATGTTACTCCGTCACTGTTCTTGGCATCAAGGTGGTACGTCCAAGACCAGCAAAGCCTTCTGAAGCAAAAACGGTTCCCCAAAAAGAGGGAAACCGTGAAGGGTGTCTGGGCTCAGGGATGGACGAGCTTCCTCTTGGGGAGGAAGTGATATCCTTGGCAGCACATTGGTGATTACCCATTAGCAATGAGCTCCGTGTGCAGACTCTAATTAAACAATCCAGATTCATCAGCAGAAGCAATTACAGGAGCAGACTCACGAGCGTCAGTCTCCAGTGCTGCAAAACAAATCGGCCAAACAAAGCCCAGCATGTTATTCAGTTGCTTCTTCTCTTTCTGCTTTTTAATTTTATTATGATTGTCGTTATTGTTGTTGTTGTTATTAAGAGCAAGCGGTAGGGCTGGCGGGCAGCGAGCGGAGCGGGGCCGGCACCGGGGGTCCCGTGCGGGGGCTCCGGGGCTGCGGGGCGAGCGCCCCTCCAGGGCAGCAGCAGATTTCGTTCTTGCTGCTGCCGACTTTGTAAGCCTTTCCTGAGCCGCGTGTAAAGGCTGACCGAGCCCTCTGCCCCCGGCTCCCTGGACCCTCTGTGCGGTAGCTTATGACCTGCCTGTTTTCGTCCTGAACACGCAGAAACGTTTGTGCCTGTGTTTTCAGGGCAACGGTCACCCAACGGTACGACAGTGAGTGACAGTGGGACTGTGGGAACCAGGGTGACATTATCAGAGTCCAGCTACGGCTCCGCGCTGCAGAGTCGCTGGCAGTATCACTCCCCTGCTTTGGACAAAAGTCCCCCTCCGTAATAAGATCGGAGACACTTTTTTCCAATTTATTCCCCTGGTAAAGGCACGAGGTCTTGAAACGCCGCGGAGCTGTGCGCGCCGGGTGGTCACCTGCTGGCGGGTGACAATTGTCCCCACGGCCGGCTGTGACGTGCCCTGGTGGCGCCCGGCCAGGGGCGAACGGGCCCGTTTCCCGCGCTTGGTGCCCGTTGCCCTTTGGGATGGTGGAGCTCGGCGCTGGCGACTCTTCCAGCGAGTCGGTGCTGTCTTGCTTGGGTCCTTCCCGCTTGGTTTTGGGTTTTTTTTTTATTTTTTAAGCCTTGGGTAGCGTGTGATTCCTGCAGTCAGCGTGTGTGCGTGCGATGCACGGAGACGCGGCCGGGAACAGGCGCCGGAGAGCCCGTCTCCCCGCCGTCGGGCTCGCTGCGTCTTTGTCCGAGTGACGCCAACCCGGCGAGAAAATGGCGTGAAAAGGAAAGGGCATCTCGGAAGCGGATCGAGGGGGATGGCAGCGGGTGGCGATTCGGCTGTCTGGGCCGTTTCCGTCGTCCCGGATCTCTGAGCCTCGAGGTGGCTGGTCTGGTGGCTCAGGCGGCGGCGGCGATGCCCGTGGCCCCGTCCGGCTGGCACGGGCTCTCGCTGGCTGCCTCCACAGAAGCCCAGGAGCAAAGAGGCGATGGAGGCGGAGCGGTTACGTTGTCTCGGAGGGGTCCGGGCGAGCGGCCTGCCCTGGCGTCGCGGGCAGCGCTTGCTGTCGGTACCCGCTTTGCGGCTAAGCGAAGGTCTGCAGGCACCGGGGCCTTTCCTGGGACGGCGCGCTGTCTTTTTCAAAGCGCGTTCGGTTTTTTTTTTTTTTTTTTTCCCCCTGGTGCTGCAGGTTGCTTAGGGCAGAAACGTTACCTCCAGCGCTGCTGCTCGCCCCCCCCGCTGCCCCGGCTTGCGGCTAAATCTGGGACCTGCAAATCCATCGCCTGGACGATGAGCGAGTTGAGGGCCGAGCCTGGAGCGTCACAGCCAGATTCCTTCTGCGTCTGACCCTTCCCGCTAGGCAGGGGCGATGCAGAGCCTCGCTTAAGGGTGAGCTGGCGTGTGCGGAGCAGCCAGGGGCGCCTTTGAGGCAGCGCTGCTTTTGCAGAGGCAGGTGTTGGCAGCCACCAGATTGCAGAGATTTCTGGGTTGGGGTTTGTTTTTTTTTTTTTTCCCCCCCAAAAATCTCTGAAGAGTCTCGTTTACATCCCGCTACACGATAGGGAAAATTTATTGAGAAATTTCCTGGGCTGAGAGTGCCATTTCCTGCCCAGCTGTAGTGTGATAACAGGGATTTCAGCTGCGGAAAGATGCTGATATTTTTTTCTCCTCTTCCAAGAGCCATAGATTTAAGACACGTTTCTCGTGGCGAAATATTTCAATCCTTACGAAGCGGGGAAAAAAGAGCGACGGACGCGGCAGACCTTTAGAGAGCAGCTGGGCAGCAGCGAGGCTTTTGGGCAGCGTCCCGGTACGGGGTATTAAAGGTCGCTCCCTTGATTGGGCGGGAGGTTTTCGAGCCGTCTAGGTTTTCAGGCCGTCCGCGGGGCCCTGGCGAAAGCTGCGCTCGGCCGCAGAGCCGGGCTCGGGGCGAGCCGGCGGCGTGTTTCTCGCGGTCAGGAGCGCTCATGTAAGTCTCGCGCAAATAAACGGTTTTTGGGTCACGCTTGGCGGGAGCAGCGTCTTCGTCACCCTCTGTCGCCTGTCCCGGCCCCGTGTTAGGGGGTGAGCTGTGTCGCGTAGCTTCGTGTGCCGTCGGCTGCTGTTCCTCGTCTTTTACTTGCTTTTTAGGGTAACATATTTATTCCCGGCTCTCCGGAGGAGATGCAGTTACCGTGCTGTTCAGCTGGCTGTGTTTCTTGCTGTCCTATTTTAACGCCTGAGAACGGAGCCGTGCTCATTTTGCTCTTGTGTCCCGTGATTTTGTAGCACCAATTATTGCGTCTTTTTTTTTGAGGGGGGGGGGGGAAGCTCATCATCTTAGAGCAAATTGCCTCTAATCGTAGGTTAATAAAGTACAATAAATAACCGAGCGATGACGACAGAACCGCTCAGGCGTTATAAAGAGCCTAGCAGCCCCAATCGCACCTGTAAGCGGGGGGCTTGGCGCTGAGCCCGCGCTTCGGCGGCGGTGCGGTGGGCCGCGAGCCCTGCGGCTCCTGGCTGCAGGCAGCCCCCGCGGCGCGATGAGCGATTCGGGTTAGAAGGCGCTCGGCGTCGGGCCGCTGGCGGGAGCCGGGGCCGAGGCTGGTCGCTGGCCGGCGCCGACTCGAAGCGTGGCCAAGCGGTGTCCGATTTCCGCGGCGGCGCCGGGGCCAGCAGCCCGAGCGGGCTGGATTTGTTGGGGCGCTTGGAAAAGGGCACCTGTTGGTGTTTTCGGTTCAAAGCGATGATGCATTTGAAATATACCTTGGGTACGTTGCTTTTGGGGTTTTTTTTTTTCCCCCCTCGGCTGGCCGCCCGCTGCCCATGCCGCTGGGACGGGGCAGGCGTTTCCTGGGGCTGCAGCAGCCGGCTCAGCCCGGGGAAGGGTCGGTGCCGCGGGGCTCGCGCCCGGCGTGGACCTTGCAGACCGCGGCGCCTCTGCACCGGCTCCCTTCTAGCATGGTGCCCGTCTCTGGCAGCACCCGGCTGCGCGAGCCGGTGGGCTTCCCCCGTCCCTTCGCCGCTGGCCGGAAGAGACTTTCTTGGGCATCTTATTAGGTCTGTGCTGCTCTTCCCTGCCGTGCACGAGGGGTGCATCAGCTTCCTGGCCGCGGCCTCGGGGACGGGACGCCGTGGCCCCCCCCCCGCCCCGCGCTGCTCTTCAGCACTTGGGATTTGCTTTCCAGGCCCGTTTGGCTGTGATTTTCCCAGAGACGCTGCTCTCTCCCTCCGTTCCTGGGGCAGCTCTCCGCTCGGAGCCGGGTTTGCTCTTCCCTCCGACCGCAGAGCAGCGGCAGCAGGTTGTCCGCAATGTGAAAGGTTCTTTTTTACATTCCTTTATTTCTTCATCGTTGTCTCTCTGTGCAGTGATAAAGACCACCTTTCCCCCGAGACCAGTTTTAGCTGATTTCCAAGCACCACTTCTTCCCCTTGCCATTATGGCTGGTGAATATATATCACGTAAAGAGAGATCTCTTATAATCGTTCAGTTCTTTTATCAGCCAGGGTTTATATTCATGATTTCGAAGTGGGTTGCAGTGCTATAGATCAGCTAACCATCTGCCTGACGACGGAGATTTATGTTGCTGTTTGTTCCTTCGTTATGAAGGCAAATGCTTGGGAGACGAATCGTGCTTGCAGCGCGTCTCCTGGTGCAGAGGCGCTTAATCCTCCGAGGCGCTGATGAACTGACTGCCCATTGCTCACGACTTAGCCGGCGGGCAATTCCCACCGTTTTCTGGGCAGTTTTGATAAAGAGAAGGCGCAATTAGCTTGTGCATGGAGTATCGCGAGCGGTCCCAGCTGGCTGATTTGTGCCCTGGCACAGATAAATTATTTGAGCAGTTTAGCTTTGGCAACGATTAGTTTCAAACACGTGAAAGCTTTGCTTGGGAAGTTCTTCATTTATGGCTGGGGCGGCCCATCCGCAGGCGCCTGCGGGCCCATAGCTGGGGCTCAGCCTTTCCTTCCTGCCAAGGGTCCTCAGTGCCTGCCTCCGGGCGCCCGGCGGTTTTCAGCATCCGGCTGTCAGGAAGGTGCGGTCAAAGAGCCAGAAGAGTCCTTGCTTGGCTTATGGCAAAAATGTGTAACATTTTATAGCCCCTATAAAATTTTATTGCGGCTAATGTGCCTGAGGTGACATTTTTCTAGGTCTTCTAGGTCTAGGTGATGCTTTTTCAGGCCTTTGCTTGTTGTCTGCAAGAGTCTTGTAAATTAAAAATCTTCCTGCTCAGCCTCGTAAGGGAGTTTCGAGGAAGCAGGGCTCCGAGGAGCCCCTCTCTCTCATTGCAAAGCTTTGCCGCGCTCCTCGTGTGCCGGGTGGTTTCCCAGCCCGCAGTCCGGTGAGCGGCCATCGACGTCCGCGCGCGCTGGCGGGTACCGAGCTTGCGTCTGAGGACCCGCGATCCCCAAGGCGTGAGAGCGCCTCTTGCAAAACCCTTTCCCAGGCCCCTGCCGGAAGAGCTCAGCATTAACGCTTAGCAAATATTGCTTTATCCCTCTTTTGTTAGAGCTAGTAGCAGCCTCTTGTAATCAATCACGACTCGCTTTGTGCGCGCCACGTGGCATATTTGGCTGGAGCTGGCACCATATGCGCATGGAAGCTGCATCGGTGAAAAAAATGGGGTTGTAGATTTAATGAGCGTCACTGAATTTGCTTGGCTTGGTCAGTCTCTGCCTGATTAATGAGACCTTGATGATTTCTTGTAAGCAGTAAAAAATAGTAGCATCTTCCCTAGGAGACTCGGGTATTGAATACGGTGAAACAGGGGAAATTGCAAACTCATTGCATGACTCTGTGACCAGACTCAGTCTCGCTTGGGTTACAAAGCAGAGGCAACAGAAAACGGCCTCCTTTAGCTTGCGTGTAGCAGACACGAGTGCAACCTATAACCCCTGGCTAGATGGCAAAAGCGAGTTTGCGAAGGGCTGGGGACGCTGGTCACGTAGCTCGCCTTCCCCGCGCGCAGACCTCGCGGGTCTCGGCTCCCCGGGCGAAAGGAGGCCCCCCGCGCCGCTCGGTCTCACGTCTCCAGGGGATGAGCCGGGACCCGGCTGGGAGGCAAAGCCCCAGGAGAGGAGGGAGGCGGGTCGGTGCCGGGGTCTGGTGCCGCAGAAGGCAACGAGCGCCCGGCCGGGGAGGCCGGAGCCCGGCGCGGTTTCTGCTGACGCCCGTAGCTTTGGGCTAGACGTTTCCCATGCCAACAGTGACTCCTTCCGTCGGCGGGTTTCCGAAATTTCCCCCCGGGGAGGCGTCTCTGTGTCCTGGCGTTATCGTCTGGGCGCTGCCGAAGAGCGGTGGCTCCGAGCGTGAAAGCGCGGCGGAGTTGGGTGGCAGCTCCCGGCTTTTTCTGGAATGGCCAAATTATGGTATCTTAGCAACCGAGGGGATTTTTCACCTCCGAGATCAGATTTGTGCGTTAAGAGCTTCGGTGCCGAAGGGGGCGCGGGCGACGCCGGGGGTCCCCGGGGGCTCCCGCCGCCTCCCAGCTCCAGCTCCGGCTCCAGCTGCAGCTCCAGCTGCGTCCTCGGCCAGCCGGCGGCGCGGGCCGGGGGCTGGGGGCCGGGCAGTGGAGCGGGGCGAAGCCGGCGGCCGCCCGGGGCTGACGGCCCCTCTCGGCTCTGCCCGCAGGGTGCAGGTGGAGTTCTACGTGAACGAGAACACCTTCAAGGAGCGCCTCAAGCTGTTCTTCATCAAAAACCAGCGCTCAAGTAAGTGCCGCCCGCCGGTTGCGTTCCCGGGCAGCCGTGGCCGTCCTTAGCCCGTCTGCGGGGAGGCGCGTGAGACACGTCAAACGTCGGTCGAGCTGGAGAACGTGATGGAGAAACCTTCCCGGTCCCCTGCAGCCGCCGGAGCGGGGAGCCGGTGCCATCTGCCGGCGACAGCTCGGCCGCCCCGCGGCCGCCCCGCTTCCCGGCCCCCGCGGCCCCCTGCCGCCTTAGAGGGCTTTTCCTCCGGGGAAGGGGACCGGCGCGGCCGTGTCCCCGCGGGCGCCCGGCAGGGCGGGGGGGGGTCCCCGCACCTTGGCCCCCAAGGCTGTTTCTGCCCGACGAAGCGCCCGGGCTCTGCACCCCTCCGCTTGGTGCCGGCGGCTCTGCCTACCTGCCGCCTTTCTCGGGGGTGTCGTTCGCTGGCCGCAGGGAATCCGCTAAGTTTCCACATTCGCATGCTCTTTTCCTGCCTGTCGGCTTGGTAAAAAGCTCGAGCACAGCACAAGGGGATGCCCGCGGGGCCGGTTTTTAATGAAAACGTGATGAATTCCTCACTTGTAAGTGCAGTAATAAGCCAGTGAACTGGCTAGGGAGGGAGAGCCGAGAAAGCAGCCGCTTTTCTTTGCTGTCCGTCCTTCCGCGGGCTGCTCAGCACGCGCAGCAAGCAGCCCCGGCCGGCCGGTCTGAAGCTCGTTAATGGAGGCTAACGAGGGGGATAAAATCCAGCAGTTCCCTCGTTTGCCTCTCGCAGCTATTGGGGCCAGCAAGGAGCTGGCTCACGCTCCTTGCTGGCCCCAAGTTATGCATCTATTTATGCCTTTATGTATGCATCAGTATCCAACTGATCCAACTATTTATGCATGAGTATCCAACGTAGCTGACACCGGCGGGGGGCGCGGGGCAGCGCTCCGGCGTCGCTGCGCACCGAGCCCTTTGCAGAAAGGGAGGCGTTTGGGGTAGAAAGGGGCAGCAAGGTAGCGCTTGCAAAGGGCAGGAGGTGTTGGAAGCCCGCTGCAAGGAGCGGGCAGCCCTGTCGGCTGGTTTGCTGATGTGGCTTTAGGGGGTGGATTTGGAGGCCGGTCCCCGTCGGCAGCACCTCGGCCGCACCGCCAGCCGAGCGGGAGGCAAGAGCCGCGCGCGCAGCCGGCTGCCCCCCGGCAAGGCTTCGGCGGCCGGTCCGAGTTTGCAAGTAGCTGGAAGGACCCGGGCGGCTGGGCAGCGGCCGCGCTAGGACACGGGGCGCCGTGCCGCAGCTCCCCGAGCGCCCGTCCTCTGCCCTGCAGGCCTGCGGATCCGGCTCTTCAACTTCTCCCTGAAGCTGCTCACCTGCCTGCTGTACATCGTCCGCGTGCTGCTCGACAACCCCGAGGAGGGGGTGGGCTGGTAGGTGCCCCCGCCGCAGCCTGCCCGGCCCCGGCCCGTTCGGCGGCTCCAGCAGCTTTTGGCAGCTCTTTCCTTTTTTGCCTGGTTACTTCTTCTCGGGTTTTTTTTTTTTTCCTTTCGCCCCGGTGTGCGTGGGCTTCGCTCGGCCGTTGGGCAGAAGCCCGCGTTGACCAGGCCCTTGCTTTGCTTTTCTCGCCCGTGCGCTTCGTTTTCCGCGGCGGCGCGGGCGCTCCCTCCGCTCGCGGCACGGCCAGCTTTCGCCTAGAAAGCGCACTTGGGGTTCGCAGCCCCCCCCATCTCGTTCGGGCTCGCACCAGCCCCTCGCCCGAAATCAGCCCCCCGCCCCCCTAAAAACCCCCCAACCCCGCCGAGGCTTGCGCTGCGGCAGTGAAGCGTTGGAAGCTGGGGCCGGCGCCCGCCGCGGGGCCGGGGTGAGGGCCGCCCGTGCCCCCCTCCCTCCCCACCGCCTGCCTCAGGGCCAGCGCCCGCCTTGTCTTTCTGTCGCCCTAGCTGGCAATGCGAGAAGCAGAATTACACCCTCTTCAACCAGTCCACGAAGATCAACTGGTGAGTGGCTCCAGGGGCAGGGGCCGGCGTGGCGCGGGGGCGTTCGCGCGGTTCCCCCCCCCAGCTCGAGAGCCGAGGTGTGCCGAAGCGAGCCGCCTCTCCCACCCCGGGCTTCGGTGGGGGCCATCCCCGTCTGCGGCTCTCACACGCGCGGGGGCCCGCGTTTGGGGTTTGTAACCCCGAGCTTTCAAGTGGTGGCACCGCGTCGGCCTAGGGGGCCAAGAGCTGGCGGGGCTGACGCCGCCTCGGGGTCGGGGAGAGCAGGCTTCGCCCCCGCCGCGGTGCCGCGCTGGGGGACGCGGCCAGCACCCGACGCCTGCGGTGCCCGCGCAGCCGAGGCTCTGCTGCCGGGACCCACTGCGCGTGTTCTTCACAGGTCACACATCTTCTGGGTGGACAGAAAAACGCCGCTGTGGGCTGTCCAGGTGAGCGCGCGGACGGCGGGCGCCGCCGTGCAGAAGCTGTCTGGGGTTTCTCCATGCTTGTTTCTGCCTGGAGCAGACAGAGGAAACAGGTTCTGCTGGTGAGCAGAAACTGAGCCGGGTCTTCTGTTCAGAGCAGCAGAGCGGCCCGGGCTGAAGCTCCCGGGGGCTGGTAGGAAAGGCAAGTCTGTAGGAAGATAAAATCCCACAGATGCTGTTGAGCTCTCCCCTGACCTGGGAGGGTCTGGCCAGGAACCTGGGGGGCCGGGATGGAGCTGGGGAGCTCCAGGGACGGCACTGCCTGGTGGCACCGTGTCAGCTCTCACCTGCAGCCCCGGCAGGATCTCCGCTCCGGGGATTAAGGATGGTGGTGGGATGCTGCTGTTTGCACCCCAGGTCACGTGCGCTCCTGACGGTTTGTGTAATACGGGGCAATACTCCACGTGATGCATCCATGCAGTCATGCCAGGATCATGGCTCTTGTTGGTCGGACTCCCTTTGCGCTCCCTGGAGCTGGGGTTTAACTCCGAGTCACTCTGTACGCACCAGAATCGCCCCCTTTCACACACGTGGCTGCGGTGGGAGCTGCCCCCAACCCAGCGCGATGCAGCGGTCCCAGTAGCGGGCTGTTTTCAAGCAGGGCACCTCCCTCCAGAAGGATGAAAATCTTGGGTCAGAGGTTTCCAGTCTCTTCAGGGTGGCTTGGACATCTGTTGCTTGCACGTAGTAGAAGTTCACTAATTCAAACGGTTGCAGAAAAACTGCATGAACGGGTCTAAGTCTGCGGCACTCGCAGGCTCCTCGTTGCAAAGCAGGAGGAAGGCGCTGGCGGGGGTGAGGAGGCATCGAGTGGACCCTAAGACCCTGTCTTCCCTGCAGGTCAGCATAGCTTTAATCAGCTTCCTGGAGACCATGCTGCTCATCTATCTCAGCTACAAGGTAAGCGCCCCGTCTGGCTCAGACCAGCCGGCTGAACTCGTGCCGCTGCGTTCCCGCTGCCAGAAGCATCCTGCCGTTTGTGTGCGCTCCGGAGCCACCGAGGGACGGGTACCCCGAGGGGACGTTAACCTCAGGGGTGTCTCGCAGACAGCCACGACCCGGCCTTGCTTTCCTATTCCCTCCCTGTGCTATCGTGTGACTCTTAAGTGGAGCAGAGCTAGCGGTTTTTCCACTTTGCTTGAAATTCAGACCAGGACTGCCTTTTACAAAGGCTCACTGCGTTTTATAGTGAGCTAAAAAAGGTAGCGCTGGGTAGAAGCACCCTGAATTTGTAAAGGTTCAAAGCCTGGAGCTGGGTTCAGCGCTGCAAGCCCAGCCCCAGGCTGTCTCCTTCCCTCACCCAGGGCTCTAAAGGGCATCACAGGGCCCTTTGCAGGGATCGCGGGTTTTGCGTTAGCCACTCGCATCTCCAGCTCTCCCGAGAAGCGTCCTTGTCCCCTGCTTTTGCCAGGAACAGTCACCGGCAGTGGTGGGTCGTGACAGAAGTGAGGTGTTTTGGGAGGCTGGCCCCTTCCCACGGGTCTGTCACCAGCGTCACCTCTGCCTTCCCCAGGCGAACGGGAGCATCTTCCTGGCTGCTCTCAATGGGAGCTTTTTAATTGTCCTCTAGCATATTTTTAAGCTTATGCAATTAACACTTTATATTTAATTCTCCAGGGGAACATCTGGGAACAGATTTTTCGCATTTCGTTCATCCTTGAAATGATCAACACAGTCCCCTTTATTATTACAGTGAGTATTCGCTGTTGACATTTTAAAGCGGTTTCAAGTTTAATAAGTACCGCAGTTCCAATGGTGAAATAAAGAAAAAGGGATGTCTGGCCAAGTATTTAAAGCTGGCAAGGAATTTTTGCTTCAGTGTTTTTCAATATAATGACTTTCTCTGGAGTGTAAGCCCAAAAACATCCTCTGTTGTCAGCTGCTCCACTGCAGCCAAGGGGGCGATGGCAGCTTTCCGTGGCGGCCTCTGCAGAGAGCAGGGTCTTTTGGAAATGAACCTCTTGCTGACAGGGCTAGAACTGACTGTTTATATCTTTTTTTGATTAAGAACACTGTTTCTTCTTAAGTTTTTCAAGTCAACCTGTGAGTAACTCTTGCTTTTGTAGATATTCTGGCCTCCTTTACGGAATTTATTCATTCCCGTTTTTCTGAACTGTTGGCTTGCCAAGTATGCCCTGGAAAACATGATAGTAAGTAAACAAATGTGTCCCATCCCTTTTGTCTCAGCCTTTTTTGCAATAGTAATGAAAACTGCAGCGCCTGGGTGCTGCAGCCCTGCCACCCTCAGGACTCTGTGGGCTGTATATAGGGACTGATCTGGTGGTCTCTGGGATGTGATAATATAGCAGCAGCACAGATACTTCACCCATTCTCGCGTTCGCGTCGAGCTGTCTCTCGCAGCTCGTGCACAGGGCTGCTCCCTGCAGCGTCCCAGATGTGGGCTGGTGTGAACCGGTGCTACTCCTTACGCAAAGGCACTGTCTTTTTAAAGGGCCAAATTCTGGCCTGCCCTCATCTGTGCTGCACTGCTGGAGCCGGCAAGACTGCGGGAGCGCTTTGCCCCCAGCTCATCTGAGCTGGTGACTTGGTGAGACTTCTCTCCTTTCTTCCCAGAACGACCTGCACCGAGCCATACAAAGGACCCAGTCTGCAATGTTTAACCAAGTGCTCATTCTCATCTGCACCCTGCTGTGTCTTGTTTTCACAGGGTAAGTGTTGCTCTTTATGTCACTAAACAACCTTCTTCCCAGCGCACTCATTCAGGGACATCAGTGTTTTGAAACACTGAGCAGTGATTAGAGGGACACAGAGGCCCCCAGGCTGGTGGGAGCTACATGGGGCGGCTCATGCAGCCAAGCCCTGGGGAGATGTCCCCAGCAGCGGAGGGATGGTGCCCCAAGAAGGTGACAGGGTGATCTGGGAAGCCAGAGGAGGTTCTTCCTATGGCTCTAAGCACTGTCTCATAGCCTGATCTTTGAGCCTGGTGGTCTGTATACCTTCAGAAAAGCATAACTTTAGGGCTGTTGCTCAGAGCAAACTTGCAGGTCTTTGATGTCCCTCCTTCACTAATGGGACCAATCCCAGTTCCACTGGGCTGAGTGAGAGTTATGAAATGAGGAGGACTCTTACCGAGTCTGCTGTAAACCAGTCCCCAGGCTTTCAGCTCCTGTAAATTGGCTTTGACTTGGACAGAGCTGCGTCGATGGGACCGGCCTCCACCTCTGCTGAAGGTCTGACTCCTGCACGCCGCCACCACCGCCGTGCAGCAGACACTGACTCAGAGCTTCTCCTTACCTTGCTTTGTTTCCAGAACATTTAACACTGGGAAGATCAAGTCCTATTTTAGAAGCTAATTACCATCTCTAATTACATGATTTTAACAGAAACTTCTTAATTGGAGCATGTCAGGTTGAGGGAGTTGTCTGAGGGAGATAGCGCATATAAATGTAGGAGTCTCAGAACAGGGCAGTAATTGCCATAGAGTCAAGGGCAAAGCCAGTAATTTCCTAATGGGACATGGGTTTGGACACTGGTTCAGCTGCCATGGCTCATTCATCAAGGCCCGTTGCACTCCTGGCTCTGAACACACTCTTCTTCATGAGAAGTTACCATGGTTGCTGAATTCATCTGTGTAATAGGCCACGGGGGGGGGGGGGGGGGGGGGGGGGGGGGCGGCGGCGGCGGCTCGGGCTCCTGCTAATTAACTGGGCCCTTTACCCTGCGCATTGCAAACAAGGGCATCGTTTTGAAAAGGCGTCCTTCTCGTTAGGTACTCGGCTCTGAACTAGGCTTCTTGAATTTTCCTCCGGCTCCCTTGGTCTGGATTTGAAGCACAGTGTACCAATTAAACTGCTGAAAGGACAGGAAATGGAGCTTTTAGGCTCCTGAGTCTTGACAATGAAGACAATCTTCTCATTTTAAAGGCTAATGTAATTTCTAAGCTCAGCAGTACTCTGCCTGAGCACGCAGCACCTCCTTCCCGCTGTGGCTGTAGAGGCGTTTTCTTGGCCTTTGTGACAGGCCTAGATTCAGTTCCAAGGCTACTTATGTGACACGTCTCTTCAGCAAGATGACTTTGAAACCGCCAGTCTGTCAGGTTAGCTCTGCCGCCTAATCGAGGAGGCTCTGCACCGTTGGTTTGCAAAGGGAGCAGCATGCAGTCAGGAATGAAAGACATCACCTACCTCCTGCTTGCTGAAGAGCCTCAGGCCTAGAAGTGAGAGCCTTTCATGTAGGCTGAGTCCCTCCAGAAGCTGCAGAAGCTGATTGGGATGGTTGGTTGCATCCTTTCCCCCCCCCCCCCCCCCCCGCAACGCTCAGTTAATCAGCAAAGTCAGACACCAAGTGATGTTCATCATGCTGTTCGTGACATGGCTTTATTGTGAACGAGCCAGGACCTACACTATTTTGGATAACTAACTCTTTAATCAGTAAGTGCCATGATTTGGATTGGTTTTTGCTGGTGATGTGAATCCACTGGTGATGCTGACCACACGTTACAGATTAATTTCTTCCAAGGAAATAGGCGTAAGTCACCTTCTAGGGCTTCCCATCGGCTTCAGCGGAGTTAAGGGCGCACTGCATGTCCCAGGGGCTGGGAAGCTCATGTTTCCAGGAAGGCTGTACAGAGGTTGAAATGACACGTGCTTTCCTCCTCAGGACCTGTGGCATCCAGCATTTAGAAAGAGCCGGAGAGAAGCTCTCCCTTTTCAAGTCCTTCTATTTCTGCATCGTCACCTTTTCCACTGTGGGCTACGGCGATGTGACACCGAAGATCTGGCCTTCCCAGCTCCTGGTCGTTATAATGATTTGCGTCGCCCTTGTTGTGCTGCCCCTCCAGGTGAGACGTACGCGGCTGTGGGAGCAGAGGGGTGTAGAGCTCGTGTTAGACACAGTGACATTCGCTGCAGCGTGACTCACATGCGGCTTCGGCTGGAGGAAGCTTTCCAGCTGCCTGATGCTGTGAATAGCAGCTGGTGTTGGTGAAACGCAGAGGAGACAGAGGCAATCTCAGCCGTGCCACTGAGGGGATTTAATTTTCACTGTGTTGAAAAATCTGTCACAATGCAGTTGAGCCCTGGTGGTTGATGTGTGACGTTTGGGAGAAAACAAAGCCTCGCTGCCAGTCGCAGTGGTGGCAATGACACGGCAGCAGCCCCGAGCGTTCCCTTTCCACCTGCACATCAGCTGAGGGACCAAGGAGGCCTTCTTGAGAAAAGCTTCTGATGGGACTCGATAGCAAAAGCCTATTTCTTGCTGTCCTTCAAAAGAACGAGCCAAAAGCCGGTGCCTGGAGCCATGTGTGTATGTTATCAGGCTGTATCAGGTTCACAATCCCCTGGAAGAGCAACCAGTTGCCAGGTCAAGCAGGAGCTGTGGTGGTGGGAGGCCAGGCTGGAGTGATTGTGTTGGAAAGATTGCTGGCCAAAAGACAGACCACTGTGGGGAGTCACCAGTAACACGTGAAGTACGCTGTCCGTGCAGGCCTGTGCACTTACACCTCTGTGTCCATTCATCCTTCAGTGTTTCCTGGAAGAAAGCTTTTCCAATTAGTGTTTGCACGTGCTCTTTGGTGAATGTGTGTGCGTTGCCCACCCATGTACCTGCTGGTACATGTGCGCCCACACACCACTTCTGTACGCCAGGCACCTGCCCGTGGCTCGGCAGTCAGTGTTCTTGCGCATAATTACCTGCTCTTCCTTTCTCCGCAGCTGCTGTTGCTGTCTCTGAATCCATAAAGCACTACAACTCCACCGACAAGAAATAGCCATTCTAGTAGCGGGGAACGGGCACCGCAGGTGCTTCCCGCCTCCAGGGAAATAAGCTGTCTGCCTTTGTTTGCAGTTTGAGGAGCTTGTGTACCTGTGGATGGAGCGGCAGAAATCAGGAGGGAATTACAGCCGTCACCGTGCCCAGACGGAGAAGCACGTTGTGCTGTGCGTCAGCTCGCTCAAGATTGATCTTCTCATGGACTTCCTCAACGAGTTCTACGCTCATCCGCGCCTGCAGGTAGGGTCCGGCCACCAATCTGCCTTGTGCCTCTTACACTATTGCATAAGCACGTGGAGAGAGCCTAGACAGACTGTTTAAATGTAAAGATTTTACTTAATGCGGTATCTTACATAGAAACAAAATATGTAATTGCTAAGTCTCACTGGGATTTACCCAGCTTTAACTGGATATCCTCACATAGTGAGTGATATCCTAGCAAATGCCTGTACCTTTCAGGTTCCCCGGGACAAGAGCATCACAGATGCATTTTAGATTTGCGTTTCGTTCCAAGATCAATATACGCTTCATTACCATCACTCAACCTTGATTCCATACATTCAATCTATACCGTCCTGTTCATTTCTCTAATTGCAAGCGGTTCTGCTTAGCTGTGGGTGTGTGGCTCTTGTGTACCTCGGTAGTCAGATCTGCCTGTGCTGGATTTATTGTGCAGAATGGGGAGGAGAAGATAGTGATGTGTTTTGCAAGACCCTTGCAAGACCCTAGAGCAGGTGCAGGTGATATTTTGGCACTAGGAGCAAATACCAAAAGCCCCAGAGGACTTCCTTGCTCACGCAGCAAAACCCTTTGTCTCAGCTCATTCAGGCAGGCGTGCAAGGCACTGCCAGCCGGGCAAACCAACGCGAGCCTCTCTCTTTCAGGATTACTACGTGGTGATACTTTGTCCGACAGAGATGGATATCCAGGTGCGGCGGGTCCTTCAGATTCCTCTGTGGTCGCAGCGAGTGATTTACCTCCAGGGCTCGGCGCTGAAGGACCAGGATCTCATGAGAGCCAAGTGAGCCGAGTGGCGTGCCGCAAGCCTGCCCGGGATGGGGTCTGGGACCTGCGCGAGGCCAGGAAAGTCGGGAAGCCCTGGAGCCGTAGCCCCGTCTCCCCGCCGCGTCCTGCCCCTCCGCGTCCCCCTTCCCGCGGTGTGGGGCAGGAGGCCATGCAGGTCCCCAGAAGCAGCAGAGCCTTTTCCTGGTGTTTCCCCCCAAGTTCCCACGCGCGGGAGGGCTGCTCGCCGGCTGCCCCAGCCCCAGCGCGAGGGCTTTGGCTGGGCCCTGGCCCCTGGACTCGCTGCTCGGCCCTGCCCCAGCTCCGTCGGGGTACGGTGGGCCTGAAATTTGGGTAGCTGAAACGTTTATTTGGCCTTTCTTAATACCGCTTGTTCCCCTCGGTCCTCTTCTCTCCCGCATGGTGACACGTGCAGCTTTTCTTGGCTTTCTGGGTCTTTCTCCACTGCCTTCGAAACCGCTCTTGTATTGCGGTGCTCTGCCTGGGCTCTGCCTGCTCAGGCCTGGTTGGAAAAATGACATTTAAATTACGCGCGCAGCAGAAGGCAGGAGCGGGGTTCCTCTGGCGGGGGACGTCGACGCCGCCGCGCTGGCTCCGCGCCCTTCACGCGGTCACTGCTCTGTGTTTTCAGGATGGACAACGGTGAAGCCTGTTTCATCCTCAGCAGCCGAAACGAGGTGGACCGCACAGCGGCGGTAAGGCGGCGCCGGGGTATCGGACGGCCAGAGATTTCGTGGCCAGCAGGAGCGGGGTGACGGCTGTGTTTCAGCTGCGCGGTGCGGCCGTCCTCTCCCTCCGCTGATGCTTTGCTCCGCTGGGTTTAAGGTCGCTGGAGCAGCATCTCTGCGGGCAGCAAGCAATCGCTGCGAAGCGCTGCCCGCTCGGGCCGGGGTTTCTCCGCTCCCGTCGCAGCGCGGCGGCCTCGGCTCCGGCCGTGCGCCCGCGCCGCGGAGCGGCTCCCCGGGTTTAGCGCGGGTGCGTCCCCGCAGCGCACGCTAAGCGCGCGGCGTAAACCCCAGGCAGGCTGCTCTCCCTTTGCATTCACGGTTTCAGACCGGCACTGGGTTTGGGGAGCGGGAGAGGGCAGTTGTTCCCCCTGCTGCCAGCGGGATGGGGGCGTTTCGGGAGACCTTGCTGGCATCTCTCTCCGTGGCGGCAGGGTTGCTTTAGAGCCGGTCTCAGGTATGGCAGTCTCGGGAGAAACAAGCTGTCGGGTTGCAGTTCTTGCTTTTCTCCTTCCCTAGGACCATCAGACCATCTTGAGAGCCTGGGCTGTGAAAGATTTTGCTCCAAACTGTCCTCTCTACGTTCAGATCCTAAAGCCTGAGAACAAGTTTCACGTCAAGTTTGCTGGTGGGTGCCAGGGCCGCGGGTACGCGCGGGGGCAGCCGGCACTCGCGGCCGGGGCTGGGTGACTCACCTGGGCTCTCTTTCCTGCCGCTGTTCCCAGCGGCCTCTCCGTCTCCTCGGCTTGCAGGTCAACAACCTGGCGCTGAGGCTTGTCCTCCCGGTGTCTTTGGGCCTCAGGGGAGATATTTTAGGCTCTTCAGCCCCTTTCGTCTCCCACGGTGCCCGCTGAAGATTGGAGCAATTAGCAGCATTAATGAGCCACTGGCAGGGGCCAGCGGGAGGGTCAAGCCCTGGGCTGACCCAAGGCAGGTCAGATAGGTATATACCAGCTCAACATGAAGCTGAATTTCCGCACCTGCCAGAGGCTCTGTAAAGCTCTGGGTAGCGCAGAGCCCGTTCTCCATGCAGGCCCTGCTTTTGGGGACCACAGCGCCGTGGGTGTCTGCAGCAGAGGGGGGTTTGCGGGTGTCCACCCTGCCGCAGGGACGCCGTGACCCTGCACTCTTTTCGGGTGCAGGTTGGTCTCTCGATCCTGCTGTCCATCGTCCAGCTCCCCATGCAACAAGGGCAGCATCCAGCCTCCCGTCAAATCCATTATCACGTCCTTTTGGGGCTGTAATCAGTCTTTAAAGAGAACAGACTGTTGAACGGCACTAACGAGGCAGCCAGGACGGAGGGCAGCCCTGGGCATCGCACAGTGGGTTTGTTTCCCCACTTTGGCTGCGGCGGGGGCCTGGATGGGGCCGTGTTCGCTCGGCAGGTTTCCATCCCGCGTGCCTCCTTTTTCCTCTCTGCATTAACCCAGTTCGCATTGTTCCCCGCGTGATGTTCACGATGGGGCTTTTGATCAGCTGAAAGCCCCCCCGGCACCGCTAGGAGATGAGACGCGTTGAGCTGCTGCTCCCCTCCCGATCTTAACCGGCGTTCCCGGCCGCTGCAGACGGCTGCTCCCGCTGTGCCCCGCTCGGCCGCCCCGGCCCCGAGAACCGCCGCTCCCTCCGCCGGGGCAGGGAGAGGCGGCTCCAACCACCTCCCCACTCGCTTCGTTCCAGATCACGTCGTCTGCGAGGAGGAGTGCAAATACGCCATGCTGGCCTTGAACTGCGTCTGCCCTGCCACCTCCACCCTCATCACCCTGCTGGTGCACACCTCCCGCGGACAGTGAGTGCCCCGCTGGTTCATTAGTCTGCCCCGGCCCCAGCTGCCAGGTTTCGGTCTAGTCTATCCCAACCTCTGCTGGGCACAAGGGAAAGCCGAGCCCAGGGGCTGGGCTGGGGCGCAGCACCCGCAGGAGTGCCGCAGCCCATCGAGAGCAGAAGCAGCTGTTGTAAGGGAGCGTCTCAATGCACGTGCGCCCGAAATCTCGATGTCGGCCAGCTCAGGGGCTCCTGCGTGAAAACATCACTGCCCCGTCATCCCATTTCATCTCCCCCCCCCCCTTCCTGGGGTAGGTGGCAGCCCGGAGAGGACAGTCTGGCCATTTTTGTAGAGTTGGCCTTTCCAGAGACCAGGAATAAAATGTCTTGTTTATATTGGCATGAGCTGGGAAGCTTCGTGGACAGCCCATACCAAGCCAGACCCTGCAGATGATGTTCTGCAGATTTGTATGAAGTGCAGCAGGAAGTGGCTCAGCCCCCCCAGTACGTGCTGCGGTGCGGTGGATCCCTTTGTTCCCTGGCACAACTTGCTGGATTTTGAGTTACATGAAATCAAAGTTACAA
Organism: Struthio camelus; assembly: GCF_040807025.1. Classification (NCBI taxonomy): domain Eukaryota; kingdom Metazoa; phylum Chordata; class Aves; order Struthioniformes; family Struthionidae; genus Struthio; species Struthio camelus. The sequence continues at coordinate 3,177,533 of NC_090961.1, forward strand.
AACATCCTTCCTAGAAGAGTTTGCGCCCTGCACTCAGAGCTGTTTGCCAACATTTGCTCTCAGCTCCACTTCTGTGGCTCCCCCCCGGGAGCTTTCATTAAATAAAAAGGCACTTAAAAATCAGAAATTAAAATGAGATCATCCTTAGCCTGGAAACACTGGCAGCTTATTGAAACACATTGCCATAATCTTATCGCTGTTGGTATAAAATGCAGCTTCATCACTCATTAGTGCTGCTGTCGGACAGTTCTCCGTCCAGGAGCGAGCCCAGAGCAGCACAGGCCTGGCATGGCTGAAGGGAGGTCCGGGGTTGGGGAAACCTGGGGTCTTGGCCCCAGCTCTTCCTCCTGCCTGGTGTCTCGAGCACTGGGGCCGGGGGGGACACGGCGTGATGCTCTCGCTCACTGTGTCACCTGCAGGGAGGGCCAGGAGTCCCCGGAGCAGTGGCAGAGGATGTATGGGCGCTGCTCGGGCAACGAGGTCTACCACATCCGCATGGGCGACAGCAAGTTCTTCATGGAGTACGAGGGCAAGAGCTTCACCTACGCCGCCTTCCACGCGCACAAGAAGTGAGCCTGCATGGGCCTGGGGCCGTGGGGCACAATGGGGTGACGGCAGGGGCTGACTGTCCTCGCCAGAGAGGTGGGAAGCTTTGGGAAAGACCTGGGGCTCCAGGGGCTTTGCAGGATGCAGGGAGTCGGAGCATGTTTGCTCCTGCTTGGCCTTGCCTTGGAGAACAAGGCTGGATGGGGACCCCTTTGCTGCCATCCTGGGGCATGCTGTGCTGTGAGCTGGAAAGTGCTCTGAGGTCCTTTTCTGCAAGCCTCCTGATGCTTTCCTTGAACGCCCATGTCCTGCTCCCACCCCAGGTACGGCGTCTGCTTGATTGGCATCCGGCGGGAGGATAACAAGAGCATCCTGCTGAACCCAGGGCCGCGGCATATCATGGCAGTGTCTGACACCTGCTTCTACATCAACATCACCAAGGAGGAGAACTCTGCCTTCATCTTCAAGCAAGAGGAGAAGCAGAAGAAGAAAGGCTTTGCTGGCAGGGGCGCCTATGATGGCCCCTCACGCCTGCCAGTGCACAGCATCATCGCAAGCATGGGTGAGTGCTGCTCTCTGCCCACACAACACATGGAAAATAAATGAGCCAGCAGCACCCAGCTTTGGCTGGTGGTGAGGAAAGCCACTGTAGACGTCCCCCCTTGTCTAGCCTGGCCGTGGCTCCCCCTCCATCTGCACAGCCCAGACAAGGCTCTGCTCCTTGCAGCTTGGATGCTCTCAGCGAGCCCAAATACCATTATTAAAGCTCGAGATGTCCATTATCATTAATGGTGTTTGTCTGCATAAATCCCCCAAGCCCTGGCTAGAGAATAAATGCTGTTGGCTGTGTCTTAAATCATGCTTATGATTCATAACGTGATGAATAGCATCGTTTGCTCTGCAGTAAGCAGTGCGTTTTGTCGAATGAAGAATATCATGAGTCATTACTTCCAGCTTGTATCTGGGGAGACCAAATTTGGGGGTTGTCTGGAGAGGCTGAGCTACAATAGCAGATTATATTTCAGGCAAATAGTTTATGCATTTATACTCAGGAGCATCGATTTGCATAGATTATCCCACAGCGAGCCACAGAGCGCGTTGCTGAACAGCATTTGTCAATGTTCTCGGTATGTGGCTCGTTCTCAGAGGGACCTTTCTCGAAAGTGTAACGAGAAAGAGAAATTGTGTGAGTACAAGTAGGTCAGTTGTATTCAGCTAGTTGGCTGGTAGTAGGGGTGAGTGCGCCGAACTCCTGCGCTTTGTTTGCTGTGAAATTCACGGCTTTCGCACCGGCCTAAAAATAACTATTTGATGAAGATTGAGATGAGGCTCCTGGCTGTGGTTTCTGACTGTGACTATCAACTTGATGGCCCCGTTCGATGCCTCATAGAGCCCCTCGCTGTGCTCCCTTCCCCGTCCCAGGTACAGTAGCCATGGACCTGCAAAACACTGAGTGTCGCCCCATCAACAGCAGCAAGCTGACGCTGCCGGCCGAGAACGGCGCGGGCACCCGGCGGCCCAGCATCGCCCCCGTCCTCGAGCTGGCGGATACCTCATCCCTGCTGCCCTGCGACCTGCTCAGCGACCAGTCGGAGGACGAGATGACGCAGTCAGATGAGGAGGGCTCAGCGGTTGCAGAGTGAGTTGCCTTTATTTGATGTGGCTGTGCTTCGTTTCGGAGAGCTACGGGCCGTTGCCGACGTTCGGCTTTGGTGAAGCTGAGCCCAGCACCACTGACACAGAAACATAAGTGATGCTGTCGCAGGGCATCATCCCCTGCAATCATAGATATTTGTATTTTGGAAAATCTCCAACTGCTGTGGGAGAGCTGTGCAAAGCATTTGCCTGTGGTGGGCTTGAATCCTGCCTCTGCTGCTTCTGAAGCTGTTTCACAGAATCACAGAGTGGTTGAGGTGGGAAGGGACCTCTGGAGACCATCTAGTCCAACCCCCCTGCTCCAGCAGGATCACAAGCAGCGTTCCGAGGGTTTGATTCTTGTATGCGTGGAAAACACTCTCCATGTCCTTATACGACTGGATTTTCTTTCTGTTGCAGGTATGTAAAAGGCTACCCCCCAAACTCCCCGTACATTGGGAGCTCGCCAACCTTGTGCCACCTTTTGCCTGAGAAAGCGCCTTTCTGCTGCCTGCGGTTGGACAAGGTGTGAAGCAGAAGGGCTGGATGAGGGCAGCTCCCTCCCTCCAGGAGCAGGGCGGCTGCTTGTCCCAAATTGTCGAGGTTTAGGGTCAGAATGGGTGGCTGTGAGCTGGGCACTGAATCCCTGCACTGTCTTCTCTCTGCGCAGGGCTGCAAACACAACAGCTTTGAAGATGCCAAGGCCTACGGGTTTAAGAACAAACTGATTATAGTATCAGCAGAGACTGCTGGGAATGGACTGTATAACTTCATCGTCCCCCTTCGTGCGTACTACCGGTCCCGCAAAGAGCTAAACCCGATTGTCTTGCTTCTGGACAACAAGCAAGTACTTCTCCGCAGAGGCTTCCCATTGCACCAAGCCCTTCCCTGTATTCCCCCAGACGTTGGGAGAGCGGGGTGTTGAGAGGCGGTACCGCTGCTACGGCATCATGCCTGTAGTACGGTGCACGTCATCTGATGGGCCCGGGAACTCTCGTGTGACTTTGTGTGCGGGTAACTTTGCTTCTCCCAGATTTGCTGAACTGTCCTGCTTTTTGTTGCTCTTCTTCCAGGCCAGAGCATCACTTTCTGGAAGCCATCTGTTGTTTCCCAATGGTTTACTACATGGAAGGCACGATCGATAAGTAGGTGTTTCTGTTGTTACTTATGGTGCTGTCTAAATGCACAGCGTTTGCCCCAAGCTCAACGTCTGCATTCGCGCGGTAGTCAGGGGAGAGAGGCGCCTGCAGCCCCTCATCCATCCCCTGCTGTGAGGGGCCCCAGGGTTAGCTGCCTCGTAGAGCTTACCGCTCCGCGAGCTCTTGGGTTGGCCGTCTGACCCTGGGAGAGGGGAGCAGGGGAAGAGCTTGTGCGTAAAGAGTAGTCTAGGCTTGGTCTAATCTTTCTCCCCGGAGGATTCCTGAGCGACGTGCTGCGATTTCCGAAGCTCTCTTCCCAGGCCCTGTCTCCGCAGCACACTCACAGAGGGCTGCTCCCGTGGGTCCTTTCTGAGGGGATGACTGTGTGCTCTTCTCTTTGGGACCCACCAGCCTGGACAGCTTGCTGCAGTGCGGGATCATCTACGCGGACAACCTGGTGGTTGTGGACAAAGAGAGCACCATGAGCGCCGAAGAGGACTACATGGCAGACGCAAAGACGATTGTCAACGTCCAGACCATGTTCAGGTGAGACGCAACCACAGTGCTGGCTCTGTCACAGGCACTTACCTCTCCTGGGAAGGAGACGAGGAAGGTGGGAGGTGGTGATGATGGGGAGTGCGTCCTGTCTGCATTTGGGCTCACTCTAGGGAATAGCAGTGTAATCCCTAGCCTATTTCTGAACTCACATAGGCACAAGGATGGTTTTGGTCTTCCCAGGCTACTCTCAAAGCTTTAAATGCTTGAAGTCCTCCATTTCTGAGCAAGCTGCAGGACGGTGCTGCCAGATAACAGGGCTCTTTCCCACTGCAGGCTCTTCCCCAGCCTCAGCATTATCACAGAGCTGACCCACCCCTCCAACATGAGATTCATGCAGTTCAGAGCAAAGGACAGCTACTCCTTGGCCCTTTCCAAGCTAGAAAAGGTAAGAAAGAGAAACTCTTTTTCTCTGTGTGCTTGTGTTTGGTAAGATGATGTTAAGGGTGATTAATTTAGAGCTCTTCATGGTCTTGTGCTCTCCTGCACGCGGCAGCTACCATAGTTAATGTGCACCTGTCCAGATAACCCGCAGCAAACCAATGTGTGGGAAATGAATCCCTGGGCTGTCTGCATCCTTCTATTTATTTATATATTTATTCAGCAGCTGGAATTTGTGCTGTTTTGCCTACTGTTGGGTTGGGAACGTTGTAATGAATGCCCAAAAATCAGAGCAAGAGCAAGGACGCTCTGAAGTCCGTGAGCTGGGGAGGCTGCATGCTTTTGCTCAGCTGAATGTGCTGGAGGGATGTGACCAAACCGCTGCTGGCAGCCCCAGTCCAGGGCACTTACTCCTCCTCTGCACCCCTCTGCTTCCAGAAAGAGCGCGAGAACGGCTCTAACCTGGCGTTCATGTTCCGGCTCCCCTTCGCTGCCGGCAGGGTCTTCAGCATCAGCATGTTGGACACGCTGCTCTACCAGGTGAGACCGCGGCCGGCCTGGCTGTGGCATGGCGGGTGCCAGCGAGCGGGTTCCCCCAGGGAAAGGAGACGTAGGGAAGGGCCCCAGGTACCAAGGCTGTTTCTATTGCTAAGAGCATATCCGGACGGGTCTGTTTGCCTCCACGACGGGCATGAGTTTAGGGCACGTTGCAGATGAGACCGCGCTACCACCCATGCCGTCAGCATGTGTCTCGGGATGAGCCGAGCAGTAGCTCAACAAATCTTTTCTGTGGTTTCTTGTCCAAATGTCTCTGGCCAGTCATTTGTGAAGGACTACATGATCACCATCACCAGGTTGCTGCTGGGCCTCGACACCACGCCGGGCTCAGGCTATCTCTGTGCGGTAGGTACCAAGTTTCTTTGTGTTGAAACCTGCACGCGCAGGTGTCCCGCGTGTGAGCGTGGGATGCAGCCGAGGGGCCGGATCTGTGACCTGAAAGGGGGTAGAGGCTGTCCGTTCTTCCCACCTGGATACCAGCCAGCTGTTGTAGCCTCTGGGCGGGAGGCAAAAGTGTACAGAAGAAGCTGGTCCATCGCTCCCCCACATCGCATGTGGGGAATCCCAGTGCCGCCGGGAGCCCTGATGTCCTCCTCTCCAATAGCCAGGGCAAGAAATTGCCCCTGGTCTTCTCGTGGCATCCAGCTTGTTTTGGGGTCAGAAATTGCTGGGTCTGGCGGAAGCTCGGAAGCAGCTATGAGCACCACGCTGTTGCTCAAAGAGCTGTGCACAGCTAAAAATGGTTGGTTTTTCTCCTTTTTTGCTCAGATGAAAATCACCGAAGACGACCTGTGGATCCGGACGTACGGCCGCCTCTTCCAGAAGCTCTGCTCTTCCAGCGCTGAGATTCCCATCGGGATTTACAGAACGGAGTCGCACATGTTCGCAACCTCCGAGGTGAGCGGCTCGGGCGGCGGAGCAGGACGGGCCGCGCGGGGCGCCCGGCCGCGATAGCGCTGCCCTGTCCGCTCTGACCCGCCGTCGCTTCGTCAGCGGTCCGTGTCGGCGTTACTGCTGGAGCGGAGCCGGTGCCCCGCAGGCTGGGGCCAGCGTTTCTCGGTGGGCTTCGCCGGGGTGCTGCGGGCGAGCGGGGCTGGTTTCGCGGCCTGGCTCGGCGGTGCTGAGCGGCGCTGAGCTCCCAGCGGCTGGGGGCTGATGCACGTTCGCTGTGAACCTGTGGTGACACCGTTATTTCTTTCTTTTCATCCCCCCCCCCTGCCCCGGCCCCAAACGCAGCCTCACGACATCAGGGCGCAGGTGAGCAGCGTTCGCGCCCGGCCTTGGAGCGCTTCGGTGGTGGGGGGGGGAGATTCGCCTTGCATGTGAACGCTGCCTAACGCGGAGGCAGCAGCAAGCCCCCGCGAGACGGCCGGTGACGCCTGCCGGAGCGCCGCGGGGATTTGCCCAGCGCCGGGGGCTGCGGCTCTCCCGGCTCCGCGCGGCGGGCGTCCCCTGCGGCTCCGGGAGCGGGAGCGGGGAAACAAGCCGGCCTCCGCTTTACCGACGCTCGGTTTGAAGCGCTGAGCTCTTGGCCCAAAGCAGCTTCAAGGAGCTGACAGTCGCCGGTTGGTTAAGTGCAATCCGCTTCTTTGTTAGAGGTAAAACCGCTCGATTACGAAATCGGCACCTACCGGCGGGGCTTGCTCTGGCGGAGGGGTGGCAGCCGCGTCCCCCGCGAAACGGCGCGGAGAGAGGCAACGGCAGCTCTGCGCCTTGGGCGACCGGCGGGATAATCTTATCACGGCAGCTGCCAGATGCCCGTTATCCTCCACGCTGTGTTACATTTGTTATTTTTATCCCCAATTTGCTATCCGGACAGTTTGGGTGGTACAGAGATGATGTGCTGGGAGAGGGTGGGGGGGTCAGAGGTAGGAAAGAGGCTCTTCTTGGCCAGGACGTTGGAGTCCAGCCCTTCCCAAGGAGGGGGAGGAAGGGTCCACGCAAGGGAAGGCGCCCCGGCGCGGGGAGGTCTGGGAGGCGGCGTTGGTCTCACACGTGGTCCTCGTGGTCCCCCCCGCCCAACGCCGTCACCTGCTGGCCTTCCAGTCACAGATCTCCATCAACGTGGAGGACTGCGAGGACACCAAGGACGTGAAGGAGCACTGGGGCATCAAGACGGGCCACCACAGGAACTCGTGCTCGAGCGACCAGTCGGAGCACCCGCTGCTGCGGCGCAAGAGCATGCAGTGGGCTCGCCGCCTGAGCCGGAAGGGCAACAAGCACGCCAGCAAGACCGCCGAGTGGATCAGCCAGCAGCGCCTGAGCCTCTACCGGCGCTCCGAGCGCCAGGAGCTCTCCGAGCTGGTCAAGAACCGCATGAAGCACCTGGGCTTGCCCACCACGGGCTACGGTAAGTGCCGTCCGTCCGGTCGCGCCTCTCGGTGGTGGCGGCGGCGGCGCGGAGCAGGTAACCTCGCGGCAAGCCCGGCCCGAGCGGAAGCCTGCAGCTTGTTCGCGCTCCTGCAGAAATAGCGCAGTGCAACCTCGGCGGCCCCCTCCCCGCGACGGCGCCGACCCCAGAGCCCCCCCCGCCCCCCCATCCGCCCCGGGAGCCCGCTTGGCCCTTTGCGGAGCGGTGCTGCCCCCGGGCCCGCGGGGAGAGAGGAAACCTTGTGAGCTGGCGCAACCCCCTTCTCCTACGGATCTGAACCCGTCGTCAAATTGTTTTATGGCGAAACGTTTCCCGACGCTCCAGGGCTGAGCGGTTTGCTTCATTCTGTGCAAAACCAGTCCGTCGCGCTGTGTGCTGTCGTGGTGTCCGCGCAGCGCCGGAGCCCTCTGTGCCGCCTGTATTTCTTCTTCTTCTTTCCCCCCCCCCCCTTAACTGGACCGTTGGCGCTGGAGTCTGTCTCTCCCCTCGGAGCATCGCTTGGTTACGACGAAGCCTGTAGCCCGCAGCTTTTCTTGGTTTGGTTTCTTTCTCTGTGTTTTTTCTTTTTTTTTTGCTTTTTTCCTTCTTTCTCTCCTTCTTTTTCTTTCTTTCTTTCAAGCCATCCTGTGCTGCTGCCTGTTTGCCTCGGTGCTGGAAGAGCTTCCTCGGCCCGCTGAGGCCCGGCGGCCCCCCGCCCGCGGGAGGGAGCCCCCCGGGCCGCGACGCCGCAGCCCCTCCGCGGGGAGGGTTTAGGAGCCGGAGGGCGGTCGGGGCCTCGCTCGCTCCCCGCGGAGGGGGGCTGCTAAAAGCAGGACCGTCCCGGCAAGGCCCTCTGCGAATTCGGGGGCTCTGCAGGGGCGGCTGGCTTTGCCACGGCTTTCGGACGACGAACCGTCAAACGAGAGCCCGAGGAAGGGGTCGCGGGCGCCCCGGTTGGGTGCTGGAGCTGGCCCCGGGTGCCTGCAGAGCCTCCGAAGCCGCGTTGGGGCCGCGGGGCCCCCGGTGCTGCTCGCGGAGCCCCCGCCGCCGCCGCCTGCTGCCCGAGCTCGCCGGGCGCCCCGCAGCCCGCCGGCCGGGGGCCCGCTGCTCCTTTCCTCCTGCTTCGCGGGTGCCGCCGGCTCCCTCCTCCGCGGCGCGGGGCTGCACCGGCTCCCGCGGCGGCGGCGGCCTTGACCTCGGCAAAGCGCCGGAGCGGGCCTGGGAAAGCAACCCCCCCCCCAAATTGCCACGAGCGAGGAGACCCCAGGAGCTGCCCTTTGAAGCAGATGCCCTCCGGGGCGGTGGGAGGGGGAGGCCCTGGCCGAGGTTCCCACCCGGATTCGCACGCTCCCGTCCCCCCCCCAACCCCAACCCCGGATTTGCCGGCAGAGCAGCAGCGTTGGGATCGTTGCCCGACCGTGCCCGTGCGATCGCTGAAGCGCAGGAGCTCCTCTGCGACGTTTGCCAGACCGCGGCTTGCTGACCTCTCTCTCTCTCTCTGTTTATGTCTGTGCCTCTCCCTGTATGTTCTGTAGAGGATGTAGCAAATTTAACAGCCAGTGATGTGATGAATCGGGTAAACCTGGGATATTTGCAAGGTAATTCCCTTTGCCTGGGAGTGCCGCGTGGCTCACGGCGTGCAGCGTGCCACGAGGTCATGCCGGCTGCACCTAATCCACACCCTTGCCGGGTTTCCACCTTAGATATTTGAGCCTGCCGAGCGCTGATTTGTTGAGTGGAGTTGGCAAAAAAAAACAAAGCAAAACCAAAAAAAACAAAAAGGGAAACAAAACCAAAACCCAAAGGCAGGCCATCCTACAGCTGTAGCGCAAACGAAAGGCTCCCTGGAGCCGCCGAGGCAAAAGCAATCCCAGAGCCTTTGCTAGGTGATGACGAGGAAATCACATCGCCCCACTGACCTTGAAACAAAACCGAACCTCCTCCCAGTGCTGCGCAAGTGGATTTTGAGCCGTAAAAGCCAGTGGCAGTTAGGAGAGGGTTTTATTTGGTGCTGGTGACGGAGAGCCGTGGCGGAAGCTGGTAGTGAAGGTCAGTCCTGGGCGGCCGAGGCCGGCGGCTCAGGTGTCGGTGGCGTTCGGCCGCTGAGCGTGCGGGGCGTCTCCAGAGCCCTGCTTCGCAGTCGGCCCGGTTCGGCTCGCTGCAAGCCCCGCCGGGCTCGCTGGCTGCAGCAGAGCGGCCCGCGTGCCCCGGCGCACGGGGGGGGCCCGGGCGGCCCTGCCGTTCCCGCCAGGCCGCCGCCGCCGTGCCCCGCAAGGCTCCCCTGCGGCACAGCGCCTCCCCTTGCCGCCACTTTAGGCCGCCCGAAAGGTGGAATAGTTGGCGTTTTTTTTTTTTTTCCCCCCTATCGCTCATCAGCGGCGCGCTTGATCCTCGAAGCCCCCCCGCCGCCGCCGAGCCCGGCGGTTGGTGCCCGGAGCCGTCCCTCGCCGCCGGGCTTTGGCCAGCGCCGCCGCGGGCGATGCGGCAACGCACGCGGTCGGGGTTTAGCCGGGCCGGGGGGCTTCGGCGGCGCGGGGCGGCCGGCTGCCGGGGTGCCGCTGCCTTCCCCCCCCCCCCGCCAACCCTGCCCGCCCGCCGGCGTCTCGCTGCGCTGCTGCCGCTCGGCGCTGAGCTCTGCGGCCGGCCGGAGCGGGGCCGCTCGCGGCACCACCGTGGGGGGGCCGCAGCTCGTTGGCCGCCCAGCGCCGGCTTCCCCCCCCCCCCCCGCCGTCTCGCCGGCCGCTCCGAATCGCCGCCGAGGCGCTTTCCGTCCCCGCTGCCCCCCGGGCGGCGCCGCGCGGCAG